>NC_136064.1:141470027-142705311 GCF_964261635.1 Lissotriton helveticus
TTCTGGAAACCCGGGGCACCTCTTCTAAGAACTGTGGTTCTTCTCCCTCCTCATCCATTTCTTCCTCTTCCTCCTCAGTGTTGGTCATGACCTGGGGAGGTGGTCCTCTCTTCCCATGAGGAGGTGGTGGTGGTGGTGGGGGTCCACCAGCTGAAGCTACCAATGAAGCCATTTCTCATATAGTAGTAAAGGTCTTCCTCTCACAATGATGAAAGTCAGAGTGAGGAAAGAAGGAGGGGTTTTCATCATTTGGGAAAAACAATACTTCGCAACCAATGAAAAGTGTTATTTTTAGGTCACCTGACCTAGCCTTACATCATTATGAAACCAAAAGTGAAATGAACCAATGAAAAGTTTTATTAACAAGTCACATGACCTCTCACGCTCATGTTACGCGCTGCGGAACGCGCCCCGGTTAGCTTCCGGGTCGCTGAGCTTCGCGCCTCGGTCCGCGCCCCGGGACACTTCCGGGTGCGCTAACGCGGTACGTCACAAGACGCATTACGCGGCAACGCGATACGTCGCGCTTTCGCGCCGCGGATCGCTTCTGGGGAGCTGCGTTTCGCGCCTCGGTCCGCGCCCCGCGGCACTTCCGGGTGCGCTAACGCAGTACGTCATAAGACGCATTACGCGGCAACGCGCTACCGTCACTATGTTGATTTCTTACCGGTTTCAGGACCGGGTCGCGGCATTAAATTGAGCTAACGGGAAGCTTCCCGGTTCGCGGACCGGGAGCGAAACAAAAAAAATATTTAAAAAAAATTATTAATAAACATATAAAATATATATTTGGATTTAAAGAAGAATACATTTTACAGCTATAGATATTAGCTTTTAAAAAACCAATGAAATTCACTGAAAAAACCATAGGTTATAGACCATATATAGTTAGGAATTAGCATTTAAAAAAACGTATTTTACTCACACAAAACCATTGAAATTCCATATATAGTTAGTTGTACTAACTATATATCGCGCACCCGCAATCCACTGCTGATCATGTCACATATTACATCATTCATGACATGGTCAGTGACATCACTGATGACATCACTGATGACATCTCAAATGACATCACTGATGACATCACTGATGACATCTCAAATGACATCACTGATGACATCACTGATGACATCACTGATGACATCTCAAATGACATCACTGATGACATCTCAAATGACATCACTGATCACATCACTGATGACATCTCATTTGACATTACTGATCACATCACTGATGACATCATTCATGTGATAATACGATGAACCTCTTCAGACTCTAATATAACCTTATATACACTCAGTGAAAACAGACACTCACAGACTGTCACTCATCCATGGAGTTACTCACACACCTAGTCAGTCATGCAAAGAATCAATCACACCTCCATTTCCTCAACTATACAGTTATACACACCTTACTTATTGAAACATATACTAACACATATTTACTCACTTATACAATCCTGGATACAAGTTCACAATGATCCATACAGCCACTCACACATTCACTGGCTCTTATGCACAGTTATTTATATATGTCAACTCTCACATGTACTGTGTTTCACATATGTACTTACTTTGAAATGTAGCACTGAGATATCCATTCACTCACCAATGCACTCATGCACACAGTCAACCGCCCATACAGATGTTTCCACATGCACTTTTGAACCCATACACCTAGTGAATCAACTGCTCACACATCTATGCAGAGAGTCATACACCTCCCAGCCACCCATAAACACTCTCAGTCTCCCATACAATTACTTGGGCAACCAATCAATGACCCATATAGTTAATCATATAGCTACTGATCAACACATGCAGCAGTTTACAGAACAACAGACATAATGATGCACAAATTAAGACAGTTTAGTCACTAACCCATGCACTCAGTGAGACACATTTAATCACTCACTCATACAGTCAGTCATGCACCTACTAAATCCTTTGTTCAGACACTTATACATCCACTCATTCTTCAATATGTAAGACATATTTTAACTTTACAGAAACATACAGTCACTGGATGTTGTCATCAGTGATGTCATCAGTGATGTCATTTGAGATGTCATCAGTGATGTCATCAGTGATGTCATTTGAGATGTCATCAGTGATGTCATCAGTGATGTCACTGACCATGTCATGAATGATGTAATATGTGACATGATCAGCAGTGGATTGCGGGTGCGCGATATATAGTTAGTACAACTAACTATATATGGAATTTCAATGGTTTTGTGTGAGTAAAAAAAGGTTTTTTAAATGCTAATCCCTAACTATATATGGTGTATAACCTATGGTTTTTTCAGTGAATATATACAGTTCAAATTATTAAAAAACTGTCAATAACTAGTTAATATAACAGCGAGTCAGCCAGTCAGATCACCTTTATTTGGTTAAAAAAATGAAAATCACACAGAAAAAAAGACTGACTACATAAAATATAGCATATAGTTTTTTTAAACTTTATTTATAGTTTTATCAATACACTACATAGTGCAGGTAAGGCATTACACATATCATTAGAACAGTTAAGAAACAAGAATGAGTGCAGTACATGGGCTGGGCAGTACAGGGGCTGTCTGCAAGACGTGGCCAAATGGATGAATACCAACAAACTCAAAATGAACGCGAGCAAAACGGAGGTGCTATTCTTTGGAAACCCCAAACATCCCCCTCCGGATTTGTGGTGGCCAACGGAAATGGGCCCTGCCCCATCTCCCAGCTCCCATGCAAAAAATCTAGGAGTAAAATGGGATGAGAATTTGTCTTTCTTGCCGCATATACAACAGCTCACCGCGGGCTGTCTGCATAAACTTAAAAATCTGCGGAAATCTCTGCCTCTGCTACCAGTCGAGTGCCGGAAAACGGTTGTTCACGCAACAATCACTTCCCGACTCGATTACTCTAACGGCCTCTATCTTGGTCTACCTAAATATGCGGTGCAACGCCTACAAATCGTGCAGAATGCGGCTGCGAGATTAATAAAACGGATCCCTTTCAGGCAGCACATCTCTCCGCATCTGCACGAGCTGCATTGGCTACCAGTGGCAAGCAGAATTAAGTTCAAAGTGTTAACCCTGGCTTTTAGAGCGATAAAAGGCACGTGTCCAAATTATCTGAAACTCCGACTCCCCCGCTACCACCAAAAACGTGAGCTGCGCTCCAACTCCCTACTCAAGCTAACTGTACAGCGCGTAAGGAAAGCTAGACTTGGAGGCAGGTCCTTTTCGGCCGGCACGGCGAAACTTTGGAATACCCTGCCTCCTGCCATCCAATCCGCCACGTCAGAAGCAAGCTTTAGGAAACTCCTAAAAACCTGGCTTTTTATGCAATAACTCTGCCCCCCATCCTGACTACTTACTCTTGCTGTGGGACTCGTTAGCGCCGGGACACCTCCCCAGAGGTAGCTGTTCGCGCTCAATAAGTTTCTGTATTATTATTATTATTACATGTTTTGGATCAATAGGGAAGAATCACAGCATCTATTATAACATAGCAGACTTAGTAGTAGACATGATTATCTCCGTAACAGCAGTTAATACTACTCAGCAGAGACATCGATCAATCATTACTATCAAGATTTACAGTACAAAATGACATAGTAAAAGTGTATCATATCTCAAGCATATATTTGTCTCCCATACATCCTTGTACCATCTATTATCCGCTATACCAGTAATCAGTCAATGGTATTCACAACATAGTATGTCCGACCCAGCGCAATACAACATGAATTCAAGGGGGAGTCCCATCCTCAACCTGTGCATTGATCTCAGTGTCACTCGATACCTCTGGGATGCTTAACAAATATGTCTGAAGGGGTCCCCAGATATCCCTAAGCCTGTATTTCATTTGTAGTGTATCAGCATAGACAGCCTGTTGTTCCTGACAGTATGTGAGATCTGCTAACCACTCCTTAAATTTCGGCGCTCGGCCTCGGCCCCATCTACAGGCTACCTGCCTTTGGCTAGCAACAGCGTTACATCGAACATTTTCCGGTGTTGTTTAGGAATCTGCTTGGTATAACCCAACAACATAATCAGTGGGTCTCTGTCATAGGGGTGTCCCGTCATGGCCTGGAAAGCCTCATGCACTTCTGTCCAGTAGGTCCATACACCCGGGCACTCCCATTCCAAATGCATTAAACCTGCTCCCTCCGCCTTGCATCACAGGCATCTGTCATCATCTGCCAAGAGGTATCGGAGCTTCAGTGCCTGCTTATAATAGAGCCATTGTAAGAGCTTATAATGTATCACTTTTAGCCAACAGCTCGCTGATATGTGAGCGGTCATGGCGCAGCAGTAGTCCCATTGATCATCCGTAATATCTTTCCCAATATCCACCCCCCACTTCATGCGAGCCGGGCTATCCGTCTCCGCGCTATGTGTTCTTATGTCCCTATAAATCCTCGACACCAAATGCCCATCAGCTTCCAAGCGTAGCATTCTATCCAATGGGGCAGTTGGGACTGGTTCAGTCGGATAGTCCGGCAGTACTGTCCTCAGACCTCGGGATAGGCGTATATAGTAAAACACTTCAAGTGGGGTAGGTTGGGCGTCCTGGAACAGTTGTTCCTTATTTCGAAGTTTCCCGTCCTCAAACAGATCACCCCATCTCGATATCCCGAGTTTCCTGCACATCACCTGAAACCCCTTTTCCTGCAGTAGAGGCATAAGTGGATGGTAAGTAAGGGGCATCAGCGGGGAATATAGCAAGGTCACTTGTAATTTATTCGCTACTCGTCGCCAGGCATCTACTGTGCAAGCCACAGTGGTGGGCTTAGTGTTTAGTGCTGTAACCGGTCCATATATTAGGCCGGACAGTGGAAGTGGATGCGCTACCCAATCCTCCGCCGCTGGCTGCGGCATGAACGGCGTTGGGGCCATGCAGTGGTACGCATAATGTGCCTGCGCGCTTATGTAGTACATCTCAAAATCAGGGACGTCAAATCCACCCTTAGCATACGGAAGTATAACGGTAGCCCACTTGAGGCGTGGCTGTTTACCTCCCCAGAAAAGTCGCAACAACTCCGACCGTAGTGTTGCGAAGAAGAAAGCGCCGGGATAGTAGGGTACGTTCAGGAGTAGGTAGAGGAAGCGAGGTAATGTTACAATTCTGTCAGTTTAGTGATCGCAGTCCCATAATTTACCCTTAGTGTCTCGTTTTTTATCAGTTGACACCTGTATTCCCAAGTATCTAAGGTTCGAGCTACACCATTGTAGCGGGTAGTCTAGTTGAAACTCTTTAACGGCTGCTGTAAGGGGAAAAAATTGCGATTTACTCCAATTTATCTGAATGCCTGACATTCTACCAAACACCAAGAATTCTCTTAACAGGGGATTAAGATTTGTTTGGGGATCTTTAACATATAGTGTCAAGTCGTCTGCATATAGCGATATTTCCAACTGCCGCTGGAAACATTTGAAAGCACTCGTCTTGTGTAGTTGCCGTATGCGGCAGGCCAATGGCTCAATCACCATAGCGAAGAGTAAGGGGGAAAGGGGGCATCCCTGCCGGGTGCCTCTCGTGATCGGGAGATGTGTGGATAGCCGGCCGTTATTCAGAACTCTGGCGGTAGGTTGCGTGTATAGCAATTGGATCCATGAGATAAATACTTTAGGAAAACCCATTCTATGTAGTATGATGAATAAGAAATGCCATTCGACTGAATCGAATGCCTTAGTGGCATCCAGAAACACAGCAGCCACCGGTAGTTCCGGTGCTATAGTTTGGATCAGTGAAAACAGGGTGTGTAGATTGTGGCTTGTGGATCATCCTGGGACGAACCCCGCTTGGTCCGGGAGCACTATTGTAGTCATGAGCAAGGAGAGACGTTTGGCCAACACCTTGGCCACTATTTTAGCATCACAATTCATAAGGGACAACGGGAGATAAGAATCGCAGCTCTTTCCCTGGTTTCAAGAAAGAGGTAATAACCACCTCACGCATCGAGCCCGGCAAAATTCCAATCACCAAGGATTCTTCATACACTTCCTTAAGAACAGGAGCCATTATATCAATGTATTGCTTGTAAAATTCTGCAGGCAACCCGTCACTGCCTGGTGCCTTGCCATTTTGTAACAACATAATCGCCTCTCTAATCTCATTTATCTCCAGGGGGCCGCTAAGAATTGCCTGTGAACATCGCTGAGCCAACACAGTGCTATGTCATCCAAGTAGTTATCAGGACCCTCAGATGAGTGCCCTTGAGTCTTGTACAGTATACTGTAGTGAGCCTGAAACGCCTGTAGGATACCCTCTGTGTTCCGGCACTGTGCACCCTCCAAGGTAGTGATCTCTTGCACTTTGTTACCAAACTTAGGATGTTTAATTAGTTCCGCTAGAGCCCGTCCTGGTCGTTCACCCTCACAGTACCTATGGGCCACCCAATGCTTCCCCTTGAACTTCATCTCTCTGTGTGCTTCCTCTTCAAATTCAGACAGCTTTTGTCTGAAAACCTTATGTAGTCTCATATCGCCATTACCTGCCATAAGTTCTTCCAACGCTCTCAGTTCCTTCTCCAATTTGCATATAGTACCCCTAATATCTCGAAGTATCCCTTAGCTTTTAGAGATACAGAACCCCCTTACAGTAACATTAAATGCCTCCCATATTGTCTCTACACTTTCTACTGATCCCTTATTGCGATGGAAAACATTTGTAATTTCCTCTCCCAGTTCTGCACTAAAGGCAGTGTCCAACAGCGCTGTGGGTTGCAATCTCCATGTGGGTCTAACTCCATCAAACCCCGGAGGTTTCAGTTGTACTAAGACCGGGCAATGATCCAAGTAAGTCCTAGCTAAGTGTAGGGCCTTGCCCATATCGACAGTCAGACCTCAAGAGAGGAAGCAATAATCCAGCCGGGCCCATGTGTTGGTATGAGAAGTGAAGTGTGGGCCCTCTCTCTTCCCTGGGTGAATGAAACACCAACTGTCAATCAAGCCCCCCTCTTCTACAATACCACATTTAACATCTTTGGACCTCATATTATACTGCATATTTCCATCCGCTCTGTCCAATGAAGGTATCAATGCCAAATTGAAATCCCCCCCCCCCCCAAAGTACATGAGTAGAACCAATATCAACAATTCTGCCCCATAATATTGTAAAAAACTCTGGCGCATCCACATAGGGGGCATGGCAATACACTACAGTGAACGTATCAGTACCAAGCCTGCCCCACAGTATAGCATATCTTCCCCCTACATCACTGAACTCTCCAAATTGTGTAAAGTGAGTGGATTTCTTGACCAAAATAACAGTGCCCCTGGAATAGGAAGAATATGAAGCGAACACCCTGAACGCCGCCCATCGACCCGCAAATGGATGAGTCGGACGGGGTGGAAGGTGAGTTTCTTGTAGCAATGCTATGTTCACCTGATGACAGTCTAAATAAGCTAGGAGTTTTCTACACTTTCTGGCATCATTAAGTCCTCGAACATTCCAGGAGAGTACTGTCATATAAGGAATTCTATTATTGTCAGCCATTACCGAGTAGTGTCACAATTCTCATGTCTGGGAAGGTTATGCCCTGTACCACACCCATATGATCCTCCATATACTTGTACCCATGAGTCTGTGCCGTGCCCTGTTCTGCATAGAAAACCATCTCACCCACCCCGCCCCCCAATGCCTGATCTATCCCAACAATGTCAGGTGTTTCTTCCCCATCCTTTCCAACTCTAGCCAGATAGGCCCGTATTGACCATTCCACGTTTGGTCTATGTAGATGATATTTCGCCCCTCCCACTCCCACCCACTGGAGCATCCCCAACTTGCCAGAAAAATCACCCACCCTCCAGCCTTGCAATAACTTTGAACAGTTTCCAAAAAACATTGTTCACATGTGGGGTACACCCTCTAGGGGAAACACATCGAGAGCGCACAACCACTACCCCCGCCTCCAGCCGTGATTTCTGTACCACCCTCAGGTTCGGCTGGAGAGAGGCAGTGGCCCCTGGAATACGTTACCACTGGCTCCAGTCCATTTTGTCAATTACTCATGAAGCAGCACATGTGCAGTATCAGTCACAAACAGCATCCAGCACAGAAAGAAGCAGAGTAAACGATAATCCGGTGGTGCTCAGGACAATGTCACCGCACAGCAGTTCAGGTCTCTTCTTCAGCATCAGGCTATTCATCCCCGTGCACAGCTGCTCCACCCTTGGCTCCTCTTTGAGCTTTTCTGACAGTTTTTAGGTATTCCCCTGCTTTCTGGGGATTTGTAAAAAAATACTGCTGCGCCTGTTGTGTCACGCGCAGCTTCGCCGGATATAACAGTGCATAATCTATCTGCGCAGCACATAGCCTCTGTTCCTGCACAAGTGGGGTAAAGTCTGGATAAATGGAGAAGTTTATGCCGTTATACGTCAGTTGTTGCGCAGTACGGGCTGCTCTCAAGGCGATGTCACAATCGCGGTAATTCAGCAACCGCGCTATTATGGGCCTTGACGGAGTACCGGGATAGGTCCCAATGTTCTGTGCGCTCGTTCCACAATGGATTGGGCCGAGAATGCGTCTTCTCCCACAGATGCTTTCAGTAGTTTCTCCACATATAGCTCCATTCTACCAGTGTCTGTGGATTCCGGAATGTCAGTGACGCTTATGTTGTTGCGTCTACTGCAGGTCTCCAAATCCTCATTCTTGGCCGCTATTACTCGAAGAATATTGTCCATCTGGGCCAATTGGGTCGTGTGCGTGGCTGTGGTGTCTTCGGCGTCCGATATGCACTGTTCGGCAGCTGTTAAGCGCTCTTCATGCTGGTCCACCTTGTGGACTAGGGCATCCATTCTTAAGGATATCTTGTCTACCTTGTCCTCTACCGTGGCAAACCCCTGACGCATCTCCTGCAGGACTCGTTGGATGTCCGATCCGCCTGGGGACGAATCGGTGCTCTGCTCTGCCATTCCTGCGCTATTCGTAGCTGGGTCCGTCTGCTGCACTTTTGACCCCTTTTTTGTAGCTTCGAATGTCAGTTTAGGTTGGCGATTGTCTTTTCTAACCATGATGTCCCTGGCCGGCCGGTTCCTTAGTGTGCGGTCAGTTCATGCACTGTGGCTATATCCCTGAGCGACCGGAGAAACCGTCCCGTGGGACCGTATCTCTGCCAGTCACTAACAGCGCCGGCCCACACTCTGCGCTGTCGCCGATATTCCTTCCTTGGGATGCATGTAACTTGCACTGCTATGTTGGCGCCTTTTCCCAAGCGCGTTTACGCTGCTGCAGCTCCTCGAAACCGCTTCACAGTCTAGCGGATATTACAACACCATTTCCACCAGAGGCAGTTCTATGGCGAAAGTCAGACCGCCACCCCCAGCGCCCGGACCGACCGTGTCGCATGCCCACCTCTCCGCCAATATTTATGAGCGCTGCTCTGCACCCTAAGCTGCTGCCAGTAGTCCTTACTTGGGTGCGTGTATCCTAGAGTGGTATGATGACGCCTTTTCCAACTGCGTAAACGTGGCTATGGCGCCTTGTACAGCCTCCCAGCCCCGTGAATATATTGACACCGATCCCGCCACAGGCACTCAGCTGGCGATAGCAGGGCGCATCTTCCAGTATTTAGCAATAATCGCACAAAAGTCCAGTGCGCTGCAGCAGACCAGCCATTTGTTCGTCTCACCCACTAGGCTCACGATTCCACGCGGCACTCAAGGGCAAAGGCGGGAAGGACGCCACGTTGCGCACGCAATGCCGTCTGCGAGGCCTGCAGGGATGATCGTCGCTCAGTTCCAGCCCCTCAGAGGAGTCTCCGTCGTGTAGGCTTGTAACGCTGCTTCCAGTTAAGTCATGTTGCCGCCTCCGCCTGATCGTAAGACTAGGATCTCATAGTCGCTTAGGCCGCCGGAGGTGTCAGGCCCACCGCCGCGGGATAATCCTCGGACTTTCCCAGCTGCCTGGTCCGCCTCTCACAGTGCTGGGTCTGCTGCGCCGCCCCCGGGGATAATTGTTGACGCCAATTTCTCGAGGACCACTGGCAGAATCCACTCCAAAGTCAGACCGAGTCTGCTTAATCATATACGCTGCCTCTAGAGTCACCTTTTAGTGCTATTATCTGCCAGTTGGTAAGGATAAATGCAGGATATTCGTTCCAGGGTGCAGGAGCCTAACCGTTAGGCGGCCATTCTGTGTGAGTGCCCTCTAGGCCCCCTAAAATAAAGCATATAGTTAAAAAAAAATCTTTCGAAAGAATTAATGAATCAATTATGTGCAGATGAAAATGTGCAAATTGTGCAATAAAATAGGGTGCATAGCTCTACTTCACAGACAAACAGCATCTAAAATAACTTGTTATGGCTACTAAAGGTCTGGCTAACTCTAATTGTTCAAGTAAACCATAGCTGTTTTATGATACCAGCCTCTTGCAAAATTGGCACAAGAAAACTTTTCTGAAAAGATGTGTATAACGTATATAAAAGAGTCAAATGAATTGTGATCTTATTTTTAACATTGTCACAGGGAGATTTTGAAAAATCAGCAGAACATGCACCTTGTATTTGTATTTGAAAAGCCACTAAAAATAATGTATATTGAAACAGAAGCGAGTCATGTAAAACCCATGCGCGGGGTCGGGGAAGCAGGTACAAAAAATGTATACCAGGCGGCTCTTTGGTTTACCCATAATATCATGACATCCTAGCTTCAGTATATGTGATGCCATAATGGTGCTGTTTAAAAAATAAATAAAAAGCAGGTTTAACTTGGAACTTGAACTTGCTTAATATACTTTTGGGCTGAAGAAAAAAAAGCTTAACACACTATTAAAATCATTCTTGAGGTATGACAACCAAGGTATAGCGGCTGCTTTATCTAGGGACAGACAATCATGAATAATCATCCTAGCAGGGGTCTAATCTTATGAACATTGTCTACATACTCCAACTTATTGTCTTTGAGACATATATACTTACAGGATGATTAACCACTTGGATGCTAAGGCACTTTTAGACTTTTACTCTAATTTCCATTGAAATGATGAGTTACCCTTGTCATTAGCATCCAAGTGAGGACAACTAGGACCCTACACAAACATTCATGTTTCATCATGGCAGTGAAGAGAGTCTGATATTCCTAATCAACTCATGCAGAGCTTGTTTTTTATTTACTTTCTATCATTTAACTGTAACTCCTTTATTCTGTAAATTTTCATTCTGATGACCATCACCCTGAATCTTCCCGTTCATCAAATTAATGTTAATAATAGCTGTGAGTGGATTGTGTTGGCTGCTGCAACCTGCTGAAACAACACATTCCAGTACAAAATGAATTAAATTAAAAACAAGAGAGCATGATCTGCATTACTACAACTAGAATTACCCTTAAAAGTGGAGAGAAAAGGCAAATCAGAAGATCTGTAATGACTACCAACAACCAGATCCAAGCCCATTAGATTAGTGTTTACAATTCTTCCCTCAAACATCTAAAGACCACATGTTGTATACACATCAGGGCTACATAGACACATTTTGGAAATCCCTAAACCATAATAATGAAAGCTCTTTTATCTTTGTCTTGAGACAAGACAATTTCTTCCTCTAAATCCTCAATCACATAGGCTAGACTAGCATCAAATATATTATGATAAAAGTTGACTGGCAGCAAATCAAATGATGCAGGAAGGACAATGATTAGCATTGGACAAAGAGGAGTGGAACCATAATTATGAATGTAGTTGAGTTTACAGATGTCATTATAGTCAACTCTCCTATTGTCCTACCTGCCTTGGAAAGTATAGCTTCGAAACACAAGGAATAAAAACCATTTACGTAAAGAGAATGAGTAGCCTATGTTTCTTGAAGACACACAATACTGTATTCATGAATGGATTGCTCAGCTTTGACCGGATACCTGTCACATTTATTTATTTATTTATTTATTTATATACGTTTGTAACGTGCATAGTTACTCATGAGTATCCCAGCGCGGGGCCTAGCAGGGGTGGAGCAACGTACTTTCAGGAGAATAAGTGTGTTTTTAGTTTCCTCCAGAACACAAGAGAGTTCCAATCAGCCACCGCCTTCACTGTGAAGAAGATGCCCCCATTCTCTGAAACTTAAAGCGAGGGACCTGAGCATAACAAAGAGACGAGGACCACAGAGGATGTGCGGGAACATAAAAAGAAAAACACCTCTGCAGGTAGAGAGGGCCACAACCATGAAGAGCACTGCGGGCCAGGGTCAATGATTTAAATTTTACTCTATCTACCATGGGGAGCCAGTGGAGAGAGCGCAGCTGTTGACGGACACTGTTCCTAGCCAAGATGCCCAATAAAAGTCTGGCTGTCATATTTTGAACCACCTGCAACTTTTTCAGCAGGTACCCAGGAATACCACCGTAAAGGGCATTGGCATAGTCCAGCCGTGACGGAATCAATGCACAGATAACCGTTTTCCTCGCTGTGTGAGCAAGAAGGGGAAAAAATCTTCTAAAAGTTTTGAGCAGGCCGAAAAAACAACCAGCCAGCTCCTTGGTGTGTATAGAGAAGGAAAGACCTTCATCAAACCAGTTTTCCACTGGTTTCCCTGATGAAGTTGGTGATGGATACTCAGGAGGCCAGAGCTGCTCTCTAAAGTTAAGGGGGAAATTGCCAAATAGCAGGACCTCTGGCTTCTCTTCACCTCACTTAAGCTGCGCCTCTTTCAGCCACCTGAAGATGGACCAGTAGTACTGAATCCATTACAAGAGAACACATTTAACCTCGTTCTGGAGCTGGGGATATCCGGAATAGAGGTCAAGATAGATACAATCAAAACTAACCTCAGAGAATTGAGTTTGACTTAGAGGTGGAGCCTTAGCAGGCAGCCAATCAAGTTACTCAAGAGACAAGAGTACTTCGTGTTTATTATTAGTCTCAAAGCCCTCCACTGGTTGTTCAGCCCCCCCGATCGCGCTTTGACACCAAATGTAGAGCAGAGGCCTTGCGATATGGAATACAAAAATACCCAAGAGGAAAAGCTTTAATAGATCCAGGTGATAAAAATACCTGGTTTGCAATTGATGAAGGACGGCATCTACAACAAAATGCCTTCTGTAGTTTCTGATTATATACTCACCTTGGACATCCTTTCCAAATTTCTCGCTCAGACAGCTCTTGTACAAGAATATTCTGCCAATAAATCATGGTCCCTGTCTGAGTTCTTCAGAACACTGTTGTATTTTTAAGGGCATGATGATTTTCCTTCTGTTAAGAGGATAACAACAGCAGCACATCCGTCAACACTAAAACGTAGGAAGTGCATTCTGGAGGGTATACATGCGGGTATACATGTTCCGGCTTAGCTGTCCTTACATTTATCATTTGCTTGTCCGCCACCAGAGCATTAGCATTATCGGATGTTTGCCCTGTGAGTAAAGCATTGCACGCTTTCAAATTATGAATTATTTTAGTTGTTAAGATAGGAATCATTCATAATCCATCTTAGCCTCCAGTTCTTTAAGTCTCCCAAATACTTAGACACTTAAAGCTTTAAACTGGTTTTCCACTTTGTTAAGAATATTCATAGCCTGATCTGTCATCCTGGATACTAGTTTTGCCCATTCAGGGCAAGTCATAATGCCAGAGCTTTTACTGAGATGCTTATATTTTAAATTATTATTTTTTGCTATAACTAATGCATACATTTTTTTACTAATTATTATGTTACACAAATCTTTTAAAAAGTTGCATTACCAAGTAAATACATTACATTTTAAAATTCTGTTTAGAAGCATAAACACATTATTATTGGGTACAACATTAAAGAAATATCTTAAATAATAAAATTGTATAAAAAACTCATATAATCAATTCACGAAATATTATAATTTTAATACATTTCACACAAACAATATTTTTCGAAAATAAATTAAACATATTTTACTATGAACCTTTCTTTTTTTTTAAACACAGTATATAAATAATGTGTAAAATCGTACAAAAACATATATGCATAAACAAATCATTAATTATTATTTGCTCATTTTATTAATCTCCTCACCCTTTTACCTTATAAAGCCAAGATTCTTTCCCTATAAAATAATAACATATATATTATTTGAAAAAAGACAAATTATATTCAAATGTAATTTAAAATGTTTTAAGTTACAAAAAACATTAGCAATGGCGATTAAAATATGACCATACAACAATAATGAAGTAGTACAAAAACATTGCATAATTAATCAACAAATACAATAATGTATACAAAGTTTTAAAAAACAATATTTTTAAAGCTATATTAAAAACAACACTTGAAAGAGTTGATGTGATTTTCAATGAGATAATAGCAATCCTAGTCACAGTGAAGAATTAAAAAAAATGCTGGGGTCAATAAAAAGCGGGGTCTCCGGGTGACCTCGCACCAATGCACATCATGAAATTGGTGTCACCAACTATCACCCCATTAGCCACTGATCTAATCAATTCCTCCTTTTCCCAAGGTATTATTCCACCTAGTTGGAAAAAAACTATAGTAGGGGCCTATTAAAGAAGCCACAGTTGGATCCCTCAGAGTTGGCCAACTATCGACCTATCTCGTTATTGCCGGGGATTAGTAAGATTGCGGAAAAATTCGCTAACCAGCAGCTGTCTGCCTTTTTGGAAGCAGGTGAGCTGCTGCGCAGCTCCCAGACAGGCTTCCGCCCTGGTCAGAGTACAGACACCGCCCTTATAGTTGTGGTTGAAGAAGCGAGGCAGATCTTGGACTCAGGAGGATCAGCAGTGGTGATCCTCCTGGACCTAAGTGCGGCCTTTGATACGGTTGATCACCGTATCCTTATCCAATGCCTTAGCAGATTGGGAGTCTCGGGCTCAGCCCTGACATGGCTAAAATCCTTCCTAAACAACTGAACCTTTCAGGTCTGGGAAGGCAACACGCACTCCAATTCGATCCCTCTCCTGTGTGGGGTACCACAGGGCTCATCCTTGAGCACGACACTTTTGAATGCATACATGTACCCACTGGAAGACATTGTCACCCCTTTAGGGATTAAATTAGTCACTTATGCAGACGACACACAACTGGTCGTCTCACTTAATCAATCAGACCACTGCTCTGAGAACCTCCGATCCTGTTTATCAGAAATCTATGGTGGGATGAACAAATCCCTGCTCAAATTAAATGGAGCTGAAACTGAGTTTATGCTCCTAGGACATAAGACGACATCCATCTCCAACGCCATGTGGCCTACATGTATGGGAGCAATCCCTACCCAAAAAGTGAAATTAAAAGTCTCGGAGTTTGACTAGACCAAGATCTCTCACTCAGAACCCAAGCAAAAAAAACTGCCGGCATGTGCTTTGGCTTACTTCGTACCACATGGAAAGTTCTTCCTCTCCTACCTCCCCACTCCAGGAATCTCCTTATTCAGGGCCTAAAACTTTCCAGGTTGGATTACAGTAATGCCCTATACCTGGGTGCCCCATAAGCTACCATAAATAAATTACAACTTATCCAGAATTCAGCAGCGAGACTGCTAACTGGGTCATCAACCAAGCTCTCAGCCAAACCCGCCCTCAGAACTCTCCACTGGCTGCCAATACGGGAGATAACTAAATTCAAATCCCTGTGTATTATGCACAGATCCTTACAGGGCAAGGGCCCCCCCATCTTGAGAAGTCTGGCGGTCCCCTACAAAGCCAACAGAGCACTCCGATCTGATCACCTGTTCCTCGCTAATGTCCCTAGAATAAAAAAGGCACCAACAGGAGGACGTTGCTTCTCTGTCAATGCCGCAACACTGTAGAACTCTCTTCCACTTAAGATCTGCACTGAGCCCAGTCTCCAGAAGTTTTGTAAACTTCTTAAAACTTTCCCCTTCCCCAAGGTTCCCTAACATCGCTATCCCTGCTGGAATCTCTACTCCTGGGACACCCACGGGTAGCCACGCGCTTTGTAAATTCTCTTCCATTCCATTCCATTTTTCCACCTCTAAAGAGATTTAGGCAAAAGTCTAACTTTACAATTTTTGGTACACACAAAGGGTATTTACTACTCGTAAATGCACTTTATGAACACCAAAAGGTGAACTTTACCACTTTCAGTATTCACAAAGGACATTTACGAGTAGTAAATGCTCTTTGTGAATACCAAAAGTTGTAAAGTTAGACTTTCCTCTCACTTTACCTTTGTGGTTCGGGCACAGTATGTGCCCCTTTTAAGTACCTGCCAAATCTGAGAACCTCCTGGAATTCTTGTGCATTACATACTTGCAAGTCTAAGTTGGTAAAGTTGAATAAAAGGGTCTCATATAACCATCACAAATTGAAACATCAAGACAGTGCATTGGAAGGACATCGAAATAATTCAAAGCTTTTATCTCATCAACCCACTCAGTGGGGCACACTGTTACACACGGCTATAAATGACGGCCGTCCCACGTACTCTTTATGACAGAGACGTGGACAACACCGACTAGCTCGGTGGAATTGGGGTCAGCGTGTCCCCCGGGCTTTAAAATAATGCATATTCCTAGGGTGGGAGGTAGAGGAGGTGGAATCGGCATAATCTTTAGACAGACTTTACACCTCATTCAGCATAACGTCAAGGCTATTGATGGGTGTGAAACACTGGCCTTCTCCATCAAGGACCCGGGAGGTGTGCTACTCACAGGTCTATTATGCTATAGACCCCCGGCTTGCCCGCTATCGGCCGTTCCTGAGCTCATTGATTTGATATACGACCTCTCCCACTCCCACACAAAGATGATGGTGTTGGGGGATTTCAATCTGTGCTCAGAAGGATCAACCAAGAAGAACTGGTACAAGCGTGTCTCAACATTGAGCTAGAACAACTAGTACTCTCCAAAACCCACGCAAAGGGTCATATTCTCGATCTACTCTTTGCTGATGCCGGTAGTACTTCAATTCTTGACGTCCTGCCACAGTGTTGGATGGACCATGCTCTTGTCCAGTTCTCCCTCTCGTGTACTAGCACCTCTCTGAAGAAAGTGAGTGCGGCGGGCACTAGAACGGGGAGACTGTGGTCCAGACTTCTCAGACAAGCCACTTTGCCTTCTTTGTTGCCGGATGGCTTTGCACTGGGAGTGAACGTGGATGAGAGCTATGAGACTTTCTGTCAGAAAATCTCTACTTCTCTGGATTCTTCGGCCCCGGTGCGGAAAATCAAAGATAGGACCAACCTTGCCATGCCATGGTACTCGGAAGAACTCCGGCAGCTCAAGCTACAATGCAAACAGGCTGAGCGAACCTGGAGGAAACAGTACCTGGAACCACACAGAGTCCTCTTCAGACAAGCACTGGCATTCTATAAGACCCAGATCAAGCTGGCCAAAGCCAGATTTCTAGAAGAATCTTTGCTGGCAGCTGTTAATAAATCCCAGGCCCTATTTAAGATCGTAAAGGACCTGGCCCATCCTGGCTGTACCAAAAACGCCATCCCGGCTTCACAAGCTCTCTGCGACTTGTTAGCACAAGCCTTTGAGGATAAGATCACCAACATCTTAAATAACCTCCCCCCCTCAACTATATATATATACGATTCCATCTTGCCAGAAAATGGGAAGGAGTGCATCAAAGCAGGTGAGCTAAGTAACTTCCCTTTACCATCTTTTGAGGACTTCTGCTCAATGGCCGATGGGGTGTCCTCTGGCTCACCCTTTGACCCTCTACCACCCAGATTCTGGAAACTCTGTCGGGAAGAGCTGTTTCCTCCATTGTTCTCCATCTGCTGTCAGTCTCTCACCTCGGCACGGGTGCCAGACTGCTGGAAACTGGTGGTGGTCTCCCCACTGCTCAAAAAGGAAAACCTGGACCCCACATGCCCAGCTAACTTCAGGCCCATCTCTCTCCTGCCATTCCCTATCAAGAACTTAGAGAAACTGGCAACAAAACACCTATCCAACTTTATTGTGAATAACGATTGTTTGGATGTGGCTCAGTTTGGGTTTCGACCAGCACACGGGACAGAGTCAGCTTTGGTGACTGTTCTTGATGACCTTCGGACGTGGGCCGATATGGGTCAGGCAGCCTTTTTAGTGCTGCTTGACATGTCGGCCGCGTTCGACACGGTCAACCATGCTACTTTGATCAGGAGATTGACAGAGGCGGGGGTGTCAGGCTTAGCCCTTGAATGGTTGGTGTCATATCTCGAGCAAAGACACCAGATAGTTGTACTACCGCCCTACCAATCTAACATCAAGAGGGTGGGACAGGGAGTACCCCAGGGTTCGGCCATCAGCCCTATCCTTTTCTACCTGCACCTCCGTCCCCTGATCACACTGATCAAGTCGTTTGGCATAACAGTTACCAAATACGCTGACGACACCCAACTTATCTTCTCGTTTGAGGGTAAGGGCGGGGTGTCACAGGAGGTTTTCCATCAATGCATGAGGGCCACGGCAGAATGGTTAGGGAAAAACTCCCTCCAATTCAACAGCTCGAAAACCGAGGTACTACACTGCTCCTCGGACCGGATCCCCAGATCCCTACCACAGGGTGTTTGGCCTCCCGACTTCCTAGGCACTAGTCTGCCTGCTGACTCGGTTCGGAATCTAGGGGTCATGTTCAGTTCCGATCTACAACTGGACACCTCAGTAAATTAAACGGTGGCTACGTGTATGGCTTTACTTGGATCCTTGAGAAAGATCCTACCCCTGCTTCCGGCGCAGGCAAGACCAGAAGTAGTGCGGAGCATAATCCTCAGTCGCCTTGACTACTGCAACGCACTGCTACTAGGGGGTCCAACTACCGTGCTAGGAAAACTCCAGCGTATTCAGAATTGTGCCGCTAAACTGGCACTCTCGCGACGTCGCTCAGACTCCTCCACCAAGGCACTCAGGGACCTTCATTGGCTCCCAATTTCTCAACGGGTGAACTTCAAGGCTCTGTGTATTGTATTTAGAGCTTTACACAGTCAAGGCCCGGCCCCTCTGCAGGATCTTTTCTCATGGTATATCCCCTCAAGAACACTCCGATCAGCATCGGCTCACTTGGTTGTGGTACCCAAGTTTCGGAGGACCCGGATGGGTGGACGCTCCTTTAGGATTGCCACAGCACGGCTGTGGAATTCTCTACCGCTGGGACTTAGGGGCCTGGAGGTTTTCTCCATCTTTAAAAAAGAGTTAAAGACCCACCTGTTCCCCAGAACAATGTAAATAGATCAGAAGTTGGCAAAATCTCGCTCTGTGTCATAACAGTCTAAGCGCCAGGATGCCCGGTGGGTGACAGTGATAGCGCTCTACAAGAATGTCTATACATACATGCCAGGCTTCCTGCACTCTGTCTCTACTTCCTAGGACAACACTACCCCTCCCATAATGCAATGGTTTGGGAGATCGAGTTGGGTACCATGACATCTCACAGGGGGAGGAGTTGGATCAGGTGATCTAGGTCCTTAAATGAGGCCCGCCCACGAACACAGGTGCTTGGCTTACTCTTACTGTGTGGACCTCGCCCCTTTACATGGGTATGATGGTATATTAACGTCATGTTTCCTTCCTTGAATTCTGACCTGCATTTCTTGAATCAACCATAGTTGCCTGTCTTCTTTGATGTGCCTTTGTTGGGCTCTAAACACATTTGTCGGTGCTTGAGCTGTTTCGTAAAACCAGAAGGTTGGATCTTTGTGGAATCACCGCTTGGCGTTGTGCAGCTATCTGTTCGTGTTCGTCTCCCGTCGGAGCTCCTGTCACGCCCCCACGGAGCTGTTTGCTGCACGCGCCAGTGCGATTGCTTTCTGCATTTGGCGAGAAAAATCCCGTTCTTCTAATTGCCTCCTGAACTTTGTCCCATAATGGAGTCACCCTCCAGACCCCGGAAACAGAGTGACCAATCGCGGTGCTCTCTGGAATTATCCACGACCTCCAGAGCTAATATTTGTTTTCATCAGAATCATTATTTATCCCCTTTAAAGCTAGTAAACAAACCTCCCCAGTGCTGCGCTGTCAATTATCCGGTGCTGAACTGGACGTCCAACGGTCGTGCGCAGCACTGGGGAGGTAGTGCCCGTGACGACCGTTGGCCGACGGCAGCACTTAAGGGGTTATGATGTACAACCCATGAGAGCGGCACACTCATAACAGTCACTCTTCACCTAGCGCTCTGTCTCTCATTCTCTCACTTTCCTCCTGTTCCTTATATAGGACAATGACTATGTTACCTTCAGTTTCCCCTGTATCCCTCTCCCAATGTATTGGATCCATCCAAGCCCCGAAGAGTCACAGGACCACTCCTTGTGACGAAACACTAGTTGGCTGGTTGTTTGGTTCAATACAGTCGTTGCCTTGTGATAAAACATTCATCAAACTTACACCACTGGTGTCGACCGCCGCATTTTTAATACGTAAAAATACTTATACTAACTTTGTGATATCCTAACCCTGAGTGTCCAGGACTGTGCTCATTTTTCAGTGTGGATCCTTCGACTCACATGAATCCGGGGGTTATCGGGTAAATCCGCCGACCTGGCAGAACCGTATCTACTTAGATCCATATAAGACACCACACGCATTAGTCTGAGCGCCTGTCTTCCTGTCTTCAATAAAAACCCTTCCTCTAGCATTCAATAGATATGAGGTGTCATGAATCAATGTCATCTGCAGTTATTGTGAAGGTCAGCCAGATTTCCTGACAACGCTGCCAAAGTTGCTTTTATAATTTCTTTTTTGAGTGGCAATGCTGCTTTATGGGCAGTCCTGCTCGTAGATAATGACGATCCCATTTTGTATAACTTATCACAATTTAAAGACAGGATGAGGAGTCTTTTCGCTCGTCACTCTTAAGTGCAGGCAAGTGACAATAGGCTGTTATGACACAAACAGGGTTTGAAACTTACATTACCACCTTCAATCGGTTAGTCACAGAAACCCAATGGCCTTAAGAAAAGAGAACCTCACTGTTCTGTAGGGGATTAAAGGATGAGTTGAAAGACATTTTGTCACAAATAGTAGATCCTCCTGAGGACTATCCTTCATGTTCTTCTCGTAGTGAAGTTGGCCACCAGTTAAGTGAGAGGAGGGGAAGAAAAAGCAAAGGGAATTATTCTCGCGTTGTCTTAGCCAGAGGAGAAAAGAAAGATGTAAACGATACTAGTGAACAGATGCAGATATGTAGTCTGCGGCATCCGCTATCTAGTGACGAACGTGAACAATGTAGGAAGCTTAATCTATGCCTCTACTGTGGCAAGGGAGGTCATTACACCAGAGAATGTACAGTGAAATCTAGAGCAGTCTAAAAATTCCCTACAGTGGAAACTGCATATGCTATCCAGTCGAAAAACTAAAAGACTTGAAGGACACCGAGATCTATCCTTCAAGTCCTTATCTCTTACAAATCTCTGAGTTTTTAGCCGACACCTTAGCTCATGTACCTGAACATTTCACCATATCGGTAGTTCTGGTCCTGCCACCTCAACACAGAAAAACCATGTCCATATTGTTGCACTCTGGACCCATGGGGAACTTTCTGGACATATCCTTGGCCAAGGCATTTGGATGAGATTTTGCTCCCAAATCTCGACCTGAGAAGTGTGGGCAGTTGAAAGTATTTGTCAGGGATGATACACTATCAAACACTGGTCATCACCATGTTATGTGACAATGGACATTCTGAACTTACTACATTTGACATAATTGACACACCAAACTTTGGAGACATTTTAGGAGTCCCTTCATTACAGGTACATAACCCTCACATTGATTAGGTCTCCAGACAAGTTACCTTGTGTTCCCACTGCTGTATGTTACACGGTTGTCAATAAGCCACTCACTGGCAGTCTCCTGTCTCATTAGTGACCGTTCCCAAAAGGAACTATGCATTCATTCAATAATCTCCAAAAACATCCTTTGATTACTTTTATCTACATCTGGTCAATAGTTTTTGATAAATCATTTGCTGGGTGGAATTGAGATGGTCGCAATGCACATCGATACATGGTGGTGTCTAGCAGGCTTTTCTGCCCCTACAAAGGCAGACTGAGATTAAACCTCTGATCTGTCAGGATGGGGTGGGTGGAGCTCGGTTGAAGTTTGAATGATGAGACGCTCTGTCCATTGGCTCATCACTGTGAACAAATATTAATAACTAGGCGGGGGAGCCGGAACATTTTCATTCCTGTCTGTTAGGAGCATCTCAGGGTAAAACTTATTTTGGGTGGATCAGAGGTTCCCCAGCACCAGGCGCATGAACATGTGTTCTTCATGTTCCTTGATTCCTTAGGATATTGTTTCTTTTTTACTTCCATTACTCAATAGCCATGCTACATACAAGAATAATCTTTGGGGAGAGGAGTTGGCCTAACGGCTAGGGCGCTCAACCTCGGACCTGGGGATCTGGGTTCAAGTCTCGGTAACAACGCCAAAACCTCCTGTGATTCTGGGCAAATCACTTAATCTCCCCGTGCCTAAAATGAAAGTGTGTCCTCATGTAACGTAACTGGAAAATAGGCAAAACGCTCTGATACCTAATTCGGTTCGGGTCTAGTTCGCGCTATATAAAACTCTGCAAAAATAAATAAATAAATAAATAATCTCGACCAAAAAGAACAATAATTGAGTCTGTTTATTTTTTTCACAAGGGTCCTGTTTTTTTCCAATTTCAGATGCTGCACTATGTGAGGCGTGTTCACTTTAACACTAACTACGGAGAAGAAATCTTCTTTGATGAAAATGGTGATGTGCCGGCGGTTTTTGATTTGGTCAACATCCAGATCACCTCTGAAGGCACCTTGAGACTGGTGAAGGTGGGGACCTATGACTTCAACTCCCCTGAAGGGAAGCAGATCAGGCTGGAGAAGGATGCCATAATGTGGAACACAGAGGACAACCAGGTGAGAATCTTTGGTAATTCCTTCATTAAAAAAGGGCCAGGTAGTAACACCTGATGCAGGGAACAGACAGAAGCAAATTATGGCAATAAACCAATGGAGAGCAATAAGGTGCATGTATTGCTTTACTTTCTCAAATTTACTCCTCAAAATGTTAAAATGTCTTAAGCTCTAAAATTAGCGAGAGACAATCCATCTGTCACTCCAGTGTAACAAGAACATAGAAGATAAAGTCAACATTACAACCAAAAAAGAGGAATCAAGTATTTAAATATCCCCTTTACCACTCTGGCTTGTGATGCAGCCCGCACAAGGGCTACATCAAAAGCCACAATAGAAAACAGGATAGTTTTTAAACATCCATGCACCGTGTGCCAGGCACCATGGGGTACCTGAAACACGGTGCATGGATGTTTGGGATACACTACATGTGCCCCCCAGGCCACAAAGCAAAGGCCTACAGGGGAAGAGGGCCCTTCTAGGAGCCCCCAAAGCCCCTTTCCATGGAAGAGGGACTAAGATCTGTCCGATGCCCCGAGGGGCTCCTAGTAGCTCTTGAAGGCATCGATCCATCCCTCTGACTGCTGCAGTTTGACTCACCGCATAGTAATGCAGCGGTCAGGAAACTATCCTGGCTGTTGGGCCGACCGCTACCAACAGCCTGTCAGTGGAGGTCCGCCCGACATCCTAATCAGGTCCATACTATTGTTTATAAAGACACTCTCTCGCTCACAGAAGATTTCATGTACTAGAATGCTGCACATCAGACAATATCAAAACATTCACCCCAGTCAAGAGATCTTGGTTGAATCCATCATTCTTTTGCGCACCATGCCACCCCAGTTTAGACCTGGCCATATGCAAATCAGTCTTGACCTTGTGACTCTTTTTTTTTTCTTGACCTTGTGACTCATGGGAACAGTTCAACCCGAAATGCCAAGCCATGTCCTCCCTAGAATGGAAGAAAGCATCCTAGAACCTGTTTCGGGGTTTCACTCCTCATCAGCCAGAGTAGCTTGATTCTAGTACCACAGGGAACCCGGGACCCATGTCTGGGTGTACCCGGCACACTTAATGTGAGGAAATAAAAGACACACAATTGATGGACGGAATGCAGAGCAAATCAAAACATTCACCCCCAGTCAAGAGATCTGGATTACATTTATCATTCTTTGCTCACCAAGCCACCCCAGTTAAGACTTGACGATATGCAAATAAGTCTTGATCCTGTGCCTCATTGGAACAGACCAGCCGAACTACTAAGCCAGGTCCTCACTGGACCGTAAACAGGTATCCTGGGTTTTTTGTTGGCGAGGCTAGCTTGAATCCAGTGGTGTCACGAGCAAGACGATTCGGGCTGGACTATTTCCACATGGAACAGGGTCACAACTGTTTTTCCATATGGCTGGCTCCAAACTGCGGTGGTGTGGTGAGCAAAAAAATGACGGATTAAACCCAGATCCTTGTGACTGGGGTTAAATCTTTGCATTGTCCAACATTCCATCCATCAATTGTTTCTTTTGTATGTCGCCCTAAGTGGAAAGGGTATGTCCAGACATGGGTCCCGTGCTCACCACTCCAGTGGATTGAAGCTAGCATGTCTGATGAAGGGTGATGCCCTGAAACCGGGCCCAGGATGCTTGTTTCCGGTCCAGGAAGGACCTGGCTTGGCAGTGTGGGCTGGACTGTTCCCAGAAGGAATAGGGCCACAACTGATTTTCATATGGCTGGGTTCAAACTGGGGTGGTGTGGTGAGCAAAAGAATGATGGACCAAACCCAGATCCTTGTGTCTGGGGGTGAATATTTGCATTGTCAAGCATTCCGTCCATCAATTGTTTCTTTTGAACATTCTAAATTAGTTATTTTCAAAATTGTGATTTAAAATCCAACTTTACCATTAAAGAGTATTTTAAAATATAATTTCTCAGATGTCTAACATTGCTTACTTTCCTAGATTTCTAAAATCAAAAGTAAGCACTTATTAAATCTAATATGGCAAACCAATCATATCCTGTGGAAAAGGTAGGCTATGTTTGACACCCATGCATTGGCACCTCAGCTGAGTATCCAATAATCAAGTCTCGACCAGCTTTCGTGGGCAGTGGACATGCATGCACCTTCTAGTATATCCACATTTTGCATTCTCCATGTGTCCACAAAGCCTAACTCTTCCATCCGTTCCCTAATAATGTGCTCACTTGATTTATCCTTGGAGTGATCTAAGTGTGTATTGAGGTCCCCACCCCATATTATTTTTGATTCTGGCCTCTCACACAGCACAATTAATAAGCCCTCGAAAAAATCGGGTTCATCCGTATTGGGCCCATGTGGGTTCACTAAAATGATGGGCACCCCATGAAGCTTACCGTGGGCTACATCGACCTGCCACTATCATCTATCGCTGAGTTGATCAAAGTGAAAGGAGTAGATCTTTTGATAAGTATAACCACACCTGTACATAAGATGAATACGGAGAGCCCATACGATATCTTGCCCAATGTGCACCTATCCTAACCTCAGTGTGTTTAGTCAGGTGCTTTTCCTGAAGAAGAGCTACCTTGATATGGTGCCTATCGAGTTGGGCTAAGACTTGTCTAATTTTCTTTGGGCAATTCAGGCTGTGCGCATTCCATGTCATGCATGATATTGACACACAATCTATCTTTGCTACCCCAGCCATCCACTAAAAACAGTTACATAGTATGCAACCAGATGCAACCATGTACAGAACAGGAGATTCTATGACAACAACAAGCCATATAAAACAGTCCCACAAATCCCCCCCGACCCCAACACACCCACAGCAACATCCCAAACATGCAAAAGACAATTTGTCACTGAACCCACCCCTCAAACCCAAAAAAACATGCTTGAGGTAAAAGAAAATGGGGATCACCCACTGGAGGGTCATCAGGTGCCCGAATAGCTTCCTCAACGGAGGTGGGCAGGCAAAGTAAATCCCAATCCACCACATGGCTTACATGTATGGGTCTACAACGTGATCATGTGAATTAGCCTAGGCCCATAGTGTCAGCTTGTGCCCATCGTCAGTCTGAGTCCACATTTTACTGGGAACGCTGAACGTGGTACATTTCAAATTATTTTTCAGGAATTCTTGCACCACTTTATAGGAGTTGAAGATTTTATTTAGACCATTATATTCAACCCGCACCCTGGCCGGGTACAGCATGGCGTATGTGATGTTCGCCTTCTGCAACTGTTTCTTTACTGTTTGATACTCTCTCCATGCTGCTTACACAGTGGCCATAAAGTCTGGGTAAATGGCAACCTGGAATCCCTGGTAGTTTAGATCAGCTTTCTCATGGGCCTGGTGGAGGGTTGTGTCTTGATCTCGGTAGTTTAGTAGTTTTGCTATTATCACGCTTGGGGTGCCCCAGCAGGCGGCCTCAGTGCCATAGATTTATGGGCCTGCTCGACCACCAACATCTCTAAAAAGCCTTCCGAGCCAAGCAGGTCAATGAGCATCTGCTTTATATACAGCACCATCTTACTGGTATTTGTTGTCTCCAGAATGCCAACAATCCGAACATTGCTGCGCACGAAGCTGCCTCTAGGTCTACATTTTTAGCTTCAATAATATTGAGGGGCTTTTCCATGTCAGTGCATTTGCTTGTTGTGGCTTGCACAATGTCCTCTACATTAGATCGTCTCTGCTCCGCATCTGCAGTTCTCGAGGCTTGTTTGTCCACTTTGGATGCCATGGAATCCATCAGCTGATTTCGGCTGTCCATCTTACTGTCTATGGAAAGAAGGCTTTGTTGCATGACCTGAAGCATTGCTGCAAGTTGTGTAGGGTCTGGCGTGGAAGGGGCTTATCCTGGTCAGTCTGTGCCGTTTCTTGTGATTATTTTGCATCAAAGGTGATAAGAGGCTCCCCCTCATCAGGCTTATCAAACTTGTTGGTCGGTCCCAAGGTGGGAGTTGCCTGTGTGCCAGCCAGGGGTCTCTAACTACTGTCAGCCTCACCCTGATAGCTTATCCTGCTTATCACTTTTGATTTATTTATTTTTTTGTTTGTTTATTTTTAGTATTTCTCTATCCTCTGAGACATGGACCTCACAGGTCCTCAGCCTCCTAATCATAGCTGCGGGGGGGAATCCCCCCTTATCGTTCCCTGCTTGCTGTTGTTCCATGGGACTCCCCAGCGCACCACTGCAACAAGCTGGAGACTGCAGTATCTGCAACCCTCGCTCACACCGGAATATTACAGGCCTTCACCCAGTTCTACAAAATGGCATCAGTGCAGATACTCTGCCTTATGTCCGCCTCACGTGGGTCGCTGCAAACCCTCAGAATACGTTGCTCCTGGGCGCAACTGCTGGCACTCTCCTTCAACGCAGCTGCAGAGCCGGTGTGCTTCTTTTTTCTTTTCTCTCGCAGGTACCTCGCAGGCTCAGGCCAGACTCCGACAGGCAGGCCCAAGCTGTGCAGCGCTGGCGGTCATATCTCAACACCCTCCTGCGGCCTCATTCACAGCAGTGGTCATGTCAGCTCACCAGCTTCGGCTTCCCGGCGCAATTCATGGCTTGCCTCAATGCCACAGACCCGGGGCCCAGGCTGCACAATTCCAGCCCGCTACCCAACTGATGCCGTGATCAGCTAAATATGAGGAGTCCCAGGCCCGGCTCAGCCCCGTCCCCCCCTCCTCGCATCTGCAACTACTCCACATCTCTTAACAGTTTTCCTGGACAGTATGAATAAATTGTGCACCTTCTGCATGCTCGACTCTTATTTAGGGACCTTCAGAAGTTAGATGAGAGGATATTAGGAGGATATTATTCGCCTGGCCGGGGGAGCTGCACGAATGTGCGACCATATTGCTCCGGGCTCTCCAGCACCCTCTTTCCATCCGTATCTTGGTGTACTTTGCAACCACCACAAATAAAGAAAAAAAGTTTATAGAAGGTTCTAGAAGTTTCCAGGGAGGACCTGCTTGGCTGTTCAGGCTGTATTTATCCTATTGGAGCCGAGTTGAGTCTGATTTCCATATGGGTGGATCTCATCTAAGGCAGCCCAGGTAATTACCAGTGATTGTGAATATTTCAAGCATTTCATCCATCTCTTTTTGTAGTCTTCATTGTGATGCCCTACGTGTGATAGTTGTGCCAAGCCGAGGGTCCTGTGCACACTGTGCTACAGAAACCAAGACATGCGTTTTTTGTTTATAAGCCAGGGTACTCACATTACCTGAAATCCCAAAACAAGGGGCCATTTCATTCTCTGCAGCACTACATTTTTTTGCTGGGGTTATTCGTATTTCACTAATTCATCCCTGTATTTGCATTTTTATCGACGCGCTTAGCAAAGAGCAAGCAAGCTTATTCAATTATACAATAGTGTGGCCAATTTGGGGAAATACATGTCTCAAGGTCAAGTAAGAAAGAATCTTACGGCTGTTTGCAATTTTTCTCCCAAATTACTGAGGTAAGGTTGAATAACAGCAGGTCCTTCTCAAAGAAACTGGAGGGCATGGCCAGGACGGGAATGGAGAATGGGAATGGAGAGAGATGTATCTCACCTCAGCTTGGGATCCACATGGCTCTAAATATTGGCTCCAGGGCCCTTTGCCACCACTCTGGCTACTATGGTCCTGGGGCAGCTCCCGCAACTATGTGAGCAGCTGATGAGGGCAATTCAAACTTGTCATTGATGATCCGCAGCCAGTAACATTATCGCAAGGTGGCCATTTTGCCAGCTGCCCGATGAACAATGCGCCTCCTGCACCTGTAGAGGCCGCTGCTGAGATCCAGTTCGATCACTTGTCCTGCCCTGGGGCAAAGCAACAGTAAGTGCAGCCCCTGAAGCATACCTGAGAGGGCACCGAGGCGGGCCCATCTTCCTTGCCCTCTTGTAGGAAGCATTGGTGACATCATCCTGCCTCAATAATGGCCCCACCGTACTCAGCCATTATTTTGGATTATGCCTTGATGTCAGAGGTCAGTTAGATTGCCTTGGTGGACTCGGGTGCTGCCACGTGAGGTCATGTGTCACCGGGGGTCACGTTACACACTTCACACTGCTGCTGCCCAGGGCTCTGAACTGAATGCTGCAACCCCTGGGGGCTTCCTTCAATGTGGGAAAGCACATTGCTGTACTAGGCCCAAGAGGTAACCTGGTAGTGTGGAGGGCCTGCCTTTGCCTGCCCTTCTTACCTGCTGGCGAGGCACCTGGTCTGCTAAGACCCCCTGAAGGGACCACTGCTGGCCTAGCAGCCCTCATGGCTCTTGATTTGCATCTCATTACTCTGGCATTGTTGGGAGGCTCTGGGGTCCAGGTGGAATAACCATACGGATAAATCCAGTGCTACTCACTGAGCCTTGCTTTGTGAGTGCCTAGAAGCCTTGAACCATGAGTACTGAATGGCCAGTGTGTCAGAGGATAGTGATGTGCAGTGAATGTAGGGAGGCTGTCAGAGGACTTGGTGACAGCCCCCCTGGGAGCCGTTGATACCGCCCTGCTATCTGGGAACAGGGCACCATTCTGGAGGCGGAACAGAACCTTGGCGAGGAGACCATCACTGAAGGATTGGTGCAGTGGGAGTTTGGGGGCAACAAGACTGTGAGCACGCCCCAACTCATCTGCTACATTGCCTGCCAGAATTGTAAGGGGGACAATAGCGAGAATAATTTATTTTGGGTTATTGTGTTATATATTTATGCTTTTGGTTTATGTATAGTACTTTGCGATATATGTCACTGTTATATTCATTTAATTGATTAGGTGTTATTGTACATGTAGGTTATAAATATGTTTTGATATATTCATCAAGAATAATAATTGTGGAGAAGGTAATTAAATGTGCTCTACTCAGAAATGATCTTGTATGTTTTCTTTTATACCACTTGTTATTGTATAAAACATCAACTATTTGTTTCCAAATCTACTGGACCTGGGCCTGCCCCTCTCTCGGTTGGCAACCTGCATGTGGCTGGAAGGAGAGGCCCTCTCCTGCTGCCCTGCTGGTACATAGGGATTTGTCTCTCCACTAGAGTCCAAGGACATGTCATGAAGTCATGCAGAGGGCCTGAGCTTGCTATATAGGCGATTGAGGAGATTGGACACTATGTAGGCCTTGTTCCAGGGACCCAGTGCCTGCACAATCACAGATACATTATGCTGCATCTCAAGTCTTTGGGATCTAACTTGGCACCCTAAGAATGCTCAATCAAGTACCTTCTACTTGGCCACTTGCACTCTAATGGTTTGCATGATCTTGGAAAAGACAGCACTCCAGGGAGGCCTTGCAACATTCCCCTCCCCTAATCCCTGTACCCCTGAGTTCACCATGGCACTAAGCCCTCACGTGTTTCCTAGCTGGGAAGCCTGGAAATGTAGAACGCTAAGGAACCCATTATTGAGTGGCACACTTAATTCATTAGGGCGGATCACTGACATAATATCGACGACAACAATATCGACCTTCCAGAATATCATGTCAAGAATATTAATGTGCAGAATATCGGCATCCGATCCACAACATGTAAATGTAAATGTAAATGTGTTGGACTTGTAAAGCGCACGGCTGCCCATAAGCGTCCCGGCGCTGGAGACCGCTGGGGAACCCCTCCTGGCTTTCCCTGTGAGATGGTCCCTTCTGGGTATCTCTAAGGTGAAACCAGGCATCCCCGGCGTCTGTGGGGGGCTGTTGTAGAGATGAGGCAAGCTTAATGCCCAGAGTTGCCGAGTGTGATCCCTGGTTAGAGTAGGCACCGAGGCGAGAATTGTCGAGTCCGCTGACCCTGGTCCACGACCCTGCCGCGTCGGGAATTGAACCCTGGTCCCGGGCCGTTCTCTGCTTCCGGGTCTGCCGCCTCTAACCAGTGAGCCACACCACTCCAACATGGTCTTGTAAGGGCACTGGCCCACATTGGGTTGACAGGCAGTGAAAACTTCATATTTGTCTGCCCAACCTATATTGGGAGGCCTTGCATGATCTTAATATTTTCCAATACTATCTCAAGTAAAGACTGCTTTACTTTTTCTCCACAAACTGTTTCCTGGAGTGGAATCAGTCTTTCAGTTGAGAGTGGGGAGAGGTCATTGTTTCTTAGGACCTCGTGTAGATATGTTTAGTGATTCAGAAATTGCTCTCAAATTGATTTGCAACCTCGAAAAGATTTCTAACAATTTATGAAAGGTCTGATAAGGGTAATGCAGTAAACTTGAACTATGTTTTTTCCTGTGCCTTCCCCTCCATGCTTACATGGCTTTCTTTGTAGTTGCATCACATGTGCGGTGTGTGTCTGTACTTTCCCAGTGAGTAATTCCAGTGTCTCAGCAGTGACATTTTGGGCAGCTAAAAATGTTGGGAGAAAGAGTAGTCATGGTGAGAGCACCCATTTGTATAAGCCCTTTTAATCCAGAAAAGTATGATACCTTAGTATCTGTAATATTAAACCCTGGAGACAGTGTCTATGCGCATAACATTTCTCTTTCCACTCCCCTTTACCTAACCTTTGGTTGTAATTGGTGTTATATTGCATATAGGTACCCTGATATAGGTCAAGGGAACACCGTATACTTTCCCTACATCATCCACTCGTCATTTCCTATGAACGAGCCTTATAAGGACATAACTCCAAATAAGGACAGAATGCCTTATATGGACATTAAACCTTATAAGGACTGTAGCATTTTAAGGAATAAACCGTTCACCTAGTTCTATGACGAGGGTGAATTCTGCCCGATCAATATTGCTAAGACGTCATCCTTAGCACATATGAATAATTTATGAGTACACTCTCCAGGAGGTACACTGCACCTCTCCTATCTACGCACAAAGGTTTAATACCCAACATTATCTTCATACTGAACAATGGGTAACACACATACATAGACTGTACAAAGACAGCATCTCTTGCTATCAGTAGTGAGGAGGGAACCAAGACTTCAAGGCTGACACACTGACCAGAGATGCTGCGGCTCTGGCATGCCATCGCTCCAGCTGACAGGGGTCTGACTATCCCTTGCGGGGTGTCCAGCTCAAGTCCAGGATGAAGTCTCACACTCTCACTATTCAGGTTTGGGGGTTGTAAACACACTCAACTGTTTCTTCAATGTATCTCTCTGAGAGCAAACCAAGCAAGCACAAGTGACTGGGTGAAAAGTAGTATATTGTTTCCACGAGTCTGAGGTTATTGTGTTCAGAAGTTGGGAAAAACATATCTCTCTGATAACAGGAGATTCTAGTGGCACTGCAAGCTAGCTAATACAAAGACATAGGCTAACATATGGGGGAGGGGTGTCCGGAGTCAATCTGCCACCAGACCCACAGTATATGTTTTCCGTAAACAGCATAGGTCCTACAGGACAGGGTACTATTGGAACTACACTACATTGGGTAGACGTGATACAGTGGGGTATGGCTTGGTTTCAATTGCTTTGTTGTGGTATGGAATAGTACTGTATGCTATGACATGGTTCAGTACCCTATGGTATCCCTTTGTAGCACCAAACTATACGTCCCTCTATGTAATATATTTTTCGTCAAGTGATTTATGGTTTTAGCTCCTCATTCTATATCTGTTCTTTCTCCAGGCTCCCAGCTCCTTCTGCAGTGAGAGCTGCCTCCCTGGGTTTAGACAGTCTGCGAGGAAAGGGTGGCCTGTCTGCTGCTTTGACTGTGTTCCCTGCTCTGCTGGTGAGATTTCAAATGAGACAGGTGAGTACCCTTTGAGTCTGCGGTGCTTACATCACGAAACCACGGACTGCATATCTATTGATTTCAAGACTCCCCAGGTTAATGGAGGTAACATTAATATCGATCAAGCTATTGTATCTATGGAAGTATTAGCCAGAACCCTTAAAGAACATTTTCAAGATGTCTCTTTGTTATGGAGTGATTATCCATTTACCCAAGGAATGCAGAGACCACTATAACCTCTTTGGAGTCAGTAGACTACAGTGAGTATCTAACTATTGTTGCCGTATTTATTGGCAAGAGGTACAGTGCAACACGTTTCTGTGCCACCCTGTATCCCAGAGAACTATAGCTCAACACTGTCCTTTCCTCAGTGCTAATGCACAGTGGACTGCCCAGCTCCAACGCTGGCACCCTTGCACCATGGTGTAAGGGTGTCTCTGTTGCATGCAGGATTGTTTATGTGCAGGAAGGGGTACATTAAAAGTATCTTGTGAGGTTGTTTCCTCTTTCCATGTGTGCTGCCGACTGCAACATATTGAAAGATCAAAAACAAGGAGAAATAAAAACATCTCCCCTCGTTATGCCTCACCTGGGGATGAGTAGGTTTTGGGGGCAATCCCAGGTCCGACACTTTCGGGTAATCTTGGATTGCATCGAAAGACTTGGATGTTGCATTGAAACAACCACTGAACACCTATTGAATGCCTCTCAGGGTCAGAGTAACACAAAGCAGGGATTCATGCTGCGTTGCTTTTCTAAAGATTTATGAAGCCACTCAAGGCTACTCAAGTTGGCCCTGTGTGACTTTTCGGCTTACGTCACTCTTGCACTACCTTTCGGGGTGCAAGAGCGATGCAACTCCCTTCATTATGATGCTCTTGTGTGTTGTTCCTCATCAGTCATTCAGTATAAGGATGAATAAAAACAAGTTAGTTCTGTGTTTTGTGCCATGGAGGCCCCAATGAAATTGATTCATAGCATCAAAAATGGTGACAGCCTGTTGACCTGATTCTTCTCCGTGCATTGTATTTCAGGGCTGCAGGATGCCTGTCTTTGTGTGTGATGCAGGTCATTTTAAATATGCATCTCACTTCACTCGGAAGCCATGGCTTGATGTGACTGAACTGTTTCACTTCTGTAATTGGACTTGTTGTTCGTCTCAGAGCTATGTCTAACTTATGACTACCTGTGAGTGGAGCACTTCTATAGCCAAGTTTTGGCATCAACACCTCATCACTGATATTAACGCTTTCGCTGCGCAGTGCTAGGGGGCAGGAGGGGGTGCGCGGGGCTCCGACGCTGCTGACGGAACCGCTCCGTCACGCCCCTCGGGTGGGCTGTGCTTATGACGGAGTGGTTCCGTCACGGCCCCGCCCACTTAATAGAACGCGCCGCGCAGGCACGAAATCAGCACCACACAGACGCGGCGAGCGGGCCGTGACGGAACCGCTCCGTCACCAGCACAGCCCACCCGAAAGGCGTGACGGAGCGGTTCTGTCACCAGCGTGGGAGGGGTTAATTGTGGTTTCATCCTTGGTGTCTGCAACTTGAGTCATATTCAGTGGAGAGGTGTGGTTCACTGGTTAGAGGCGGCAGACCTGTAAGCAGAGAACGGCCCGGGACCAGGGTTTAATTCCCGACGCGGCAGGGTCTTGGACCAGGGTCAACGGACTCGATAATTCTGGCCTCAGTGCCTACTCTAACCAAGGATCACACTCGGCAACTCTGGGCATTAAGCTTGCCTCATCTCTACAACGGCCCCCCACAGATGCCGGGGATGCCTGGTTTCACCCTGGAGTTACCCAGAAAGGGACCATCTCACAGGGAAAACCAGGACGGGTTCCCCAGCGGTCTACAGCGCCAGGACACTCGGGTAGAGTAACAGTGCGCTTTACAAGTATCCCACATTTACATATTCAAATTCTCATTTGTGATTTGCAGTTTGGATGATATATTCACTGCTAATGTGGGATATTTGTGAGAAATTGAGTTGTTGGTTGAATAGGGTGTGAGCTCTGGTCAAGCAACAGCCATGAAAAACTGTCAGTAGTCAACAACAACAAAGGTTTGGCTTGAGCGCAGTAAGGCTGCGCCAATTATGTAATCAACAAAACAGAATGCCAGTACTGCTCAATAACTTAAGAACTAAATAGAACAATGAGCATCAGATCTCTCATTTCTATAGACCACTCTTTCAGTCCAGAATTGAATCTTCAAAAAAAAAAATTTATTATTCTTTTTGTTTCCATCGTTAGTTGGAATTTTTTTAATGTTTGTATATATGTAATAACCAAGAGATTAGGACATTTTTCTTTTCCTTCAATTTAAAGTCTCTCTTATAAATACATAGGAGGGGAGACTCCTTAACACTAAAATCTATGTGTGAACATGTACAAGTGCGTGATGGAAAAAAATTAAAACGGAATTGGAGAATAAATAATAAGCGTGATAATCTACTCAAAGTCATACATCAACCTCAAACAGGCAAAACATTCGAACATCTGTGAGTAAAAGAAAAAAAAGATAAGAAAGGAAATGTGGATTGTGTGGAAATAGGAGCCCTGCACTGATCCCAGTTATATCTGGCAGGTAATAACCACAACAACAGAGTTGAAAGAATGTCTTTTTAGGAACAATCGATTTTTAAGCCATCAAAGAATTTATGGATTTGCTCAACATTCCAAATGATTGGCTTAAGACAAAGAAGGGGTCGACGAGTTTCGAATCCCCAAGAATGATGGGATTCTCCTCAGGACCATATGAGTATTCAATCTGAAAAACATAAGTCAAACCATTCAATCAGTCATCTCATTGGGCATCACTCGACTTAACATTCAATCCAACTCACACATCAGTAGTACCTGGTCAGCTTTTGGTGTCTTGTATAGAAGGGAACTGTGGGAAAAAAGAGCAATGAGCTGACAATGTCTAGTGATGTTAACTCATAGTTTTAAAGGGGAGGGAAGGAAATCGTACTTAATAAGTTTGTAGGAATCAATAAATGAATAGGCTCCACGGGGAGTTTTTTGTCTTAATTGAATGATGCAGTTTCCTTAAGTTGTTTAAGCCTCTCCTGTCGTCTCTGTAATTTATAAAACAGAGGCCATGTTTGTATCAAAGGATAGACATTTGACAAAAAGACAATTATTAAATCGCAAGGCTCAAGTTCTTGTTTCGAGTGTCAATATTCACTCACAAACGCTCTGTATTTCGATGTTGCAAGCTGCTTAGTATCGCTTTGCTGCAAATGCGGTCAATTACCTTTAGTTCAGGACGCGGAGTCTCCCTATGGCGTTGCCTTCTCTCCAAAAGACGCCGTAATGTTCTTCCGGGTCTCAGTTTGTAAATAGGACCGTGTCCCTTTCGCAAGGAATTGTGGTTTAGCATTCTTTGTGCCAGGAATTGTAGTTTTTTTTAAAAACAATTTTGCTAGCTCTTCGCGTAAAAAAACATTAGGGACAGTTTTGATGTCTCTAATCAGTTGTAAATAGGAGATGCTAAATTCATTGACGGTGACTCCTCCAAAGGGTTTGATAAGTAGAAAAGCTGTCATAGTGAGTCAACGTCCATAATATCTTTGATAAACAAATATTATTATTAGCCTTACTGCGCTCAAGCCAAACCTTTGTTGTTGTTGTCTACTATTCTAGCGGGCACCTGCTCGCAAGTTTTTTTTTTATATAGACGCTTTAGTGTGTCATTGTTACGGCAAGTGTTATCTAAGGAATCACTTGCTGTTCTAATTCGATTCACGTTTGGTGCTTTCTTTTTAATTTGAATATTCTTTCCCCCTGTTTATGTTGGGTTTGTGAACATGCAGAGAATGATTGGGAGTTTATGAATGTTGGATGTATAGCACTCATTTGAACACTGCACCACTTATCTATCATGTCAGAAGATCAAACTTTCGCCTATAGCGAAGACCTGGCCAGCCAGGAAGCAGTTGTCTGATCACCCGATGTTGAGTGCGTGGAGGGTCTGGCATCGTAGTGGTGTCGGGCATTGTGGTGTTCGCGGGTCCAGGGGTCCTGGCGCTGGGCACAGTCCAGGTGCGGACGGGCACAGACAGGCTTGCCTTATGCGCGCCTTTGGTGCACCAGCAAAGCACCAGCTGCGCGTGGCCATGCAGTGGCCTCCATATGAGGGGATGTGGGAGGGAGGAACAGCTGGGAGGCGGGAGCGGGGAAGCGAATGGCATTGCAGGGGGGCAGGAACGCAGGGAATCTGCAGCGGGAAAAACAGTCCGGGCCGCAGGAGAACTGGGCACAGGGAGGAAAAACAAGTTTAGGCAAGAAATCAAGTACAGGCACAGAGGAATAAAAACAAGCCTGGGCAAGAAAGCGAGTTAGGCACAGGGGAATAAAAACAATTCTGGGCAAGAAAGCAAGTACAGGCACAGGGGAATAAAAACAAGTCTGTGCAAGAAAGCAAGTAAGGCACAGGGGAAAATTACAAGATTAGGCAAAAACAATGCAGCAGCGTGGGGAGTGACCTGCCTGCGAGCGGGGTCAGAGAATTGAGTCCAGACCCCTTTGAGGTTCTGGGAGCTTTAGTGGTATCCAGCAAAAAGTATTGTAAATTCTCTGAATAATTTGGACTTACAAAAATGTTGGATTACCAGACCTTGGCGGACCTTAACCAATCGTACACATCAACATTTAATTCCTTCCCTCCAATTAATAATTCAAATTCTTACATGCAGTTTTTAGTTATTTTTCCATGCTCAGCAATCAGAATGTTTTTCTGTGGTGTGGGAGAACGAAGTGAGGTCTATCTAGTCATCCAGTAAAGGGTTTAGTAATCAGAACAGCATTCTATGTCAAATAAAGTCCCAGATGGACCTTTTCAAATTTGTGGGGATTCTACACAGTTGTGTCATACTGCTTTTATTAGCAATGGTATTCGTTTGAGAGTTATAAAAATGCTTACGATATTCAATCACCCTAGTCGATGGTATTAGAGGACAACATTTCTTTTACCAGTGATGAGTTTGGTCACTTTTTCAATGAATACACGATTATCACCCAGTGGGTGATAGATAATATGAGTTCAGAGTCCTGAGTTACCATTCCAGTCTTGGAATGAGTGCCAGTTTTTACCTCACAAATATGTGAAGTGGTTAACATATGTGTTAATGGTGAAAACCACTTCACATCTTCTCCTCTCTGGTGATAGCCCCATTATTGAGCAGTCGTGTAGGGCCCAAAGGTTTAGAACTGGTCTAGAGGTTACATTTAGTCATGTTGAGGTGAAAAATAATATATATAAATGATGTAAATGAATACTGTTTGAATTTTACAGCAGAACCAAAAATGAGCAAAAGGGATTGAATGAAGAACTCTCATGCTTTCAAATAGATTTCCTGGTAAGATGCACTGGGAAAGAGGCCCAGAGGGCGTAATCTTGTTGGTGCAGTGATCTTCCCTCAAAAGGTGTAGCTTGTTAGTTGAGACACAATGTTGAGATGCTTCAGCTAAGGTGGTGACTTCATGGAAGACTTTATAAACCAAGGAAAGAGTAGAAAATCCAATTATTATTTTGATGGGCAGTCAGTGGAAACTTGTGTGGTCCAGAGTGGTATCGTAAGAGTCCTTCGTATGTTGAGCCCTTTATGTTCTGGGTCTAGAGTTTGTCATGAGACTACATTACAGTAGCTGATACGAGAGGGAGAGAGGTGGCTAAGGTGGAAAAGTTGTTCTTCAGTTTACAGTAGTGGGAGGATTGTGACAATATCAAAAAGCATGTTGCACACACAGCATTAACCTGAATGTGGTAAGAGCATTAATTGTCAAAGATAACTGCCAAGTACCTGACATATTTAACAGGGTTTGATAGGAAGCAGAGTCTCGGGAGACAGCTAGTGGTTATAGTCTCTTTTTGTTCTTGAGGCATAAAAGGATTATCTAATTTTTCATGATTTTGAGGCATGATCTATACTTGTTTTCCTTTTTTGCATTTTTATTGGGATTGTCAAGTATTTTTCTTCAATTTTCTGGATTTCCATTGACTCTTTATTTAGGTTTCATTGGCATAAATGCATGATACCTATACTGTAGTTTTTGTGGATCCCTGTGTTGGGGCATGGATATGTTGAAGAAAGTTTAGGAGAGGGAAGACCCTTAGAAAATACCACTGGTCATATTGATGTTTCACCAGCAGTCAACCAAGTTTCATCCTATGAGTGCGGTTGACTAAGAAGAATTTGATCAATTCGGATTCAACATCTCTTAGGCTACAGTAGGACTCTGGATTTGAAAAGAAATGTTTACAGGTAAGTGTATCAGAAGCTGCAGAAAAATCCAGAAGAATCTGTGTCTTTGGCTGAGAGAGTTTGTCTCCGATGTCCATTACTGCGGATATGGTTCTCCTTCACAGAGGAGGCAATTTCTTTTGAAGTAATCAGAAGTATGACAGCCCAAAAGAACAAGAATTAATATGTTAAGAGAGTTTAGGATAGTGATGACCGTTTGGAAACTCCAATGGTCATATTGTTTATTCACCATCAGTCAACCAAGTTTCACCTCAAGATTGCAGTTGACTAAGAAGAATTTGATCAATTGCAATTCAATACCTCTTAGGCTACAGACAAATCTAGAAAGATCGGTGCTTTTGGCTGATGTTCATTACTGCTGCTAATGTTCTCCTTTGACATCTGAAGCCACATTAAGAGTCACAAAGGAGGCAGTTTCCCTTGAAGTAACCAGAAAGTTGTGAGGTGACCGCCATATCTTGAATTTTTGTAATGGTGTGGAAGCCATACATGCGTCTCTGGTTTGTTACCTCCTAAGGGTATGTATAGAGCATCTTACGAAGACATATAATGATGGTTCTGTTTGAAATGTCATCTGTCAGCAGGAACACATTGACAAACCTAGTGATTATTGTAACTAGTGTGGAATAGTCAACATTATTGGCTATCTCAATTACAAAACCTCTAATCCTCGGGGGCAACATATACATTTCCCTTCTTGATGGAAAACCTTAGACCTCCTCATTCCCAACTAACTTGGGGGACTTTTGCACTTGAGGGAAAACCAATAAATCTTCACAGAGTTGTTCAGAAGAAGGTGATTACATGGTGAGAGGAGAGTGTGTGATCAGTTGTTGCTAGACTCAGAATAGTTCTTCTAGAGAATATTCAGTTTTGACAGTATGAAACTAGAATTGTGCTATTGCTGCTTTGATTATGGCAGTGTTGATGCATCTCTCATGGAAGTGGCAATCTGTTTTATGTGAGAGCAGAATGGATTGTCCATCTTGCGCTTCATATTGGTGAGTGGAGCAAAATTATCCAAGTTAGTGATGGTGTAAAGAAGGATATACCTTGTCAGAGTCTGAATAGGACAGGAATCCTGTTCCCCTTGGAAATTAGAGGAAAACAGCTGTTGAGGCCAAATCCTTCCATTTTAAGATGTAAAGAACAATGGGTGGAGTGCTAGGCAGAGTAGTAGGCATTCAATTTTGTTCATAGTGCACATTCGGCTGTAAATTGGAGATGTTCCGTAACAAACCTCAGCAGGGTAGATGGGTAGATGATATGTTGTTATTTGTAGGGTGGTTGGTTGTTATTTGATGTAATGACTGGGGAAAATAACATGAAAGTGACTCAAAGGCCTTGTAAATATGCCTCAAGCAGCCTATGAAACTCTAGCAGTACATATCAAGAAACCTAATTGATTTAAAAAAACGTTTTTAAACACATCAAGTAAATCACTTATTTACCCACATTCATGGGGAAGTGACTTAAAATGCCCTAACACACATGAAAGCGTATTTTTAAGGCCCTTCCACCACTTTTGCGTCACTTTTAACATGGCTATGTAACTCAAGGAAACCAAATCTATTTGTAAAACACTTGACACAAAGCAACATTTTAAATACACAACTTTCTTCATAATTTTCTCCTTAAAGCATACTATTCTCTATTTAAATTAAATGAATCTTTTCTCACCTTAGCAAATACTTTTTGAGTTTTAAAACAGTCTCAGACACACACCAATTTGTCTTTAGCAGAGCAAAGGGTATGCACTCCAGAGGCAGCAACCAACAAAGGCACAGAAATGCTGTAATTCATCACACATATCTCTCATGTCACCCAATCAAAACTCTTCCCTCACTTTTTTTAAATCAACACCCTTCCCCCCTCTGCCCTTTCTACCTTTTTCCATAGCAACCACCTCCTGAAAGACATCTCATGTTTACAAGTTCACACAACAATGTTTCAATTGAACTCTGAACTCTCAGTACACCTGCGTATCCAGTGCAATCTTTCATAAAATGATTTTTTCTTGACCACTCAAATTACATCTTTCAAAGAACTCATCCATGCACCCTAACTTTCTGTTTTCAGCAATCAAAATCCACCAATCACTGCTACTGAATCATTAGCACAGAAACTCCTCAGTTTTTTTCATTACAAACTCCTACTCTTTCAACTGCCATTTCATTTCCACACTTCATCTGACTGCAGCAGAACCTCATCTCACCATGTTTTCTGTCTGGATTGTTGGACATAGTTACATTCACTGGGCTCAAAGGTATGCTGCTAACAGAAATTTACACAACCTCAATTTACAAAATGTGGAAATCACCTGGATTGGCCACAGAGGATTAAGATGTCACCAATTGATACCATTGGTGAAAACCTTTTTGCATTTGCCAAAACCTGACCTATTAATTGTGCACTGTGGAGGAAATGACTTGGGCACTTTGACTGGGGTAGGTCTGGAAATGCTTTTAAAGGACACCTTTGAGCAATTGATGGCACTTTTTCCTCAAACTGCCTTGGTATATTCAAATATATGCCAAAGACAGAAATGGGGGTGGTCGAACCAATTTTGTCCACAAATTGAGAAATCGAGGAAGCATGTAAATAAGTCTGTTTCAGCTTACATGAGAGACCATGGAATGGGCTCCATGTACAACAATAACTTGCGTTACTACATGCAAGATATCTACAGAAGAGATGGAGTTCACTTCTCAGATGAGGGAAACAGAATTTTTATTCTGAATTTAAGACTGTGCATTGGTACCTACTTATAAGTACCTAAATCTACCATAAACCCAAAAGCTCTTCTCAGAGCTACCCTAATTATGATCACCATAAACAAATTATAAATGTAATTTTTTTTTACTAATTTCACAATTTACGCTTCCTGGAGAGCTACCTGGTACGCGCACCGGACGCTAACCGCGCGAAAATTATTATTTTTTTTTCCCGCACATATGGACCTCCTCAGCCACCCTCAGAAAACCTAGGGGGTCAGGATACGTCTACGTGCCCCCTTGTACCCATTCTGAAGATTATTTGCCCTCCATCTTGTATCTCAATTCTACCGAAACACAAAATGGAGGACTCCCGTAACGCTGCCGGTTCGCGTACCGGGGCGCTCACCGGGAAGCGCTCCATTAAAAAAGGTGGGAAAGTAATTTACAGAAAAACGACTGGAGACACTTTCACCAAATATAGATTAGCTCATACTACATACCAATCCCTACCATTTTCACAAATTTGATTGAAATTCCATTTAGCCATTTAGCATGTAGACCTCTCTAAATACCCTGAGGTAAATTACTTCACAAAACACATCTGAAGTGTTGGAATTGACAACCAATTAAAATGCACAATTAACAGGTCAGGTTTTGGCAAATGCAAAAAGGTTTTCACCAATGGTATCAATTGGTGACATTTTAATCCTCTGTGGCCAATCCACTTAATTTCCACATTTTGTAAATTGAGGTTAGGTAAATTTCTGTTATCAGCATACCTTTGAGCCCAGTAGATGTAACTATGTCCAACAATCCAGACAGAAAACATGGTGAGAGAAGGTTCTGCTGCAGTCAGATGAAGTGTGGCAATGAAAGGTCAGTTGAAAAAATAAGAGTTTAAAATGAAAAAAACTGTGGAGTTTCTGTGTTAATGAAGCAGTAGCAGTGATTGCTGAAAACAGAAAGTTAGGGTGCATGGATGAGTTCTTTGAAAGATGTAATTTGAATGGTCAAGAAAAAATCATTTAATGAAAGATTGCACTGGATATGCAGGTGTACTGAGAGTTCAGAGTTCAAATGAAACATTGTTGTGTGAACTTGCAAACATCAGAGGTCTTTCAGGAGGTGGTTGCTATGCAAAAAAGTCCGAAAGGGCAGAGGGGGGAAGGGTGTTGATTTGAAAAAAGTGAGGGAAGAGTTTTGATTGGGTGACATGAGAGATATGTGTGATGAATTACAGCATTTCTGTGCTTTTTATGGCTGCAGCCTCTGGAGTGCATACCTTTTGCTCTGCTAAAGACAAATTGGTGTGTGTCTGAGACTGTTTTGAAACTCATAACGTATTTGCTAAGGTGAGAAAAGATTCATTTAATTTAGATAGAGAATAGTATGCTTTAGGGAGAAAATTATGAAGAAAGTTGTGTATTTAAAATGTTGCTTTGTGTCAAGTGTTTTACAAATAGATTTTGTTTCTTTGAGTTACATAGCCATGTTAAAAGTGACGCAAAAATAGTGCAAGGGTCTTACAAAAATGCTTTCATGTGTCTTAAGGCATTTTAACTCACTTCCCCATGAATGTAGGAATATAATTGCTTTACAAGATGTTTTTAAAAAAGTTTTTTGAAATCAATTAGGTTTCTTGATATGTACTGCTAGAGTTTCATAGGTTGCTTGGGGCATATTTACAAGGCTTTTGAGTTCCTTTGATGTAATTTTTCCAATTTTATTTTAAGATATTTCCATGTGGTGCAAGGTCCTTGTAAATACGCCCCCATGTGTGCTTGGCAAATTTAGATTTTGATTCTTTGAGTTACATAGCCATGTTAAAAGTAACGCAAAAATGATGCAAGGGCCTTAAAAAACATGATTTCATGTGTCTTAGGGCATTTTAACTCACTTCCCCATGAATGTAGGAATATAATTGCTTTACAAGATTTGTTTAAAAACTTTTTTTGAAATCAATTAGGTTTCTTGATATGTACTGCTAGAGTTTCATAGGTTGCTTGGGGCATATTTATAAGGCCTTTGAGTCTCTCTGATGTTATTTTTCCCATTTTAATTTAAGACCTTTCCCCGTGGTGCAAGGTCCTTGTAAATACGCCCCCATCTGTGCTTGGCAAATTTAGATTTTGATTCTTTGAGTTACATAGCGATGTTAAAAGTGACCCAAAAATGGTGCAAGGGCCTTAAAAAAACGCTTTCATGTGTCATAGGGCATTTTAAGTCATTTCCCGATGAATGTAGGTATATAATTGATTTAGATGATGTGTTTAAAAACGTTTTTTGAAATCAATTAGGTTTCTGGATATGTAGTGCTAGAGTTTCATAGGTTGCTTGGGGCATATTTATAAGGCCTTTGAGTGTCTTTGATGTTATTTTTCCCATTTAAATTTAAGACCTTTCCCTGTGGTGCAAGGTCCTTGTAAATACGCCCCCATCTGTGCTTCGCAAATTTAGATTTTGATTCTTTGAGTTACATAGCCATGTTAAAAGTGACCCAAAAATGGTGCAAGGGCCTTAAAAAAACGCTTTCATGTGTCTTAGGGCATTTGAAGTCATTTCCCCTTGAATGTAGGTATATGATTGCTTTAAATGATGTGTTTAAAAACGTTTTTTGAAATCAATTAGGTTTCTTGATATGTAGTGCTAGAGTTTCATAGGTTGCTTGGGGTATATTTAAAAAGCATTTGAGTCCCTTTGATGGTATTTTTCCCATTTTAATTTAAGACAATTCCCCGTGGTGGAAGGTCCTTGTAAATACACCCCCATGTGTGCTTGGCAAATTTAGATTTTGATTCGTTGAGTTATATAGCCATGTTCCATACAGTGCTCACCTTCTCGTAGTCTTTGATATGCTAGACTCCATCTGCACAATGAGATACCTAAGCAAAGGAAACACAGGTGATGTGATTGTGAAATGAGGAAAAGAAATTCCACATTTTTCAATTACATCACCTGTGTTTCCTAACTTTACGAATAACATTGTGCAGATGAGGTTTAGGCCTGTACACAGACATAGAAGAGGTCTGGCCTTTGTTCAAGAGTGAAGTGGACATGACTTGCTTCAATGGTAGGCCTGCACATGTATTATCTCCTCTGTACTCTTCAACAAGCTTAAATTTCATCTGCAACCCTGAGTAGGCCTCATCTCAAACAAACCTCTGAATAGGCCACACCTTATCGTCATCCTGAATCAATCATTTAAAATGTTAGGGACAGATTAATGATAGCCGTGTGCCTCTTTTGCGCCACTGTGCGTCACTTTTGTGACGCAGCGGCGGTGCAAAAGATTTGCTATGTGGCGACATATTTACAACTTGATGCATCTAGGCAGATGTGTCATGCTGTAAAAAAACGCTTTCATGTGTCTTAGGGCATTTTAAGTCATTTCCCCTTGAATGTAGGTATATGATTGATTTAAATGATGTGTTTAAAAACGTTTTTTGAAATCAATTAGGTTTCTTGATATGTAGTGCTAGAGTTTCATAGGTTGCTTGGGGTATATTTAAAAAGCATTTGAGTCCCTTTGATGTTATTTCTCCCATTTTAATTTAAGACATTTCCCCGTGGTGGAAGGTCCTTGTAAATACACCCCCATGTGTGCTTGGCAAATTTAGATTTGGATTCTTTGAGTTATATAGCCATGTTCCATACAGTGCTCACCTTCTGCGTAGTCTTTGATATGCTAGACTCCATCTGCACAATGAGATACCTAAGCAAAGGAAACACAGGTGATGTGATTGTGAAATGAGGAAAATAAATTCCACATTTTTCAATTACATCACCTGTGTTTCCTAACTTTACGAATAACATTGTGCAGATGAGGTTTAGGCCTGTACACAGACACAGAAGAGGTCTGGCCTTTGTTCAAGAGTGAAGTGGACATGACTTGCTTCAATGGTAGGCCTGCACATGTATTATCTCCTCTGTACTCTTCAACAAGCTTAAATTTCATCTGCAACCCTGAGTAGGCCTCACCTAAAAGAAACCTCTGAATAGGCCACACCTTATCGTCATCCTGAATCAATCATTTAAAATGTTAGGGACAGATTTATGATAGCCGTGTGCCTCTTTTGCGCCACTGTGCGTCACTTTTGTGACGCAGCGGCGGTGCAAAAGATTTGCTATGTGGCGACATATTTACAACTTGATGCATCTAGGCAGATGTGTCATGCTGTAAAGTCCTGTGCCACATGAAACCGATGCAGCAGTGATGCAAAAGATGCACCATGTTGCAAGGCAGGCCTCACTTCATCTCCAACAAGATACCGTCAGTTTAAACTGTAAACATTTAGGACTGTGTAGGAGGCATGGAGAAGCTGAATCTTCTGTAAATGTCAAAATTGTTGTATACAGTGCTCAACTTCTGTGAACTCTTTGATATGCTAGACTCCATCAGCACCATGAGATAACTAAGCAAAGGAAACACAGGTGATGTGATTGTGAAATGAGGAAAAGAAATTCCACATTTTTCAATTACATCACCTGTGTTTCCTAACTTTACGAATCACATTGTGCAGATGAGGTTTAGGCCTGTTCACGGACACAGAAGAGGTCTGACCTTTGTTCAAGAGTGCAGTGGACATGACTCACTTCATTGGTAGGCCTGCACATGTATTATCTCCTCTGTACTCTTCAACAAGCCTAAATTTCATCTGCAACCCTCAGTAGGCCTCACCTCAAACAAACCTCTGGATAGGCCACACCTTATTCCATCCTGAATCAATCATTTAAAATGTTAGGGACAGATTTATGATAGCCGTGTGCCTCTTTTGCGCCGCTGTGAGTCACTTTTCTGACGTAGCGGCGGCGCAAAAGATGCGCTATGTTGCGACATATTTACAACTTGATGCATCTAGGCAGATGTGTAATGCTGTAAAGTCCTGTGCCACATGAAACCTGCGTCAGGTTTCATATAGGCGTTTTGTTGCAGGGTGGGCATTCATTTGCATGAAAGCCCTGTAAAACTAACACAGCGAAATTTAGAAGATTTCACTGAGTCAGCTTTATGGCATTGCTGAATCAAATCCTTACGCCTGTTTGAAACAGGCATAAGGAGTGATGCACCATGCAATGTGTGGCTTGCTCCTGTGCATTGCAGTAGACATGTCGCGCTTACAACGTGATTCCTGCAATGTGCTGCTTTTGCGGCACAGATGCGTGACGCATCTGTGCTGTTTTTACTCAATGGTGCTCCACATTGTAAATGCGGCACACCATGGGTGGCAGAGCAGCGGTGCACATTAACTGGTGCATCCCTGGGGATGCGCCAGTTAACATAAATATGCCCCTTCACATTTAAGTATGAGCAGGGGACACAGAGTTGGTGAGGCTTATCCAAGGTTAAGAAGAGATGAGTCCTGTTCACTGAAAAATTGGACATAGGCCTCACCTCCTCAGCATCGCTGGACATGGCTAAATAATAGCTGCAAAATGTTACTCTTGTTAAACAATTTTAAAATTATAGTCCCTGAGATTTGTCTCTTACTCTGCAACATCTCATTGTTGTTCTCTTTCTTTAAAGATAACGACAACATCAACCATGAGTGATAATGAGCAATCCGTTGATCTCGATCTTATCTTTGAACTTGTCATTGAAACGTCAGTGGAAGTAGATCCCTTAGATGATTTAAATCCTGAGGATGATGAAGAACATGATGAGGATGCCTATTTGTCAGAATTGTATGACATAGGGTGGGAAGCTGACCTGCTTGAGCCTATGGAACTATAAACATTTATTTTTAAAATTTACTGGAAATAAAAAGTAAAAATGTAAACCGTTTCATTTAAAATTAAACACAACTTCAAAAACAGGTTATGTGTAGTGTCTTTAATAAAATAGTCTAATATGCTCATAAAATTAGATCAGATTCACATATAAAACAGCACAGGTAAAATGTAGAAGCATTCCATTTCTTTCCTACTATTTGTGAATACTAAATTTGCCAATGCACTAAAAATTATTCTATGTAAAAATGACAAGTAGTGTGTTGAATTTTTGACGACTGTTATTGATTTACTGTTTGGTAATAGTGGTTAATAACATTTTTTATTATATTTTACCACAAATTCAACTGCAGATCATTTCGAAATTAGAGAATGCCGTCTAAGGATAGAATCCGAAAGGCTACAAAACGTCAAAGACAGCAGCTTCATAGATTGTTGCAGCAGTCCTCTACATAAAAAACTTGTCAAGTCACCAAGAAAGCTCCGGGTAAGACAACAAAATCATTCATAAGAAACATTTGTAGAAAAAAAGTAGTACTACAGAAAATGTTTTAGTCCAGAAAAAGAGAAGCAATTTAAACGGAAAGGAAAGGCCAATCAAAAATGTTACTGCTAGAGCAGGAGATAACTCTGTGCATGATAGTAGAAGGAAACAACAGTTTAGGGACATTCGTAGACGCAGTTCCGCAACAGGATAATTGGCAATTTGTTAAAAAATATTAAGAAAGGTCAACAGAAAGTGGTTTTTTATAAGAGAAAAAAAAAAGTTGAGAAAGTTATTGATCAGGCATTTGAAATTAAGCGAAAGTTATTTATTTTGATAATCAATATAATTAGGAAGCTAAACAAGGCAATTTATGATTTCAAAAGAAATAGTAGATGGAAGAGAATAGTTAATCGTAGTAATTTTTGTGAAGTTTTTTCAGGAGAATGGATGCATAGTTCAAGTTGTGAGGCATTTTTTAATGAGGAGAGTTATTTCCAGGATAATGATTTGGTGCATGCAGTTGACACCAGTGGTCGAGCTTATGAGGTGAAAGATGGTTGTCCAGTTGAAAAAGAAAAACTTGTGACAACAGAGGCAGAAGAGGTGTTAGGTAATGAGGTTTTAGGAAGACGTCCTAAGGGACCTGTGTACACCTGGAAGTGTAGTAGTATTTGCAGTGTGCGACAGGATTCCATCAATTTGCTTTGTGATTTTGTACGGACATTTAATAAGAAAAGTTTGAAGCAGAAAATGATGTTGTTGCAAGAATTAGATCCTTGCAGAGTGAGAGAAGTGACAGGTTTGCATGGTCATTCACTGGCTTGTCTTTCCAGGAGAGTATGCCAGAGTGTTTTTCATCATTTCAGGATGCTAGCAGTGCATCATAATAAAGTGAGGAAATTAGTTAGAATGTTGTATTATGCTAAGAGTCCAGCAATTATGCTTAAACAATTATGCACTGCTCTTTTGCATGGTTCTGAAATAGATGTGAAGAATATTTGTGAAGAAATTGAGTTTTGTTACTTTGGAAGTAAAGAGGAGAATGTTGAAATTGACCCAGAAGAAGAGCGTAATGTGGAAGATAGTGTACAGGTTTCCAGTACAGATAATTTTGGAAGGAAATTGCCACGTTTCAGGTGAAATCAAGTGAGAGGCCTAATTTCACTTGTGTGTGTTGTCGACGCACTTATTATAAGAATCAGACTAAGTTAGTGGATTTATATGCAAAAAGTGAAAAGGAAAATAATAGTGAATGGAAGGATTTCGCAACATACTTGATGGTAGAAAATTGTTTTGATTTGGGATCGGATCAACGTGTGTGTACTTATTGTTGTACCAAATTAAATCAAAACCAGATGCCTGCTAGAGCAGTTCATAATAATCTGGAATTGGTTGAGATTCCTTCTGAATTGAAGGATTTAAATACTTATGAATCTATTTTGATTCAAAGTATCCATCCCTTTCAGGCTATTGTACGAATGGAGCCAAAGACAGGGAAATTGCCTCCATCAGATTTACAGAGAGGATTAAAGGGAAGAGTTGTTTATTTGCCTCTAGATGTGAAGAAAAACATTAATACAATTGGAGTAGAAAAAGTGGAAGAGGAACCTCTGGTTATCTTAGTTAATGGGGTTCCGACAAAGAGTAAGAAAATATGGCAAGATTTAGTGGATGTTAGGAAAGTCAAAAAGGCAACATTGTATTTGAAAAAAAATAATAAGTACTATAAGAATGTATATGTTGCAGAAGAGGAAGTAAGTGAAGAAGAGGATAGCGATTTGTGTGCTGGTCAAATTGAGAAAGTAGAACCCTCTAAAAGTGAAGAAATATATGAACATTATAGTCTTCATCCTTTGCATTCCAAGGAAGTCATGGGGAATGCTATTGAGTTGTTTCAAATGAAACAAGCCAAAGGGAGTCCCATTAGTGTTTGGGAGGAAAGTTTGGAAGCTCGATGTTTCCCACAGCTATTTCCAACAGGTCAAGGAGGAAGATATGATGAGCGACCTCATCAAATTCCTGCTTCTGAATACCGGACTTTACGATTGTATGCAGAAGATCCTAGGTTTCGACAATGCATTCCCTATTTGTTTCATCTCCTGTTTGAAAGCGATCTGTCTGGACTGTCATATGCAGTGAACCACATCTTGAAAAGTGGTATACAGATGCAAAACATCTCGGCAAGTGACTTTATGGATAAAGTCAATGTGCAAGACAGTATTTTGGATTCTCACCTGATTAATCTCATGGCGTGTCAGCGTGGTACTAATGAGTACTGGTACCGTCGTCATGGTGATTTAAAATGTATGCTGAGGAACTTAGGAACTCCCACATGGTTCCTCACTCTCAGCTGTGCCGAGTATGGCTGGGAAGACTTACTTGAATTTCTACGAGAGGCAAATGGAAACATTGAAAATATCGAATTCAAGACACCCGGAGAACTGTGCTCTTTGGATCCATTGAATGTATGCAGGTACTTCAATCATAGATTTGAAGCTATGATGTCTTTCATCATGAATAAGAAGAATCCACCTCTTGGAGATGTGTTGGATTTCTTCTGGAGAAAGGAGTACCAAGCAAGAGGCGCTCCTCATATACATATGCTGCTGTGGATCAAGGATGCACCTAAATTTGGAACAGATCCAGAAGACTTAGTGATGAGTTTCATAGAACAGTATTCTACATGTGCTGTTCCAAACGCAAAGGAGAACAAAAGCCTAAGAGAACAAGTTCTACGCTTCCAAAGCCATCGTTGTGGAAAGTACTGTCGTCGTAAATTCAGAAACAAGGACAAGTTCTACACCAAATGTCGTTTCGCCTTTCCACGACCAGTGATTTCTAAAGGAAGAGTAAACAGTTTGATGTCTTCGCTGCGACATAATGTGATGAAGAAATCACCTAAAAACACATACAATTTGAAAAGGAACTAAGAGTCCAAGTACAACAATGACTACAACCCAGTGATTTTGTCCATGTGGAATGCTAACATGGATATACAGTTTGTGGCTGATAACTGTATGGCTGTGGCTCGGTATGTGACATCTTACATCACCAAAAAAGAAAAGACAGAATTGAAGGATATGTGGGAGGACATTTCCCATGAAAAGAGCCTCAGTAAGAAGTTGTACAGTTTCAGTCTGAAGATGTTGTCACATCGAGAAATCGGAGCTTACGAATGTTCTGACCGGTTGTCTTCAGCAAGTCTCTATGCCAAATCCAGGAGTATCGTTTGGGCGAGTCTTGGTCTTGCTGCAACGCGTAATTGAGTTCTGAAACCTGTGCGGGAAATTGAGTATTTGGCGGAAAAGGAGCTAAACAGTACCGATATTTTGAAGAACAACATGTTGGATACAGATTATCCAAATAGAAGCAGTCACCTCGAGAATGTTTGTCTGTATGAGGTTCTACAAAATTACATATTCAAGAGGAACATCAAAGAAGATATTGATAAAGGAGTGTATGCTGTAATTGGAAGTGAGGGATGTCTGGTCAAGCAAAGAAAATGCCACTTGGTAAACCATCGAAAATTGAGTGGCGAATCTCCTGAAAAAAAGGAGTTTTTCTATTTAGCACTTTTGCAACTTTTCAAGCCTTGGTGTGCAGAAGAGGAACTGCTTGGAGATTTCCTCTGTTACGAAGACTCTTTCACTGCCGCCAAGGAGACCATAGAATGTCCTGTTTTTCCCAAATATCTAGAAATGTTGAATGCGGAAATCGAGCAGGAAGCAACGATTGCAGCCGAGATTGCTAGAGACAGTTCTCAGGACAGTCAGAGTTCTGTTTCATTGAGTCAGGATCCACTAGGAGGACCAGTTATCGAAAATGAAGCTGCCACTGCCATGAATGAAGTGGAAAGAGCCATGGCACATGCTCAGGAGGATGCGGTTAACTTAGAAGACTTGGAAAGACAACTCAACGTTGAGCAGAGGAAAATATATGACGAAGTTACCAACCAAATTGATCATGGATTAAGTCATGAGAAGAAAGAGTGCTCATGTACGTCGTTGAAGCCTGTCCGACTGTACGTGAGTGGAGAAGCGGGAACTGGAAAAAGTTTCCTCATTAAAGCAATTTCATGTTATTTGCAGGAAAGGACTGAGTCATCGCTGTCTTGTGTTGTCACCGCTCCAACTGGACTGGCAGCACATAACATTAAAGGTATTACTTTGCATCGTCTACTGATGCTGCCAGTGGAGCATGATAACACATTACAATACCACAAGTTATCTGGAGATGCTTGTTGTGAAGTTTCAAGAGTCTTGAAGAAAATGAAACTTCTTATCATTGACGAAGTAAGCATGGTTTCCAATCTCATGTTTGCCTTTGTGCATTTGAGAATGCAAGAAGTTCTCAAAACAGAGTATGATGTGTTATTTGGTGGCAAACACATCATTGTTTTCTGTGATCTTCTGCAGCTGACACCAGTAAAAGGACAACCTGTGTTCAAAATGCTCACGCATGAAGATACCAGGAAGTGCCTAGGGAGCATTGGCAACGTAAATATATGGTTAAACTTCAATTATGCTGAACTGCGTGAAAATATGCGTCAGGCGAAGGATGAAGATTACAAGAATATTCTACAAGATGTTAGAATCGGAAAAGTCACCGAGCATGGGAAAGAAGCTTTACATGCACGATTACTGTCAAATTTGTATCCAGAACAAGACGTTGTGCCTGAGAATATTTTTCAGAAAATTACTGAGAAGAAATCTGGAATATGCTTGATGCCAACTCTTGCAGAATGTGCCATCTTCAACAACAAACTGTTGCATTTAGAAAACCAAGAGATTGTGAAACTGGAAGCTATTGACAGAGTAGAGCATATGGGATCAACAATTATTTTGTCTGAGAATTTGAAATCAAAATTGGATTCATTAGAGAAGACTATATCTAAAACTGCAGGTTTTGAAAAGACTCTGAATGTGTGCTTAAATTGCCGTATAATTTTAAGAAGGAATTTACATGTTGAAAGAGGTCTGGTAAATGGATCAATGGGTAATGTTGTTGATTTTGTGAAATACAGAAATAGAGATGGAATTGAATTTTTACAAATTAAATTTGATGGCATTGAGGAAGTACAGCTAATTGGTCATTGTTCTGCTAGGTTTTTGCTTGTAAAAGACTTATATGTTCGCCGTAAGCAGTTTCCTGTTTGCTTGGCATATGCGGTGACAATCCATAAATCGCAAGGTTTAAGTGTAGACAGTGCATTGGTGAATATTGGCAGTTCTGTGTTCAAGGAGGGTATGGCATATGTGGCATTGTCACGAGTTAGAACTTTATCGGGATTGTACTTGATTGAGTGTGATGTCACAAACATTTGTGCGGATCTAGATTGTGTTAAGGAATACAATAGGTTAAGAAGAGAGTATGCGCCACATTTGCCTCAATATCCTTTGTTTGAGAAACGTGTGGTAGGCCGGAAACGAAGAAATGTGACCAATAGTAGGGAGGTTGTAGCAAAAAGACGAAAAGTCGATGAACCTGAAATTATAAGCAGAAAGAAAAAGGATTCTGTTGAAGATGTTGTTGGTTTTCAATTTGAAAACAGTTCTGGTGTCAACTGCTATGCTAATGTAGTGGTTAATGTTTTGTTTTCTCTAGAAAATGTAAAAGAAGAGATTGTGGTCAATTTGGATCAAAGATTTTGCAGTTTGTTAAATTCTGTGTTAGAGAAATGTAGCACTGATAGAACAAAAATAGAAAGTGTGTCTGAAATTCGAAATATGTTATACAGATGTTCAGGTCAAACACAATTCTCTCAAAATATTCAGCAAGATTGTCAGGAGTTTTTAATGCATATGCTTGATGTATTGCATGCTGAAGGTGTATATGTAGATCACCTGTTTGGGCTTTCTTATCAATGGCAGCATGACTGCGAGAACTGTAGGGTATCAAGTACTACTAGTGTAGACTCAGAAAGATTTATATATTTAACTTTGCCAGACAGTAAATCAGTGTCCTTTAATAAGCTAGTAAAAGCAGCTGATCACAACATGGAGTGTAGCCAATGTAAATCTGAAATGTTGTCAACATTATTTATACGAACATATGGCCAGTATGTCATTTTAATGTTCCAACGATGTAGGCCTGATGGAACAAAATTGACAACTTTAATAAAAAATGTTGTGGCTTCGCAGTTGTCAATATCAGGAAGGACTTTTGTAACTGCAGCAATTATATATCATGACGGTCCTTCAATAACATCAGGACATTACACAGCTTATTTAAAGTCTAGAAATGGCTGGTCATTCTGCAATTGCCTTTTGACCTTAAAAATTCTTACCTGGTGTTTTTAAAACCAAAATTTTAGGGAAGGAATCTCGGGATTTGCTCTGAGGAATTTCAAGAGGTTCTAATGGCTCCTACATAATTTGGCCTTGAGGATAAGTGTAGTACAGAGTCAAAAGTTATTTTTGAGTTTTAAATAGTTCCTGGAAAAAAAGAAGGTTTTCTTACAGAAAGTGGTGGGCACGGATTAGTTAAAGGACAACAGAGTATTTCTCAAAGCAAACGGTGTTCTTACCATAACACTTGACGTCATGGAAAAATAACTGCACTTTGAATGAGTTCAGAAAAACAGTTTCTTTTAATAAGCTAATTCAAGCAGCCAATCAAAACATGGAGTAGAGGTAATGTAAGTCTGCAATGCTGTCTAGATTATTTGTCCAAACTTTTGGTTATAATGTCATTTTAAAATTCCAACTATATAAACCTGATCAAAGTAAGTCTTCAACTTTAATTACAAATGTTGTGGCTACACAGTCGTTGATTTTAGGAAGAACATTTGTAACTGCAACTATTATATGACATGATGGTCCTTTGACAAGATCCGCTTATTACACAGCTTATTGAAAATGTAAAAAAAGCTGCTGTTTCGGAAATGATTCCCATTTGACTACGATACAATGTTGCCTTTTTACTTAAAAATATTCTTACTTTCTGTTTTCAGAAAAGAGAATTTAGGGTAGGTAACTGGCCTATAATGATTCTAGGGGTTGATATAATTTTATCTACTGTTTTAAATTGCTTTGTGATTAAAAGTGATGTAGAGAATTAAATAATTGTAGTAGTCATAGAGGTAGTGTAAGTCTGCTTCATAGTAAGCAGTATCAGTGTCATAGGAAATGTAGAACATGAGTGAGCAAGAAGGGTAAGATATTACTAGTCCAGGATTGTGAAAGTGATCTTGAACGTTTTCTTTCTGAAAGTTGCGGAAATACAAAATGACGGGATTTGCTTAGAAGAATTCCAAGAGTTATAAATGGCTCTTACATGATTTGGCCTTGTGGAAACGTGTGGTACAGAGCGAGAAGTCATTTATTCTATGTAACATATTTTTCAAAACGATGGAGGTTTTTTTTCAGAGAGTGGCGGGCTGAAAATAATAACAGCACAACAGAGTGTAAGCTGTTCATAGGACATCCTTCGACGTCATGGAAAGTAAGTTACTTTTCAGGAGTTCTGATTTCTGATTGGTTATGTTATATGGGTTTTTTAAACACAATCATTTTGATTGTGTTTTTTTTCCCCGCTGTTATATGATGAATACCTTCAAGTCACTGTTTTTAGTGAAATTTGATAAATTCTGAGAACAGCAAAAATAAACCATTTAACATGTATAATTAATTCTGTACTTTTTGTATTTATGTTATACATTTAGAACTGTGTAGTAGGCATGGAGAAGCTGAGGCTTCTGTAAATGTCAAAGTTGTTGCATACAGTGCTCACATTCTACGTAGTCTTTCATATGATAGACTACATCTGCACAATGAGATACCTAAGCAAAGGAAACACAGGTGATGTGATTGTGAAATGAGCAAACAAAATTGCACGTTTTTTAATTACATCACCTGTGTTTCCTAACATTACACATCACATTGTGCAGATGAAGTTTAGGCCTGTTCCAGGAGACAGAAGAGGTCTGACATTTGTTCAAGAGTGCAGTGCACATGACTCACTTCGTTGGTAGGCCTGCACATGTATTATCTCCTCTGTAGTCTTCAACAAGCCTAAATTTCATCTGCAACCCTGAGTAAGCCTCACCTCAAACAAACCTCTGGATAGAACACACCTTATTGGCATCCTGAAACAATCATTTAAGATGTTAGGGACAGTTTTATGATGGCTGTGCACCTCTTTTGCGCTGCCATTGCGTCACTTTTGTGAGACAGCAGCAGTGCAAAAGATGCACCATGTTGCAAGATAGGCCTCACTTCATCTCCAGCAAGATACTGTCAGTTTAAAATGTATATAATTAGGACTGTGTAGGGGGCATGCAGAAGCTGAGGCTTCAGTAAGTGTCAAAGTTGTTGCATGCAGTGCTGCACTTCTGCGTACTCTTTCATATGGTGGACTACATCTGCACAATGAGATACCTAACCAAAGGAAACACAAGTGATGTGATTGTGAAATGAGCAAAAGAAATTGCACGTTTTTCAAATACATTACCTGTGTTTCCTAACATTACGAATCACATTGTGCAGATGAAGTTTAGGCCTGTCCAGGGAAACAGAGGAGGTCTGAACTTTGTTGAAGAGTGAAGTGGACATGACTCACTTCATTGGTAGGCATGGACATGTATTATCTCCTCTGTAGTCTTCAACAAGCCTAAATTTCATCTGCAACCCTGAGTAGGCCTCACCTGAAACAAACGTCTGGATAGGACACACCTTATTGCATCCTGAAACAATCATTTAAAATGTTAGGGACAGTTTTATGATGGCTGTGCACCTCTTTTGTGCTGCCATTGCGTCACTTTTGTGAGACAGCAGCAGTGCAAAAGATGCACCATGTTCTAAGATAGGCCTCACTTCATCTGCATCAAGATACTGTTAGTTTAAAATGTATATTTTTAGGACTATGTAGGGGCATGGAGAAGCAGAGGCTTCTGTAAGTGTCAAAGTTGTTGAAAAACTGTTTGTCCTTCAATCTTTTCCCTTGTCTTTTCTAATTTTTAAATACATGTTTTAATATTTTTCAAATGTTTGTTCTCTCTTTCACAGATTGAAAGTATAAAAATAACAAGTGACTAAGTTAACGACAATTATAAGGTAAATGTTTTGTACTCTTTTCGTTATATTTCTATCACATTTAACTTCTATTAGTTCCACTGCTTCATTTCTTTAACCCTCACTTTCCTGCTTTGCTACTTCCCTCATTCCTTTCTCTATTACTTACTTACTCTACTGCTTCCACTCTTTTTCTCAGTCCCTCTCTTCTCATAGTTCCTCACTCTTGTTCACTCACTCCGTCTCTATTACTCTCACTGTCTCTGACTGATCACTCTTTCACTACTTGTTCATTATGCTTTCTCTGTGTAGTTGAAGCACACTAAGGGGCATATTATCAACACAGCCAATAAAATTATCGCTGCTTTTATCGGCAGAAAACTGCTGCAAAAGCGGCTTTAGCGGCACATTTCTGCCGATAAAAGCTGCAAAACTTTTATCGCCTATGTTATTAATATGCCCCTATGTTATTTACATTTCTTTGCTGTTTCAATCTGTGTTATTCCACATGTTTTAATCTTATGTTGAACATTCACTCACATTCTCTAAGAAACTCTTCTTTGTTATTCTTCTACTCTCCTTTTTTTCTTTCACTTCCTTATCTATTTTGTTTTTCACAATTATACCCTCTTCCATCTTTTCTTCGGTAAATAGATCTATTAAACAGTATCTCTGGTTTAGTCCCTATAGCTGTCTTTCTTTTAACATTACTCTCTGTTTACTTCCCTTATACTTACTCTTCTTTTTTGGTTCGCTCCCGGTTCGCGTACCGGCGAGCGAACCGGGAAGCGAACCAAAAGAAATAGAGTGCTAAACATTCTAGCAATTTTTTTATAAAGGGGAGGTAGTTCTGAAAATAACTTTTTTTTAATTATTTTTGTTGTTTTATATTTTTTTTATTATTTGTCTGAACAATTTTTTACTTTTTTTGTATTTTTTTAACGGTTTTATATTTTTTTTGTTTTTTTTGAGGGGGAACAACGAAAAACAGGCATTACAAAGGGCTCAACAGGAGCAAAAAAAAATAATTATTTTTTGGGGCGTTTTGAGCACTTGTGGTTTTCAAATGCTCTGTTTATCAAATTGATACTCATATTTGCACATGAGAGTAGGTTACCACAATAAAGGCACACTATCTTCATGTGCACAAAATTCTGTTGAATGTTTGGCACTGTTTCCTGTGCCTCTGGCCCCGACAGAGTTACCTGTGCCGATGTACTGGCCACAGGAGTTGGTGGGTTGTCTTGGAGGTGACGCATCTCTGCAACGCTGTAATTCAGTGGATGCCACCTCTGCATATGACGGTGCATAGTATAGTTGCCGTAACTATACTTTTTATCTGTGCCTCTAGATAAAACATCTTTACATACAAGGCATGTCACGTGGCGAGCATTCACTTTTTTTTGGCCTTGAGGAAAAGAAAAAAACCGCCAAATAAAACTATCTTTGCGGTGAGATATCCGGGGCTCCTCACGTAAAAACTGTCTTGGCTGTACTTTCTCTTCCTCTTCTTCGTCCTCTTCCTCCTCTGGGTTGGGAAGGAACTGTGGAGGTGGTCCTTCCTTCCTAGGTGGTTGTGGTGGTGGTGGTGGGGGTCCACCAGCTGCAGCTACTACTGAAGCCATTTTTTAGTAAGCAAAATAGGTCTTCCTCTCACAAAGTTGAAAGTCAGAGTGAGAAAAAAGGTGGGGGCTTTCATCATTTTGGAAAAAAAATAGTTCTAAACCAATGAAAAGTGTTATTTTTAGGTCACATGACCTAGCCTTACATCATTAGGAAACCAAAAGTGAAATGAACCAATGAAAAGTTTTATTAACAAGTCACATGACCTGTTACGCTTACGTTACGCGCTGCGCGCCGCGCATCCGGATCGCTTCCGGGGAGCTGCGCTTCGCGCCTCGGTCCGCGCTCCGGAGCACTTCCGGGTGCGCTAATGCGGCGCGTCATAAGACGCATTACGCGGCAACGCGATACGTCGCGCTTACGCGACGCGCCCCGGATCGCTTCCGGGGAGCTGCACTTCGCGCCTCGGTTCGGGCTCCGGAGCACTTCCGGGTGCGCTAACGAGGCGCGTCATAAGACGCATTACGCGGCAACGCGATACGTCGCGCTTACGCGACGCGCCCCGGATCGCTTCCGGTGAGCTGCGCTTCGCGCCTCGGTTCGCGCTCCGGAACACTTCCGGGTGAGCTAACGCGGCGCGTCATAAGACGCATTACGCGGCAACGCGATACGTCGCGCTAACGCGACGCATCACGATGTTGTTTTCTAACGCGGCAGTTGCGCAAACGGAACGTTTACCGGTTCGCGGACCGGGTCGCGGCACCAAACTGAGCTAACAGGAAGCTGCCCGGTTCGCGGACCGGGAGCGAATTAAAAAAAATTATTTAAAAAAATACATAAAAAAATTGTATTAAAAACATATAAAATATATTTTTCGATTTAAAGAAGAATACATTTTAAAGCTTTTGATATTTGCTATTAAAAAACCATTGAAATTCACTGAAAAAACCATAGGTTATAGACCATATATAGTTAGGAATTAGCATTTACAAAACCTTGAAAATTCACTGAAAAAACCATAGGTTATACACCATATATAGTTAGGAATTAGCATTTACAAAACCTTATTTTACTCACACAAAACCATTGAAATTCCATATATAGTTAGTTGCACTAACTATATATCGCGCACCCGCAATCCACTGCTGATGATGTCACATATTACATCATTCATGACATGGTCAGTGACATCACTGATGACATCACTGATGACATCTCAAATGACATCACTGATGACATCACTGATGACAACAACCAGTGACTGTGTGTTTCTGTAAAGTTAAAATATGTCTTACATATTGAAGAATGAGTGGATGTATAAGTGTCTGGATGAAGGATTTAGTAGGTGCGTGACTGAATGTATGAGTGAGTGATTAAATGTGTCTCACTGAGTGCATGGGTTAGTGACTAAACTGTCTTAATTTGTGCATCATTATGTCTGTTGTTCTGTAAACTGCTGCATGTGTTGATCAGTAGCTATATGATTAACTATATGGGTTATTGATTGATTGTCCAAGTATTTGTATGGGAGACTGAGTGTGTGTGTGGCTGGATGGGAGGTGTGTGACTCTGTGCAGATCAATGTGTACTTGTATCAGTGATTCTATAAGAGAGTAAGTATGTGTTAGTATATGTTTGAAAATGTAAGGTGCTCTATGTTTAACTGTATAGATTAGAAAATGTAAGTGTGATTGATTCTTTACAGGACTGACTAGGTGTGTGAGTAACTCCATGGATGAGTGGCAGAGTGTGAGTGTCTGTATAGGTGTATGAGTGCATATTATAGTGTTGTAAAGATGAGTGATTGTATGTATGAATGATTGTATGGGTGAATGAGTGAATGTGTGTGTAGACGTAGGAATCAGTGAGTGCGTATGTAGTAACTAGTATTGGTGTGTCAAAGGTTTCAAAAATTATACTCTGTATTTAACACTGGGTGTAACAGAGGTTATATTAAAGTGTGAGGAGATGCATTGTATTGTCACATGAATGATATCATCAGTGATGTGATCATTGATGTCAAATGAGATGTCATCAGTGATGTCATCAGTGATGTCATTTGAGATGTCATCAGTGATGTCATCAGTGATGTCACTGACCATGTCATGAATGATGTAATATGTGACATTATCAGCAGTGGATTGCGGGTGCGCGATATATAGTTAGTGCAACTAACTATATATGGAATTTCAATGGTTTTGTGTGAGTAAAATAAGGTTTTGTAAATGCTAATTCCTAACTATATATGGTGTATAACCTATGGTTTTTTCAGTGAATTTTCAAGGTTTTGTAAATGCTAATTCCTAACTATATATGGTCTATAACCTATGATTTTTTCAGTGAATATATATATATATATTCACTGAAAAAAACATAGGTTATAGACCATATATAGTTAGAAATTAGCATTTAAAAAACCTTTTTTTACTCACACAAAACCATTGAAATTCCATATATAGTTAGTAGTACTAACTATATATCGCGCACCCGCAATCCACTGCTGATCATGTCACATATTACATCATTCATGACATGGTCAGTGACATCACTGATGACATCACTGATGACATCTCAAATGACATCACTGATGACATCACTGATGACATCTCAAATGACATCACTGATGACATCACTGATGACATCTCAAATGACATCACTGATGACAACATCCAGTGACTGTGTATTTCTGTAAAGTTAAAATATGTCTTACATATTGAAGAATGAGTGGATGTAGAAGTGTCTGGAGGAAGGATTTAGTAGGTGCATGACTGACTGTATGAGTGAGTGGTTAAATGTGTCTCACTGAGTGCATGGGTTAGTGACTGAACTGTGTTAATTTGTGCATCATTATGTTTGTTGTTCTGTAAACTGCTGCATGTGTTGATCAGTAGCTATATGAGTAAGTATATGGGTTATTGATTGGTTGCTCAAGTATTTGTATGGGAGACTGAGTGTGTGTGTGGGTGGCTGGGAGGTGTATGACTCTGTGCATAGATGTGTGAGCAGTTGATTCACTAGATGTATGGGTTCAAAAGTGCATGTGGAAACAGCTGTATGGGTGGTTGACTGTGTGCATGAGTGCATTGGTGAGTGAATGGATATCTCAGTGCTACATGTCAAAGTAAGTACATATGTAAAACACAGTACATGTGAGAGTTGGCATATATAAATAACTGTGCATAAGAGCCAGTGAATGTGTGAGTGGCTGTATGGATGATTGTGAACTTGTATCAGGGATTGTAAAAGAGAGTAAATATGTGTTAGTATATGTTTGAATAAGTAAGGTGTGTATAACTGTATAGTTGAGGAAATGGAGGTGTGATTGATTCTTTGCATGACTGACTAGGTGTGTAAGTATCTCCATGGATGAGTGACAGTCTGTGAGTGTCTGTTTACACTGAGTGTATCTAAGGTTATATTAGAGTCTGAAGAGGTTCATCGTATTATCACATGAATGATGTCATCAGTGATGTGATTAGTAATGTCAAATGAGATGTCATCAGTGATGTCATCAGTGATGTCATCTGTGGTAAATAAATAAATAATACCTCTCTTTTTGAATGCATAAATGATTAACAGATAGCTCAATAAATAAGAGTCAAGATTCGAGGTAGTAGGAGTTTTGCAGGTTTAATACGGCATAAAGGACAGGAACAGGACAACCTGCACGGGAACAGAATGGTAAGCCCTGGCAGCGCTGCCAGGATCTGGACAAGAAGGCTAGGAAGGATAACTTTTTAATAACAGTACATGAGCATATATACATAGCGCAAGCACATAGCATTACATTGCAATAGGCGTAGCAGTGGGTGGAGCAATAGGCGTGACGCGTAGCAGTCGCGAAAGATAAGGGTGAAAGTAGGTGTAACAGGGCGTATACATAGACATGTGATGCAAACGTAACAGAATATGTCATGAATGGGGCGAAAACCATGGAGGGGGCTACCTGAGGAGCCGGGACCTCTAACCTGATGGTGCGCGCAAACTGGCAACGACGTATCACTAGGAGAAGCTGGGGGCTATGAACTCTGTGCTAGGAGCAGAGACTGAAGTCTGGAGAGTCAGGGCGACATGTACCTAAACAGTATCTAGTATCTGATGTTTAGAGAACATGTTGATATAAACTAGAAGTCAGGAGGGGAAAAGCTAACAGACTCTAAGACTGGAGCATGCATTATTCTACATGTAGTGCGTGATGAAGAATATTAAATGACCATTAAATGCAGTATTTCTCTTACATGGAGACGTAAAAGCTAGACTATGACGGTAACTATTGATGCGATTCAGTAGCTTAGGAATGCAGAGAAGGAGGACTGAACTGATAACTGGAATCATAACATACTCTTGGCAGACTCAGAAGCAGAGCCAGGCTGAACCGGGCACTGTGAGGCAGGAAGTAAGTGAAGGGTCGAGGATACAGGCGGGGGCTGTATCGCTCCTCAGCGAGGGTTCAGGAGACAGGAGCTGAATCTGGTGTCCGGGCCCTTTTGAGGCCTAGAAACGGGGACTTTACAATGGAATAACGTGCACACTGAGAAACGTGGCAACGTAACTTTACATAGGCCTGATACTCGTATTATTCACGAGAACTGGAAACTGGCATACTAGAGGTGGACACAACTATAATTGCGTCTGTAATCAAACATGGGGAATAACATATGCATATTAATCATGCACACATAACATATGATGGATGACACGTAGGGACACAGAACATGGCAAAATTTACTTTTCCACATTCCCTCCTTGTCACTACGTTTCCATCAGGAAACATCAATATTCATGATACCATCTATCATTTCATACAGTATCATTTGCTCGTCTCGAATTTTCTTGGAACGGGATTTAGAACGGGGCTTGGGACTAGGAATACATGATGTAGCACAAATGCCGCAAATCGCAGGGCCACATTGTATACAGAGGCAGCAGCTAAATATGATCGCTACTGCAATACCTAGAAAGGACAAGACTTTCCATCCCCAGGCGGAAATTATATTCCAGAACCAACCGGACCATGTCCAGGTGCCTGGATTTTGGTGTAACAGATGGGCAATTTTATGAAGTCTGGTTATAGCTGAATAAACAGACGGCGCGTTATTTGGAATGAAAATGCAGCAACTAGATCCGATGACTCTACAGGCCCCGCCCCTATCGGCCAATATGACGTCAAGGACGAGACGATTCTGGAGCACGACAATTCTCATAAAGGATTGTTCTTCGGTTAAATTACTTAGAGCAGAAGTAGTCTCAATTACTACTGCTTCGAGTGTTCTGGTTAATCTACGTATCAGTTTACTATTCACGACTGTACCTAAATAAGGGAAGACACCTTTATTGATATCTATATATTGTTCTAGAGCAGTTTCAGTATAATCGACAATCGGGAGGTTTCTCTTGTGTCTTGTATGTACTAGGTGGGAATTCCTATGGTAGTCGGGTGGGGCTAGAAAAACAGGTGGCAGTAGGAAGGCAATGTAACAGGTTCCCTCCCAATCGAGGGGCAGACGAACATATGCGGTCTGACCACAAATAAAATAAGAATGACGTGAAGCTTTGAAAATAGATTTCCCACTGTCACTATACTTGACAATAGTAGTACAATCACTATGTCCTACATGTACGGAACCATTATTTCGGACACATAATTCGCCTTTGACTGGTAGTACTGAAATTGCAGGTAAGTCTGGAGTAGTATCAGACTGAACATTCAGGACCATGAAATTCGAAGAATAATTACCTAAATTATACACTTCATTTTCTAGATCTAACCCGGTTCTGTGGGGGAGACCTTGCTTGTCTGGAAAACATGTACTGTTAAGAAAAGACATATCTGTTGAGGATGACATTAACGTGGACCATGCTCCACACGAACCATTATGTGAAAAAGGGTAAGGAAAGAGTGGCAGAACTCCCTTCGGTGTCTGAAAAGGGGGGAGTCGACCACACACCCAACAATTAGTGGCATTGCTGGTCTGGTGTGAATAATGTAACATGCGGATGAAAGAATTATTTCGCATAGCGAGGCGGTAAGAGAGTTCATGAGGAGGCAGATCACTAAACGTGTGCTCCACCGTAACATTAGCAGACTTATTTACATGAGAAACTGGAAAATACAGGTAAAATGCATAACTGGTGCAGGAAATCATAATACTGAGAAATAATATGAAACATAGAAAAACGATACATCGGATTGAGTTTTGACTAACTCTCTTACTATGGGGGTCTATTTTATACATGTCAGAAACAGTCTAACCGTTTCACCTAGGGGAGGACTTAGACAATCAAACTGGCTGACTTATTTTACTAGACCGGAGTTTCAACTTATACTCCTGCTGTGGAGTTTTCTCTAACAGGGAGGGTGCAGTATCATTGTTCTTTGCGGGACAGTCCTTGAGAATAGTACTTTGGTAATCCTTCAAATCCTGGGAAATGTTCTTTGAGACCGGTTTCAGTCCATAAAACTTCTTTATATGTGAAAGATGCACCCAGCCTTTGCGTCCCTCCAACTTCACGGCTGTACGGGTGGCGAAGAGGACCTGTCGGGGCTCCTTCCAGCGAGGCTCTAGCGGACTTGAGCGGTCAAAATTTCGCACCAGGACCATGGATCCTGGAACGATTTCATGCGGTGCCACCTCGGTATTGTCTGGAAATGCGGCGGCAACCTGTGAACGACAAGAGTTGAGGGCAGACATCAAGGAAGCTAGGTAATCTGTCAGCATATTACTTGAAACATCGGTAATACTTCGGGGTCTGGGTGTACCCCACATGTTAGGGGGGCGGCCGAAAACGACCTCATACGGGGACAGACCTGATCTGGAATGTGCGACCATGCGCATGTAGAACAAAGCGACTGGCAGAGCTACTAGCCAGTCCACACCTTTCTCTTTATATACTTTGGCGATGCGGATTTTCAGGGTCTGGTTATGTCTCTCTACGAGACCTGCTGCTTCAGGGTGGCGTACACAATGGAACTTCCACTGGTACCCTAACAAAAGGGAAACATGCTTCATTAACTCTGAGGAGAATGGCTGGCCGTTATCAGAATATACGACCCTAGGGAGTCCGTAACGGGGGAAGAATTCACGAACCAACTGCTTGGCAGTGGTCGCGGCTGTGTAATCTGGGACTGGATATGCTTCCGTCCACCTGGACAAGGCGCATACAACTACAAGGACATACTTGAAACCTCGACATCGCTCCATCTGAATATAATCCATCTGGAGGACTTCAAAAGGGTGGTCAGGAGGTTGGAATCCCCCTTGTTCCACCGGGACACTTTTACCTGGATTAAACTGACAACATATCATACAGGTACAAACTTTCTGCTTGGCTGCAGCTCGTAAATGCTTGTTGAACCAAATGTTCTGGATACTGTCTAACATAGCTTTTTCTCCTAAATGTGCTGGACTATGTGCAGTATTGATAATGACTTGAACCATAGAGTCGGGGAGAAACCATGTGGCTTTTCCCTTCGTCACCCATCCTTGATCTGTCTGGACCCCTCCTTGTTCGGACCATTTCTTGATTTCTTCGGGAGTAGCATGTAACTGGATATCTATGACATCCTGAGTAGGGTCCTTAACTGTCATACATGTAGTCGGATCTGGAGTGTGTGTCATGTTAGCTGGAATGTCTGGAGTCTGAGCTGTAAGCTTGGCTGTGCGATCTGCTAGATCGTTACCCTGGGAAATAATGTCAGTAACTTTCGTATGTGCTTTGCATTTCATGATAGCAATGGATGTCGGTAAATGTATTGCATCTAACAGAGCTTGAATAAGGAGACCATGCTGAATCTTGGTTCCATGAGAAGTCATGAAACCTCTCTCCTGCCAGAGCACTCCAAAGTCGTGTACGACTCCAAATGCGTAGCGTGAATCTGTGTAAACATTAACTTTCCGGTTCTTAGCGTGTATGCAGGCTTGTGTCAGAGCAACTAGCTCTGCTGCTTGAGCGGACAGGGTGTCAATACGGTGTGTCTTAATAACTTCGGTGTCGGTAGTCACTGCATACGCGGCGACTAGTTCTCCTGTACTTGTTCTCATACATGAACCATCCACATAAAGTGTCAGGTCGGGATCTGGTAATGGAATATCTGTCAGATCTTGTCTTGGCTTGGTCGTGATGTTGACTACTTCCACACAGTCATGTGTGGCAGGATTTAAAGTAACTGATGGTAACAGTGTAGCAGGGTTCAGGATGTTGCAGCGTCTGATTTCTATGTGTGGCTGGAACAGTGTCAATTCATAACCTGTTAAACGTGCAATTGTCAAGTGCTGAGTCTGTGTTCGGTTTAAAAGAACTTCCACGGAGTGTGGAACTTGTACTGTCAGGGAGTGTCCTAATACTATGGAATCACTTTGACTGATACCTAGTGCTGTGGCTGCAACTGACTTGAGGCACGCAGGCAGAGCCTGGGCTACAGGATCTAATGTGCTCGAAAAATAAGCACATGGCTTGTATTGTCCTGCTTGATCTTGTGTGAGAACAGATAATGCTGTACCTTCACGTTCTGTGACGAAAAGTGTAAAAGGCTTACTGTAGTTCGGTGTGGCTAGAACTGGAGCTTGGCATAAAGCTTTCTTTAACTCATTGAAGCTAAGTGTATGTTCAGGTGTCCAAGGGAGGACAGTCGGTACGGCTGCCTCCTGTGTCGTTAACTGTATCAGTGGCTTGGCTAGAAATGCATACTGAGGAATCCATTGTCTACAATAAGAAGTAAGGCCGATAAAAGCACGTACCTCCTTCTGGGTCTTGGGCTGAGGAAGACTCGCTATTAACTGGATACGGTCTGGTGTCAACTGCCTACCCCTCTTGGACAGTAAGTGTCCTAAGTATACCACTTGCTGGACACAGAATTGAAGCTTCGAAGGGGACACCTTGTGCCCCATCTCGGCTAGGAAATACAGAACCGTCAGTGACGCTCGCTCGCAGTCACGTTCAGAACGGGCTGTGATCAGTAGATCATCGACATACTGGAGCAGGGCAGTGTCAGTTGGCATGTGAACATTATCAAGCTGTCTCTTAAGTGCTTGACTGTAAATACTAGGACTTTCTGTGAAACCTTGAGGAGCTCGTGTGAACATATAGCTCCTTCCATTTAAACAGAATCCGAAAAGAAACTGGCTGTCTGGATGAATGGGAACACTGAAAAACGCGTTCTTGAGGTCGATTACAGTAAAGAACGTGGCTTCGGAATCAATGGCTGTCAATAGGGAAGAGATATCTGGAACGACTGGGTACTGAGGAATAATACATTTATTAAGTTCTCGTAGGTCAATCACTAATCGATATACTGGGGGTGCATTTGGATCAGTACGTTTCATGACTGGAATGATCGGAGAATTGCATACATTGGAGTCAGTTTCTACAACCACTCCTTGAGCGATGAGCTCGTCAATAATTTTGGATAAGGCTGCTACAGCCTCAGGTGGCAATCTGTACTGTCTGATTCGTGGTAACACTACACCTGGCTTGAGAGTCACACAATGGGGTGTGATTTGCATGTACCCTACATCAGTTGGACCTTGCGCCCATAAATGCTGCGGAACAATAGACAATCTGGGATCAAAATCTCGTAATACATAGTGACCCTTAAAGTCACGTAGGAACAGACGTATTCCCTCTGGGGAACAGCATATAACTGCACCTAACTCTTTCAGTGTTTTAATGCCTAATAGGTTTTCTGGACATGACTTAGTAAGTAACAGATCAGTGGTACGGGACAATGGACCTACTTCTAGAGTAACTGGCTTTGATATTTCATTTACTATAGGTTTTCCTGAAAATCCAAGGGAAACATTTCTTGAGCCTGAGAGCGGAGCCCCTGGAACTTCGGCGTGACTAATTGTGGTCCTACTTGCCCCTGTATCAATCAAAAACTTTCTGTCTTTCCCTAATACTTGACTGTGAACATAGGGACCTTCTTGATCTACAGGTATCTCGATGAGAGGCAAGCCTACCTCCCTCTCTAGGCTGTTTCATGAATACTGCTGGTACTCTGGATACTCGGACTGTGCATACTGATACATTTGCTGTGTAACATGCTGTGTTGCAGCAATAGGCTGCGGTGCTGTAACTGTCTGTTGTGTATTCTGTGGCTGAGGAATCTGTGAAACTTGTTCTTGTCTAGGCGGACGTGGTCTTTCTTTAGTCTTACCGGTAGCTATGTTGTGTTTCAGAACTGCACACTCGTTTATAAAATGACCTGGCTGTTTACAATAATTGCAGTTCCCTTTAACGGGAGCTGCAGGATGACTGGCTTGATTCGGACCCCTCTTCTGACTGTCTTGAGGAACAGATTGTGCAACTAGTACTTTCATTTTCGTGTCTTTCATACGTTTTCTCTCGTGTTCTTGCTCTTCTCTGATTCTATTCTGGTGGTATTGGAGCATCTGTAACATCTGGGATGGGGTATTAGCTTGCCAGGTACTTTCGACTTTCAAAACTCGATTCTTAATTTGTGGACTTGAATTCTCGACTAATTTAGTAACAAAAAGATGAGGGTATGACTCACTACTTGTCTTGAGGCCACTGTTGATGCTAAAACATTTCTCAAATCTAGAATAAAAATCACTAATGTCTTCGTCTTGTTTCTGTTTACAGGCTGAGATTGCATCCCAGTCTTCCTTTTTCGTTGTTAACAATCTGGGTAAAACTTGAATCAGTAATTCAGGTAATTCTTTACATTTCGCTCCAAGACCGGTACCTGGTACTCGTGCCTTATCTTCAGCTTCTAGAACTGCCCAATCTATCTTTTTCTCTCCCACCTCCCATTCTTTTTCCTTGAGCTTTTCATACACCCCTGCGGGCAGCAGAACCTTTAACATTTTAATTATATCTGGATACGTGTATTCTCCCATACGGAGCATGTCTTTTAATTCTCGATGGAACCCTGCTGGATCTTTATCATGACAGGGGATTAATTTTTTCATCTCTAAGAGTTCCATCTTTGTGATCGGGGTGTAAACAAACACTCGTTCTAGTTCGCCACCCGTTCCTCTAACTGGGTGGACTTCTCGTAACGGATTCTGTCTCTCTATGTAAAATGGTTTACTTTCTGGGGGTGAGACATGAACAAAATGCGGGTTCAAAAACGTTCTATATTTGTGACGCTGTTCTAGAATGACACTAATTAAATCGGTACCTAAACCTTTCCATCTATACTGGAGTAACTCGTTCAGGATATCATGTAACGGGCCTGGATCAGAGTGCTGACCCTCATACAATGTAATGAGGTGCTGAATCATATACATACCCGCCAGTCGTTGCTCGGCTGGGGGCATTTTCAGAAACATTTGTGCCACTATTTCATCTGGAAAAGTGGTAGAATCAGTAGTCCATCGGACTGCTGATCGGGCTAGTCCTTGTTCATGCATAGTACTTAACTCACTGTAACCGATTCGTGATTTCAGAATGTGATCGGTAGCTTGAAACACTTGTTCTAGAGAACCTTGTTCTGGTGCTGGATCATGGAAAGTTGACTTGTGTTCTAGGCGTAAATGGCGATCTGGGAATCTAGATTTTCCTACATACGCTATTCTGGCGGGATTCTCGTCGTCTACCTCTTCAGTATCAGAGTTACTTTCTTTCTCGCTTACTTGTGCTGCTTTACGCTGCTCGTGTAACTTTATTATTTCTTTACGGATTTTCTTGTACATACTTTCCATAGCACTGATGGTCTTGTGCTTACCCTCGGCTATATTATCACTCCACTTTGTCAGGGTTCTCATTTCGGCTTGATCTTTGGACGGGTAATCTTGTTCTCTTATTAAACAATTAATCAAAAACTTTAGTATCATGAGCTGGATCTCGGCTTTCCTTTGAGACATGACTTCGCCAATGCTTTCTGGATCATCCCCTGTACGGATGAAACGATATATTCTGTCTAGATCTTCTTTCATATTCGGTAGGGTGACTAGATACTCGGCCACCTTTCTTACACGTAATGAATATAAAACCATATTATCCTCGCCTGGGACTGGATCATAGCCGCATTCATTAAGGGCTTTCCTTATTTCTGCAACAGACTGATATCTGGGCGTGCGCTGTGACGCTTGAGCATGTAATTCGACTAACGTTAAACGCTTGTGTGGCGGCGGGGTCTGAGGAGGACCTCCTCCTGCGGCCCCTAAACTAGAATCGTCAACTGATACTCTTCGTCCTGGCAGAGTGGGAAATGGAAATGCAGACTGGACTTGTATGGCGGGCTGGATCTGGGGGACCGTAGCAGGTACTGCAAGGGGTACCCCGGTGTCTGGAGGAACGGGAAGTGCCTGATTTACGGGGACTGGCGGAGTAGTAACAGGATTTGCATATTCTGGGACTGTGTCGTCCAAATAGGACGAGATGAAAATATCAGCTGCGGTCGGTTTGTGACGTAGCTTGGTCGGAACTAATGGTGGCGGAAAGTTACTGGATGCCTCCGGGGTCGCTTTTGGCAGGCCCTCGGCAAGAAGAGGATACATACCCTTAATGAGGGCATTCCTCTGTCTGTCTGACTGTTCAGTTTTAACTCGTTCACCTATCTCGATTAATTCTTTTTCTTGGGCTCGTTCCAAGGATTCTCTACTTAATTCTGACTTTCTGATTTCTTTTTCGGTTCTTTTATGAGATTCTTTGCGCCATAACTCGATGGCATCTTTCTGTGACTGTCTGGCTTTCTTTTTCCATAATGCTTCTTCTACTCTCATGATGCACTCGGCATCCCATGTGCCTGACACAGGCCATCTATACTTTTCCTCCAACTCTTTGGTATACTCTACATATAAATCTAGATATAATATGGCACTTATGCCATGCTTCTGATACATAAAATGACCTGGACTGTCCCTAGGCGGGACTGGAACTGCTGCTTCCAGCAGACCCTTTCTAGTTTTTAACTGACGTAACTTAGAAAACAAGGGCATGACTGGACTGTAATCTAGACACAATACAATACACAATGAACACGATACCTATTCCCCATTCATACCACGACATTAAAATACATGAAGAACATTTAAAATAACAGTTCGAACAGAATACAACCTGGAATACGGAACACAGAATACATGAATTTTCTCGAGAACAGAACTGACTAGAACAGAAACTAGATGCACTGCTGAAACAGTACGAAACTTACCGGTCTCATTAAGAGACACGTCAGGACCCGCATCCACCGAAGTGGACACTTCGTTTGTGGGTCTGTGTACCACCAACCCACGGACCAGAGTCAATTAAATTGACCCTGTCTAGATACTACCCCAGTAACGGTACTCACCGGGCAGCAAGAACGGAAGGCCTCGGACTGGACTGGACTGCTACGACGACGGACGACGAACTTCGGACTTCAGTTACGGGTGGACCTCCGGATACCTCGGACCTTGGACTCTCGGCTTGGGCTCTGGTCGGGACTCGCCGCGTTCCTCCACCGTCTCGTCTGGATGCTGGACCGCCTCCTCCGTCTCCTCCGTGGGCCTGAGGGATACTTGAAGCAGAAATATCTGCCGGTGCGCAGAAGAGTTCCGTCACGACTGCAGAGGGTCAGGGGGTCGGCGTGGCTTCACCGACGCGTGGGGAAAGGGCAAGTCCCTGTTCGGGCGCCATTATGTGGTAAATAAATAAATAATACCTCTCTTTTTGAATGCATAAATGATTAACAGATAGCTCAATAAATAAGAGTCAAGATTCGAGGTAGTAGGAGATTTTCAGGTTTAATACGGCATAAAGGACAGGAACAGGACAACCTGCACGGGAACAGAATGGTAAGCCCTGGCAGCGCTGCCAGGATCTGGACAAGAAGGCTAGGAAGGATAACTTTTTAATAACAGTACATGAGCATATATACATAGCGCAAGCACATAGCATTACATTGCAATAGGCGTAGCAGTGGGTGGAGCAATAGGCGTGACGCATAGCAGTCGCGAAAGATAAGGGTGAAAGTAGGTGTAACAGGGCGTATACATAGACATGTGATGCAAACGTAACAGAATATGTCATGAATGGGGCGAAAACCATGGAGGGGGCTACCTGAGGAGCCGGGACCTCTAACCTGATGGTGCGCGCATACTGGCAACGACGTATCACTAGGAGAAGCTGGGGGCTATGAACTCTGTGCTAGGAGCAGAGACTGAAGTCTGGAGAGTCAGGGCGACATGTACCTAAACAGTATCTAGTATCTGATGTTTAGAGAACATGTTGATATAAACTAGAAGTCAGGAGGGGAAAAGCTAACAGACTCTAAGACTGGAGCATGCATTATTCTACATGTAGTGCGTGATGAAGAATATTAAATGACCATTAAATGCAGTATTTCTCTTACATGGAGACGTAAAAGCTAGACTATGACGGTAACTATTGATGCGATTCAGTAGCTTAGGAATGCAGAGAAGGAGGACTGAACTGATAACTGGAATCATAACATACTCTTGGCAGACTCAGAAGCAGAGCCAGGCTGAACCGGGCACTGTGAGGCAGGAAGTAAGTGAAGGGTCGAGGATACAGGCGGGGGCTGTATCGCTCCTCAGCGAGGGTTCAGGAGACAGGAGCTGAATCTGGTGTCCGGGCCCTTTTGAGGCCTAGAAACGGGGACTTTACAATGGAATAACGTGCACACTGAGAAACGTGGCAACGTAACTTTACATAGGCCTGATACTCGTATTATTCACGAGAACTGGAAACTGGCATACTAGAGGTGGACACAACTATAATTGCGTCTGTAATCAAACATGGGGAATAACATATGCATATTAATCATGCACACATAACATATGATGGATGACACGTAGGGACACAGAACATGGCAAAATTTACTTTTCCACATTCCCTCCTTGTCACTACGTTTCCATCAGGAAACATCAATATTCATGATACCATCTATCATTTCATACAGTATCATTTGCTCGTCTCGAATTTTCTTGGAACGGGATTTAGAACGGGGCTTGGGACTAGGAATACATGATGTAGCACAAATGCCGCAAATCGCAGGGCCACATTGTATACAGAGGCAGCAGCTAAATATGATCGCTACTGCAATACCTAGAAAGGACAAGACTTTCCATCCCCAGGCGGAAATTATATTCCAGAACCAACCGGACCATGTCCAGGTGCCTGGATTTTGGTGTAACAGATGGGCAATTTTATGAAGTCTGGTTATAGCTGAATAAACAGACGGCGCGTTATTTGGAATGAAAATGCAGCAACTAGATCCGATGACTCTACAGGCCCCGCCCCTATCGGCCAATATGACGTCAAGGACGAGACGATTCTGGAGCACGACAATTCTCATAAAGGATTGTTCTTCGGTTAAATTACTTAGAGCAGAAGTAGTCTCAATTACTACTGCTTCGAGTGTTCTGGTTAATCTACGTATCAGTTTACTATTCACGACTGTACCTAAATAAGGGAAGACACCTTTATTGATATCTATATATTGTTCTAGAGCAGTTTCAGTATAATCGACAATCGGGAGGTTTCTCTTGTGTCTTGTATGTACTAGGTGGGAATTCCTATGGTAGTCGGGTGGGGCTAGAAAAACAGGTGGCAGTAGGAAGGCAATGTAACAGGTTCCCTCCCAATCGAGGGGCAGACGAACATATGCGGTCTGACCACAAATAAAATAAGAATGACGTGAAGCTTTGAAAATAGATTTCCCACTGTCACTATACTTGACAATAGTAGTACAATCACTATGTCCTACATGTACGGAACCATTATTTCGGACACATAATTCGCCTTTGACTGGTAGTACTGAAATTGCAGGTAAGTCTGGAGTAGTATCAGACTGAACATTCAGGACCATGAAATTCGAAGAATAATTACCTAAATTATACACTTCATTTTCTAGATCTAACCCGGTTCTGTGGGGGAGACCTTGCTTGTCTGGAAAACATGTACTGTTAAGAAAAGACATATCTGTTGAGGATGACATTAACGTGGACCATGCTCCACACGAACCATTATGTGAAAAAGGGTAAGGAAAGAGTGGCAGAACTCCCTTCGGTGTCTGAAAAGGGGGGAGTCGACCACACACCCAACAATTAGTGGCATTGCTGGTCTGGTGTGAATAATGTAACATGCGGATGAAAGAATTATTTCGCATAGCGAGGCGGTAAGAGAGTTCATGAGGAGGCAGATCACTAAACGTGTGCTCCACCGTAACATTAGCAGACTTATTTACATGAGAAACTGGAAAATACAGGTAAAATGCATAACTGGTGCAGGAAATCATAATACTGAGAAATAATATGAAACATAGAAAAACGATACATCGGATTGAGTTTTGACTAACTCTCTTACTATGGGGGTCTATTTTATACATGTCAGAAACAGTCTAACCGTTTCACCTAGGGGAGGACTTAGACAATCAAACTGGCTGACTTATTTTACTAGACCGGAGTTTCAACTTATACTCCTGCTGTGGAGTTTTCTCTAACAGGGAGGGTGCAGTATCATTGTTCTTTGCGGGACAGTCCTTGAGAATAGTACTTTGGTAATCCTTCAAATCCTGGGAAATGTTCTTTGAGACCGGTTTCAGTCCATAAAACTTCTTTATATGTGAAAGATGCACCCAGCCTTTGCGTCCCTCCAACTTCACGGCTGTACGGGTGGCGAGGAGGACCTGTCGGGGCTCCTTCCAGCGAGGCTCTAGCGGACTTGAGCGGTCAAAATTTCGCACCAGGACCATGGATCCTGGAACGATTTCATGCGGTGCCACCTCGGTATTGTCTGGAAATGCGGCGGCAACCTGTGAAGGACAAGAGTTGAGGGCAGACATCAAGGAAGCTAGGTAATCTGTCAGCATATTACTTGAAACATCGGTAATACTTCGGGGTCTGGGTGTACCCCACATGTTAGGGGGGGCGGCCGAAAACGACCTCATACGGGGACAGACCTGATCTGGAATGTGCGACCATGCGCATGTAGAACAAAGCGACTGGCAGAGCTAGTAGCCAGTCCACACCTTTCTCTTTACATACTTTGGCGATGCGGATTTTCAGGGTCTGGTTATGTCTCTCTACGAGACCTGCTGCTTCAGGGTGGCGTACACAATGGAACTTCCACTGGTACCCTAACAAAAGGGAAACATGCTTCATTAACTCTGAGGAGAATGGCTGGCCATTATCAGAATATACGACCCTAGGGAGTCCGTAACGGGGGAAGAATTCACAAACCAACTGCTTGGCAGTGGTCGCGGCTGTGTAATCTGGGACTGGATATGCTTCCGTCCACCTGGACAAGGCGCATACAACTACAAGGACATACTTGAAACCTCGACATCGCTCCATCTGAATATAATCCATCTGGAGGACTTCAAAAGGGTGGTCAGGAGGTTGGAATCCCCCTTTTTCCACCGGGACACTTTTACCTGGATTAAACTGACAACATATCATACAGGTACGAACTTTCTGCTTGGCTGCAGCTCGTAAATGCTTGTTGAACCAAATGTTCTGGATACTGTCTAACATAGATTTTTCTCCTAAATGTGCTGGACTATGTGCAGTATTGATAATGACTTGAACCATAGAGTCGGGGAGAAACCATGTGGCTTTTCCCTTCGTCACCCATCCTTGATCTGTCTGGACCCCTCCTTGTTCGGACCATTTCTTGATTTCTTCGGGAGTAGCATGTAACTGGATATCTATGACATCCTGAGTAGGGTCCTTAACTGTCATACATGTAGTCGGATCTGGAGTGTGTGTCATGTTAGCTGGAATGTCTGGAGTCTGAGCTGTAAGCTTGGCTGTGCGATCTGCTAGATCGTTACCCTGGGAAATAATGTCAGTAACTTTCGTATGTGCTTTGCATTTCATGATAGCAATGGATGTCGGTAAATGTATTGCATCTAACAGAGCTTGAATAAGGAGACCATGCTGAATCTTGGTTCCATGAGAAGTCATGAAACCTCTCTCCTGCCAGAGCACTCCAAAGTCGTGTACGACTCCAAATGCGTAGCGTGAATCTGTGTAAACATTAACTTTCCGGTTCTTAGCGTGTATGCAGGCTTGTGTCAGAGCAACTAGCTCTGCTGCTTGAGCGGACAGGGTGTCAATACGGTGTGTCTTAATAACTTCGGTGTCGGTAGTCACTGCACACGCGGCGACTAGTTCTCCTGTACTTGTTCTCATACATGAACCATCCACATAAAGTGTCAGGTCGGGATCTGGTAATGGAATATCTGTCAGATCTTGTCTTGGCTTGGTCGTGATGTTGACTACTTCCACACAGTCATGTGTGGCAGGATTTAAAGTAACTGATGGTAACAGCGTAGCAGGGTTCAGGATGTTGCAGCGTCTGATTTCTATGTGTGGCTGGAACAGTGTCAATTCATAACCTGTTAAACGTGCAATTGTCAAGTGCTGAGTCTGTGTTCGGTTTAAAAGAACTTCCACGGAGTGTGGAACTTGTACTGTCAGGGAGTGTCCTAATACTATGGAATCACTTTGTCTGATAGCTAGTGCTGTGGCTGCAACTGACTTGAGGCACGCAGGCAGAGCCTGGGCTACAGGATCTAATGTGCTCGAAAAATAAGCACATGGCTTGTATTGTCCTGCTTGATCTTGTGTGAGAACAGATAATGCTGTACCTTCACGTTCTGTGACGAAAAGTGTAAAAGGCTTACTGTAGTTCGGTGTGGCTAGAACTGGAGCTTGGCATAAAGCTTTCTTTAACTCATTGAAGCTAAGTGTATGTTCAGGTGTCCAAAGGAGGACAGTCGGTACGGCTGCCTCCTGTGTCGTTAACTGTATCAGTGGCTTGGCTAGAAATGCATACTGAGGAATCCATTGTCTACAATAAGAAGTAAGGCCGATAAAAGCACGTACCTCCTTCTGGGTCTTGGGCTGAGGAAGACTCGCTATTAACTGGATACGGTCTGGTGTCAACTGCCTACCCCTCTTGGACAGTAAGTGTCCTAAGTATACCACTTGCTGGACACAGAATTGAAGCTTCGAAGGGGACACCTTGTGCCCCATCTCGGCTAGGAAATACAGAACCGTCAGTGACGCTCGCTCGCAGTCACGTTCAGAACGGGCTGTGATCAGTAGATCATCGACATACTGGAGCAGGGCAGTGTCAGTTGGCATGTGAACATTATCAAGCTGTCTCTTAAGTGCTTGACTGTAAATACTAGGACTTTCTGTGAAACCTTGAGGAGCTCGTGTGAACATATAGCTCCTTCCATTTAAACAGAATCCGAAAAGAAACTGGCTGTCTGGATGAATGGGAACACTGAAAAACGCGTTCTTGAGGTCGATTACAGTAAAGAACGTGGCTTCGGAATCAATGGCTGTCAATAGGGAAGAGATATCTGGAACGACTGGGTACTGAGGAATAATACATTTATTAAGTTCTCGTAGGTCAATCACTAATCGATATACTGGGGGTGCATTTGGATCAGTACGTTTCATGACTGGAATGATCGGAGAATTGCATACATTGGAGTCAGTTTCTACAACCACTCCTTGAGCGATGAGCTCGTCAATAATTTTGGATAAGGCTGCTACAGCCTCAGGTGGCAATCTGTACTGTCTGATTCGTGGTAACACTACACATGGCTTGAGAGTCACACGATGGGGTGTGATTTGCATGTACCCTACATCAGTTGGACCTTGCGCCCATAAATGCTGCGGAACATTAGACAATCTGGGATCAAAATCTCGTAATACATAGTGACCCTTAAAGTCACGTAGGAACAGACGTATTCCCTCTGGGGAACAGCATATAACTGCACCTAACTCTTTCAGTGTTTTAATGCCTAATAGGTTTTCTGGACATGACTTAGTAAGTAACAGATCAGTGGTAGGGGACAATGGACCTACTTCTAGAGTAACTGGCTTTGATATTTCATTTACTATAGGTTTTCCTGAAAATCCAAGGGAAACATTTCTTGAGCCTGAGAGCGGAGCCCCTGGAACTTCGGCGTGACTAATTGTGGTCCTACTTGCCCCTGTATCAATCAAAAACTTTCTGTCTTTCCCTAATACTTGACTGTGAACATAGGGACCTTCTTGATCTACAGGTATCTCGATGAGAGGCAAGCCTACCTCCCTCTCTAGGCTGTTTCATGAATACTGCTGGTACTCTGGATACTCGGACTGTGCATACTGATACATTTGCTGTGTAACATGCTGTGTTGCAGCAATAGGCTGCGGTGCTGTAACTGTCTGTTGTGTATTCTGTGGCTGAGGAATCTGTGAAACTTGTTCTTGTCTAGGCGGACGTGGTCTTTCTTTAGTCTTACCGGTAGCTATGTTGTGTTTCAGAACTGCACACTCGTTTATAAAATGACCTGGCTGTTTACAATAATTGCAGTTCCCTTTAACGGGAGCTGCAGGATGACTGGCTTGATTCGGACCCCTCTTCTGACTGTCTTGAGGAACAGATTGTGCAACTAGTACTTTCATTTTCGTGTCTTTCATACGTTTTCTCTCGTGTTCTTGCTCTTCTCTGATTCTATTCTGGTGGTATTGGAGCATCTGTAACATCTGGGACGGGGTATTAGCTTGCCAGGTACTTTCGACTTTCAAAACTCGATTCTTAATTTGTGGACTTGAATTCTCGACTAATTTAGTAACAAAAAGATGAGGGTATGACTCACTACTTGTCTTGAGGCCACTGTTGATGCTAAAACATTTCTCAAATCTAGAATAAAAATCACTAATGTCTTCGTCTTGTTTCTGTTTACAGGCTGAGATTGCATCCCAGTCTTCCTTTTTCGTTGTTAACAATCTGGGTAAAACTTGAATCAATAATTCAGGTAATTCTTTACATTTCGCTCCAAGACCGGTACCTGGTACTCGTGCCTTATCTTCAGCTTCTAGAACTGCCCAATCTATCTTTTTCTCTCCCACCTCCCATTCTTTTTCCTTGAGCTTTTCATACACCCCTGCGGGCAGCAGAACCTTTAACATTTTTATTATATCTGGATACGTGTATTCTCCCATACGGAGCATGTCTTTTAATTCTCGATGGAACCCTGCTGGATCTTTATCATGACAGGGGATTAATTTTTTCATCTCTAAGAGTTCCATCTTTGTGATCGGGGTGTAAACAAACACTCGTTCTAGTTCGCCACCCGTTCCTCTAACTGGGTGGACTTCTCGTAACGGATTCTGTCTCTCTATGTAAAATGGTTTACTTTCTGGGGGTGAGACATGAACAAAATGCGGGTTCAAAAACGTTCTATATTTGTGACGCTGTTCTAGAATGACACTAATTAAATCGGTACCTAAACCTTTGCATCTATACTGGAGTAACTCGTTCAGGATATCATGTAACGGGCCTGGATCAGAGTGCTGACCCTCATACAATGTAATGAGGTGCTGAATCATATACATACCCGCCAGTCGTTGCTCGGCTGGGGGCATTTTCAGAAACATTTGTGCCACTATTTCGTCTGGAAAAGTGGTAGAATCAGTAGTCCATCGGACTGCTGATCGGGCTAGTCCTTGTTCATGCATAGTACTTAACTCACTGTAACCGATTCGTGATTTCAGAATGTGATCGGTAGCTTGAAACACTTGTTCTAGAGAACCTTGTTCTGGTGCTGGATGATGGAAAGTTGACTTGTGTTCTAGGCGTAAATGGCGATCTGGTAATCTAGATTTTCCTACATACGCTATTCTGGCGGGATTCTCGTCGTCTACCTCTTCAGTATCAGAGTTACTTTCTTTCTCGCTTACTTGTGCTGCTTTACGCTGCTCGTGTAACTTTATTATTTCTTTACGGATTTTCTTGTACATACTTTCCATAGCACTGATGGTCTTGTGCTTACCCTCGGCTATATTATCACTCCACTTTGTCAGGGTTCTCATTTCGGCTTGATCTTTGGACGGGTAATCTTGTTCTCTTATTAAACAATTAATCAAAAACTTTAGTATCATGAGCTGGATCTCGGCTTTCCTTTGAGACATGACTTCGCCAATGCTTTCTGGATCATCCCCTGTACGGATGAAACGATATATTCTGTCTAGATCTTCTTTCATATTCGGTAGGGTGACTAGATACTCGGCCACCTTTCTTACACGTAATGAATATAAAACCATATTATCCTCGCCTGGGACTGGATCATAGCCGCATTCATTAAGGGCTTTCCTTATTTCTGCAACAGACTGATATCTGGGCGTGCGCTGTGACGCTTGAGCATGTAATTCGACTAACGTTAAACGCTTGTGTGGCGGCGGGGTCTGAGGAGGACCTCCTCCTGCGGCCCCTAAACTAGAATCGTCAACTGATACTCTTCGTCCTGGCAGAGTGGGAAATGGAAATGCAGACTGGACTTGTATGGTGGGCTGGATCTGGGGGACCGTAGCAGGTACTGCAAGGGGTACCCCGGTGTCTGGAGGAACGGGAAGTGCCTGATTTACGGGGACTGGCGGAGTAGTAACAGGATTTGCATATTCTGGGACTGTGTCGTCCAAATAGGACGAGATGAAAATATCAGCTGCGGTCGGTTTGTGACGTAGCTTGGTCGGAACTAATGGTGGCGGAAAGTTACTGGATGCCTCCGGGGTCGCTTTTGGCAGGCCCTCGGCAAGAAGAGGATACATACCCTTAATGAGGGCATTCCTCTGTCTGTCTGACTGTTCAGTTTTAACTCGTTCACCTATCTCGATTAATTCTTTTTCTTGGGCTCGTTCCAAGGATTCTCTACTTAATTCTGACTTTCTGATTTCTTTTTCGGTTCTTTTATGAGATTCTTTGCGCCATAACTCGATGGCATCTTTCTGTGACTGTCTGGCTTTCTTTTTCCATAATGCTTCTTCTACTCTCATGATGCACTCGGCATCCCATGTGCCTGACACAGGCCATCTATACTTTTCCTCCAACTCTTTGGTATACTCTACCCATAAATCTAGATATAATATGGCACTTATGCCATGCTTCTGATACATAAAATGACCTGGACTGTCCCTAGGCGGGACTGGAACAGCTGCTTCCAGCAGACCCTTTCTAGTTTTTAACTGACGTAACTTAGAAAACAAGGGCATGACTGGACTGTAATCTAGACACAATACAATACACAATGAACACGATACCTATTCCCCATTCATACCACGACATTAAAATACATGAAGAACATTTAAAATAACAGTTCGAACAGAATACAACCTGGAATACGGAACACAGAATACATGAATTTTCTCGAGAACAGAACTGACTAGAACAGAAACTAGATGCACTGCTGAAACAGTACGAAACTTACCGGTCTCATTAAGAGACACGTCAGGACCCGCATCCACCGAAGTGGACACTTCGTTTGTGGGTCTGTGTACCACCAACCCACGGACCAGAGTCAATTAAATTGACCCTGTCTAGATACTACCCCAGTAACGGTACTCACCGGGCAGCAAGAACGGAAGGCCTCGGACTGGACTGGACTGCTACGACGACGGACGACGAACTTCGGACTTCAGTTACGGGTGGACCTCCGGATACCTCGGACCTTGGACTCTCGGCTTGGGCTCTGGTCGGGACTCGCCGCGTTCCTCCACCGTCTCGTCTGGATGCTGGACCGCCTCCTCCGTCTCCTCCGTGGGCCTGAGGGATACTTGAAGCAGAAATATCTGCCGGTGCGCAGAAGAGTTCCGTCACGACTGCAGAGGGTCAGGGGGTCGGCGTGGCTTCACCGACGCGTGGGGAAAGGGCAAGTCCCTGTTCGGGCGCCATTATGTGGTAAATAAATAAATAATACCTCTCTTTTTGAATGCATAAATGATTAACAGATAGCTCAATAAATAAGAGTCAAGATTCGAGGTAGTAGGAGTTTTGCAGGTTTAATACGGCATAAAGGACAGGAACAGGACAACCTGCACGGGAACAGAATGGTAAGCCCTGGCAGCGCTGCCAGGATCTGGACAAGAAGGCTAGGAAGGATAACTTTTTAATAACAGTACATGAGCATATATACATAGCGCAAGCACATAGCATTACATTGCAATAGGCGTAGCAGTGGGTGGAGCAATAGGCGTGACGCGTAGCAGTCGCGAAAGATAAGGGTGAAAGTAGGTGTAACAGGGCGTATACATAGACATGTGATGCAAACGTAACAGAATATGTCATGAATGGGGCGAAAACCATGGAGGGGGCTACCTGAGGAGCCGGGACCTCTAACCTGATGGTGCGCGCAAACTGGCAACGACGTATCACTAGGAGAAGCTGGGGGCTATGAACTCTGTGCTAGGAGCAGAGACTGAAGTCTGGAGAGTCAGGGCGACATGTACCTAAACAGTATCTAGTATCTGATGTTTAGAGAACATGTTGATATAAACTAGAAGTCAGGAGGGGAAAAGCTAACAGACTCTAAGACTGGAGCATGCATTATTCTACATGTAGTGCGTGATGAAGAATATTAAATGACCATTAAATGCAGTATTTCTCTTACATGGAGACGTAAAAGCTAGACTATGACGGTAACTATTGATGCGATTCAGTAGCTTAGGAATGCAGAGAAGGAGGACTGAACTGATAACTGGAATCATAACATACTCTTGGCAGACTCAGAAGCAGAGCCAGGCTGAACCGGGCACTGTGAGGCAGGAAGTTAGTGAAGGGTCGAGGATACAGGCGGGGGCTGTATCGCTCCTCAGCGAGGGTTCAGGAGACAGGAGCTGAATCTGGTGTCCGGGCCCTTTTGAGGCCTAGAAACGGGGACTTTACAATGGAATAACGTGCACACTGAGAAACGTGGCAACGTAACTTTACATAGGCCTGATACTCGTATTATTCACGAGAACTGGAAACTGGCATACTAGAGGTGGACACAACTATAATTGCGTCTGTAATCAAACATGGGGAATAACATATGCATATTAATCATGCACACATAACATATGATGGATGACACGTAGGGACACAGAACATGGCAAAATTTACTTTTCCACACATCAGTGATGTCATTTGAGATGTCATCAGTGATGTCATTTGAGATGTCATCAGTGATGTCACTGACCATGTCATGAATGATGTAATATGTGACATGATCAGCAGTGGATTGCGGGTGCGCGATATATAGTTAGTACTACTAACTATATATGGAATTTCAATGGTTTTGTGTGAGTAAAAAAAGGTTTTTTAAATGCTAATTCCTAACTATATATGGTCTATAACCTATGGTTTTTTCAGTGAATTTTCAAGGTTTTGTAAATGCTAATTCCTAACTATATATGGTCTATAACCTATGGTTTTTTCAGTGAATTTCAATGGTTTTTTAATAGCAAATATCATAAGCTGTCGAATGTCAAGTACGTGGTAAGAAAAAACATTTTCGTGTTTATGCACACTGATCTGCTTTGAATGCTGCCCCCCCCCTCATTTCTATTAGGAGTACTCTCTCTTTGCAGATAGTGAAGGGTAGTTAACGCAGGCCTTTGCCCCCGTTGTAATCGGTCGTGCCTGCTTCTCTCTCCATTTGATTGATTTTTATCCAAGCATTTACTGTTTTAGAATTGGTTCTCTTTGGTTCATTCTCTATTTACAAACAAGCACAGAGTCGCAATACTCTGTTTAGTCTTTGCAGATAGCGAAAAATCATGTAAAAAAACAAAAGCAATCGAGCAAAATCAGTAGGCCACTAATGGGATCTCTTTTTGACCTCGCTAAAATAGAAACATTAGGAACAACCCCTCATGAGAAATACGAAACTAGTGAGATGAACTGAACTCCACACCATGATGGCTGCAAGACAGCTCGGCTCCGCCACCCTGCCCGCCCAAAATAACGATAAACTCTATGCAAATATTACAAATATATACAACACACCAGCAAAGTAACAGGGTAAAACATTTTATTAAATAGCTATTTACATAACTATTTTATACTTTTTGTTGCCCGATCCGGCTAGCTCAATCGATCGAGCATGAAACTCATGCACTCTGATAGTTCAAAGTTTTGAGGAGTGCTTGTAACACTGTCTGAAGCCTATTTGCACTTGCTACAACTTCACTATTCTCAATGTAAGTGGGGGCTGTTTGAGGACGTGACTGCATTTGAAAACAATGTGATGAGGTGCCACCCTGAACCGCTTGACGGAGGCCCCCGAGGGACGGTGTCATGGCGTGGACTCGGAGGGGGCGCTTGGCTCCGGCCCCCTCCGCAAGTCGTGTTGCCCTGGTGTGGCCTGAGATCGCCCCCGACATAGGTGGCCGGCTCCCGGGGTCAAGCGGAACGTTTTGCCTTTTGGTGACTCTTCCATTCTTGACCTTGTCCCACAATCCGTTTCACCTAAAGACACGCTGTAGTGGGGCGCCCCTTTACCGTTTCAGTTGCCATTCCGCCCGCTTTTGCTACACTGTGCCTCTTCCGCTATTCAGCTGTTTACCGCCCGCTCTTTCGACTACAGCGTCTCGCTCACCATGTACTTGAGGTGCTCCCGCTCTTGCAGTGCAGCGATAGGCGGCTGCCACAGGACTCTCAAAATGGCGGCCGGCTCTTCAGATTTGGGCGTGGTCCACTAAATGGGCCTGCGGCACCTTGGAACTCGGACGCTTGTCTGCTAGAGCTTGGGCTCCATTCTCGAAAGCGTCCCCTCAGCCTTGAAGATTCTACAAAAGTCTTGGGGGCCCCCGACTCCCGCAGGCTTCTGGTGGGGAGCGGCTAGCATGATTGCTCGTGGAATGGCTCGTGGAATGGCCCCCGGGACGCCCCACGCCGTTATTCGGAGCAGCATTGTAGGATACCCAAAACCAGTGCGGCACCCAGGCAACATCACCTGGGTGCCATCCAGAACTCAGGACGTTGTGCTGCCTTGGGACTATTCGCACAACCGACCGCTACTGACCATTGTTCCTTCTTTTTTCCTAAAAATGTTTAAATGTTTTTACTGTTTTTGTTGCGTTGTATATATTTATAAGTTATTAAAGTTTTATAATTCTACTACTTTGTTGGAGTGCTATATATTTTTAATGTGACACATAATTGTAAAAACTTTGATGTACAAAGAGGCATCCCTGGAATCTTCCGCTTCAGGCTCGGTCCCCTCCCCAATCACAATACAGGATGGTTTTCAGATAGTAGGAACGCGTGTGGTGTGACGGATCTCATCGGGTGGGGGCCTTGATCTACTGTAACTCCTTTGAAGAGGGGTGATTCTTTACAGCTGGGGCCATAAACTACATCTGCAGGGCTACCTGATAGCCTGGGACCGGCCTGGACAATCGGACACAGAGGAAGAGGAGTGTCAGAGGGTGCGGTAGTGAATAGGGCGAAAGGGAGGTGTCGGGTGGGCACAGGGTGTGATTCTCAGGGAAGAGCAGCGCAGATGGGGGGAGGTTTATTGCCCATGCATAAGACAGAGAGCGGGGGTGACCAGTGCCTGGGGGAGATGCTTGCGAGGGTGGGGAGCCATGCTAAGGATCGACAGCGTGCAGAGAGTGGGTCTGGTCAAGGCATCTAAAATGGCTGCCGTGCACGACAAAAGTGTGGCATTTGAAAAAAGGCAAGATGGCGCAGACAATGTTTTTCAACACTTCCTGATTTCCTTCGAATCGAACGTTAACAGACGTTATCTCTCCCACACTACCGGTCCCCCTGGGCTTAAACGCCGAGATGGTAGGGACTGCATCCCGTGGAGATAGGCCGAGACGTCACTCAGCAGAAAAAAAAGGAAAAAAAAGTCTATAAACATACAATAAGTTAAAAGTCAATTATTCTTGTTTCCTTGTAGTACGCTCCCCAGTCCGCTTCCCGTTACGCTAACCGGGCGCACCCCGCGGAGCCCTTTTAAAGCCTCCACATCAAACCTATGGGGTCAGGGAGGATCTACTATGCCCCCTTATGGTCATTTGCCCCTTCGCTTTGGCCTCCTCTTGTCTCTCGATCCTACCGAGAGACAAGATGGCGGCCGCTCCGTACTGTTTGGAATGTTTACAGACACCGGAGAGCCAATCAGCTTCGCTTCGCAAAGCTCCGTAACGCGAAAAGTACGCGAAACGGAGCGCTACCCGGGACGCTGTCACAGATATATATCTTTTTTTGAACGTTAATTTCTCAAAATCCACTGCAGTACATATATTGAGACCCAGCAAAGGCACATCGGGCTACCGGTCCCTACAATTTTGCCAAGTTTCATGCAAATCCATTCACCCGTTCGATTATTTATTATTTTTTTTTTTTTTGCCCCGCGGGGCCCTTTTAAAACCTCCACATCAAACCTAGGGGGTCAGGGAGGATCTACTATGCCCCCTTATGGTCATTTGCCCCTTTGCTTTGGCCTCCTCTTGTCTCTCGATCCTACCGAGAGACAAGATGGCGGCCGCTACGGACTGTTTGGAATGTTTACAGACGCCGGAGAACCAATCAGCTTCGCTTCGCAAAGCTCCGTAACACGAAAAGTACGCGAGGCGGAGCGCTGCCCGGAGCGCTGTCACAGATATATATCTTTTTTTGAACGTTAATTTCTCAAAATCCACTGGAGCACATATATTGAGACCTAGCAAAGGCACATCGGGCTACCAGTCCCTACAATTTTGCCAAGTTTCGTGCAAATCCATTCAGCCGTTCGAGCTAAAAGTGAGTCCAACCGCCCTATGGAAATTAACATGGGAAAAACGCGTTTTGGGACCCCCCTTTTTTCTCGGCCCCCCCTTGACAAACCCCCCCCCAAATTTTCAGGGGCTGCTCAGAAACAGAATGTTCCATTTTCCTGAAAATTTCAGCCAATTCCGTCCACAAACGCCAAAGTTATTAGACATAGAATTTTCAAAAATCCCATAGAGAAAAAATCCTAACTATATATACCTACTGTCGACCGCCAGTGGGTAATATATATTACCTACTGGCGGTCGCCAGTAGGTATATATAGTTAGGATTTTTTCTCTATGGGTTTTTTGAAAATTCTATGTCTAATAACTTTGCCGTTTGTGGACGGAATTGGCTGAAATTTTCAGGAAAATGGCACATTTTGTTTCTGAGCAGCCTTTGAAAATTTGGGGGGGGTTCGTCAAGGGGGGGGCCAAGAAAAAAGGGGGGTCCCAAAACGCGTTTTTCCCATGTTAATTTCCATAGGGCGGTTGGCCTCACTTTTAGCCCGAACGGCTGAATGGATTTGCACGAAACTTGGCAAAATTGTAGGGACTGGTAGCCCGATGTGCCTTTTGTAGGTCTCAATATATGTGCTCCAGTGGATTTTGAGAAATTAACGTTTAAAAAAAGATATATATCTGTAAGCGCGGACCAGGCAGCGGTCTGGTTCGCGGACTTTTCGCGCAACGGAGCTTTGTGAAGCGAAGCTGATTGGTTCTCCGGCGTCTGTCAACATTCCAAACAGTCCGTAGCGGCCGCCATCTTGTCTCTCGGTAGGATCGAGAGACAAGAGGAGGCGAAAGCGAAGGGGCAAATGACCATAAGGGGGAATAGTAGATCCTCGCTGACCCCCTAGGTTTGATGTGGAGGTTTTAAAAGGGCCCCGCGGGGCAAAAAAAAAAATAATAATAATAATCGAACGGCTGAATGGATTTGCACGAAACTTGGCAAAATTGTAGGGACTGGTAGCCCGATGTGCCTTTGCTAGGTCTCAATATATGTGCTCCAGTGGATTTTGAGAAATTAACGTTCAAAAAAAGATATATATCTGTAACAGCGCTCCGCTTCGCGTACTTTTCGCGTTACGGAGGTTTGCGAAGCTGATTGGTTTTTCGGCGTCTGTAAACATTCCAAACAGTCCGTAGCGGCCGCCATCTTGTCTCTCGGTAGGATCGAGAGACAAGAGGAGGCCAAAGCGAAGGGGCAAATGACCATAAGGGGGCATAGTAGATCGTCCCTGACCCCCTAGGTTTGATGTGGAGGCTTTGAAAGGTTCTCGCAGGGCAAAAAAATATATACCGTTTTTTTAGTTTTTTTGCGTGGAGTGCGCTCGGTTCGCGAACCGGGAAGCGTTCTGGGGAGCGTACTTTCTTGAAAATTAGTGAAAAAAGTTAGAGTACAATAATAATTGTGAGTGATCAGATGTAGGGTAGCTCTGAGAAGAGCTTTTGGGTTTATGGTACATTTAGGTACTTATAAGTAGGTACCAATGCACATTCTTAAATTCAGAGTGAAAACTCTGTTGCCCTCATCTGAGAAGTGAACTCCATCTCCTCTGTAGATATCTTGCATGTAGTAACGCAAGTTATTGTTGTACAGGGAGCCCATTCCATGGTCTCTCATGTAAGCTGAAACAGATTTGTTTACATGCTTCCTCGATTTCTCAATTTGTGGACAAAATTGGTTCGACCACCTCCATTTCTGTCTTTGGCATATATTTGAATATACCAAGGCAGTCTGAGGAAAAAGTGCCATCAATTGCTCAAAGGTGTCCTTTAAAAGCATTTCCAGACCTACCCCAGTCAAAGTGCCCAAATCATTACCTCCACAGTGCACAATTAACAGGTCAGGTTTTGGCAAATGCATAAAGGTTTTCACCAATGGTATCAATTGGTGACATTTTAATCCTCTGTGGCCAAACCACTTAATTTCCACATCTTGTAAATTGAGGTTAGGTAAATTCCTGTTTTCAGCGTACCTTTGAGCCCAATAGATGTAGCTATGTCCAACAATCCAGACAGAAAACATGGCGAGAGAAGGTTCTCCTGCAGTCAGATGAAGTGTGGCAATGAAATGGCAGTTGAAAAAATGAGAGTGTAAAATGAAAAAAACTGAGGAGTTTCTGTGTTAATGAAGCAGTAAGAGTGATTGGTGGATTTTGATTGCTGAAAACAGAAAGTTAGTGTGCATGGATGAGTTTGTTGAAAGATGTATTTTGAGTGGCGAAGAAAAAATCATTAAATGAAAGAATGCTTTGGATATGCAGGTGCACTGAGAGCTCAGAGTTCAATTGCAACATTGTTGTGTGAGAGGTCTTGCAAGAGGTGGTTGCTATGCAGAAAAAGCAGAGAGGGGGCAGAGGGGGGAAGGGTTTTGCTTTGAAAAAAAGTGAGGGAAGAGTTTTGATTGGGTGACATGAGAGATCTGTGTGAGGAATTACAGCATTTCTGTGCTTTTGATAGCTGCAGACTCTGGAGTGCATACCTTTTGCTCTGCTGAAGACAAATTGGTGTGTTTCTGAGACTGTTTTGAAACTCAAAGTACTTGCTAAGGTGAGAAAAAATTTCTTTAATTTAGATAGAAAATAGTGTGCTTTAAGGAGAAAATTATGAAGAAAGTTGTGTTTTTCAAATGTTGCTTTGTCTCAAGTGTTTCACAAATAGATTTTGTTTCTTTGAGAAATTGTAATTGGAGAAAATGTGAAGTATTAGTACTGACAGGGCTTTTATGTGCATAGGAGCTGTGGAGTGTTTTCAAATTATGACTTGTAAATCGTTTTTGAGAAAAAGCAATGGTTTTAATATTGATGAGAAGGACATAATGGTGTCTGCTTCTTTATAAGGTAATTGAGAGTCTTTCCCATTTCAATGTAAGAAGTTTGTCTGTGGAGCAAATTGCTTGTAAATATGCTCCCACCTGTGCATGGCAATTTTCCGTTACATAGGCATGTTAAAGGTGACTGAAACATGCTGCAAAGGCAATCAAAAAATGCTTTTATGTGTCTTAAGGACATTTTAAGTCATTTCCCCATGTGCAGTGTTTTCAAATTATGAGTTGAAAATCGTTTTTGAGGTAAAGGAATGTTTTCAAAATTTATGTGCGCCATATGACCCCAAATTTTTTTTTCAGGGGTGCAGCAGGGTGTTCTTGAGATACCCCTGCACCGTCGGAAAAATTCGTAATTTGCGATGAGGTAATTGCTAATCGCAAATTGCACCTTCATTCCTATGGGCCTCCTGCTGCATGGAAATGAATGGGTAATCTTGCTGAAATGCAAAGTCGAATCTGTATTTAAAAGGGTCTGCACCTCTGTACGGGTGTTCGCTATGTGAAGCACGAAAGTTTCACGGGCCGAACTCAAGGCCACCTCTCTCTGAGACAAAAGAGCTCTTATTCTTGCCATGCTGTTGAAATGTGCTCCCAAGGTTGGTATTTGTGGCCAGATTGAAAACTCCCTATGTTCATGTGTGGGAGGAAATAGAACATTTCTGCAGCAAATAACCCGTTCATTTACTGTTACGATAAAATGAATACTTTTAATTAACCCAGAACAATCTTCATTATTGAGCATCAAATAACTACCATTTTCCAAGAACTTGAACGTGGGGATGATAGCAGGAACTGGCGTGCCTTGCAACACGCAAGCCATATTTGGTCGGTGTTTGTTGCATGAACCGTGTAACTGTCTGTGCCTACACATTAGTGAATGATCTGGCGTCTCAGTGCATTCCTCTCCATTCAGATAAAGTTCTTGATCATCTTTGAAAATCTGTATGTGTATGGAAGCGACCAGACTTGATGAAGAAAACAACTACCTAAAGGTTAATAACGACCTATTGGTATATATTTCATACAATTTGAAAACTTATATAAAGCAAAAGGCAGCGTTATTAAACCGTGGATAAGGCACGTTGCCAAAGCAGTCAACCTTTTGGATTTATACTGGAAATGTTAAAGAAAGAATTACGGAGTAGGGCCTGTAAATCTTTAATAGACAACGAGTAAAATTACTCCAACCATCGTATTCCTCTAACTCCGGGATAGTAGGGGTGTTTAATTTTTTAGAAGTAGCCAATCCAAAGCATTTGGTCTGGGAAATTGTTTCATTCACAAACAACATATGTTTTGGGATGAGACATGCACGGTGGAAAGCCTCAGTGCCTTGTACCTGCCAGGTTCGTGAACCCCAAACTGATGTAGATCCTGGATATTTTTACTCTGTATTACGTTAGCATGGTCTCATTACTGGTTTAAACGCCATTTTTCCTTTTTTGTAACTTCTGCACACGACACTTAGTTGTTGCTTTAGCTTTCAGCCTACCTGCGTCAAGATCTATGCCTGCTTCAAGCAGGCGCAGGGTTTTGATGTAGGTTTGTCCTATCTGATTGTAAATGCGGCACACCGTGGGTGGCAGAGCAGCGGTGCACGTTAACTGGTGCATCCCTGGGGATGTGCTAGTTAATATAAATCTGCCCCTTTACATTTAATTATGTGCAGGGGACACAGAGTAGGTGAGGTTTATCCAAGGTTAAGAAGAGATGAGTCCTGTTCAGTGAAAAATTGAAGATAGGCTTCAGTATATGATATACTTAAGTAGTGTGTTAAGTTTTTGATGACTGTTATTAATTTACTGTTGGGTAATAGTGGTTAATAACATTTTTTATTATATTTTACCACAGATTCAACTGCACATTATTTCAAGATTTTAGGATGCCTAGCAAAGAAAGAGTAAGAAAGGCTGGAAAACGTCAAAGACAGCAGGAGCATGGAATATTGCAGCAGTCCTCTAACAAAAAGATTTGTCAAGTCACCAAGAAAGCACCGGGTAAGAGTCGAAAAACAGTCATAAGAAATATGTGTAGTAAAAAAAATATTACTACAGAAAATGTTTCACTCCAGAAAAGGAGACCTTATTCAAATGGTAAGGAAAGGCCAATGAGAAATGTTACTGCTAGAGTAAGAGATAACTCTATGCATGAAAGTAGAAGGAAACAACAGTTTAGGGATATTCGTAAACGAATGTTCCGCAACAGGATAATTGGGAATTTGTTAAAAAATATTAAGAAAGGTCAGCAGAAAGTGGTTTTTTATAAGAGAAAAAAAATAGTTGAGAAAGTTATTGATCAGGCCTTTGAAATTAAACGTAAGTTATTTATTTTGACAATCAATAGAATTAGGAAGCTAAACAAGGTAATTTATGATTTCAAAAGAAATAGTAGATGGAAGAGAATAGTTAATCGTAGTAATTTTTGTGAAGTTTTTTCTGGAGAATGGATGCATAGTTCAAGCTCTGAGGCATTTTTTAATGAGGAGAGTTATTTCCAGGATAATGATTTGGTGCATGCAGTTGACACCAGTGGTCGAGCTTATGAAGTGAAAGATGGTTGTCCAGTTGAAAAAGAAAAACTTGTGAGAACAGAGATAGAAGAGGTGTTAGGTAATGAGGTTTTAGGGAGACGTCCTAAGGGTCCTGTGTACACCTGGAAGTGTAGTAGTATTTGCAGTGTACGACAGGATTCCATCAATTTGCTTTGTGATTTTATACGGTCATTTAGTAAGAAAAGTTTGAAGCAGAAAATGAAGTTGTTGCAAGAATTAGATCCTTGCAGAGTGAGAGAAGTGATAGGTTTGCATGGTCATTCACTGGCTTGTCTTTCCAGGAGAGTATGCCAGAGTGTTTTTCATCATTTCAGGATGCTAGCAGTGCATCATAATAAAGTGAGGAAATTAGTTAGAATGTTGTATTATGCTAAGAGTCCAGCAATTATGCTAAAACAATTATGCGCTGCTCTTTTGCATGGTTCTGAAATAGATGTGAAAAATATATGTGAAGAAATTGAGTTTTGTTACTTTGCAAGTAAAGAGGAGAATGTTGAAATTGACCAAGAAGAAGAGGGTCATGTGGAAGATAGTGTACAGGTTTCCAGTACAGATAATTTCCAGAGGGAAATTGCGACGTTTGAGGTGAAATCAAGTGAGAGGCCAAATTTCACTTGTGTGTGTTGTCGACGCACTTATTATAAGAATCAGACTAAGTTAGTGGATTTATATGGAAAAAGTGAAAGGGAAAATAATAGTGAATGGAAGGATTTTACAACATACTTGATGGTAGAAAATTGTTTTGATTTGGGATTGGATCAACGTGTGTGTACTTATTGTTGTAACAAATTAAATCAAAACCAGATGCCTGCTAGAGCAGTTCATAATAATCTGGAATTGGTTGAAATTCCTTCTGAATTGAAGGATTTAAATACTTATGAATCTATTTTGATTCAAAGTATCCATCCCTTTCAGGCTATTGTAAGAATGGAGCCAAAGACAGGGAAATTGCCTCCATCAGATTTACAGAGAGGATTAAAGGGAAGAGTTGTTTATTTGCCTCTAGATTTGAAGAAAAACATTAACACAATTGGAGTAGAAAAAGTGGAAGAGGAACCTCTGGTTATCTTAGTTAATGGGGTTCCGACAAAGAATAAGAAAATATGGCAAGATTTAGTAGATGTTAGGAAAGTCAAAAGGGCAACATTGTATTTGAAAAAATATAATAAATACTATAAAAATGTATATGTTGCAGAAGAGGAAGTAAGTGAGGAAGAGGATAGCGATTTGTGTGCTGGTCAAATTGAGAAAGTAGAACCCTGTACTAGTGAAGAAATATATGAACATTATAGTGTTCATCCTTTGCATTCCAAGGAAGTCATGGGGAATGCTATTGAGTTGTTTCAAATGAAACAAGCGAAAGGGAGTCCCATTAGTGTTTGGGAGGAAAGTTTGGAAGCTCGGTGTTTCCCACAGCTTTTTCCAACAGGTCAAGGAGGAAGATATGATGAGCGACCTCATCAAATTCCTGCTTCTGAATACCGGACTTTGCGATTGTATGCAGGAGATCCTAGGTTTCGACAATGCATTCCTTATTTGTTTCATCTCCTGTTTGAAAGCGATCTGTCTGGACTGTCATATGCAGTGAACCACATCTTGAAAAGTGGTATACACATGCAAAACATCTCGGCAAGAGACTTTATGGATAAAGTCAATGTCCAAGACAGTATTTTGGATTCTCACCTGATTAATCTCATGGCGTGTCAGCGTGGTACTAATGAGTACTGGTACCGTCGTCATGGTGATTTAAAATGTATGCTGAGGAACTTAGGAACTCCCACATGGTTCCTCACTTTGAGCTGTGCTGAGTATGGCTGGGAAGACTTACTTGAATTTCTACGAGAGGCAAATGCTAACGTAGAAAACATCGAATTCAAGACACCCGGAGAACTGTGCTCTTTGGATCCAGTCAATGTATGTAGGTACTTCAATCATAGATTTGAAGGTATGATGTCTTTCATCATGAATAAGAAGAATCCACCTCTTGGAGAGGTGTTGGATTTCTTCTGGAGGAAGGAGTACCAAGCAAGAGGTGCTCCTCATATACATATGTTGCTGTGGATCAAGGATGCACCTAAATTTGGAACGGATGCAGACGACTCAGTGATGAGTTTCATAGAACAGTATTCTACGTGTGCTGTTCCAAACGCAAAGGAGAAAAAAAGCCTAAGAGAAAAAGTTCTACGTTTCCAAAGCCATCGATGTGGAAAGTACTGTCGTCGTAAATTCCGGAACAAAGACAAGTTCTACACCAAATGTCGTTTCGGCTTTCCACGATCGGTGATTTCTAAAGGAAGAGTGAACAGTTTGATGTCTTCGCTGCGACATAATGTGATGAAGAAATCACCTAAAAACACATACAATTTGAAGAGGAACGAAGAGTCTAAGTACATCAACGACTACAACCCGGTGATTTTGTCCATGTGGAATGCTAACATGGATATACAGTTTGTGGCTGATAACTGTATGGCTGTGGCTAGGTATGTGACATCTTACATCACCAAAAAAGAGAAGACAGAATTGAAGGATATGTGGGAGGACATTTCCCATGAAAAGAGCCTCAGCAAGAAGTTGTACAGTTTCAGTCTGAAGATGTTGTCGCATCGAGAAATCGGAGCTTACGAATGTTCTGACCGGTTGTCTTCAGCAAGTCTCTATGCCAAGTCCAGGAGTATCGTTTGGGCGAGTGTTGGTCTTGCTGCAACGCGTAATCGAGTTCTGAAACCTGTGCGGGAAATTGAGTATTTGGCGGAAAAGGAGCCAAACAGTACCGACATTTTGAAGAGCAACATGTTGGATACATATTATCCAAATCGAAGCAGTCACCTCGAGAATGTTTGTCTGTATGAGGTTCTGCAAAATTACATATTCAAGAGGAACATCAAAGAAGATACTGAGAAAGGAGTGTATGCTGTAATAGGAAGTGAGGGATGTCTGGTCAAGCAAAGAAAATGCCACTTGATAAACCATCGAAAATTGAGTGGCGAATCTCCTGAAAAAAAGGAGTTTTTCTATTTAGCACTTTTGCAACTTTTTAAGCCTTGGCGTGCAGAAGAGGAACTGCTTGGAGATTTCCTCTGTTACGAAGACTCTTTCAATGCTGCCAAGGAGACCATAGAATGTCCTGCTTTTCCCAAATATGTAGAAATGTTGAATGTGGAAATTGAGCAGGAAGCAACGATTGCAGCCGAGATTGCCAGAGACAGTTCTCAGGACAGTCAGAGTTCTGCTTCATTGAGTCAGGATCCACTAGGAGGACCTCTTATCGAAAATGAAGCTGCCACTGCTATGAATGAAGTGGAAAGAGCCATGGCACATGCTCAGGAGGATGCGGTTAACTTAGAAGAGTTGGAAAGACAACTCAACGTTGAGCAGAGGAAAATATATGACGAACTTACCATGCAAATTGATCATGGATTAAGTCATGATAAGAAAGAGTGCTCATGTACGTCGTTGAAGCCTGTCCGACTGTACGTGAGTGGAGAAGCGGGAACTGGAAAAAGTTTCCTTATTAAAGCAATTTCATGTTATTTGCAGGAAAGGACAGAGTCATCGCTGTCTTGTGTTGTCACCGCTCCAACTGGACTGGCAGCACATAACATTAAAGGGATTACTTTACATCGTTTACTGATGCTGCCAGTGGAGCATGACAACAAATTAGAATATCACAAGCTATCTGGAGATGTTTGTTTTGAAGTTTCAAGAGTCTTGAGGAAAATGAAACTTCTTATCATTGACGAAGTAAGCATGGTTTCCAATGTTATGCTTGCCTTTGTGCATTTGAGAATGCAAGAAGTTCTCAAAACAGAGTATGATGTGTTATTTGGTGGCAAACACATCATTGTTTTTGGAGATCTTCTGCAGCTGACACCAGTGAAAGGGCAACCTGTGTTCAAAATGCTCACGCATGAAGATACCAGGAAGTGCTTAGGGAGTATTGGCAACGTCAATATATGGTTAAACTTCAATTATGCTGAACTGCATGAAAATATGCGTCAGGCAAAGGATGAAGTTTACAAGACTATTCTACAAGATGTTAGAATTGGAAAAGTGACCGAGCATGGGAAAGAAGCTTTACATGCACGATTACTGACAAATTTATATCCAGACGAAGATGTTGTGCCTGAGAATATTTTTCAGAAAGTTACTGAGAAAAAATCTGGAATATGTTTGATGCCAACTCTTGCAGAATGTGCCAAATTCAACAACAAAATGTTGCATTTAGAAAAGCAAGAGATTGTGAAATTGGAAGCTATTGACAGAGTAGAGCATATGGGATCAACAATTATTTTGTCTGAGAATCTGAAAACAAAATTGGATTCATTAGAGAAGAGTATATCTAAAACTGCGGGTTTTGAAAAGACTCTGAATGTGTGCTTGAACTGCCGTATAATTTTAAGAAGGAATTTACATGTTGAAAGAGGTCTGGTAAATGGATCAATGGGTAATGTTGTTGATTTTGTGAAATACAGAAATAGAGATGGAATTGAATTTTTAAAAATTAAATTTGATGGCATTGAGGAAGTACAGCTAATTGCTCGTTGTTCTGCTAGATTTTTGCTTGTAAAAGACTTATATGTTCGTCGTAAGCAGTTTCCTGTTTGCTTGGCATATGCGGTGACAATCCATAAATCGCAAGGTTTAAGTGTAGACTGTGCATTGGTGAATATTGGCAGTTCTGTGTTCAAGGAGGGTATGGCATATGTGGCATTGTCACGAGTTAGGACTTTATCGGGATTGTACTTGATTGAGTGTGATGTCACAAACATTTGTGCGGATCTAGATTGTGTTAAGGAATACAATAGGTTGAGAAGAGAGTATGCGCCACATTTGCCTCAGTATCCTTTGTTTGAGAAACGTGTGGTAGGCCGGAAACGAAGAAATGTGACCAATACTGGGGAGGTTGTAGCAAAAAGACGAAAAGTTGATGAACCTGAAATTATAAGCAGAAACAAAAAGGATTCTGTTGAAGATGTTGTTGGTTTTCAATTTGAAAACAGTTCTGGTGTCAACTGCTATGCTAATGTAGTGGTTAATGTTGTCTTTTCTCTAGAAACTTTAAAAGAACAGATTGTGGTCAATTCGGATCAAAGATTTTGCAGTTTGTTAAATTCTGTGTTAGAGAAATGTAGCACTGATAGAACAAACATAGAAAGTGTGTCTGAAATTCGAAATCTGTTAGACAGATGTTCAGGCCAAACACAATTCTCTCAAAATAGTCAGCAAGATTGTCAGGAGTTTTTAATGTATATGCTTGATGTATTGCATGATGAAGGTGTAGATGTAGATCACCTGTTTGGGCTTTCTTATCAATGGCAGCATGACTGCGAGAACTGTAGGGTATCAGCTACTACTAGTGTAGACTCAGAAAGATTTATATATTTAACTTTGCCAGACAGTAAATCAGTCTCTTTTAATAAGCTAGTAAAAGCAGCTGATCACAACATGGAGTGTAGCCAATGTAAATCTGAAATGATGTCCACTTTATTTATACGAACATATGGCCAGTATGTAATTTTAATGTTCCAACGATGTTGGCCCTGATGGAACAAAATTGACAACTTTAATTAAAAATTTTGTGGCTTCACAGTTGTCAATATCAGGAAGGACTTTTGTAACTGTAGCAATTATATATCATGATGGTCCTTCAATAACATCAGGACATTATACAGCTTATTTAAAGTGTAGAAATGGCTGGTCATTCTGCAATGATTCTGTTTTAATTTTCAAAAAAAAATTGCCATATGACCTTAAAAACTCTTACCTGGTGTTTTTAAAACCAAAATTTTAGGGAAAGAATCTCGGGATGTGCTCTGAGGAATTTCAAGAAGTTCTTATGGCTCCTACACTATTTGGCCTTGAGGATAAGTGTAGTACAGAGACATAACTTTTTACCATAACACTGGACGTTATTGAGAAATACGTGCACTTTGAATGAGTTCAGAAAAACTATTTCTTTTTATAAGCTAATTGAAGCAGCGAATCAAAACATGGAGTAGAGGGAATGTAAGTCTGCAATGCTGTCTACTGTTTTACATTGCTTTGTGATTAAAAGTGATGTAGAGAATTAAATAATTGTACTAGTCATAAAGGTAGTGTAAGTCTGCTTCATAGTAAGCAGTATCAGTGTGATAGGAAATGTAGAACATGATTGAGCAAGAAGGGGAAGATATTACTAGTCCAGGATTGTGTAAATGATCTTCAACATTTTAATTCTGAAAGTTGCGGAAATGCGAAAAGACGGGATTGGCTTACAAGAAATCCAAGAGTTATACATGGCTCTGACACGATTTGGCCTTGTGGAATCGTGTGGTAGAGAGCGAGAAGTCATTTATTGTATGTAACATGTTTTTGAAAACGATGGAGGTTTTCTTTCAGAAAGTGGCGGGTTGAAAGTAATAACAGCACAACAGAGTGTAAGCTGTTCATAGGACATCCTTGGCCGTCATGGAAAGTAAGTTAACTTTAAGGAGTTCTGAATTCTGATTTGTAATGTATGGGTTTTTTAAACACAATCATTTTGATTGTGTTTTTTTTTCCCCGCTGTTATATGATGAATACCTTCAAGTCACTGTTTTAGTGAAATTTGATACATTCTGAGAACAGCAAAAATAAACCATTTAACATGTATAATTAATTCTGTTCTGTTTGCATTTATGATGTACATGTAGAACTGTGTAGGAGGCATGGAGAAGGTGAGGCTTCTGTCAGTGTCAAAGTTGTTGCATACAGTGCTCATATTCTACGTAGTCTTTTATATTTCATTACTTTCACTGTTTCTGACAGATCTAAAAAAATTTTTTTTAAAAGAACAGTAAGTATAAGGGAAGGAAACAGACAGTTATGTTAAAAGAAACACAGCTATAGGGAATAAACTAGGGATACTGTTACCCGCAATCCTCTGCTGATGATGTCACTGAGCATGTCATGAATGATGTAATATGTGACATCATCAGCAGTGGATTACGGGTAATAGTGGATTCCTAAATAGCTAATCGCAAACTAGGAATGGTAAAGAATCGCTATTTATTCCTTAAAGTTCGCTATTTAGGAAATGCAAAAAACTTTGATGATACATATGGCGGTTCATCTCTAACAAGATAAGAAGCATAGGGATACATTTATGATGACTGGCGCATCACCAGGGATGTGTTAGTCATTCTGTGCCGCTGTTCCGTCACCTATGGTGTGCTGCATTTACAATGCGGCGCATCATGGGGCAAAAACAGCACAGATGCGTGATGTATCTGTGCCGTAAAGGTGGCGCATTGCTGGAGTTGTATCGCAAGTGTGATGAAGCTCCAGCAAGGGTCGGGGGTGCCCCTGTCGCAGGGTTTCTGTTCTCACACAGAACTGTGGACAGAGGATTGGAACCTCGGCGAATTAGGGTGTCCCAAAACTCACGTTAGTAATCAAAAACTCCTTAGCAAGCTAGGTACAGTGTCACATTGGATATAACAAACTCTCAATGTTTAGACAATCCAGAATATGAACTTATAGTACCTCAGGATACGTGGAACTCATGAACAGTCGGTCGTTATATATTTCTTAGAAACCAGAACATGGAGTTAAGAAGAACACATGTGTATTTGAAATGTTTATTTACTAATGCCGTCTTCTCAGGCGTAGTATCTTAGATAATACAAGTACACATATTATCAGTAGCAAAATTACCAGCATAGTTACTAGTACATAAAAAGCGAATGGTGATAGTATGTTAACATGCTGTAAATGAATAAGAGTTAGCAACACTTATAAGCAGCCGCGGGCCGTGGAGGGAGTTACGGTGAGGCAGGGAGGCGGGGAGGGGGAGAAGCAGGGTGGAGAATACAAGTACACATATTATCAGTAGCAAAATTACCAGCATAGTTACTAGTACATAAAAAGCGAATGGTGACAGTATGTTAACATGCTGTAAATGAATAAGAGTTAGCAACACTTATAAGCAGCCGCGGGCCGTGGAGGGAGTTACGGTGGGGCAGGGAGGCGGGGAGGGGGAGGGGCAGGGTAGAGAGGGCTCCACCCTGCTTCTCCCCCTCCCCGCCTCCCTGCCTCACCGTAACTCCCTCCACGGCCCGCGGCTGCTTATATCTCACCCTCCCTAATACACATATTATATTATTTGCTAAGAAGGTGTCTTTGTGTTGCTTTAGGGCGTGCCCATACTTTAGTGTCTTAGATTTGAAGGAATCACATCAGCATACACCAGCTCTCTCTTCATGTGAACCGCATCAACTGTTGTGTATGTGTGTTCGGCAAAGCAATATAAAACCCGCCTCATGCCCAGAATTGGCAGAAGTTGCACTTATGTTATGAGTATGAAGTCGTGGAGATCAGACCTCATAACAATTCTGTATCGTGTTGTTCTTGAAACTTTAGCACTCGCTGTACAGATATAGTTTAACAAGCAAAGCAGATAGTAGAGCAATAACATATTATTCTCATGTAAACCACAATGAACTACTAGGTGGAAAGCTAAAGCAACAACTAAGTGTCGTGTGCAGAAGTTGCAAAAAAGGAAAAATGGCGTTTAAACCGGTAATGAGCCCATGCTAACTTAACACGGTGTAAAGATATCCAGGACCTAGATGACACCTCCCCATGATCCGGAAACGAACTGAATAAGATAATAGAAGTGCCATCTCATGAGAGCAGATTGCAAGTTTATATGTGGACGGTCCGCAAGGTAAAGCATTAAAAACTAGGAAAATTTAATGCTAAAGAAAAATAAAACAGCCAAGTACTTTATCGAGTCTTAAGCCAATAGGCAAGGTAAATAATAAAAACTTGACAAATAAGTCAATGAATTGTCAATGAAATGCTAGTACTCAGCATATCAAACATGAAAAAGGTCTATGACATAACTGTGTATGCAAAATAAGCTGCAACAGCCTCCAATAGGAAGTCACCGTCTTCATCCGAAAACAGTTCAGCCATCCAATTTAAAAGCGGAAAAGAACATACGTGCTCTCCCAGCACCGGATCCTCTATCACCATCAGAGGACAGCTCGGTGGGTTTTCAAGAAAGCTCTGTTCCAAGAAAGACTGTGCTGCCGCCAGTAAATTCCAGGGACCAATTAGTCCATGCATCAATGCCACAGCCATAATCCTTTCGCCAGGACAAACCAACTCGTGAGTAATGATAGGAGTCATCAGCTGATTAAAGTCGACGTCAGGAGAAACCGGTCCGCAGAGACACAAATCAATGGCCCAATCGAAATCACAGGTCAGGCAGTGAAATACAGGCTGGACACAGGTGAAGTAGGAGAATCGAAAAGATAATCCATATGCCGTGCTTAATATCGCCAACGGCATTGTGCCATAATATTCTAGCATGCGATTGCGGAACAGTGTCAGCAGCTGCAGGGTGGGAGGTTGCATAGGAGGGACATCCATATTTAAAAATGTAAAAAAGCACAAGAGCGTCCGCTGGTAATGCAAGTAAAAATGCCAATCCACGAAGCAGAGTGGAGAAAATAGAATGAAAGAAAGCAGGGATGACTCCAAAGATTTTCTCAAATGAAGTCACGAGACCACTGGTAACAACTTTAAAAAAGTGTGCCAGGGCCTTTGTGGAGGATGCGTTAAAGATAGTCCGAACCATCTTGCTGAAATTGAAAGGCAAATCTGAATTGAAAAGGGTCTGCACCTCTGTACGGGTGTTCGCTATGTGAAGCACGAAAGTTTCACGGGCCGAACTCAAGGCCACCTCTCTCTGAGACAAAAGAGCTCTTATTCTTGCCATGCCGTTGAAATCTCTCCCAAGGTTGGTATTTGTGGCCAGATTGAAAACTCCCTATGTTCATGTGTGGGAGGAAATAGAACATTTCTGCAGCAAATAACCCGTTCACTTACTGTTACGATAAAAGGAATACTTTTAATTAACTCAGAACAATCTTCATTATTGAGCATCAAATAACTACCATTTTCCAACAACTTGAACGTGGGGATGATAGCAGGAACTGGCGTGCCTTGCAACACGCAAGCCATATTTGGTCGGTGTTTGTTGCATGAACCGTGTAACTGTATGTGCCTACACATTAGTGAATGATCTGGCGTCTCAGTGCATTCCTCTCCATTCAGATAAACTTCTTGATCATCTTTGAAACATCTGTATGTGTATGGAAGCGACCAGACCTCATGAAGAAAAGCACTACCTAAAGGTTCATAACGACCTATTGGTATATATTTCATACAATTTGAAAACTTATATAAAGCAAAAGGCAGCGTTATTAAACCGTGGATAAGGCACGTTGCCAAAAAACCCGCAATCCTCTGCTGATGATGTCACTGAGCATGTCATGAATGATGTAATATGTGACATCATCAGCAGTGGATTACGGGTAATAGTATCTCTAGTTTACTCCCCTATAGCTGTCTTTCTTTTAACATAAGTGTCTGTTTCCTTCCCTTATACTTACTGTTTTTGGTTCGCTTCCGGTTCGCGTACCGGCGAGCGAACTGGGAAGCGAACTAAGAGAAATAGAGGTTGGCACAGTTCCAAATATTGTACCAATTTTTTAATAACGGGGAGGTAGTTCTGAAAAGAACTTTTTTTTTATTGTTTTTGTTGTTTTATATTTTTTTTATTATTTTTCAGAACATTTTTTTACTTTTTTTGAATTTTTCTGAACAGTTTTATATTTTTTGGGGTTTTTCTTGGAGGGGGCAATGAAAACGATTCATTGTAAAGGGCTCAACAGGAGCAACAAAACAAAAAAAAAGTATTTATTATTTTGGGCGTTTCGTACAAACTTGCATATGATAGTCAATAGCTCTGTTGATCAGAGTGATGCTTCTTTCTCCGTAGCAAATGAATCCATCACAAAATACGCAGATGTGTTTTACTTCACCAAATCTCATTTGTATATTTGGCACCATCTCCCTGCCCTCTGGTCCCGTTACTTCCGGTACAACAGATCTTCTGGCCATAATAGGGAGATTATCTAGGTCGTTCCGAAACTGTGCAGCACTGTAGTTGTTAGGATGCCACCTAGTCATATGGCGATGCATTGTGTAGTTTCCGAAACTGTATTTTTTCTCGGTTCCTCTGGACAGTCTATCTTGACATATAAGGCAAGTTACGTATCTTGCATTTACTTTTTTCTGACCTTTGGGAATTTTAAAAAATTGCCAAATGAAGTTTTCTTTCCAGTGAGACGTCCTGGGTTCCTCAGGCAAAAACTGCCTCTCTTCCTGCTCTTCCTCGTCTTCCTCTTCTTCCTCTTCTTGCTGAATTATAACTTGAGCAGGTGGTCCACTCTTCCTTGGATGTGGTGGAGGTGGTGGGGAAGCACCAGCTGAAGCTACTAAAGAAGCCATTGCTCAGTGATCACAAAGGGTCTTTCTCTCACAATGATGAAAGTCAGAGTGAGGAAAGAAGGAGGGATTTTCATCATTTGGGAAAAACAAGAGTTCTCAACCAATGAAAAGTGTTCATTTTAGATTATATGACCTAGTCTTACATCATTACGACACCAAAAGTGAAATGAACCAATGAAAAGTGTTATTACCAAGTCACATGACTTGCTGTGTTTACGTTAAGCGCTTTGCAGGGCCTCCCGGTTTGCTTCCAGAAACCTGCGCATTGCGACTCGCTTCGCGTACCAGTTCGCTAACGTAGCACGTCATATGACGTATCACGCGACAACGTGAAACGTCATGCGGACGGGAGGCGTCACGATGTTGTTTTCTAACGCGGCACTTGCGGTAAAGAAACGTTTACCGGCTCGCGGTCTATTTCGCGGCATCAAGGTCAGCTAACGGGAAGCTTCCCGATTCGCCAAGCGGGAACGAAGAAAAAAAAATATTTAAAAAAAAAATTATTCATAAACATATAAAATATATTTTTGGATTTAAAGAAGAATACATTTTACAGCTACAGATATTAGCTGTTAAAAAACCAATGAAATTCACAGAAAAAACCATAGGTTATAGACCATATATAGTTAGGAATTAGCATTTACAAAACCTTGAAAATTCACTGAAAAAACCATAGGTTATAGACCATATATAGTTAGGAATTAGCATTTAAAAAACCTTATTTTACTCACACAAAACCATTGAAATTCCATATATAGTTAGTTGCACTAACTATATATCGCGCACCCGTAATCCACTGCTGATGATGTCACATATTACATCATTCATGACATGGTCAGTGACATCACTGATGACATCACTGATGACATCTCAAATGACATCACTGATGACATCACTGATGACATCTCAAATGACATCACTGATGACATCATGACACACCAATACCAGTTACTACATACGCACTCACTGATTCCTACGTCTACACACACATTCACTCATTCACCCATACAATGACTCATACATACAGTCACTTATTATTACAACACTATCATATGCACTCATACACCTATGCAGACAGTCACACACTGCCACTCATCCATGGAGTTACTCACACACCAAGTCAGTCCTGTAAAGAATCAATCACACTTCCATTTCTTCATCTATACAGTTAAACACAGAACACCATACTTCAGTGACATCACTGATGACATCACTAATGACATCTGAAATGACATCACTGATGACATCTCAAATGACATCACTGATGACATCATGACACACCAATACCAGTTACTACATACGCACTCACTGATTCGTACGTCTACACACACATTCACTCATTCACCCATACAATTACTCATACATACAGTCAGTTATTATTAGAACACTATCATATGCACTCATACACCTAGTCAGTCCTGTGAAGAATCAATCACACTTCGATTTCCTCATCTATAGTTAAACACAGAACACCATACTTTTCACACATATACTAACACATACTTACTCTCTTATACAATCACTGATACAAGTACACATTGATATGCACAGAGTCACACACCTCCCAGCCAGCCACACACACACTCAGTCTTCCATACATCCAGTCATTCTTCAATATGTAAAACGTATTTAAACTTTACAAAAACACACAGACACTAGATGATGTCATCAGTGATGTCATTTGAGATGTCATCAGTGATGTCATCAGTGATGTCACTGACCATGTCATGAATGATGTAATATGTGACATCATCAGCAGTGGATTGCGGGTGCGCGATATATAGTTAGTGCAACTAACTATATATGGAATTTCAATGGTTTTGTGTGAGTAAAATAAGGTTTTCTAAATGCTAATTCCTAACTATATATGGTCTATAACCTATGGTTTTTTCAGTGAATTTTCAAGGTTTTGTAAATGCTAATTCCTAACTATATATGGTCTATAACCTATGGTTTTTTCAGTGAATATATATATATATATAAATATATATATATATATATGAAGAAACAGTCGCCTCCACCAGGAAGCCAACGAGGAACTCAGCGGGCAGTGGAAGGTAATTGTGAACAGAGATTCGTAAGGCATGACGCGTTTCGGGATTCGTCCCTCTGAGGTTCCGTGAATTCTGAACCCGCTTTATAAAGGTCATCGTACCATGATGATTTTGGTAACAGCGTACCGAAAATGGCGAGTGTAAGATGTACGAGTGTTTTCGTCATGTTCGAGTGAAAAGATCACCATGAAATCAGGGATTCCGTTCTGAACCCTTGGGTTCCATTTTGTATGCGGCAGCCATTTTGTGATTGCCCTCACATAGGCCGATGACTAAGGCCGAACAAGTCCTTGGGACACGTACACCTTTATCTGACTTCTGTGTGACCTGGGCAAGCTGACTCCGTTGCCCGAGGCCAAACTTGTTGGACCAGTTCCTTCTTCCGCAGCTGGTCAAGATAGGGGATCAGGGCACAGGACATCATAAACCCTTTATTGCACACAACTATGTCTTATCTTACTCACACCTGTCCCTGCTCCTTTCTTTATAGGCTGTTTACGATGAGGAGGTGCCCGTTTTTATTAGGGGTCCGTCCAACTTATCTGATGAAGAATGTTGGGCCTTCCCGGGGAATTGATGGTTGTCGGCCAATGAAATGTGGGTTTGTCATGCAATGCTTTTTTGTCGTGTACACATGGGATTGGTCAAACTGTAAATAAGGAATGTTTGCCTGAAGCACAATATTTGGTATAAAAGGGATGACTTGCTTTGTAAGATTGAGCAGTCTCCTACGAATATACAGCCAGTGTACTTCGTGGACCTCTGTTTCTGGTTGCAGCCAATAAATCCGATCTTTGACGTCACCAAGAAGATTCCGTGTCTCTGTGTTTAGAAGACAGGTGAACTCGGAGACTTTGGGCGTGTCCCCTGACGCCGCTGGGTCTTAAATAACCCGGTTCTTCATTCGGCGCCCCACGTGGGGCGACTTCTGCAGGACCGGTCCAAGCCTGACGATCGTGAGGAGCTTCGTGTGAAAATTCCGGAGGAAGGCCAACCACTTCATCGACCCCTGTATGTCGTCGTGGTCCGATAGTCTTTGCTGGGAGGTTCCCCGCTTTCCGACGGCTACGAAGGACTGCTGCCCTGACTGTCACCCTGTCTTGGAGCCTTTGATGATTTGTAGAGCGAGACAATAGTCGGATCTTCTGGCGACGTCATCGATATTTCAGTGAAGTATGAGTGGAGCGTCTCCCAGTCCTTAGTTTTGGGTATCACTTGGGATCTTTGATTTGTTTTTTTTTTTTGATTTGGGACTTGCAAGCTCCAAAGCCGAGAGACTTGTGTATTCACAAGACTATCGTATTCGATACTCCCTTGAAGTTTGAAGCTAGACTAGAGAGTGAAGATGCCTGGTCTTAGCAGACTTCGAAGATTATTTTGTTGTAGTCGAAATAGGGATTCCCGATTGGAGGACTCGTGTCCGGTTCCTCCGATTGGAACTCCAACCTATGAGCTCTATGTGAAGCATGGCGTGGACCCCATCGCGTATAATGAAGTGTGGATTAGGTACACAAGGAAGGACGGTGTCCTCAAATGGCCCAATATGGTAGTTTTGACACAGAAATTCTAGATAATCTAGAAGTTAGACTTTTTAAGAAGAAATCCCGGCCGGCGATGTTTGACTCTTTCCGCCTATGGCAAAAGGAAGCCAAACAGAAAGAAATTAAATTAGCGAAGAAGAATAAAAGAGAGAAGGGTATCTCGATAATGCAAGCCGCTATACAGTTTAAAGATAACGAAGAAGAACAAGCAAGCGAGCAGTAAAATAGCGATTGATAAATGCTACCCAGTTTTGCCGCCTCTACAACTAGATGCGATGAAAGACCTTGTGAAAGATCAATGATGTCACATTTGTTGACTTCGCCACCTCCTTATGCGCAGAGTGCTACAGCACCTCCACAACCTTTAGTTGCGCAACCACCGGCTGTTTTGCCTCATGCTGTTGTACAGCCGCCAGCTCCTCTTCAGTTGGCTCCTTATTCTAACGACAGGTTGTGGTGAGAACTTGTTGGGACTGGATCTGTTGAAAAGATTGTATGCAACATTGTATTGTTCTCCTTCGGGAGTACATTTTACATTAGGTAAGAAAGTGGTCTCTCCGATGTATTCTTCGAGGGATCAACTTCCGGCAGAATTGTCTTCTCTTCCTGATACTATTTGGGCTACTGGTCCAAATGACGTGGGTCTTTTGGAGATACCGCCATATGACGTGACGCTGAAAGCGAACGTTAAAATGCCACGTATTCCCCAATATAGGATCTCTGGTGATGGTGAAAGAGCGTTGCTAGCGATTATCCATGATTTGATTGAGAAAGATGTGATAGAGGAAACAAGAGGAAATGTGTGCAATAGTCCTGTTTTGCCTTTCTTGAAACGCACTGACTCTTCTCAGCCACCTCTTTACAGGTTTGTGATCGATCTTAGAGAGGTTAACAAGATAGTCGTGCCACAATTTCCTGTTGTTCCTGATATCACTGCCTTATTGACTATGATTCCAGCTTCGGCCACTTGGTTTTCAGTGATTGATTTGAAGAACGCTTTCTTCAGCATCCCGATTGCCGAGGAGAGTAGGGATAACTTTGGCTTCTCTTTAGGAGGTCGAAGCTTCCGGTTCAAGCGCGCTCCTCAAGGCTATTGTGAGAGTCTGTCAATATATAGTCAGGCTTTGAAAACACAGCTTGATACGATTGCTTTACCTGATGGTGCTGCTCTTCTCCAGTACATTGACGATTTGTTAGTAGCTGCCGATACTTAGGAGATTTGTAAGGAAGCTACCTTGTCGTTATTGCGTCATTTGTCTGACTTCCATCACAAGGTGTCTCTTTCAAAGTTCCAATATTGTCGACAAGAAGTGACCTATTTAGGCCATCTCTTATCGAAGGAGGGAAGAAGATTGACCCCAGAACGAATTCATGCGATTGCGAACATGAGCGTGCCAATCACACAGAGAGAAGTGCGTGCCTTTTTGGGTATCACGTCATATTGCAGACAATGGATACCGAATTTTTCTCTGCTTGCCAAACCTCTGGTGGCATTGACTTGTAAAGATACACCTAGTCCCCTCCTGTGGTCCGACGATTTTCTGATAAGTTTTTCTGAATTGCGCGACGCACTGTGTTCGGCTCCTGTGTTGGGTACCCCCGACTACAGTAAGCCCTTTACACTTTATGTCCACGAGAGAGAGGTATGTGCGTTGTCAGTGTTGACACAATCTTTTGAAGACAAGCAGCGTCCATGTGCGTATTTCTCGTCAACCTTGGATCCGGTAGCTAGAGCGTTGCCGAGTTGTTTGAGAGCCACAGCGGCAGCAGCTGTTTTCATTCGACAGTCTGCTGGTTTGGTGATGAATAATACACTGATTGTAATGGTTCCACATGCAGTGGATACCTTGTTAAACAGGACCAAGACACAGCACTTAACTAGTGCTCGATTGTCAGGTTATGAGTTGACACTTTTAGCAAGTCATGTGCACATAAAGAGATGCAATACGTTGAAACCAGCTACGTTGTTGCCGATTTCAGTAGAGACAGATGCTTCTGAACAGCATGATTGCTTTCTCAGGACAGAAGAGGAAACGAAAGGGAGAGTAGATCTTAGGGACACTCCTCTTGTGAAGTGTGATGGTACCCTATGGGTGGATGGTTCATGCTTCAAGCTTCCGAATGGTGATACGACTGGTGCATATGCGGTTACGACTTTGCATACGATTGTTGAAGCTGCACGTATCCCACATAATTCAGCTCAAGCAGCAGAGTTGATTGCACTTACGAGAGCGTGTGTGTTATCAAAAGGAAAGAGAGTGACCATATATACCGACAGCCAGTATGCATTTGGTGTGGCTCATAGTTTTGGACGCTTGTGGAAGGAACGTGGGTTCCTCACGTCTCATGGAGCGAAGATCCAGAATGGTCAGTTGGTGAACGAGCTTCTAGAATCACTTACCTTGCCGTTGCAAGTAGCGATTGTGAAATGCAGTGCACACAAGAAGGTTACTGATGACGTTGGTCGCGGTAACGCATTTTCAGATGAAGTCACGAAAGATGTCGCGAGGGATGTGATGAGTCGAACATATGTTTCAGGCCCTGCAAGATGGATTGGTGATGTTGAAATGTGTGACGATACGATAGAAAGTGTGAAGTCTATTCCAACTGAAGCTACAGAGAAAGAGTTGAGTGTGTGGAGAGAAAGTATGGGTAAATTGGATGCGAATGGTTGTTGGATTGAGTTGTCAGAGCATCAGCGATGGTTGTTACCCGATGCGTACATGCTTGCAGTGGTTACGATGGCGCATGGAATGGCTCATATCAGTGTGAAAGGGATTTGTAAATGGTTGGGTCCGGTATGGCAAAATGCTGGAATTCCTAAGTGTGCATAGAATGTGGTCAAGAATTGTATGGTTTGCTTGAAGTACAATCCTGGTAAGGGAACTCCAACCCCAGCTGGTCACTTTGCGCCTCCGACGTATCCGTTCGAGGTTCTGCAGCTTGATTTTATTCACATGGAAAGATGCAACAACCTGAAATATGTACTCGTAGTTGTTTGTGCCTTTTCGAGATGGGTAGAAGCATATCCCCTAAAAGATAACACTGCCTTCTCCACAGCTAAAGCCCTTATTAAACAGTTTTTCCCCAGGTATGGTTTGCCGAGAATGGTCTGGAGTGATAATGGGAATGAATTTGTGAGTCAAGTAATGAAGACAGTGTGTGAAGGGTTAGGAATCCGCCAAAAGTTCCACGCTGCAAATCACCCCCAATCAGCTGGTCTAGTTGAATGCTATAATGGAACCCTTAAACTGAAACTTGCCAAGATACAAGCGAGCTCTGGTCTTAAATGGCCTGATGCTTTGCCATTGGCACTTTTGTCAACTAGGATGACTGTACATTCCCGAGTAGGACTTAGTCCTTATGAGATTGTGTTTGGTCGCGCGGCAAACATATGGGGAGTGCCGAGGCCGACGAAATTTAGCGAGATTGAACACCCTGTATTACTTGCTTATCCGTATGATTTGATGGCTAAATTGCGTGTCTTACACCAACAGGTTCATGATTAACTGCCTTAGGCTTCTGAAGATCCAGGACATGTCTTTGATCCTGGCTCATGGGTGCTAATCAAAAACTTTCAGCGGACAAAGCACGATCAGCCTCGCTGGCTCGATCGCTACTTGGTGCTGTTATCTACGCAATCTGCGGTGCGAGTGCAAGGAAGGAAAAACTGGATCCACGGCGTACACTGTAAGAGGGTCCCTTTGCCTCTGCCGTACGACCGGTGGGTCCAGGAGGGTATTCCTGATTCAGAAACTGACACTGTGCCTCGTTTTCTGCCCTTTAGCGATGCACGTTTAAAGGGGACAAGTTCTGAGCGTGAAAGCGACGATCGTCTACAAGAAGCTGTGCCACCGTCAGTTCGATTGGACACTACTGAGCCTGAACTCCTGTTCCGAGATCAGGCACTGCCAGGGAAAGGCCGTTATGATTTGCGACCAAGAGTCATGGACAAATAAACTAAAGAGATTTTCCTTTACGATCTATTTTTGAACATTCAGCTCTCCCATCTGAGAAACTATTTTGACCGATTTTTGTTTTTCGAACCGCCATCCGGGTTCAGCTGTAAGGTTGCGGTGTCAAGTCTTTGGAGTGCAAGCCGAAGATGTTAGGTCGACGGTTCTGGTTGGTGCTAGGGCGTTCCCAGGACTGACAGACGCATTCCTTAGCACGGAACACCCAACAGCCGTGAACAGCATGGTTAGAGGATGGAGTTTTTCAAGATGGAGAGACCTGTTGAACAATTACCTTTTAAGAGCAAAATATTTCGAATTATGAGTAGAAAATGTTTTTTAATATTGTGTCTTTTCATGTTGTTTAGCTTAATGATGTTTTTGATGGGTTATATTATATTCTCTTTTCAAGTGACGTTTGCTCCCATTATACAGCCCATACCTCCTTCTACTGTTTCTTCGCATTCTTTTCATCCTCTGCCTGAACATGAATCCATTAGAAGATTGGAATTCGTTAATAACTCCTTTGTTCAGCTTCTGCACCAACACCAACTAGTAGTGAACAGGACTAACTGTTGGGTGTGTGGCCTTATGCCCCATGCTACCGATAAGGGTTTTCCTTACCTGGTCCTGCCATTCAGCTACAATGGTTCTGTGTGGGCATACAGAACAATGTTTATCTTTGCTCGTGAAGTTTACCCCCTACGTTCTGTGAAGGACAATCCAAAGAGTAGTGCTCTAGCTAAGGGAATAGTCGACATGATTAGAGGAGTTAGCTCCTACGAAACGATCCCGAAAGATGAGACACTAGCGTATATTGGATGGAACTTGACTGGATATGGAGTTAGTCTGAGTGAGAACCAGTGAGCGAAAATATCCTCTCCGATGTGGATTGTACCCCATCAGGGTAATCTTTGTCTGCAAGGTAATGGCAAGAATCCGAGAGCTCAGTTAGGGAAGAGTATCTGCACTGAGACGTACGTTTTTGCGTCCCAGACTTCCCCATCGTTTCTAGCAGCTAAGGGTACCTATTTCATCTGTTACGATAGGGCGTACACGTGATTGCCCCCTGACTTCTCGGGCACATGTTTTGTCTCGTTCCTGTTGCCTCCCACCTACACAGCTGCGGCAGATTACCACAAGACAAGAATTGTCAGAGGTGTCTTCAGTAAGGAAGATACTGCAGGACAAGAATTATGAGATTTCCTGAAGGGTTTTCTTCCATTTTGGGGACCGATGGTTAACAGCAGGAACATAAGGCAATTGAGGAGAGTGGTTGAGTCCACCATAGTTGAAACTGCCGGTGCCCTTAGTAACTTGACTGATGAGCTCCAGTCGGATCGTCTTATGACTCTCCAGAACAGAGTTGCATTAGACGTCATACTTGCAGATAGAGGAGGGGTATGTAAATTGATCCAATCGAGCTGCTGTGTTTTCATTCCAGACAATGTTCCGACAGTATACCAGGCCATTTCCAAGTTACATAAGATCTCCGAATCAATACATGTGAATAAAGGAGATTGGTCGTTGATGGGATGGTTCTGGGAACTGATATCCACGTGGGGATGGAAGATTCTGATGGTCATTGGGATGATCTTAGCCATCCTTTTCCTGTTCTGTCTTTGTGTACAGTGTGCTCCTGCTATATGTGGCCTCTGTGCTACATCGTGTGTAAGGAGACCTGTATCGAGAGACGTGCTAAGTAATAGGATGATGCAACAGCAACATCTTGATGATCTGATGAGTATAGACCAAGATTCAGACTGACATGGGTTTAGGTTATTGCCTATGTAAGGGCAAAAGGAGGAACTGAGGTTCCGTGAATTCTGAACCCGTTTTTTAAAGGTCATCGTACCATGACGATTTTGGTAACAGCGGACCGAAAATGGCGAGTGTAAGATGTACGAGTGTTTTCGTCATGTTCGAGTGACAAGATCACCATGAAATCAGGGATTCCGTTCTGAACCCTTGAGTTCCATTTTGTATGCGGCAGCCATTTTGTGGTTGCCGGCACATAGGCCGATGACTAAGGCCGAACGAGTCCTTGGGACACGTACACCTTTAGCTGACTTTTGTGTGACCTGGGCAAGCTGACTCTGTTGCCCGAGGCCAAACCTGTTGGACCAGTTCCTTCTTCTGCAGCTGGTCAAGATTGAGGATCAGGGCACAGGACATCATAAACCCTTTATTGCACACAACTATGTCTTATCTTACTCACACCTGTCTCTGCTCCTTTCTTTATAGCCTGTTTACAATGAGGAGGTGCCCGTTTTTATTAGGGGTCCGTCCGACTTATCTGATGAAGAATGTTGGACCTTCCCGGGGAATTGATGGTGGGCCGGGCAATGAAATGTGGGTTTGTCATGCAATGCTTTTTTGTCGTGTACACATGGGATTGGTCAAACTGTAAATAAGGAATGTTTGCCTGAAGCACAATATTTGGTATAAAAGGGATGACTTGCTTTGTAAGATTGAGCAGTCTCCTACGAATATACAGCCAGTGTACTTCGTGGACCTCTGTTTCTGGTTGCAGCCAATAAATCTGATCTTTGACATCACCAAGAAGATTCCGTGTCTCTGTTTTTAGAAGACAGGTGGACTCGGGGCCTTTGGGCGTGTCCCCTGACGCCGCTGGGTCTCAAATAACCTGGTTCTTCACCTCTTCAGATGCCTGTGCTCCCCTCCTGACTCCTTGCTACAGTCTCTTTTGAATGTTGAATGCATCCTCCTCATTGGGGGAAAGATGGTGGACAGGAAGTACCAGCATCCCTAGTGGTGGGATGTTTGAACAGGCTGCCAGGATTCGGAAAAACTCCGCTTGGGGCTGTAACAATAAACCCCACTGCCCAATGCCTTCTGCAGCCTCCGTCGCGGGCAAATACGGTAAGTCCGTGGCAATACTCCGGGCTACACCGCGGAGTCGCGGTCCCAACAGGGCCCAGTATATGCCCTCCCGTGGCTTACAGCGCTCCAAGCACAACATCCCTACCGCAATACTCCTCCAGTGTGCCACAAAAGGTGCTTGGCTCGTCAGGGTGGGTTACCTCCATTGCGCTGTGGCCTTGCAAAAAATATCAAGAAACAGTCGCCTCCACCAGGAAGACAATGAGGAACTCAGTGGGCAGTGGAAGGTAATTGTGAACAGAGATTCGTAAGGCATGACGCGTTTCAGGATTCGTCCCTCTTCAGATGCCTGTGCTCCCCTCTGACTCCTTGCTGCAGTCTCTTTTGAATGTTGAATGCATCCTCCTCATTGGGGGAAAGATGGTGGACTGCAAGTACCAGCATCCCTAGTGGTGAGCTGTTTGAGCAGGCTGCCAGGATTCGGAAAAGTTCCGCTTGGAGCTGTAACAATTAACCCCCATTGCCCAACGCCTTCTGCAGCCTCCGTCGCGGGCAAATACTGTAAGTACGTGGCAATACTCGGGGCTACACCCCCAAGTCCCGGTCCCAACAGGGCCCAGTATATGCCCTCCTGTGGCTTACAGTGCTCCAAGCACACCATCGCTACCGCAATACTCCTCCAGTGTGCCACAAAAGGTGCTTGGCTCGTTAGGGCGGGTTACCTCCATTGCGCTGTGGCCTCGCAAAAAATATCAAGAAACAGTTGCCTCCACCAGGAAGACAACGAGGAACTCAGCGGGCAGTGGAAGGTAATTGTGAATATATCTCACCACACTCCTCCAAAGAAAGAGCAGAGGGCTCATTAGGGGATATCACGGAGGCATCTTTATTCAGCAAAATACACTTTTGGTGGCACATGAATCCAAATAGGCGGGGGCAAGTCCGGTAATCCAGCTCGCCCAACACAGTCAATCAATCAATCAGTGACACTTATAAAGCGCGCTACATACCCGTAGGGTCTCAAGGCGCTGGGGGGGGGGGGGGGGCCGCTACTGCTCGAACAGCCAGGTCTTCAGCTTCTTCCTGAAGGAGAGGTGGTCTTGGGTCAGGCGCAGGTCGGTCGGGAGGGAGTTCCAGGTCTTGGCGGCCAGGTAGGAGAAGGACCTTCCTCCTGTAGTCGCTCTTCGGATGCGGGGGACGGCGGCGAGGGCGTGGTTGGCTGATCGGAGGTGGCGTTTGGGAGCGTAGAAGTTGACTCGGCTGTTGAGGTAGCTCGGGCCTCGATCGTGTAGAGCTTTGTGTGCGTGGGTGAGGAGGCGGAAGGTGATTCTTTTGTTGACGGGGAGCCAGTGAAGGTCTCTCAGATGTCCGGAGATGTGGCTGGTTCGTGGGATGTCGAGGATGAGTCTGGCTGAGGCGTTCTGGATCCGCTGGAGTCTCTTCTGGAGCTTGGCGGTGGTACCGGCGTATAGGGCGTTGCCGTAGTCCAGACGGCTGGTGACGAGGGCCTGGGTGACGGTCTTCCTGGTCTCGGTGGGGATCCACCAGAAGGACTTTCGTAGCATGCGCAGGATGTTGAAGCACGACGAGGAGACGGCGTTGACTTGTCTGGTCATGGAGAGGGAGGAGTCCAGGATGAATCCCAGGTTGCGTGCGTGGTCTGTCGGTTTGGGTGTGGTGCCCAGGGCGGGTGGCCACCAGGAGTTGTCCCAGGCGGAGGGTGAAGAGCCCAGGATGAGGACCTCCGTCTTGTCTGAGTTCAGTTTCAGGCGGCTGGTCGTCATCCACTCGGCTACCTCTTTCATCCCTTCGTGCAGGTTGGCTCTGGCGGCGGCGGGGTCGTTGGTCAGGGAGAGGATCAGCTGGGTGTCGTCGGCGTAGGAGATTATGCTGAGGTTGTGTTTGCGTACGATGGCCGCGAGGGGGCTCATGTAGACGTTGAAGAGGGTGGGGCTCAGAGATGATCCTTGGGGGACGCCGCAGATGACTTCAGAGGCCTCTGACTTGTACGGTGGCAGGTGGACTCTCTGTGTTCTTCCGTCGAGGAAGGAGATGATCCATTCCAGTGCCTTCTCCTGAATTCCGACGTCGCTGAGGCGCTGCACTAGGGTGCGGTGGCAGACAGTGTCGAATGCCGCGGAGAGGTCTAGGAGGATGAGGGCCGCTGTTTCTCCATTGTCCATCAGGGCTCGGATGTCATCGGTGGCGGCGATGAGGGCGGTCTCGGTGCTGTGGTTGGCTCGGAAGCCGGACTGTGAGGGGTCGAGGGATCCGTTCGTCTCGAGGAAGGCGGCCATCTGCTTGTTGACGGTCTTCTCGATGACTTTGCCTGGAAACGGGAGGAGCGAGATGGGGCGGTAATTCTTGAGGTCGGTGGGGTCCGCTGTTGGTTTCTTGAGTAGGGCGCTGAGTTCGGCGTGCTTCCAGCTCTCAGGGAAGGTGGCGGTGTCGAAGGATGTGTTGATGATGTCTCGCAGGTGGGGTGCGATGACAGCGTCGGCCTTGTTGAAGACGTGGTGAGGGCAGGGGTCGGCCGGTGATCCGGAGTGGATGGAGTTCATCGTGCGGATGGTGTCTTCGGTGCTGATCGGGGTCCAGGCGTGGAGGGTGGTGGTGGGGGGTGGTTGTTCGGTCATGGTGTGCGTTGGTTGGTTGTTGAAGCTGCTGTGTATGTCCGTGATCTTGTTGTGGAAGTATGAAGCGAGGGAGTTGCAGAGGTCTTGCGATGGGGTGATGTCGTTGTTTCCTGCGCTGGGGTTGGAAAGCTCTTTCACGATGTTGAAGAGTTCCTTGCAGTTGTGTGCGTTGATGTCCAGCCGGTCCTTGAATGCTGTTTTCTTGGCGGCGCGGATCAGCTGGTGGTGTTTCCGGGTGGCAAGTTTGTAGGAGGTCCTGTTGTTCGGTGTCGGTTCCCTTTTCCAGACTTTCTCCAGGGCTCGGCAGTTCTTCTTGGAGCTCTTGAGTTCGTCGGTGAACCATGGGGCCTTCTTGCTGCCGTGTCTGCTAGGCGGGGTCCTCAGTGGGGCGAGTTCGTCCGCGCAGTTGCTGATCCACTTCGTGAGGTTGTCGGCGGCCTGGCTGGGGTTCGCTGAGCTGGCAGGGGGGTGCTGGCTCAGGGAGGTGGCGAGCTGGTCTGCTGTGATCTTGTTCCAGCTTCTGCGGGCGGCCTGTTGCTGGTGTTGGTGGGTCGTCGTTCTCTTGAAGGTGAAGTGGACGCAGCTGTGGTCCGTCCATTGAAGCTCTGTGGTGTGGCTGAAGTCGATGTCTGTGCTGGATGAGAAGACGGCGTCGAGTGTGTGTCCGGCGCGGTGGGTGGGGGTGGACACCAGTTGCTTGAGTCCCAGGTTGGCGAGGTTGTCGAGCAGGGTGCTGGTGTTGCGGTCGTTGTTGTTCTCCAGATGGAAGTTGAGGTCTCCCAGGAGGATGTAGTCAGCGGAGGGGAGGGCATGCGGGCTGACGAAGTCGGCGATGTCCTCGCTGAATTGCGTGCGTGGTCCAGGGGGTCGGTAGATCAGGGTGCCTCTGAGGGTGGTGTTCGGGTTGGTGTGGATCTGGAAATGCAGGTGTTCGGCGCTGGTCAGGGTGTTGTCGGTGCTGGTCGTGAGACGGATGGTGCTTCTGTGGATGATGGCGATGCCTTCTCCCATCTGGTTGGCGTTTCGGTCCCTCCGGACGATCTTGTAGCCCTCTGGGATGGCGATGGCGATGTCTGGAGCTGAGGAGGCGTTCATCCAGGTCTCCGTGAGGAAGGCAACGTCAGGGGCTGTGGCGTCTAGGAGGTTCCAGAGTTCCACGGCGTGTCTGTGGACGGAGCGGGTGTTGAGCAGGATGCACTTGAGGTGGGTGCTGCTGGTGTTCGACTTGGCGGGTGCTGGTGCGGGGCAGGTCCGGATGCAGGAGAACTTGCAGGCGTGGCAGCTGAAGGGTCCGTGGGTACGTCTTGGGGTGGCTTGATGGCATTCTGGGAGTCGGCCGGAGTTGAGAGCGATGAGGGTGGCGGCGGAGTATGTCAGGCGGGTCGGTCGGGGTCTTCGGGGGCCAGGGGTCCTGGCGCTGGTCGCGATCCGGTCGCGGACGGGCGCAGACGGGCTTACCTTTGGCGCGCCTTCGGCGCACAATCGGCGCGCCCGCTGCGCGTGACCGCTGCGCGTTCGCACGGTCGCCATATAGAGGCGAAGTGCGCGGGTGGGCGGAGCAGCTGGGAGGCGGGAGCGGGGAGGGAACAGAAAGAAAAAAGGGGCGGGGCTTGCGGTGGTGGCGGGAAGCGGGGCGGGAAGACGGAGGGCGGCGAGGGTAGGCGGGCAATCAGGAAGGACACAGGCTGAGAAAAAGAAAAATACAGAAAAAACAGAAGAAAACGCTAACACGGGCAAGGAAACAAGGAAACAATTTAGCAAGCACAAATGACGGTCAAAACAAAAACAAAACAAATGACAACCGAGTCGGCCGGCAGCGAGGCTGGGACGGGCTGAGGGGCACACGCAGCAGCTGGTGGCCGTGCGGCGCAGGGGTGTCCCACAAGTGGGTCACACTCACCTGTGTCGCACGGTCGCCATATAAAGGCCAAGTGCGCGGGTGGGCGGAGCAGCTGGGAGGCGGGAGCGGGGAGGGAACAGAAAGAAAAAAGGGGCGGGGCTTGCGGTGGTGGCGGGAAGCGGGGCGGGAAGACGGAGGGCGGCGAGGGTAGGCGGGCAATCAGGAAGGACACAGGCTGAGAAAAAGAAAAATACATAAAAAACAGAAGAAAACGCTAACACGGGCAAGGAAACAAGGAAACAATTTAGCAAGCACAAATGACGGTCAAAACAAAAACAAAACAAATGACAACCGAGTCGGCCGGCAGCGAGGCAGGCAGCGAGGCTGGGACGGGCTGAGGGGCACACGCAGCAGCTGGTGGCCGTGCGGCGCAGGGGTGTCCCACAAGTGGGTCACACAGAGCGCAATCACTCCAACACCGCTTTTCTCTTCCAACCTCTGGGGTGGGCCTGGGAACATCCAGTCCCCTAAAATTGCAAAGAGCCTGCCACAGCAGATGCCAGCAAAGTCCCAGGCCAACTTAGCGGTGCGGGGGCCTCTGTAGCGCGTCACTGGCTCACGCGCTCATTATCACACCACACTCCTCCAAAGAAAGAGCAGAGTCATCATTAGGGGATATCACAGAGGCATCTTTATTCAGCAAAATACACTTTTGGCAAATGCATTTCAGCATGAGTTTAGCCTTCTTCAGCGCCTGGTGTGTTTCAGGAGGTGTGGGGACACTTGGAGTTTTAAAGCATGTCTTGCCGCACACCGATAAGTTGTCTTTATCTCTGCCCCAAAGCCACTGCCCTGGCTCACCGGCTGCTGATTACCTGATGCATAGAAACTACAGGTCCCAGAATGCTGTTGGATACCGGTGAGCAGTGCGGAGAAATTAATTGTTTGTGCGGGCTGATGGACACCACGGTGTTCCCCACACCAATGTTTTGCGTGTTACCCAAACTCGGGTGCCTCCTTGGATACCCTGACCGCACCAACCTCTGAGGCACATGAATCCAAATAGGCGGGGGCACATCCTGTAATCCAGATTGCCCAACGCAGAGCGCAATCACTCCAACACCGCTTCTTCTCTTCCGACCTCTGGGGTGGGCCTGGGAACATCCAGTCCCCTGAAATTGCAACGAGTCCGCCACTGCAGATGCCAGCAAAGTCCCAGGCCAACTTAGCGGTGCGGGGGCCTCTGTAGTGCGTCACTGTCTCACGCGCTCATTATTTCACCACACTCCTCCAAAGAAAGAGCAGAGGGCTCATTAGGGGATATCACGGAGGGATCTTTATGCAGGAAAATACACTTTTGGCGAATACATTTCAGCATGAGTTTAGCCTTCTTCAGCGCCTGGTGTGTTTCAGGAGGTGTGGGCACACTCGCAGTTTTAAAGCATGTCCTGCCGCACACCGATAGGTTATCATTATCTAAGCCCCCAAAGCCAATGCCTTGGCTCACCTGCTGCTGAACACCTGATGCGTAGAAACTACAAGACCCAGAATGCTGTTGGATAACGGTGAGTAGTTCAGGGAAATTCGTTGTTTGTGCGGGCTGATGGATACCACGTTGATCCTCACACCAATGTTTTGCGTGTTACCTGAACCCGGGTGCCTCCTTGATCCCCTGACCGCACCAACCTCTGAGGCACACAAATCCAAATAGGCGGGGCAAGTCTGGTAATCCAGCTCGCCAAACGCGGAGGGCAATCACTCCGACACTGCTTCTTCTATTTGGACCTCTGGGGTGGGCCTGGGAACATCCAGTCCCCTGGAATTGCAAAGAGTCTGCCACAGCAGATGCCAGCAAAGTCCCAGGCCAACTTAGCAGTGCGGGGGCCTCTGTAGCGCGTCACTGGCTCACGCGCTCATTATCTCACCACACTCCTCCAAAGAAAGAGCAGAGGTCTCATTAGGGGATATCACGGAGGCATCCTTATTCAGCAAAATACACTTTTGGTGAATGCATTTTGGCATGAGTTTAGCCTTCTTCAGGGCCTGGTGTGTTTCAGGAGGTGTGGGGACACTCGTAGTTTTAAAGCATGACCTGCCACACACCAATAGGTTGTCATTATCTCCGCCCCCAAAGCCAATGCCTTGGCTCACCTGCTGCTGAACAACTGATGCGTAGAAATTACAGGTCCCAGCATGTTGTTGGATAACGGTGAGTAGTGCGGAGAAATGCGTTGTTTGTGCGGGCTGATGGACACCACGTTGTTCCCCACACCAATGTTTTGCTTGTTACCTGAACTCGGGTGCCTCCTTGGATCCCCTGACCGCACCAACCTCTCAGGCACATGAATCCAAATAGGTAGGGGCAAGTCCAGTAATCCAGCTCGCCCAACGCGGTGCGCAATTACTCCGACACCGCTTCTTCTATTCCAACCTCTGGGGTGGGCCTGGGAACATCCAGTCCCCTGGAATTGCAAAGAGTCCGCCACAGCAAATCCAGTGATGGTGTGTTTTTTTGCAAAATATTTTTTTTTGTATATCTATATCTAAAGGTCAATGGAAGAATAAATGGGTAAATAATAATGTAAATGGATGTTTTATTTTGTAAAAATTGATTGTTTAACTGACATATTAAGTATTATGTATTAGCGAGTAATGTTTAAATATTTAAATATCTGTATCAGTGTCTCACTCTGTGTATACGTTTCTGCATGGGTTGGTGAGTAGCTACATGAGTGTGCATATGGGTTATTAGTTGTTTTTTTGAGTATCAGTATGAGTGTCTGTATAGTTCGGTGGGGGTTATTACTTAGCGCATAGATGCATGATTGTGTGACTCACTGTTTGTATGTGTTTTGAAGACAGCATGTGTTCAGGACTGTATGGGTGTATATGTGACTGTATATGTTTTAATCTATTATATGTGAGTATTGATGTATATAAGTGAGTATGTGTGAGAGTGACAGATTGGAAGAGTTCCTGTATAAATAAGTTTGTGTTTCTATAAGTGATTGTGTAAGAGAGTAAGTATGTGTACGTTTCTGTAAAAGTAAGTGTAGTGGTGTGTATATATCTGTATATGCGAGTAAATGGTTGGTTATTTGCATGTGTGAGTATGTGTGTGACTAACTATGTATGAGTGTACGTGTGTAAAAGGATGTATAGGTGTATGAGTACATATGATGAGTGAGTACATGTATGAGTGACTATATATAACTGTTGGTGAATGAGTGGATGTGTATGTAGATGTTGGAATTACTGAATAGGTTGTTGTAACTGGTATTGGTGTCTCCATTTTTTTGAAAATTTTAGTTTCTACTTTTGAATGTGTGTATCAAAGGTTATATTACGCTGAGAGGAGGTATGCCATTCTATCACAAGGATTAAGTAATCAGTGATGTCATTTGAGATGTCCTCAGTGATGTCGGGAGGAAGGCGTTTCTCAGTCCAGACTGCACGACTTTGGAACGCTCTCCCCCGAGCCCTGCGTCTCGAACCTCAATACCTCCGGTTTAGGAAACAGCTCAAAACCCACCTCTTCCCACAGTGAATCACTCCTGGCCCTTATCTTGTTCCTTGTTCCGCCCTCCCCGTCCTCTTCCTTGTCCCTCCTTCCCTCTCCCCCTCCCTTGGTCCACTGTACTCAGGAGATAAGATTTTTTAGCGCTGGGATACCTCCGGGTGACTACGCGCTCTACAAAATAAATAAATAAATAAAATAAAAATGTCATGATTGATGTTACTGACCATGTCATGAGTGAAGTAATATGTGACGTCATCAGCAGTGGATTGCGGGTGCGCAAGTTATAGTTAGCTGAACTAACTATAACGGGGACATTTCAAAGGTTTTGTATGAGTGAAATGTCCAGCTAACTATAACATGTGTAAAACCTATGTTTTTTTAATGAATTTGCAAGGTTTTTTAAATGCTAATTCCTAACTTTAACATGGAGAAGTGTGGCTCAATGGTTAGAGCGGCAGAGGTCTAGCCCGGGACCAGGGTTCGATTCCCCGCCTCGGCGGGTCTTGAGCTAAAAAATTCCATGGACCTGATAATTCTCGCCTCGGTGCCTATTCCAATCATGGAGTCCCACTATGCAACTCTGGGCAATAGCTTGCTTAATCTCCACAACGGCCCCCACAAAGCTAAGGATGCCTGGCCTCCACCTTGGGGGTGCCCAGGAGTGGACACCTCACAGGGAAAGCCAGGATGGGTTCCACAGCGGTATTCGTACAAGCGCCTTGAGACCCTTGCGGGTGAGTAGTGCGCTATACAACTATCGATTTACAATGTATAACGTGTGTGAAACCTATGGTTTTTTCAGTGAATTTCAAAGGTTTTGTAAATGATAATTGTTAAATGTATTAATTACTATATTTCTTTCTTTTTATAATAATTTTCTAAATTTTTATTATAAATGTTTATATTTATATTTCGAATTTATATTTCATATTTTAACGTAAAATAATAAAACTAAATTCAAAAATATTGTTTTTAATAATATTTTTTTTCTTCAATATATTAAAATTAAATTCTATATAATTCCTTTTTCATAGTTTTTATTTTTTTGATAATCGTACCGTACGCGCACGGTGATCGCACCGTTACAAATACGCTTTGACGTTATGCGTCACATCAACGCTTTCGTGTGACGTCATATATTCCGCCCGCACGCCGCAAAAGTTTCTAATTGGTCAAAAACATATATTCATGTATTTAATGTACATATTAAGGGAAGACATTATCAGGGATTATCATAAAAATAGTTTTTTTAACTTTTAATAACCGTATATTACTTTGAAAAGCAAATAGGGAAATTGCGGCGCTATGTCGTACGTAATCGCAGCGTAAGATCTCCGCAAGTGCACCAGCTTAGCTCGGATATCTCCAAAAGTTGGTAATAGGAGATAGCGATGTTAGCGACTGTTTCTAGTCGCTAACATCTTGGCACGCCCACTTTGCATGTCATTAGTGATAAATATCACTGACATGCAAAGTGGGGCCCAAGATGGTCGCTATCTCCTACTAGCTGTCGCTAACTGGTGTTAGCGACAGCTAGGTAATAGGGAGATAATTTTATCTCCGCTTTCTTGGCTTTTAAAGCCAAAAAAGCGGAGATAAACCCCTTGATAATATGCCCCTAAATGCTTACACTTCTACATGGAGATTGTCTAGCTGAATATTTATCACCTTCACTTTTAGAACAGTGCATACATAAGAACATACTGCTGTATGACTCACTACAATACTAAAATAGCAGTAGCAGAATGTTTGCAGGAAGTGTCAGGATACAAACTGGGCAATTTAAAGCTTAAAAGCCAAGTTTGCCGATGTTTAGAAAACTGGATTTATTATATATAGGTGTTTGAAGCAGTCCATGCCTTAGGCCTTAGAAGTATCTTTGATTTGAATTTTCGCAGGAGAGAGAGACGTTCCTCTGACTCCAAATTAGTGATCGGAAAGTGGCACTTATATGAATAAGTTTTAGATTCTCCACCGGCAGGTGGATGACCCTATATGCCTAAATTACATAAGATTTGGTGAAAAGAAAGATCTCGGAAGATTGAATATCTTTGAGGAGTGAATATTGTTGGCTGACAGATCCTCCTTTCCCCGACCTAAAAATAGACGCAGGATGTTGATCGCGACAGGTTGTCCAGTCGTTCTGTAGTCCTGATGAAGACCCGAGCTGGTTGCGAAAAATAAGCACCGTAGCACAGGGTCGAAACGTCGACGTAACAATATCCATCAGTCCCTACTCAGTTTCAACCACAATAGAAAAATGATAATAGGGTTGTAACCAATGTACTGTGAATTTTGGACTGGTGTTTAGTTGTTATAAATGTATGTTTAGTGTCTAAGCACAGCAAATGCCACTTCTATCTTTTTATTTTTCATGCACTTTAATCACGTGTAAGTCAAGTGTTCGGTTTTTGTTTTAGGAAGTTTGTTTAGGACAGCCTTCTAAATGTACATGTATTAGAGATACTTGTGCAACTAATGATTTATAAAATAATGAAATATAGAGGATTAAATCAAAAGAATGTTGTGTTCATTTAGTTTTTAATTGGTTATTTGTAATTGTGAAGCAATATTGCAAATATCCTCTGTCTTAAGGACAAGCAAAGTACTTTTTCTCCCCAACAGAGCCATTGTTGCATATATACACTTGGAACCCAGGTTCTGAGGGTCACAGGGCCACCCCATTAATATTAATAGGTCTACAGTGCTGCATGACTACTTGGGTAGTGGCAGAATGATTACACTTCTCCAAGGAGAGTATAGAGCTGAATGTATAATTGCTTCACTTTTTGGACAGTGTGTAGACAAGCATATATTGCTATATGGCTCAGTACAATACTGAAACAGTAATAGCAAAGTGTTTGGACAGAGTATAAGGATAGAGACTGGGTAATTAAAAGTTTAAAAGACAAGTTTTCAGGTGCATAGAAAAGTACATGCATACTAAACTGGAGTTTGAACCAGACAATATACTAAAGCCTACTTTACTTAACAAATATGTGGGTACCGACTGGATGATAAGACTTCTGCAAGCAGTGTCAAGCTTAATGTGTAACTGTTTCACTTTTAGAACAGTGCATAAATAAGTACAGCAATGTCAGAGTGTTTGCTGTAAGTATAATGACATAGAGTGGGGAATTCAATGTATAAAAGACAAGTGTGCAGGTGCATAGAAGACTGCATGCATAGTCTATATGGGTTTAAAGCACTCCATGGCCTAAAGCCTACTTTGCTCTATAATTACTTGGGTACTGACTGTATAATTACACTTCTGCAAAGAGACTGCATGACTGAATTCATAAGAGCTTCATTTTTAGCACAGTGCATACATAAGGACATTCTGATGAATACCTCAGTACAATACGGAATCAGCAACGACAGAGTGTTTGCTGGAAGTGTGAGGATAGAGACTGGGGAATTGAAGATATAAAACACAAGTTTGCCGGTGCATAGAACAGTTCGTGAAGAGTCAAAAGGGGTTTGAAACAGTGTATGCCCTAAGGCCCACTTTGCACCATGAGTACTTGGGTACTAGCTGAATGATTAGAATTCTGCAAGGAAACTGTCTGGTTGAATGTATAGCAGCTTCACTTTAAGAATAGTTTATAGATAATCACATAGTGGCGTATGGCTCAATTTAATACTGAAACAGTAGTGTGATAGTGTTTGCTGGAAGTGTAAGTATACAGACTGGGAAATTGAAAGTATAAAAGACAAGGTTACCAGTGCATAAAATACTGCATTTAAAGTCTATAGGAGTTTGAAACAGTCTATGACCTAAGCCCTATTTTAATGCATGAGTACTTAGATGCTGAATGGATAATTACAGTTCTGCAAAGAAAATTCCTCACTCAATGTATAGCAGCTACAGTTTTACTACAGTACAAACATAATGAAATACTGCTGAATGGCTCACTACAATACTGAACCAGTAGAGTCAGAGGGATTGCTGAAAGTCTAATAATACAGACTGGGGAATTCAATGTATAAAGGACTAGTTTTCAGGTACATAGAAGACTGCATGCATAGTCTATACACGTTTACAGCAGTCTATGGCCTAAGGCCTACTTTGCTCCATGATTACTTGGGTACTGATTGGATAATAAAAGTTCTGCAAGGAGAGTGCCTGACTGAATTTAAAAAAGGTTAATATTTAGCACAGTGCATAGATAAGGACATTCTGCTGAATAGCTCAGTACAATAAGGAATCAACAATCACAGAGACTTTGCTGGAAGTGAAAGGACATAGACTGGGAAATAAAAGCTATAAAAAACAAGTTTGCTGGTGCATAGAAGAGTGAATACATAATCATTAGGGGTTTGAAGCAGCCCATGCCCTAAGGCCCACTTTACACCATGAGTACTTGGATACTAGCTGAACGATTACACTTCTGCAAGAAGAGTCTCTCAAACCATTATAATTTTTTAATCATACATTTATTCTTCTAACATTTCATTATTTAATAGAGCTTCTAAAATAAGTTCATCAGGTATTTCATTTTCTCGATTATCAATTTCAAAAGTTATATGATCAAACTCGATGTCCTCTAATGCTTGCACAAAATCAGCATCCAATGTTTCATCTAAAAAATCACTGCTGATATCGGCAGCACTAATATTTTCATCTTCATTCTCGCTGCCCATGAAACGTATGTTTAGCTCTTCTCTGAGAGTGTTACTCATTTCGAAACCGTCTTCTATATTGTTCTGTTCTTCTTCCATAGAGATTTTTTTTATGTTGTAGATCCTTGTAGAAAAACATAAACACATCATTTTATCATTTTTCTAATACATAATACAAAACTAGCTTTATAAACTATTTTGCCCTTTAAAAAATATTATGCAAATACCATTCTCAACTACTTTATAAGAATATATAAATAAAATTACTTATATGAATTTTTAGTTATAAATGTTCTTACATTTTTAAACCAGTCACTCCTTATCACTATAGGAAAAACTAAGGCTATTATAATAAAGTGCAGTACTAAAAAAACTACAATATGTTTATTCGCCTTACCAGTTCCAAAGTAGTAGATGTGTTCTAGTAAAATGCAAAGAATACAGGTACACTCAGCATATATATTTTAATTTCTTCAAATGCGTTTAAAAGATAACAACCATCTTTACACACTTATGTATTCTATCCACGTTCTGTTATTTCAGCTCTGTAGAAGTACATCCCATCGATCATTTTTAGCAGTTAGTTATACTTACCTTCAAAATATTAAATTTAAAAGATATATTATTAGCATCTGTAGAAGACAAAAAAATACAGTTACAATATATCTTTTACAACACAAAATAATTTGTAAAGCATTTTATTTGTCTTTTTTGCTGTTCTCAGAATATATTGAATTTCACTAGAAACAGTGAGTTCAATAGTACTCATCACATAACAGTGGGCAAAAAAAGACAATCAAGAAGATTATCTTAAAAAAACATTCAACATTCTCAATAAAAATCTAAAAATAGAAATAAAACATGTGTTAAATGTTTTTTTCTAAAAAAAAATTCTTACGTAACTATGAGGTATGTCAAACAATCTTAAAATAACAAAACACTATCATTAATTTTCATACACTGTAGATAATGTTACTTACAAATATATGCTGACAAAATATAGAACAAAAAGTCCGTAATGGTAGTATGTGTGAAATTCTTAGTTTGAAAGTTGTTCAATAGTAATCTGAGCGTCTGCCTCCCAGCCTTCTGACCCAAAACGACTGACATCATTTGCACCGTCCCCCAGTGCTGATCCCTGAGCCCGACGCTATTCAACATCTCTATGGCCACCCTCACACAAGTTGCCCACCATCACAACCTCAACATCATCTCCTACAGAGAAGACACCCAGGTCATCCTCTTCCTCACCATGGAGCCACATACCACAAAAACCAACCTCCACAACGCAATTAAGGACATCACCAACTGCATAAGGAGCATCTCTCTAAACCTAAACTCCCACAACATGGAGGTACTTATTCTCAGACCCACCCCACAGCCCCAGATAACTCCTGCTGGCCAACTACACTGTGAACAGTACCAACACCTACCGACCATGTACACAACCTACGATTGATCCTCAACTCCTCACTCTCCATGTGTAAACAAGTCTACACCGTCTTCTCGTACTGCTATAATACCCTCTACATGCTCCACAACATTTACAAGTGGATCCTAACCAAAAGAAGAAGAACAGTATTACAGGCCCCCATCAGCAGCAAACTACACTGTGGCAACACGCTGTACACAGGAATTCCAGCAAAACACCTACAAGGAGTACAACAAATCCAAAACACTTCCAGCTGACTAAACTTCAATGTCCCCTGCTGCGGCCACATCACCCATGACCTGATACACCTACACTGCCTCAACATCAACAAGAGGATCTCCTTCAAGCCCCTTCTCTCACTTACAAAATACTCTACAACACCAGACTAATCTACCTTAACAGTAGTAATCCTGAAAGGCCAAATTTTATTCTTAAAATTTTGGCTTTTAAAATGTTAGGTAAGAATTTGGTAACTCTTTAGGCAAACATTGCTTAAAAACTAATTGACTATCAATACAATGTATCCATCCTTGCAGACATTTTAAATAAACAGTGTAATGTCCAGATGTTGTAGAAGCAACAGCTACAAAAGTTCTTCCTGATATTGAAAGTTGAGTACCTGCAACTTTTTTAATAAAGTTTCCAATTTTCTTCCATCAGCTCTACAACGTTGCAGCATTAAAATTACTTACTGCCCATATCTTTGTATAAACAATGTTGATGACTTTTCTTATTTACATTGAATACACTCCACGTTTTGACTTGTTCCTCTAACTAGATTGTTAAAAGACACCGATTCACAGTCTGGTAGAGTCAAATATATGAATCTTTCAGTGTCTATGTTAGTGCTACATGTAAACAAACAATTTTTACAGTCATGTTGCCATTTATTAGAAAGGCCAAAAAGGTTTTCAATATCTATACCTTCATCTTCCAATACACCAAGCATAAACATTAAAAATTCCTGACAATCTTGTTGAATATTCTGCGTAAATTGAGTAGAACCAGAACTCATGTCCAAAACAGTTCGAATATCAGAAACACTTTGTGTTTTACTTTTATCACTACTACATTTCTCATAAACAGAATCCAATAATTAACAGAATCTTTCGCCCGATTTTCAAAAATTTGCTGTTGCAAACCTTCAAGAAAAAAAACTGCATTAACAACTACATTAGCATAGCAGTTGACACCACAACTATTTTCAAACCGATAACCAACATTCTCTTCAACACTGTCCTTTTTCTATTTGCTTGCAGGTGCAACTTCATCTTGTATTTTTTCATTCTCTACAGTTTCACTACAGATATTTTCAAATCTTCTTTTTCTACCTATCACACGCTTTTTAGTTATTGGATATTGACCTAAATTGGCTGCATATTCTCTTCTTAACCTATTATACTGTTTTAAACAATTTGCATCTGCACTAACCTTTGTCTCATCAAAATCAATCAAGTACAATCCAGATACAGTTCTCACTCGAGACAAAGCAACATATGCCATACCCTCTTTAAACACGGTACTTCCAATATTCACTAAAGCACTATCTACTCTTAAACCTTGAGATTTATGAATGGTCACTGCATATGCCAAAGAAATAGTAAACTGTTTCGTGCCTACACACAAATCTTTGACAAGCAAAAACCGAGCTGAACAATAACTAAATTGTTGTACAACAGCAATTTCATCAAATGTATTTTCAAAAATGTAATCCCTTCTCTATTTACATAATTGACAAAATCAACAATTTTACCCATTTGCTCCATTAACTAAACCTTTTTCCACATTCCAATTACGTCGTAAAATTACCCTACAGTTAACACATGCATGCAAATTCTTTTTTAAACGAGCAGTTTTATTTATTGATTTCTCTAAAGAATCCAATTTCCTCTTCAACTTTTCAGTCAAAATAATAGTGATTCCTTCATGTTCTGTTTTATCAATAGCTTCCAATTTTATAATTTCTTCATTTTCCAACTTTAACATTTCTTCATTGAATATAGAACATTCACGCAGTGTTGGCATTAAGCAGATTACAAATTTGTCTTCTGTAATGCTCATATATATTTTCTCAGGAACAATATTTTCATTTGGTAACACATTGGAAAGTAATCTTCTCTGTAAAGCTTGTTTACCATGTCCTGTCACTTTTCCAATTCTTATATCTTAAAGAATATTTCTATAATCTGTATCATTTGCCTGACGCATATTTGTAATAAGTTCCTTATATTCAAAGATTTACCAAATGTTAACAATCCAATCCTCCCCAAAGACTTTCTGGTATCTTCATGTGCCAGTGTTTTAAACACTGGTTGTCCTTTTACAGGAGTAAGTTGTAGTAGATCTCCAAAAACTATGACATGTTTTCCTCCAAATATTGCGTCATACTCTGTTTTAAGAATTTGCTGCATTCTTAAATGCACAAAGGCAAGCATTACGTTTGGTACCATGCTAACCTCATCAATATTGTGAAGTTTCATTTTCTTCAAGACTCTTGAAACTTCACAACAAGCTTCTCCAGATAGCTTGTGGTATTCCATTTTGTTTTCATGCTCTACTGGTAGCATTAATAGACGGTGTAAAGTAATGTAATTCCTTTAATATTGTGTGCTGCCAACCCAGTTGGAGCAGTGACAACACAAGACAAACGCGACTCAGTTATTTTCTGTAGATAAGTTGTAATTACTTTAATGAAAAAACTTTTTTTTCGTTCCAGTTTGTCCACTCATGTACATTCGGATAGGTTGAAACGATGAGCAAGAGCACTCTTTGTTTTCATGAAGTAATCCATGGTTAATCTGTTCTCTCACTTGCTCATATATTTCTTTCTGCTCAACATTTAGTTGTTCTTCCAAGTTTCCTAAGTTTGTTACATATTCTTGAGCTTAATACATTGCTGTTTCCACCTCTTCCATAGCAGTTGCTGGTTCATTTTGAATAATTAGTTCTCCTAATGGATCCTGACTTAACGGAGCCGAAGTTTGGCTTGTCTTGAGAACAGTCTCTAGCAATCTCTGCTGCAATTGTAGCTTCTTGCTCAATTTCATCATTCAACATTTTCGTCATTCAACATGTTCACATATTTAGCAAAAACAGGACATTCTATAGTATTTTTACTTGCGTTGAAGGAATCTTCATAGCGCTCGAAATCTCCAAGTAATTCCAATTCTGAACACCATGGCTTGAAAAGTTACAAAAGAGCTAAATAGTAAACTTCCCTTTTGTCAGGTGTTTTGCAACTCAGTTTACAGTGATTAATTAAATGTCCTTTTCTTTGTTTCACCAAACATCTTTCAGAACCAAATACGGCATATATACCATTATTGATGTTTTCTGTAATATTCCGTTTAAAAATATAGATTTCCAGCACTTCATAGAGACAAACGTTCTCAAGATGATGACTTCTATTTGGATAATATGTATCCAACATATTTGTTTTCACAATATCTGTACTTTCAGGCTCTTTTTCAGCTAAATATTCAATATCTTGCCCAGGTTTGAGTACTCGGTTTCGTGTTGCAGAAAGACCTAGACTCACCCAAATGATTCTTCTATTTTTGGAGACTTGCAGATTATAAGCGATCCGAGCATTCATACGCTCCAATTTCTCAATGAGATAACATCTTCAAACTGTAAGTATATCATTTCTTACTTAGACTCTTCCCGTGGGAAATCTCATCCACATTTCCTTCAATTCCGTGTTTTCTGATTTTGTTATGTACAATGTTACATATTGAGCAACAGCAATGGAAATGTCCGCAACATATTGAATATCCATATTAGCATTCCACATGGACAAAATGACTGGGTTATAGTCATTCATGTATTTTGATTCTTCATTTCTTCTTAAGTTGTAGGTATTTTTTGGAGACTTTCGTGTGATAGTATGTCGCAAAGATGATAAAAAACTGTTCACTTTTCCTTTCGATATAGCAGGACGTGGAAATCCAAAACGGATTTTAGTGTAGAATTTGTCCTTAGATTTGTACTTCTGACAACAGTATTTCCCACAACGATGGCTTTGGAATTGTAAGTATTGTTGTCTTAAGTCCTTATCTTGTGTACTTTTGGGTATATCACATGTAGCATATTCTTCAATAAAACACAACACAGTATCATCTGAGTCTGTGCCAAATTTGGGAGCATCTTTTATCCATATTAACATATGTATGTGAGGAGCACCGCTTGCTTCATACTCCTTTCTCCAAAAGAAGTCCAGAACCTCTCCAAGAGGAGGATTTTTTTTATTGGCAATAAAAGACATCATAACTTCAAATCTATGATTGAAATACCTGTATACATTAACTGGACCCAAAGAGCACAATTCTCCAGGTGTCTTGTATTCAATATTTAGTATATTTCAATTTGCCTCTCGAAGAAATTGAAGTAAATCATCCCAAGCATATTCAGCAAAGCTTAGAGTAAGAAACCATGTAGGAGTTCCTAAGTTCCTTAGCACACATTTAAGTTCTCCATGATGACGGTACCAGTACTCATTAGTACCACGCTGACATGCCATAAGATTAATTAGCTGAGATTCCAAAACATTATCTTTCTGGTGTATTTTATACATAAATTCTGTTGCCGAAACATTTTGCAGATGTACACCTGTTTTCAATATATGGTTTACTGCATAAGAAAGTCCAGACAAATCACTCTCAAACAAAAGATGAAACAAATATGGAATACATTGTCGAAATCTTGGATCTTCTACATACAATCTTAATGTCCGGTTTTCAGATGCGGGAATCTGCACAGGTCGGTCATCATATCGCCCTCCTTTTCCTGTAGGAAACAAATGAGGGAAACAACGAGCTTCCAAGCTTTTTTGCCACATGCTAATGGGTCTTTCCTTTGCTTCTTTCATTTGGGAAAAGTATGTAGTATTCCCCATCACTTCTTTAGAATGAAGTGGATGAACACTGTAAGGCTCAGTGTGATTCTAGTAAAAAAAGTAAAAACCATAAATTTTTCCAATTCACATTTACTACACTAAAACGTTTAAGTGACTAAAAACATTCCATGTATATAACTACTATATTTCAGTGGACAATCAACCGCAATGGATCGTATACTGCTAGCCCCTCCTCCGGATCGCCCCTAAGGATTCTGGTACGTATAGTTCATGAGTGGTTCACCTCAGTAGGTGCAAGTGAGTACTTGTTGTTGTGAAGATCTCTAGACCCGAGACATGGCCCAGGTTTCGGAATATCTTCCCTCATCAGTAGAGAACGTATTTGGGGTGGAAAAGAAGGCCACCAAGCAACTGTCACAGGCCTAGATGCCTAACCGGCACGCAGGTGCGTCATCCAAAAGCTCGTCAGCTTAAAGGCTCAAGGGAGCCCATTTTTAGAATCAACCGCAATGGATCGCACACCGCTAGCCCTCCTCCGGATCGCCCCTAAGGATTCTGGTATGTATAGTTCATGAGTGGTTCACCTCAGTAGGTGCAAGTGAGTACTTGTTGATGTGAAGATATCTAGACCCAAGACATGGCCCGGGTTTCGAGATATCTTCCCTCATCAGTAGAGAAAGTATTTGGTGTGGAAAAGAAGGCCGCCAAGCAACTGTCAGAGGCCTCGATGCCTAACCGGCACGCATGTGCGTCCTCCAGAAGCTCATCAGCTTAAAGGCTCAAGGGAGCCCATTTGTAGAATCAACCGCAATGGATCGCACACCGCTAGCCCCTCCTCCGGATCGCCCCTAAGGATTCTGGTACATATAGTTCATGAGTAGTTCACCTCAGTAGGTGCAGGTGAGTACTTGCTGTTGTGAAGATCTCTAGACCCGAGACATGGCCCTGGTTTCGGGATATCTTCCCTCATCAGTAGAGAACGTATTTGGGGTGGAAAAGAAGGCTGCCAAGCAAACATCACAGGCCTCGATGCCTAACCCGCACGCAGGTGCGTCATCCAGAAGCTCGTCAGCTTAAAGGCTCAAGGGAGCCCAATTGTAAAATCAACCGCAATGGATCGCACACCGCTAGCCCCTCCTCCGGATCGCCACTAAGGATTCTGATACGTATAGTTCATGAGTGGTTCACCTAGTAGGTGCAAGTGAGTACTTGTTGTTGTGAAGATCTCTAGACATGAGACATGGCCCGGGTTTCGGGATATCTTCCCTCATCAGTAGAGAACTTATTTGGGGTGGAAAAGAAGGCCGCCAAGTAACCGTCACAGGCCTCGATGCCTAACCCGCACGCGGGTGCGTCATCCAGAAGCTCGTCAGCTTAAAGGGTCAAGGGAGCCCATTTGTAGAATCAACCGCAATGGATCGCACACCGCTAGCCCCTCCTCCGGATCGCCCCTAAGGATTCTGGTCCGTATAGTTCATGAGTGGTTCACCTCAGTAGGTGCAAGTGAGTACTTGCTGTTGTGAAGATCTCTAGACCCGAGACATGGCCTGGGTTTCGGGATATCTTCCCTCATCAGTAGAGAACGTATTTGGGGTGGAAAAGAAGGCCACCAAGCAACCGTCACAGGCCTCGATGCCTAACCGGCACGCCGGTGCGTCATCCAGAAACTCGTCAGCTTAAAGGCTCAAGGGAGCCCATTTGTAGAATCAACTGCAATGGATCGCACACCGCTAGCCCCTCCTCCGGATCGCCCCTAAGGACTCTGGTACGTATAGTTCATGAGTGGTTCACCTCAGTAGGTGCAAGTGAGTACTTGTTGTTGTGAAGATCTCTAGACCCAAGACATGGCCCGGGTTTCGGGATATCTTCTCTCATCAGTAGAGAACAAATTTGGGGTGGAAAAGAAGGCAACCAAGCAACCGTCACAGGCCTCGATGCCTAACCGGCACGCAGGTGCGTCATCCAGAAGCTCGCCAGCTTAAAGGCTCAAGGGAGCCCATTTGTAGAATCAAGCACAATGAATCGCACACCGCTAGCCCCTCCTCCGGATCGCCCCTAAGGATTCTGGTACGTATAGTTCATGAGTGGTTCACCTCAGTAGGTGCAAGTGAGTAATTGTTGCTGTGAAGATATCTAGACGCGAGACATGGCCCGGGTTTCAGGATATCTTCCCTCATCAGTAGAGAACGTATTTGGGGTAGAAAAGAAGGCCGCCAAGCAACTGTCAAAGGCCTCGATGCCTAACCGGCAAGAAGGTGCGTCATCCAGAAGCTCGTCAGCTTAAAGGCTCAAGGGAGCCCATTTGTAGAATCAACCGCAATGGATCGCACACCGCTAGCCCCTCCTCCAGATCGCCCCTAAGGATTCTGGTACGTATAGTTCATGAGTGGTTCACCTCAGTAGGTGCAAGAGAGTACTTGTTGTTGTGAAGATCTCTAGACCCGAGACATGGCCCGGGTTTCGGGATATCTTCCCTCATCAGTAGAGAACGTATTTGGGGTGGAAAAGAAGGCAACCAAGCAACCGTCACAGGCCTCGATGCCTAACCGACACGCAGGTGCGTCATCCAGAAGCTCGGTGGCTTAAAGGCTCAAGGGAGCACATTTGTAGCATCAACCGCAATGAATCGCACACCGCTAGCCCCTCCTCCGGATCGCCCCTAAGGATTCTGGTACGTATAGTTCATGAGTGGTTAACCTCAGTAGGTGCAAGTTCGTACTTGTTGTTGTGAAGATATCTAGACACAAGACATGGCCCGGGTTTCAGGATATCTTCCCTCATCAGTAGAGAACGTATTTGGGGTGGAAAAGAAGGCCACCAAGCAATCGTCACAGGCCTCGATGCATAACCAGGACGCAGGTGCGTCATCCAGAAGCTCGTCATCTTAAAGGCTTAAGGGAGCCCATTTGTAGAATCAACCGCAATGGATCGCACACCGCTAGCCCCTCCTCCAGATCCCCCTAAGGATTCTGGTACGTATAGTTCATGAGTGGTTCACCTCAGTAGGTGCAAGAGAGTACTTGTTGTTGTGAAGATCTCTAGACCCGAGACATGGCCCGGGTTTCGGGATATCTTCCCTCATCAGTAGAGAACGTATTTGGGGTGGAAGAGAAGGCCTCCAAGCAACCGTCACAGGCCTCGATGCCTAACCGGCACGCAGGTGCGTCATCCAGAAGCTTGTCAGCTTAAAGGCTCAAGGGAGCCCATTTGTAGAATCAAACGCAATAAATCGCACACCGCTAGCCCCTCCTCCGGATCGCCCCTAAGGATTCTGGTACATATAGTTCATGAGTGGTTCACCTCAGTAGGTGCAAGTGAGTACTTGTTGTTGTGAAGATATCTAGACCCGAGACATGGCCCGGGTTTCAGGATATCTTCCCTCATCAGTAGAGAACGTATTTGGGGTGAAAAAGAAGGCCACCAAGCAACCGTCACAGGCCTCGATGCCTAACTGGCACACAGGTGCGTCATCCAGAAGCTCATCAGCTTAAAGGCTCAAGGGAGCCCATTTGTAGAATCAACCGCAATGGATCGCACACCGCTAGCCCCTCCTCCGGATCGCCCCTAAGGATTCTGGTACGTATAGTTCATGAGTGGTTCACCTCAGTAGGTGCAAGTGAGTACTTGTTGTTGTGAAGATCTCTAGACCCGAGACATGGCCCGGGTTTCGGGATATCTTCCCTCATCAGTAGAGAACGTATTTGGGGTGGAAAAGAAGGCCTCCAAGCAACCGTACAGGCCTCGATGCCTAACCGGCACGCAGGTGCGTTATCCAGAAGCTCGTCAGCTTAAAGGCTCAAGGGAGCCCATTTGTAGAATCAACCGCAATGGATCGCACACCGCTAGCCCCTCCTCCGGATCGCCCCTAAGGATTCTGGTACGTATAGTTCATGAGTGGTTCACCTCAGTAGGTGCAAGTGAGTACTTGTTGTTGTGAAGATATCTAGACTCGAGACATGGCCCGGGTTTCAGGATATCTTCCCTCATCAGTAGAGAACGTATTTGGGGTGGAAAAGAAGGCCACCAAGCAACCGTCACAGGCCTCGATGCCTAACCGGCACGCAGGTGCGTAATCCAGAAGCTCGTCAGCTTAAAGGCTCAAGGGAGCCCATTTGTAGAATCAACCGCAATGGATCGCACACCGCTAGCCCCTCCTCCGGATCGCCCCTAAGGATTCTGGTACGTATAGTTCATGAGTGGTTCACCTCAGTAGGTGCAAGTGAGTACCTGTTGTTGTGAAGATCTCTAGACCCGAGACATGGCCCGGGTTTCGGGATATCTTCCCTCATCAGTAGAGAACGTATTTGTGGTGGAAGAGAAGGCCACCAAGCAACCGACACAGGCCTCGATGCCTAACCGGCACGCAGGTGCGTCATCCAGAAGCTCGTCAGCTTAAAGGCTCAAGGGAGCCCATTTGTAGAATCAACCGCAATGGATCGCACACCGCTAGCCCCTCCTCCTCATCGCCCCATAGGATTCTGGTACGTATAGTTCATGAGTGGTTCACCTCAGTAGGTGCAAGTGAGTACTTGTTGTTGTGAAGATCTCTAGACCCGAGACATGGCCCGGGTTTCGGGATATCTTCCCTCATCAGTAGAGAACGTATTTGGGGTGGAAAAGAAGGCAGCCAAGCAACCGTCACAGGCCTCGATGCCTAACCGGCACGCAGGTGCGTCATCCAGAAGCTCGTCAGCTTAAAGGCTCAAGGGAGCCCATTTGTAGAATCAACCGCAATGGATCGCACACCGCTAGCCCCTCCTCCGGATCGCCCCTAAGGATTCTGGTACGTATAGTTCATGAGTGGTTCACCTCAGTAGGTGCAAGTGAGTACCTGTTGTTGTGAAGATCTCTAGACCCGAGACATGGCCCGGGTTTCGGGATATCTTCCCTCATCAGTAGAGAACGTATTTGTGGTGGAAAAGAAGGCCACCAAGCAACCGACACAGGCCTCGATGCCTAACCGGCACGCAGGTGCGTCATCCAGAAGCTCGTCAGCTTAAAGGCTCAAGGGAGCCCATTTGTAGAATCAACCGCAATGGATCGCACACCGCTAGCCCCACCTCCTGATCGCCCCATAGGATTCTGGTACGTATAGTTCATGAGTGGTTCACCTCAGTAGGTGCAAGTGAGTACTTGTTGTTGTGAAGATCTCTAGACCCGAGACATGGCCCGGGTTTCGGGATATCTTCCCTCATCAGTAGAGAACGTATTTGGGGTAGAAAAGAAGGCAGCCAAGCAACCGTCACAGGCCTCGATGCCTAACCGGCACGCAGGTGCGTCATCCAGAAGCTCGTCAGCTTAAAGGCTCAAGGGAGCCCATTTGTAGAATCAACCGCAATGAATTGCACACCGCTAGCCCCTCCTCCTGATCGCCCCTAAGGATTCTGGTACGTATAGTTCATGAGTGTTTCACCTAAGTAGGTGCAAGTGAGTACTTGTTGTTGTGAAGATATCTAGACCCGAGACATGGCCCGGGTTTCAGGATATCTTCCCTCATCAGTAGAGAAAGTAATTGGGGTGGAAAAGAAGGCCACCAAGCAACGGTCACAGGCCTCAATGCCTAACCGGCACGCAGGTGCGTCATCCAGAAGCTCGTCAGCTTAAAGGCTCAAGGGAGCCCATTTGTAGAATCAACCACATTGGATCGCACACCGCTAGCCCCTCCTCCGGATCGCCCCTAAGGATTCTGGTATGTATAGTTCATGAGTGGTTCACCTCAGTAGGTGCAAGTGAGTACTTGTTGTTGTGAAGATCTCTAGACCCGAGACATGGCCCGGGTTTCGGGATATCTTCCCTCATCAGTAGAGAACGTATTTGGGGTGGAAAAGAAGGCCTCCAAGCAACCGTACAGGCCTCGATGCCTAACCGGCACGCAGGTGCGTTATCCAGAAGCTCGTCAGCTTAAAGGCTCAAGGGAGCCCATTTGTAGAATCAACCGCAATGGATCGCACACCGCTAGCCCCTCCTCCGGATCGCCCCTAAGGATTCTGGTACGTATAGTTCATGAGTGGTTCACCTCAGTAGGTGCAAGTGAGTACTTGTTGTTGTGAAGATATCTAGACTCGAGACATGGCCCGGGTTTCAGGATATCTTCCCTCATCAGTAGAGAACGTATTTGGGGTGGAAAAGAAGGCCACCAAGCAACCGTCACAGGCCTCGATGCCTAACCGGCACGCAGGTGCGTAATCCAGAAGCTCGTCAGCTTAAAGGCTCAAGGGAGCCCATTTGTAGAATCAACCGCAATGGATCGCACACCGCTAGCCCCTCCTCCGGATCGCCCCTAAGGATTCTGGTACGTATAGTTCATGAGTGGTTCACCTCAGTAGGTGCAAGTGAGTACCTGTTGTTGTGAAGATCTCTAGACCCGAGACATGGCCCGGGTTTCGGGATATCTTCCCTCATCAGTAGAGAACGTATTTGTGGTGGAAAAGAAGGCCACCAAGCAACCGACAGAGGCCTCGATGCCTAACCGGCACGCAGGTGCGTCATCCAGAAGCTCGTCAGCTTAAAGGCTCAAGGGAGCCCATTTGTAGAATCAACCGCAATGGATCGCACACCGCTAGCCCCTCCTCCTGATCGCCCCATAGGATTCTGGTACGTATAGTTCATGAGTGGTTCACCTCAGTAGGTGCAAGTGAGTACTTGTTGTTGTGAAGATCTCTAGACCCGAGACATGGCCCGGGTTTCGGGATATCTTACCTCATCAGTAGAGAACGTATTTGGGGTGGAAAAGAAGGCAGCCAAGCAACCGTCACAGGCCTCGATGCCTAACCGGCACGCAGGTGCGTCATCCAGAAGCTCATCAGCTTAAAGGCCCAAGGGAGCCCATTTGTAGAATCAACCGCAATGGATCGCACACCGCTAGCCCCTCCTCCGGATCGCCCCTAAGGATTCTGGTACGTATAGTTCATGAGTGGTTCACCTCAGTAGGTGCAAGTGAGTACCTGTTGTTGTGAAGATCTCTAGACCCGAGACATGGCCCGGGTTTCGGGATATCTTCCCTCATCAGTAGAGAACGTATTTGTGGTGGAAAAGAAGGCCACCAAGCAACCGACACAGGCCTCGATGCCTAACCGGCACGCAGGTGCGTCATCCAGAAGCTCGTCAGCTTAAAGGCTCAAGGGAGCCCATTTGTAGAATCAACCGCAATGGATCGCACACCGCTAGCCCCTCCTCCTGATCGCCCCATAGGATTCTGGTACGTATAGTTCATGAGTGGTTCACCTCAGTAGGTGCAAGTGAGTACTTGTTGTGAAGATCTCTAGACCCGAGACATGGCCCGGGTTTCGGGATATCTTCCCTCATCAGTAGAGAACGTATTTGGGGTAGAAAAGAAGGCAGCCAAGCAACCGTCACAGGCCTCGATGCCTAACCGGCACGCAGGTGCGTCATCCAGAAGCTCGTCAGCTTAAAGGCTCAAGGGAGCCCATTTGTAGAATCAACCGCAATGAATCGCACACCGATAGCCCCTCCTCCTGATCGCCCCTAAGGATTCTGGTACGTATAGTTCATGAGTGTTTCACCTCAGTAGGTGCAAGTGAGTACTTGTTGTTGTGAAGATATCTAGACCCGAGACATGGCCCGGGTTTCAGGATATCTTCCCTCATCAGTAGAGAAAGTAATTGGGGTGGAAAAGAAGGCCACCAAGCAACGGTCACAGGCCTCGATGCCTAACCGGCACGCAGGTGCGTCATCCAGAAGCTCATCAGCTTAAAGGCTCAAGGGAGCCCATTTGTAGAATCAACCGCAATGAATCGCACACCGCTAGCCCCTCCTCCGGATCGCCCCTAAGGATTCTGGTAAGTTTAGTTCATAAGTGGTTCACCTCAGTAGGTGCAAGTGAGTACCTGTTGTTGTGAAGATCATTAGACCGGAGACATGGCCTGGGTTTCGGGATATCTTCCCTCATCAGTGGAGAACGTATTTGGGGTGGAAAAGAAGGCCACCAAGCAACCGACACAGGCCTCGATGCCTAACCGGCACGCAGGTGCGTCATCCAGAAGCTCGTCAGCTTAAAGGCTCAAGGGAGCCCATTTGTAGAATCAACCGCAATGGATCGCACACCGCTAGCCCTTCCTCCTGATCGCCCCATAGGATTCTGGTACGTATAGTTCATGAGTGGTTCACCTCAGTAGGTGCAAGTGAGTACTTGTTGTTGTGAAGATCTCTAGACCCAAGACATGGCCCGGGTTTCGGGATATCTTCTCTCATCAGTAGAGAACAAATTTGGGGTGGAAAAGAAGGCAACCAAGCAACCTTCACAGGCTTCGATGCCTAACCGGCACACAGGTGCGTCATCCAGAAGCTCGCCAGCTTAAAGGCTCAAGGGAGCCCATTTGTAGAATCAACCACAATGAATCGCACACCGCTAGCCCCTCCTCCGGATCGCCCCTAAGGATTCTGGTACGTATAGTTCATGAGAGGTTCACCTCAGTAGGTGCAAGTGAGTAATTGTTGCTGTGAAGATATCTAGACCCGAGACATGGCCGGGTTTCAGGATATCTTCCCTCATCAGTAGAGAACGTATTTGGGGTAGAAAAGAAGGCCGCCAAGCAACTGTCAAAGGCCTCGATGCCTAACCGGCAAGAAGGTGCGTCATCAAGAAGCTCGTCAGCTTAAAGGCTCAAGGGAGCCCATTTGTAGAATCAACCGCAATGGATCGCACACCGCTAGCCCCTCCTCCAGATCGCCCCTAAGGATTCTGGTACGTATAGTTCATGAGTGGTTCACCTCAGTAGGTGCAAGAGAGTACTTGTTGTTGTGAAGATCTCTAGACCCGAGACATGGCCCGGATTTCGGGATATCTTCCCTCATCAGTAGAGAACGTATTTGGGGTGGAAGAGAAGGCCTCCAAGCAACCGTCACTGGCCTCGATGCCTAACCGGCACGAAGGTGCGTCATCCAGAAGCGTGTCAGCTTAAAGGCTCAAGGGAGCCCATTTGTAGAATCAAACGCAATGAATCGCACACCGCTAGCCCCTCCTCCGGATCGCCCCTAAGGATTCTGGTACATATAGTTCATGAGTGGTTCACCTCAGTAGGTGCAAGTGAGTACTTGTTGTTGTGAAGATATCTAGACCCGAGACATGGCCCGGGTTTCAGGATATCTTCCCTCATCAGTAGAGAACGTATTTGGGGTAGAAAAGAAGGCCACCAAGCAACCGTCACAGGCCTCGATGCCTAACTGGCACGCAGGTGCGTCATCCAGAAGCTCGTCAGCTTAAAGGCTCAAGGGAGCCCATTTGTAGAATCAACCGCAATGGATCGCACACCGCTAGCCCCTCCTCCGGATCACCCCTAAGGATTCTGGTATGTATAGTTCATGAGTGGTTCACCTCAGTAGGTGCAAGTGAGTACTTGTTGTTGTGAAGATCTCTAGACCCGAGACATGGCCCGGGTTTCGGGATATCTTCCCTCATCAGTAGAGAACGTATTTGGGGTGGAAAAGAAGGCCTCCAAGCAACCGTCACAGGCCTCGATGCCTAACCGGCACGCAGGTGCGTCATCCAGAAGCTCGTCAGCTTAAAGGCTCAAGGGAGCCCATTTGTAGAATCAAACGCAATGAATCGCACACCGTTAGCCCCTCCTCCGGATCGCCCCTAAGGATTCTGGTACGTATAGTTCATGAGTGGTTCACCTCAGTAGGTGCAAGTGAGTACTTGTTCTTGTGAAGATATCTAGACCCGAGACATGGCCCGGGTTTCAGGATATCTTCCCTCATCAGTAGAGAACGTATTTGGGGTGGAAAAGAAGGCCACCAAGCAACCGTCACAGGCCTCGATGCCTAACCGGCACGCAGGTGCGTCATCCAGAAGCTCGTCAGCTTAAAGGCTCAAGGGAGCCCATTTGTAGAATCAACCGCAATGGATCGCACACCGCTAGCCCCTCCTCTGGATCGCCCCTAAGGATTCTGGTACGTATAGTTCATGAGTAGTTCACCTCAGTAGGTGCAAGTGAGTACTTGTTGTTGTGAAGATATCTAGACCCGAGACATGGCCCGGGTTTCAGGATATCTTCCCTCATCAGTAGAGAACGTATTTGGAGTGGAAAAGAAGGCCACCAGGCAACCGTCACAGGCCTCGATGCCTAACCGGCACGCAGGTGCGTAATCCAGAAGCTCGTCAGCTTAAAGGCTCAAGGGAGCCCATTTGTAGAATCAACCGCAATGGATCGCACACCGCTAGCCCCTCCTCCGGATCGCCCCTAAGGATTCTGGTACGTATAGTTCATGAGTGGTTCACCTCAGTAGGTGCAAGTGAGTACCTGTTGTTGTGAAGATCTCTAGACCCGAGACATGGCCCGGGTTTCGGGATATCTTCCCTCATCAGTAGAGAACGTATTTGTGGTGGAAAAGAAGGCCACCAAGCAACCGACACAGGCCTCGATGCCTAACCGGCACGCAGGTGCGTCATCCAGAAGCTCGTCAGCTTAAAGGCTCAAGGGAGCCCATTTGTAGAATCAACCGCAATGGATCGCACACCGCTAGCCCCTCCTCCTGATCGCCCCATAGGATTCTGGTACGTATAGTTCATGAGTGGTTCACCTCAGTAGGTGCAAGTGAGTACTTGTTGTTGTGAAGATCTCTAGACCCGAGACATGGCCCGGGTTTCGGGATATCTTCCCTCATCAGTGGAGAACGTATTTGGGGTGGAAAAGAAGGCAGCCAAGCAACCGTCACAGGCCTCGATGCCTAACCGGCACGCAGGTGTGTCATCCAGAAGCTCGTCAGCTTAAAGGCTCAAGGGAGCCCATTTGTAGAATCAACCGCAATGGATCGCACACCGCTAGCCCCTCCTCCTGATCGCCCCATAGGATTCTGGTACGTATAGTTCATGAGTGGTTCACCTCAGTAGGTGCAAGTGAGTACTTGTTGCTGTGAAGATATCTAGACACAAGACATGGCCCGGGTTTCAGGATATCTTCCCTCATCTGTAGAGAACGTATTTGTGGTGGAAAAGAAGGCCACCAAGCAACCGTCACAGGCCTCGATGCCTAACCGGCACGCAGGTGCGTCATCCAGAAGCTCGTCAGCTTAAAGGCTCAAGGGAGCCCATTTGTAGAATCAACCGCAATGGATCGCACACCGCTAGCCCCTCCTCCTGATCGCCCCATAGGATTCTGGTACGTATAGTTCATGAGTGGTTCACCTCAGTAGGTGCAAGTGAGTACTTGTTGTTGTGAAGATCTCTAGACCCAAGACATGGCCCGGGTTTCGGGATATCTTCTCTCATCAGTAGAGAACAAATTTGGGGTGGAAAAGAAGGCAACCAAGCAACCTTCACAGGCTTCGATGCCTAACCGGCACACAGGTGCGTCATCCAGAAGCTCGCCAGCTTAAAGGCTCAAGGGAGCCCATTTGTAGAATCAACCACAATGAATCGCACACCGCTAGCCCCTCCTCCGGATCGCCCCTAAGGATTCTGGTACGTATAGTTCATGAGAGGTTCACCTCAGTAGGTGCAAGTGAGTAATTGTTGCTGTGAAGATATCTAGACCCGAGACATGGCCGGGTTTCAGGATATCTTCCCTCATCAGTAGAGAACGTATTTGGGGTAGAAAAGAAGGCCGCCAAGCAACTGTCAAAGGCCTCGATGCCTAACCGGCAAGAAGGTGCGTCATCAAGAAGCTCGTCAGCTTAAAGGCTCAAGGGAGCCCATTTGTAGAATCAACCGCAATGGATCGCACACCGCTAGCCCCTCCTCCAGATCGCCCCTAAGGATTCTGGTACGTATAGTTCATGAGTGGTTCACCTCAGTAGGTGCAAGAGAGTACTTGTTGTTGTGAAGATCTCTAGACCCGAGACATGGCCCGGATTTCGGGATATCTTCCCTCATCAGTAGAGAACGTATTTGGGGTGGAAGAGAAGGCCTCCAAGCAACCGTCACTGGCCTCGATGCCTAACCGGCACGAAGGTGCGTCATCCAGAAGCATGTCAGCTTAAAGGCTCAAGGGAGCCCATTTGTAGAATCAAACGCAATGAATCGCACACCGCTAGCCCCTCCTCCGGATCGCCCCTAAGGATTCTGGTACATATAGTTCATGAGTGGTTCACCTCAGTAGGTGCAAGTGAGTACTTGTTGTTGTGAAGATATCTAGACCCGAGACATGGCCCGGGTTTCAGGATATCTTCCCTCATCAGTAGAGAACGTATTTGGGGTAGAAAAGAAGGCCACCAAGCAACCGTCACAGGCCTCGATGCCTAACTGGCACGCAGGTGCGTCATCCAGAAGCTCGTCAGCTTAAAGGCTCAAGGGAGCCCATTTGTAGAATCAACCGCAATGGATCGCACACCGCTAGCCCCTCCTCCGGATCACCCCTAAGGATTCTGGTATGTATAGTTCATGAGTGGTTCACCTCAGTAGGTGCAAGTGAGTACTTGTTGTTGTGAAGATCTCTAGACCCGAGACATGGCCCGGGTTTCGGGATATCTTCCCTCATCAGTAGAGAACGTATTTGGGGTGGAAAAGAAGGCCTCCAAGCAACCGTCACAGGCCTCGATGCCTAACCGGCACGCAGGTGCGTCATCCAGAAGCTCGTCAGCTTAAAGGCTCAAGGGAGCCCATTTGTAGAATCAAACGCAATGAATCGCACACCGTTAGCCCCTCCTCCGGATCGCCCCTAAGGATTCTGGTACGTATAGTTTATGAGTGGTTCACCTCAGTAGGTGCAAGTGAGTACTTGTTCTTGTGAAGATATCTAGACCCGAGACATGGCCCGGGTTTCAGGATATCTTCCCTCATCAGTAGAGAACGTATTTGGGGTGGAAAAGAAGGCCACCAAGCAACCGTCACAGGCCTCGATGCCTAACCGGCACGCAGGTGCGTCATCCAGAAGCTCGTCAGCTTAAAGGCTCAAGGGAGCCCATTTGTAGAATCAACCGCAATGGATCGCACACCGCTAGCCCCTCCTCCGGATCGCCCCTAAGGATTCTGGTACGTATAGTTCATGAGTAGTTCACCTCAGTAGGTGCAAGTGAGTACTTGTTGTTGTGAAGATATCTAGACCCGAGACATGGCCCGGGTTTCAGGATATCTTCCCTCATCAGTAGAGAACGTATTTGGAGTGGAAAAGAAGGCCACCAGGCAACCGTCACAGGCCTCGATGCCTAACCGGCACGCAGGTGCGTAATCCAGAAGCTCGTCAGCTTAAAGGCTCAAGGGAGCCCATTTGTAGAATCAACCGCAATGGATCGCACACCGCTAGCCCCTCCTCCGGATCGCCCCTAAGGATTCTGGTACGTATAGTTCATGAGTGGTTCACCTCAGTAGGTGCAAGTGAGTACCTGTTGTTGTGAAGATCTCTAGACCCGAGACATGGCCCGGGTTCCGGGATATCTTCCCTCATCAGTAGAGAACGTATTTGTGGTGGAAAAGAAGGCCACCAAGCAACCGACACAGGCCTCGATGCCTAACCGGCACGCAGGTGCGTCATCCAGAAGCTCGTCAGCTTAAAGGCTCAAGGGAGCCCATTTGTAGAATCAACCGCAATGGATCGCACACCGCTAGCCCCTCCTCCTGATCGCCCCATAGGATTCTGGTACGTATAGTTCATGAGTGGTTCACCTCAGTAGGTGCAAGTGAGTACTTGTTGTTGTGAAGATCTCTAGACCCGAGACATGGCCCGGGTTTCGGGATATCTTCCCTCATCAGTGGAGAACGTATTTGGGGTGGAAAAGAAGGCAGCCAAGCAACCGTCACAGGCCTCGATGCCTAACCGGCACGCAGGTGTGTCATCCAGAAGCTCGTCAGCTTAAAGGCTCAAGGGAGCCCATTTGTAGAATCAACCGCAATGGATCGCACACCGCTAGCCCCTCCTCCTGATCGCCCCATAGGATTCTGGTACGTATAGTTCATGAGTGGTTCACCTCAGTAGGTGCAAGTGAGTACTTGTTGCTGTGAAGATATCTAGACACAAGACATGGCCCGGGTTTCAGGATATCTTCCCTCATCTGTAGAGAACGTATTTGTGGTGGAAAAGAAGGCCACCAAGCAACCGTCACAGGCCTCGATGCCTAACCGGCACGCAGGTGCGTCATCCAGAAGCTCGTCAGCTTAAAGGCTCAAGGGAGCCCATTTGTAGAATCAACCGCAATGGATCGCACACCGCTAGCCCCTCCTCCTGATCGCCCCATAGGATTCTGGTACCTATAGTTCATGAGTGGTTCACCTCAGTAGGTGCAAGTGAGTACTTGTTGTTGTGAAGATCTCTAGACCCGAGACATGGCCCGGATTTCGGGATATCTTCCCTCATCAGTGGAGAACGTATTTGGGGTGGAAAAGAAGGCAGCCAAGCAACCGTCACAGGCCTCGATGCCTAACCGGCACGCAGGTGTGTCATCCAGAAGCTCGTCAGCTTAAAGGCTCAAGGGAGCCCATTTGTAGAATCAACCGCAATGGATCGCACACCGCTAGCCCCTCCTCCTGATCGCCCCATAGGATTCTGGTACGTATAGTTCATGAGTGGTTCACCTCAGTAGGTGCAAGTGAGTACTTGTTGCTGTGAAGATATCTAGACACAAGACATGGCCCGGGTTTCAGGATATCTTCCCTCATCTGTAGAGAACGTATTTGTGGTGGAAAAGAAGGCCACCAAGCAACCGTCACAGGCCTCGATGCCTAACCGGCACGCAGGTGCGTCATCCAGAAGCTCGTCAGCTTAAAGGCTCAAGGGAGCCCATTTGTAGAATCAACCGCAATGGATCGCACACCGCTAGCCCCTCCTCCTGATCGCCCCATAGGATTCTGGTACGTATAGTTCATGAGTGGTTCACCTCAGTAGGTGCAAGTGAGTACTTGTTGTTGTGAAGATCTCTAGACCCGAGACATGGCCCGGGTTTCGGGATATCTTCCCTCATCAGTGGAGAACGTATTTGGGGTGGAAAAGAAGGCAGCCAAGCAACCGTCACAGGCCTCGATGCCTAACCGGCACGCAGGTGTGTCATCCAGAAGCTCGTCAGCTTAAAGGCTCAAGGGAGCCCATTTGTAGAATCAACCGCAATGGATCGCACACCGCTAGCCCCTCCTCCTGATCGCCCCATAGGATTCTGGTACGTATAGTTCATGAGTGGTTCACCTCAGTAGGTGCAAGTGAGTACTTGTTGCTGTGAAGATATCTAGACACAAGACATGGCCCGGGTTTCAGGATATCTTCCCTCATCTGTAGAGAACGTATTTGCGGTGGAAAAGAAGGCCACCAAGCAACCGTCACAGGCCTCGATGCCTAACCGGCACGCAGGTGCATCATCCAGAAGCTCGGCAGCTTAAAGGCTCAAGGGAGCCCATTTGTAGAATCAACCGCAATGAATCGCACACCGCTAGCCCCTCCTCCGGATCGCCCCTAAGGATTCTGGTACGTATAGTTCATGAGTGTTTCACCTCAGTAGGTGCAAGTGAGTACTTGTTGTTGTGAAGATATCTAGACCCGAGACATGGCCCGGGTTTCAGGATATCTTCCCTCATCAGTAGAGAACGTATTTGGGGTGGAAAAGCAGGCCACCAAGCAACCGTCACAGGCCTCGATGCCTAACCGGCACGCAGGTGCGTCATCCAGAAGCTCGTCAGCTTAAAGGCTCAAGGGAGCCCATTTGTAGAATCAACCGCAATGGATCGCACACCGCTAGCCCCTCCTCCGGATCGCCCCTAAGGATTCTGGTACGTATAGTTCATGAGTGGTTCACCTCAGTAGGTGCAAGTGAGTACTTGTTGTTGTGAAGATCTCTAGACCCGAGACATGGCCCGGGTTTCGGGATATCTTCCCTTATCAGTAGAGAACGTATTTGGGGTGGAAAAGAAGGCCACCAAGCAACCGACACAGGGCTCGATGCCTAACCGGCACGCAGGTGCATCATCCAGAAGCTCGTCAGCTTAAAGGCTCAAGGGAGCCCATTTGTAGAATCAACCGCAATGGATCTCACACCGCTAGCCCCTCCTCCTGATCGCCCCTAAGGATTCTGGTACGTATAGTTCATGAATGGTTCACCTCAGTAGGTGAAAGTGAGTACTTGTTGTGAAGATCTCTAGACCCGAGACATGGCCCGGGTTTCGGGATATCTTCCCTCATCAGTAGAGAACGTATTTGGGGTGGAAAAGAAGGTCGCCAAGCAACCATCACAGGCCTCGATGCCTAACCGGCACGCAGGTGCGTCATCCAGAAGCTCGTCAGCTTAAAGGCTCAAGGGAGCCCATTTGTAGAATCAACCGCAATGAATCGCACACCGCTAGCCCCTCCTCCGGATCGCCCCTAAGGATTCTGGTACGTATAGTTCATGAGTGGTTCACCTCAGTAGGTGCAAGTGAGCACTTGTTGTTGTGAAGATATCTAGACCCGAGACATGGCCCGGGTTTCAGGATATCTTCCCTCATCAGTAGAGAACGTATTTGGGGTGGAAAAGAAGGCCACCTAGCAACCGTCACAGGCCTCGATGCCTAACCGGCACGCTCGTGCGTCATCCAGAAGCTCCTCAGCTTAAAGGCTCAAGGGAGCCCATTTGTAGAATCAACCGCAATGGATCGCACACCGCTAGCCCCTCCTCCGGATCTCCCCTAAGGATTCTGGTACGTATAGTTCATGAGTGGTTCACCTCTGTAGGTGCAAGTGAGTACTTGTTGTTGTGAAGATCTCTAGACCCGAGACATGGCCCGGGTTTCGGGATATCTTCCCTCATCAGTAGAGAACGTATTTGGGGTGGAAAAGAAGGCCACCAAGCAACCGACACAGGCCTCGATGCCTAACCGGCACGCAGGTGCGTCATCCAGAAGCTCGTCAGCTTAAATGCTCAAGGGAGCCCATTTGTAGAATCAACTGCAATGGATCGCACACCGCTAGCCCCTCCTCCTGATTGCCCCTAAGGATTCTGGTACGTATAGTTCATGAGTGGTTCACCTCAGTAGGTGCAAGTGAGTACTTGTTGTTGTGAAGATCTCTAGACCCGAGACATGGCCCGGGTTTCGGGATATCTTCCCTCATCAGTAGAGAACGTATTTGGGGTGGAAAAGAAGGCAACCAAGCAACTATCACAGGCCTCGATGCCTAACCGGCACGCAGGTGCGTCATCCAGAAGCTCGTCATCTTAAAGGCTCAAGGGAGCCCATTTGTAGAATCAACCGCAATGGATCCACACCGCTAGCCCCTCCTCCGGATCCGGATTTCAGTGGACAACCCTGACTCATTTTGTAAATACATTTCCAATTCGCTGCACTATTTTCTGCCAACATTACATCCAAAAATGAGACACAAAAGAACAAAAAAGAGGCCCAAGAGGCTTGTAAATCTGCCCAAGAGTGTATGCAGCAGTTTATGTATACTGACTGGGGAATTGTTTAGAGGGAGGTATGATGAGAGAGGGAGGATTAAGAGGATAGAGGAGGGAGTATAAAAATAAGAGGACAGGAGAGACTATGAGAACAAAAAGCACTATGAGGAAAGACAAGTAAAGTCCACATTTGTAAAGTAAAGTAAAGTCCACATTTGTAAAGCGCACAATCACCCGTAAGGGTCTCTAGGCGCTGGGGGCCATCAGGAAGATTAAGCGAGCTATCAGAGTCACATGGTGCTGGGCTAACCTGCCGCCGGAGCCGGGGATCGAACCGTGGTCCCCAGATTCCAGCGTCAGTCGCCTTGCCGCGGCGCCACACCTCTTCCAAGTGAGAATAAGGAAAGAGGGGAAATATCAGAAGAGAGGGGACAGTATAAGCAGAGAGACGAAGACTGTGAGGAGAGACAGGGGAGATTATGTAAAAAGGTGCAAGTACAATTCCTTAATGTACATAGTCGCTCAGTGTGATTCTAGACAAAAAAATGTAAACCATACATTTTACCAAAACACATTTACCACACTAAAACGTCTAAATGACTGAACACATTCCATGTATATAACTACTCCAGTTCAGTGGACAATCCTGACTCATTTTGCAAACACATTTCCAAATTGCTGCATTATTTTTTTGTCAACATTACATCCAAAAATGAGACACAATAGAACAAGAAAGAGGGCTGTTGTACATTGGATCATCTCCTTGTAGCTGCTCAGCCAGTATGAATGTGATGTCAGTGTAGAATGTTGAATGCTGGATGACAGAGTGAATAGAATGTTAGTGTGCCTGGTGTGTATGTGGAATGACAGTTGAAGAGAGTGGGCTGAGCAGTGACCATCATGTTCCTGGTGGGGTTTTCTTCATTATATCTTGTTACCATCTTATATGAATAAAGGAACATCAAGAAACTACATGACTATCCATCATTTTTCATATACGACATTTTGGCGACGTTTGGAGAACTTAAAGCGTGCAAGAAACTACATACAAACAAACTAAGGTATCTACAAGGAATAAAACCTTAAGAAACAGAATTGGATCAAGGTAAAGATTTTTTTTTTTCAATTTAAAATATACATTTAAGCAAACTGGCACTATTAAACGCCACCAGTGACCCCGAAATCGGTCGCCCTAAACTCTAAACCAGTGCCATGTTAAGTTCATATGTTCAAAGTTACTGACCTTAATAGCAGAGAGCTGTGTCATTTAATGAGATGTGTAACCTCTCGTAATACGTGTAACCAGCAGGAGAAACACACTGAAGAGTGTCAGGACTCGGGGCTCTTCAAGCGAATATTAATACAGTTGACTGTTTACTGCTTTTGGCTCCGTATTTATACTGAACTTGCTCCTGCTAATTTCCTGAGTGATGAGTCATCTCTCACACCAGTCCAAGAGCGGTACGAGAGGTATTTGAGGAGAAGGAATGCTCAACTGTCAAAACGGACAGACAAGCTAGAAAACGATCTCCATGTATTTTGTTTTGTGCTGCTGCCAGATACTGGATTTAAAAGGAACTTTTATTTCATTGGAATTAGATCTCGAGTACGAGTACTGTACATCTGCTCTAAAATGTTTCAAAGAAGATATCTGAATAATTTCCTTCGCTGTGATCGAACACCCGAGTGAGCAATTCGTATGTATGCAGATTTTATTTATTTATTTATGTTTTCTATGTACATCACTTGGAGCACCCGAAGGCAGTATAACCGTTGTCAGTTTGATTTAAACACGAGCCATGCACTCGAACTCACCTGCATCTCCTCGTGAGGCAAAACTATTTCCATGACGATCGGAACTGCTTTTAGTCGTCAGTGTGCACTAGAGCACCGTGAACCACCCGGATCAACGTCAAGTAACGTGCCGCCATCCTAGACTTGTCTCTGAGAACTGCCGCAAATTGCTGATGGTGAAGTTCGTCTGACAAAACTTAGTGAAGCTGTATTACTCGATTGAAACTGACTGCACTTAACTGGTAACCGGTTTTTATTTCTAATATTAAGAACATGGGATTTCAAGACAAGTGGTGATTTCGCTACAAACAGTGGAACTATAATAATCTACAGTGCTATTATCTTAAACATTGATTATCTGCAATGTTTATGTCAACGTGAACTCTACTCAAGTTTTATTGAGTTTACACTGTTTATATTACATTACATGCATTCTTATTTGTGATTGTGATTCCAATTTATTAAGCCTATATTAACTAGTACTAAAATGTATAGTTCCTGTGATGTATTTAGCAATAGTTATGTATAAAGAGGTAGGAACACTCGCATTTCATAAGTCGCGAGATGCTTCCTGCGCACTGATATTAAAACGCGTTATATGACAACTTAATTAAAACGCGCATATTATAAATCGCGTAATGCTTCCTACATGCACTAGTATTAATGCATGTTACGTGACTCACATACATAATATGAGTCTTCAGGTTAATGGAACTCCAGATTTAGTCACGCATTTTATAAGTCGCGAGATGCTTCATGCGCGCTGATATTAAGACGTGTTGTTATTTTCAGAGTTTTCTTTATTATATGTTATATTTGGCTGATCTTGATATATGTACAACTCTAAGTTTGATCACATATATTATAAGTCACGAAACGCTTCCTGCGCACTGATGTTAAGACGTAGTTGAAGTTTCCTGTATTTTCATTATTTATGATTATATGCTATATGCACAGTATTTTACATGATTCTGTAATTAGAGTTTAAAGAAGTAACATGTGTTTATCTGAATGATATTGACCGTTGTGGAACTCCAGTTTTGATTTGTTGGGTAGTGTAGTTATGTATGGGAGCAGGCCTCCTTACATTTATTCTATTCTTCACTGAGGGTGGTGCGCACACCTTTTTCATTGGTCCTACACTACAGATTGATATGTTGAGTTCACACTTCAGTTTATAAAATGCAATGGGTCATGTACCTATACATTTGTATCTGTATTTGAAAAGTTATGCACTTAGTTATCTACCTATACATTTCAATTATACATGGGTCATGTACCTATACATTTATGCTAGTATGCAATAGGCTATGCACTTATAGTTATCTAACCTATACATTGTGCCTTCATGCAATATTATGTCTTTGGGCCTTTGTGCCTTAGGCAATGCGTTAGGTACCTATACATAGTTTTGAGACCTCTATGCAAAGTTTTTCTTCTCTCTCAGTCCTGTACTATTTCACTTTTACTAAACAACATTTCTTTCTTAGTTTTTTTTGTTTAAAATTATCCAACAGAAGGAGATGTGTGCCATTGGTTTGGACTGTTTTATCCTTTCCTCATTCTCATCACTTATAGCTACCTATTCGCTTCTTTCTTTTCTGTCATTATGAACTATGTGATATATTGCAAGTTTTCTCTTTCCAATTTAAATAACTATATAATATATTATTGTGCTTATTGTTGTTGAAGGAAAGGGGATATGTTGTACATTGGATCATCTCCTTGTAGCTGCTCAGCCAGTATGAATGTGATGTCAGTGTAGAATGTTGAATGCTGGATGACAGAGTGAATAGAATGTTAGTGTGCCTGGTGTGTATGTGGAATGACAGTTGAAGAGAGTGGGCTGAGCAGTGACCATCCTGTTCCTGGTTGGGTTTTCTTAATTATATCTTGTTACCATCTTATATGAATAAAGGAACATCAAGAAACTACATGACTATCCATCATTTTTCATATACGACAAGGGCCAAGGTGCTTGTCAATCTGCCCAAGAGTGTATGCAGCAGTCTATGTATACTGACTGGGGAATTGTTAAGAGGGAGGTATGAGGAGAAAGGGAGGATTAAGAAATTAGAGGAAAGAGTATAAAAAGAAGGGGGAGTATTAGGAGACAGAGGAGACAATGAGGACAGAGAGGAACTAAGAGGACAGAAGGGACTATTAGAAAAAGCAGCACTATGAAGAAAGACAAGTGAAAATAAAGAAAGAGGGAAAATATCAGAAGAGAGGGGACAGTATACGCAGAGAGGTAGACTGTGAGGAGAGACAGGGAAGATTATGGAAAAAGGTGCAAGTATAATTCCTTAATTTACACATACATTTCACCAAAACACATTTACTACACTAAAACGTTTAACTGACTGAACACATTCCATGTATATGACCAGTACAGTTCAGTGGACAATCCTGACTCATTTTGCAAACACATTTCCAATTTGCTGCATTATTTTTTTGCCAACATTACATACAAAAAAGAGACACAATAGAACAAGAAAGAGAGCCAAGGGGCTTTTAAATCTGCCCAAACGTGTATGCAGCAGTTAGAAGTTTGAAGTTTATTTATTATGCTTGATTAATTAAAACCATTGCATACAAAAGATAAAATTTCTCATGGTTGGTATTAAAAATATAATAAATGGTTTTACATCATATTAAAATAGCACGAATAATTAAAACATTCTATACATTAGCCATGTTCGATACCAATATTGTTTTAACTATTGCTGTTCCTGTTACATTCCAATTGGTTCGTGTGGTAATTAGTTTTTTTGCCACTCAGTCCAGTGTTTTAATCTTTTTACAGTTATATCAAGGAATTTATTTAGCCGGCAATTTAACTGAACCAGGTCGGGGTTGAAGCACATCATTAACGCTTGTCTGCATGATCTGGAAGTATATGTATACTGACTACAAAATAGTAGATTTAGAACACAAGCCTAATTCTAAACAAGCTACACTATGAAGTATTCTACAACTAAAAAAGTTACTGTACACGTTCTACATTTTTTAGTACTGCACTTTATTGCACAAAGGTGACAAACTAAACACATTAACTCACCAAATGATTTTAAATGCAGACAAATGCATACAAACTCAGAATATAATTCTAAAAACTTTACAAGGATAAACACATATCTCTTACTAAAAATAAAATGTACCACATTCAGTCCCTTACACGTTATCAACTCACCTTTCAAACTGATTGGTAGATTAAGAGGAATACGACTCACACAGCTGATAGTCTTACACAGAATCTCTCTGCTTCAGTGCTTGCAGCAGAACCAAGAAATGGCACATTTTCCCTCTCAATTTACACATATATACACATTAAATACAAATCAAATTCCTTCACACAATAATTCAAAACCAAACACACATTTCTATTGGTTCAACATTTCAAACCTTTCCAACTGACATAACTTACCACCCTACCCACCCTACCCCCAACATATCATTCAAAAGTGAACTGTCAACAGAGGTCAAAAGTTCACCACTCTATAAAACACTGCTCCTCAACAAGTTTAAACTATACATAAGTACTAACTTATAAGTACCAATAAAGTTAAGAGGTCTCATTAGAACCGACCAACACATAAATACATAAACTTGATAGATATAAGTAAAATATATTTTTTAAATAGATTTTTTCTTGCTTAGGTACGCTCACGGGACGACTTACAGACTTCGCACCGTACGTCGTACGTACGAGCATGGTTCGTGCACGGTAAATCTATCGTAAAAAAAAATTACCCGGTATTACACATTTTTTATAATCCCCGGGGACCCCATCCACCGGGGCTAAAATATAACTTTGGGGACCGTGGGGGGAACCCCATAGCCCCCACGGTCCCAGCCGGCTCTCCGCATCCTTCAGGAGCCGGCATTGCTTTTAGTCAGAGAGAGCAGCCAACATGCTGCTATCTCTGATGAAAAGCAATCTGCTTTCCTATTTGAAAGAGAGAGCAGATTTCTTCGCTTCTCCCCTTTGCACCATCCTGCTCAATCCGCACCCCGCCGCTGTTATTTACAGGCTGCGGCGCGCAGAGCCGCTGGGTATGCCTCGTACCTCCGAAGCGTACTGCCTCATTGAACCGCGCTCGAGGAATCTGCAACAGGGCACCCACTCTCCAGGTATGGTGCGTACTCCGCAATGAAGTGCAACCGCATCAACGCAAGGCACAGTCTCCCCGAGTAATGCGACTTTGGGCCTCTACGAGCCGTAGCTCGCACCACGAAGGGACGACATCGCCGCACGTAAGCTTCTGCCTTCCTGCACCGTCCGTGACAAACTCTACAAGTTAAAGGCACTGTATCCGCATCGCACACTGTGTTGAACACGCACCGGAAGTGTCCATGGCGCGCATCAGACTCGGTTGGTTTCAAAGTAGGGCCGAGCTGAAGAACATGCAGTGCACAGACTATTGAATTACGCATTTTTAAGAACTCTTTTGCCTAAACAGTATTGTGGATCATTTTTTGCGATTATTGGTCTTACATGTGTGGGGTTATCACTGAGTTACTGTATGTATTCACAAATGCTTAACCCATAACGCTCTGAGATAAGCCTTGTCTGCTTACGCCACACTACCTAGACGGTGAACAGGGGTTACTTTAGAGGGTGATCCCCTTATCCTGACTAAAGGAGAGGGTCCCCGCTTGTCACAAGTACTTACCTGTGCGAACCAGAGACCCGCAAATCAAACACAACTCATTCAGTATTAGGCAATTCATTCACAATTGAGAAGATCTCCTTAGATCTGTTAGTTCCAGTAAAAAATGTGAAGGAGAAGTACGCTGTTTTAACAGTCAATAGACCCTTTTTATATGCTTTCATAGTGTATGGATAGATCCTTTTATCTTCAGCTAGATAGTTGCGTCTCCACTTTCTTTTAAGTTGCTGCAGGGCCAATTTTTGATTTTTTAAGTCTGTAGAAAACCAGTTCTGAGCGTCATGGCGTCGGGCCGAATGTATCTTCCTGAGGGGTGGGAACATGCCACTGTTAAATGTCCATCAGCCATATTCATAGAGGAGTTAGGCGGTGGAACAGAGTTGGAAAGTGTGTTTTTTTCATTGCTGGGGCATTTCCAGGAGACACTTCCACTCACTAGCCAGTAAATCCAACAGAAATGGCACTTTCTGGATCTAGGGAAGAACCAAAGAGGGCTGGACCTGCTGTCTGAAAGGGAGGAGACCTCAAGGGTTGAACCTGCTCCAATGGCAATGAAGTGGTCTTTTGCTGAAATGCTGTGTGACTCAAAAGACACCAAAAGCTAAAATATGCCTTTTCTGGAATGAACAAATGCTACTGGAAAAGAGCTGAACCCTACTGGTGGGCTCTGCTGGAGTGCGTCCTGACTCCTAACCCGTAATTGTTATCTCAGAGGTTCTTGGAGCCTTAGCTGTATCCAACAACACATACTGTGAAATCTCTAAAAAAAATTGTATTACCAGACCTTGGGAGGACTGTAACCAATCACACACATCAACCTCACTGAGCAATAAAATCAGGTTTGGTTACACTCTGTGCTTTTTGCCACCTGAAAATCCAATTTGGAATACCCTTGCGGCAAGCCTCTCTAACTTTGATGCTACCCACCCAGATACAGCCTCCTGCCATGCCCAACTGGAGGAATCTGAGCTCTGAAGAAGAGACTACATCCTTCACTGATTGACCTTTCTCACTCACAGCATTTACTGCAAAAACCAAACATGCCAGTGGGACCTCATTCAACACCTATCCGACTTTGAAGGGACTTTGACAGCTAGAGCCTGCTGCCTTGTCCTGGGAGAGGATTCTGACTTCCATTTCAGACACTCATGTATCTTACCAACGCTCCATTGTGGGATGGTCCAAATTGATCTATATATTTTTTGATGTGTTTTTGCTTGAATCTTAGAACAAATATATCTCTGTTACCCTTTACTGTATTTTGTTGTATTGGTTTTTTGTTTATGAAAGTTTCAATAGTCATAAATTGGATTTGGATTTGGATTGTTCTATGCTTTTGAGATGTTAAAACTGTTTTGGTAATCCTAACTGCTTTACACATTTATCCCAAGTCAGCGTGTCTGCTCTGTGCCATAGCTACCATTTGTGGACCTCAGTTTTAAGTTATTGAAGTCTTGTGTCAGACCTAATAAGTTGGCGGATTTATTACTTGTGGTGGACTGGCATTCACCCCGTTTATGAATTCACATTCTTATATCCAGCCTTAGTTATTTTTCCATACTCATCAATCATTACCTTTTCTGAGATTTGGGAGCAAAGAATGAGGTGTCTCTAGTCATCCAATCAGTGGTTCCAGTCATCAGAACACCATCCTTTATTACTGGAAGTCCAGGATGGACCTTTTTCAAATGTGTGGGATCCTACACAGATGTGGCATACTGCTTTTATTAGCAATGCTATTCATTTCAGAAATATAAGGGTCCTTAAGGTAATTCCAGTGGATATTCAAATGCCCCAGTCGATGGTATTAGAGGATACATATATTTTATCAGGGATGAGCTTGATCACTCGTTCAATGAATACATGATTATCGCCCAATGAGTGATAGACAAAATGAAAAGATTTGATATAGCGCAAGCAGCTACTCCGACTAGAGTGTCCTGGTGCTAAGATAGATAATATGAGTTTGAACATGCCACAACCACTTCTCTCGGTGTAAAACCATGATTCAATCAATCAATCTATCAGAACTTGTAAGTATGCTACTCACCTGTGAGGGTCTCGAGGTGCTGAGGGGGGTTCCGCAGATCTGTTTAGATGAACAGCCAGGTCTTGAGGGTCTTCCTGAAGGTGTTCAGGGAGGGGTGCATGTAAATGTAAATGTAGTATACTTGTAGTATACTGCATCTGATGTCTGCTGGTAGTTCTTTCCAGGTTTTCGCTGCAATATGAGAGAAGGATCGTCAACCTGCTCTGTCTCTGTGGATGTGCAGGGTTTTGGCTAGTGCAAGTTTGAAAGATCAGAGGTTTCTTTTGGGTATGTGGAAATTGATTATGTTATTGAGGTATTTGGGTCCGTTGTTGCGTAGGCATTTGTAGGCGTGAGTGAGGATTTTGACAGTGACTCTTTTCTCCACAGGGAGCCAGTGAAGTCTTCGTAGGTGTTGGCTGATGAGGGGGCGTGCCAGGGGATGCAGAGGACTAGTCCATAGGAGGTGTTCTGTATTGTCCAGAGTTTGCAGAGTAGGGACTTGTTGATGCCGGCGTAGAGTGATTTTCCATAGTCCAGTCCGCTGGTGATGAGGTTGTGGGTCACTGTCTTCCTTAAATCAGGGGGGATCTACTTGTAGGTCTTGCGGAGGATGCAGAGGCTGTTGAAGCAGCTGGAGGTGACGGCATTGACCTGTTGATTCATGGTGAGGAATGAGTCGAGTACGATGCCGAGGTTCTTGGTGTGGTCTAAGGGTTGTAGGTAGGCTTCAGAGGGTGGTCTGCCACAACGTGCTGTCCCATGCAGGAGGGGTGGTACTGAGGATGAGGACTTCTGTCTGAGTGGATGCTTTTCATGGTTGAGGCGGTGTCTTTGGCTATGATCAGTGTCCAGTTGAAGATCGTGGGCTGGCTGGTGTTTCTGTGGGCATGGGGCATTCTGTGGTGCCTGGTGGATGGTCGATGAAGTTTTGATCTTGAGGTGGAAATAGGTTCCAAGCTTGTCACAGAGGTTTCGGGATGGGGTGATGTCTGTGGCTTTGCTGCATGTGTTGGAGAATTATTGAATGACACCAAAAAGTTCCTTGGAGATGGACAGGATTTTGTTGTGGTTGAAGTTCCTTTTGGTGGCTCCAATCTGTTTGTGGTAGTCCGTCATGGTGTCTTTGTAGGTGGTGTGGTTTTCGGTTGTCTTGGTGTTTCTCCAGTTCTTCTCCTGGCATCTGCAGGTGCATCTGGTTTCTTGGAGGGTAGTGGTGAACCAGGCGGATTTCCTGGGGTGTTATCTGTCGGGGTTGCACCGCGGGGCAAGCTTGTCTGCACAGTCGGAGATCCAGGTGTGTAGTTCTCTGGCTGTGTCGTTTGCATTGGGTGCCCAGGTTTGGTTGTCTCGGTGAGGGTGGAGTTAAGTGGCTCATTGGTAACCCTGCTCCAATTACCTCGTGGGGGGCATGGGGCTGGTTTAGGTGCCTTGGTTTTTTTGATGGCGAAGTGTACGCAGTGGTAGTCGGTCCATGGCATCTGCGTTATGTGGCTGAATTGGACGCGGTTTCCTGCTGCAAAGATGGTGTCGAGGGTGAGTCCTGCTCAGTGGGTCGGTGTGTTGACAAGTTGTTTAAGTCCAACACTGGCGAGGTTGTCATGAAGGATAGTGGAGTTGGAGTCGCTAGTGTTGTCGAGGTGGAAGTTCAGGTCTCCAATGAGTATACAGTTTGTTCAGGCGATGGCGTGGGGTGCGACGAAGTCGGTGATGGTGGTGGCGATGGATGTTACGGGGCCGGGTGGTTTTTAGAAGAGCGTTCCTCGGTGTGTGGCTTGAGCAGTCTAGTGGGACCCAAAGGTTTAGAACTGGTCATGAGGTTTCATGTAGTCATGTTGAGGCCAAAAATAATATATTTATGTGAATGAATAGTGTTGAATTTTCTTCTGCAGTGTTTTGCAGCAGAACCAAAAATTTGCAGAAATCATCATATGGAGAACTGTATAATGCTGTTAAACAGAATTCCTGGTGAAGATACACTTGGGAAAAGCCCCAGAGGGCCAAGTCTTGTTGGTGCATTGATCTTCTTCCAAACAGTTTTGCGTGATAGTTGAGACACAGTTGGGAGACTTCAGGTAAGGTGATGATTTTAGTATGGGTAACTGTTGCTGAACAGTGGAATGCTTTATGAACCAAGGAAAGAGTATTAAATCTAAATATTTATTTATTTGGCTGTCAGTGGAAACATTTATGGACCAGAGTGGTGTGATAAGAGTTCTTCAGAAGTTGAACCCTTTATGATTTGGGTCTAGAGTTTGTCATGTGACTACATTACAGTAACGATACTAGAGAGAGAGGTGGCTAAAGTGAAATAAATGTTCTCTTCAGTTTACAGTAGTCGGATTGTAACTATGTGACAAACAATATCAAATAGAAGGCTGTGGCCACAGTATTAACCTGAAAGGAGTAAGAACATTATTTGTCAAATATAACTGCCAAGTACCTGACATTTTTAGTAGAGTTTGATGGATGGCAAAGGTTCGGGAGCCAGCTAGTGGTTAGAGTCTCGTTTTGTTCTTAAGGCCTCAATGGATTATCACAGTTTTCATGATTTTGAGGCATGATCCATTCTTTGTTGTCCTTTTTTTCCATTTTCAGTTGGATTGTGAAGGACTTTTCTTAAATTTTCTGGATCTTTATTGATTCTGTATTTAGGTTTCATGGGCATAAATGTTTGATAATCAATACTGTAGTTGTTGAGGATACCCCTGAAAGGGGCATGCATATGTTGAAGAGAGTTTAGGATAGGGATGACCCTCTGGAAATGCCACTTATCATATTGATGAATAAGCAGGAGTCAACCAAGTGTTACCTTAATAGTGCAGTTCACTAAGAGGAATTTGATCAATTGGGATTCAACACTTCTTAGCCCAGAGTAGTACTCCAGATGTGAAAATACATTTTTACAGTCAATTGTTTCAAAAGCTGCAGACAAATACAGAAGGATCTTATCTTTGGCTGAGAGTGTTCGCCCCGATGTTTGTTACTGCTGTTGAGTTTTAGCTTCTAATTGCTGAGCGGAGTACTCTTATCGAAGCTAGTCAGAGACAGGATGTAACATGAAACCTGTTTGCCTTGAACCTTTGAGGAAAAGAGCTGTTGAGGCCAGAGCCTTCCATTTTAAGATGTAAAGCACGATAGTGGAATGGTTAGGCCTGCACAAACATAATCCATATTGCTAGGGGATGCTAAATCTGTCTCCTGTTGCCAGCTCACATTTCTGGAGCCTTGAGCGAGACATCATTCTACAACACAGCGATGGGAAGAATTTGCCAAGAACTCTAGGTTACTCATGCCAAAATCTGCCTATTCCATGAGTGGAATTAAATGTTGCACTCAGGCCTGATTTTAGTTACAGTGTAGGTAGCACTGGCCAACCTAGCAATCTATCTCACTTGCACCTGCATCTGCAAAGCAAACAGAAGAGCAGCCCAAACATATTATATAACACATTGTAGAAGCCTGGGTCCAATAAATAATCAATATGTCCCTCTAACTACTGGGGATTACCTAAGGATGGGAACCCTGACCAGTGGAAGGCACTTACTTATTTTAATCAGTGACATTGTAAATGTCAAATTTCTTATATTCATGCTAAGGTAGACATTTACTCAGTCTGTCATTGTCCTTGCATCATGCAAGGGAGCACACAACAACGAAAAAGCTTAAATGAGATTTTGAGAGTCATGCAAGAGACGATTTACTCTGCCTCAAGTGATCTCATAAAGAAATATAACACAGAAGTTTGGGTGTTCCATGGGTGGAGCATGGGTGTTGCTGTGGATCCACCCACTGAGCTTGACGAATTTCTAGATTTACTAAAATCAATTAATGGGGCATTGCACCTAAATGGCAAGCCAACCCAACCATGGTGTAATGAGGAGAAATATGTTCATATTTTCTTGTTCCTTCTTCTTCCAATGAGTGGTGCTTTCTGTATAACACAGAGATAGAAGAAAATTTCTCTAAGGATTTTCATGTGCAGGTAGGAATGCCTTCCTACAGGAAAACATTCCTGGCTGTAGTCCAGGCACCTTTTCAGCATGGAGCAATGGTACCTAAATAGGGGCTAGCAACCTCAAGGGCTCTAGTGAAGGGGGAGAATTCAAGAGAGTCATTTCTTAGTGGATAAGACACTCTAGTGAGGGGGGAGAGTTCAAGAGAGTCATTTCTTAGTGGATAAGACACTGTGTAACTATTTCTAATTCACACAACTTTTAGTAAATATGCCCCTAAATGTCTATCTTGATTGCAGAAAACTAAGAGCCAGACACCTCCGGGACACCTCCTCGCGAGGTAGCTGTTCTCGCTTTACAAAATGCTTTATTATTATTATTATTTATATACTGGTGCAAGACCAATTTCTCAACCCAAGAGATGTAGTAAATTACTTTGTCAACCTGACAAAAATGCTGCCCATTCACCCACGATTTTTTCCCACCAAACCTCTGTTATCCATCTGCATACCCACAGCCCCTCCTGGCCACCCCCTGTTGTCTTTGGATTTTCCCATCCCATTGTGCCTATGATTTTCCGGGACCTTAGTTCTTCTATCCCACTCTCCCTGCCTCTGTGTTGCTTTGGGGGAGAACACAGCTAAAAGTAAGAACACATATATAATAGTGGTTTGGTTGTATTAGTTTGAGCCACTGCAAAGTAATGTTTTTTTTATTTTTTATTTTTTATTTATATTTTTATTTATTTTGTGTTTTATATAGCATGAACAAGACCCAGAAAAAGATATCGGAGCGCTTCACATTTATAGAAATGTTGCAATAAAAAATGCCAGAACAGATCAGAAATATATATATATATATATAGCATTGACGTTTCAAACCTAGAAACCTATAAATGTACTTGCCTCCCTGGATAAGAGAGGCGAGGAAAGGGAGAAAAAAATAGAGAAAAAACATTTGTACAATTATTAATAGACAGAGTAAGTTGAGTTGGATGAGTGATTGGAGAATTTTTTGAGGATGCAGGGTTATCAGTGGCAGTCTTGAGTTCCTTCTCCAGGGAGGTGGCTTTAGCAGTATTGAAGGAGGAGGATTCTTTGCTGCTTAAATCAGATTTGTATGTCAGGGGTGCAGACTTGTCCAGTTTGCCATTGTCTAGTTCTGATCTGAAGAAGTCTTTTTTAGATTTTAAGACCTGGCCCTGTTTCAGGCCAGGCCGCTCCCCCACCGCATCAGCACACCCTGCTGGTGCCGTGTCCCTGCGGCTCGCTACTGCTGCTACTGTTGGAAGTTCGAGACCCTCCTCCACCCGCTTGTTCCCGCCTGCGCCTCATCCCTGGTGGCCCAGTGGTGGGCTATAAGTATTGTAAGTATTGTTCTGCCTGTTTCTGTCTGCTTTCTCTCTTTTTGCTTGCTCTGTCCATCCGATTATATTCTCTCTGTTCATCTGTGCTTGTTTTTCTGTCCATCTGATTGTGTTGTGTCCCTGTCTACCTCGCTTTTCTTTCCGTTATTCGTGATCCCCGTTGTGCTGCCTCTGCTCCCCTCTGACTCCCCCTGAGTGAATAAAAGTGCCTCCTTGTCTTTTTTGCTTTTTTCGCCGTCCTTTTTTCCTTTCCCCGCTACCCGCTTCCCGCTCTTTCCTGCCGCGCCGTCCCATGCGGCCCCGCCCTCTCCCTCCCATTGCCTCCCGCTACCCACCTCAGAGCTGCTCCTCCCACCCTCCACCCCTTCTTAATGCAGACCGCTGCGCGCCCGCGCAAAGCGGGCTTGCCAGAACAAGCCCGTCTGCGCCCTTCCGCGCCTTGACCGCTCCCGGCACCAGAACCCCTGGCCCCGACTGTGGAAAAGTAAATTTTGCCATGTTGTATGTGCCTACGTGTTCCCCATCTTATGCCATATGTGCATGATCGATATGCATGTATTCCCTCTGATCGATTAAAGACGCAATTACAGTTGTGTCCATCTCTAGTATGTCAGTTTCCAGTTCTCGTGAATACAACGAATATCAGGCCTATGTAAACCTACGTTGCCACATTTTACAGTATGCACGTTAATTCATTGAATTATCCCCGTTTCTAGGCCTCAAAAGCGCCCGGACTCAGATTCAGCTCCTGTTTCCTGAACCCTCTCCGAGGAGCGATACAGCCCCCACCTGTATCCCTGACCCTTCACTTACTTTCATGCCACGCAGTGCCCGGCTCGGCCTGGCTCTGCCTCCCAGTCTGCCAAGAGTATGTTATGTTTCTAGTTATCAGTTCAGCCCTCCTTCTCTGCATTCCTAAGCTACTGAATCGCATCAATAGTTTCCGTCATGGTCTAGCCTTTATGTCTCCATGTAAGAGAAATACTGTATTAATATTCATAGAATATTCCTCGCACACGAACTATATGTAGAATTATGCATGCACCAGTCTTAATGTCTGTTAGCCTTTACCCTGATAACTTTTGGATTCTATCAACATGTTCTCTAAACACCAGATACTAGATAGGCTTTAGGTACATGTCGCTCCGACACTCCAGACTTTAGTCTCCTCTTCTAGCACAGAAGTCATAGCCCCCAGTTCTTCCTGGTAACACGTCATTGCCATTTGCGCGCACCACTAGGTTAGAGGTCCCAGCTGCTCAGGTAGCCCCCTCCATGTTTCCGCCCCGTTTATGACATATTCTGTTACGTTTGCATCACATGTCTATGTATACGCCCTGTACACGCCTTCTTGTTACATCATTTTGCCCTTATCTTTCGCGACTGCTACAAAACTCCGCCTACTGCTACGCCTACTGTATTGAATGCAATGTATTTTGTTTAACTATATATACTAATGTTCTGTTATTAAAAGTTATGCGCATCATTCCCAGATCCTGCCCCCGGCAGCTGCCGGGCCCTGCCATCCTATTCCCGTACAGGCTGTCCTGTTCCTGTCCTTTATGCCTGATTAAAGCCTGTCAACTTCAGCTACCTCGAATCTTGACTCTTATTTATTGAGCTATCTGTTTATATTGTATCCAGTCAAAAATAGAACCGGTAATTAATTATTTATTTACCACATAATGGCGCCCGAATAGGGACTTGCCCTTTCCCCACGCGCCGGAGAAGCCACGCAGGCCCCCTGATCCTCTGCAGCCGTGACGGAACCATACCGTGCACGTGCAGATATTTCTGCTTCAAGTATCCCTCAGGCCCACGGAGGAGATGGAGGTTGCGGTCCAGCGTCCAGACGAGGCGGTGGAGGAACGCGGCGAGTCCCGACCAGAGCCCAAGCCGAGAGTCCAAGGTCCGAGGTATCCGGAGGCCCACCTGTAACTGAAGTCCGAAGTTCGTCCGTCCGTCGTCGTAGCAGTCCAGTCCAGTCTGAGGCCTTCCGTTCTTGCTGCCCGGTGAGTACCGTTGCTGGGGTAGTATCTAGACAGGGTCAATTAATTTGTCTCTGGTCCGTGGGTTTGGGTACACAGATCCAACACGAAGTGTCCACCTAGGTGGATGCGGGTCCTGACGTGTCTCTTTATGGGACCGGTAAGTTTCGTACTGTTTTAGCAGTGCATCTAGTAATTCTAGTAAGTTCTGTTCTCGAGAAATTCATGTGTTTCTGTTCTCAGTATTTCAGGTAATATTCTGTCCGAACTGTTATTTTAAATGGTTTTCCATGTGTTTTCAACGTCGTAGTATGAGTGATTTGTTTCTTAAGTTATTATTGTGTTTATCGTGTATTGTATTGTGTCCAGACTCCAGCCTAAGTTATGCCTCTGTTCACGAAGTTACGTCAGTTAAAAACTAGAAAAGGTCTGCTCGAGGAAGCAGTTCCTGTCCCGCCTAGGGACAGTCCAGGTAATTTTATGTATCATAAGCATGGCATAAGTGCCATATTATATCTAGACTTATGGGTGGAGTACACCAAGGAATTAGAAGAGAAATATAGATGGCCCGTATCAGGTACGTGGGATGCCGAGTGCATCATGCGAGTAGAAGAAGTATTATGGAAAAAGAAAGCCAGACAGTCCCAGAAAGATGCCATCGAGTTATGGCGCAAAGAATCTCATAAAAGAACCGAAAAAGAAATCAGAAAGTCAGAATTAAGTAGAGAATCCACAGAAAGAGCCCAAGAAAGGGAATTAATCGAAATAGGTGAACAAGTTAAAGCCGAACAGTCAAACAGACAGAGAAATGCCCTCATTAAGGGTATGTATCCTCTTCTTGCCGAGGGCTTGCCAAAAGCAACCCCGGAAGCACCATGTAATTTTCCGCCGCCATTAGTTCCGATTAAGCTACGTCACAAACCGACCGCAGCTGATATTTTTCTCTCGTCCTATTTGGACGACACGGTCCCAGAATATGCAAATCCTGCTCCGCCCGCTCCTGTAAATAATGTAATTCCTGTTCCTCCAGCCACCGGGGCACCTGTTACAGTACCTGTTACGGTACCCCCGGTCCAGCCTACAGTACAAGTACCCGTTACATCGGTCACTCTGCCAGCACGAAGAGTATCAGTCGACGATTCCAGTTTAGGGGCCGCGGGGGGAGGTCCTCCTGGTACCCCGCCGCCACACAAACGTGTAACGTTAGTCGAGTTACATGAACGTGCGTTACAGCGTACGCCTAAATTTCAGTCCGTTGCAGATATCAAGCGAGCTCTCACCGAATGCCGTTATGATCCAGTCCCAGGCGATGATAATATGGTTATATATTCATTGCGTGTAAGACGGGTGACCGAGTATTTGGACACCCTACCGAATATGAAAGAAGATCTAGACAGAATTTATCGTTTCATTCGTACAGGAACAGACCCAGAAAGTATTGGCGAAATCATGTCTCTAAGGAAAGCTGAGACCCAGCTCATGCTATTAAAGTTTCTAATTAATTGTTTAATAAGGGAACAAGATTATCCAGATAAAGATCCGACCGAAATGAAAGTCCTGACAAGGTGGAGTGATAATATAGCCGAGGGAAGACATAGGACACTCAGTTGTATAGAGAGTATGTACAAGAAAATTCCTAAGGAAATAATAAGGTTACACGAGAAACGCAAAGCAGCACAAGCAAGTGAGAAAGAAGACGACTCTGATACTGAAGAGGTAAACGACGAGAATCCCACTAGAATAGCGTATGTAGGTAAAACTAGACTTCCCGACCGACATTCACGTCTAGAACACAATGAAGTTTTTCCTCTTCCAGCACCAGAACAAGAGAATCTAGAGCAAGTATTTCAAGCTACCGATCACATTCTGAAATCACGAATCGGTTATAGTGAACTTAGTACCATGCATGAACAAGAACTAGCCCGATCAGCAGTCCGATGGGCTACTGATTCTACCACTTTTCCAGACGAAATAGTGGCACAAATGTTTCTGAAACTGCCCCCAGCCGAGCAGCGACTGGTGGGTATGTATATGATCCAGCACCTCATTACACTGTATGAGGGACAGCATTCTGACCCAGGTCCGTTACATGATGTTCTGAACGAGTTACTCCAGTATAAATGGAAAGGTTTAGGTACCGATTTAATTAGTGTCATTCTAGAACAGCGCCACAAATATAGAACGTTTCTGAATCCGCATTTTGTTCATGTCTCACCTCCAGAAAGTAAACCATTCTACATGGATAGACAGAATCCGTTACGAGAAGTACACCCAGTTAGGACACCGGGTGGTGAAATGCAACGAGTATTTGTTTACACTCCTATCACAAAGATGGAACTCTTAGAGATGAAGAAATTAATTCCCTGTCACGACAAAGACCCAGCAGGGTTCCATCGAGAATTAAAAGACATGCTCCGTATGGGAGAATGCACTTATCCAGATAATATTAAAATGTTAAAAGTCCTGTTGCCCGCAGGGGTATATGAAAAACTCAAGGAAAAAGAATGGGAGTTGGGAGAGAAAAAGATAGATTGGACAGCTCTAGAAGCTGAAGATAAAATACGAGTACCAGGTACCGGTCTTGGGGACAAATGTAAAGAATTGCCCGAGTTATTAATTCAAGTTTTGCCAAGGTTACTAGCCACGAAAAAGGAAGATTGGGATGCAATCTCAGCATGTAAACAGAAACAGGATGAAGACACTAGTGATTTTTATTCTAGATTTGAAAAATGTTTTTTTATCAACAGTGGTTTGAAGACGAGTAGCGAGTCATACCCTCATCTTTTTGTTACTAAACTAGTCGAGAATTCAAGTCCACAAGTTAAAAATTGAGTTTTGAAAGTCGAAAGTACCTGGCAAGCTAATACCCCGTCACAAATGCTTCAGATGCTCCAGTATCACCAGAATAGAATCAGGGAAGAGCAAGAACACGAAAAGAGACGTATGAAAGACACGAAAATGAAAGTATTAGTTGCACAATCTGTTCCACAAGACAGTCAGAAGAGGGGTCCGAATCAAGCCAGTCATCCTGCAGCTCCCGTTAAAGGGACATGCAATTATTGTAAACAGCCAGGTCATTTTATAAACGAGTGTGCAGTTCTGAAACACAACATAGCTACTGGTAAAACTAAAGAAAGACCACGTCCGCCTAGACAAGAACAAGTTTCACAGACTTCTCAGTCACCACAGAATGCACAACAGACAGCTCCAGCACCGCAGCCCATCGCTGCAACACAGCATGTTTCACAGCAAATGTACCAGTATGCCCAGACAGAGTATCCAACAGTATTCATGAAACAGCCTAGAGAGGGAGGTAGGCTTGCCTCTCATCGAGATACCTGTAGATCAAGAGGGTCCCTATGTACACAGTGAAGTATTAGGGAAAGACAGAAAGTTTTTGATTGATACAGGGGCAAGTAGGACTACTATCAGTCATGACGAGGTTCCAGGGGCTCCGCTCTCAGGCTCTAGAAATGTTTCCCTTGGATGTTCAGGAAAGCCTATTGTGAACGAGATTTCAAAACCAGTTTCTCTAGAAGTCGGTCCATTGTCCCGAACTACTGATTTGTTACTTACGAAATCATGTCCAGAAAATTTGTTAGGCATTAAAACATTGAAAGAATTAGGTGCAGTTATTTGCTGTTCCCCAGAAGGAATCCGATTGTTTTTTAGAGACTTTAAAGGTCACTATGTATTACGTGATTTTGATCCAAGATTGTCAAATGTACCGCAGCATTTATGGGCGCAAGGTCCAACTGATGTAGGTTTTATGCAAATCACACCCCATCGTGTGACCCTCAAGCAAGGTATAGTCTTGCCACGAATTAGACAGTACAGATTGCCGCCTGAGGCTGTAACAGCCTTATCCAAAATTATTGACGAGCTCATTGCTCAAGGAGTGGTTGTAGAAACTGACTCCAATGTATGTAATTCTCCTATCATTCCAGTCATGAAACGTACTGATCCAAATGCACCTCCAGTATATCGATTAGTGGTTGACCTTCGGGAACTTAATAAATGTATCATACCCCAGTATCCAGTAGTCCCAGATATTTCATCCCTATTGACAGCCATTGATTCTGAAGCTACATTTTTCACTGTTATCGACCTCAAGAATGCATTTTTCAGTGTCCCCATTCATCCAGACAGCCAGTACCTTTTCGGTTTTTGTTTAAATGGAAGGAGCTATAAATTCACACGAGCTCCTCAAGGTTTCACAGAAAGTCCTAGTATTTATAGTCAAGCACTTAAGAGACAACTAGACAATATTCACATGCCAGCTGACACTGCCCTGCTCCAGTATGTCGATGATCTACTGATCACCGCCCGTTCTGAACGTGACTGCGAGCGAGCGTCACTTACAGTCCTGTATTTTCTGGCCGAGCAGGGGCACAAGGTGTCCCCTTCGAAGCTTCAATTCTGTGTCCAGCAAGTGATCTACTTAGGCCACTTACTGTCCAAGTGAGGTAGGCAGTTGACACCAGAACGTATCCAGTTGATAGCGAGTCTTCCACAGCCCAAGACACAGAAGGAGGTACGTGCTTTTATTGGCCTCACTTCTTATTGCAGACAATGGATTCCTCAGTATGCATTTCTAGCCAAGCCACTGATACAGTTAACGACACAGGAGGCAGCCGTATCGACTGTTCTCCCTTGGACATCTGAACATACACTTGTTTTTAATGAATTAAAGAAAGCCTTATGCCAAGCACCTGTTCTAGCTACACCGAACTACAGTAAGCCTTTTACACTTTTTGTCACAGAACGTGATGGTACTGCATTATCTGTTCTCACACAAGATCAAGCAGGACAATACAAGCCCTGTGCTTATTTTTCAAGCACATTAGATCCAGTAGCCCAGGCTCTGCCTGCGTGCCTCAAGTCAGTTGCAGCCACAGCTCTAGCTATCAGACAAAGTGATTCCATAGTGTTAGGACACTCCCTGACAGTACAAGTTCCACACTCCGTGGAAGTTCTTTTAAACCGAACACAGACTCAGCACTTGACAATTGCACGTTTAACAGGTTATGAACTGACACTGTTCCAGCCACACATAGAAATCAGACGCTGCAACGTTCTAAATCCTGCTACTCTGTTACCGTCAGTTACTTCAAATCCTGCCACACATGACTGTGTGGGAGTCATTAACACTATGACTAAGCCAAGACAAGACCTGACAGACATTCCATTACCTAATCACGACCTGACACTTTATGTGGATGGTTCATGTATGAGAACTAGTACAGGAGAACTAGTAGCCGCGTATGCAGTGACTACTGAAACCGAAGTTATTGAAACACACCGTATTGACACCCTGTCTGCTCAAGCAGCAGAGCTAGTTGCTCTGACCCAAGCCTGCATACGTGCAAAGAACCTGAAAGTAAACATATATACAGATTCACGTTACGCATTCGGAGTCGTACACGACTTCGGAGTGCTCTGGCAGGAGAGAGGGTTCATGACTTCTCATGGAACCACGATTCAGCATGGTCTCCTCATTCAAGCTCTGTTAGATGCAATACATTTACCGACAGCTATCGCTATCATGAAGTGCAAGGCACATACGAAAGTTACTGATATCATTTCCCAAGGTAACGATCTAGCAGATCGAACAGCCAAGCTTACAGCTCAGACTCCAGACATTCCGGTTAACAAGACACAGACATCCATTCCAGAACAGACTACTTGTATGACAGTTAAGGACCCTACACAAGATGTCATAGACATACAGTTACATGCTACTCCCGAAGAAATCAAGAAATGGTCCGAACAAGGAGGGGTCCAGACAGATCAGGGATGGGTGACGAAGGGAAAAGCCACATGGTTTCTCCCCGACTCTATGGTTCAAGTCATTATCAATACCGCACATAGTCCAGCACATCTAGGAGAGAAAGCTATGTTAGACAGTATACAGAACCTTTGGTTCAACAAACACTTACGAGCTGCAGCTAAGCAGAAAGTCCGTACTTGTATGATATGTTGCCAGTTCAATCCAGGTAAAAGTGTCCCGGTGGAACAAGGTGGATTCCAACCTCCTGACCACCCTTTTGAAGTCCTCCAGATGGATTATATTCAGATGGAGCGATGTCGAGGTTTCAAGTATGTCCTTGTAGTAGTATGCGCTTTGTCCAGGTGGACAGAAGCATATCCAGTCCCAGATTACACAGCCGCGACCACTGCCAGGCAGCTGGTTCGTGAATTCTTTCCCCGTTATGGACTCCCTAGGGTCGTGTATTCTGATAACGGCCAGCCATTCTCATCTGAGTTAATGAAACATGTTTCCCTTTTGTTAGGGTACCAGTGGAAGTTCCATTGTGTGCGCCATCCTGAAGCAGCCGGTCTCGTAGAGAGACATAATCAAACTCTGAAAGTCCGTATTGCGAAAGTTTGTAAAGAGAAAGGTGTAGACTGGCTAGTAGCCCTGCCAGTTGCTTTATTCTTTATGCGAATGGTTGCACACTCCAGATCAGGTCTGTCCCCTTATGAGGTCGTATTCGGCCGCCCCCCAAATATGTGGGGTACACCTAGACCCCGCAGTATTACAGATGTTTCCAGTACTATGTTGACAGATTACCTAGCTTCCTTGATGTCTGCCCTACACTCTTGTCGTTCACAGGTTGCCGCTGCATTTCCAGACAATACTGAAGTGAAACCGCATGAGGTCATTCCAGGCGACCTCGTCCTTGTAAGGAACTTTGATCGTTCAAGTCCGCTGGAGCCTCGTTGGAAAGAGCCGCGACTAGTCCTTCTGACCACCCGCACGGCCGTGAAGTTGGAGGGCCGCAAGGGGTGGGTCCATCTGTCTCATCTAAAGAAGTTCCATGGAGTCCGAGAAAAAACATTTGCAACGAACATTTCTAAAGACTGCCTGAAACCAGACACTGATCTGAATCCCGAACTGAAAGTTCCTCTGTTAGAGAAAACTCCGCAGCAGGAGTATAAATTGAAACTCCGGTCTAGTAAAATAAGTCAGCCAGTTTAATTGTCTAAGTCCCTCTCGGGTGAAACGGTTAGACAGGTCCCTGACATGTATGAGCTAGACCCCCATAGTGAGAGAGTTAGTCAAAACTCTATCAGATGTATCGTTTTCCTCAGTTTTATATTGTTTCTAAGTTTGATGGTTACCTGCACAAGTTATGCATTACATTTATGTTTTCCAAGTTCACATGTAAATATGTTTTCTAATGTTACAGTAGAGCACACATTTAGTGATCTGCCTCCTCACGAGCTATCCTATCGTCTTGCTATGCGAAATAATAAATTCATCAGAATGTTACATTATTCACACCAGACCAGCAATGCCACTAATTGTTGGGTGTGTGGTCGACTCCCCCCTTTCCAGACACCGAAGGGAGTTCTGCCACTCTTTCCTTATCCATTTTCACATAATGGTTCGTGTGGAGCATGGTCCACGTTAACGTCATCTTCCAATGATATGTCCCTTCTGAATAGAACATGCTTTCCAGACAAGCAAGGTCTCCCCCATAGAACAGGGTTAGATCTAGAAAATGAAGTTTATAATTTAGGTAATTATTCTTCGAATTTCATGGTCCTGAATGTTCAGTCCGATACTACTCCAGATTTGCCTGCTATTTCAGTACTACCAGTCAAAGGCGAATTATGTGTCAGAAAGAATGGTTCCGTACATGTAGGACATAGTGATTGTACTACTACTGTCGAGTATAGTGACAGTGGGAAATCTATTTTCAAAGCCTCACGTCATTCTTATTTTGTTTGTGGTCAGACTGCATATGTTCGTCTGCCCCTTGATTGGGATGGAACATGTTACATTGCCTTCCTACTGCCACCAGTTTTTCTAGCCCCATCTGATTATCACAGAAACACACATCTAGTACACATCAGACATAGAAGGGAGATTGAAACCCCAATTGTCGATCAAACTGAAACTACTCTAGAACAGTATCAAGACTTCAATAAAGGTTTCTTCTTCTTTATAGGACCTATCCAGAATAGTAAGCTAATACGTAGACTAACCAGAACCCTTGAAGCAGTAGTGAATGAGACTACTTCCGCTCTAGGTAACTTAACCGAAGAGCAATCTGCTATGAGATTTGTCGTGCTCCAAAATCGTCTCGTTCTTGACGTCATACTGGCCGATAGAGGAGGAGCATGTAGAGTCATCGGATCTAGTTGCTGCATTTTCATTCCTAATAACGCGCCGTCTGTTTATTCAGCTATAACCAGACTTCATAAAATTGCCCATCAGTTACACCAGAATCCAGGCACCTGGACATGGTCCGGTTGGCTCTGGAGTATTATATCTGCCTGGGGATGGAAAGTATTGTCATTTCTAGGTATTGCAGTAATGATTATATTCAGTTGCTGCCTCTGTATACAATGTGGCCCTGCGATTTGCGGCATTTGTGCTACCTCTTGTATTCCTAGTCCTAAGTCCCGTTCCAAGACAATTCGAGACGAGCAAATGATGCTATATGAAATAATAGATGGTATCATGAATATTGATGTTTCCTGATGGAAACGTAGGGCACAAGGAGGGAATGTGGAAAAGTAAATTTTGCCATGTTGTATGTGCCTACGTGTTCCCCATCTTATGCCATATGTGCATGATCGATATGCATGTATTCCCTCTGATCGATTAAAGACGCAATTACAGTTGTGTCCATCTCTAGTATGTCAGTTTCCAGTTCTCGTGAATACAACGAATATCAGGCCTATGTAAACCTACGTTGCCACATTTTACAGTATGCACGTTAATTCATTGAATTATCCCCGTTTCTAGGCCTCAAAAGGGCCCGGACTCAGATTCAGCTCCTGTTTCCTGAACCCTCTCCGAGGAGCGATACAGCCCCCACCTGTATCCCTGACCCTTCACTTACTTTCATGCCACGCAGTGCCCGGCTCGGGCCTGGCTCTGCCTCCCAGTCTGCCAAGAGTATGTTATGTTTCTAGTTATCAGTTCAGCCCTCCTTCTCTGCATTCCTAAGCTACTGAATCGCATCAATAGTTTCCGTCATGGTCTAGCCTTTATGTCTCCATGTAAGAGAAATACTGTATTAATATTCATAGAATATTCCTCGCACACGAACTATATGTAGAATTATGCATGCACCAGTCTTAATGTCTGTTAGCCTTTACCCTGATAACTTTTGGATTCTATCAACATGTTCTCTAAACACCAGATACTAGATAGGCTTTAGGTACATGTCGCTCCGACACTCCAGACTTTAGTCTCCTCTTCTAGCACAGAAGTCATAGCCCCCAGTTCTTCCTGGTAACACGTCATTGCCATTTGCGCGCACCACTAGGTTAGAGGTCCCAGCTGCTCAGGTAGCCCCCTCCATGTTTCCGCCCCGTTTATGACATATTCTGTTACGTTTGCATCACATGTCTATGTATATGCCCTGTACACGCCTTCTTGTTACATCATTTTGCCCTTATCTTTCGCGACTGCTACAAAACTCCGCCTACTGCTACGCCTACTGTATTGAATGCAATGTATTTTGTTTAACTATATATACTAATGTTCTGTTATTAAAAGTTATGCGCATCATTCCCAGATCCTGCCCCCGGCAGCTGCCGGGCCCTGCCATCCTATTCCCGTACAGGCTGTCCTGTTCCTGTCCTTTATGCCTGATTAAAGCCTGTCAACTTCAGCTACCTCGAATCTTGACTCTTATTTATTGAGCTATCTGTTTATATTGTATCCAGTCAAAAATAGAACCGGTAATTAATTATTTATTTACCACACGACAGGTCCACCACGCACGATGGACCTTCGAAACCACCACCCTCCTCGCGCTCAACACTGGCCACTCGACTGCCTGCTACCAAGCCACCCTGAAGCGCAGTCACGGGCCATTCTCCTGCCAAATCTGCTGCAACACCAGGACCCGAACCACCGCCTCCCACACCAGCCCAGGAAACAACAATGACCTCAAGTGCATCCTACTCAACACCCGCTCCGTACACAAGCACGCCATCGAACTCTGGGACCTCGACTCAACAGCCCCGGACGTCGCGTTCCTGACATAAACCTGGATGAACGCCTCCTCGGCCCCTGACATTGCCATTGCCATCCCGGACGGCTACAAAATCATACAAAGGGACTGTACCAACAATCCCGGAGGAGTATTCGCCATCATCCACAGGAACACCCTCAGAGTCACATCCAGCACCGAAGAAACTCTCAGCACCGACGAGCACCTACACTTCCAGATCCACACCGACCCCAAGACCACCGTCAGAGGAAGACTCATCTACAGACCACCGGGTCCACGCCCACAATTCAGCGAATCCATTGCCGACTTCGTCAGCACGCACGCCCTTCCCACCACAGACTACATCCTCCTGGGGGACCTGAACTTCCACCTAGAGAACAACAATGACAATAACACAATCACCCTGTTCGACAACCTCTCCAACTTCGGACTGAAGCAACTAGTGAATACCCCGACCCACCACGAAGGCCACACGTTGGACCCTATCTTCTCCGCCAGCACCAACGTCACGGTCAGCCACAGCACCACACTCCACTGGAGCGACCACCGATGCATCCACTTCTCCTACAATAAACTCACCGCACACATCCAACCGCCGCAGATACCCCGAAGATTCTGGAGCAAAGTCACCACTGCCCAGCTGACCACCTCCCTTGCCCAGGGCCCTCTGGCCAACACCTCGGACATCAACACCGCCGCCTGAAACCTCACACAGTGGATCAGCAACTGGGCCTACACCCTCGCCCCTATGAAGAACCCTCCGAACAAGCACAACAGCAGGAGAACCACCTGGTTCACCACAAACCTCAAGAACTACAAAAAATCCCTCTGAACTCTAGAGAAAGCCTGGCGCCAAGAAGGGACTGCGGAAAACCTCGAGGCCCTTAAGACCGCCACACGCAGACACCACCAGCTCATCCGCATCGCCAAGAGAACAGCCTTCAGAGAGCGCATAGACAACAACGCACTCAACAGCAAGGAGCTCTCCAGCATCGTGAAGGAACTCTCCAACCCAAGCTCCAACTCCAACGACATCCTTCCCACACAGGACCGCTGCGACTCCCTCGCAGCCTTCTTCCACTGCAAGATCGCGGACATACACGACAGCTTCGCAAACCAGACGCCTCCACCAGCTGCAGAACCAACACCCCCCACCGCCCTCCTCAGTCACTGGACCCCCGTCAACACCGAATACGTCACCCAGATCATGAACAACATCCACTCAGGCTCTCCATCCGACCCCTGCCCTCACCACATCTTCAACAAAGCAGACACCATCATCACACCCCACCTCCGAGACATCATCAACAGCTCCTTCAAATCTGCCACCTTCCCTGAGAGTTGGAAACATGCTGACATCAACGCCCTCCTTAAGAAGCCGACAGCAGACCCCAAGGACCTCAAGACTTTTCGGCCTATCTCTCTGCTCCCCTTCCCAGCGAAGTCACTGAGAAAGCAGTCAACAAGCAACTGACCAACTTCCTAGAAACAAACGGCTCCCTCGACCCATCCCAGTCTGGCTTCCGCAGCACCGAGACCGCCCTCATCGCCGCCACAGACGACATCAGAACCCTGCTCGACAACGGAGAAACCGCAGCCCTCATCCTCCTAGACCTCTCAGCTGCCTTCGACGCGGTCTGCCACCGTACCCTAAAAACACATCTCCACAACACAGGGATCTAGGGAAAGGCCCTGGACTGGATCTCCTCCTTCCTCACCGACAGAACCCAGAGAGTCCGCCTACCCCCGTTCCACTCAGAGGCCTCCAAGATCATCTGCGGCGTAGCCCAAGGCTCATCACTCAGCCCGACGCTATTCAACATCTATATGAGCTCCCTCACGACATAGTCCGTGCACACGACCTCACGACCTCAACATCATCTCCTACGCCGATGACACCCAGCTGATCCTCTCCCTGACCAAAGACCCAAGAAGCCGCCTCAAACTGAACACAGACAAGGCGGAGGTCCTCATCCTTGAACCATCCCCCTCCACATGGAACGACTCCTGGTGGTCCTTCACCCTGGGCACAGCATCGACTCCCACCGACCACGAACGCAAACATGGGTTCGTCCTGGACTCATCGCTCACTATGACCAAGCAAGTCAACGCCATCTCCTCCTCCTGCTTCAACACCCTCTGCATGATACGAAAGATCTTCAAATGGATCCCCACGGAAACAAGAAGGACTGTCACCCAAGCCCTCGTCACAACGATGGCAACGCACTCTATCAACGGCCAAGCTACTGAAGAGACTACAACGCATACAGAATGCCTCCGCACGCCTCATCCTGGACATCCCCCGCCACAGCCACATCACCACCCACCTGAGAGACCTGCACTGGTTCCCCGTCAACAAGAGGATCATGTTCAAGCTACTCACCCACGCACACAAAGCCCTCCACAACGCCGGACTCAAATAACTCAACAAATGCCTCTCGTTCTACACCCCGACTCGTCAACTCCGCTCAGCCAGCCTCGCCCTCGCCACCGTACCACGCACCAGAAGAACAACAACAGGCAGCAGATCTTTCTCCTACTTCACCACCAAGACCTGGAACTCCCTCCCCACCCACCTCCGACTAACCCAAGACCTTCTTTCCTTCAGGAGACACCTCAAGACATGTCTGTTCGAGCAATAGCAGCACCCCCTCCCCCCACCACCCTCAGCGCCTTGAAACTCTCGCGGGTGAGTAGTGTGCTCTATAAATGCACTGATTGATTGATTGATTGATTGGAGATATATTTGTTGCAGGAGTTTCAGGACTTTCTTAGCAGTCGTAAGTGAGGGGATGAAGGATTTTGTCTCAGTTTGCGCCTTTCTTCTTTGAGAGAACCATTGAACCAAGGGTTTTTGACTTTGCCCGGTATCCTTTTGCTTTTTGGCAGGGCTAGATTGTCAATAATTGTTGTCATTGTGGAATTGTAGTGTTCCGTGACCTTGTTGATGTTCTCCATATTGGTGGGAGGGAGAGTTCTTTCTTGTATTGTGCTGTTAGTAATTCCAACTTTAGATTTTTTGTGTCACAAACCTATTGTTTAGGTTTGGTGGATTGTGAGATCGGTTTCTTTCTTGTAGGGATATTTGGAAGGTGATAATACGATGGTCTGACCAATCGCAGGGGTTGATTTGGACTGTATTAATATTTTTTTCTTTGGAAATGATCCAGTCTACTGTTGCACCTTTGTTGTGGGTAGGACAGGTGAGGGTTCGACTAGGGATTGGTCGGTTAGGAAATATTTGATAGCATTGACTTGAGTATCATAGGGGTCTTCCCAATGAAGATTGAAATCCCTGAGGAAAATATCATTGGAATGTGAGATAGAGTTTGTTGTAATGATTTCCATTAGTTGGACAAAAAATAGGGTGTTTTTGCCTAGGGAGTGGCAAAATACATGTAGTTTGCAGATCTTGTTATCTGTGGATTTTAAGAAGATTACAAGGTATTCACAAGATTCAAGGGGGACGGAGTGAATTATAATAATAGCGATGTCAGCTCGATGGATACAAGCAATGCCTCCTCCCAATTTGTGTGGTCTGTCTAGCCTAACAATGTTGTAGACGGGAGGTACAAGAATGTCTACGTAAGGGGAAGAAGATTCCATAAGCCATGATTCCATCAGGGTGGTTAGATCAACTTCTCGACTCAGAATGAGGTCAGCGATGCCAGCAGCGTGTTTCATTGCTGAGCGGTAGCTTGGGTTAGGGAGGCTAATGAGACCTCTTTTCTTTTCCCCCGAGGGGCAACAGAAAAGACAACCAAGGGGGGATTCCATGGTTCACTAAAGCATCACTTTTTCCCTATGATCATTTTGACAAGTACAGAGATTGTACTCAGTAACCAACTTCCTTCTTTGCTCCAGATTCCCGTGACTGCTGGCCCTGTCCTGAAGACCACTGGCCCAATGAAGAGCGAATCCGATGTGATCTCACAACTCTACAGATCCTGTTCTTTGGGGAGCCTTTGGGAATCACATTATCATGCCTCACAAGCCTCCTCTTCCTAATGACTCTGTTTGTTCTCTGCATCTTCAAGAAGTACCAGGACACGCCCATTGTCAAAGCAAACAATCGAGGTCTCAGCTATGTGCTTCTCATCGCCCTCATGCTCTGCTTCCTCTGTCCCTTCACCTTCATTGGCCATCCCATGAAGGCCACCTGCATGATCCGTCAAAACTCATTTGGAATTATCTTTTCCATCAGCATTTCCACCATTCTGGCCAAGACCATCACTGTGATTATAGCGTTCAATGCTCGCGATCCCACCAGCCGCTCTTCAAGGTGGCTTGGGACCAGAATGCCCAGTGCAGTGGTCCTTCTGTGTTCATTTGCTCCTGTCCTGATTTGCACAGTCTGGCTGCTTCGTGATCCTCCGTTCCCAGTGAAGATACAGATAGGAGACACCACAATCATCCAGTGTGACGAGGGCTCTGTTCTCTTCTTCTATCTGATGTTGGGATTTCTAGGCTTGTTGGCCACTGTCAGCTTTGTGGTTGCATTTTACGCTCGTAATTTGCCTCAGAGTTTTAACGAGGCCAAGTTCCTCACCTTCAGTATGCTTGTGTTTCTGGCGGTCTGGGTCTCTTTTATCCCAGCGTATCTCAGCACAAATGGGAAGTATTTGGTGGCCGTGGAGATCTTCGCCATCTTGTCATCGAGTGCAGGACTCTTAGGATGTATCTTCATTCCTAAATGTTACATCATCCTTTGGAGGCCGGATATGAATACAAAACAGTACTTAATGCAAAAGACTATTTCCAAATGACAAAAATAAATATGATATTCAATAGTCTTATGTTCAAGTTTGACCTCTTGTTTACAGATTTAAATGCTGTTTTTTCTCAGGACTTCTATCATTCTAAGTTTGTTAAAATGATTTGGGTAACAATAATGATTTGATATTCAGCACCCAGATGCCCCTTGAGGTCCAGTGAAATGTACAAATTCCCCTGCTATGTTACATGTCGAGTGAACAATATTTTATTTCAGTGCTATCTGAAAAAATATGACGTTATTTTTAACTAAAGAAAAGACTTGGTGTAAAATAATGAGAGCATTTAAATTTACTGCTTAAATATATAGTGTGTTCAAAATATAAATATTGTTGTAGATTATTAAAGATTGGCTAAACCAATAAGAAAATACAGGAAATTTAACTATTTTGAGAATAGCTTAAGAACCAAATAACAGCATCAAAAATATTCTGTCTTTTCTTTTTAGTGCCTTTCCTTTGTGTGCTAATCAAATAATCAAAAGTAACAATGAACATATCAAGAACACAATCTTTTCATATTGTAATAATCAAGCTGTGATAATATATTTGTGGTGTTTTATTAGCGCTGAATATTTTATTTTAAAATCATTATTATGAAATAGCAAATTTTTATGGTTGTGTATTTCATATTTGTCCTTTCAAAATAACTCTGTCTGGTTGAATAAAATATCTGAACAGTCAATTTACCATTCTTTGTTGATTGCTTTTTCTGCAAGTTTTCAACAAAGCTCTGAATTATCTTACAGAAATTGCACACAGAGCTAAGGATTAGTGAGGACCTTTACAGCCTGGAGAACAAGACAGACATAATCAAGCATCCATTCTCACTGAAGGCTGCTGGGAGACCATCAGCCTTGGCAGGTTGTCTGTCTGGCTAGTTTATCACATAGCAGCTCCACTGGGCCTTAAGAGATGGATTTCATTAAAGTGTTCTGATTCAAGTTTGATCCACCTTCTAAACTCAGAATGGGATTTGTATTTGCTAATATGCCTAGATGCAGCCAATGATGGCATTAGTGCTATAAAATGCATATCACAGTTTACTGTTTGCTGTTTACACTCTACAATAACTTGTTTGCTGCCTTTATCGTTATCCTATTTGTGGTTACAATTCATATCATGTGCACTAGATTAGGATTTAAAAATAATTATTTAAAAGTGGATATCCCATGTTCTAGTGAGCCTTGAGTGTGTTATTCCTTCATGATTTGTGTTCCACTAACTGTGTGTGTCATGTCTCATGGGGCTCATCACTCCCTGAAACGTCTCTTATGCAAATATTGCTCTGTAGGTTATCTATTGGTTGCAGTTGAACTGGTTTCCTAGTTGGAGTTGACACATGGACTGAGTGCTTGGTGATAGGGGGTCTAGAAAAGTAAACAATATGGCTCTAGAAATTTCTAGAGAATGTGTAAATTGGTGCACTTTCATGGAGCTCAGATTATATACATTATTGAGTAATTGTACATGACACAGTCAAGAGACCAGACAGATAATTGTTTCTTATTTGACTTAAAAAGGTTATTCCCATTTTTCATTTCTGAATTCCAAATCTTATATTTGTTGCATCTATTTGTTACAAATAGTAAAAGATCATGTTGAGACAGGGCTCCACTCACGCCACATCTCCTTGCTGGGGGTCAATAGACATACTGCAGACGCATTTGAAATATTTTACTCATGGGCGAAGGTAATTCTGTAGATCCAAAACATCTGCAGAGGTACCAGGTGATTTTTTATCCTACAGTGACCTGGAAGTCCCTTAAGGATATCAAGAACACCAGGCGAAGTTTGGTCGTTAACTATCACATGCAGTGCAGAATGTCAGAATGGATCCCTTCAGTAATGATGGGACTGACAATTGTAGAGTGATTATGAGAAGGACATCAAACCAGCCACAAACTAGCAAATCTATTGATATGCATAAACTGCTCTTTTATTGTTACTACAGAGACAAAAGGGCCTAAAAGTATAGTAAATTACTCAGCTCAGAGCTGGAGCAAGGCTAGCACCATGTAAGAGCGACCACTGATACTGCAACCTCTTCCCATAAATCATAATAGAGTCTGGAATTAAAGTTAACCCCTATAGGAAATATTATTGTTACACATAATTATTTAAACTACTTAAAAAATATATAAATAAATATATATACATTAATGTAAAAATAATGGAACTAAATTGTTCATATTTTATTTATGCAATCAAATTACTTATATTAAATTATATACATCTCTTTCAATAATTATCTATGCATACTTTTCTGTTCAGTTAGAAATGTATTTTTTAACTTAAACTTCACAAAAAGAACTGCAATTTAATGTATTATATTTACATTATTACGATCTAAACTCAAGGTAAATTAATAAAGTTGTATTGTTTTCCTTTCGGTTATATTTAAAACAATTATAAATTATTGTTCAATAATTTCATATAAACATTTATTTTTATTTTCCCAATCATTTACCATAGAGAGACTCTGCGGTATAGGGAACATTTAAATCTTGTAAACATTTTGTAAACATTTTATTTGTGCTTTTCTGTATACTATACGGTATAGAGACTCCACACTACAAGCCTGTTTAGTGTTTCAACCGAGGGAACAATTTCTTGTACAATTTTGCACAATCTCCAGCTGAAATTCATTAACAAAAAATAATCAATCACAGCCAGGCTGGCCATATAAGATAGGCATCCACACACCAAAACTCCTTTACTGTCTTATTATGATATCGGGTGAATTTTCATCAGCGCGACAATGTTGCAGAAATGAACTGCCCGACCTTAGGTCAGCTGTTCAGACTATACTATTATGATGCAACTGCCCATATGTTGGTCACAACATCCCTTTCACAATTTATGCATGTGCAGCAGGTGGAAAAGACCTGCAGCACAAGGTTGCATTTGAAACATCCCTGCACCGAATGGCAGGCATCTCATTGTGCAGTGATGTTTGGGGGGGCAATAGGTGTTCCTCAGGCCCAAATGCTGAAGGCCACGGGGGGCAGGGGAGAGCTAAAGGCCTCCAATGTCACTTTCCAACTGCCTGTTAGGGAAGGCCAACATGGAATGGCTGTCGGAAACCGGCATCATTGTAGTACATAGTCCACGCTGTTAGATGTCGTTTGAGTAGGTTTATTCAAGTAGATAACATGTAGCTTAAATCCTGTACAGCAGGTTGTTAAGTTCAGAAAAGCAGTACTACTGGGAGCAGCCTGCTAGCTGCTCATCCCTTCCCTCAACGGTCACCACTCACACTAGTCACTCAAGCATTCCACTCATGGCCATACTCCAACATTCTACTCAGAACACTCACACTGGCTGAGCAGCTAGGAACAAGATAACATGGACCATAATAAAACAGCATGAAGATTCTAAATTATGTCCTTCCTATAAAACAGAAGAATAATAAATAAAACTATAAACAACAAAGTACAACAAGAATCAATGGTCCATAACCTAGGGATGAACAGTAGAAACCACATCGCAAGAGGGAAAAGAACTACACAAGGAGGAAAGATATATACAAAATACCCATCATCCTCCTTTAATAAAGGAAAATACAAACACAATATGGAAACTCCCAATGAAAGGAAAAAGACCATGTAAACACGTGGAAAAAGGGACTAAGGCCCAAATATGGGACCGAAGGGCCAAAACCCCAAAGATAGGTAGTGAAAAACGCCTACTACAAAAAAAACTAACGTGCGCCACATGGTGGCTTAAGCACACAAGGAACAAGACACTGTCATAAAGTGATTATGCAGACTTCCAGAAGGCACCACTTGGAATCTTCCCACAGGTGTAAACTCTGACCGCCGTCATCCTAATACAACAGTTGGACTTTAAACATCAGATCTCATCTCAAAGTCGCGCAAGTAACCTGCTAATGCAAATAATATTGTATTACTAAGCAAGGCAATATTGTTGTATATATAAATTGTAACCTGGAAGAATAAGAAAGAAGTTTCTGCTCACTTTCTCTGGTGAAAAAAATAACAGTTTTAAAACCTGTAAATGAATAGAAGATTGAATAAAATCAGAAACTCAAGAAATAGAAGAGAGGCTATAGTCCAGCTATTAATGTGTAAACACAGATTGCTGCCGCTTAACAATATAGGGTCAGAGTAGATGATAGGAAATTAATTAAGTAGTTGTGTAAACTTCTTTTGTGCAGGTTCCCTCTTGAGAAATTAGCAGGACTTAAAGAACACAGCATGAAGAAGATTGAGGCTTGGTTCGAGGAGGAATCTGATCAGATTGAGGAGTCTCTTCTCTCTCCCATTCCCCTTTCCCCCTTTGGTGCGGATCAGTCAGTTCAGAGCTAATAGACTGATGGGGTTATAGGAGGGATATTTGTACCAGCAGTGTTCTGCTCCTGTGGCAAGTTGGTGAGAGCATTCCTGACAATACAACTATATTACTAATCTTCAACTAAAGACTGTTTTGAGATGACATTTTGCTGCCTAAAAAAAAAGAAATATACATGCATTTGTTTGGGGGACAGTTGTACAATTTATAATTGTGTCAAGTGTGAAGCTCCATCACAATTGTGAAAGATGTTATGTTAGCATAACATGTACTTATGATACAGTGAATGTTCTAAATGTCACTGTGAGAAAGTGCCCCAATCCCCCCACCAAACCCTGACTTACCTCACATTTTGTCTCCATATTCTCCGTTCTTCCCGGGTCCTGCTTATGACAGCGAGGGAGGGCTTGAAAAGCAAGGAAACATTGAGAATGGACTTTGCGTCGCTTACAAAAGGTGGATTGCATAATCGCAATAAACAGACAAATCAAGGAATGGGGTTGCAGCAGAAGGCCTTATCAGCCATCATAGAAGGAGGAGAAAAGGAGAACAGGAAACAGACGAGGGACACCATCGGGGAGGAAGTCATCGGGAGAGAAGCTGCTGAGGAAGAGATGATGGGGAGGGATGCCATCGAGGAAGATGCCGCAAGGGAGGATGCTATCATGGAAGACACCGAAGCCGGGGAAGCCAGGGATGTGTGGAGCGAGGAGCGGTGGTCACCCGAGGACATGCAGGATCCGTCACAGCTCTGGAGAATTGCGGCAAGAGGCAGTGTGTAACACTGAAGAGGGTAAAGATTGGGTGGTGGATCAAGAAACAAAGTTGTTCCTACCTTTCTGCTACTTCATATGGGCTTTGTGTTTCTTTTGTGAATCACGTCTTCCTACTACCTACAATCACATCTTCTTCCCTTCCACAAAGTGCACAGGAGAGAAACTAAGAAAACCTCTAAATAGGTTATGACAATAGTCTGAAAACTGGGCACACAACAATAAACCCCCAATAGTATCATATATATATTTATTTTTTTCTTCACCCTTGCAAAATGTTCCCACTTGGGTGTGGTGAAAGGTTTTTATGCCAAGCCTCCACAATTATACTTACTGTATTTCTCCTTTGTTGCTTTATTCCCTCTGCAAGCCTCTCAGGACCACTCCCTCCAGAGTAGAGGAACACTGACAAGAAACCAGAGAAGTGGAATAAGCGAAGGAACTACTACTTTATTCAAGTCCTATTTAAGCATTAAGCATTATGGCTTACTATGTTACTAAACTACATCTAAGTAAGTCTGCTTTTTGAATAATAGAATTTGTTTTCATTTTTTGAAAAACCGAAAGGAATGTGTTCATATTGTGACAGGGTAACAAATACCCTCAAAAAATGTTAAATGTCCTTTGTTATGCCCTGATGATAAATCAATGATGAAATTCTTAAAGGGTCTTTTTCAGATGGAATGTTCCTTTACATATATGTTTGAGTATCTCAACTGGAAAATTGAAAATCAGCCAAAACCTATGACTCATTGGGAAATTGTAGAAAAGAATCAAGGTTTAATCAGTTGCATTTTGTTATTTCCAATTTAATTTTTGTCAGCCCCTGTCACTTTGCCACCGCTGGGCTAACGGAAGGACTCGCCGGCAGGTAAGTGCAACGGGGTTAGAGTCGGCAGACCCCTCCCAGACCCAAATGGGCTTTTGGAAAGACACGTGGTTGCCGTAGCCCGACCTCAAGATAGTAGCTGTAGGAGACTAGGATGGCGCTTTGTACCATGAATAGCCATTTGGCAGAGCCCTTCGCTGAATGAGAGATGATACATGGGAGGAATCACTCCCCCAGGTTCTGCTCAAGACCACAGGCTTCACTTCATGGCCTCCCCAGTGTTGGGCACCCGACTTTAATGTGGCGGCCATCTCGACAACCTGAGGGCACCACCAGTAACGGTAATAGGTGTCTACATTAGAGTGTGGCCTGGGAAGGGACAACCATAAGCAGCAAAAGGGGTAGCATATGCAGGCCAAAGCTCTACTGAATGTACAAAACCATTTCTCTAGAGAGTTGAGGCTCAAGAGGGAACGAGAATATGGAGGAGACAACATAACGCCAGGAGGGATAAAGCAACCATTGCATCAGATAAAGCACACACTTTCAGTCAATTCTAAAAGAACCTTTATAAGGCAGATAGTTATGAAACAATAGAGCAAAGACAATATTTTGGGGAGGTGTAACTTCTGCAGGTATCCGCACTGCAGAATGAAGCTTTGGTGGAGCCGATAACCACAGAAGATGTGAGCAGAGCTATACCTAACCTTAAATTACACAAATCACCAGGCCCTGATGGACTGACATCCCAGTTTTTTTTAAACGCTTGGGTCTGAAATAATCCCACGATTAATGCACCTCTTCAACTCATTTGCATACCAGGGACAGTAACTGCATCTATTGGGGGGCTCTCATTTCGGTATTTTTTTAAGCCGGGGAGGGATCTTCCCCAATGCAGCTCCAATCAGCCAATAATGCTCCTCAACCTGGATACTAAGATTACACAAAAATATTTGCTAGCAGATTAGAAACGTTAATGTAATTATCCCCCAATGTGCCCCCCTGGGGGCAGAAAGTCCACTAGAAACCAGGGAATATTTTGGCGCAATTACAATTATGGGCGCAAGCCGACCAAAATGGGCATGGAACCCCCCACCAAAATGACAGCCTATCTCTCTTTCCTTAGGGCAGTTGGAGGCAGTAGCCCCCAATCTGCACCCCGGGGGGGCAAAAAGCCCACTGGATGCCAGAGATTTATTTTGCCAATTTGAGTTAGTGGTGGAGGCTGCCCAAAATTTGCAATCTTGATGCCCCCAGGGTAGAAAGCCCACTAGAAACCAAGGATTCTTTGGGTATTCATGTAGGGTTTGGGGTTGCCAAAAATGGGCATGACAACCCACACCCCACAGAGAAATTCCAGTCTTTCTGCCCCCCTGGGGGTAGATGGGTGCAGTGGCCCCTGATCTGCCCCCAGAGAGCAGAAAGTCCACTAGGCGGCAGCGATCCCGCTGTTTTTTTTTATACATGGGGTGGGGACGGCCCTGAATCGGCGTATCAATGCCCCCATCTCCCAAAAATATATCCACAGTCTTTCTGCCCCCTTGGGGGTATATAGGGGCAACCCCCCCCCCGATTCCACCCAGGGCGGCCGAAAGCCCACTAGGCACAGACTTGTGTTTAGCAATGTGCCTACCTGTGGGTTTTGGGCCTTAGCACAGCGGGCACATACGGAAACTGGGCAAATCTGTAAATGTTTGAAAACTAGACACCAAGGGGAATCCAGGATGGGGTGACTTGTGTGCCTATCACCAGGTTCTGTTACCCAGAGTCCCTTGCAAACCTCAAACTTAGTTAATAACACATTTTCCTTACATTTCTTCGATGGAAAGCTTGGATCCACAAAATTCCACCCACTCCACATTTCGCGATGGTCTTCAAGATAAATGATACCTCACTTGTGTGGGTAGACCAAGTGCTCACATCATGAAATAACCAAAACAACGTGGACACACCACATTTTCTCAGTGAAAACGGACCCAGTGCCTAGCTGTAGATTTTGAACCCTAGTTTTGCTGGCTCCTAGGAAAACACTTTGTGAGAAAAACACATTTTCCTCACATTTCTGTGGTGGAAAGATCTGGAATCCGCATGGATCCGGGCTCGGAGGCCATCTAGGGAAACCAACCAAATCCACAACTTTCTGAAAACTAGATACATGGGGGAGTCCAGAACGGTATGGCTTGCATGGATCCCCTAATGTTTCCCTACCCAGAATTCCCTGCAAACCTCACATTTTGTTGATAAATTTTTCACAGGTTTTGGTGTGGGAAAGTTGTAGGATCACTGGACAGATACAACGCTCACCAAGATCTCCCGATAAAAATGGTATCTCGCTTGTATGAGTAGCCATAGTGGATGCAACAAGAAATGGCCCAAATCGTACTGTGAAGACTTCAGAATTATCTATAAAAAAACTACCCGGTTTTGGAGGGGCACCTGGATTTTTGGCCCAGGGCTCGTTGCTATCTAGGGAAACCTACCCAACCCACACATTTCTGAAAATTAGACACCATGGGGAATCTAAAGAGGTATAATGTGCATGGATCCCCTGGAAATCTAAAATTTAGCTTATAAAATTACTTCTTCCTTATATTTTTACATGGGTTCACCATGCCTGCACAAATGTCCTACCCAACAGTATCCCCCTGAGTCTTCCAAGTAAAATGATATCTCACTTGTGTGGGTGTCCAATGAATAATTGGCTAAAAATATATTTAAAAAAAATATATAGTGCTTAGAATCCTCGATGATATGTCCTTAATTCCTATGTTTTGGGCTCTTCCCTGTCATAAGCCTTTGGCCCACCCACACAAGTGAGGTATCTTTTTACGTGGGAGAGCAATGGAAACACAAATGATCCCTTGCTGACTTGAGAAATGTGTCTACATTTTTTAAATGTATAGCTTTCCAGGGTCCATTATTGCTTTCATACTCATTTCTACCATTCACTGTAAGAAGGATGAAAGCACAAAAAATAGCAAAAATAGGCTATATCCCAGTAAAATGCCAAAACTGTGTAAAACATGTTGGTCTTCTGATAAAAGTCTGCCAGTCCCTGAAAGATGGGAAATGGTGATTTTAGCCACAGAAACCCTTTGTTGACACCATTTGCAGGGACAAAAACAGATGCTTTCATTTACAGCACTTTTTCCCCATTTGTCACATAAAAATAAAATGTTGCTATATCTTGGCTAATTTCTGGGTCACCTCCAAGGGAATCCACAGACTGTGGGTACCTTTAGAGTGCCCATGGTGTTGGAAGAAAAGGACGCCAATTTGGTGTGGATACCTTATGTGGTCAAAAAGTTACAGGGACCTTAGCACAAACTACTCCAAAAAGACAAAAAAGGCTGAGCACAGGGGGAGAGGCCTTGCAGCAAAGGGATTAGGATAATCTTTGTGCAGGAAGGTATCCCTTCCTGTACACGAGAAATCATTAACAAAAAATTATTTTTACAGTTCTATGTGTACCAATGCAGTGCACATATACGTTGAACAACGCCACTTCAGAAAGTTCATGTCCAGGAAGGGAAACCTTCCTCCACATAAACAATCATCCCTGTGACCCAGGCATCCTTGCACCTTGGAGCCACTCAATTATAGGCCACTCATTACAGGCTGTTGTATGGGACACATTTCACTCCAGCCAATTCAATGTACGGTACTCCACTCTACCCTACTCTACTGTGTGCCACTCAAGTCTATGCCATTCAACTGTATGTTACTCCACTCTAAGCTATTCCACTTTATGCCTCCCCACTCTATGATATTACCCTGTAAGTAACTCCACTCAACACTGCTCCACTGAATGGTATTCATTGCATCACACTCCATTGTATGCCACTTCACTGTTCGCTACTCCACTATACGCTATTCCACTGAATGGTACCCCACTCTTTACTTTCCAAGTGTATGAAAGTTCACTTTATGCACTTCACCTCACCCTATTCCACTATATGCCACTCCACTGAATGCAAATCCATCTATGCCATGTCAATCCACTCTATGCTATTACACTGTGAGCAACTACACTATTTGGGTCTACTCTATTTTATTCCACATCTCCACTTTATCGAAGTCTATTTCATTCAACTGTATGTCAATCAATGCCACTCCCATCTATCACACTGTACTCCACTCTATTCTACTCCATGCCACTTTACAACACTAGAATCCACTCTGTGGCACTCCACTGTATTCCAGAGTATGATACTTTCCAACATTCTATGACATGCCTGCCCACTCCAGTGTATGTCACAGTTCTCACTTTACTATACTCCATACTATTCCAGACCATTGTACTCCACTCCAAGCCACTGTACTCGGCAACATAACTCTACACTCAGACACTTTATTCCACGTTATCCTATCTACTGTACATCACTATACTCAACTATAGGATATTTTATCGCATTCTATGACACTGTTCTACACTCTACTCTCCACCGCTCCACTCTACCAGTCTGCTCCACTCTGTGCAACACCGCTACACTCCATGCCACTCTATGACACTATATTCATGGTGTGATAGTCTACTGTATCCATACACACTCTACTTTACAAATATTTACATTACTTTATCCCACTCCACTCCACTGACAACACTCTACTTGACTCTACAAGACTTTCCAACACTTAATGACAGACCCCTTCACTGGACTTAACTAGATTCAACTCCAGTAATTACATTTTGCTTGACTGGATTCTATTCTACTCCTTCCTAATGCACTTCACACTACTCTATTCTACTCCATACCACTCCACTCTTGAACACTCTAATCCATTATGTGGCACTTCTCAGTATGACACTTTCCAACACCCAGATGTGTGCTGCACTGCAAGCCACACCACTCCACTTTAATACACTCTTTTCCACTCTTCTGTACAAACAACTCCACTCAGTATAAGCCATGCCACTCCACTCTACTCCACTCCACTCTACTCCACTCTATGGCTCCGCACTTTACCACATTACACTGTGCGATACTCTCCCTCACTGTTCTGAACAACACTCCACATAACAATACTCCACTCAAAAGTACTGGGCTCTATGATTTGAAACACATTTTTTATTAAAAAATACATTTTAAATGCTTTCACATAAATGAAAATATCAAGGGTTAAAGCATAGTTATAATTAGGAAAATCTCAAATACACAATCATTAGTAATTCTAAAGTTATAGTAAGGTTTTTCATGTACAATCTAGGTATCACCATCTCATTACTGCACAGATAAGATCACACTCTTTTCAGCTCACTAATCACACTACACTCACTATAATTCAGGACTCTATCCTGTGCAATACAAAAAACAGAAAGGAGAAGCAGCTCTCCCTGGCACAGTGGGAGAGACTCTCCTGTGAAGTGCACTGATTTCAACTGAGAGAGTGTAACCATAATGCCCTGTGGCACTAATGTACACATTTTAGCTGCATGTGGTGGCCCCAAAAGGGCAGGGCACCACTAAGAACTTTAAAAAGTGAGAGGATTCAGCATCACTCTCAATCAAAATTCAGAAACCAACCCTATGTTTGCGGGCCCAGAATGTTTGCCCCACCCCCAGGATTCTCACCACTTTCTTATTGTAAGAAATTGGGTAAGTGTTTGAGGTGATGGGGAACCCTGCTCAAGCTGCAAGTAAAATTATGTGTCAGGGAGAAGTCACAAGCAAACGTCAAATTAACCTGTGCTTAAATCTTTGGTATCTTGACATGAAAGCATTCAGGCTTAACTTAGCGACAATGTGTGAAGTAGTTATGTACCAATTCAAACAGAAATAAAGTGAACCACAACACTAGAAATATCCCACACCAATTTTGAAAATCAGAATAGAATTGAATAACTTGAACAGAACCAAAAGTCAAATTAGTAGAACCAGAGATATGCAACGTTATGAATTTTAAGTAAAAGACTGTCAAAAAGCATAAAGCAAAAACTATTGCTATCTGGCCATATTGGACGAGGACAAGTCAGGCTGACTATAATGGAGTGCAGTGATGTGAAGTCCGCATTCAGGGAGACCCTGCAGATACCATATGTATTTTGTGTTTTCCTTGGGTGATTTGACAGTGCCTGGGCTGCACTCAGATGGTTGGGATGACGATTCTTTAAATTCTATGTTTTCCGAACTGCAATATTATACTGTATTTGACACTGAGGATTTATATTTTAATTCTGCCAACTATGCCGATTTATTTGTTATCAACATTATGGACATATTTTTTGCATGTGGCTAATGGACAGAGTCCCATATATAACTATGGTCAGTGGGAACATTGCCCAAGACAATCTCAGGGTAGTTCCAAAAAACAAACGATGAAGTACACTTATTTTACCGGTCATAACCTTTCTGAGCCAGCATAATACTATTTTTAATTGGTTCCCACTCCTTCAAAAAAATATATGCATTATCAGAAAAAGTTACTATATACATCCCTTTTTATTGACAACTTAGCCAGAAGGGATATGGAAACACAACATTGATTCAAAATCAGTATGTGGTACAAAGTCATGGCAAGTACAAGGTACAGAATCTCTTTTTATGCATCCCTGATACCTATGCAGATTATCTTTCTTAATGACACGGTGCAAAAGTCTACATGTCAAGTGTTGGCTAAGATTAAATAATTGAATACTCCCACCATTCCATCCATGGCCCTCTTTGATAATTGGCAATCTTATACAGAATATACTGAAGACCAACTAAATAGTATGATAAAAAAATGTACTTCTAACTCTTCCATGATAGCTCCAACTGGATGGTTATTATAGCCTCTTTTTTTTGTTGAAATGAAGTTTATTTGTTACAAACATAAGATATAATGCAATAGCAAAGAATTACACTTATGCATAAAATAATCATGTCAAACTAGGAGGGGAAGGGAGAAAGAAGTAAAGAAAAAAGAGGGAAGGGAAACAAACAACCATTTTATGCATAACATACAAAAAAGCACCAATTTATGTAAAGAAAATCATACATATATTGAAATAATCTATGATCATCAGATAAAAACTATGTAAAACAATAGTAAGTGTAACTTCAAGGGGGTTTGGGTACTTCTTCAATGCAGGGGTTATGCATTGACAGTTTTTTAGCTGAAGCATTTAGGAATTCAGTAACAGGTATCGAAAGAGTCTCTATTTTAATAGCAAGTGAGATTGGGTGAACATAAACTCTATCTAATCTATGATTATAGCAAACACCATACCACCGTGCTTGAAAAGAAACTGCAGAGGTGCCTTTCCATGATTTGGTGATTTGTTAAAATGCAACAGCTATGAGCAAATCAATAATATAAAAAGAAGGGGACCAAACTTCAGAGACGCTACCAAGGAAAATATTTGAAAAAGAAAAAGAAATATGGGAGTGATAAATTACGTTAATCTGCTGCCAGATTTGGGTCCAGAAAGTATGTATTGCTGGACAATCAAAAAGCATATGTTTGAGGTCTGCTAATGAAGAATTACATAACCAACAGGAAGAGGAAATGTAGTTTAGCTGGAGTGATGCGGAGTGTATTATAAATAAAGAATAAGGTTTTAGTAGTATTAGCTGCTCTAGAAGATCTCCTCACTTTAGTCCAGATTTTATTCCATATTGGAATAGGGAAAGATTCACCCAAATCAGATTCCCAACTGCACTCTACATCGGATTTATTGTGAGAAATATGAATATCCATTAATTTGTTGTATATTAGAGAAGCCCGAAGGAGAATTTCTTAAAAATTATAAGTTAAGGGGAGGAGGATTATGAGAGGTGGAAACAGAATTGTAAGAGGCCTGGGTCACTGTTGTTAAAGATATATATTTAGAATTAAATGAGGAATGAAGGGAAAAGCGAGCTTGCAATATCGAGAATTGCCATCTTGAAAAAGTTGATGAGATCATTTGAGACCATAGAATAACCACTCTTTCCAGAAAATACATTTATTGTTGAGCTTAATATGCTTATTATGCCAAATTGGTGAATACAAAATAGTGCATATTCATCTAGAGCAGATGAGAAAAGTGGTTGAAAAGTTGTTCGAGCATTTTTAAGAAAAGGGAGAGAAAGTGATAACAATATATGAGAAAGAGAAATACATTCTTTGAAGGAGAAGGGGTTTAAAAAGGTTCTCTCAATGTCCACCCACAATGGGGAAAGGTGAGACTCAGCCTCATTCTTGGACAAAAAGAAGGAGGAATGTCTTAGAAAAAATGATAAGAGTAAAAATCTGGAAAGTTAAAAAAATAGGTTTGCTAAGAGACATCCTAGGAGGTTTATCATGCCACAACATTTTTTTAAAGAATGTTATATATAATAATATAAAAAGATTTAGGGATATTAATAGGAATATTTGATAGATAGAGCAATATCATTGGAACCAGCATAATTTTTTATAGAATGTAATCTACCCCATCAGGATAGAAATAAAGGGTGCCAACGTGAAGTAGAAGAACGTAAAGATGTTTGCAATTCTTTTAGATTCAGAGTAACAGTATCTTTATAGAGGAAGTCAACCATATTACAAGGTATTTTATTTTAATTGGGTTCCAATGAAAAAAAGAGGATAAGAAGTTAGCATGAAAGCAGAGCTTTTTCAGAGGAAGGATCTCACATTTGTCAGCATTTAGTTTATAACCTGAAACAAGGGCAAAGTCAGTTACTTCCGATATGAGTATTGTGGATTGGAAATGAATAATAACATGTCATCTACATATGCTGAGAGCTTCAACTGATTAGCTCCATAAGAGAAAGTAGTAATGTTGGTGTTCGACCTAATTTTTATTAAAAAGGGTTCTAAGGAAAGGATAAATTAAAGCGAAGACAAAGAATATGCTCGTCGAACTCCTCAGAGAGGAGGAAAAGAGGGGGATACAAGACCATTAGCTAAAATAAAGGATCTGAGAGAGGAATATTTTAAAGAAACATGATGAATACATTTTGGGCCGAAACCAAACCAAGCAAGAGTTGAAAGAATGAAAGACCTATTGACCCTATCAAAGGCTTATTCGATATCTAATGAGAATGCTGCTAGTATTATCCGATAAATGGTGCCCTTAAAACAGAGTCGAAATTAAGGGCAAGGATTTTTGCAAAGATTTTATAATCTACATTGATTAAGGAAATGGGTCTGTAATTTTTACAGAGTATATGATCTTTGTTTTCTTTTGGGAGCAGGCAAATCAACACTTCTTGAAAAGAACCTTCTGATTTTCGAGTGGAAATAAAATATGTAACTAATTGATATAATTTGGGAAGAAGGAATGGGGAGAAATGGAAATAGAATTCAATGTGAACCCCATCCCGGCCAGGAGCTTTTCCTTTCCTAATAGCTTGAATAGCAGTAAGAATATCAGTAGTTTGGCTATCCTCCTCCGAATAGGAAACATCTACATTAAGGGATAAAGGTGGATGAATAGATGCTAGATAATGAGTAATATCAGCCTGCTGACAAGGAGACTCTGTGGTACAAAGCTGTTGATAACAAATTGAAAATTCTAAAAGAATATCTTCGTTTTTGTGAACTTCTTAGTTGAAGCTAAAATAGATTCAATCTTGTTGCTTTTTTTTTAGATAATCGGCAAGAAAGTTGCCAGCCTTATTTTGCGCGCTATATTATTTAGCACTAGATGTAAGTAAGTATAAATTGGCAGATTCAGTGGAGAGTTTATTAAAAGTTAACTTGGCTTTAATAAGTTAAGTCAACACAATGGGAATTTGTGGAGTAATAAGAGTGTTCTAATTGATTAATGCGTGAAGTAAGTGAATTCACGGTTTGGGGAATGCTCTCCTCTTTTGAGCTACAAATGAAATAATGAAATCTCCAGAAGCAGCATTGAAGGTGTCCCAAATAAGAGGAGAAGAGGTATGAGGATATTCATTTTCAAAAAAGAAAGTGTCTGCACAGTCCTGAAATGCAGGTGTAAAGCTAGGGTCTAAGAAAAGCCCGTTATTAAATCTCCTTCTCCCAGTTCCTACAACGGGGGGAGTAAATCTAAAACTAAGGTTATAGGAGCATGATATAAAATTAGTACAGACCCTATGTCTGAGTGGGAAATATGTTTAGTAAGGGCCTTTGAAATAAATAAATAATCTATACGGGATGGTGAGGAGTGAACAGGTAAAAAAAATGATTATTCTTGGAGAGTGAGGTAACACAGCCTCCAAGAATCAACTAGAGATCTTTGAGTTATAGTAGACGTAAATCGAGTGTGGATGGAAGAGAAGATGAATTTAGACTTGGAGCGTCTATCTAGGAAGGGGTATATAAACATATTACAATCACCTCCCGATATTAAGTAATCATCAGTGCATCTCTCTTCTTCCCTTCCCTGAAAAAGTAATCGAGAAGATCGTCAATAAACTGCTGACCGCATTCCTCGATGCCAATGGATCCCTCGACCCATCCCAGTCCGGATTTTGAGCCAACCACAGCACCGAGACCGCCCTCATCTCAGCCACCGATGACATCAGGACCCCACTTGACAACGGGGAAACAACCGCCCACATCCTCCTAGACCTCTCAGCCGCCTTTGATACAGTCTGCCATCGTACCCTAATATCCCGCCTCCACAACACTGGGATCCAAGGCAAAGCCCTGGACTGGATCACCTCGTTCCTCTCCGACAGAACCCAGAGAGTCCGCCTCCCTCCCTTCCACTCCGCAGCCACCGAGATTATCTGCGGCGTACCCCAAGGCTCATCGCTCAGCCCAACCCTCTTCAATATCTACATGAGCCCCCTCACCATCATCGCACGCAAACACAACCTCAACATCATCTCATACGCCGATGACACCCAGCTGATACTCTCCCTCACCAAAGACCCAGCCACCGCCAAACTCAACCTCCAGGAAGGAATGAAAAACGTCGCTGAATGGATGAAACTCAGCCGTCTGAAACTGAACTCAGACAAGACGGAGGTCCTCATCCTCGGACCATCCCCATCCACTTGGGATGACTCTGGGTGGCCCACAGAATTGGGTACCGCACCGACACCCACTGACCATGCACGCAACCTGGGATTCATCCTGGACTCCTCTCTCACGATGATCAAGCAAGTCAACGGCATCTCATCTTCATGCTTCAACACCCTGTGCATGCTCTGCAAGATCTTCTTGTGGATCCCTACAGAAACTATCAAGATGGTCACCCTGGCCCTTGTCTAGACTACAGAAACACCCTATACGCAGGAACCACAGTCAAACTCCAGAAAAGTCTCCAATGCATACAGAACGCATCCGCACGAATCATTCTCGACATCCCCCGCCACAGCCACATATCAGCCCACCTGAGAGACCTGCACTGGCTCCCCGTCAACAAAAGGATCACGTTCAGACTACTCCCCCACGCACACAAAGCTCTCCACGACATAGGCCCTAAATACCTCAACAACCGCCTCATGTTCTACACTCCAACACGCAAACTCCGCTCCGCCAGCCTCACCCTCTCCACCATCCCACGGATCCGCAGAACCACCGCCGGAGGAAGATCATTCTACTACCTGGCGGCCAAGACGTGAAACTCCCTCTCCGCCCACCTATGACTGACCCAGGACCACCTCACATTCAGGAAACACCTCAAGACCTGGCTCTTCAAGCAGTAGCAGCACTCCCCCCTCCCCCAGTGCCTTGAGACCCCTACGGGTGAGTAGCCCGCTGTGTAAATGTATTGATTGTTTGATTGATAACATCAGTTTAGATCAAATCTGAGGCCAAAAGAGTTTATCTGTTGTGGTGAGTGCATATATATTAAAAATAGTTAAAGGAATTTTATTAACAAGTGACAAAACTGAAACCCATCTGCCTTCAGAATCAGCATCTTGATGTAGGAGTTGGATATCTAAAGGTTTATTACAAAGGATAGCTACTCCATTACATTTGCCTGAACCCGGAGATGCATAAACGTGACTCAACCATTGACGTTGAAGTTTGGTAATTTCCTTATTTGTTACATGAATTTCTTGTAGTAAAACTATGTCACCTTTTAATCCAGCAATATGTGATAAAAACTGTTGGCGTTTGATGGGGGAACCCAAACCTTTAACATTCCAGGATATAACTTTTAACAACATTTATACAAGGAAGAACTTTGAAGAAAAATTACTATGAAGTGCAAATAGTAAAATGTAATAATACATCATAATTAACATGTCCAATAGGAAGAGCACAAGAAGAAAAGAAATATGCAGACAAAGGTACAAAGTTGGAAGAAATGTTATAGTGAAACAAAACATGAATAATAACGAGAAGAGAAGAAAAAGACCAGTGAAAAAAATAGTGAGAACAAAATGGATGAGAGGAAAGATGTAGAATATATGTGAAAAGAAATGAAGACAAAAGATAGAGAGGTAAGGAGAAAGGAAGAGTATGACAGAAAACAAAAAGACCATACAAGTCAAACAACTGATAGTGATGAAAAAGAACCAAAAGACATACCACAAACAGACAATGAGTGTGGGGTTGGTGGAGCCACATACGGAAGACAGTATGCCAAGCGGGAGACTCCAGGACGAAGACGGCAAGGGGGAGACACTATCCAGGTGAATTGAGGGTACATAAATTCGGGTGGACCACAAAACCACACCAAATAGAGAAGAAAAATAATTAATTTGCAGATGATAAAACAGAGCTACAATAAACTACATCAAGGGAAATGGGACCACATAGCAGAGGACCACGATACCGCACCTGACATTAGAAAAGAAAAGGATTATAAGAGATTCAATACACAAAAATAAAACATATCAATGTAGATAAGAAAAACAGAGCTATAACAAACAACAAGAAAATAATTAAATCAATGATGACCCTGGAATTTCCATATTTTCTTACTTGCAGGTATCCAAGAAATGTTGCAGGCGACCTGGATCTTCATAAGCAGTCTTCTTATTGTTATAAGTCACCTTCATAACGCAGGGATGAAATAAACAATATCTAGCATTCAAATTGGGAAGAGCAGGGCTCATGTCCCAAAAAAATGTCAGTCGTTCTGCTGTCACTTGGCATAGTCCTGAGTAAAAAAGAGGTTGGAATCTTGCCAGGATATCTTTCCTTTGAGTGTGGCAGCTTTCAAAACCTTAAGCAAGTCAGTGTACTCCAAAAAGTATAATATAACTCCTCTTGGTTTGGTTGAGGAAGATGTTGACCTTGGATTTTGCCCTGAGGTAGGAGCTCTTTGAATAATCAATTTGGGAGATTAGGGAAAACCAATATTTGTGCTTGAAAAAAGGAAAGAGGGTCCGACCCTTCAAGACCCTCGACAAAGGCCAAAAATTGGCAAATTATTACGGCTGTTGCGATTTTCCAAATTTTCCACTTGCTGCATGAGGTGTGAAATTTCCAGATGCATAGACAGAACTTGCCTGGAAATAACCTGAACAGAGTCAATTTGCTATTCCTGATGAACCTCTTTTTGTTCCGTATGTGACCATTTATCCTCAAGGTTTTGGGGAAGGATATTTGTTTCCACCAAGTAGAGTTTGAGAGCACGTATTTCTTCAAGAAGTAACTCCATAGAAATTGAGGTTGAAGAGTTAAAAGGTGAAGGTGGGTCTTTTTTGACGTGCTTACCGGAGGCAAAAGATGACGCAGAGAGAATTAAGAAGATTGTTTAGTAGTATTATGAGGCATAATGAGCGCTGCACCATCAGCAGGAGAATTACCATGGTCTGAGACTTCCATATTATCCTGTAAAATGCTGAAATGGTTATAGTGCTCCAATGAAATACAGTCCGGAGAATTAGCACTACTATGCGTTGGGCGCGCCTTTGCCATAAAATATGCACTGGTAAAAGTATTTTCATCAAATAAATATTATAAAATAGTCCACACTGCCTGGAAATACTCAAAAGACTAAGAAAGTGCTCCTGTTGCCAAACCTCCCTCAAAAATGCTGCTTGATTTATGGCACAGATGTAAACTCACATCTTGGAAAAGTTACATCTTGAAAAAGTTAATTTATAACATGACAGCTCCCAGAAATTATATGGAGCATTAAACAATGCAGAAATTGCTGAAATATGTGGACGACATGAGGAGAAGTGAGAGACTGGGCATCATTAATTCTTATAAACAAAATGGCGGCCGCGCGAAACAGAGCGATTCGGGTAGCGCTCACCCCAGACTATTATGCAGCTCAAAGAGGACCGCTGGACTTCATCGACGATTGTCGATGAATACGGGGTCCAAATAGCAGGAAACACTGCCCAGAGGAGATCCGACCGCTCACCCCATCACAGAGCTGCACACAGAGGTGGCCATCTTTGCTGGCTCTGAAGCCATGTCCCCGGTCATTATAGCCTCTAAACATGACTTTTTTTGGGAACACTACTTCTGGGTTAAAATTAAAAAAAGCTGATCCATGTTATCCACCTCCGCATTCCAACACTGTCACTACTTATTTTGTAAGTAAATTATATGACCAATGCCTAGAACATTCCACATTGACCGCCTTGAAACAATATCTTTCTTTGCCAGATTTCCTTTTATGTTGCATATAATGAATTTGGTAAATTGTCGTAAATGAAAGCTGCAGTATGCCTACTCCAAATTGCTCATCTTAATTTAGATAAAGCGCTTGCTCTCGTCGACATTAGTATTAATTCATAATCATCTTGTTTTTATACTATGGCTAACATTGTGTCATTTGTAATTGATATTGTACAAAATGAAGTGTCTCCTTTGTATCATGGTCAGAACCAACTAATATCCATATGCAGTGTGTTTGGACACTGCAAACTCTTCAAAATGGACGCGCTCCTTGGAATTACCTATATTGTAGTACATTATTTTTTATTTTATTCATAAATGTTTAAAAAACATATTCAAACTGACATAAGATACTTACAGGGAAAAAAAGTAATTAGAAAACAATCAAAATCAAGACATGGGCGGGACATACATTACAATGTTGATACAGTACACATCTGGATTCATCTCGCCTGCGTATAACTAATGACATGATCTAAGACCCTGTACTTTGGGGTTTAGTGACAAAATCAGATAGAACGCAGAGGGCACATCCCACAACAGAAGGGTAAATTCAGACCAGGAACCCGCTACACATTATTCACCTACCGACTGACGCAACCTGCAAATGCAACATAATCCTCTCAGGCCTCTGTACCGCTACCTTGGCTTGCCTACCCAGCTGCCTCCCTCTCCTTGGGGCAATTCCGGGGGAATAGCAACTTGTTATATATGTCAGATTGCGTATTACAATATAGCATATCTGCTCTACAATCTCCTATCAATGGAATCAGCCTCTACGCTTTGCCAGCAGCATATCCATCGCTACCAGCTTCCTGTAGCTTTTAGCAATTTCCATATCCTACCCAAGTAGTGACAGAAGTGGGTTTGACACGAAGACATGTCCCGTGATGTCGCTCATAATAGTGAAGACCTCACTCCAGAATTTAGAAATATCAGGACACGACCAAGCAATGTGCAAAAACCATGCTTCCTGCTCCAAGCAGCTTTCACAATGGACAGAATTACGCAACCCAAAGCGAAACAGTCTAGCAGGGTTATCATAAACTCTATTTATGTATTTAAAGTATATTAAATAATGTCTGCTATTTAAGATTATAAGCTTTGTAACTATGCAGTACCCCCAGCACTTATCATCTAGTACCAAATCCAATTCTCTCTGCCATTCCTGATGGGCCTTAATGCCAAGTGTTGCCTTGTGTTCTACGGAGAGCAAGTAAAATATTATAATTAGCTTTGCAAGGGAATCTGCATGAATGAAATGCGTGAGTACAGGCGTTGCCAGAGGCTCCCGCATATCTTCCCCCAGTAGCTCACACCATGCAGGCCTAGCCCTGATATACTGAAATTGGTCTAATGGTGTGTGCACCGGGCCATCTTTGGCCATGTCGTCCCAGCTACGTACAACTTCCTCGTGGAAGAAGTCTCCTATTTTTAATATGCCCAATTCTTCAAGTGAGCGGTAAACATCTTGTTGCCCCCCATCTGGAACCAGGAGCATCACTCCAATGGGATCAGCAGCAAATACATGGGAGCTCCCGCTTGATGTACTAATAACCAATGCTAGGCATGCATAGTAGAGTTTATAGAGTACACGACACTGTGTTGTCTAATAGGAGGTTTACTGAGGGTCTGCAGCAGCGTGTCGGAGGCAGTTGCATTCATCTCTATATATGAGTGTGGTAGTTCCCATGGACCTTCCACCCAGCCATATGCATGGGAAGCTTGTGTAACTCAATAGTATAGCTCCAAATCTGGAGCACCGAGGCTTCCTGCAGAGTAAGGTAAAGTCAGAGTATCCAACTTGACCCTGGGCTGCTTTCCGGCCCAAGCTAATTTTCTCACAAGTGATTGTAGGGTAGCAAATATATGAAGCGGCAGCAACATCGGAATGTTTAGAAAATAAGAAGATAAATTTAGGCAGGACCGCCATTTTCATAATAGAGAGGCAACCCATCAAGGAAAGAGGTAATCTGATCCAACTGGTGATACTGTCTTCAAGTTAGGTGATTGCCTTCCCATCATTTTACGAGAGTACTACATCAAGGTTAGAGTGGATTTGTATCACTATATAGCAAATAGGATCTGGAGATCACTGCATGGGGTAATCTAAACTTGTAGAAGTAGTAACAGAAGTCAAAAGTAAACGTATCCAACTTTGACCACTTATCTGCATAACCTCCGATGGAACAGGATTGCGATTTTTCCAGGCTTCTATACATAATGCAGTGTATTATCTGTGTATGCCAAAAGAACCAAGCTATACACTGGGAACTGCTGTCCCCTGTGGCTATGATACTCACAAAGTGCATACGCCAACAGTTCAGCCACAAGTGCATAGATGAGTGGGAACAATGGGCAACCCTGTCATATGGCCCTAAACATGGCAATAGGAGCCGTAACCATATTACCAACATGTATCCTAGCAGTAGGCAGGGTTACAGCATGGTGACTAACTTTAAAAAGATCTCACCAACACCAATTCTCCTCAATACCCCTTTCATAAACTCCCATTCCACAGAGTCACATTTCTTTTTGGCTTCCAAAAAGACAGCCGCAGCTGTCCTTGTTGAGTTGTTGGATAGTACCAAAAAGTGTCCTGAGGTTGAGAGTCAGATTGTGGCCAGGGACAAACCCAGCTTGCTCCGGGGGAACCACCAGAGGGATCAGTTGGGTTAGATGATTGCCTAGATTTGGTAAGTTTCTTGGTGTCAACATTTAAGAGCAATAGGGGTCTATATGATGAGCAGTCAGTCAGATGAAGCTTTCCCAGGTTTCAACAGCATTATGATCATGGCCTGACGCATAGGGGGGGGAATGACCTCAGATTGGGCTATGTCTTCATATATGGCTACCAGTTGAGGAATTAATTTATGCTAGTCGGTCTGATAAAAGGTGACTGTGAGCCCATCTATGCCATGGGTGCTACTCTCAGCATACTTTTAGGTGCTACCTTGACTTCGGCAAGTTTGAGGGGGGCATGAGGTGCTCCCTGTGTGCATTTGTGAGGCATGTCATTTGATGTGTTCAAGGTAAACTTGTATAGTGTCTTCATCTGAGGCACCTGCACTGTGTACAATTCATTGTAGAATCTGCTAAACCTCTCTACGATATCTGCACGCTCATGTAAGGGGAGTACCTGTTCATAATGAATCTCAATTATTGTGTCTGCAGCTCTATTGGGAACACTAGGAGAAGTTTCAGTGCTCCGTCCCTCATCTCCTTGCCTTGGCTTTGTTCGCTCTAAGTTGGCAGGGTATGCCCAGACGTGGGTCTCTTGCTAACTTTGCCTCTGGATTCCAGCTAGCCACGCTGATGAGGGCTGTTAGCCTGAAACCGGTCTCAGGGTGCTTGTTTCCGGTCCAGGGAAGATATGGCTTGGCAGTTCGGGCTGGACTGTTCCCATGAGGCACAGTGCCAAGGCTGATTTACATATAGCTGTGTCTGAACTGGGGTGGCGAAGTGAGCTACAGAGCAATGATAGATTCAACCCAGATCTATGACTGGGGGTGAGTGTCTCAAAAGTGTCAGCGCTCCGTCCATCATCTCCTCATGTTTGTTCTAAGTTGGCAGGGTATGCCCAGACGTGGGTCCCTTGTTCCCTTTGCCACTGGACTCAAGCTAGCCTGGCTGATGAGGGTTGTTAGCCTGAAACCAGTCCCAGGATGATTGTTTCCGGTCCAGGGAAGACATGGCTTGGCAGTTCGGGCTGGACTGTTCCCATGAGGCACAGTGCCAAGGCTGATTTGCATATAGCTGTGTCTGAACAGGGGTGGTGAAGTGAGCTAAAGAACGATGATGAATTCAACCCAGATCTGTGACTGGGGGTGAGTGTCTGAAAAGTTTTAGCGCTCCTTCCATCATCTCCTTGTGTTTGCATCTCTATTGTCACGTTGCGTGTAACATTGGCCACGCCCCCTGTTTTTGTATACTCGGCTGAGACGCGGTTCTGGTTTACTGGCAGAACGCGGTCTGGATTTTCCCTCACGGTTTACTTTGACTAAGAGAAGAACTCCAGTTACGTAGACCCTGATTTAAAAAAACCTTCTGTATGGAGTAACCCTGACTTAAAGAAACCCTTTTTTGTATGGGACAATTGTTGGAGGATTGCCACAACAATCTACTTTGGTACCTTATGTGGGTTCGTCCTCCCTCCACCCCGCTCTCAACTTGATTACCTGTAGTGAATTGATTCTACGCTGAGACGTCTGTGGTTCCAGGCGTGGATACATACCAATTACATCTGGAGTAGACATCCTTTCCATCCTTCGGAATCCTTGATACATCTATAATTGGTGGCCCGTTCCAATTGTGTTGACGTGACCCCTTTTGCTTTATCCTTGGTCCTTTGGTCCAGTTCCCGCCCTTCCCACCCTTGTCATGAAGAAGACCCGCAGCAGAGGCCTCGAAATCGCCCCTTTTTGCGCTTGGGTCGAAACGTCGACGGCTATTCCCCTAACCTAAGGCCTACACCCAATTTTTTCCTCGCCCCACTCCCTTACTGTTTCTATTGATGTATATACAAATGTGTGGGTAGGCCTTTGTCTGTTCAACTGGAAAATTTGGTTTTTGAGTTGTACTAAATTATTTTAATTCTGTCCTTTTAGCTTATTTCCTTTCAATTCACTTGAGCACCCCCTTTATATCTTCTTCCTGTTCACTGCACTCTGCAGTTTCTTGGATCAATTATTTTTAGGATAATGTAAATAAACTTGTGATATAAAGTACTTTTGGTCTTTAATTTATATGTGTTGGGTTCATTGCTAATTAATATTGTTGTTTGCAAATCATACATCTCCTCAGGTACAAATTTTTTCTGTCTAATTGGAACTTGTTTATATTAACAATAAGAGTTACATGAATTGTGTCTTGAGTTGTTTCCAGGACCACTCTGTTTCTATATACACATTGTTACCCAGGTCCTGTGATTAATTGGGTTTACCCTATTGATTCAACGTGCATCTCTATTGGGTCACAGCAGCACATCTAGCGAGGCCCCAGGTCATTGCCCCTCCCCGTAAAGCTCAACAGTGGCACATTTGCCAAGGTGTTTCACTTTGCTACCAGCGACCTCCTGAAATTCCTCCAGAACTACCTATCATACTGTATTTTGTATCTTTAGTTTCCTGGAAAGTGTGCAACAAGAGTAACATTTCTCATTCTAATTTCGTCAGCCTGTCTCTTAGAGCCCTGCACACTCCTGCATGCTTGGAGATAGCAAAACCTCTGAAGAAGGCGTTAAAAGTTTCCCAGATAGTGGCAACATTTTCAACTGAATCAATACTCTTTTCATAGAAGACATTTATTACTATAGCCATTTCAGCGGAGGACACTGGGTCCATCAGTGAATAAGGGATAAATGGAGTGAACTGCCTAGTGGCAGTCACCCACGCACCCATCACCAGCAGACTGGACTATGGATACACCCTCTATGCCAGTATCAACAAGTCCTAACTCTGTTAACTCCAGACAATACAGAACACCGCTGCCAGACTCATCCCATGCATCCACCAGCACAAACACCATAGCCAACACCTACACAGACTGCACTGGCTCCCCGTGGAGAAAAGAGTCACCTGCAAGGTCCTCACCCACGCCTAAAAATACCTACTCATAAATGGACCCACATATCTTAACGACAGAATCAACTTCCACATACCCAATAGAAGCCTCCGATTTGCCAACCTTGCACTGGCCAAAATCCCACACATCCACAGAGCCAGAGAAGGTGGAAGAGCCTTCTCCCATATTCCAGCCAAGGCCTGGAACGAGCTATGGGCAGACATTAGACAAGCCCACTCCCTGAACACCTTGAGAAAGGCACTCAAGACCCTCAAGACCTGGCTCTTTGGCTAACAGTTCCACAGACCCCCCAACCCCCTTAGTGCCTTAAGACCCTAACAGTTGAGTAGCGTGCTTACAAATCCTTGATTGATTGATTGACCTTAGATATAGCAAAACCTATGCAAGGGCAGTCCTGTAGAGATAGTTTGAATAGTCTCCCATAGGTGTCAGAAGACATGCGTCAGCCTATGGGGGACCTCTTGGGTACCTACGCCCTGGGTAGCTAAATACCATATACTGGGGACTGATGAGAGTACCCCAGTCTCCATTCTGGGTTGTAACTAGGTTCTAATCATAACCATTTAGGGGAGAAAGCAGAGATACTGGGGTCCTGATTAGCAGGATCCCAGTCAGACTAGTCATAAAGAGCATTACATCAATCAAAACGTGAGGTAACCGTAGAAGCAGATCCTACTTTCCTACAAGTGGGATTAGATATACCTCAATTGACCATCCTCTGGCAGGGTTAAGGGACAGAGTGAGCACAGCACCACTTGCACCTGAATGGATTGTGCCCTGTCTCCTCACTATAGGTCTAATACCCATATGTTGTAACTACAGCCAGAATGGAGACAAACCTTTCAATTGTACAGCATTCAGGCGTGCCTCGCTTTTGCCAGAAATCCAGAATAATAGTGCCCTTATTTCACACGGAATGTCAGAATGATGTATTCAAATGAATGAGGAGAAATTTGATAAACTCAAAGAAAATTAGCCCTCTCTTTAGCTTTCAAGACCCCTAGCTGTAATTTTAATCACAAAAGAACCCTTAATTCTTGCTGATTTCCAAAGGATATGTTCAGGTTTTACTTCTTGATACCATCAAGAACTCTTCAGGTATGACATCCTTTTATTATAAATATAGCATGTTAGTGCTCTAAGGAAGCAACTGTCAGGCTGCTGCTGCTATTGGAAGTGCATTGTAGTGAAATGAGTCCTGCCATTTAATCCGTTTGTAAGTTTAGCTTTTTGGATCTCCCCATTTTGAACCTTTTACTCCTGGTGAGTCTCACAAGTGGTGTCTCGCCTACTGAAATCAGAGAAGGGATTAGAGACACTAAGCTGGTTACACATGTACATGTGTACACATGTGTGTTAACATGTGTAAGGGCTGTGCTTGTGAGACTACAGACAATAACTGCACACAGGTAGCCTGGTACCGATGGAACTCTGCAAGGTTAGATGTTGACCTGGGCTAGGCCTTATAATATTATTGTGTACTGATAGCTAAAGTCAGTAAGATTTACTGATTTATCTGCAGTGTTACTGCGTTGTATACCAAGGGCCCTATTTTGCTTTGCTTTCCTCTTTGAAGTCTAGCAAGTCATCAAACTAGAGTGACACTTCTGTGCCAGATTTGAATATGCAAGTCCAAAGTAGATTAATGTATACTTTATGTGTCATATAATTTTCCATTTTTTCTCTGGCTCAGCTCAGGATCAGAGTCCAGGCCTTTAGTTTCCCTGCTATTTCTAGTTAATTACACTGCCCCCACCAAGAGGGACAAACGTCGTCGCCACACAGAAGGAACAATTAACAGTGTTTCACTGAGCTCCTGAGAAGGAAGGGGTGGAGAAAAGAAATAGCATCCATTAATTAGCTGCCACATTTTAATGGGCAGGGACAGGCCTGGTCCACTGAACAAAAGAGAAAGCCCAGACTTCTGGAGCAAACCTAGGAGGGGTCTTCCTTTAAAGATTTAGTGGGAAAATCCTGGCAGTGATGTCCACTAGGGACTGAACTGATTCTCCTGAGGTTATGTGAGAAGATAACACGTGACAGTAGCATCTTGATTTGTCTCACTATGCTGTGATGAAGGGTTGAGAGAGGGATGTAGGGTATTGTGGCACCCCAGGATTAGCCAGGATTATTAATCGTCTGGAGCTTTCCACCACCACTGACCAGCTCTTAAAAAAGGGAGAGAAAGAGAGTTGGACACTGTTATTGGATGGCAAAAACACCATGAACAACTGGAAGGACAAGTCCTCTAATGCCCTGATGGACTAAGGACTGTGCCTACAATGGACCCTAGGGTGATTACCTTGCTCCAGGACCAGGGAAGTTGGTTGCCGTATACCCCTTAAGGCCCAGTTGGGGAACCTCTCTACTCAAGCAAGAGGAGAGGAGCACCAGAGACCAAGATAAATAGGAAGAACAATTTTTGGACAAATTTCAGAATGGTAATGAGGGATGAAGAAATAAATGGCATGGGATTGCCAAGTCTCATAGTGCATATTTATAATTAGTGAATTGCTTTACACATACAAGTGTGAGTCTGAGACTAGAGTAATTGCTGACATTCCATGAGATAAATGCATAGAGTAATGTATGTATATACCACTTGGAGTCCATCTGCTATTCCTTCATTAAAACATTTCAAGCATGAGATCAAAAGCCTGCTATTTGGTACACTCAAGTACGAAAAGTCAAAGTTACCTTGGGAAGTTTTGAATACATTGTTTGAGACTGTGATTCCCAAAGATCTATGGATGGTGTGTAAAGTGGTATGAATAACCCAACAGAAGAACCTCTGAGAGTTGCTCAAACGGATAGTCTGTCTCGAAGTGATGAAGAAATATTGAGTGGTAATAGAGCATTTATAATTGAATGTTTTCCAGAGAAAGGGGAATTGGTTTAAAATAATGGGGCTTATTTACAAGAGCCTGTTGCTGCCAGAACATCACTTTCTTTGATGTTTTGGTGGCGATAGGCACAAAGCCTTATTAACATGAATAAGGCCCCCTTTCTTGCAGCACTTAGCGTGAAAGGGGTGGGCGATGGGTGTTGCAGTGGGCATTCCGCCGCAACACCATTGCTTTTTTATGCTGCCCAGGTTTACAAGGATGGGGCAGAACCAAAAATAATAGAAGGGAAAACCTTGTCTCAACATGGTGTGATGAGAAGAAGTGATTAATTTCTAAAAAGTGTTGCTGTTTCTATGCATGCTGCATTCTGCAGCACACATAGAAGCCTCAAATCACTACTAGTGGTTGTTCATTTGCAAGAAGGTGATCTATTCCTAACCTCAGTGTTTAACAATTGAATAAGATCCGAAACTGACTGAGGTTGTGACTGTCCTTGGAGCTTGTGTTGCGTTTGCATATGGCCTACATCATTCGGGATCTCCTCCCCTGCACACTCCTGAGATTCCGGTGGGACTTCACTGACTAATATTTATGGGTGGGAGACAGACGTATCCATATTTCCAGAAGGGAAGAACGTCCCTGCTTCTTACTGTACTGTTTTTTGTTTTCCTGGGGGGACGGGGAGGGGTACTTTTTTTGACTCCAAAGACTCTACCAACACCTGGAATTTGTTAGGGCTCAGAGTGTCTCATTCTCCTTCCCACTTTCCCCTGAATAAGCCGAAACCAAAGTAGGGTTTTTCAATTGCAGCGTCTTTGGTACTACTTTAAAGAAGGTTCTTAATGAGGGGGTAATTTTTAGGTAAGATGTCTGTAGGTCCCTCTTTTTTCCTATTGGCCTTCTCTTTTCTGGGGCACCCACTCTCCTTCATCGCTTTAAAAGGAAGGGCGGGCTCTGACTCATTGGTGTTCTTGTGGGTTCTATTCAGAGTACTCTTTGTATAATTTCTAGCCTCCAAACTTCTCAAGTTATATCCAGCAAGCAAAGCGACTTTCTCCCGTGGCTCCCTGAGCTCTGCCACACTTGAGGCACCGCTAGATTGTATATTCAATGAGGCGCTTTCTTCTTTTCTTCTTCTTTGGGAGAATAACATATGTTTTAGCAATATTAATGTTACACACCTTCCCTTCCAGATTACTCCTAGAGTTTCTTCCCAATTGTAGAATCTGACATTAAAAATGTTATTAAAGCAGGGAAAGCGAATAAGGCTGCAGGACCAGCTGGTCTTCTGGTCGAGGTGTATAAAAATTGGAGTGATTTCCAGCCCCGGTAATGGTTAGGTGTTCACTGACATTTTTGAGTGTGGTAAGGAGATCCCTCACTCTTGCAATTATGGCATTGCCACTCTGATCCTCAAGGCAGATAAACCACCTAACTGTTGTGACTCCTACAGGCCTAACTCACTGCTCAACTCAAACTACAAGGTCTTCACAAAATTACTAGCAGATAGGCTGAGTGGGGTGTAGAACATGCTGGTTCCTGAGGACCAGAAGGGCTGTGTGTGTTGTAGGGGAATTAAAGAACTAACCTACAACTTAATTGGGGTTGCTGATATAACAACCATATTCAAATACCACTTGCAGTTATTTCCGTGGATGCAACAAAGGCATTCAACCAGGTCAATTGGTCTTATCTGCAGGAAATTTTGCAGATTTCTAACTTCTGTATCGCAATAGCTCTCCTACATAAGAATCCTACAGTCAGGGTTTTGGTGAATGGAAAAATCTCTAATGTTTTTAACATCTATAGGGGGACCGGGCAGTGGTGCCCGCTGTCCCCCCAACTTTTTAATTTGTACATTGAACCACTAGCTGAAAAGATAAGGGGGCATGAGAGCATACTTCCTTTTAGATTTTGGGGCTGGAAGAAAAAAGTAAGGCTTTATGCAGATGATCTAGTGGTGTATACCTCAGATCGTAACACAGCACTGCTAATAGTATCCAACCTGGCAGCACTCTTTGGGTGGATCTTGGGGTATGAGATTAATTAAAACAAAACTGTTGTAATGTAGTGGAACATTAACTCGCAATTGAACTGTGTGAAGGAAGGTTCCAGCGATTTCATCGAATCCTGAAACAATCTCTACAATTGACATAACTGCCTCTGGCTATTTCATTAGTTTTGATAAGTTTTCCGAGGATCCCAGTGAACCTGAAACAACGCCAGCTAAAACAACTTTTAACGAACATGCAACAGAACTCTTTCATCAACTGGAAAAGACCTATATCGTTTCATCATGGATTAAAGTATGGATTGTGTTGGGTATACTTTTTCTTCTACTTTGGTTGGCTCTGGTATTTACCTTGGGAATGCTGATCAATGGGCAAGATATAGTAAAAAGGACACAGCAAGTAAAAACACCAACTTACTCCTCAAACCACACAAATGATCCCATTGTGTACAAAGAGCCTTGTCATCAGTGAACATCACAGCCGTTCCTATACCTGGTGGTATACCTTGGGACAGAACTGGTTATGACATCTTTGGTCCTGCAGAGCTATTGAAGATTCCTCACCAATTCAAGGTTTCCTTGAGTGACTTTGTTTCCCCCAGCACCTTTTCTGATAATTGGGACTTTGAGACTGTTAATAATATGATGTCAGATTTAGAAATGTCTGCACATTTTACAAATCATGAATACTTAGAAGGTTCATCAGATAATGAACAAATGTACTGTTATAATCACTATAGTCATAATTTCTTGCATACATCTCCTAACCCTAGAAATGTACTGAAATGTAACCAATGAGAACATTGTCCAACGCCACCGAAAGGTAGCTCAAAAACATTGTATGACAAATGTTCATACTTTTCAGGTTTTAATGTTTCAAATCCAGAAACATTTTGCTTTGGAAATGTTAATAGGACAGGAATGAAAAGTATATTGACAAATACAAAGCAAATTTATTCTGGGGCCTTTTATTCTCAACACTTTACATTAGGCTTTGACTTTCGCAAAGACACCATTGATTCAAAAATGGTCTGGAGCACAAAGGCCTGCAAGGTGCAGGGATTAGAAGCTTTCTTTAGAGCCTGCATTATCCCAGAACAAATAATGTTTTTAAATGACACTGTTCAACAGACATCTTGTCTTGGGTTAGCCAAGATAAAAGATTTAAACAATCCATCCGTACCTACACCTACAACTGATAGCAATATTAATTCAGGGGGGGACGTACATACTATTTTGCTTAACAACAGAACAGATCCTGAATAGAACAAATGGTTAATCTGGCCCACAGACACAAACAACTGTCAAGATAGATTCCTAAATAAGACACAAGGGTTCACATTCACTAGGCCAGATCCAAGATATGTCCAGAGACAACATCCAGGGATAGTAAAATCATACAGTGTGGGAAAAGTGTGCCTTCAGTGGCTACAAAAATCTACACTAAAGGAAGCAAACCAACACTTATCTTTACTTAAAGATGTCATTGATTTGAGGGACTTCTTACAAGGACCTACGAAACTACGTCATAAACTTTTTATATACGCCGGTATCTATGCCCTATATTATGAAGCATGGAAAACATTGCAAGCAGGGACTACAGTACCAATACGAGAAATTGATCGTATTAATTTAGAGAAATCTCTCTCAGTTGTTGACAATGGGTTAACGACTGTCATCCGGAATATATTCTTTGGACAACATAATATCCTCTGCTATAGACATAACGGAACAGGACGTGGTCATGTTACAAAATGGTCAATCACAATTGCGTTCTATAATGCTTTAGGGCTGAATGTTACAAAACCTTTGTTCTGGTTATGTGCCTTGGCGTCTAATCAACACCACGTCATTGTTTTCTGAATTTAACCTTACAGATAAACAAATCACATTGGCACAGAGGGGAGCAGACTAAACGGTGCTGTGCATTGAAGAACTGGAAAGATTACCATTAACTGTTTCGAGAAACTAGCACCAGAATGGATAATACATGGTACAATCACTCTGCCTGTTACGATTTTCCATTTTCAGTATTGTTTGAAACACATACCAGAAGGCGTATATGAATGGTTGGGTAAAGAATACATCAAGACATCCTGGGATTTACCTTATACTCACAAATGTTGGAGTGGGGGAAAAGAAGTGTTTCTTAGTGGTATGAATTGTGAATATGCACTAAGCGGTTCACTCTTATGTCAGGGTATTTATTTACACCGGGTCTGCGATGGGTCCTTGAACAACTTATCATGCCACCAGCAAAATTCTCCAACGGCAGTGATTGATCCAATTTTTAGGCAGCTTTCTAATGGAAAGTACATTATGTTGAATGATCACAGCTGCTGTGGCATGTTGCCAGGAACCCCCTATCTCGTAACTGTGTCAGCCAGGGTCACTTGCTGTATGCAAGTATTGTTTCCTAAAACTAAGACAGACGGGAGGTCACCACTATGGCCTTCACTGAACATCTCTTCTATACAAATTGATTCATTAAGCAGAATGAAAGCCATTCTTTTACAAAAAATTGTGCCACTGACCTCGGTCAAAGAGATGTATGATCTGCAAGTTGCAAGGACTTCTGCAGAGATAGAGGCCCTTTTATCGACCAACTGCCCTATACATTTCTCAGAAATGTTAGATGGTATCTTAAACATGTCTGGTACGGGTGGTATTGTACATGTATTTAAGACGATTTTTTCGGGACTATTAGCACGCTCTAAAGCAGTACGAGGCATATTTCCAAACTTCGTGCACTCTGTGTTGTCCCCAGTGGCTACCAATCCTGATGTGGTCATTCGTTGAGATCTTACAGACGCAAAATGTAGACGTGAGATACATGGAGCAACAGGCACACAGGTACCATCTACTTCGAACTTTGCTAATGCGGCTGACGCTGACGGCGATACTTTTGATCTATGTGCGGTTGATCTGCTTAACAAGGTAGTCCTACTTTCACCTACAATAGTAGACAAATTCTTTACAAGCTTAGAAGATTTGATGGTTTCTCCAAACACTGACACTGGCTTTTGAAGTTAACACACAGTGTTCTGTAATACTCTGAATTCAACCTTCATTTTTCAAAACAAGCTTCTAACTTTGGAACTCTATTTTTTCTATGATCAGACTTTTTTCCAAATGTGTACTTTTTTTTGGCACAAAGTAATCTGCTTAAAGTAGAATTATTATTCGAGAACAGGAATTCTTTGAAAACCTCTTAGAGACAATATTTGACTTTGTCCACACTCGAACAATGTATATATTCTGTAATGGAATGGTCTCGACTTTTCTTTTATATTTAAGAGCCCTTTCATAAATGTGTTTTTATGATTCATTCGGATAGCTTTTTTCAAATGTCATCTATATGCTTTGAATGAAACATTTCCTTTAAACGCGTACACCACAAATGCTCTTTTCATGTACAACCATTTGAATGCATTTTTATGTATTTTTGGGTGGGGTTTTAACTCATCATGTTTAGATATGTTTTATGTGTTTAGAACTTTGTAATGTCATACATAATAAAGTGGAGTTGGTGTTGTGTGGCATTTTAGGCTCCGAGTGAATTTTCCCGATTCATGACCTTATATAGGTACAATTCACCTTGTCCTAATATAGGCATAAAAATCAATCCCTTATTTAGACATAACCCATGCAGATCAAACACAGGCATGGACACTTGCACCCGTACCAAACGTCACAACAATTTCTTGGAAAATCGGCTTAAGCAGTTAGGGAACTTCCCTTTCCTTGAATATTGATTTGTCCAAGAACTCATGTACTTTGCAAAGAACGACTATTTCCTAAGCGTTCTTTCCTGTCGTTATTATGCCTGACTTTATGTCAAACTATGGCATTCCGAGGTACCTTCAAGGTATAAATATACCTTCACTTGCTCTAGCAAGACACGGTGGTTCGGAGCAGATCGACTATCTACTTGCCCGACACAGCCCGCTACAGCAAGTGCTGAAGAAAGCCAACCCTCCAGATGATGCACTGATCAAGAGGCTGCCTTTCTCTTGCCGAGAATCCAGCTCCAGTGTTTCCATGCTCCCCTTGTGGGGTGTTGGGAAATCGAGTCCCAAGACTGAGATCCCAGACCTCCTTCATTGTAAACTAAGGTATGGAGCTGATTAGAACCTAGGGAAATCTTGGATAGATTCTTGACAAAGAACACTAAAACCTATGCTACACAATACTTACTTCGTCCCGCGTACTAGACTTAGGTTAGGTACATTGGGGTAGGCGTATTTTAGAAGCACCAGTTGAGTATTTTTAGTCATTGTTATTTATGTATGTATTTATATATGGTTTAGGAACCATACAAGTATTATTTTATAATATTGTTCTCGCTGTATGCATTAAACTTTGCAGTCTGCATTACGATTGTAGCAGTTCACTTTTCTTGCATGAGAAAGAAGACTGTTCAATAAACCTTTTATTGAAAAACACCCGTCTCTCTATTTCTCTGCAATTCTGTAGAAACGAAGCATGCCTGAGTGACTGAGTGAAATACGTATCTATTGTTTCCGCGACTCTAGAGATACATTTCTTATTCTTGGGAAACAAAGTTGTCATGCTTATGCGCTTATCAGAAACTAATCCCTTCTTGTGAATTTCTAGAGACCTCTGAGCTAGCTGGCCCTCACTATTAAGTTTAATATATTCGATAGAGACCTAGTCGACCTCAGTCCTATGTCTAATCTATAGGATATATTATTCCAATGCGCAGAGCCTATTGGGAATATAGGAACTATACTACACTCCCAAGAACCTCTTCTCTCCAAAATAATGAGGCCAAACAGTGCCCTTTCCTAGAGTGCCTCACCTGCATATCCTGTCTAGTTCTGTTTGAAATTCGCTGGGCTAGGCAATAAATATTTGCCACTCACGCAACGAGGTTCTACTCTACTGGGTTGTATTTTGGCTCTAATCCTTTATAGGTAGAGATAGATGAGACATTTTATTTTCCAGGGGCTATATCAGTGAGCCGACATAGCAGGACTTAGTCTACGTCTGGGTGCCCACAGCAGTCACGTGCTGGTGCAATGTGTTGTGTAAGTGTTTGCTGTGTAGTGCACTTGGAATACGTGTGTTTGGTTCAGTGTAAATGTGAGTGTAAGAGCTGTAGAAATGTCAAGGTAGGCTCATGTGACTAGGCAGATTTCTCTCTAAGGATGGATGAGGCCACACCCATGCTGAAGAGATGTAAAAAGATGCAATAATACATAACTTTTGGAATATTGCAGGTCTTTGGGTGATATCTGGAGGGATTGTCCGCAGATCTCTGGCATCCAGAGGTTTGCTTGGCACAGTGTAAAGATGTAAAGAGTCTGTTTGTTAAAAATTTCCCTAACAGATAATCCTGGGACTTTGTGAGCTGGAACCCTCGGGCCTTGTCAGGTCTCGGGAGACTACTTCTGAACTGGTTGCAGGACCCAGTAAAGCTGATGCACGTATTGCTTGATTGCAGACCTTTTGGATAAGAGCTGTGGGTTTCAGGCCAGCTTGTTAGAGAAACATGCATCAATATTTGGTCTCAGAAATGAATTTGCATGTCCTTCTTATATTGTAAGCTCACAAATATCAATTTAGAACAGATTTCCTTAAACCCCTCGATTAACACGTTGAAGTGTGGGCTCATAAATTGGAGATCTGCTAGCAAACATGCTACTGATATATTCAATCTCATTCTAGAGGATGATTTAGACATTCTGGTCCTCACAGAAAGAAGACTTACTGAATCCTCCTTTACATAACCTAATCCGACTCAATAGAATTGGGGGAGGGGTAGCCTGCATTTATCGTAACTCAATATCAGTCAAGCAAGCGGACTCCATTGAGCTATCCTCTTGTGATTATCTATGCATTAATATCTCAGATGCTAAGCGCATCGCCAGCAAGCTACACATATTTTACCACCCCACAGGTACAGGTGATAACTTGACTTATGGAGATCATGGCATCCAATGCCAACTCTCTAGTTGCTCATATTTTCTTAGGTGACTTCAACCTTCATTGTAACACCGCAAATGATCATATTGTAGGATGTCTTAAAGAGTTTCTGTCAGAACAGGAGCTATTCCAATTCTGAGACAGACCAACCCATTACAAGGGAGAGAAATTGGACCTCATTGTTGCAAAATCAAACATCATCCTACTTGAATCCATCACCCCTTGCGATTGGTATGATCATTACTGCATCCTCTTCTTCATCAATATCGAAGCTATTCATAAAAGGGGCCAACCCTCAAAATCAAGGCAATGGAAACGGAACTTACAAAATATCAATCCCATCTCCTTGGTAAACCATTGCAACTCAGCTCTGACCCTAATGATGAACAAAACTGATGTACATGACCATACAACCTTCTGCAATGACACAATACTCAAAATCATGGACTCCACAGCGCCCCTACAGGAAAAAAAAATGTTTCCTCTAAGATTTCCAAGCCTTGGTTCAGTGAGAGCCAGAACCTGGAGCATAGACAGCTAAGAGCAGCTGAACGTCTTTGGAAATCGGCTCCTAACACTGATAACCTGGAGCACCTTAGAAGGTTATGGAATTCTTACAATAGGAAGATTCTTAAGGCAAAGGCAGACTTTTCCAGAACTCAGTTGAACCAAGCTATCAATTGGCCAAAAAAACTCTTTGAAATTGTCAAGCAACAATCATGTAATACAACTAACTATAGTGAGTTAAATGACCTGGCCACTCCTACCTGTGACGTGCTTGCCAATTTCTTCCAGGAAAAGACTAGGACCATCAAGCTAGACATTCAATCAAAGATGGCCCTCCGGCAATCTATGGTCCAAGAATCTATATTGGGCGCTTTATTCGAAGTACATTTTAATAATCCAAGGGAACTCACGAAAAACAATGCGTCTTAGCACACCTTCTCGCCAATCTCTCAACAACGTATCAACAACACTCTTCAAACAATCAGCCCCTCCAATCATTTCTCTGACCCCTTGCCTCCTGCCCTGTTCAAAATTTTAAAAACATCTATCCTACCATTATGGGATGAAATTGTAAACGCCTTCCTGAGTCAAGGTGTCATACCGGACTGTCTTAAAATAGGGCAGGTCACTCCTACACTAAAGAAAGCTGATGCCTCTCCATCTGATCTTAACAACTACCGTCCTATAACCAACATCCCAACCTAAGTGAAACTATTGGAGAAATATGAACTAATTCAATTATGCAACCATATTGAGAACTACAACCTCTTAGACAGTGACCAATTGGGCTTCCGCCAAGGACACAACACAGATTCTGTACTTACACACATTATGGATGACATACTAAAAATGCTTATATAAGCAAAGTCCAGAGCACACTAGGAAGTAAGTTATTCTGTGAGAGTAATCACGTAATACAAGGAAGAATAAAAATCGCAAAACAAAAATTATTTTTCTTATTTAATTGCTTTTACGGGTCAGAAGGAAACTCCTGTCAAGGGGATCAAAAGGACATTCAAACAGCCGACACATGTTTCGTCAAATCGGGATATCACCCGTGACTCTTCAGGGCTGGGGGTGATACAAGAAAGGATAGTACAGTATTGTATTGTATTGTATTGTAAGGGGCATTTATAAAGCGCGCTGACACCATGGGTTTCCTGGCGATGGCAGACTACTGGGGGACTGGGAGGGTTTAGGCAGATTGAGGGAAGAGCCACGTTTTTAGGGATTTACGGAAGAAAGTAAGGGAATTGGAAGTTTTGAGAGAGATGGGGAAGGAATTCCAAAGTTTGGGGGCCAGAAATGCGAATCTCCGGCCTCCGGATCTGCAGAGTTTGACAGGGGGAGTGAGTAAGAGGTGCAGGTGAGAGGATCTCAGGTTCCGAGAGGGGCTGTAAGTCCTGATGAGAGATTTAAAAAAGGCAGGACAGGAACCAGATAAGGATTTAAAGGTAAGGCAGCCGATCTTAAAGGCGACGGGGAGCCAGTGCAGTTTTAGAAGGAGGGGTTTGGCGGATTGCCATTTCGGACTCCCAAAGGCCAATCTCGCCGCTTGATTCTGAACGAATTGTAGTCTGCAGAGAGATGTTTTGGGCAGACCATGATAGATAGCATTCGAGAAATCTAAGCGGGAGAGGACGAGGGCCATGATTACTTGCAGGAGAGCTTCAGGGGTGAGGAGATAAGCCACCTTCCTGATCCTGCGCAGCTGGAACATGCAGGAGGAGACAACTGTCCCCACCTGAGGCCTGAGGGAGAGACCGGAGTCAATAGTAATCCCTAGACTTTTTACCGAGGCCACAGGGGTGGGGGAAGGCCAAGTTCTGCCGGCCAAAAATGCGGACCCCAGTGGGTAGAGCTCTTACCAGGGAGGAGAAGCTCCGTCTTTCCGGGATTCAGCTTAAGCTGATTTTGGCTCATCCACGATAGGATGTGGGACATGACAGCCTGAAAGTTGGGGATAGCAGAGGGGGAATCAAGAGGGAAGATGAGTTGTAGGTCGTCCGCGTAATTGAAGACGGTGACGTCCCACTGCCTCAAGGAAAAAAGAAGGGGTCGAAGATAAAGATTGAAAAGAAGGGGGGACAGAGAGGAGCCCTGAGGGACCCCACAGGGCAGGTGCTCTCGACACAACAGACAAACAGTAATGGTTTTACTACTGGAGATCATAAAAGTTCACAGTTGTGAGCAAAATGGACCTCTAGTGCTCGTGGAAAACACACTGATGTGAGATGGGTACATAAACAGTGACGCCTTTATTAATAATCAAAGAATAACTTATTCTGCATGTTAAGCCATTGGTGAAACAGACCAACAGACTCGTGATCACCTCTCCAGATTACAAGAATATCATCTATATACCTCTTCCACCACCTGATATAGGGGCGGAAGGGGTTAGATGTGGTGAGGATATGCTGCTGTTCAAAAGTATGGACATACAGATTCGCCAGGCTCGGGGCGAAAATGCTGCCCATACTGGTCCCAGAGGTCTGGAGATAGATGTTGTCCTCAAACCTGAAGAAATTGTCTTTCATGGCTAACTTCGCCAGAGCCATAATAAAGGACACCGGAGTGATGGAATTCAATTCAGTGTGGCTTAAAATGTCCCTGATAGTATCTAAGGTCTCGTCTTGTGGAATCGACGTATATAACGACTCTTCTTCGAACGAGACCAGGTAGTCGGTCTCCTTGTTGTACTCAATATCCGGTAGGGCTCTTAGGACATCAGTAGTGTCCTTCAGGTACGTGGGCATTCTCTCAACAATAGGTCTGAGAAAATGGTCCACGAATGCCGATAGTGGCTCGAGGAGGGAGCCTTGGCCGGATATTATTGGCCTTCCAGGAGGTGGTCTCTGGACCTTATGCACTTTTGGCAAAGTGTAAAAGTAAGGCATTGAGGGGTGTGTCGTGGCTAAAAACTTAGCTTTGTGATTCGTAATCCACCCTTCACTTAAGGCTTCCTCAATCAGAGTCTTGATCTCCAAAGACAATCTCTCTGTGGGATATGTAGTGAGTATCTCATATGATGTTCTGACACGTAATTGTCGTAGACACTCAGTTCTGTAGTCTGCAGTGTCTTGAATTACTATCGAGCCCCCCTTATCTGCGGGCTTTATTATGATTGAGCAGTCCCCTGTTAAAGCTTGGAGTGCTAGGTTTTCAGCCCTGGAGAGATTTTTGAAATCATTCCTGGGGGAACTCAGTAAACTGTGAATGTCGTCTTTCACAGCCTGCTCAAACGTTGTTACCTGAGAAGGTACCTGGTGGATAAAGGGTTGGAAGGTTGATTTCTTCCTAAGGCCAGTATTCTCATCAGTAATAGTTGTTTATGTGATGTCTTGGATCCGGAAGAAATAGTGTAATCTTAGTTTCCGGAAAAACTGGGCCAATTCAACATGAATTTGAAAAGGATCACCGGCAGTGGTGATCACAAAGCCTAATCCTTTATTAAGGACAGTTTCTTCTTGTTCCGTAAGGACTTTTTGGCTCAGATTGACCACTAGACTTGGTGTTGTTCGTTCTCTGTCTGAGCTGGGTTTCTCCTGGTCTGGCTCCGGGTGCCTGCATGGGGCCCTGTTGAGTCTTTCGAGTGTACTTTCCAAATTCAAGTTTGAAACTATATACCCATACACCAGTGATTCATATAAAGCACCGGAATTTAGAAATAACGGCAAGAGATATGGGTCCAACTATTCTGGTTCCAGTTCTGGGTCTGGTTCTGAGAGTGATCCCGATCCAAACAATTTTCCGCCACCTATTTGGAGGAGGAGAGGGCGTTCCCAAAGACCCCAGAACTATAGGGGCCAGAATCCAGGTCAATTTCAACCATGGTGGCCACCAACACCTGGGGACATATGGCACCGCCACAGTATCCTTTTCCTATGAATCCGGGTCCTTTTCCTGGTTATCAATCGAACTATGGGAATCAGTCTTTTTTAGCGTCTGGCTCACGACGCCCCAGAGGAAAAAGAAGAAATGCACAGGCCCAAGTACACTCGAAAGACTCAACAGGGCCCCATGCAGGCACCCAGAGCCAGACCAGGAGAAACCCAGCTCAGACAGAGAACGAACAACACCAAGTCTAGTGGTCAATCTGAGCCAAAAAGTCCTTACGGAACAAGAAGAAACTGTCCTTAAAAAAGGATTAGGCTTTGTGATCACCACTGCCGGTGATCCTTTTCAAATTCATGTTGAATTGGCCCAGTTTTTCCGGAAACTAAGATTACACTATTTCTTCCGGAACCAAGACATCACAGAAACAACCATTACTGATGAGAATACTGGCCTTAGGAAGAAATCAACCTTCCAACCCTTTATCCACCAGGTACCTTCTCAGGTAGCGACGTTTGAGCAGGCTGTGAAAGATGACATTCACAGTTTACTGAGTTCCCCCAGGAATGATTTCAAAAATCTCTCCAGGGCTGAAAACGTAGCACTCCAAGCTTTAACAGGGGACTGCTCAATCATAATCAAGCCCCCGGATAAGGAGCGCTCGATAGTAATTCAAGACACTGCAGACTACAGAACTGAGTGTCTACGACAATTACGTGTCAGAACATCATATGAGATACTCACTACAGATCCCACAGAGAGATTGTCTTTGGAGATCAATACTCTGATTGAGGAAGCCTTAAGTGAAGGGTGGATTACGAATCACGAAGCTAAGTTTTTAGCCACGGCACACCCCTCAATGCCTTACTTTTACACTTTGCCAAAAGTGCATAAGGTCCAGAGACCACCTCCTGGAAGGCCAATAATATCTGGCCAAGGCTCCCTCCTCGAGCTATATCGGCATTCGTGGACCATTTTCTCAGACCTATTGTTGAGAGAATGCCCACGTACAGATATTGAGTACAACAAGGAGACCGACTACCTGGTCTCGTTCGACGTAGAGTCGTTATATACGTCGATTCCGCAAGACGAGACCTTAGATACCATCAGGGACATTTTAAGCCACACTGAATTGAATTCCATCACTCCGGTGTCCTTTATTATGGCTCTGGTGAAGTTAGCCATGAAAGACAATTTCTTCAGGTTTGAGGACAACATCTATCTCCAGACCTCTGGGACCAGTATGGGCAGCATTTTTGCCCCGAGCCTGGTGAATCTGTATGTCCATACTTCTGAACAGCAGCATATCCTCACCACATCTAACCCCTTCCGCCCCTATATCAGGTGGTGGAAGAGGTATATAGATGATATTCTTGTAATCTGGAGAGGTGATCACAAGTCTGTTGGTCTGTTTCACCAATGGCTTAACATGCAGAATAAGTACCTACGCTTCACAGTTGAGCTGAACAAGGAAAGGATCTCTTTCTTGCATTTGTCCATTTATGCAACCAGCACTGGGCTTGAACGTGAACTATTTTGAAAGCCGATGGCTAGGAACTCCCTTTTATTGTATGGGAGTCAACATCCCAAAGCCCTCAGAGACAACTTGCCATATGGGCAATTTCTCAGAGTGAGACAAAATTGTTCGACCAAAGAAACTTTCTCAAAACATGCATAATTACTAAGCCAGCAGCTGATCCAGAGACAATATCTGAAACAGTTAGTTAAACGCTCGCTGAAACGAGCAACTAACAATAATCGTCTCGCACTACTCGATTTCCCTGTAGTTAAACCACCTCTGGATCGTATAACTTTTGTGAGTACTTTCAATACAAGATCTAACCAAATACAACGCATTGTCAAACGCCACTGGAGAATTCTTAATGCGAGCAATGATAACATTGAATTTCCCTTGTTCGCTTTTAAGAGGGCTACAAGCCTCAGGGATAGGTTGATTCACACCCGTCCTAAAGACATACCCAAAAGATCTGTGGGTACCCTCTGGGATTTCCAGCTGTGACAGGGCATCATCCCTGTGGGTCCTGTTCGGTCTGCCCCCAGACGTCACGTACGGTAGAACTAGATATAGGGACAGATCGACCATGGGCGCTTAAACAATTTACAAACTGTAACAGCACCAATTTGATTTATCAAATGACCTGCCCATATATTAAGAAATATGTGGGCATGACGACCCGAAAGGTTCGAACCAGAATGCAGGAACATAAGAGTTTGTTTCGTTGCAAAAAAACTGTGTCCAAGTTGACTAAACACTTCTTGGAACTCAATCATTCTGAGTCAGACTTTATTTGGACTGTCTTGGACAAACCTCATTTTCCATCTCATGTGAGTGACATATCGCATTTTTTGTTCCTAAAAGAGCAAAAATGGATATTTAAATTGTCTACAGACACACTGGGTTTGAATGATGAAATAGCCTGGGTAGCTCTAAATTGAAATGCATTAGCCCCCGGTGTGGTTTGCCTGAATGTTACTGAGTTGTTCAGATTGATTTTCAAATGAATGATCTATTCTGGCAAGGGCATTTGCATATGTCTCCTTTTTTGGAAAGTATAATGGACTAGGACTGGGTCCAGTTATTTGACGAGGCTATCCACCTGGGGATAGTTACATTATTACAAGCACGCTGGTTCCAAATACTTATAAACTACAGGCACAATAAAGAACAACTGTCGCATCCTTAGCATGATGTACGGGGACACTGGGGTGTTCTTTTTGATTAGTTCTTTATGTATTCACTGCTGGCTGGCTGCATTCCGCTGACTATGGGGACAATCCTCTGGATTACAAAACTACACATACAAGATGATCGACGTCATCTTGTAGTCCCGACTGACATCTCGCGAGACTTCGCCAGTAAATAAAATGCCCATATTGATTAAATCAGTTGGTCGTTACCACGCTCGGTTGATAATAATAATCAAGCCTACACTCTCCAGTTAGTGCATTGCGCTTTAGGGTGTATTTGCTATACTTTGCAGGGTAACAATTCCAGTTCTCGGCATACCAGTCACCGAACTACACGCACACGACGGATGACGTCATTTGGTAGTCCCGCTTCCACTTCTCGCGGGACTATGCTAGCACACTGTTTTGCAATATTTTTGGAATATATTTCGGGAGTATCTACACCGATCATGGTGCTTAGCTGATACTGATCCCTGCTGCTTAATATCATTCTTCGAGCAGTGTCATTGCAGGTAATTTGACCTGATAGCACTTCGACATCGATGCTGCCAGGCCCGCCCAGTTCCGATTTTCTGCAGTATTTGTTACACCACATACGACTGTGCTTTGCCTCCCACTGAGCTCAGACGACCGTAAAGAGGTCGCGACGGACAGGTCAGTTTACAGAAGCAAAAGGTTCATTAACTAGAACTGTATTGGGCAGCAACAGTTTTCTTGTCTGTTTACATAGCATTTAGATGATAGTGGGAGCCTCCCCTTTCCCTGTAGGGTCAGGGACCTCACTACTTACAACTGGCAGTAATTCTGAGAGAGGCACAGAGGTTACTCGGTGGGTCAATGGCCTGATTGGTCCCTGTTTTCTCTGAAACTTTTTAACTGTCCTCCAAGAGGTTGGGATTTAGTGAGGGTGGGCACAGACGTAAAGTTTAGGAGAGCATAAGCTAGTCTTTCTATCTCTTCTTCACTTACACCCCCTCCTTGCCTTTGGTAGAGCGGGACCTCCTTCTTGTCCTGAGCTAAGTTCCAGGAGAGGTGAGGCACACTCCCTGTACAATATGGGTGAGTACAATGGAATGTTTGTAATCACTGTTAGGATGCTAGTTATGGCTTTATTTCCTCCTTTATGATCCAATTCTATGTTGTTTGTTCCACACAGATGTACGACACACCGAGTTGATACAGAGGAGCATTTACTTTTACAGTTGCACACCGATATCCTTTTTTGCACTTTTGTAAGACAGTAGCGAGTAATTTAGAACTGTGGCCCTGACGAAAGCCCTTGGTACTAGTCCAGTTGGGCTGAAACATGTTGGCCTTTTGATTAGCAGTTATTTGTTCCAAACTGCTTCACTTGCTTGGTTTTAATGAGGGAGAGTACAATGCCGATTAAAGTTTACTTCTATTGTTTCTCTATCCTGTTTTAATCTACACCACTTTTTTCGTTCGCACTGCACTAATTCCCATCTAGATCAGAGCTCTGTGGTCGTCACAGTGATTGAGGGTTTTGACCCCGACGAGTCCGTGGCCTGGTATGGTCTTAATGATCAAGAGACACACCAGCCAGTTCTGGATGACCAAATGATAACAATTCGATCTACACAATATGTTGATGGAAATCCTTTCTCTCTGGATGGGTCCATTCACACAATCACTGTGGATCATAGATCTGTGAGGTTGTATTTCTATTTCTATTTTAGGCACTAAGCGAGTTCTAGTACCCAATACACTTGCTCACTCATATAGGAGCATATTGGACGTAGGGATTACTAGATAGCTCCCTTCTAGACCCCCAGGTTGTGTTGTTTGTTTAGATAGTTGATTAGGGGACTTCATCCTGGTAGCTGGTCTTTAAATATTTCCCTGTGACCCCTTTTTTCACCATATGTTATTTAGTATTGTTAAGATGATCACAAAACTCACCTAATTAATGATTGGTGGCAGACCAAATGAGAAGGCAGTCGTTGATGTATTGACCCCAGTATACAATGTAGTCCACCCAAGGAGTGCCCTCCTTGCCCCAGATACAGTCTGCTTCTAGGGCCCCATGCAGAGGTTAGCAAAAGATGGGGAAAATCTAGACCCCATGGCACATTTATTTGTAATGTCCTACAGGTCACACCAGTTGGCTCATTCCTGCTGCAACAAGGAACGTAGTCTTTTGATTTGTTTTCTCTCCCCCAAAAAATGACTTTTTTCCACAGGGTAATGAGGTCTCGTTTTCCCCATGCTATCCACCTACCCTTTATTTTCTAAGTGGCCATGGCCTTGAGACATATCCCTGATGTTAAATATTTTGTTTCATGCAACATATCAATCATATGTATATTTCTAAATACTCACGTCACTTCATTCACTTTTTTTGTAGCTATTTGATGAACAAGTATGATGTATTTTCCTCACAGGTATAACATTGATCATCAGTTAGATTCTGTTTTATATATATACTTTCTGTTTCCCTCCTTCTCTCCTTTATACATATTTTCTATTATCCTAAACACCACATCGTCTATGTGACCCTTTAATATGGATAGAGTGATAAGGTTTATTAAGTGTCCTTTTCTCACACACAATTTTATGGGGGATTATTCTTTGATTATTAATAAAGGTGTCACTGTTTATGTACCCATCTCACATCAGTGTGGATTCCACGAGCACTAGAGGTCCATTTTGCTCACAACTGTGAACGTTTATGATCTCCAGTAGTAAAACCATTACTGTACTATCCTTTCTTGTATCACCCCCAGCCCTGAAGAGTCATGGGTGATATCCCAATTCGACGAAACACGTGTTGAACTAAATAAGAAAAGGAATCTTTGTTTTGCGTTTTTTATCCTTCCTTGTATTACGTGATTACTCTCACCGAATAACTTACTTCCTAGTGTGCTCTGGACTTTGCTTATATAAACAAGAGGGGGTCCTTGCCCTACTCCTTTTCAGAGGTTTAGGGTTTCCTCTGACCAAGCAGCACCTTTCAACTTTAACATTTCTCTTTACTCTTTCACCGCAATTTGTCGTGCACCAACAATTTCTGAACACTAAAAACCCTTCGCAGGACTCTCACATACTAAAAATGCTAGACTCCAATGAATCATGCCTATTGATACTTCTTGATCTGTCCTCCACCTTCGATACGGTCAAGCATGACAACCTGCTGTCCCTATTGGAACGAAGGATGGGCTTCTCGGGCACTGTGTTGCAATGGTTCTCCTCCTTCTTGAATAACAGATCTCAAAGAGTCAAAATGAAGAATTCACACTCGCAATGCTCCATGGTCACACTTGGTGTGCCTCAGGGATTTGCCCTTTCACCCATTCTTTTCAACCTCCTAATGGAGCCTTTGGTGAATGCCCTGAAATCAGTGAACATCCTATATCACCTGTACGTGGATGAAACCCAGTTGTCACTGAAAATCACCTGGCAAGATGATTTAATTTCCCTCAACACTACTCTACTGAACACGCAAAGTTAGCTCACTAACAACCACCTGATGTCGAATACCAAAGAAACGGAATTCATTCTCATATCACCTCCAAGCCACACTCCGAAGCGAGACCTCTGGTTAAAACAACTAGCCTTCTTTGACTGTGTCCCCCTCATCATTTACTCGGCAAAATCCCTAGTAATCTCCAATGCCAAACATTTGAATATGCAGTCGCACATCTCTATTGCCACCAAGGGAGTTAATCACAAGCAGAGTATATTAAGGAAACTCAAACCCTTCCTCCCTCAGGCAGATCTAAAAAATACAGTACAAGCCCTACTACTGCCAAGACTAGACTATGGAAGCACCACCCTCTGTGGTCTCCCCAAATACAAGTTGGCCCCGCTGAGAGCAGCACTGAATGCTGCCGCTAGACTGATATCAGGAACCAAAAGAAACAGTCACATCTCACCAACCTTGCAAGCACTGAATTGGTTGCCTTACAAGGCAAGAATACATCTTAAAGTGGCGTGCATGACGCACAAAGTAATTCACAACAATACACCCAGTTACTTGGCGCTAAAGCTGGAAAAGTCTGGAGCCTGCAGAACACTACAAAGTGCGAGCACTTTCCTTCTGAAACCCCAATCTTTCCATAGGAAGGGAACAGGCTGTAGAGCTTCCTCAGGGATTGCACCAAAGATTTGGACTCTTTACCTCCACTAGTGCGTGGAATCACTTCCTTTACTGCATTCGAAAAGGAAGTAAAAGGTCTACTAATGAACACATTCATGTCCTAAGTTGTAATTATAGGATGCCACTGAGTCATCTTCAAGATCCTATTACCATTGCCTATCTCAGATGGATTGGTATAATCCACTGTATGTATCACAGCCCTTTTTGCTCTATACTTGTATGCAGTCTAATGCTTAGTTGGCTGTGGGTTCGCCTGCTCATCTATACTTTTTATATTTCAACTTTGAATCATTAGAAGTTATAATATGTATGTTTGCTAGCACAATCTCCTAACATTCATTAACTGTTTAGTGTACAAGGTCCTGCTGAATCTCGGTCCTCTATGTTTGTTATGCATATATTTTATATTTCTATTTTACAAATTGACAAATTTGACTGTGTATATACCACCTCAACCATTTATGTTCTTTTAGTGTAAAGTGCTCTGATACCCTCGAGGGTCACGTTTGCGCTATATAAAACTTTATAAATAAATAAATATATGTGTGTGTGTGCGTGTGTGTGCGTGCGCATGTGCGTATGTGTATGTGGGTATTCATGTGTGTCTGTATAATTGTTTTGATGTAGATGGTGCTTTTTGACCTAAACATGTGCAATCTGCCTTGAAAGGAAGGGGGGCATGTCGCAATTTTGGGGTTTGAAGGTAATTGCAACGTCTCCTGAGGACATGTGTATGCCCTTCTGGTCCATGAACATGGCATGTACCTAGGTTTTTTTTAATGGAGTTGGCTGCCTTAACCACTACCTGTTTCTGGAAGCTTTGGTTTCGGGCTATGTTTGGGCTGCTTCTAGTTTTGATTTGATTTTGATTTGATTAATATTTAAAAAAGTGCAAATGATTGCCCAAAGGTGTCTTGGCAGTATGCTCCTGCAGGTCATTGGGCACCCTACTAAGGTCTCATGTAGTGTTGGTTTCAATGTTGGGGGTTGAAAACTGCTCTGCGGTCCTGTGTGGTTAGGAAGTGGCATCAGGCATATTGCTCCCTCTGGCGATGTCCGTGAGGCCCTGTGATACTTGCTTTTCAAGCTGGTTGCAGTGATGAGCTCTTCTGTGAACTTTGATGGGGGCTGCAATGGTCATCTACTGAATCTATGTCCCTTGTGATGCCCCTCTCTCCCTGGAATCCAACATGCTTTGGGTCCTCTGCCCTCAGTGGGGATTAGGGACTACTAAACAGGTGGCATGCTACTCTTACTGTTTTGGAGGGACATGACCCCATGAGCTGACTTTGGAAGTTTTGAAGTAGTGAAGGAGGCCAAATATCTTGTTTATGACAGGAGTCGGTGTGTGGCTGAGGCTTATCATATTGCTAGAAATAAACTGAGATGGCTGGTCGACCTTGTGAATCTCCCTCTGTCTTGGTGCAAAACCATTGCTTATTTGTACATGAACTATGGAGTTTTAGGAGGGGCACCATCATCCCAATAATTACCTCGATTTGGATCTGAAAGCAGGCCTCCACTAGCTGGATGCCTGAGTGGGGTCCTTATGATCTTGTGATAGACGCCCGTCCCTATTGGACTTGGATGCGAGGACCTGATTGCTTGTTTTTATGTACCGGTAGGGAGATGCTCCACACCCTCGTCAGACTGCCCTCCCCCCAGCGTGTGTCTAACGTAAACCACCCTGGACACTATCAGCAGATTTTTACAGATTTCCGATTAACCAAACATACAGCAACCCTGAGTTTTTCCTAAATGAAGTAAAGTCTTGAGTTTTTATTCTAATGCTGTGTCACTCGTCTGCCTCCGGCTGAGCTGAGTAGGACCCCATGGTCACCACTTTCTACTAAACATGGGGCAATACGGCCATGCCTGTAGGAGCGAGCAGTCCCCTTAGCTTTGCCACCATACAAGGGATCTTAGGCACAGTGGAAGGGATCCCCTCACAGCTGAGAAAAGAGTTAGGGCACAATTGTGGTACGTTCCCACTTCTCCATGGTGCTGAATATCATGACACTGTACAGAGCAATGAGGGGACATAGGATCCATGCCAGGGGAGAGACTGAAACACAGTTTAATATGATGCAATGGTGCTGGCTGCTCTTCGCACACTGTACTACCTGCATCTTTAGCATATAAATATACAACTGTTCTAACCACTTGCAGGCATGCGAGTGACTCTCCTCCTCCCACAGCATTATTCATGCACCATTACCTACCCCCGCCGGGTAATCAGAGTCACAGTCTTACCTGGTGCAGTTAATTTGAAAGCATGAAACACAAACATATTTAAAATGATCACACTCTGATGCATCGGTCCATAAACTCCTTCCATCACTTTGAGCACAGTCCCATAAGTGATGCCCCCCTTTGGTGTCTAGCACTTGCGGCCTCTACCTTTGCTACCCATATTGGAGTGGGTGGCCATCAGGCGTGCCCCGGGCTGCACGTACCGTGACCACCTGCTGCTGACCTAAAGCTGGCCAGGCACCTGCTCCCCCAGTGACCTGCACGCTCATCCTCCTAGGCTAGTGTGCTCTCTTGTCTGTCTACTCCGTTCTGTTTCCTCAAGCCCTTTCCCCAATTTGCGGCTGAGATGCCAGCTCTTCAGCGCAGGCGGTTGGGGTAACGTCAGGCAGTCAAGGTATACCCTTCTGCACCTTCCCTCTTTCTTTATCATCTTGCCATTGTCAATTACTTTGCTTTGATTGGGGGTATTCAAACCCCACTGGCCAATCATCTGCCCCCTTTTTCGAGGCATCAAGCTTTTTTTGTGAGCATATCTCCTTGCTCGATGAGACCCACCCTCTGGAGATGTTCTCCACCTTTGCCTTGTCGGCCTGCGCCATTTTCCGCTGGCTGAACACCATGTGCTCAGCACAGACAACCAACACTGCACAGTAAATAAAATATATACAAACATTTGTAGCTGGACTTATCTGGATGCATGGAAGACTGATCCCTCTCTGGGAGAGCACTAAAACGTATTTAAGGAGAAAGCCAACAGAAGAAACAATGAAGTACCTTGGAATTACAAGTTTGGCTTTGCCTAATGGACTCAGTAGCAGCGCAGAGAGGATGATGCCGCTAATAGGGGCACAGGCAAGAAGGGATGCTAAAGTCACAACTAAGCACCAAGAAACTAAATCACACACCATCCCCCCAAAGGCCAGCGAGCCCGCAAGGATGTAGCTTTGCGTTGCTCAACACCCGCTCATTACAGAAGCACAACCTCGAGGTCTTCTCACTTCTTCAGGAGGATCACCTTGACATTCTAAGGGTCACGGAAACGTGGCTGGAAAAGTCCTCAACCCCGGATTTTGTCGCATCACTGCCACCTAATTTCACGGCTATCCATCACAACAGACCAGGTAGCACGAAAGGGGGGGTTGCCTTCCTCTACAACCGCGTATTTAAGACAGAAACTCTCTGCTCGGAAAGCTTTGAGGGTGCTGATGTACCGGGGGTTAAGTTCTGTTCCCCCACATATTGTTTTGTAATACTACTAGTCTACTGCCCACCACACACGCCAACGAGGTTTGCCTAGAATTAGTCCACAACCTCCGCTCTTGCTATCAAGGACTGGTGGTGATGGGGGATTTCAATTTCCAGTGGGAGAAAACTCCAAAGGACAGTCAGGAAAAGCAGCTGGAAGAGGCTCTGACATCTCTAGAACTCTGCCAAAGGGTGGTTGGGTCTACGCATGAGAAGGGTCACACATTGGACTTGATCTGGTTGTCCCTCCCACTGACCAGCCCGATTGTTATCTCCCCCTACTCCTGGTCAGACCATCATCTAATACGGGGCTGAATCTCCCTTCCATGTAGATCGGTAAACCCTCCGCCAGAGTGGAAAGTTCTGCAAAGTTGGAACGAGATTAGCGCGGACGAACTGATAGCCACCCTACGACACCCAGATCCATTGATGCCACCCAAGGGTGACTTAGAGGCTGATAGCTCCATCATATCGCTAAGGCTTAAGGGCACCATCGATGTAGTAGCACCAGCACGGAGGGTCAGAATCTTGGACAAGGTCAAAGGTGCCACGTGGTTCAACGATGCTCTTAGGATAATGAAACAATCTCTCCGCCAGTGTGAGAGAGCCTGGCGTAAAGCGTATGAACCTAACGCTCGGGCAATTTATGTATCAATGTTCGCCTCCTACAAGCAGACCATCATATCACAGAAGGCTGAATTTTATGAGGCTAGGATTGCAGCTGCCATCAATTCCCAGAAAGAAAACTTCAAGGTCCTGAATGAGCTAAGGAAGAGTGGGGCAAAAACCCTCCTTTAGTCGGGAAGACTGTCATATATTCCAGTCCTTCTTTACTAAGAAAATAAAGGATATCCTGAACGAAACTTCTTGCCTTTAATTTCCCAACAATAGAGGAGGAGATGAATTACAATATAATGGTTAATTGTGCACTGACTGACGTAAAGCAGGTCTCTAGCAAGTCCTGGAATTTAATGGATATATGTCTCATGACAAATTTAGGACCACACATCCCAGATTGCTGGGCGATACTGAATAATAAGCCAGATGTGATTTAGGACATCTTCAGTGCTGCTTGCCTGCTACGGCGTATCTGGCAGTTGGACACAGTCACTGAAAAGATGCTCTGAGCTACACGTGGAAATGTGAACAGCAAGTTAGGAACCAAACCGGTACAGAAATGCTCCTGCTAGGTAAGTATGGAAAGCTTATCCCATATCTGAAATACAACACTGATTGAAGGTAGATAGGGGCGCTTCAGCCCTATATAACTTGTGATGCATGCAGGCTGGTCAAGCCAATGCCATCACTGGGGTGTTCAGGCTCTCTTGAGGCTTAATCCCTACCTCAGCATTACTGGTAACTGTCTTCACCTACTAAACATCGTATCTCTAGAATCCGTAGCCCACCCAAATCCGAATGTGTAGCAATGTGTGACAACCTTTTATTGGGGGTGGGCGCTGGCAAATGGTTGGTGGAGTTTTTGCCGAACTCCACTCTCCACACAGGACGCAGAGTGGGCAAAACTCTGTGAACTCCACCAGAGGAGTGAAGTTTGCCACCCACTCCTAGTTATTGTACCTTAGTTGATGTATAGTGCTCTGTTCTGAATGTTTTGTTGTGACTTGTTTTGCGTTCACTGCTCTGTTATGTTGCTTTTGGTTTGATGTGCTATTTTTTCTCCTCTTTACTGTAAACAGCTTAACAAGTTCTGCTACATTTCAATTAAGAGGGAACCCTTCCTTGTACTGTGCTTAATTTGAGCCAGTTTTCACAGGTGGGGCCCAACCACACGTGTATGGACCAATGTTGATTTTTAATCATGAGTTTGACCCAACACAAGAAAGAGGCACTGAAGTCAAAGTCAGAGAAAGAGTGGCCAAGGGAGGAAGCAGTGAGGAAAAGGAACCTACTGGGTCATGACAGAGTGGCAAGAAGAGCAAGATGAATGAAAGAGGGCTAAAGAGAAAAAAAGACTAAACAGCCTTGATATTCGGCAAACCAACATCCGACTGCAGTGCTGGCATTCTTCTTAAAATATTGGGTATAAGCACTTAGTCTTTTACAGCACTAAGCTACTAAAATAGTGCTGCCACAAGACCATTTACGACAACAATCACCCCAAAACTCTTCCTTAAATTTGCACTTGCAGTGCTCAAGTCATGTGATATGACCCTGGATATCAACTCCTAAAAAGGCTCCGTTTTAGACCCAGCCACACATGGCCACATGGTGTGAAACTAAATATGAAAGGGATGCCACATCCTGGCACACTTCTAAAAGCGGCTTACTGAACATTTAGGGGCATATTTATAAGTGAGGTTGCGTCGCTCTTACACATCTGATTGTTGAAGCCATGCAAGGCCACTGTACTTGGCCTTGGGTAGCTTCATACTTCTAGAGTATATTAACACGTGCACATTGCTGCGTTGCTTCACTCTGCCACAGGGATGCATTCCTTGGGGGTTGCATGTGTGTTCCTATGAAACATCTTTGGATTTTGACACAGTACCAGATTTACCAGAAGTGGTATACCTGGAATTCGCCAAATGCTACACCTTCCCAGGTGAGGAATAATGAAGATGAATATATTTATTTCTTCTCCTTTTGAGTTCTTTCTATGTCTGCAGCACAAATAGAAGGAGAAAAATGCCCCAGGAGATTATTTTTTGCCATTAAGGTACCCTTCCTGCACCAAAACAATCTTCCTTACAATGCAGGCACTCTTGATTCATACTGCAAGGGTGGCTGCACTGGCGTGAGGTGCCCAAAATTGTACCAGCACAGGGACACAAGGAAGAGATGCAATGTGCAATGTAGCCATAAGGTAAGTATCATTTCATTACTGTTGGCCATTAATGTTATGTATCCACATGAATGTCATGGATTTTTCCTTACACTCAACTGAGCTCTCCTCTGGTCTGCACTCCCCCTCAGAGAATGAACTTCTAGACCCAAGTGAGAACCACTATTTCTTGAAAGTACAAGTGAGTGTTTCTTCTCAGTGAGGGAGTTTTAGTCACACCTGCATAATAACAGTGTTAGCTGCTCAGGGAAATAGGGGGATCCAATGTGCCATCAGGTGCCCTGAAACTTGTAATTATTTTCCCTTCATAAGATGCTTGCACTTGTACCTGAGAGTCATGTCACCAGAGGCTCATTCTGGGGTTTTTGTGTACCTGTACAGCCTGAGGTGACATTAGGCATATCTTGGAAGTTAGGCTGTAAGTCAGGACTGAGTGGGCGTGAATTCTCCCTTGGCCATTACAGCCATTCTGACACGACTGACTAGCAAACCTCATACATCCTCCTCGGAGAGGCTTCTGGTGGACTTTCAGCTCTAGTTCACCCCATTAAATGGAGCTCCACAGGTACTTGTTCATTACATTCATCCTTTGCACTTTGAAGACACTGGTGAGATCTGCCTGCAGACTGCAGTCCTGGGAGCAGGAAACCCTCTCTACACCTGGGCAGCTTCTGCTGGGGGTCATCACCAAAGTGTACTCCGGAGTGACACTGAGTGAGGTCAGCTACAAAAAGAGACCAGAAGAAGCCACCTGTAACAGGTAAGGAGAGAGTGGAGATGTGTATCTGTCTTCTAGGGCTGTTCCCCAACCTGTCTCTGAGTCGCGGTATTTGTCAATCCACTCTTGCCATGTTAAGACCAGGATCCATCCATGTGAGTAGAGATTTATGTCTATCCTCTCAGACAAGTCCCCTGGCAGGGGTAAGAACAGGATGTGCATATCGGAGTCTGGGTGTATCTCTATCCTCTCAGGTTGACATTCTGTTGGGATAAGAATAGGATCTGCCCTGTGAGTCATCGTGCTTGCCTCTCCTCAGAGTTAAGCATAGGATCTACCCTGACTGTCATATACCAGACTTTGATGGTGTTTGTCCTTTATTGTAAACAAGCCATCTGAGGAACAGAAGTGTCAAATTACAGCTCCACGTGACTATGTATTTTGAACCCAGTCTGCTTCCGGATGCTTCGCCCTAGCAACATGTGAACAACATTTAGAGAAAGCAGATAAACCATAAGAAGCAGAAATGTAAAAATGTTTATAACAATCAGTGCATTTCTTCCCAGCTCCCAAGACATTATGTGGCACATTTATCATTTTTTTCAGGAAAAGCAACATAACAAGACACCTGGCTGTGCTGAGCAGTGTGAAAGGATGAGGGCAGAAATACGCGATATCAATCAATATATGGCACATTTATGCTCTATCCTTGCACTGGCGCACAAACTGCTGTTTAGTGCCAATGTTCGTCCCCTTGCTCCATGGTGCAAGCATGCCTGCATTACAGGCAGGATCGTTTTTGTGCCTGAAGAGATCCCTTCCTGCACAAAAACATTCCTCTTCGGCTCTTTCCTCTTTCTACTTGTGATAAAATAGAGGTATTTCTCCTCGCTACACCTCCCCCAGGAAAGTGAAACCTTATGACGCATTCCAAGGATCACCACTCATGGTGAATCTGTGAATGCTTCAAAATGCATGACTGAATGTGAAGGAAAACACATGCTACACCCATGGAATGCCGCCCTGGAGGAGAGTAATGTGAGGCTGCCACTCGGGCCGCCTTTGTAAATTGATACTTGTATAGCGCACTACTCACGCGCAAGGGTCTCAAGGCACTTGTACGAATACCGCTGTGGAACCCATCCTGGCTTTCCCTGTGAGGTGTCCACTCCTGAGCACCCCCAAGGTGGAGGCCAGGCATCCTTAGCGTTGTGGGGGCCGTTGTGGAGATTAAGCAAGCTAATGCCCAGAGTTGCCGAGTGTGATCCCTGGTTAGAGTATTTTTTTATTTATTTTTTTATTTATTTATTTTTTGGTTAGAGTAGGCACCGAGGCGAGAATTATCGAGTCCTCTGAGCCTGGTCCACGACCCTGCCACGTCGGGAATTGAACCTTGGTCCCGGGCCGTTCTCTGCTTCCGGGTCTGCCGCCTCTAACCAGTGAGCCACACCACTCCTTAATGACCATAGTAGTTTACTATTGGAAGAAATTGGAGAAGAAAGTGATGAAAAGATGGCCAGAGTTCGCAAGAAGCTAGAGCTGACATTGGTGGATGGGGGTGGTAAACCAGATGCTGCAGGTAAAACACAATCACAGCAAATTGTTAAGAAGGATATCTCTCTTTCATTAATTTATCAGTCCATAATGTCTCTTCGCACTGAGACGAATGAAGAAAGCCAGAGACTGCAGAATATTTGTAGAAAGCTATAAAATTCAGTCCGGAGGATGTCAAAGTCTCATGCGGATTTTATTTCCTGATTCAACGAGACTGAAACCCGAATTTGTAGTTTGGAGGATGACTTAGCCCAGCAAAAAACCGTGACCACCTCTTTTCAAGCAATTAGGGATGATACAGCCTGGAAAATGGGGGATATTGAGAACCGGGCACGGAGGAACAATTTACGTATTCTCCAGATTCCAAAGGGGAAGTAAGGGCAGGATCCTCAACGCTATATGGTGGAATTATTTAAAAAGGCTTTCAGAGAACTTTCTAAATGGGACTGGGAACGCGAACGCGAAAGTGAAAGAGTGCATTGATTCCCCTTTACTAGACGTACTCCTGTTGGTAATGAGTCATCAAATGAAAAACCTAGGGCCTTCCTTTTTTCACTTAATAGCTTTTAGGCACGCGCAGAGGTGTTTCAGTTAGCCTGCCCCTATAAAAAAAGATCAGGGGGTCACTTTGAGTCTTTTGTACAACCTGATTTCTGCAGATTCACTGTTGAACTTCGGTGGCAATTGCGTGATTTGATTACTCAATTTCAGGCCAAGAGTGTTCAGTCTTATTTGTTGAACCCTGCCAAATTGAAAGTTGTTTATAAAGACCGCACACACTTTTTCACCAATGAGGGTTCTGCCAAACAGTTTCTGAATTTCATTTAAGGGTAGATTTAAGTAAAGTTCATGGATGTAATAGAGGATTATATTGTGTAATACGGGGAAATGGGTATGTATGTGGGTATGTATGCAATTTGGAGTAGACAAACTTATCTCTTTTTTAAATGATACACATTATGTATAGTAGCAGAGTCGCGCGGGGGGACAGGCAAGGGGGTTACGCTTGGCTGCATCTACAGGACCATAAGTCCTAAAGCCTCGTTTCAGGGGGGAGGGTGGGTGAAGGGGCAGTGTCATAAGGGTGGGGGAAAAAGGAGATAAAGTCCACAGTTGTTCAAGATACCAATAAAGAGGATCTTTGCAAGTACAGGAATATTGGGAAATGTATGGTCTAAATTGGTACTATAAGATATTATTGAAAGGAAGGCTAATTAACTACTATTATGGCAGCTAAAAAGGAGGTAAACATATGCACATGGAATGTCTCTGTGCTAAATAATTGGAGTAGAAGAAATCGTGTCGCTGCAGAATTACGAATATTCAGCCTGATGTTGTGTGTCTCCAAGAGACGCACATACCCTGGATGCAAAGGGGCATTTTTAGAAACTTTAGGATTACACTCTTAGTGGCTTCACAACAATCCTCTATGATTAGTGGAGTGGCAATATTAGTTAAAGATAATAGGGATACAATGGCTCGCTCTCTAGCGAATAAAAATGGGAGATTGCAGAATGCAGCTTTGGGGGGCTAAGTATACATTATGTGTTATATATGGCTCTAATTTGGATGATGCTTCCATCTTTGATGAGTTAAATGTTGAATTAGCTTCCTCTGGAGCACTGTTGATTTTATGCAGGGATATGAACATTTATTTAACACATTTTGATTGACAGAGATGGCCATGAGGATATCATGGGCGCAAAACACGAGTATTTAAAGCCTTGTATAATTTTGTAAATGATCATGGCATGATTAACGTATGGAGTGACTTAAATCCGATTTACCCGGGGTTTACTTACTTCTCTTACCCTCACAAAAAATCTGCACGTTTAGATTATTTTTTGTCTCTGCTTCTTTAAGGGGGGGGGTTGTAATCCAGACTTTACCGAGGATTACGTCTGATCACTCTCCGATTGTATTGACATTGAGTGTTACCACTCAGCATTCCCCAATGAAGATATTTTCATTTGATCGGAAACTCTGTCTAAATGAGAATTTTAAAGATCATATGTCTAAGTGGATTCATGAGTTCTTCATTAATAATAGAGATTCGGTGCATTGTGCTACTGTTTGGGACTCATTTAAAGGATGCTCAGAGGGGAAGTGTTAAGCTTTGTATTTCAACATAATTGGAAGAAAAGGGCAGAGATACAGGATTTGCATGTAAAACTTAAGGATGCTGATGTTAAGTTAATTCAAGGATAAGAGTCAGGGCAACTTATATTCAAGCGCTAGAAGAAGCTACTGAACTGGTAAAGGCTAAAATACAAGGGATTTGGAATATTGAGAACACCCCTAGATATTTGGCAAATACAAAACAAATGCATGATTATGGGGAAACTGTGGGCCATTGTCTGGCTTGGCGATTACGCAGGAAGGTAGCTATGGGGCTGATTAAAGCTTTGAAAGACAGGGATGGGGCACTACGTCAGGAATCTAAAGGGATCTTATCTATTTTGTACCAATTATATTATGATTTATATACCCAACAGGAACCAGACTACAGTTCTTTCACTCAATTATTTGAAGGGGTTACGAAATATCTAGATCCCAGGGATAAGGTATTATTGGACAGGTGTATTTCAATGCAAGAAATAGAAGCTGCTGTGAACAGTGTGGCTATGGGAAAGGCTGGCGGGCCTGACAGTTTGCTCACAGAGATTTATAAACTTTGTTTTAATTTGATTAAAATTGATATGATGAAAACATTTAGGGCTGCACAGGAGGGATGTGCCTCTAAATCCTGAGCAGAGGCCACTATAATAGTGTTCAACAAAAAGGGTAAGGATCCAGAATTGGTCGGCTCATACCGGCCAATATGGTTATTAAATTGCGATAGTAAAATTTACTCCAAGATATTTGCCACTCGTATGTCGAGAGTAGTCAGTTCTTTGATCTCACGGACCCAGCATGGGTTTATTATAGGACTGAATACAACCTTGCATATTAATAAAGTAGTGACATTGTTTGACATCACGCATGCCGAAAAGCGGGATCTGGGTCTAATCTGATTAGACGCAGAAAAAGTGCTTGACCGTGTGGAGTGGGCATACCTTTGGCTAATACGACATTTGGGATTTTGTCAACGTTTTGTTACAGCCCTTCAGGTTTTGTATACTTCACCGGTCGCTAGAGTTTCTGCTATGGGAATATTATCAGAGATAGCGAATATTACTAGGGGTACTCGACAAGGGTCACCATTGTAGTTTGCATTGTACATCAATCCATTTATTGAACAAATGACTTCTAATGCTTGGATTAAACCTTTTATGGTATATAATATTCCATATTCTGTCTTCGCATATGCGGATGATGTGGCAATCGCTACCTCGGATCCTTATTTGGCACTTCAAGAGATAGAATGGTTGGCTAGAATCTTTGGTAAATCATCAGGATATAAATTAAATGCCGCTAACACGCAAGTTCTAATTTCAGAAACAGTTAATATGGAGGATGTCCAAATTGAAAAAGAAGTGACATATTTAGGCATTAAAATTCGATCATCTATGCAGGAAATAGTAGAGGTCAATTGGGCTATGTTAATACACAATATTCAAGATTCATTAGGTAAATGGTCGTGACTTCATCTTACATTAATTGGCAGAAGCAATGTCATTAAGATGAATGTGTTTGCTAAAGTATTATATTTGTTTGGAGCGGTTCCATTAGAATACACTACCCTCCAATTGCAACATTTACAGTCTATTTGTTACAAATTTACATGCGCACCTGTCAAACCAAGAAGGGCTATGCGTTTCCTGCCTTTATCGATTGAACGTGGGGGATTAGCTATTCCTTATTTTGCTTTGTATTTTTACACATGTTTTTTGTTACGAATGCGGATACTCTTGACTGGAGAAAATATATATAATGATGCGGAGGCCCCCTCAATTTTTCAAATGTTGTTAGGACCAGTGGCACAACAGTGTTTATTTAAAGAAATAGATGGAAGTTATTTTGAGCGGACAACGTTTAAGGTGCTGATAGCTGCGTTCAATATTTGGAAAAAAATACACAAGTTAAGTCAAAGGGGAAAATTATCATGGGATACCCCTACTATTGCTACAAAACTTTTACCCTCCGTCTTTTGGGATGGTCTAGCTAGTGAGTGGGGGGCTAGAGGTATTGTTCAATTGGGAGATTTTATAGGTACAGATGGTTCTTTATTATCTTTTGTGGATATGTCTCGATTGTATAACTTGCCTAAGTCACATTTCTTTAAATATCTGCAAATTTGAGACTTTATGGTAAGGGAAAGGATACGTTTTTTCTCCCAATCTGGTGGTAAAGGTTGTTCAATGACATGTCAAAATAGGGAAGGTGTAGCAGTTATTACTATCATATAGGAAAGATGATCTAGAGAAACAGGCAGGTAATGGGCTGAAACTCTGGGGGTTGATAATGTATCAGTGAAAGATGCTATCCTAATGTCAAGGGAAACATTACTTTCTGCTGATTTGTGAGTACAATGCTGTAAAACGATTTTTAATTTGTATTAAACTCTGGCACCCATGTCTAAATGGGGAAAGGGACAAGATGGGAAATATTTTCGATGTGGGGGGAGAATGCTGATATGTTACACATTTTTTTCAGTTACATCTCGCAAATTTTATTGGTTATATAGAAATGTTCTTAAGTAGAATTATTGAAACACTGATTGTTATTACGTCAATAATTATGCTTTTGGGCTTGGGCCAACAATTAGAGAAGGGCGCCCCACTATTTAAACACCGTGATTTGATTTTTATTGCTATGCCTATAGCAAGGTTGTGTATTGCGACAGATTGGCTTCAGCCCGCAACTCCATCTTTGATGTGCCGGAGGACAAAGATGTATAATTTTTTTAATTTGGAATTTAGTCTGTATTCTGTTAAAGGGGTGAAGAAACGAAAAAATTGGCATTGGAATATTGGGATTGTTTGCCAAACATGTGTGTGTTTAAAGTGAAATATTGGATGCCTTATTTGTTGGTTTGTTGTAACTATACTGCGGAATAATAAAGATATATATATAAAAAAAGGAAAAAATACAAAAGGTGTTAGAATAGTAAATGCCACCCCTTTAGTGCCAAACACTTTCATGGTTATGGTAAAAATTGGAGCTGAAATAGAATATGTCACCCCTTTAGTAGTGTACATTTCCCTGAATCGGTTTGGATTGGTATGAGAACAGTAAAAGTCAACCTTTCATATCAAACGCTTTCTTTAAAATTGTTTATGATAGAGTGTGACTAGGCAGTTTAAATATTTTAGTATGAAATACCTATTTAAATTTGGATTTCTATGTAGATTTCTATGTAGTAGGAGTAGTTTATGTTATGTTATTTAATTATTAGTGTTGGTGTTTAGAAAGATAATGAAAAAAGTAATTTGTTGTATATTCGAAGAAAGACGTAATATCAATCAATCAATCAATCAATCAAAGACATTTATAGAGCGCACTACCTACCCGTGGGGTCTCAAGGCGCTGGGGGGAGGGGGGTGCCGTTACTGCTCGAACAGCCAGGTCTTCAGCTTCTTCCTGAAGGAGAGGTGGTCTTGGGTCAGGCGCAGATCGGTAGGGAGGGAGTTCCAGGTCTTGGCGGCCAGGTAGGAGAAGGACCTTCCTCCTGTTGTCGCTCTTCGGATGCGGGGGACGGCGGCGAGGGCGTGGTTGGCTGAACGGAGGTGGCGTTTGGGAGCGTAGAAGTTGATTCGGTTGTTGAGGTAGCTCGGGCCTTGGTCGTGTAGGGCTTTGTGTGCGTGGGTGAGGAGGCGGAAGGTAATTCTTTTGTTGACGGGGAGCCAATGCAGGTCTCTGAGATGTCCGGAGATGTGGCTGGTTCGTGGGATGTCGAGGATGAGTCTGGCTGAGGCGTTCTGGATCCGCTGGAGTCTTTTCTGGAGCTTGGCGGTGGTACCGGCGTAGAGGGCATTGCCGTAGTCCAGTCGACTGGTGACGAGGGCCTGGGTGACGGTCTTCCTGGTCTCGGTGGGGATCCACCAGAAGATCTTCCGTAGCATGCGTAGGATGTTGAAGCACGCCGAGGAGACGGAGTTGACTTGCCTGGTCATGGAGAGGGAGGAGTCCAGGATGAAGCCCAGGTTGCGTGCGTGGTCTGTTGGTTTGGGTGCGGTGCCCAGGGCGGGAGGCCACCAGGAGTCGTCCCAGGCGGAGGGCGAAGAGCCTAGGATGAGGACCTCCGTCTTGTCTGAGTTCAGTTTCAGGCGGCTGGTCGTCATCCACTCGGCTACCTCTTTCATCCCTTCGTGCAGATTGGCTCTGGCGGCGGCGCGGTCGTTGGTCAGGGAGAGGATCAGCTGGGTGTCGTCGGCGTAGGAGATTATGTTGAGGTTGTGTTGGCATGCGATGGCCGCGAGGGGGCTCATGTAGACGTTGAAGAGGGTGGGGCTCAGTGAGGATCCTTGAGGGACGCCGCAGATGACTTCGGTGGCCTCTGATTTGTACGGTGGTAGGCGGACTCTCTGTGTTCTTCCGTCGAGGAAGGAGATGATCCATTCCAGAGCCTTCTCTTGGATTCCGACGTTGCTGAGGCGCTGTACTAGGGTGCGGTGGCAGACAGTGTCGAATGCCGCTGAGAGGTCTAGGAGGACCTATATAGTTTTAAACATATATATTTTTATTCAAAATACATATTTATAAATAGATAAATAGAAAACTTTCATATATTTTCACAGAATGCATTAAATATTTTAATATTTTATGCTATTGTTTAATTTATACTTTACAATAGTTTTAACATGTTTTATATCTATAGTAACTTTTTGCACTTCTTAATGCAGTTATTTGACATTTGAAACATATTTTCCTTTTTATTTCCATGAGGGGTAATCTCTTTTTTCTTTTATTTAGCAGCCATTTTTATTTACTGCTACCTTATATTTTGTAGTTTATTAGTGTAATTTTTAATCTACTGTCCATGGTGCAGGTAGTGGTAAGGTGCTGATGTTTGTGTAAACAGGTAAGTACTTTACAAAGGTTTTCTTTAGGTCTGTGATGGTAGGAGGGATACAGGAGGAAAGTCTGGAGGTTAGTTATACCTCTGTTTGTGTTGTTATGTATATTTAGTTGTAGTAATATACTGCTTTTAACTAATGTGCATTTTTATGTTACTGTACACTGCTTTAGTAATGTATCAATAATTTGTGTTATATTACTTGTTTTATGATTATTAAGTGTAATATATATTTGCATTTGGGAATGTAATGTTTTTGGAGGGTGGGTTTTCTATTTTTCTTTACAGGTTTTGTCCATGAATATGTCCTATATCTTATGGTAAGTTGAGGTTTACATTAATAAAGTATAGGTTGGTTTCTGCCTAATGTGTATTGTGAGGCATTGTGCTATCATTCCATTGTGTTGTTTGCTTTGGCTTCCTGTGTCAAGGTGCGTCATAGACATGTTACCAAGTTATGTAAAAATGAGATTGGAGTCAGTATGTGTTCATTTTATTGCTAGAACAGGCTTTTCATTAATACATTGTAGTGGGTAGCTATCTATGTGACAGAGGCATAGGCTAATATTTTTATTTCAAATGCTTTGATTGAAATGGTAGCTTGTCTGGCTGTGTGAGAGTACACTTTTAAAATGGCTTAAATCATGACTTGTGCAAAGATTATTTTTGTGGATAGTAGTTGTTTGTTTTATATTTAATGTAGTTAAACGTTTGTAGTTAGTGATACTTTGCCTATTTGATAGTATGTCATACATAAAATGGATATTTGTGTTTTGATTAGGGGTGGGTAAAATTTGCAGAATTTTACAGAACTCTACGGAGTTAGATAAAAACTCTGCCGGATTCTGCGGAGTTCTGACAGTGGGAAGAATTAGGCACGTCCTACTACTTGTGCTGTGATTTGGCACAGGTAGCGATTTCCTGCTAAAAAATCAATTTCAACATCACCACGTGGTGCACAGAGGAGAGCAGCTAGTTGAGTTCATTTTGCTGTGACTGGAGTAGGTTTTTTACTCAAGTAGAAGCCTTCTAGCAATGAACGTCACTGACCATGTCATGAGTGATGTAATATGTGACGTCATCAGCAGTGCATTGCACGCGCAAGTTATAGTGAGTCCAACTAACTATAACGTGGGAATTTCAATGGTTTTATGCGAGTAAAATTTCCAGCTAACTATAACTGGTGTAAAACCTATGGTTTTTTCAGTGAATTTAATAGATTTTTTAAATGCTAATTCCTAACTATAACTGGTGTGAAACCTATGGTTTTTTCAGTGAATTTCATAGGTTTTTAATGGCAAATATCTATAGGTATGAAAGTAGTAATTTTTATAACAAATGTTAAATTGTGTGAATATATATATATTTTTTTTATTGTTTGCCTTGGTACGCGCCCCGGGGCGCTCCCGGGGCGCGTACCAGTGAACGTACGGGTGAGCGCAATGCTACGGAGCGCCCCGGGGCGCGTACCGGGGAGCGTCCCAAGAGCGATATTCCCGCGAACAAAAACAACATCATGACGTTTCGCGTAGTCGCGTGATGCGTCATATGACGCACTGCGTAAGCGCACCCGGAAGCACGCGATCGCATACGATCGAGCAACGTCTCGATTCGCTTACGCGACGAGCCCCGGGGCGCGTAGCGTAAGCGCGTCGGGTCATGTGATCTGAAAATAACACTTTTCATTGATGCAGATCAGTTTTTGGTTCCAAATGATGAAAGCTTGGATCATGTGACTTGAAAATAACACTTTTCATTGGTCCAGAACACTTTTGTTTTCCAAATGATGAAAGCCCCCTCCTTTTTTCCTTATTCTGACTTTGTCCTTTGACTGAGGAAGACCTGTGTGGGGATCTGTCTCTAATCTTTTCTACTTTAAAATGGCTACAGTAGCAGCAGCAGCTGGAGCATCTGCCCCACCACCACCACCATCAAAAAGACCACCAGAAGATTATATTGGTGGTGAACAGGAAGAGGAGGAGGATGAGGAAGAGGAGGCACAGACAAGGGAGTTCCTGCCAGAAGATAAACAGCCCTACAAACCCAAAGAGCACTTTGTATGGCAGTTCTACAAACTCCCAAGGGGTTTTAAAAAAGTCAACGCAGCAAAGGTGACTTGCTTAATTTGTGGTGCTGAGCTGTCCAGGGGGAACCCTAACAAAAAATATTCCTTCGGGAATCATACGATGATTCGCCACATGATGCGTTGGCATCCAAACAACTACTCTAATGCAGAGTTAAGGGACCTCTGCAGTAAACTACCCCCATCAACGTCTCGACGCTCAACATCAAAAGAACCCACTCCATCGGGTTCGGGGGCAAGAGACACATTGGCTACTATCCAACCAAAGTTTAATGATTACAAAATTTTATGCAAATATTGTAACAAGTTACTTGCTTATGGTAAGCAAAGCATTGAACTTGTCATGGTTTCTGGTGATAACCATAGGTGTAAAAAAAAAAACTAATTTTTCCTGATTTTTTTCATGCTCCAGTTGAGCCATTTACAATTCCCTGTTTTTTGTTTCTCCCCATAAAAAATACAAAAAAAATATAAAAGTGTTCAGAAAAGCCAAAAAAAGTACAAAATGTTCAAAAAAACATAAAACAAAATATAAAACAACAAAAAGAAGAAAAAAACAGTTCTTTTTAGAACTACCTTTACTTTATAAAAATAAACCTATATTTTTAAAGAATCTGTGTCAATCTTTTTTCTGCAGGGTACGCGTACCGGTACGTGCACTGGGGCGCGTACCGGGGAGCGCACCAAACAAAAAAAGAAAACAAAATTAATGAAGGAGTTAGCATGAGGGAAGAACACAAAGAGAGTAATGTTAACCTTCAGAAGAACGACGTCCCACCACCACCAGCAACAGGTTGCCCGAAGAAGCTGGAACAAGATCACAGCTGACCAGCTCACCGCCTCCCTGAGCCAGCACCCTCCGGCCGGCTCAGCGAACCCCAGCCAGGCCGCCGACAACCTCACGAAGTGGATCAGCAACTGCGCGGACGAACTCGCCCCTCTGAGGACCCCGCCCAGCAGACCCGGCAGCAGAAAAGCCCCATGGTTCACCGACAAACTCAAGAGCTCCAAGAGGAACTGCCGAGCCCTCAAGAAAGTTTGGAGAAGGGAACCAACAATGGACAACATGACCACCCTCAAGATCGCCACCCGGGAACACCACCAACTGATCCGCGCCACCAAGAAAAATGCATTCAAGGACCGGCTGGACAACAACGCACACAACTGTAAGGAACTCTTCAACATCGTGAAAGAGCTCTCCAACCTCAACACTTGTGGGACACCCCCGCGTCGCACGGCCACCAGCTGCTGCGTGCGCCCCTCTGCTGTGCCTTGCCTCGCTGCCGGCTGACCCTGCTGTTTTTTTTCAGTCACTTGTGCTTGTTTCTGCTGTTTTGTCTTGCCCGCGTTCAGCGTTGTTTTGACTATAATTTGTGCTTGTTTCTGCTGTTTTTGTCTTGCCCGCGTTCAGCGTTGTTTTGACTGTAATTTGTGCTTATTTCTGCTGTTTTTGTCTTGCCCGCGCTCAGCGTTGTCTTGACTGTATTTTGTGCTTGTTCTTAAGTTCAGGCCGTCCCCCGTCCTGTTTCCCGCCTCCCTCGCCGCCCCCGCTTCCCGCCACCACCGCCAACCCCGCCCCTTCTTTCCTTCTGTTCCCTCCCTGCTCCCGCCTCCCAGCTGCCCCGCCCACCCGCGCACTTCGCCTTAAATGGCGACCGTGCGAACGCGCAGCGTTGACGCGCAGCGGGCGCGCCGATTGTGCGCCGAAGGCACGCCAAAGGTAAGCCCGTCTGCGCCCGTCCGCGACCGGATCGCGACCAGCGCCAGGACCCCTGGCCCCCACCGACGGAAGCCGACCCGACGAACCTACAGCGCCGCCGATCTCATCTCACTCAACACCGGCCGCATCCCAGGATGTCACCGAGCCGCCCCGAGGCACACCCACGGACCCTTCAGCTGCCACGCCTGCAAGTTCACCTGCATCCGGACCTTCCCCACACCCGCCAAGCCGAACCCCAGCAGCAACCACCTCAAGTGCATCCTGCTCAACACCCGCTCCGTCCACAGACACGCCGTAGAACTCTGGAACCTCCTCGACACCACCGCCCCTGACGTTGCCTTCCTCACCGAGACCTGGATGAACGCCTCCTCAGCCCCAGACATCGCCATCGCCATCCCGGAGGGCTACAAGATCATCCGGAGGGACCGCACCGCCAACAAGACTGGAGGAGGCATCGCCATCATCCACAGAGACACCATCCGCATCACGACCAACACTGACGACACCATAACCACCGCTGAACACCTGCACTTCCAGATCCACACCAACCCGAACACCACCCTCAGAGGCACCCTGATCTACCGACCCCCGGGACCACGCACACGATTCAGCGATGACATCGCCGACTTCGTCAGCCCGCATGCCCTCCCCTCCGCCGACTACATCCTCCTGGGGGACGTCAACTTCCACCTGGAGAACAACGACGACCGCAACACCACCACCCTGCTGGAAAACCTCGCAAACCTGGGACTCAAGCAGCTGGTGACCACCCCCACCCACCTCGCCGTACACACACTCGACGCCGTCTTCTCATCCAGCAAAGACGTCACCTTCAGCCACGCAACAGGACTCCACTGGACGGACCACAGCTGCGTCCACTTCACCTTCCGAAAAACGACGATCCACCACCACCAGCAACAGGTTGCTCGAAGAAGCTGGAACAAGATCTCAGCCGACCAGCTCACCGCTTCCCTGAGCCAGCACCCTCCCGCCAGCTCAGCGAACCCCAGCCAAGCCGCCGACAACCTCACGAAGTGGATCAACAACTGCGCGGACGAACTCGCCCCTCTGAGAACACCACCCAGCAGACCCTGCAGCAGAAAAACACCATGGTTCACCGACGAACTCAAGAGCTCCAAGAAGAACTGTCGAGTCCTCGAGAAAGTCTGGAGAAGGGAACCAACCACGGACAACATGACCACCCTCAAGCTCGCCACCCGGAAACACCACCAACTGATCCGCGCCACCAAGAAAAATACATACAAGGACCGGCTGGACAACAACGCACACAACTGCAAGGAACTCTTCAACATCGTGAAAGAGCTCTCCAACCCCAACGCCGGAAACAATGACATCACCCCGTCGCAAGACCTCTGCAACTCCCTCGCTGCATACTTCCACAACAAGATCACGGACATTCACAACAGCTTCAACAACCAACCAACGCAAGCCACAACCGCAACAACGCCACCCACCACGACCCTCCGCACCTGGACCCCGATCAGCACCGAAGACACCATCCGCACCATGAACTCCATCCACTCCGGATCTCCGACTGACCCCTGCCCCCACCACGTCTTCAACAAGGCCGACGCGGTCATCGCACCCCACCTGCGGGACATCATCAACACCTCCTTCGACACCGCCACCTTCCCTGAGAGCTGGAAACACGCCGAACTTAGCGCTCTTCTCAAGAAACCCACAGCAGACCCCACCGACCTCAAGAACTACCGTCCCATCTCGCTCCTCCCGTTCCCGGCCAAAGTCATCGAGAAGACCGTCAACAAACAGCTGGCCACCTTCCTCGAGACAAACGGATCCCTCGACCCCTCACAGTTAGGCTTCCGAGCGAACCACAGCACCGAGACCGCCCTCATCGCTGCCACCGATGACCTTCGTACTCTGATGGACAACGGAGAAACAGCGGCCCTCATCCTCCTGGACCTCTCCGCGGCTTTCGACACTGTCTGCCACCGCACCCTAGTACTGCGCCTCGGCAACATCGGAATCCAGGACAAGGCACTGGAATGGATCACCTCCTTCCTCGACGGAAGAACACAGAGAGTCCGCCTACCACCGTACAAGTCAGAGGCCACCGAAGTCATCTGCGGCGTCCCTCAAGGATCCTCACTGAGCCCCACCCTCTTCAACGTCTACATGAGCCCCCTCGCGGCCATCGCACGCCAACACAACCTCAACATAATCTCCTACGCCGACGACACCCAGCTGATCCTCTCCCTGACCAACGACCCCGCCACCGCCAGAGCCAACCTGCACGAAGGGATGAGAGATGTAGCCGAATGGATGACGACCAGCCGCCTGAAACTGAACTCGGACAAGACGGAGGTCCTCATCCTGGGCTCCTCGCCCTCCGCATGGGACGACTCCTGGTGGCCCCCCGCCCTGGGCACCGCACCCAAACCGACGGACCACGCACGCAACCTGGGCTTCATCCTGGACTCCTCCCTCTCCATGACCAGACAAGTCAACGCCGTCTCCTCATCTTGCTTCAACATCCTGCGCATGCTACGCAAGATCTTCCGATGGATCCCCACCGAGACGAGGCAGACGGTCACCCAGGCCCTCGTCACCAGCCGACTGGACTACGGCAACGCCCTCTACGCCGGAACCACCGCCAAGCTCCAGAAGAGACTCCAGCGGATCCAGAACGCCTCGGCCAGACTCATCCTCAACATCCCCCGACGCAGCCACATCTCCGGACACCTGAGAGATCTGCACTGGCTCCCGGTCAACAAGAGAATCACCTTCCGTCTCCTCACCCACGCACACAAAGCCCTACACGACCAAGGCCCGAGCTACCTCAACAACCGGATCAACTTCTACACTCCCAAGCGCCTCCTCAGATCAACCCACCACGCCCTCGACGCCGTCCCCCGCATCCGAAGAGCGACAACAGGAGGAAGGTCCTTCTCCTACCTGGCCGCCAAGACCTGGAACTCACTCCCGACCAACCTGCGCCTGACCCAGGACCACCTCTCCTTCAGGAAGAAGCTCAAGACCTGGCTGTTCGAGCAGTAGCGGCACCCCCCCTCCCAGCGCCTTGAGACCCTACGGGTGAGTAGTGCGCTCTATAAATGACCTGATTGATTGATTGATTGATTGAACGCCGGAAACAACGACATTACCCCATCGCAAGACCTCTGCAACTCCCTCGCCTCCTACTTCCACAACAAGATCGCGGAAATACACAACAGCTTCAGCATCCAACCGACGCACGCCACAGTCGCAGCAACGCCACCCACCGCCACCCTCCTCGCCTGGACTCCAATCAGCACCGAAGACACCATCCGCACAATGAACTCCGTCCACTCCGGATCGCCGACCGACCCCTGCCCTCACCACGTCTTCAACAAAGCCGACGCTGTCATCGCACCCCACCTGCGGGACAATATCAACACCTCCTTCAACACCGCCACCTTCCCTGAGAGCTGGAAGCACGCCGAACTCAGCGCTCTACTCAAGAAACCAACAGCGGACCCCACCGAACTCAAGAATTTCCGTCCCATCTCACTCCTCCCGTTCCCGGCCAAAGTCATCGAAAAGACCGTCAACAAACAGCTGGCCGCCTTCCTCGAGACGAATGGATCCCTCGACCCCTCACAGTCTGGCTTCCGAGCCAACCACAGCGCCGAGACCGCCCTCATCGCCGCCACAGATGACATCCGAACCCTGATGGACAACGGAGAAACAGCGGCCCTCATCCTCCTGGACCTCTCCGCGGCTTTCGACACTGTCTGCCACCGCACCCTAGTGCAACGCCTCGGCAACATCGGAATCCAGGAGAAGGCACTGGAATGGATCACCTCCTTCCTCGACGGAAGAACACAGAGAGTCCGCATACCACCGTACAAGTCAGAGGCCACCAAAGTCATCTGCGGCGTCCCTCAAGGATCCTCGTTGAGTCCCACCCTCTTCAACGTCTACATGAGCCCCCTCGCGGCCATCGCACGCCAACACAACCTCCAGATAATCTCCTACGCCGACGACAACCAGCTGATCCTCTCCCTGACCAACGACCCAGCCGCCGCCAGAGCCAACCTGCACGAAGGGATGAGAGAGGTAGCCGATTGGATGACGACCAGCCGCCTGAAACTGAACTCAGACAAGACGGAGGTCCTCATCCTGGGCTCCTCGCCCTCCGCCTGGGACGACTCCTGGTGGCCCCCCGCCCTGGGCACCGCACCCAAACCAACGGACCACGCACGCAACCTGGGCTTCATCCTGGACTCCTCCCTCTCCATGACCAGACAAGTCAACGCCGTCTCCTCGTCATGCTTCAACATCCTGCGCATGCTACGGAAGATCTTCTGGTGGATCCCCACCGAGACCAGGAAGACTGTCACCCAGGACCTCGTCACCAGCCGACTGGACTACGGCAACGCCCTCTACGCCGGAACCACCGCCAAGCTCCAGAAGAGACTCCAGCGGATCCAGAACGCCTCAGCCAGACTCATCCTCGACATCCCACGAAACAGCCACATCTCCGGACATCTGAGAGACCTGCAATGGCTCCCCGTCAACAAGAGAATCACCTTCCGTCTCCTCACCCACGCACACAAAGCCCTACACGACCAAGGCCCGATCTACCTCAACAACCGAATCAACTTCTACGTTCCCAAGCGCCACCTCAGATCAACCAGCCACGCACTCGCCGCCGTCCCCCGCATCTGGAGAGCCACAACAGGAGGAAGGTCCTTCTCCTACCTGGCCGCCAAGACCTGGAACTCCCTCCCGACCGACCTGCGCCTGACCCAAGACCACCTCTCCTTCAGGAAGAAGCTCAAGACCTGGCTAGTCGAGCAGTAACGGCACCCCCCCTCCAAGCGCCTTGAGACCCTACGGGTGAGTAGTGCGCTCTATAAATGTCTTGATTGATTGATTGATTAAGATAAAGAGAGCTAGAGGGAGAAACACAGAAGGACTGTTTACTGCATAGTTAAAAACAGACAAAGTGTAATAGGGTGAAAATGAGAAAAGTAAAATCACTAAAGGAGCAAAAGAAGGGAAGAGAGAGGAAGAACACTAAACTAGAGATAGTGGGAGAATGTGAGTGGGTGTTGAAAGAAAAAGATAGGACAGAAAAAAATTGAGAATGAACGGTAGTGGCGTAACTAGGATAAATGAAGAACGGTAAGGGAGGGTAAGAAAAGACCAGTTAGTATAGGTAAAGAGGGGTGAAAGAGAGTGAAAAATTGAATTAGGATAAGAGATGGGGAGCGACAAACACAAAGGACAGAGAAAATAAAGGTAACAGTACCTGAATGGGTTTGAGTGAAATAGCAAACAAAGATAAATAATGCAGTTTGTTTGAGTTATAGGGAGTCAGTGGGTGTAGGTCAGGGTGTCGGTGTGTGAGGTGTTTCTGTGGTTGTGGCTGTGTGGGGTGTTTCAGTGTGGGTAGAGGTGAGGGTGTGTGAGATATGTGTCAATCAATCAATCAATCAGTGACACTTATAAAGCGCGCTACATACCCGTAGGGTCTCAAGGCGCTGGGGGGGGGGGGGGTGCCGCTACTGCTCGAACAGCCAGGTCTTCAGCTTCTTCCTGAAGGAGAGGTGGTCTTGGGTCAGGCGCAGGTCGGACGGGAGGGAGTTCCAGGTCTTGGCGGCCAGGTAGGAGAAGGACCTTCCTCCTGTAGTCGCTCTTCGGATGCGGGGGACGGCGGCGAGGGCGTGGTTGGCTGATCGGAGGTGGCGTTTGGGAGCGTAGAAGTTGACTCGGCTGTTGAGGTAGCTCGGGCCTTGGTCGTGTAGGGCTTTGTGTGCGTGGGTGAGGAGGCGGAAGGTGATTCTCTTGTTGACGGGGAGCCAGTGAAGGTCTCTCAGGTGTCCGGAGATGTGGCTGGATCGTGGGATGTCGAGGATGAGTCTGGCTGAGGCGTTTTGGATCCGCTGGAGTCTCTTCTGGAGCTTGACGGTGGTCCCGGCGTAGAGGGCGTTGCCGTAGTCCAGTCGGCTGGTGACGAGGGCCTGGGTGACGGTCTTCCTGGTCTCTGTGGGGATCCACCAGAAGATCTTCCGTAGCATGCGTAGGATGTTGAAGCACGCCGAGGAGACGCTGTTGACTTGCCTGGTCATGGCGAGGGAGGAGTCCAGGATGAAGCCCAGGTTGCGTGCGTGGTCCGTCGGTTTGGGTGCGGTGCCCAGGGCGGGAGGCCACCAGGAGTCGTCCCAGGCGGAGGGTGAGGAGCCCAGGATGAGGACCTCCGTCTTGTCCGAGTTCAGTTTCAGGCGGCTGGTCGTCATCCACTCGGCTACCTCTTTCATCCCTTCGTGCAGGTTGGCTCTGGCGGCGGCGGGGTCGTTGGTCAGGGAGAGGATCAGCTGGGTGTCGTCGGCGTAGGAGATTATGCTGAGGTGGTGTTTGCGTACGATGGCCGCGAGGGGGCTCATGTAGACGTTGAAGAGGGTGGGGCTCAGGGATGATCCTTGGGGGACGCCGCAGATGACTTCGGAGGCCTCTGATTTGTATGGTGGTAGGCGGACTCTCTGTGTTCTTCCGTCGAGGAAGGAGATGATCCATTCCAGCACCTTGTCCTGGATTCCGATGTTGCTGAGGCGCCGTACTAGAGTGCGGTGGCAGACCGTGTCGAATGCCGCGGAGAGGTCTAGGAGGATGAGGGCCGCTGTTTCTCCATTGTCCATCAGGGCTCGGATGTCATCGGTGGCGGCGATGAGGGCGGTCTCGGTGCTGTGTTTGGCTCGGAATCCGGACTGTGAGGGGTCGAGGGATCCGTTCGTCTCGAGGAAGGCGGCCATCTGCTTGTTGACGGTCTTCTCGATGACTTTGGCTGGAAACGGGAGAAGCGAGATGGGGCGGTAATTCTTGAGGTCGGTGGGGTCCGCTGTTGGTTTCTTGAGAAGAGCGCTGAGCTCGGCGTGTTTCCAGCTTTCAGGGAAGATGGCGGTGTCGAAGGAGGTGTTGATGATGTCTCGCAGGTGGGGTGCGATGACAGCGTCGGCTTTGTTGAAGACGTGGTGAGGGCAGGGATCGGTCGGTGATCCGGAGTGGATGGAGTTCATCGTGCGGATGGTGTCTTCGGTGCTGATCGGGGTCCAGGCGTGGAGGGTGGTGGTGGGGGGGGGTGGCTGGTCGGTCGTGGTGTGCGTTGGTTGGTTGTTGAAACTGCTGTGTATGTCCGTGATCCTGTTGTGGAAGTATGAGGCGAGGGAGTTGCAGAGGTCTTGCGATGGGGTGATGTCGTTGTTTCCTGCGCTGGGGTTGGAAAGCTCTTTCACGATGTTGAAGAGTTCCTTGCAGTTGTGTGCGTTGTTGTCCAACCGGTCCTTGAATGCTGTTTTCTTGGCGGCGCGGATCAGCTGGTGGTGTTTCCGGGTGGCAAGTTTGAAGGAGGTCCTGTTGTCCGGTGTCGGTTCCCTTTTCCAGACTTTCTCGAGGGCTCGGCAGTTCTTCTTGGAGCTCTTGAGTTCGTCGGTGAACCATGGGGCCTTCTTGCTGCCGGGTCTGCTAGGCGGGGTCCTCAGCGGGGCGAGTTCGTCCGCGCAGTTGCTGATCCACTTCGTGAGGTAGTCGGCGGCCTGGCTGGGGTTCGCTGAGCTGGCAGGAGGCTGTTGGCTCAGGGAGGTGGCGAGCTGGTCTGCTGTGATCTTGTTCCAGCTTCTACGGGCGGTCTGTTGCTGGTGTTGGTGGGTCGTCGTTCTCTTGAAGGTGAAGTGGACGCAGCTGTGGTCCGTCCATTGAAGCTCTGTGGCGTGGCTGAAGTCGATGTCTGCGCTGGATGAGAAGACGGCGTCGAGTGTGTGTCCGGCGAGGTGGGTGGGGGTGGACACCAGTTGCTTGAGTCCCAGGTTGGCGAGGTTGTCGAGCAGGGTGCTGGTGTTGCGGTCGTTGTTGTTCTCCAGGTGGAAATTGAGGTCTCCCAGGAGGATGTAGTCAGCGGAGGGGAGGGCATGCGGGCTGACAAAGTCGGCGATGTCCTCGCTGAATTGCGTGCGTGGTCCAGGGGGTCGGTAGATCAGGGTGCCTCTGAGGGTGGTGTTCGGGTTGGTGTGGATCTGGAAATGCAGGTGTTCGGCGCTGGTCAGGGTGTTGTCGGTGCTGGTCGTGAGACGGATGGTGTTCCTGTGGATGATGGCGATGCCTCCTCCCGTCTGGTTGGCGTTTCGGTCCCTCCGGACGATCTTGTAGCCCTCTGGGATAGCGATGGCGATGTCGGGAGCTGAAGAGGCGTTCATCCAGGTCTCCGTGAGGAAGGCAACGTCAGGGGCTGTGGCGTCTAGGAGGTTCCAGAGTTCGATGGCATGTCTGTGGACGGAGCGGGTGTTGAGCAGGATGCACTTGAGGTGGGTGCTGCTGGTGTTCGACTTGGCGGGTGCTGGTGCGGGGCAGGTCCGGGTGCAGGTGAACTTGCAGGCGTGGCAGCTGAAAGGTCCGTGGGTGCGTCGTGGAGTGGCTTGGTGGCAGTCTGGAAGTCGGCCGGTGTTGAGTGCGATGAGGGTTGCGGCGGAGTACGTCAGGCGGGTAGGTCGGGGTCTTCGTGGGCCAGGGGTCCTGGCGCTGGGCGCGATCCGGTCGCGGACGGGCGCAGACGGGCTTACCTTTGGCGCGCCTTCGGCGCACAATCGGCGCGCCCGCTGCGCGAGACCGCTGCGCGTTCGCACGGTCGCCATTTAAGGCGAAGTGCGCGGGTGGGCGGAGCAGCTGGGAGGCGGGAGCGGGGAGGGTTACAGAAGGCAAAAAGGGGCGGGGACAAGCGGCGGTGGCGGGAAGGGAGGGCGGGGGGCGTCGAGGTAGGCGGACAACAAGGAAGGAGGGCAACACGGAAGAAAAATAACAATACAGTACAAAACAGGCACAAATGAACGCAAAAAACAGGGAAAAAACAAGTTTATCCCAGACAAGCACAAATAATCGTCAAAACAAGAAAAACCACTCGCAGCGGCGGCAGCCGGCAAACGAGGCAGCAGCGAGGCAGAGGGCGGCAGGGGGCACACGCAGCAGCTGGTGGCCGTGCGGCGCGGGGGTGTCCCACGAGTGGGTCACACTCACCTGCGTCGCACGGTCGCCATTTAAGGCCAAGTGCGCGGGTGGGCGGAGCAGCTGGGAGGCGGGAGCGGGGAGGGTTACAGAAGGCAAAAAGGGGCGGGGACAAGCGGCGGTGGCGGGAAGGGAGGGCGGGGGGCGTCGAGGTAGGCGGACAACAAGGAAGGAGGGCAACACGGAAGAAAAATAACAATACAGTACAAAACAGGCACAAATGAACGCAAAAAACAGGGAAAAAACAAGTTTATCCCAGACAAGCACAAATAATCGTCAAAACAAGAAAAACCACTCGCAGCGGCGGCAGCCGGCAAACGAGGCAGCAGCGAGGCAGAGGGCGGCAGGGGGCACACGCAGCAGCTGGTGGCCGTGCGGCGCGGGGGTGTCCCACGAGTGGGTCACACTCACCTGCGTCGCACGGTCGCCATTTAAGGCCAAGTGCGCGGGTGGGCGGAGCAGCTGGGAGGCGGGAGCGGGGAGGGTTACAGAAGGCAAAAAGGGGCGGGGACAAGCGGCGGTGGCGGGAAGGGAGGGCGGGGGGCGTCGAGGTAGGCGGACAACAAGGAAGGAGGGCAACACGGAAGAAAAATAACAATACAGTACAAAACAGGCACAAATGAACGCAAAAAACAGGGAAAAAACAAGTTTATCCCAGACAAGCACAAATAACCGTCAAACAAGAAAAACCACTCGCAGCGGCGGCAGCCGGCAAACGAGGCAGCAGCGAGGCAGAGGGCGGCAGGGGGCACACGCAGCAGCTGGTGGCCGTGCGGCGCGGGGGTGTCAGAGGTGTGTGGGTGTGGGGGTATATGTGTGGGATGTATGTGTGTGTATGGAATGTGTGTGTTTTTGAGGAGTGTGTGTGGGAGGTTTTTTTGTGTGTATGAGGTGTGTGTGTGGTAGGTGTGTGGGATGTATGTTAGAGGTGTGTGTATGTGTTGGGACGGGGATGAGGTGTATGTGTAGGAGTAAGGTAAATACTTAAGAAAAAGAGAATGAGTGAAGAAGCAAAAGAAGGGAACAGAGGGTAAGTGAAGTAAAGAATAGGGATCGAATGAAGTTGAATATGAGATGGGAAATCAGAAAAGGGGAGTAAACATGTAGAATAAGAATAAGTGAGTGAAGCAGAGTAAAGACACAGGAGTGTGGTAGATTAAGAAAATGTTAGTGAGCTTAAAGCAAAGGGTGATCACAAACTACATTTTTTTTGTCATACTTACCATATAATAAATACATTTTTTAACTACACTTTGTATCTGTGAAAGAGAGAAGAAAAATCAAGTTATAATTAGTAAAATATGTATTTTAAATTAAAAGATCCAAATGAAGAGGTTAAAAATCATAACACTCTATTTAGAAATAAAGTTAGAGTGAAGAACACAGAAAGGGAAATAAACTAAGGTAGAAGGACAAAAAGAGGGAAAAAGAAATAGAAGGAGAGCAAATTACAAAGAGTAAGGCATATAGATTCACTGAGAAAAAGAGAGAGAAGAACAGAGAAATGAAATGAAGGTAAGAAAGATACTAAAACAATGTGAGTTACCAAAACTAAATCAGGAAACAGTAGTAAGTAAAAAGATAATGACTGAGACAGAACACAGTCTAATTAAGGATGCATTTAGAAGAATGAGGAATAGAAGATAACTGAGAGTAAGTGAAGAACACTCATAGAATGAAAGGATGAAGGGAGAGATGATAATATACAACGATTGAGGGAAATGGAGTGAGGAAGTTAGTAGAGAGACACACTAAGAGAAAAACTGAGTGAGGTGGAGTACAATGAGTGAGAAAATGAAATGAGTAAGAGATCAAAAAAAGGAAAGAGAGGAGAAGACGACTAAAACAGTGGTACTGAGAGAAAATAATTTGGTGATGAAAGTAAAGAGAAGGACATTGAAAGAATGGAAATGAGGGATAGTAATGGAACTAGAGTAAAAGAAATGTGATGAAGAACGATGAGAGAGGAGCAGTGAAGTTGTCGTAAAAGAAATGATAGAAGGTAGATAAACACAAGTGAACATAACACAAGGAGAGTGAGGCTCTGAGGACATAGAAGAAGTGAACGAAAAATAGATAGAAAAGGTCAAAAGTAAGGAGCAATTTATACCTCTGTCAAGTGTAATGTACAGAGAGGGGTCATTTCTCCACAAAAAGCCTTGTAATATTGATGCAGTAAAATCTATGAGATTTCACTGCGTCACTTTTAGGACACTGTTACATCAAATCTTGCACCTGCCTCACAACAGGGATAAGACTGAGGGAAAAGCTTTCACATGGAGCTTCACAATTTTACAAAATGCAATTCCTCTATGCAAACAAACTCAATATGCTTCCTACACTGAGTTAACACAGGTAACATCATTGTAAAGAGTCAAATTGACACCTGTGTCTATGAGTGGAGACAGGGATAGGCTTCATGGAGCCTTGTCCACTACACTCTTAGATACAAGCCTCACATCCTACGCTCCCCAGGAAAGCCCAAACATGTACCTTTTTGTACCATATTTAAAAAGTGACGCATGTAGTTAGATGTGTCACTTTTTAAACCTCTGCGCCACAATATACTCAAAGATGTAAAAACCATTCATTTTCCCCAAAATAGCACAGATCCTATGTACAAACATCTGCCTCACAGCAGGGATAAGACTAAGGCAAACGTGTTCACATGGAGCGTCACAATTTTACAAAATACAATTCCTCTATGCAAACAAACTCAATATGCTTCCTACACTGTGTTAACACAGGTAACATCATTGTAAAGAATCAAATTGACACCTGTGTCTAAGAGTGCAGTCGGGGATAGGCTTCATGAAGCCTAGTCCACTGTACTCTTAGACACAAGCCTCACCACCTACGCTCCCCAGGAAAGCCCAAACATGTACCTTTTTGCACCATATTTAAAAAGTGACGCATGTAGTTAGATGCGTCACTTTTTAAACCTCTGCGCCACAATATACTCAAAGATGTAAAAACCATTCATTTTCCCCAAAATAGCACAGATCCTATGTACAAGCATCTGCCTCATAGCAGGAATAAGACTGAGGCAAACGCTTTCACATGGAGCTTCACAATTTTACAAAATACAATTCCTCTATGCAAACAAACTCAATATGCTTCCTACACTCAGTTAACACAGGTAACATAATTGTAAAGAGTCAAATTGACACCTGTGTCTAAGAGTGCAGTCGGGGATAGGATTAATGAAGCCTAGTCCACTGCACTCTTAGACACAAGCCTCACCACCTACGCTCCCCAGGAAAGCCCAAACATGTACCTTTTTGCACCATATTTAAAAAGTGACACATGTAGTTAGATGCGTCACTTTTTAAACCTCTGCGCCACATTATACTCAAAAATGTAAAAACCATTAATTTTCCCCAAAATAGCACAGATCCTATGTACAAACATCTGCCTCACAGCAGGGATAAGACTAAGGCAAAAGCTTTCACATAGAGCTTCACAATTTTCCAAAATACAATTCCTCTATGCAAATAAACTCAATATGCTTCCTACACTGAGTTAACACAGGTAACATCATTGTAAAGAGTCAAATTGACACCTGTGTCTAAGAGTGCAGTCGGGGATAGGCTTCATGAAGCCTAGTCCACTGCACTCTTAGACACAAACCTCACCACCTACGCTCCCCAGGAAAGCCCAAACATGTACCTTTTTGCACCATATTTAAAAAGTGACACATATAGTTAGATGCGTCACTTTTTAAACCTCTGCGCCACATTATACTCAAAAATGTAAAAACCAGGGATAAGACTGAGGCAAAAGCTTTCACATAGAGCTGCACAATTTTACAAAATACAATTCCTCTATGCAAACAAACTCAATATGCTTCCTACACTCAGTTAACACAGGTAACATCATTGTAAAGAGTCAAATGTATTTCTTTAAACATGCACACATTCTTTATTCCTTTTAAAAATTGTAAAAGCCATTCATTTTTCCCAAAATCGTTTTACACATCCCATTTAAAAAACACAGCACAGGTCCTATGTAGAAGCATTCCATGTCACTACTAAAACTTCACAATTTTACAAAATACAATTACTCTATGCAGTAAAAACTTTTTACCAAGCATTATCAAAAAGCATGACACAAAGCAACATTAAAAAACCACAATTTGCTTCCAAATATTCTCCATAGAGTATACAAGTCTCTATGTATATTAAATAAATAATAACTCACCTTTACAAATATTTTAGGAGATTCAGAACAGTGTCAGACACACATACCAATATTTCTGTAGCAGAGCAAAAGGTATGTTCTCCAGGCACTGCAAACCATAAAGGCACAGAAACCCTCTAATTCTACATACATATTGCTCATGGTAACCAATCAAATCTCTTCCCTCTGTATTTTCAAACCAACACCCTTCCCCCCCCTCAGCCCTTTCTACCTGTTACCATAGCAACGCCCTCCTCACTGAGCTCCCAGGGTTAAAAGTGTATTCTACAATGTTGCAAATCACCTCAGCAAGGATGTTTGACCTGCGAATACACCAGCTTTTCTGGTGCAAGGTTTCTTTAAATGACTTGTTTAACCATTCAAATTACTTCTTACACAGAACACAACCATGCAGCCTAACTTTCAGTTTTCAACTATCTTATTCTACCAATCATTGCTTGTGATTCAAGAGCACTGAAACTCCACAGTTTTTTTTTTGCAAACTCCTATTGTTCCAACTGCCATTTCTTTTCCACACTTCATCTGACTGCATCAGAATCTCCTCTCACCATGTATTCTGTCTGGATTATTGGACATAGATATATCCACTGGGCTCAAAGGTATGCAGCTACCAGAAATTTTCACAACCTTGACTTACCAAATGTGAAGATTAAATGGATTGGCCAGAGAGGATTGAAATGTCACCAATTGATACCGTTGGTGAAAACCTTTTTGCATTTGCCACACCCTGACCTTTTAATTGTGCACTGTGGAGGAAATGACTTGGGCACTTTGACTGGGGTAGGTCTGGAAATGCTTTTAAAGGACACCTTTGATCAATTGATGGCATTTTTTTCTCAAACTGCCTTGGTATATTCCAATATATGCCAAAGGCAGAAATGGAAGTGGTCCAATCAATTTTGTCCACAATTTGAGAAAGCACGAAAACATGTGAATAAATCTGATTCTGCTTACATGAGAGACTATGGAATGGGTTCAATATACAATAATAACTTGCGTTACAACATGCAAGATATCTACAGAGGAGATGGTGTGCACTTTTCTGATGAGGGGAATAGAATATTCCTCCTGAATTTAAGACTGTGCATTGGTACCTACTTGTAGGTACCTAAATCAGCCACAGAACCCAAAAGCCCTTTTCAGGGCTACCCTATCTCTGATCACTCCAAATGATTATCTTTTTCAAACTTTTTTTCACTATTTTTCACCAAAGTACGCTCCCCGGTACGCTTCCCGCGAAAATTTGAAAATAATGGTTTTTTTTGTGGTCTATATGGGCCTCCTAACACCCCCTCAGAAAACCTAGGGGGTCAGGGAGTGCCTACCGTGCCCCCTTATACCCATTCCCAACGTTGTTTGTCCTCCATTTTCTGTCTCAAATCTACCGAAACACAAAATGGAGGACTCCCGTAGCGCTGCCACAAATGTTAAAAGTTAATTTACATAAAAACCACTGGAGACACTTTCACCAAATATAGAATAGGTCATACTACGTACCAGTCCCTACCATTTTCCCAAATTTGGTGGAATTCCATTGAGCCATTTGAGCTGTAGCACTGTCTAAATATCCTGAGGTAAATTACATGACTAAAACACATATGAAAGTGTTAGAATTTGCAACCAATGAAAATGTTACTTTCATTTTGTATTTTTATGTGCTGACATTTCATTGTTTATGAAATGAATATATATAAAAATGAGAGGGAAACACGGCCATTTTGAGTACTACTACCTGAGGTACATTTATAAAGGATTTCCTCTGAAAACATCAACTCCTTTCTGAAAGGTAATTTGTTAATTTTTAAGGGGAACTATGTTCTGCACTTTAAGTTAAATTGGAAAACGTTTTATGATAGTTTTTTACTGTCCCTCTGTTATAGTTATAGATTCAGATAGGCTTCTCTGTTATAGTTATGGATTGATTTAGGCTTCTCTAGTATATTTATGAATTTACTTAAGCTTCTTCACAAGCACTTTTTTATATTTCTACTTCCTGCCTGATACCATACACTGCCCAAAGATAACTTGACTGTTAAAAACTCAAAAGTACCTCTCTGAACTTAAACCCAACAGTGCCCTATCTCTACTGATATATTTATTTTTATGCAATTTACAGCAACATAATGGAAGGAGATCAAAATAAATGTAATATTACATTCCAACTTGATCTTCAGGACAACCCAGAGGAAGAGAATAACGATTCAGATTTTTGGGATCAGTCTCTTGATGAAGAGTTTCTCAAATATGTGGAAGAAATGGAATCATGTAATCCAAATGAGGACATTACCGACGACATAATGTTGGAAGTCTTATTAAATTTTGAAAAATCAGAGCAATAAATGTATATTTAATAATTAAAAATTGTTCCAGACATTATTCTTTTATATATGTAATCAATGAAATAGTACCAAACTGAATATAATATAATGTGAGACTTATAGTATACTGTGCAATTTTTTTTGTGATACTTAGTAAGTTTGCTCATAGTTACTTCCTTTCTCCCACTATATTATCTCCAAAGTGTATTTGACATCTGTTTTTCATCTCCTGCCTCCTTTCTCTCACAGTCTGTCTCTAATGCACGATATCACCGCCAATTTTCTATACATTTAGAAGAGATTAAATGTAATACTGGAAAACATCATAAGGGAGCAGGATAGACTACCTCTGATCCCCTAGACCTTCTCAGGGTGTGCTTAAAGGATCTGTTTCTACTTTCCTGACAGACTATGCTATGGATTCCATATACCACAATAACTTCTGTAACAACATCCAAATTATCTACAAAGGAGACGGTCTACATTGAATTTAAAACTCTGCATTGGTACCTACATGTTGGTACTTAAATACGCCACACAACACAACAACTCTATTCAGAGCTACCCTACCCCTAAGCACTTTAAATTATTATTTTACTGTTTCACTGAGTTTTCCCCATGTGTGGAGGGGGGGATGTGTGTGTGGGGGATGTGTGGGCTGTGTCTGTGAGGTGTGTGTGTGTGTCTGGGGGGTGAGGTGTATAGGTGTGTCTAAGTGTGTGGGGTATGTGGGTGTGGGTGGGGGTGTGGCTGTGTAAGCTGTGTGTGTGGGTGTGGGTGTGCGGGGTGTTTTGGTGTAGGTGGAGGTGTGAGTGTGTGCTGTGTGTGGGGGGGGGGGTGGGGGATATGTGTGTAGGATGTGTGTGTATGTGTGGGATGTGTGGGTGTGTCTGTGAGGTGTGTGTGTGTCTGTGGGGGGGAGGGAGGTGTGTGTGTGGGATGTGTGGGGTGTGTCTGTGAGGTATCTGTGTGTGCGTGTGTGTGTGTGTTGGGGGAGGTGAGGTGTGTGTGGGTGTGTGGGGTGTGTGGGCGTGGGTGTGGATGTGTAAGGTGTCGGTGTGGGGGTGTCGGGTGTTTGGGTGTGGGTGGAGGTGTGCGTGTGTGAGGTATGTGTGGGGAGTGTGTGACTGTGGGGGTGTGGGGTTGTGTGTGTGTGGGTGTGTGTGGGACGTACTTGTAGGTACCTAAAACAGCCACAGAACCCAAAAGCTCTTTTCAGAGCTACCCTACCTCTAATATCTCAAAATGATTATTTTTCACTACTATTTTCACTATTTTTCACCAAAGTACGCTCCCTGGTACGCTCCCCGGTACGCGTACCGTGCGCTCCCCCCACGAAAATTGAAAAAAAATTAAATATTTTTTTTGTCCCGCGGGACTCTTTTATGGCCCCCACATCAAACCTAGGGGGTCAGGGGGGGTCTACCCTGCCCCCTTTTGGTTATTTCCCCCTTTGTTTTTGCCACCTCTTGTGTCTCGATCCTACCGAGACACAAGATGGCGGCCACTCCAAACAGTTTGGAATGTTTACAGACCCCCGAGAGCCAATCAGCTTTCCGTGCGCAAGTAGCGTGGCGCACCCGGAGCGCGCCTCGGTGCGCGTACCGGGGCGCGCTTAAAGATATATACTTTTTTTTTAACCTAAATTACTCAAAATCCTCTGGAGCACATATCTTGGGACATAGCAAAGGCACATCGGGCTACCAGTCCCTACAAATTTGCCAAGTTTGGTGAAAATCCATTCAGCCGTTCGAGCTAAAAGTGCGACAGACTGTCCTATGGAAATAAACATGTGGAAAACACGTTTTGGGACCCCCTTTTATCTCGGCCCCCGCTTGACGGATCCCCCCCAAACTTTCAGAGAAGGAGCGGAGAGCCGCCAGGCAAAGTTGCTGAACAATTCAGGCAGATTCCTCAACCGGCGCCAAAGTTATTCCCAATAGAATGTTGCGATTTCCCTATGGAAATCAATCCTAACTATAACTACCTACTGGCGACCGCCAGTAGGTAATATATATATATAATTTCAGACATCTTCTCCGTTCTGGATTAGAAATGACAGGATACAGCGGGGCTTCGTTTCAAGTTTTAATGTCGGGCTTGCATGACCGGTTTCGGCAAGATGCCATTGTCAAATGTTTTTCAGTCCCAACATCGTATCTCCCATATTTAAGTCTTCGTGATAGGCTCCTCCTTACCCAGTGGTGGTTGGCCCTCCTGCACCTCATGCCTTCCGCTTGCGGATAACAGGGGACTACCAGTCCCATAATGCCGCAAGGTGAAGGCCCAGTGCAGTGTGTTTGGGAATACTATGCATTTATTAAAATCTTCTTCGTGCCCCTTACTTTCATCCACCAACCTCTGTATTACAGCAGTTCTCAGAGGCGCAAATCAAGTGACGGCATCTCTGACCATAATGGAGGCTCGTTCTTAGATAGTCATTCAGTGACTCTTCCGAGGATGTGGTGGAGGGCCAGGAAAATAATCCGCTGCCACGGCTAAATTCAAAAGAGTTTCCCATGATTCCTGGCCACAAATAGGAAAAGGTCCTGCATGCGCGCCATAGGGAAAGCGGTGACATTAATTCAGACATCTCTGTTCTGGATTAGAAATGAGTAATATATATATTGAAGAACTTTGTGTTGTGTTAAATACCCCTCACACACCAAAAGGCCCCTTGGTGTCATGCTTCATCATCGGGGTCTTTGCACCCCTCTATCGGGATGCGGCGTGCTGCGACCTACGACTACGCGGGAGCACTTATAGTTAATGACTATGTGTGGTGCATGTGTGTGGGGTGTATTTATAAGTGAGTGGTGGGACGTGGTGAAGGATTAAAAAGTACCTGGCACATGAGTATAATTGAAAAAAATGTATTCTAACTCTGGCTGGTACTATTAAAAAGGGTGCAGTGTGAGGTAAAATCTGTAATATTAATGAACAGGACCTCTGGTGTGCGTCGACATGTTTCGGAGTCAAGCTCCTTCTTCTGGACGGGGGCACAACTTCCCACCTTACTCACGTATTTCTAGATAATATCAAGAATTATTTATACAAAAGTGAAATATAAAGATAAATGTGCCTACAGCGGTCTCCTACAAGCTCAATGACCTGTAGAGAGAAAAAAAGGTAATAGCAATTAATGGTTACCCATGTACCGGGTAGTTCAAGCAGGTGCAGTCACCTGGAACCTCACCATTTGCTTATAATAAGCCCTGTAAGAGAAAAGGTACTAACAACACATACAACATAGAAAAACATAGAAAAACACTAGGAGTTACTGGCATCAGTGGTCATACTTATAAAGCTTGCTTGCTTGTTTCATGAGCAAATAGGAACGTCTGTTTTTTTTTTGCTTAATTTGCAATCTGTAGTGAGAAGTAATACAGGTGTAAAAATACATTCTCACTTACTAAGTCTTCTCTTATGGTCGTTTTTTGGTTCTATACTCACTGGCTCGGGACATAGTAATCACCGTCTTTCCCCATACGCTGCTCCGCTGAAGTGAGGTGATCACAAGACTTACGCTATTTATACCTTGTATTTAATTGGGCGGAACTGGTTACATGGCCAAACATGGGTGTTCCGATGTCAAAAGTTAATTGGATGCCCATGTTTGGAAGGTCCGATCGTAAGCCATACATATGATCGCCTGATGTGTCAGCAGGGGCTTGCGATAGGTGAGCGTCGCTACACACGAGCGTGTGTTTTGGGCGCATGTGCTAGGATCTAGTGGTAATCCTTCGCGCATGCGCGTTGGATTGGTATTCATTGTCGGGCAGCAGTGCTTGTTAGGGCATGCGTCCTGATGCCGGGATCATGTACCAAGGCGATATATTACATTCTGTATTAACAATAGATCAAATACGTAATAGATATCATAACAAGGATGTTATGGGCCTCAGTTAGGGCGGTATTAGAGGGTTATTGAGAGATCACTAATAATAAAAATAATGTATTTAGGCATCAGGTTGAAGTTACTGGAGGTGGTATTTTAGTTGGATAATTGCCCTCAAGGCACCTCATCATTCAACCCTGTAAGCTGGGTGCCAAGGCGGAATACCCATCTTTGTTCCTTCAAAAAGAGACCGTCCTCTGAAGGTAGTTGCTCAATGACTGTCCATTTAAGGTCATTGACACAATGTTGTGCCGTCAGGTAATGTGTCGCCATCTTAGTGGTGCTTTTCTTACAGCGCACGTTGATTTTGTGCTCATTCATTCGTGTTTTTATTGCCCTTGTGGTCATGCCTACATACTCAAGATTACATGGGCAGGTAATGAGGTAGACCACGTTTTTTGAGTTACAGTTTGTCATCCTCCTTTGTTCCCAGGTCGTGCCATTCCGGAATGTCAGTTTGGTGCTCTTCTGGGTGAGGTGGCAACTGCTACAATTGCCGCAGGGAAAATGACCTTGCACTCCTATGGATGGTTGTATAGCCAAGGTTGTAGGTTTTGGTCTAGTGTGAACCAACATATCTCTGAGATTGCGTCCTCTGCGGTGAGCGAACATAGGTTTCTCCAAATTCAGTTTGCCACATGTCAGTATGTTCCAATGTTTGTTGACGATTTTGGACACTTCGTTAGACATGGTGTTGTAGGTCGTCACGCAAATTGGTCGTCTGCCTTCACTAGGTTCTTTTTGTCGCTCTTCCAGTAGTGCCTCTCTGTTATTATTTTTTGCTCTCTTCATTGCTTTGTCAATGATTCTGATCGGATATTCGCGTAGTTTCAGTTTGTCTTTCAGATCATTGGCCTGCAGTTTGAAATCCGATACATCAGTGCAGTTGCGCCTTAAGCGTAAAAATTGTCCGTAGGGTAGGTTTTCTCGCAGGTGCCGGGGATGGAAACTATCAAACCTTAGCAGGCAATTCCTGGATGTCGGTTTGAAATGGGTGGTGGTTTTCAAACGTCCTGCCTCTGCATGTATGTTTAGGTCCAGGAAAACCAACGTATGGTCGGAGACCGAGCTCGTGAAATTCAAAAAGGCATTCTGGTTGTTTAGCCATACTTCAAAATCTTGTGCAGATTGTCGGTCACCTTCCCAGATGACCAGGATATCATCTATGTACCTTCTCCAACACTTAATCTTGGATCTGTAAGGGTTCTGGTTGTGAAGGATCTTTGTTGTTTCGAGGTGGTGCACATAGAGCCCCGCTAGGCTTGGGGCAAAAGTGCTGCCCATGCTGGTACCATGGCACTGCTGATAGATCGCTGTTTTGTATTGAAAAACGTTTTTCTGCAGTGCCAGTGAAATGCATTCTAATACCAGACCTCTTGGAGTTTGGTATTTCCATGGAGTGGAAAATAGAATTTCCTCGATGATTTGGAGTGTCTCGTCGTGGGGCAGGCTCGTATAGAGGCTTTCCACGTCAAAGCTGATTAAGAGTTGGGTCAGAGGGTCAAACGTCGCATCCTGCAGTAATTGTAAGCCGGGCACGGCGGTTGTTCATGGCCGGCCACGGCGGTTGCTCATGGCCGGGCACGGCGGTTGTTCATGGCCGGGCACGGCGGTTGTTCATGGCCCGGCCGCTCCGGCCGGTGTACGGTGGATGATGCAAGGTGACTGTAAGGGGGTCATGAACTGGCATGTCCATTGAGTACATCTGCAGGGTGTATAGGCCTGCACCTCCCCCGCTGTGTACGTGCACCGCCATGGAGGCGCCAGTGATAGTACAATGTTGCAACTGAAGCATCCGTGCCTGAGGCTTGCACTTGCGGTTGCCGATGTGTGCCCGTGACGGTCCCTGCACATGCAGCCAATGGGAAGAGGGACGCTGGCCGCATACGGTCAATCGCAAGTAGCGGAAGCTGTGCACCGCAACAACAGGGCCAGTCATTGGCCCATTTCACGATCATGCTTCCAGGGCTGACCAATTGCTGGCGACGTATGCCACTGACACGTGCTGAGGGCCCTATATATGTGTCTTGGCCAAAATGAAACTTCCTACCCTGGGGACCAGTGCTGCCTGTGACCATCACCTCGACCTGCTGCTGCTGCTGCTGAGCTGACCACCGACTGCTGCCTGTGACCATCACCTCGACCTGCTGCTGCTGCTGCTGAGCTGACCACCGACTGCTGCTCTAGTGCCATACTCCGTGATCTTGCCATGTCGAGTGGCAAAGAGATCCGGTCTCGACCCTTCACCGCCGCGGAGCTTGATGTCCTCGTGGACGGTGTACTCCGCAACTATGGACGCCTCTACGGCGCACCGGGACGGGTGGTAAGTGCAGTGTGGGACATGTTGGTGTGCATGAGGGGGCCAAATGATCAGGCCTATTTCTATCTTAGCTGTGTAGTGTGGGCTAGACATATGTTCCTGATTGTGCATGGCTGCTGACAGTAACGTCTTGCCCCTATGTGTGTGACAGGCCACCTGTCCACTGACTTAAACCCTTTTGTCTCCCATCATGGTAGGTCAAGCTGCACCTTCGCAAGGACCTGTGGAGGACCATAGCACGGGAAGTACGGGCATTGGGGGTGTGCAACAGACGACATACACACTGCCACAAACGCTGGGACGACATTTCCAGGCTGAGCAAGAATGTAGCGGAAGTAACACTGGGCCTGATTCCAAGGACGCCCCGTCTGGCCCGACGCTCCATGACCCCTCTCATGCACCGTATCATTGCAGTGACGCATCCTGAACTGGCCGAACGTCTGAGTGCCGATCAACAGCAAACTAGCGGTGAGCATACTGTCTGTGTAGGAAACTTGTGAGTGCTATGCATGTATTGGTGCACAGAAACACTATTGAGTTCCGTGTTGCGTATGTATGCCTGTGATGCCATTTTGGTCCCATTGGGTGGTACTCATTTGACATCCAGGTCCGCCATGTTGACACGCCACTTGCTTAGTAGTTGAGTGTTAAAGCACATCCCCTAGTGGTCCATGGCCCCATGGCAGAAAATGTGAGGATGACTGGTAGGGGTGGGCCATGTGCAGGATGAGGGCTCCTAAACCTTTGTCTGCTATGTGATTTGGCTATCCTGTTCCTTCTGTACGTGAGTGTGCCCATGACTCACACATCTTTTCTGTGCATTTCAGCTTTGACAAAGGACACTCAGCCACAGACGGTGGAGAGTAGCCGAGGAAATGAGTCCGGCTCAGACTTCGCACACACGCAGACTGACACGGAGGAGGCCAGCGCCGGAGAGGGGGACAGGACCGTCCCTGAGGACTCGCATGTGGAGACACCATCGTCCTCCTCGTCGGACACTCTTGGTGAGCCTGCACTGTTGTCACAGACTGGGAGTGGGCACTCATCACCTTCTGTCGGAAGACAGCACACAGGGCCCACACTTCCGCCAACTGCACCATGTAGTGTTCGTGGCCGGAGGAGTAGGGGGAGCAGAGTGGCGTTCGGTGCAGGCACCGCTGCCCCTGCCACGGTGAGCCAAAATGCACTGTGTGCTGAGGCCGTTGATCTGCTGCGACAGCTGTGTGTGGGGCAGACCAATATGACAAATGCTTTCCAGGACCATGATAGGAAGTTGGGGCAGGTGGTGGCATTCATGGAAGGGATGCATGGCGATCTTGCAGGTCTACACAGGACAGTGCAGTCATTGGCAAGCAGTGTGTCGTCTGCAATAGTACAGTCGAATGAACAGGGGGCTACTTCTGTTTCCCCATCTACACCGCTGGATGTCTCAGGGGGTAGTGATTATTCAGAGCAGGACTCAAATACAGGTTATTGCACTAGAAGCAGCGTCAGACAGCACGTCAGGGCACGCAGGGCACAGACCCCATCCCCTAGATCAGCTAAATCTGTTCACGTAGACGACGTCAGATGCACTGGAGTACACACACAGGATCCACAAGTGTTGTTGGGGGACATGCCTTCCGGAGCTACACAGGCATTCAACACGAAAGGTACTCCCAAGGCAAGGGATACTCACATGTCTATGGACTGTTCCTTGGACAAGGCCAGTCAGAAGACAAAGGCACCTACTAGGAGCAGGGAGACTCCCAAGGGCAGGCCCACAGCAGAGGTAAGGGACACTCCCAAGGACAGTGAGAAGACTAAGGCACCTACTAAGAGCAGGGAGACTCCCAAGAGCAGGCCCACAGCAGAGGTAAGGGACACTCCCAAGGACAGTGAGAAGACTAGGGCACCTACTAAGAGCAGGGAGACTCCCAAGAGCAGGCCCACAGCAGAGGTAAGGGACACTCCCAAGGACAGTGAGAAGACTAAGGCACCTACTAAGAGCAGGGAGACTCCCAAGAGCAGGCCCACAGCAGAGGTAAGGGACACTCCCAAGGACAGTGAGAAGACTAAGGCACCTACTAAGAGCAGGGAGACTCCCAAGAGCAGGCCCACAGCAGTGGATAGGACCACTCCCAAGGGCAGGGACACACACAGAGAGCAGGTGTCTGCTGGAGACAGGTGCACCACAGACGACAAACCTGCTGGCAGGAACAGGGCGGCGAGCAGGGCACAGGCTACATCCAGAGACAACACTCCACCTAAGGATAAGGCACATCCTACGGACAAGGCATCTAGCATGGACAATGGCGCTATCAAGGACAGGCATACTTCTCCCCTGGCTGCACTGAAGCTGATGTTTTCTACTAAACGCCAAACTGATGTCTCTGCGGCGGAGTCCCCCCATACCTCCACTCCCATCCAGGCCAGTCAGAAGCAGAGGAGGGTGTCCCCTGTTGTTGCATCCCCCATTACACATCATTCCGAGTCCAGGCGGCAGGCACAGAGCAAACGACAAGCAGGCTCCAGCACGTCCCCCGAAACCAGATCCCCGGCAGCAGTTGCTCCACCTATGCTGGGTGGTGATTCTTTGGAGTCCCCACCACTTGGCAGTCCTGTCCTGTCCAGGGTGCACTCACACCTCCCTAAGAAACGCAGACACACACCATTGACACCTGCCAACCCCGATTTGGCTCTAGGTGAGCTATCCCCAGCTCCCAGGCCCACCCTGCCTCCTGGCCCATACAGCCCTGTGGCTCATCATTTCAGTTGTCCCAGTGGCGCTGGTGCAGTTGACTCTCATGTATCAGATGGTGGCACAGTGTCAGTTGTGCCCTCTCCTGTTGCAGATCCTGGCAGGGTATGTGGGTCTATGGCTCACGTGTCAGTTAGGAGATCTGTGGCTGTGTTGCACACTCCTGTTTCTGGTGCTGGCAGTCTGTCTGGGTCAGTGGCTCATGTGTCAGTGACTACATCTGTGGCTGTGTCTCACACTCCTGTTGCTGGTGCTGCCAGTGTGTCTGGGTCCGTGGCCCATGTGTGTGTCACTCGGGCTGTGGCTGTGTCTCACACTCCTGTTGCTGGTGCTGCCAGTGTGTCTGGGTCCGTGGCCCATGTGTGTGTCACTCGGGCTGTGGCTGTGTCTCACACTCCTGTTGCTGGTGCTGCCAGTGTGTCTGGGTCCGTGGCCCATGTGTGTGTCACTCGGGCTGTGGCTGTGTCTCACACTCCTGTTGCTGGTGCTGCCAGTGTGTCTGGGTCCGTGGCCCATGTGTGTGTCACTCGGGCTGTGGCTGTGTCTCACACTCCTGTTGCTGGTGCTGCCAGTGTGTCCGAGGCAGGTAGTTCACGCAGTCCCCCTGATTCTGTGATGTGAGGTGCTGTACACTTCACTCAAATGTTACTTCACATGGTGTGTCCATTGAGAACTGCGTGGCACTCTTGTGGTCCCTGTGACGGGTTGGTAGGGACACGTAGTTGTGCAGCCTCTGATGTACCTGCTCTGTACTGCACAATGCCCTGTTGATGCTCTGATACTGCATGCTGCCCTCTCGTTACCTGCTCTGATGTACCTGCTCTGTACTGCACAATGCCCTGTTGATGCTCTGATACTGCATACTGCCCCTCTCATGTGCTGCCTCTGATGGGCCTGTTCTGTGCAATGGACTGTTGATGCACTTTGCCCCTCTCACGTGCTGCCTCTGATGGGCCTGTTCTGTGCAATGGACTGTTGATGCACTTTGCCCCTCTCACGTGCTGCCTCTGATGGGCCTGTTCTGTGCAATGGACTGTTGATGCACTTTGCCCCTCTCACGTGCTGCCTCTGATGGGCCTGTTCTGTGCAATGGACTGGTGATGCACTTTGCCCCTCTCACGTGCTGCCTCTGATGGGCCTGTTCTGTGCAATGGACTGTTGATGCACTTAGCCCCTCTCACGTGCTGCCTCTGATGGGCCTGTTCTGTGCAATGGACTGTTGATGCACTTAGCCCCTCTCACGTGCTGCCTCTGATGGGCCTGCTCTGTACTGCACAATGCCCTGTTGATGCTCTGATACTGCATGCTGCCCTCTCGTTACCTGCTCTGATGTACCTGCTCTGTACTGCACAATGCCCTGTTGATGCTCTGATACTGCATGCTGCCCTCTCGTTACCTGCTCTGATGTACCTGCTCTGTACTGCACAATGCCCTGTTGATGCTCTGATACTGCATGCTGCCCTCTCGTTACCTGCTCGGATGTACCTGCTCTGTACTGCACAATGCCCTGTTGATGCTCTGATACTGCATGCTGCCCTCTCGTTACCTGCTGTGATGTACCTGCTCTGTACTGCACAATGCCCTGTTGATGCTCTGATACTGCATACTGCCCTCTCGTTACCTGCTCTGATGTACCTGCTCTGTACTGCACAATGCCCTGTTGATGCTCTGATACTGCATGCTGCCCACTCGTTACCTGCTGTGATGTACCTGCTCTGTACTGCACAATGCCCTGTTGATGCTTTGATACTGCATGCTGCCCTCTCGTTACCTGCTATGTTGTACCTGCTCTGGTGCCCACTTTGCCCATGCTCACGCATACACTGTGATTTGACCCCTATTTTGTACAATAAAGGTAGTCTATCAAGTCTCGTGGTCTGTCGTTGTCATTCCTGCTTGCGTACTACAAATGTGTATTCGTATATGCTTCTCATCAGTGGTTTCGGTAACATGACACTCCCCCTCCCTACGTCACGTCCCTTGCTGGTATTCCCCTCCAGACAGCCAATGGTTTGTGCCTTACCTGCGTCGTCGTCCATAGTAGGCCATGACTAGGACGTGGTGGATCGCGAAGAGCATCGGGAAAGCGTGTAGCGCCGGGTCCATGGTGGTGGTCAGCTTGCGGTGGGTATCTCGGCTGTGTCACCTATGTTCGCTGTGGGGATTCCGCCGTGTTCAGACAGGTTGTTTTTCCGCTGCGGTTTTATGTGTGTTTTCCGCCATCTTGATTTGGGGGACGGTCTTAGACGTCAGTGCGTACGGCGGAGCGTCCGGATGTGTTCCGTCCGCCGCGTGGTCGTGTGTAGTTGGCCGGCGGAGCGTGCTTTTCCGTCGCGGACGGAAATTTGACACGTTTTCCTATCCTGATATGGCGGACGGAGTATCCGCGGCAGGCGGACACGGAAAAGGCTTTTTCCGCCTACTCACGGGCCGCGGTGGCTCTTCCGTCCGCCATCCTAATCGACCCCATTGTCTGTATATTTATTTGAAATGTAGTGTCGAGGCGCCAAATGTTGATTACATACTCCGTCCAACCGTCATTTTAGTAGTTTTCCTCTGTTATTTTTATTATACCTGTTACTTCCATTTTACACTGCGCATATTTTCTCTGTGATCAATGAGATTTCGTGCCACAGATACCATGGTGTTTGTCCTTGGCCTCCGATCTTATCAGACTTTGTCACACGTATACCTAGAAACTAATTTTAAGGACATAAGGCACAGGCATTACAACACGTGTTGGTCAACAAAAAACATTATTAAGATTATGCTTTTATCATGTGTGGTAAATGCATACTAGTTGTAAAAGCATGTATGGAAAAGCGATATGCGTGCTAATGGTTTTGTGGTGACGTTCACGCGTGCTTATGAACCGGGTCTGGGCGTGGTGGAGTCTAGGGTACCAGGCGGAGGGGCACGCAGCTCCACTCATACAATATAGAAGTAATATAGGATTTTTAAAACTTAAAAACAATTATTCCATAATTGTCCTAGATTAAGTCTTCTGTAAGTATGTTCATTAAATACATGAAGGTATGTTTTTAAACAATTAAAAACATTTGCGTCTTTTTTGTACGGGGTGCCGTACATGACATCACACAGAAGCTTTGATGCTCCGTGTGACATCAAAGGGTATTCGTAGCCTATGCTGAGAATGATTAGCAGTACAAACTATGGTGCGATCAATCTCTCACTGTCAAATCAGAGCACAGGGCGCGCTATGATAATGGTAAGAAGTGATCACTCATTGGAGATCCAATTCAGGTGTGTGGCTTATCCACAGTATCACAGCGTTATTTTTTAACTTGGTTAAGTTTGAGGTTTGCATGAAATACTATGCTATAGGCAGATATGGATGTTTAGGGAGCGCTTATCTGTATGAAGCTTGGTTATTACCATTTACGTATAGGTGTCTGAGGGAGGGAAAATAAGTCTATGTGAATGGCGAGGATTGCACAATAGTACTAGATCACTCCTTAATTTGTAGACACATACAATTGCATGGCTCTTGTATACAAGATGCGCCTAATTTGGACTGAGTTTTGAAAGTTAGTCCAAAACCTGCTATCATAACAACGTTCAGTTTACTGGAAACAGGAGTTATTTACTTTGAAATAATGGAGATTGTTGTGCAATGTTGGCAGGCATGGGAAGCTGGATGTTTCCATCTGGCTGTCGATTTCGACCTTGAAGCAGAGTCAACCAAATGATTCGTATAAGAGCGCTATTGTCTCAAAAAGAGGTCGCTCTTATATCTGGTACAGAAACTTTTTTCCTAATGTAGTAAACACCCGCACAGAAGTGCATGATTTATTAAATACAGATGTGCTCTTGAATTTTGGGGAGTTAATTCAGAGTATCTTTAATGTGTTCTTGACTACGGCGTTACCGTACTTTTTTAAAGTTATAAGCAGTGGATTTTTTCATTCGATTTTTTCCAGCATCTTTGGTGGATTGCGCTTAATACTCGCATTAGTTGCCGGTGTGTTTTTATTAATTTGTTTACATAAATATGGATGCACATGCTGCAGCAGACGATAATATGTCCCGGCTGCTGCCTCACACCCGAGTGATTAGTTATTACGGAGCGCTGCCTTTGGCTACATTGAGTGCAACTTATGGATTATCGTTTCGATTTTCCTTTTTCACATGTGTTCAACCTGTGTTCCATTGCCTGAGCTGTAATTTCGACTGGGCCCTGGATTTGTGTCTCTGCAGTACGGTGTCTCCCAATGCGGAATATAACCAGATGATGTTGACAGACGCCTATCCTATTGCGCACTTACTGCTGCTGGCGCTGCTGCTGGCGCTTCGTTTTTAAATATCCTGATTTTGTCATTTTGCTTTATTTTACTTTGTGGCACTTTTCCCCTGTTTTTAGCAGGGTCTTGCCCCCTCCTCACTCCGCATATAATTGGCTCCCTCACTGCCGTTTTGGCGGGCCTGGATCCCGTGGGTGGTTCACTGTGGGCGCCATTTTGGGTAGGGATGTTACTGTAGCTTCGGGCGCCATCTTGGAGCGTCCTCGCGCTCGCGCTAGAATTGCTGAGCCTACTTAAGGCGGACTCAGTTTCGAGGCGGTCTTGACAGACGCCTATCCTATTGCGCACTTACTGCTGCTGGCGCTGCTGCTGGCGCTTCGTTTTTAAATATCCTGATTTTGTCATTTTGCTTTATTTTACTTTGTGGCACTTTTCCCCTGTTTTTAGCAGGGTCTTGCCCCCTCCTCACTCCGCATATAATTGGCTCCCTCACTGCCGTTTTGGCGGGCCTGGATCCCGGGGGTGGTTCACTGTGGGCGCCATTTTGGGTAGGGATGTTACTGTAGCTTCGGGCGCCATCTTGGAGCGTCCTCGCGCTCGCGCTAGAATTGCTGAGCCTACTTAAGGCGGACTCAGTTTCGAGGCGGTCTTGACAGACGCCTATCCTATTGCGCACTTACTGCTGCTGGCGCTGCTGCTGGCGCTTCGTTTTTAAATATCCTGATTTTGTCATTTTGCTTTATTTTACTTTGTGGCACTTTTCACCTGTTTTTAGCAGGGTCTTGCCCCCTCCTCACTCCGCATATAATTGGCTCCCTCACTGCCGTTTTGGCGGGCCTGGATCCCGGGGGTGGTTCACTGTGGGCGCCATTTTGGGTAGGGATGTTACTGTAGCTTCGGGCGCCATCTTGGAGCGTCCTCGCGCTCGCGCTAGAATTGCTGAGCCTACTTAAGGCGGACTCAGTTTCGAGGCGGTCTTGACAGACGCCTATCCTATTGCGCACTTACTGCTGCTGGCGCTGCTGCTGGCGCTTCGTTTTTAAATATCCTGATTTTGTCATTTTTCTTTATTTTACTTTGTGGCACTTTTCCCCTGTTTTTAGCAGGGTCTTGCCCCCTCCTCACTCCGCATATAATTGGCTCCCTCACTGCCGTTTTGGCGGGCCTGGATCCCGGGGGTGGTTCACTGTGGGCGCCATTTTGGGTAGGGATGTTACTGTAGCTTCTGGCGCCATCTTGGAGCGTCCTCGCGCTCGCGCTAGAATTGCTGAGCCTACTTAAAGCTCCCTTCTCCCGCGCAGCGGGACGCGCAGGTGAGGACGCCGTCGCTTGCCCGAGTCTTGCCAGAGTCCTGCCCGTCTGCGCTCGTCCGCGTCGAGGCAGCGCGAGGCGGGGCAGGCTCTGTATATTATTATAGCGGTGCTTTGCCGCTCCTGGCAGGTATGTTGTCTTACACACGGACAGAGCTGCTAGCCATAGGGGATTCGTTCAAAGGATGTCTATGTAAGCCTGTGGACCCTTTGGTTGGCCCATATAGCTGTGCCTGTAAAGGCTGGTCTCTTAAAAGCCCTACTAAAATTCGCTCCTTGGAAGATGCCGCCCTAGTTACACGAACACGTGTCGCATCGCGAGATCTTCGTATTTGGTGCCTTAATGTCAGATCACTTGTAAAGCACCACCTGTTCATTTATGATCTGATAGAGAAAGAGGATCCCGATGTCTTTTTAATGACAGAAACCTGGCTTCAGGACTCTGACTCTGCCATATTGAACCTGGCCATCCCCCAGAATTATACCATCTTCACTTCCAATAGGACCACAAGAGGTGGTGGCATCGCTATGGCAGTCAAATCCTGCTTTCCGGCTGAATGGAAGCCGTCGGGATTACCCGCATGTGAAAGTGCTATGTTCAAAGTCGCCTTTTCCCATCAATTCACTTTTAGTGGGTTGCTTGTCTACCGTCCCCCCGGCAATGATTCTGTCTTCAGGTCCGCACTGGCCGATATGGTCAGTCCCATAGCGCTTGGTTGTGCTAACTTCAACATCTTGGGGGACCTCAACATCCATTTTGACAATGGGTCATCCACCACCGTGAGCTCCTTGCTGGCGGATTTGGAAGCTCTCCAACTTACTCAGCTTGTCACCCTTCCAACCCACTCCGGAGGCCACATTCTTGACCCCTTTTTTTCCACACTTGACGGGCTAAGGTTGTCAGATCCAAGGCTGATGGGGTGGACTGACCATCTGCTAGTTGAAGCCCTTTGTCCGGTCCATGATAAGCCTTTTATATCTATGGACAGGCCTATTCTTAAAAGGCGTTGGCACAAGCTTACGTTGGAAGAGTTTTACGGTATACTGGAGCGGAAACCTTTGAGCACTTTCACTAATGTGGAACAAGGCTACCAACAGTTCTGCGTTTGGATTACTGATGCCCTGGACTCTCTTATACCTCTACGGTGGTCGAAAGGCCGGACTAAAACATCTAGTCCCTGGTATAATGAGTCTCTCGCAGAATTGAAAAAATCGTGCCGAAAAACAGAGAGGGAATGGAGACGCTCCTATGACCCTGCTCTGAAAACTCGGTATTTTACTGAGCTGAAGCTCTACCATAGAGCCATCTGTAGAGCACGAGCCGCATTTTACGCTCACGAATTTGCCACCAGCCCCAACCCATCAAAACTGATTTTTAAGGTACTGAAGGACCTTATGAAAAATAGATCCTCATCAGAGGTGATTTGCACAGATTCTCACTGTGATAAATTGGCCTCTTTTTTTGTGGAGAAAGTGAAAAAAATCTACCATGGGTTCGACACACTCCACCAGGATCGAGAGGCTACTGTCCCTGACATGACGGACTTTGAGCCCCTGGCTTTTTTACCTGAACTGTCGATTGAGGCCTTTGACAAACTCAGCCTCAGGGTCAAGTCAGGTTCCCCTGCGGACCCTTTAAAGCCAGCCTTTATTAATACACTTTCCTCACTATGCCGTGACCCCATATTGAATCTTATCAATATGTCGCTGTCTGGTGGAACGGTACCCACGGCATGGAAACAGGCAGTGGTCACTCCCATACTAAAGAAAGCCAACTCCGACCCCCGGCTGCCAGAAAATTATCGACCTATCTCCCTGCTGCCTTGGATCGCTAAAGTAACAGAAGCCCATGTCAACTCTGTTCTGTCTGAGCATCTGGTTCCAGTCAGAACGGCTTCCGGTCGGGACACAGTACCGAGACGGCATTACTTTACATCACGGAACATCTTCGCCAGGTATTGGACTCAGGTCATACTGCAGCGCTTATATTATTAGATCTAAGCGCTGCCTTCGATACTGTGTCCCACCACATACTGATCCAACGCTTACAGGAGGCAGGAGTGACGGATGTCGCTCTCCAGTGGTTTCGGTCTTTTCTGGCGGATCGCTCCTTTAAAGTGGCTATACCACCGGGCCAATCCGCCACCTTTTCCCTGGAGCTGGGGGTACCACAGGGATCTTCGTTGAGCCCTACAATGTTCAACCTCTATGTGAAACCGCTGGCTGGTGTCGTCAAACAGTGGGGTCTCACGATGGCCTCATATGCGGACGACACACAGCTAGCGGTGACACTTAGTGGAGACCCTGAGGTGGAGGCCCCCAGATTCCGTGCGGGTCTTTTGGCAGTTGCAAGCTGGCTTCGCACCAACTGCCTTCAGTTGAATGCCACCAAAACGGAGGTGTTGGTATTAGGGAAGCACGCTAAGCTATGGGGTGACCAGTGGTGGCCACCAGAGTTAGGTGTCACTCCTATTCCAGCTGCTGGAGTGAGAAACCTAGGAATCTGGTTGGACTCTGCGCTCACCTTCAGGGACCATACCCAGAAGGTGGCCGCCACGTGCTATGGAATTCTTCGGGGTACTAGGCCGGTCTTAAAATACTTCGATCCCCCTACTAGACAGCTTGTGGTCCAGGCCTCAATACTATCTCGGCTGGACTACGGCAGCTCACTGTTGTTAGGGGTGAATCAAGCGGAGGCTTCTAGGCTCCAAAGAGTACAAAATGCCGCGGCACGAGCCATTGTGGGCCTTCCCAGACACTGTTCAGTGTCTGGCACCATCATGGCCTTACATTGGCTCCCGGTCAGACAGCGAATCAAGTTCAAGGCGCTTTGTCTGGCCTTTAAAATTCTGAAATCTTCTTCGCCGCCGGCACTTGCCAATCTACTCACGCCCTATGTGCCTGCGAGATCCTTGAGATCGGAGGGGCTCCATCTGGCTGTTTGTCCACGCTTTAAGCTGAGCAGAATGGGTGGCCGTTCCTTTAGGGTGCTAGCGGCAGGCTTATGGAATTCGCTCCCGGTATATATCCGTGCTCTTGATGACTTGTTCGCCTTCAGGCAGGCGATTAAAACTTTCTCTGTTTCCTGTGTCTGGTTAATTTCCTTCTTTTACTGTGTGTTATGTTATAGTGTCTGTCAAAGCGCCAGGACGCCCCTTTGCTGGGGCAGCTGTGCGCTATAAAAATTTAATAACATAACATAACATGAGCCCCTTAGTGGTTCATGACGTGCTCTGTTCTGGTGGCGGTATTATGGCCTTAGCAGCGACACAGGGAATAATGGGACGTTGGAATGTTTTGCAGCAGCGCTTGAGTTCTTGGCACGCAGTTACATTGAAGATGACCCGAGTTTTCCTCCGATGGTGATAGAGTCTCCGGTCGTTGAGGAACATGTATGTTCATTCCCACTATTGAATTGGATGGCTGAAATGTTTTCAGATGAGAACAATGACTTCCTGTTGGAGGCTGTTGCTACATACTGTGCTTACACGCTGTTGGATTAAGACTCTTTGTTTTTTCTACGTATTCTTTATTATTTAGTTACTGCTTTCTATCAAAGAGCGAATAACTTTTTTGGGGAAATGTGAACTTGACTCTGCATTTTAGGCTTGGACTCTGTGTTCCTAATTCACCCACGTTTATATCACGTGCTTTGATCAAGAAAGGCTGCCGTGGGGCTGAGCCCTGCACTCACACCCTGTTAAGTTAGCATGGGTTTATTAGAAGCTTACACGCTATTTTTGCACACAACACGTACTTGTGATATTGTTTAGAGAAAGCTGAGTATTTTGCTTTATATGAGAAGAATTTGGTATGCTAGATTTGTAAACCGCCTCGCTAGTTTTGTGTGTATATTGAGAGCATGGAACATCAAGGTTATCTTGAATACTGTGGGGCATATTACCTAGAAGTGCGTTAGAAAACGCACAACGCACATTCCCATATCGCCGGCTATCGCCGGATTCCTTCGCTGTGATAGCGTGCAATTATTATGCGCATCACGTAGGCGAAATGAAATCCGGCGATAGTCGGTGATATGGCATATTAGCGCATGAAAACAAAAGTTGTTTTCCTGCGCTAATGTGTTCCTTGATAATATGGGGGGGTGGATTCAGCTTTATGATCCACACCCCCATATTATCAATGCCCTAACACCTGGTCTGAGCAGGCGTTCGGAGACCTGCGATAAACGAGTTTGTCGCAGGTCTCCCTCTCCCAACACCAGCCTTGATAATAGGGTGTTCCCACCTCCAACGACATTTCACATGTGGTTGGAAGTGGGAACGCCCACTTTGCATGTCATTAGCGATGTTTGTCGCTGACATGCAAAGTGGGCTTGAGACAGGCGTTAAAATGCCCTTGTGGATAGGGCTCTAGAAGTATCGCCGCTTTCTCGGCACAAATTGCCGAAAAAGCGGCGATAATTCCCCTTGCTAATATGCCCCAGTGTCTGTTATTCAGAATAAACCTCGCACGTTCGAGCCATAAAACATATGAAGCTGTGGCTACTTGCGCGTTTCATAATGCATTGTGGAGGCAACGTTACACACAGTTGGAGAACATTCGTATCTTGACAGTTTGTGGAGCACTGAATGTGATCCACTACTGCTGAGTACCAGAGGTAATGGTCTGCCCATGTAATCCTATGAGACTTTCTGTAGTTATAAACTAATCTGCTAGGTAGGGAGGGTGAAATGTAGGTGTATTTTAAATTTGTTTACCTTTAGCATTATAGGATGCTTTTTCCGTTTGTATTTCATAGAGTAGTAACAATGCTGACAACCTTGTTTCTGATAATATGTTTGGTTGTATTTTCTAAGGTGTTGTGCCTGAGATTATGGCAGAATTCCTGGAACAGTAGTTACAACAAAAAGGCTCGATAAAGGGCTTGCACTTTGAATATGAATATAAAATAGAAGAGTAGTTGATAATCACAGTTAAGGAATGCAGCAATTAGATGTGTGTATGTGTGGATGATGTGTAGATTGAGTGGAAGATGAAAAACTTGAAAAAATAAGAAAGGCTGGAGAGACGCAAACTACCCACTGCATTGTCAGTGAAGTGGATCTTTGGATGTCCAGGTCATTACATAGATAGGGTGTTGGATTATGCAGTGGGAGCAAGAGAAACTAGTACCACATCTAAGGAAGAAAGCAATTGCATAAAGTAAACACAATTGGGCAGAATTACAAGGTCGCGGGAAAAATGATGCAAAAGAAGCGCAAGGGGCTTGTAAACCTGCCGCAGTGTGTGGTAGAAAAGACGCAAGAAAGGACGGAAGTGTGCAAATTACCCACTGCTATTCACGGGTAGTAGTTACCAAGAAGCCTGAATAAAGGGCCTGCACTTAGAATTTGAATTAAAGAAGAATAATTGATAAGCTCAGGCAAGAATGGTAGCATGCAGGTGTGTGTATTTGTGGTTGTTGTGTTGATTGAGTGGAAGATGACTAAGGTGAAAAATTAGAGAGGTTGCAGAGATGCAAACTTTCCATTTCTTTGTAAAGGAAGTGGGTGTTTAGTTTTCCAGTGTATATATATATTCACTAAAGAAAACATAGGTATCAGGCATGTTATAGTTAGGAATTATGAACTATGTCCATTCTGCTTTACCGCTTATTTTTCTCATGATTGTTATGTATGTCTTTTTTTTGTTCAAGCTGTTATATTTTTTTATTTTTGTGTTGCTAATAAAAATATTTTTTAAAAAAGTAATTAGCATTTAAAAAACCTTAGAAATTCACTGAAAAAACCATAGGTTTCAGCCACGTTATAGTTAGGAATTAGCATTTGAAAAACCTTCGAAATTCACTGAAAAAACATAGGTTTCACCCATGTTATAGTTAGCTGGACATTTCTCTCATACAAAACCATTGAAATTCCCCCGTTATAGTTAGTTCAGCTAACTATGACTCGCACGCCCGCAATGTACTGCTGATGACGTAACATATTACATCACTCATCACATGGTCAGTGACATCACTGATGACATCTCAAATTACATCACTGATGACATCACTGATGACATCATCCACTGAATGTGTGTCTTTCTGAAAAATAAATATTTTTTATATATGTATATCTAAAGGTCGATGGAAGAATAAATTGGTAAATACATGTCTAAATGGATATTTTTTTGTAAATTTCATTGTATAACTGACTTATTAAGTGTATCTAAGAGAGAAGTGTGGCTCAGGAGTTAGAGGCGGCAGACCCGGAAGCTGAGATCGGTCCTGGACCAGGGTTCAATTCCCCGCCTCGGCGGGTCTTGGGCTAAAAATTCCACGGACTCGATAATTCTCGCCCCGGTGCCTCCTCGACTCACGGGTTCACACTCTGCGACTCTGGGCAATAGCTTGCTTAATCTCCACAACGGCCCCTCGCGGCGGGATGCCTGACTTTCACCTTGTGGATACCCTGCTATCTCACAGGGGAATACCAGGAAGGGTTCCCTAAGCAAGCGTCGGGAAACCCACTGCGGGTAGCTGTGCGCTATATAAGCTCAACTACATTTACATACATTTAACTATAACATGTGTGAAATGGTTTTTCAGTGAATTTTTCCAAGTGTGGAGTTTTGGAACTTTAAAAAATTCCTCAAAAATCAGCAAAACTACGAATTCCGATTTACTCACCCGTTTTCAGGAGAGACCTCAGTGCTGCATCTTTCAGCTCACTACTGTTCCTGAAAAGTAAATTTAACTGTACTTACCAGTAACTTGAATTTTCTTCCATAGGATATCATTGCCTTCAATATAAAATATATATAAATTAAAAAAAATATTACAATTTCAATATTTTTAAAAAGATTTATTTTTCAATTTATATAAAAAATATGCAATGTAATTTAAAAATTAAAATATCTCAAAATAAAAATTTTAAAATAATGTAGTAAATCAGTATAAAAAAAATATAACAATTAATACATTTAAAAATTATCATTTACAAAACCTTTGAAATTCACTGAAAAAACCATAGGTTTCAGCCATGGTATAGTTAAAAATTAGTATTTAAAAAAACCTTAGAAATTCACTGAAAAAAAGCATAGGTTTCACACACGTTATAGTTAAAAATTTGCATTTAAACAAACCTTAGAAATTCAATGAAAAACCTTAGGTTTCACACATGTTATAGTTAGCTGGACATTTCACTCATACAAAACCATTGAAAATCCCCCGTTATAGTTAACTATAACTCGCGCGCCCGCAATGCACTACTGATGACGTCACATATTACATCACTCATGACATGGTCAGTGACTTCACTCATGACATCACTGATGACATCTCAAATGACATCACTGATGACATCACTGATGACATCATCCTTGTGAAACAGTGACATACCTCCTCTCAGCGTGATAGCATAATGTAACCCTTGATACACACATTAAAAAATAGAAACTAAGATTTTCATAAAAAATGGAAAAACCAATTCCAGTTAGAACAACCTATTCAGTAATTCTAAAATCTACATACACATCCAGTCATTCACTAACAGTTCTATATAGGCACTCATACATGTACTCACTAATCATGTGTACTCATACACCTATACATCTTATTACACACACCAACACTCATTTATAGAGTTACTCACACACAAACTCACACATGCCAATAAACTACCAAACATCAATTTACTTGCATATACAGCTATATACCCACCACTACACTTACTTCTACAGAATCGTACACATACTTACTCTCTTGAACAATCACTTATAGAAACACATACTTATTTACACAGGCACTCTTACAATCTTCAGCTCTCACATATACTCACATATATACATCACTTATATACATCAATACTCACATATACTAGTCTAAAACATATGTAGTTACTCATAAAGATACTATTGAGACAGTGATTCACTCACTAACACACCCATACACACACTCATTCACCCATATAGTCCTGCACACATGTTGTCTTCAAATACATACAAACAGTCAGTCGCACATTCATGCATCTATGCGGTAAGTAATACCCACCACCAAACCATACAGACACTCATATTGATACTCTAAAAACCAACTAATAACCCATATTGACACTCATGTAGCTAGTCACCAACCCATGCAGCCCCTTATACACAAAGTGATACACTGATAGAGATATTTACATAATTAAACATTACTCGCTAACCCATGTATTCACTAAGACACACTGAATAAGTCAGTTATACAATCATTTTTACAAAAAAATACGTCCTTTTACAAAAAAATACGTCCATTTAGACACTTATTTACATATTTATTCTTCCATTGACCTTTAGATATACATATATAAAACATATTTATTTTTCAGAACGACACACATTCAATGGATGATGTCATCAGTGATGTTATCAGTGATGTCATTTTAGATTTCATCAGTGATGTCATGAGTGATGTCACTGACCATGTCATGAGTGATGTGATATGTGACGTCATCAGCAGTGCATTGCGGGCGTGCGAGTTATAGTTAACTATAACAGGAACATTTCAATGGTTTGTATGAGTGAAATGTCCAGCTAACTATAACATGTGTGAAACCTATGGTTTTTCAGTGAATTTCTAAGGTTTTTAAATGCTAATTTTTAACTATAACGTGTGTGAAACCTATGGTTTTTTCAGTGAATATATATATATATATATATATATATATTCACTGAAAAAACCATAGGTTTCACACCAGTTATAGTTAGGAATTAGCATTTAAAAAACCTATTGAATTCACTGAAAAAACCATAGGTTTCACACCGGTTATAGTTAGCTGGAAGTTTTACTCGTATAAAACCATTGAAATTCCCACGTTATAGTTAGTTGGACTCACTATAACTTGCGCGTGCAATGCACTGCTGATGACGTCACATATTACATCACTCATGACATGGTCAGTGACATCACTCATGACATCACTGATGACATCATCCAGTGAATGTGTGTCTTTGTGAAAAATAAATATTAGTGAGTAATATTTAAATATTTAAATATATGTATTAGTGTTTCACTTTGTGTATAAGTGGCTGCATGGGTTGGTGAGTAGCTACATGTTATGTTATGTTAAGGTGTGCTTGTAAAGCGCTCTGTCACCGTGGGTTTCCTGGCGCTGATCTGATACTGAGGGAGGCAGAAGAAATTAACCGGATTGTGGGAAGAGACAATTTTTTAGGGATTTGCGAAATTGGATAAGCGAGTTGGAGAATTTAAGCGAGGGAGGGAGAGAGTTCCAGAATTTGGGGGCCAAGAGTGCGAATCTCCGGCCACCGATTCTGCAGAATTTAAAAGAAGGAACAACCAGGAGACAGAGGTGAGAATATCTGAGGTTACGTGAGGGGCAGTAGGGACTGATAAGGGATTTCAGGAAGGCAGGGCAGGGGCCGGTTAGGGATTTAAAAGTGAGGCAGCCGATCTTAAAGGCTACCCTCGAAGTGACAGACAGCCAGTGTAATTTGGTGAGAAGGGGTTTGGCGGATTGCAATTTCGGGGTCCCGAAGGCCAGTCTCGCCGCTTGGTTCTGGACGATCTGTAGTCTAGAAAGAAGGACCTTAGGCAGACCATGATAGAGAGAATTTGAGAAATCCAAGCGGGAGAGAACAAGAGCCATGATGACTTGAATCAGGGCTTCAGGAGTCAAGAGATAGGCCACCTTCCTAATCCTGCGCAGCTGATACATGCAGGAAGAGACCACCATCCCTATTTGGGGCTTAAGGGATAGCTCGGAGTCAATAGTGACCCCGAGACTCTTCACCGAGGCCACAGGGGTGGGAGAGGGGCCAAGCTCTGCCGGGCAGAATTGCGCACCCCAGTGGGAAGAGCTCTTGCCAGGGAGAAGGAGCTCCGTCTTCCCGGGATTCAATTTGAGTTGATTCTGGCTCATCCACTGGAGAATGTGGACCATAACCGCCTGGAAATTAGAAATAGCAGAGAGAGAATTAAGAGGAAAGATGAGTTGCAGGTCGTCAGCGTAATTAAAGACGGTGACGTCCCACTGCCTCAGGGAGAAGAGAAGAGTTTGGAGATACAGATTGAAGAGAAGAGGAGATAAGGAGGAGCCCTGGGGGACCCCGCAGAGTGAACGCTCCCTAGATGCCCTAAAGGTACCCAGGCTGACTGTCTGAGACCTCCCGGTCAGGAAGGATTCGACCCATGCCAGCGCCAGGCCATGGATGCCGGCCTGCTCGACACGGTGGAGAAGGATGTTATGGTCCACCGTGTCGAAGGCCGCCGACAGGTCTAAAAGAACCAGGGCCTGGGGGGTACCCCTGTCAGCGCCGTCTCTCAGAGCATCCAACACGGCCAAGATCACTACCTCCGTGGAGTGGCCGGGTCTGAAACCGGCCTGGTTGGCTTCGAGGAAGTTGGAGCTCTCGATGAACTGAGAGAGACAGGCGGTGACGTGGGCTTCCAGAATTTTAGAGAAGTAGGGTAGAAGGGAGATAGGCCGGTAGTTCGCCAAGGCTGCGGGGTCGGCTCCAGGCTTCTTCAATAGAGGCACCAGAACGGCTGCCTTGAAAGAGCTAGGCACCGAGCCAGAGGAGAGAGAAGAGTTCAACAGAGGGAGAATACTGTCAGGTAAAGAAAGACATATGTCCAGTAGTATGGATGTTGGACAGCAGTCGTCCGGAGAACCAGATTTAACACGAGCGGCCAGTGTGGCCAAAGATTTTGAATCAAGAGAGGGGAAATGTGTGAAAGAGAGTGCATTGTGAGGGGGACAAACAGAATCAGTGCCAGGAGAGGTGACCGGAATAGTGTCCTTAATCGTAACAATTTTCTCTAAGAAAAACATGCTGAGAGCATTGCATGACTCCTGTGTAGGAGCCTGAGTCGGGAGCGTCCTGGAGTCAGAGGTAAATTCGTCAAGGATTTTAAAAATCTCCTTCGATTTACAGGGGGCGGATAAGATTCTCTTAGAGGCATATGCTGTTTTGGCCGCAGTGATGGCTTTTTTGTATTTATTGCGAGCGGCCACATAGGTGTCTCTGCTCGTGGGACAGTAGGCTCTCCTCCACTTGCGCTCCAGTTGGCGTAGCTCCAGATATTGGGTTTTTAGTTGAGAGTCAAACCATTTGTGGGAGTTACTATGCCGAGAGCGGGGGAACTTAGTTAACGGAGCAAAGATATCGCTAGCTGACGTAAGCCAGTGAGAAATGTTGCCGTCTAGCTCATCGATGCGGATATCGTTAGGGAGGGAGGGACAGGTCTGTGACAGATCGGAGAGAAATTTAGAGGAGTCAACAGCCCTCCACTTGCGGGCGACATCGCCGTCCAGTGGGGGGGCCCTGATGTTACCATCGACAGAGATTATAGTCTCGATCAAGGAGTGGTCAGACCACACACAAGGCGTGATTTGCGGGCAAGAAGACTTAACCCCATGAATCCAAATGTGGCCGAGGATATGGCCACCGCTATGGGTGGGGAACTTAAGAAGTTGTGTGAAATTTAAGCTCGAGAGAGTTTCAAATAGCTCAGTGGCATGCGTCCCGGCATCCTTGTGTTGGAACCAGTAATTAAAATCGCCGAAAATGGCGACACGAGGGGAGGAAATAATGAGATTGGCAAGCTGCTCAGTGAAAGAAGAGGGGAAGAAGGGCATAGGGTGAGGGGGGCGGTAGAGTATTATAACAGTGACTGCACCCACCTCAGTTCCCAGGCTGAGAACCAGGTTATCTACTTCGGGGAGGATCATGGAAGCGGTGGCGATGATTTTTAAATTCTTGCGTATTACTGCTGCCACCCCGCCACTGGGACGGCCCCCAGCGCGATTAGAATTCAGCAGATAATAGTCTGGGGGTAATGCCGCCAGGATATCAGGGAGGGAGTCGTCGGTGAGCCATGTTTCTGATAATAAAAGAACATCTGGACTCTCAGCCAAGAGTAGGAGAAGGATGTCAGTTTGGTGTCTAACAAGAGAGCGGGTGTTTAGGTATAGTATTCGGATGTGTGATTCAATAGGGACGGGTGGAGCATATAGCACATCCGATCCCAGGTGGAAAGGGATATTCCCCATGATTCCCAGTGTGGAAATGCGAGCTCTAACAGCAGGCGGAAGAGAACATGGGAAAAATTGTAGGCTCTTTAGAGCAGAGGGGGTGTAAGAGATCGCAGCTGCAGCGTCCCTGGCCCCTGGGCCCGTCCGGCCGCAGACGGGCGCAGACGGGCTTCCCTTTGGCGCGCCTTTGGCGCGCAAACGGCGCTCCCGCTGCGCTCGTCCGCTGCGCTTCTGGAGGATACACATTTTATCTCATAAGGGAAAGGGCCGGAAGGGGCGTGGCCTCGGGAAGGGGGCATGGCCAGTGGGCTCGCCAGTAATGGTGGCAAAAGGACTTTATCATCCCGCTGCAGCGCTAGGCTCCGCTGCGTGGGTGTCTCCGAGGGATGACAGAGCCACAGAACTAAGTGCAGGTATAAACACAACAACAGAGCAAATGTGACACTCAAATATAAAAATTTTAGGCAACAGAAAAACGGCTCCCGGCTTTCCGCCTCAGGAGTTCAAAGCATCTGAGGACGCTCGTGGATCAGCGCCTTAAATGCGTAGGTAGGGGGGCGTGGCCTCGGGAAGGGGGCGTGGCCAGTGGGCTCGCCAGTAATGGCAGCAAAAGGACTTTATCGTCCCGCTGCAGCGCTAGGCTCCGCTGCGCGGGTGTCTCCGAGGAATGACAGAGCCACAGAACTAAGTGCAGGTAAAAACACAACAACAGAGCAAATGTGACACTCAAATATTAAAATTTTAGGCAACAGAAAATCGGCTCCCGGCTTTCCGCCTCAGGAGTTCAAAGCATCTGAGGACGCTCGTGGATCAGCGCCTTAAATGCGTAGGTCGGGGGGCGTGGCCTCGGGAAGGGGGCGTGGCCAGTGGGCTCGCCAGTAATGGCGGCAAAAGGACTTTATCGTCCCGCTGCAGCGCTAGGCTCCGCTGCGCGGGTGTCTCCGAGGGATGACAGAGCCACAGAACTAAGTGCAGGTGCAGTGTGTATGTATATGGGTTATTAGATGTTTTTCTTGGTATCAGTATTTTATTTATTTATTTATTTTATGCATTTGTATGGCGCTCAGCTACCCAACAAGGGTTTCCCGGCGCCTATGACATATAGATGGTTAAAGGAAAATGCTGAGTAAATAGTTTAGCACAATTGTTTCTGAAACAGCCAGGTTTTTACGTGTTTCCGGAATTTAATGTAGCTGTCCTCTTTCCGGATATGAAGGGGGAGTGAGTTCCATAGTATTGGTCCTCTGACAGAAAAGGATTTCCCTCCAGATCTTTGTAGTTTGAATCTGGGGACGGCAAAGTTCGAGGCCGATTGAGAGCGAAGACTTCTTGTTGGCAGGTACGGAAAGGCTAAGGATTGTAGGTAGGAGGGTGCCGTTTTGTTTTTAATCTTAAACATGTAGCTCAGTATTTTAAAACTGATCCGATGTTCAACCCTGAGCCAGTGTAATTCATTCAGGTGTTTTGAAACGCTTTCGGACTTTTTGTTCCTACACAAGAGTCTTGCAGCAGAGTTTTGAATCAGTTGGAGTCGCTTGATTACTGCTAAGTTGGATCCAAGGTAGAGAGCATTTCCGTAGTCAATACGTGAAGTTATTAAAGCGTTGACTACGGTTTTTTGCGTATCTAGAGGCAGCATCCAAATGATTTTTTTTAACCATTTTATTATGGTGAAACAGAGTCCCGCGACTTTATTTGCCTGCTGTTTCATAGAAAGGGTATTGTCTAAAATAACCCCTAGGTTTCTTACCTGAGAAGCTGGCGGGGGAATGTTACCCAGCTCAGGCGGCCAGTGGAAGGGGGTCCACAGTTCCTTGTTTCTTCCCAGTAGAAGAACCTCCGTTTTGTCCCCATTTAGTTTCAACTGGTTGGTGGTCATCCAGTTGAAAATCTCTTGGAGTCCGTATTTCAGTAGGGAGGGGGCTAACGGGTTTGATTCGGATAGGGAAAAGATGATTTGGGAATCGTCGGCGTAGGTCATTAAAGTCAGGCCTACGCGATCGGCCAGGTCTGCCAGTGGTCTGAGGTAAAGATTGAAAAACAGTGGGCTCAGGATGGAGCCTTGTGGAACTCCATGTGGCAGGGGGAAGATGTCTGAGCTTGCGATGTTGGATTTGATCTGGAAAGTTCTTTCGTAAAGAAAGGACTTGATCCATTGTAAGGCGTCGTTGCGAATGCCGTTTTTCTCTAGGGTAGCCAGAAGAGTTTTGTGTGATATGGTGTCAAATGCCGCACTCAAATCTAAAAGAATGAGTGCGACCGTTTGACCTTTGTCCAGGAGTTGTCGAATTTTTTCTGTCACACCCAGTAGGGCAGTTTCCGTGGAGTAACCTGCTCTGAAGCCTGACTGTGAGGGGTGAAGAAGCTTGTTGTCTTCAGAGAAAGAGGTGAGGGCGGAGTGTATGTGCCTTTCCATGAGTTTGGAAAAGGCAGTATGAGTGTTTGTATGGTTTAGTGGGGGTATTACTTACCACATAGATGCATGAATGACTGACTCTCTCTTTGTATGTGTTTTGAACACAGCATATGTGCAGGACTGTATGGGTGGATGAGTGTGTATATGTGTGTGTTAGTGAGTGAATGACTGTCTCACTAGTGTCTTTATCAGTAACTAGACATGTTTTAATGTAGTATATGTGAATATTTAAGTATATAAGTGAGTATATGTGAGAGTTTGTAAGAGTTCCTGTTTAAATAATTATGTGTTTCTATAAGTGATTGTTTAAGAGAATAAATATGTGTAAATTTCCTTAGAAGTAATGTGGTAGTGTGTGTATAGCTCTATATGCAAATAAATGGCTGTTCAATAGTTTATTTGCATGTGTGAGTATGTGTGAGAATATCTTTTGGATGACTATCGGTGTGTAACAGGATGTATAGGTGTATCACTACATATGATGAGTGAGTATATGTATGAGTGACTATATAGAACTGTTGGTGAATGAGTGGATGTGTATATAGATGGTGGAATTACTGAATTGGTTGTTGTAACTGATATGGGTATCTCCATTTTTTTGAAAATTTTAGTTTCTATTTTTGAATATGTGTTTCAAGGGTTACATTACAGTGAATGGAGGTCTGTCACTCTGTCACAAGGATGGTGTCATCAGTGATGTCATGAGTGATGTCACTGATCATGTCATGAGTGATGTAATATGTGACGTCATCAGCAGTGCATTGCACGCGCAAGTTATAGTGAGTCCAACTAACTATAACGTGGGAATTTCAATGGTTTTATGCGAGTAAAACTTCCAGCTAACTATAACTGGTGTGAAACCTATGGTTATTTCAGTGAATTTAATAGGTTTTTTAAATGCTAGTTCCTAACTATAACTGGTGTGAAACCTATAGTTTTTTCAGTGAATTTCATAGGTTTTTTTAATGCTAATTCCTAACTATAACTGGTGTGAAACCTATGGTTTTTTCAGTGAAGTTCAATGTTTTTTTAATAGCAAATCTTTATAGGTATAGAAAGTGAAAAATTTTAAAACGAATTTTATATTGTATAAATATGTTAAATTTATTATTTTTTATTTTTTTATTTTTAACCCCGGGGCGCGTACCGGTGAACGCACGGGTAAGCGCGGCGCGTCCTGGGGCGCGTACCGGGGAGCGTCCCGGGAGCGCTATTTTCGTGAACGAAAACAACATCGTGACGTATCGCGTAGACGCGTGATGCGTCATATGACGCACAGCGTAAGCGCACCCAGAAGCACGCGTGCGGATACGATCGCGGAACGTCTCGACACGCTTACGCTACGCACCTGCGGGCGCGCCCCGGAGCGCGACTACGGGAGCGCCCCAGGGCGCGTAGCGTAAGCGCGTTGGGTCATGTGACCAGAAAATAACACTTTCTACTGGTGCAGAACAGTTTTGGTTTCCAAATGATTAAAGCCTCGGTCTTGTGATCTGAAAATAACACTTCTGATTGGTTGAGGACAGGTTTTTTTCCCAAATGATGAAAAACCCCACCTTTCTTCCTTATTCTGACTTTGTCCTTTGACTGAGGAAGACCTGTTTCATCTATAGAGACAATTATTTTGTACTTTGAAATGGCTACTGTAGCAGCAACAGCTGGAGCATCTGCACCACCACCACCACCACCACCATCACCAAGAGGACCACCACAACAATACATTGGTGGTGAAGAAGAGGAGGAGGAGGAAGAAGAGGAGGAGGAGGTGAGAAGATGGCTGCCTGAACAAAATACCCTATACAAGCCAAAAGAACATATTGTTTGGGAGTTTTTTTCACTTCCAGAGGGTAAGAAAAAAGTTAATGCGGCCAAGGTAACATGTCCAATCTGTGGTGCAGAACTCTCAAGGGGCAACCCAAACAAAAAGTATTCATTTGGTAATAATACCATGATTCGACATATGACCCGGAAGCATCCTAACAACTATTCTCGTGCAGAGATCAGGGAACTGGCCAGTCACCTCCCCCAGTGTTCAAGGACCAGCTCCAAAAGAAAGCCACCCACTCAATCGGGACCAGAAACAACGGAGATGATGCCTTGTATTCAGCAACGATTTTCTGATTTTAGAATCACCTGTATTGCATGTGGCAAGCTCATCGCCTATGGTGAAAAGAGCATGAAGCTCGTCGTCCTTGCTGGTGACATACACAAATGCCCCAAAAAACAGTAATTTTTTCAGTTTTTTGCTTTTTGCTCCTGTTGAGCCATTTACAATTCCCTGTTTTTTGTTTCTCCCCATAAAAAATACAAAAAAATATAAAACTGTTTTGAAAAGCCAAAAAAAGTACAAAATGTTCAAAAAACATTAAAACAAATATAAAACAACAAAAAGAAGAAAAAAACAGTTCTTTTTAGAACTACCTTTCATTTATAAAAATAAACCTATATTTTTAATGACTCTCTGTCAATTTTTGTTTTCTTAGGGTACGCGTACCGGGGCGCGCCCCCAAAAAAATAGAAAAAAAATTTAATGAAGGAGTTAGCATGAGGGAAGAACACAAAGAGAGTAATGTTAAGATAATGAGAGCCACAGGATGAACACAGAAGGATTGTTTATTACATAGTAAAAAACAGAGAAGGTGTAATAGGGTGAAAGTGAGAAAAGTAAAATGACTAAAGGAGCGAAAGAAGGGAAGAGAGAGGAAGAAGACTAAAGTAGAGATAGTGGGAGAATGTGAGTGGGTGTTGAAAGAAAAAGAAAGGACAGTAAAAAATTGAGAATGAAGGGTAGTGGCGTAACCGGGATAAATGAAGAACGGTGAGTGAGGGTAAGAAAAGACCAGTTAGTGTAAGTAAAGTGGGGTGAAAGAGGGTGAAACATTGAATTAGGATAAGACATAGGGTGTGACAAAGAGAAAAAACAAAGAGAGTAAAGAAAACAGTACCTGAATGGATTTGAGTGAAACAGCAAAGAAAGATAAGTAATACAGGGTGTGTGACTTATAGGGAGTCAGTGGCTGTAGGTCGGGGTGTGGGTGTGTAAGGTGTGTCTGTGGGTGTGGCTCTGTGGGGTGTTTTGGTGTGGGTGGAGTTGAGGGTGTGTGAAGTATGTGTGAGGAGTGTATGGGTGTGGGGTGTATATGTGTGCGATGTATGTGTGTGTATGGAATGTGTGTGTGTATGTGAAGAGTGTGTATGGGGGATTTTTTGTGTGTATGAGGTGTGTGCATGGTGTGTGTGTGGGGTGTATGTTAGTGGTCTGTGTATGTGTTGAGAGGGGTATGAGGTGTGTGTGTAGGAGTAAGATAAATAATTACGGGAAAAAATGAGTGAAGAAGCAAAGGAAGGGAACAGAGGGTAAGTGAAGTAAAGAATAGGGATTGAAAGAAGTTGAATATGAGAGGGGAAATAGGGAAATTGGAGTAAACATGGAGAATAAGAATAAGTGAGGGAAGCAGAATAAAGACACAGGAGTGAGGTTGGTTGAGAAAATATTAGTAAGCTTAAAGCAAAGGTTGATGACAAACTACATTTTTTTAGTCATACTTACCATATAATAAATGAAATTTTAATTATTTCTTTTTACTGCACTTTGTGTCTGTGAAAGAGAGAAGAAAAAATAAGGTATAATTAGTAAAATGTGTATTTTAAATTAAAATATACAAATGAAGAGGTTAAAAATCATAACAGTGTATCTTGAAATAAAGTAAGAGTGAAGGACACAGAAAGGGAAATAAAGTAAGGTAGAAGGATAAAAAGAGAAAAAAAGAAACAGAACGAGAGCAAATTGCTAAAAGTAAGGCATATAGATTCACTGACAGAGAGGAAGAGAAGAACAGAGAAATGAACTGAAGGTAAGCAAGATACTAAAACAATGTGACTTAGCAAAACTAAATCAGGAAACAGTAGTAAGTAAAAAGATAATGACTGAGACGGAAAAGATAAACACAAGTGAACATAACACAAGCAGAGTGAGGCACTGAGGACATAGAAGTAGTGAACAAAAAATAGAGAGAAAAGGTCAAAAGTAAAGAGCAAAGAAAGATAAGCGAGGGAGAGTGGGTGATTTATAGTGATAGAGTGCGTTAATACTGCTGAGTGAGTAAACAGGAATTACTAAAAGAGCAAAGGAGGAAAATACGGAAAAGGGAAGTAAAGCAGAGAGACTGAAAGCTGAAAACTTATGCAAGGGAGAGAGGGGATGCAGACAGTTGAAATGAGAATGAGGGCTTGTCAAAGAAGTGGAGTAAAGGAACGGGGGTTACAGAGAGTGAAAGAAAGACATTATAAGTGAGTAAAAAGAGCTGAAAGAGGATGGAAAAAGGAAAGTGAGTGTCAGAGAATGGGAGTACAATTTAATTTACACAATCCAAAGTATAGAATAACTTTTACAACATGTTACATAGTTTATTTTTGCTGTTCTCAGAATATATTGAATTTCACTTAAAACAGTGAGTTCAAATTACTCATCATATGACAGCGGGAAAAAAAACCACAATCTAAAAGATTGTGTTTTAAAAAAACCTTAGATACTGACAAATGACAAATGTACACTAATCTTTGATTGACTTACTTTTCCTTGAGGCCAAATAGTATATCATAGAGGTCCTTTTCTCATTGCAAAGTACTTTTCTGTTCAGTAAAAAATCCATTTCATCGACTTTCTAGAAGAAAAGCTCCAAGAACATCTGAAATATTTTAATTATTTTCATATACCCCTTTTTTTCAGTCATGACTCTTTACTCATTCCTGTACCTTTCCTTTTGGCCAAATAGTGTCAGATGTATGAGTATATTTTCAAATTAATTCAAAGAAACTCTGAAATTACCTTTTTTCTGACGTTCTGAAAGAAAGGCTCTACAACATTTTCACAATATTTAAGTATTTGTAAAACCATCTCTGACTCACTCATGTCCATCATTTTGTATATAACTAATATCACTTATTATGAGATCCACTTACAGTACCTATATGACAAGTCAATTTTTTATATTACCTGGATCACTTTTACTCAGAATATATTTTTAAACAGCAAAATAACCTTTATTAACTGCTCCCGTCTTCATAGGCCAATTACCTTTACCTAAATTTTGGTTCTAAAAACACTAGGTATGATTTTTTTAAGCCAAAAGGCAAACGTTGTTTGAAAGTCAAATGAGTGTCGTTACATTGGGTCCAACCTTTACAACTTTTTAAATAGCATGTGTAATGCCCTGATGTTGTAGAAGGACCTTCATGAACAATAATAGCTGTAGTTGCAAAGGTTCTTCCTGATATCGATCACTGTGAAGCCACAACATTTTTAATAGAAGTTGTCAATTTAGTTCCATCAGGTCTAAATCGTTGGAACATTAAAATGACATACTGACCATAATTTTGTAGAAATAATGTGGACAGCATTGCAGACTTACATTGGGTACACACCATATTGTGATCAGCTGCTTTAACTAGATTATTAAAAGGCACTGATTTGCAGTCTGGTAATGTCAAATATATAAATCGTTCAGTGTCTATTCTAGTAGTACTTGATAAAGTACAGTTGTCGCAGTCATGCTGCCATTGATAAGAAAGGCTAAAAAGATTTTTTATATCTACACCTTCATCCTCCAATACATCAAACATACATTAAAAATTCCTGACAATCCTGCTGAATATTCTGTGAAAATTGATTTTGACCAGTACATATGTCTAGAAGATTTCGAATTTCTGAAACACTTTCTATTTTTGCTCTATCACTGGTCCATTTGTCAAACACGGAATTCAACAAACAACAAAATCTTTTATCCCGATTTTCAACAAACTGTTCTTGTATATTTTGAAGAAAAAAAACAACATTAACCACTACATTAGCATAGCAGTTGACACCAGACCTGTTTTCAAACTAAAATCCAGCAACATCTTCAAAAGAATCCTTTTTCCTTCTGCTTACAATTACAGTTTTGTCTACTTTTTGTCTTTTTGCTACTACCTCACTGCAATTACTCTAATTTCTTCTTTTTCGGCCTACCACACGTTTTTCAATCAGAGGATATTGAGGCAAATGTGGAGCATACTCTCTTATTAACCTATTGTATTCTTTAACACAATGTAGATCTGCACAAATCTTTGTTTCATCACACTCAATCAAGTACAATCCTGATAAAGTTCTGACTCGTGATAATGCCACATATGCCATACCCTCAGAACTTCCAATGTTCACCAAAGCGCTATCTACACTTAAACCTTGAGACTTATGAATTGTCACCGCATATGCCAAACAAATAGGAAACTGTTTTCGGCGAACATATAAGTCTTTCACAAGCAAAAATCTAGCTGAACAACGACAAATGTGTTCTATTTCATCAATGCCATCAAATTTAATTTTTAAAATTTCAATTCCATCTCTATTTTTGTAATTCACAAAACCAACAACATGACCCATTGCTCCATTTACCAGACCTCTTTCAACATTTAAATTCCTTCTCAAAATGATACGACAATTTAAACACACTTTCAGAGTCTTTTCAAAACCAGCAGTTTTAGATATAGTCTTCTCTAATTAATCCAATTTTGATTTCAAATTTTCAGACAAAATAATTGTTGCTCCCATATGCTCTATTTTATCTGTAGCTTCCAGTTTCACTATCTCTTCATTTTCTAACTTTAACATTTTGTTGTTGAACATGGAACATTCTTTCAGAGTTGGCATCAAACATATGCCAGATTTCTTCTCGTTAATTTTCTTAAAAATATTCTCTGGAAAAAATTTTTCATTTGGGTACAAATTTGAAATTAATCGTCCATGTAAAGCTTCTTTCCCTTGCTGACTTACTTTTCCGATTCTTACGTCTTGTAAACTATTTTTATAATCTTCATCTTTTGCCTGCCGCATATTTTGAAGCAGTTCTGCATATTTGAAGTTTAACCATATATTAACGTTTCCAATGCTTCCTAGGCACTTCCTGGTATCTTCATGCGTGAGCATTTTGAACACAGGTTGTCCTTTCACTGGAGTCAACTGCAGTAGATCTCCAAAAACAATAATGTGTTTTCCTCCAAATAAGACATAATAGTCTGTTCTAAGAATTTCTTGCATTCTCAAATGCACAAAAGCAAGCATTATATTTGACACCATGCTTACTTCATCAATGATAAGAAGTTTCATTTTCTTCAGGACTCTCGAAACTTCGGGACACGCATCTCCAGATAGCTTGTGATATTGCAATTTGTTATCATGCTCCACTGGCAGCATCAGTAAACGATGTAAAGTAATCCCTTTAATGCTATGTGCAGCCAGCCCAGTTGGAGCAGTAACAACACAAGACAGCGGTGATTCAGTCCTTTTCCGCAGATAAGTTGCAATTGCTTTAATCAGAAAACTTTTTCCAGTTCCCGCTTCTCCACTCACGTACAGTTGGACAGGCTTAAATGATGTACATGAGCACTCTTTTTTCTCATGACTGAATCCATGTTCAACCTGTTCTGTGACTTCGTCATATATCTGTTTCTGCTCAAGGTTTAGTTTTTTCACCAAATCTTCTAAGTTAACTACATCATCTTGAGCTTGTTCCATAGCTCTTTCCACCTCATCCATGGCAGTGGCAGCTTCATTTTGTATAATTGGTCCTCCAAGTGGATCCTGACTCAATGAAGCAGAAATCTGACTATCTTGAGAACTGTCTCTAGCAATCTCTGCAGCAATTGTGGCTTCTTGCTCTATTTCTCCGTACAACATTTGCAGATAATTTGGAAAAACAGAGCATTCTATGGTATCCTTGATTGCATTAAAAGTATCTTCGTAACACAGAAAATCTCCAAGTAGTTTCTCTTCTGTACGCCATGGCTTAAAGAGTTGCAAAAGAGCCAAATAGTAAAATTCTCTTTTGTCTGGATTTTCACAACTCAATTTTCGATGATTAATCAAATGACCTTTTCTCTGTTTCACTAGACATCCTTCACATCCAATGACAGCATATATTCCTTTATTGATATCTTCTCTGATGTACCTCTTATAAATATATCTTTGCAGAACTTCATAGAGACAAGCGTTCTCAAGATAAGGACTTCTATTTGGATAGTATGTATCCAACATGTTTGTCTTCAAAATATCTGTACTTTCTGGTTCTTTCTCCGCCAAATACTCTATTTCCTGTACAGATTTCAAAACTCGGTTTCGTGTTGCAGCAAGACCTAGACTCACCCAAATGATGGTTCTAGATTTGGCATAGAGACTTGCTGATGACAATCGATCAGAACATTCATATGCTCCAATTTCCCAATGCGACAACATCTTCAGACTGTAACTGTATAATTTCTTGCTTAGACTCTTTTCAAGTGAAATGTCCTCCCACATTTCCTTCAGTTCTGTCTTTTCTTTTTTTGTGATGTAAGACGTCACATATCAAGCAATAGAGTTGTCAGCAACGAATTGAATATCCATGTTAGCATTCCACATGGACAAAATCACTGGGTCGTAATCGTTGATGTACTTGGACTCTTCATTTTTTTTTTAATTGTATGTATTTTTGGGTGATTTCCTCGTCACAGTATGTCGCAGAGAAGACATCAAATTATTTACTCTTCCTTTAGAAATCACTGGTCGTGGAAAGCTGAAACGAAATTTTTTGTAGAACTTGTCCTTGTTTCTGAATTTTCAACGACAGTACTTTCCACAACGATGGGATTGAAAGCGTAAAACTTGTTGCCTTAAACTATTTTCTTCTGTAGTTTTCGGAACAGCACATGTTGAATACTCTTCAATGAAGCTCATCACTGTCTCATCCGAATCTGTTCCAAATGTGGGTGCATCTTTAATCCACAACAACATATGTATGTGAGGAGCACCTCTCGCTTGATACTCCTTTCTCCAAAAGAAATCCAAAACCTCTCCAAGGGGAGGATTTTTTTTGTTGGTAATAAAAGACATCATAGCTTCAAATCTATGATTGAAATATCTGCATACATTCACTGGATCCAAAGAACACAGTTCTCCAGGTATTTTGAATTCTATATTTTGTATATTTGCATTTGCCTCTCGTAGAAATTGAAGTAAGTCATCCCATGCATACTCTGCACAGCTAAGAGTGAGGAACCATGTAGGAGTTCCTAAGTTTCTTAGCATACATTTCAATTCCCCATGACGACGGTACCAATACTCGTTTGTACCACGTTGACATACCATGAGATTGATTAAATGAGATTCCAAAATATTACCTTGCAGATTCACTTTCTCCATAAAGTCCCTCGCCGAAACATTTTGCAGATGTGCTCCACTCTTCAGTATATGGTTTACTGCATAAGAAAGCCCAGACAAGTCACTTTCATACAGTAAATGAAACAAATAGGGAATGCATTGACAAAACCTTGGATCTTCAGCATATAATCTTACAGTTCGATATTCAGATGCAGGAATTTGAAGTGGTCGATCGTCATATCGTCCACCTCGACCTGCTGGAAATAGCTGTGGAAAACAACGAGCTTCCAAACTTTCTTCCCATACACTAATGGGACTTCCTTTTGCTGCTTTCATTTGAAACAATTCAATTGCATTCCCCATTACTTGTTTGGAATGCAAAGGATGAACAGTATACTGTTCATATATTTCTTCACTTCTAGACACATCAACTTTTTCAATTTGGCCGCCTGAACAATCACTGTCTTCATCTGCAGCTGTTTCCTCTGCTGCAACACATACATCTTTGTAGTACTCATTGTTTTTGACTAAATACAACGTTGCCTTTTTGACTTTCCTAACATCCACTACATCTTGCCAGATTTTTTTACTCTTTGTTGGAACCCCATTAACTAGAATAACTAAAGGTTCCTCTTCTACTTTTTCTATACCAATTGTATCAATATTTTTTTTTAAATCTAGAGGCAAATAAACAACTCTTCCCTTTAATCCTCTCTGCAAATCAGTAGGAGGCAATTTCCCTATCTTAGGCTCCATGCGAACAATTGCCTGAAAAGGATGGACACATTGAATCAAAATAGACTCATATGTATTTAAATCCATCAATTCAAGGGGAATGTCTACCAACTCCAGATTATTATGAACAGCTCTAGCAGGCATTCTGTTTTGATTTAATTTATCATAACAATATTTACAAATACGCTGATCAGAACTCAAATCAAAACAATTCTCCACCCACAAATAAGTTGCAAAATCCTTCCACTCATATTTATTCATCTTTTCACTTTTTACGTATAAATCAACTAATCTAGTTTGATGTTTATAATGACTTCGTCGACAACACACACAAGTAAAATTCGGCCTTTCACTTGATTTCACCTTAAACCTGGTAATTTCCTGGTCAAACTTTTCTGTACTTGAAATCTGTACATTGTCTTCCACATTACCTTGAATTGCTGTGTCAATTTCCACACTGTCCTCTTTTTCACCAAAATAACAAATCTCAATTTCTTCCCAAATCTTCTTCACATCTAATTCAGTACTATGCAAAAGAGCACTGTTTAATTGTTTAAGCTTAAGTGCTGGACTTTTTGCATAATACAACATTCTCACTAATTTCCTCATTTTGGTATGATGCACTGCTAACATCCTAAAATGATGAAAAACACTCTGACAGACTTTTCTAGAAAGACAAGCCAGTGAATGGCCTTGCAAACCTGTGTTTTCTCTCACTCTGAAAGGATCTAAGTCTTGCAACAACTTCACTTTCTGCTTTAGACTTTTCTTACTATATGTACGTAAGAAATTACAAAACAAATCAATTGATTCCTGTCGCACACTACAAATACGACTACACTTCCAAGTGTACACTGGACCCTTAGTACGTCTCCCTAAAATTTCATCAGTTAACACCTCTTCTGGTTCTCTAGGCACAAGTTTCTCTTTTTCAATCGGACAACCGTTTTCACTTCATACGCTCGACCACTGGTGTCAACTGCATGCACTAAATCATTCTCCTGGAAGTAACTCTCCTCATTAAAAAATGGCTCACAACTTGAACTGTGCATCCATTCTCCTGAAAAAACTTTACAAAAATTAGTCCGATTAATTACTCTTTTCCATCTACTGTTTGATTTGAAAACATCAATTGTCTTGTTAAGTGTCCTAATTCTAATGATTATTAAAATAAATAATTTTTTCCTAACTTAAAAAGCCTGATCAACAATCTTCTCTTCTCTTTTCTTTTTCTTATAAAAAGCAGCTCTCTGTTTACCTTTCCTAATGTTTTTTAACAAATTTAAAACCACCGTATTGCGAAGCATTCGTTTACGAATGTCTCTAAACTGATTCTGCTTTCTATTCCTATACATATTATTCTCTCCTACTCCAGTTGTAGGATTCTTTGAGGTTCTCTCCTTCCTTTTCAAATTTACTCTCTCATTCTCTTTTTCTACATGCTGTCCAACAATTTTTTTTGAAGTACATATGTTGTGTATGAAAGACTTAGTTGTCTTACCAGGAGCTTGGTTCCTGTTTTTTGAAGTATTTGTTGTGGAAGAGTGCTGTAATTCCGTTGTTGTTTTTGTTTTTTGGCGGTTATGTTGTTATCTTCTCCTTTCCCTTGAGGGCATGTTTGCTTACTCTTGAAATCTTGATTTCAATCTGTGTTAAACAAAAAAATAGCACATTATAGACCACTATTACCAAACAACAAAGCAATGACAAAAAGCAAACGATCAATTCAGGGTTACAGATCAGGTGAGGATTCTCCAGGGGTGCGGAAGAGGTGAGGCCTGTATTGCAGAGTGTAGTGGAAGACAGCTCTGTCCACAGCTACAAAGAAGATGAGACCTGTGTCTAAGAGTCCAGTAGGGGATAGACTTCATGAAGTCTAGTCCACTGCACTCTTATACACAGGCATCACCACCTATGCTTCCCAGGAAATGCCTCTCTCCCACTACAGTCTTGATCATAAACCTCACCTCCTCTGTCCCTCTGGACATGTCTCACCTCATCTGCTCAATCTACTTCCTAATCTCAGGTAACACAGGTGACATAATTGTGAAAAGGTCAAAAAAAATTATGTAATCATGCACACACTTTTTATTTGTTCTCAAAAATATAAAAGCTATTAATTTGCACCAAAATCGATTTTTCCATAACATTTTAGAAACACAGTGCAGGTCCTAATATTTAAACTTTCTGAAAAATGTAAAATTCATTAATTTGCAGCAAAAAATTTTTAGTAGTGTAATGAAAAGCTTATACATATGACCTTTTCATTGTTTTTCAAATGTTATTCTAAAAAGAAAATTATAAGACCTAAGCAGGAATACTCATGTGATGCAGCCTGTCCAGCGGAGCACAAAACGTGAGGCTTGTGTCCAAGAGTGCAGTGGACAGGACTGAACTGGAGTAGTGTGTAAGAAAAAGATGAGCCTTATTTATAAACCCCTGCGTCAGTTTTGCGCTACTGATGCGTCATTTTTTGTGACGCATTGGCGGCATAACACATGTGCCTTGTTGCGCCATATTTAAAAAGTGACGCATGTAGGTAGATGCATCATTTTTTAAACCTCTGCGCCACATTATACCTCTGTCAAGTATAATGTACACAGAGGGGTCATTTCTTCGCAAAAAGCCTCGTAATAATGACGCAGTGAAATCTATGAGATTTCACTGCGTCACTTTTAGGACACTGTTACGTCAAAATCTTGCACCTGTCTGACAGCAGGGATAAGACTGAGGCAAACGCTTTCCCATGGAGCTTTCCCCATGTGATAGGATTCTGACACCTAAGCAGGAGTGCAGATGAGATGAGTGCAGATGAGATGAAGACTGTCCAGGGGAGCACAAAAGGTGAGGCTTTTGTCCAAGAGTGCAGTGGACAGGACTAAACTGGAGTAGTGTGCAAAAAAAAAACCTCATTCATGAGGCCTTGCGTCAGTTTTGCACTGCTGATGCGTCACTTTTTGTGACGCATCGGCGGCATAAAACATGTACCTTTTTGCGCCATATTTAAAAAGTGACGCATGTAGGTAGATGCGTCATTTTTTAATCCTCTGCGCCACATTATACGTCTGTCATGTGTAATGTACACAAAGGGGGCATTCCCCCGCAAAAAGCCTCATAATAGTGACACAGTAAAATCTATGAGATTTCACTGCATCACTTTTTGGACACTATTACGTCAAAATCTTGCGCCTGCCTTACAGCAAGCGTAAGATTGAGGCAAACGCTTTCACATGCAGCTTTCCCCATGTGAAAGGATGCATTGCTGGAGTACAAGCATTCCATTTCATTACTGAAAACTCACTATTTTACAAAATACATTTCCTCTCTCTTGCAAACAATGCTACCAAGCATTACCCAAAAAATAACACAAACAAACAAGCTCAGTGTGCTTCCTAATCATTTTCCAATTACCATTTTATGAACAGAACACAGGTCCTATGTACAAGCATTCATTTTCACTACTAAAAGCCATTAATTTACCTTAAAATCGTGTTTTATTTAATATTTTATGAACAGAGCACAGATCCTATTTACAAGCATTCATTTTCACTACTAATACCCATTGTTTTGCACTAAAATCGTTTTTCAATCAACATTTTAGAAACACTGCACAGATCATATATACAAGCATTCATTTTCACTACTCAAACCCATTGATTTGCACTAAAATCGTTTTTCAGTTTACATTTAAAGAACAGAACACAGGTCCTATATACAAGCATTCATTTTCACTACTGAAAGCCATTATTTTGTCCTATAATCGTTTTTTATTTAATATTTTTTGAACAGAGGACAGATCCTATTTCCAAGCATTCATTTACACTACTAAAACCCATTGTTTTGCACTAAAATCGTTTTTCAATTAACATTTTAGAAACACTGCACAGATCCTATATACAAGCATTCATTTACACTACTGAAACCCATTGATTTGCCCTAAAATTAATTTTTAAAATAACATTTTAGATACTAAGTGCAAGTCCTATGTACAACCATTCAACTTCACTACTGAAACATCACTATTTCACAAAATAAAAATCCTCTATTTTGCAAATATAGAAACCATGTATTTTTTAAAAGCATCACAAAAACCAAAAGCAAAGAAAATCAATGTGCTTCTGAATCTAAACTCTCTATCTAAATGAATCATAACTCACCTTTACAAAAGATTCAGAACAGTGTCAGATACACACACCAATATTTCTATAGCAGAGCAAAAGGTATGTTCTCCAGGCACTGCAACCATTAATGGCACAGAAAATCTCTAAATCTACCCACATATTGCTCATGGTAACCAATTAAAACTCTTCCCTCTGTATTTTCAAACCAACACCCTTCCCCCCTCAGCCCTTTCTACCTGTTACCATAGCAACTCCCTCCTCACTGAGCTCTCAGGTTTAAAAGTTTATTCTACAATGTTGCAAATCACCTCAGCAAGGATGTTTGACCTGCGAATACACCAGCTTATCTGGTGCAATGTTTCTTTAAATGACTTTTTTTTAACCATTCAAATTACTTCTTACACAGAACACAACCATGCACCCTAACATACAGTTTTCAACTATCTCAATCTACCAATCATTGCTTGTGATTCAAGAGCACTGAAACTCCACAGGTTTTTTTTTTGCAAACTCCTACTGTTCCAACTGCCATTTTATTCCTACACTTCATCTGACTGCACCAGAACCTCCTCTACCATGTATTCTGTCTGGATTATTGGACATAGCTATATCCACTGGGCTCAAAGGTATGCAGCCAGCAGAAATTTTCACAACCTTGATTTACCAAATATGAACATTAAATGGATTGGCCAGAGAGGATTGAGATGTCACCAATTGATACCATTGGTGAAAACCTTTTTGCATTTGCCACACCCTAACCTCATAATTCTGCACTGTGGTGGAAATGACTTAGGCACTTTGACTGGGGTAGGTCTGGAAATGCTTTTAAAGGACACCTTTGAACAATTGATGGCACTTTTTCCTCAAACTGCCTTGGTATTTTCCAATATATGCCAAAGACAGAAATGGAACTGGTCAAACCAATTTTGTCCACAATTTGAGAAAGCACGGAAACATGTGAATAAATCTGTTTCTGCTTACATGAGAGACTATGGAATGGGTTAAATATACAACAACAACTTGCGTTACAACATGCAAGATGTCTACAGAGGAGATGGTGTGCACTTATATATAATAATAGAATATTCCTCCTGAATTTAAGACTGTGCATTGGTACCTACTTGTAGGTACCTAAATCAGCCACAGAACCCAAAAGCCCTCTTCAGGGCTACCCTATCTCTGATCACTCCAAAAGATTATCTTTTTCTAACTTTTTTCACTGTTTTTCACTAAAGTACGCTCCCCGGTACGCTCCCCGGTGCGTGTACCGGGCGCTCCCCCCGCGAAAAATAATTTTTTTTTTTGCCTATATGGGCCTCCTAAGACCCCCTCAGAAAACCTAGAGGGTCAGGGAGTGCCTACGAAGCCCCCTTAAGCCCATTCCCAACGTTGTTTGTCCTCCATTTTCTGTCTCAAATCTACCGGAACACAAAATGGAGGACTCCCGTAGCGCTGCCTGTACGCGTACCGGGGCGCGCACCGGGAAGCACTCCCAAATTTTTTTTAAAAGTTAATGTACATAAAAACCACTGGAGACACTTTCACCACATATAGAATAGGCCATACTACATACCAGTCCCTACCATTTTCCCAAATTTGGTGGAATTCCATTGAGCCATTTGAGCTGTAGCACTGTCTAAATATCCTGAGGTAAATTACATGACAAAAACACATTAAAATGTTACTTTCATTTTCTACTTTTTATCATGACATTTGATTGGGTATGTACATGAATATAAATGAAAAATAAGAGGGAAACACGGCCATTTTGACTACAACTACCTGAGGTACATCTTGAAAGGATTTTCGCATCTTTTTCTTCTTCACCTCTCTGTGAAGTAAGTTGATAATTTGTAAGGGGCACTTTAAGTTAATTTGTAAAAACTTTTCTAATAATTATTTACTGTTCCTCTGCTATAGTTATAGATAGAGATAGGCTCCTCTGTTATATTCATGGATTGACTTAGGCTTCTCTGCTATAATTAGGAATTTACTTACGCTTCTTCACAGGCACTTTTTTATATTTCTACTTCCTGCCTGTTACCATACACTGCCCAAAGTTAACTTCACTGTTAAAAAATCTGAACTACCTGTCTAAACTTAAACCAAACAGTGCCCTAACACTACTGATATAGTTATTTTTTATGCAATTTACAGCAAAAAATGGAAGGGGAGAAAGAAAAAAATCAATGTTTCCTTTGAGATTACATCTGAGGAGATTCTAAATGAAGATTTTTTTGATGAAGAATTTATGGATCAGTCTTTGGATCAACAATTTGTTCAATGTTTACAAGATATAGAAACATGCATGTTTTAGGAGATTCCAGATGATGTAATGCTGGAAGTTTTATTGAACTATGAAAATTCAAACCAATACATTTTTATTTAATAATTAAAAATTCTTTGAGACATTATTCATTTTTATATCTAATTCATTAAGTACTTCCAAAATAATTATGTCTATATTATAGTATAAAGTGAAACTTACAGTATACTGTGCAATTTTAAAACATCATAAGGGAGCAGAGTAGACTACCCATGATCACCTAGGTCTTCTCAGGGAGTGCTTAAAGGATCTGTTTCTGCTTTCCTGACAGACTATGGTATGGATTCCATAAACCACAATAACTTCTATAACAACATGCTAGATATCTACATAAAAAAGGTGTACATTGAATTTAAAACTCTACATTGGTCCCTACATGTTGGTACTTAAATCACCCACACAACACAACAATTCAATTCAGACCTACCCTACCTCTAAGCACTTTAAATTATCATTTTACTGTTTCACTGAGTTTTCCCCATGTGTGGGGGGGAGGTGTGTGTGGGGGATGGTGGGTGTGTCTGTGAGGTGTGTGTGTGTATATGTGTGTCTGGGGGGGATCAGGTGTATAGGTGTGTGTAGGTGTGTGGGGTATGTGGGTGTGGGTGGGGATATGGGTGTGTAAGGTGTGTGTGTGTGGGTGGGTGGGGTGTTTGGGTGTAGGTGGGGGTGTGGATGTGTGAGGTGTGTGTGGGGTGCGTATGGGTGTGGGGGGTATGTGTGTAGGATGTGTGTGTATGTGTGGGATGTGTGGGTGTGTCTGTGAGGTGTGTGTGTGTGTGGGGGGAGGAGGTGTGTGTGTGGGATGTGTGGGGTGTGTCTGTGAGGTATCTGTGTGTGCGTGTGTGTGTGTTGGGGGGGTGAGGTGTGTGTGTGAGTGTGGGTGTGTGGGATATGTGGGGTGTCGGTGTGGATGTGTAAGGTGTCGGTGTGGGGGTGTGGGGTGTTTGGGTGTGGGTGGAGGTGTGCGTGTGTGAGGTGTGTGTGGGGAGTGTGTGGGTGTGGGGGTGTGGGGTTGTGTGCGTGTGGGTGTGTGTGGGACGTACTTGTAGGTACCTAAAACAGCCACAGAACCCAAAAGCTCTTTTCAGAGCTACCCTACCTGTAATCACTCAAAATTATTATTTTACACAAGTATTTCACTATTAGGTGTGTGTAGGTGTGGGGGGTATGTGGGTGTGGGTGGGGATGTGGGTGTGTAAGGTGTGTGTGTGGGTGTATGGGGTGTTTGGGTGTAGGTGGGGGTGTGGGTGTGTGAGGTGTGTGTGGGGTGTGTGTGGGTGTGGGGGGTATGTGTGTAGGATGTGTGTGTATGTGTGGGATGTGTGGGTGTGACTGTGAGGTGTGTGTGTGTGTGTGTGTGGGGAGGAGGTGCGTGGGGGGATGTGTGGGGTGTGTCTGTGAGGTATCTGTGTGTGTGTGTTGGGGGGTGAGGTGTGTGTGTGAGTGTGGGTGTGGGATGTGTGGGTGTGGATGTGTAAGGTGTCGGTGTGGGGGTGTGGGCTGTTTGGGTGTGGGTGGAGGTGTGCGTGTGTGAGGTGTGTGTGGGGAGTGCTACCCTACCTGTAATCACTCAAAATGATTATTTTACACTATTATTTTCACTATTTTTCCCCATGGTACGCTCCCCGGTACGCTCCCCGGTGCACGTACCGGGCGCTCCCCCCGCGAAAATCGAAAAAAAATTAAATTTGTTTTCACCCGCGGGACCCTTTTATGGCCCCCACATCAAACCTAGGAGGTCAGGGGGGGTCTACCCTGCCCCCTTTTGGTTATTTCCCCCTTTGTTTTTACCACCTCTTGTGTCTCGATCCTACCGAGACACAAGATGGCGGCCGCTCCGGACTGTTTCGAATGTTTACAGACATCCGAGAGCCAATCAGCTTTCCGTGCGCAAGTCGCGTGGCGACCATGTCATGAGTGATGTAATATGTGACGTCATCAGCAGTGCATTGCACGCGCAAGTTATAGTGAGTCCAACTAACTATAACGTGGGAATTTCAATGGTTTTATGCGAGTAAAATTTCCAGCTAACTATAACTGGTGTGAAACCTATGGTTTTTTCAGTGAATATATATATATATATATATATTGAGCTCTGATCCTTCAGCGTACTCCAGGTCCCAGAAAGGAAAACCGCACTCCAGGGCAAGTTCAATTCATTTATTTCGATCAGTTACACAGCAACAGACGCGTTTAGGCAGAAGTGCCTTTATCATCGTTACCGGCACGAAAATGAAAGCCATGTTTAAATCACATTGAAAACGACAATAGTTAAGGAAGGACTAGCGCACAACCTCGAATGCGGGCACCATTTTGTAATGGATACAAGTCATACACACTACTAACGTTACCACACTAAAGAATACAATTCATCATTTATATGAATGCGCTTAAATTCATTATTGTGCTATAAAAATGTCCAATGATTAAAAATGTAAATCATTATAGACAAAGCAAAACAAATGCATAATAGAATAAACACTTTTGACAGTGAATCAGCGTGGATCTGAGTTTGCAAATGAAGCCGTGGATCAGCTAATATCCTTCCATCTAATACCCCAATCAGAATCTCTAATTGAAGTAATCATCAATATTACTAAATTGTTAAATGTGTGAACATTTTCCTTGTTGGTCTGTCAAAGAGTACACATAAATTAATGCCTAGCATCAAAATTCATTCAATAAACTTTCTTGCTTCGAAATCCATTATTAATTGTCAGTAGTCAGGATATCATCACAATGCCCTTTCTGCAAAATAAGCTCATAATACCAATTGGATAAACATATCAATAACCTAAATTATAGATATAATATGGACAATAGGTATAAAACCAGATGCCCACCCCCTTAGAACATAGCTCCCAATCAGTTTTGACCTATATGAACTGTCAATTCCTCTCCACAATTTAAACCTACAGATGTTTGGTATGCAGATCAATAATGTAGCGCGATTCTAATCTGCGCAACTTTTTCAATCTGTCTCCGCCCCTCAAACTCAGAGCTGCATGATCCAGACCAAAACATTGCAGCTGGTTGCGGTATATATATATATATATTTGTTTTATATTTATATTTATATATATATTAGTAGGTAGTTATAGTTAGAACCTATTTTTCACAGGAAAATAATTTTTTGAGTTGCTAATAACTTTAGCATCGTTTGACAAATCTTTGCAAAATTCCCCAAAAAAGGTCTATCCATGTCAGCTCCTATCCTGAAAGTCTGGGGATGATTCGGCAAGCCGGGGCTAAGAAAAAAAGGGGGTCCCAAAAAGCAGGCCTAGGGTGTCAAGGTATTTTTACCAAGCCCCCTTTTCTTGTTTTTTACCTTTTCTGTACTGTTTTCTTGTAACTCGGCAACTGAATCTCAAAATGACTGCCAACAAATTCAGGTTTGAAGTGTTGGCAGCCTATCAGAAGTTATCTAGTGCTTGGGAGGAGTCATGACGTAAATATATACAGGTTGGGGTGTGTTTTACAAATATATATATTGAATTAATTATTATTTAAACATTTGTAAAATTTAGAATTTATTCATAAGCAAAACATTCAATTTTGTAATTTAAATTTGAAAATTTATTTTAGGAGTTGGATGTTAGGTTTATAGGGGATAAGGGTGGGGAGTGTTTATAAAAAAAGTTTTTGGGTGAGGTACTTGATAATGTTTGTACATAGCTTATTTTATTTTGTATTGGAGTGGGAATAGTAATTTATTTATGTTTAATGCCCAGCACCTACCCTAATTAATTTAGACTGGAGTTGGAGTAGTAAATGAATTGTGTTTAGTGTCTAGCACCTACCCTAATTTATTATACATTGTAGTAGCAATAGTACATTAATTATGTTTAGTGTCCAGCACCTACCCTAATTAATTTAGACTAGGGTGGGAATAGTAAATTAATTATGTTTAGGGTCCAGTACCTACCCTAATTTATTATAGAGGGAATAGTACATTATTTATGTTTAGTGTCCAGCACCTACCCTAATTAATTTAGACTGGAGTGGGAATAGTACATTTATTATGTTTAGTGTCCAGCACCTACCCTAATGTATTAAAGATTGGAGTGGGAATAGCAAATGTAATCTGTTTAGTGTCCAGTGCAATGGGATACAAGTGGCATTCAAACTAAAAAAGTAAAAAAAAAACTCATATCTGCTATTTCTAGAACCAAAGTATTAAGGATAATTTATGAATAAAATAATGTTGTATTTTGTTTATATGTATATGGATTACATGTTTCTGAAGGATTCTTTGGCCTATTAAGGATATTGTCTACAGCAAGCTGTTAGAAATGAAGGAGTATTTTTAACTGCTGGAATGGAATTCATAAAACCTTACAGGACTACATTCTGTTATGACAGATAAACACTAAATGGAGGTATTATAATAGCAGCAGCCTTACTTAGTATCTAATAAGTCTCTTCACCCCTTTTATTTCGGCTACAGTAATTCTACATACTACTGTGTAATATGTTTCTTGGAAATGGTCAAAAACATTTTAAACCTTATTTGGCCTAACAGGCACAATGTTTATACAAGAATATCTAAAAAGGAAAACTCTAATGGATAAAGAAATATCAGAAACAGTTTTAAGATATAGTAGCTTTCATTCAGGGAGTAAGTTACCAGCAAGCAACTATTAACAACACTGTAGAGAGTGGAATACATCGCACCACATATTTGTAATGATGTACAGTGCACATTTAGGTTATTTTTTTACAATCCAGTGATTATGTTTCCCTACTGTTTGATGCTGATGCTCCATACAGACTCCTTTTGAAAGTAAAGAAGTGTGAAAGCAGAAATTAGTAAAGAAAATAAAACATGTTACTATGTTGTATTAAAGTATTGAAGAAAGATTATTGTATCTTGTTTTAGTTGCCTCAGGTTGAAAAGGAAATCACAGTAGTTGCAGATTTTGGTTTACTAAATGTGTCACATCAGGAAACTAGTGATGGATTCATTGAGTGTCAACTCATATACTCGTCTTACTACTGAAAAAGTATCCTTGTCCTCATGGAATCACCCAGGTGTATACTCACCGAATCATCCATGCACTATCAATGTACTTATCCAATCAACTAATCAATCAAGCAATCAATCAGTCAATCAATCAGGGATTTGCTAATCATGGCAATTCGCCCACGAGGATCTCAAGGTGCTGAAACCCAAACACTACTGTGCACTCATAAAATCACTCAGCAAGATCCATGCACTCATCCAAACACCCAGACACTGCTCGTGCACTCATTCAATCACTTAGGCACTGCATTTGCACTCATCCATTCACCCCAGCACTACACTTGCACTCATTCAATCACCCAGACTACTTATGCAATCATCCATTCATCTAGGCATAATACTTGTCCTTATCCAGTGACCCTGGTACTAGACTTGCATGCATCCATTCACCCAGACACTGAGCTTGCAGTAATCCAATCACCCAGGCTCTGCCCTTATGTTCATCCACTCACCAAGAAGCTCCACTTGCACTTATTCATTCATCCAGACACTATACCTGCACTCATTCCATAAGCCAAGTATAACACTCATCCATTCACCCAGGTACATCATTTGTCCTTATTCATTCACCCTGGTACCAGATCTGCTTGTATTCATCACCCAGACACTGCACTTGCACTCATCCATTCTTAAAGCCACTGCTCTGGCACCCATCCTATCACCCAGGCTGTACCCATGGAGTCCTCCATTCACTTAGGCACTACCTATGTAGTCATGCATTCACCCAGGCAGTGCACTTGGACTCATTCATTCATAAAGGCAGTGCACTTTCACTCATTAATTCACCCAGACACGATACTTGCACTTATCTAATCATCCAGGCACTGCCTTGACCTCATACAATCACACATGCACTATCCATGCACTAATCACTTCACTCAGGCACTGCACTTGTAGTGATCTATTCACCCACTTGCACTCATTAAGTCAACTAGGCAATACCAACGCACTCATCCAATCAGCCTGGCACACCCCATGCACTTACCCATGCACCCAGGCACTGCACTTGCACTTATCCATTCACCGCCAACACTACCCTTGCTCTCATCCAATCACCCAGACTACACTCATGCACTCTTCCAATCACTCTGGCTCTGCACTTGCACTCACCAATTCACTGCAGCACTATAACTGCTCTCATTCAATTACCCAGACTGTTCTCATCCATTCACCCCACCACAACCCTTGCACTCATCCAAAGACCCAGACTGGACTCATGAACTCATCCAAAGACCCAGACTGTACTCATGCACTCATCCAATCACCCAGCCTCTACTCATGCACTAATCCATTGCCCAGGCAGACTACTTTCACTCATTCATTCATCCAGGCACTACAATTCCACTCATCCAATCTGCAGGCACTACAATTGCACTCATCCAATCACCCAGAAACTACTTAGGCAGTCATCTTATCACCCATAGAAATTCACTGAAAAAACAAAGGTTACAGGGATGTTACATTTAGGAATTAGCACTTTAAAAACCTTAGAAATTCATGATGTCATGAGTGATATAATATGTGAGGTCATAAGCAGTGCATTGTGGGTGTGCAAGTTATATTTAGCCTAGCTAACTATAACAGCCTAATTTCTCTGGGTTTGTAGAAGTGAAATGTCAGCCTAACGATAACGGCCCTGTAACTTTTGTTTTTTTTCCGTAAATGTCTTAGTTTTTTAAAGTTGTAGTCTCATTCTCACTCACTACTGTAGACCAAAGAACAAATTGCCCCTAATATTCCAAAGAAAGATGCAATGGGTTGGCCACTTTCTCTAAAAGCAAAGTGGGAAACATCTACAAATCTCTCCACCCTAATCCTATGATGACCTCAGGTGCTAAAAAAGGCCCACATAGCAAGCCACATGTCCTCATAAAGAGTAAACACAAGGAACCACTCCACTCTGCCGCACCTGTTCTCCTGTCCATCCCGTTGGTGGAGGTAGCTCAGATATCCACCCTATTACAGAAAATCAAGTCAGGATCCCCGCTAGACCCGGCCACATCACACATCCTCGCCCAAGGTGGAAAAAACTGTCCTCAATCAATTATGTAATTTAATCAATCTCTCCTTTGAAAAAGGCAAGGTACCAAAAGAGTGTAAACATGCTATCATTAAACCCCTGCTAAAAAAACACAATTGGACCCCGCTGATCTAGCAAACTACCGCCTAATATCGCTACTGCCTATATTGGGCAAGATGGCAGGAAAACACGTGAATAGCACGATCTCTACCTTTCTTGAAAATTACAACATCATCCATCAGACTTAGATGGGGTTTAGACCAAAACACAGCACTGAGTCAGCCCTGCTGGTGGCCACTGAAAAATTCAAATCCATCCTTGATCAAGGGAGAACTGCGGCTGTGGTACTCATGGATTTGAGTGCCACATTTGACACGGTAGACCACACAGTACTGAATCAAAGACTGGAGAATGTTGGAATTGGAGAAACAACTAATCAATGGGTTTTGTCATTCCTGAGTGACAGAATCTTCCAATGTATGGAGGCTGGTTTTAAGTCAGACTCCCCCTCAACACCATGGGGAGTCCCTCAGTGATCCTCCCTGGGTCCGACTCTTTTTAACATTTATCTTAGCCCGGTGGCTCATATAACACAGGAATTTGGCATCTCCATTGTGTCATATGCTGATGACACGCGAATAGTGTTCTCAATATCAGACTCTCTCAATTCAGACCACAGACAACTTGTCCCTTGCCTGGAAAAAATTGGATCTTGGATGGTGGACTGTAGACTCAAACTGAATGGGGACAAGACAGAATTAATGATTCTGGGCAACAGCTTCAATCCTTGCTCGGAGATTTTTTGGCCCGCCACCTGGGGGACATTTCCTCCCCCCAAAGCAACCATACAAAACCTAGGTATGTGGTTGGAGGTCCAGGCCAAAAAATTATCTGGCACCTGCTTTGGGATATTACGTTTGATCAGAAAAATGATATCCCAACTCCCAGAGAACACTAGGAAGACTGTAGTCCAAGCTTTAGTGATATCTAGGCTGGATTACGGCAACTCCCTCTTTCTTGGCTCTCCTAAATATGTAACAAACAGATTACAAATTGTGCAGAATGCAGCTTCCCGACTGATAATGAACATACCCAGACATCACAAAGTCAGACTAGCATTGCGAGAGTTGCATTGGCTCCCAATTCAAGCCAGAATCAAATTTAAGTCCTTAAGTTTGGCACATCAAGCTATGTATGGGAGGGACCCTGCCCTCATCCAAAAGCTGGTCTCCCATTATCCTCCCCGTCGACAACTTAGATCAAGCTCAAAATTCATGATGAAAGCGACCACAATCAATAGAGCCAGATGGGGTTGAAGATCTTTCCCCCATATGGTAGCAACTCTCTGGAATAGCTTGGACCCAGAGCTTCGACTCACTTAAAATGAAGCATCCTTCAAAAAAAAGACTTAAGAAATGGATCTTCCCATAAACCTAAGTGCTCATCACTTCTACTCTGTATCACCTTAGCGCTGAGATGCCCAAGGGTAGTCATGCGCTTTATAAATCCCCTAAATCTAAATCTATTTGCAGAGTGGTGGAGAAAGGGGTCTTGTCATCTGACCAGTTCTCAGGAATTCAATTGCAAAGGACTCCCAGGATGTACCAGGAGGGCTTCCTGTTCCTCAAGGTCCCGCAGAAGTAAACAGTAAGTTTTCTTGTATATAGTTAGTTAAAACTTTTACAATATTGTTGCGTAAAAAAAAAAACATATTTTAAAAAAGTACAAATTCTCGAGTAGTTAAAAAGAAAGCTTTCTGGAAGTCCATGTGTTTGACATAATTATGGAAGGTATTTCAATGTGTCTGTTCGTTACACTTCACGCATCCGGATTCGGACCTTTGATTTCCTTTTTCTCAATGTTTTGCATTAGCTGCAGTGCCTTCTGGCAAAATCTAGCGGCCCTACACGCCGTCTGAAATTGATGGCTGTTCAGTGCTAGCATGACGGCCGGGCGGCATGTTCTAATTTGAAAAAAACGGAATGCGTGAAGGAGGTAATAACGTCTCAAGTTTTTCAAAGAGGGAAAAATACACAATATGTGCATCACTGATTCTTCCTTTTGTCCACCTAGGGCCAGATGTAGGAGCCGAAATACCGGTCGGTAACGGCCGATTTCGGCCGTTACCGATCGGTATTTGGCTTTTGAGATGTGGGGGGCATCTGATTTACAGAATCTGTAAATTTACCGATTCGGTAAATATACAGAATCGGTAAAATACTGAATCGGTCTATTTACCGATTCTGTAAATCGAGATGTAGGTGGCACTTCACAGAGTGCCACAGGCCCTTTAGGAGTCGGTATTTACCACCCAATCCTATTGGGTAGTAAAATACCGATTTCAGGTGTATATGCACATCTGTGCATGTACACCTATGCCATGTGGCACACAGACATGCCCTTAGGGCATGTCTGTGTGCCACATGGCACACAAGCCTGCACTTGGGGTGCTACAGGGTGTCAAAGTGACACCCTCGTTCCCCCTGCCAGGATTCGGTATTTACCGATTCGGTAAATACCGAATCGGTATTTCCCTTTGATACCTATGGGCTTCAAAGGCCATAGGAATCAATGGAAAATACCGATTCGGTATTTACCGAATCGGTAAATACCGAATCTTACAGATTCGGTAATTGTGTTTTAAAAATTACCTACATATGCCTCCTTCCAATTTACCGATTCATAAATACCGAATCGGTAAAATTCGGTATTTATGAATCGGTAAATTAGATTTACCTACATCTAGCCCCTAGTCTGTAGTCAGTGGTCAACCATGTTTGCTTCCATGCTGGTGTGTGGTCTTTTAAGATTGAAGTTCCCAGCCGTAGATTTAGAAGAGTTTTTTGGGCGGCCTTGGATATGTGGTTGACTAAATGGGGTTGCGGCTCCATTTTCCTATACGTGTCCGCAAAGGTTTTGGTTTGTGTTCCATGCCTTTTCCAGCTTAAGATCTGACAGGGCGTTCTCACATACTGTTTTCCAGTCGTTTTTCGACTTTGTCTGGTTTTTCATCTCCATCCAACAGAGGCCCATGAGCGTGTCCTCTTGAGCTGCTCTTAATTTCCAGCATGTTTTTAGAATGGCCGCTTGTCTGACTTGGTACTGATCTGATAGACCAAATTCCAGACGAATCTGCGATTGGGATACGAACCTCGGAATCTGAAAGATGTGTTTAAACAGCTCTGATTGTTGGGTATTCAAGAAATTTGCATCCATTTCCCTGTACAATTCCGACCCATATGTGAGAGATGGTAAGAACTTGGCAGCTATTACCTTCAGCAGGTGCGAGTTAGATGGACAATTCAGTTTTGTTTTTAGTAGGTTTAGGGCAAACCCTAATTTGTTTGCCTGAGCCTTTCTAAACACTTGATGGTCTTTCAGAGTCCACCTGGCATCGACCACTATGCCCAGGTATTGATACGAGGCAGTCTGCTCTATTGTGTTGCCTGCAATGTGCCATTTAAAGGATTTCTTCCCTGGCGGCGAGGCAAAACAGACGATCTTCATTTTTTTGTAATTGATTTGCAAGCCCTGTGCACTGATGTAATCATGGAGCTTCGTGATGGAGCGTTGTAGGCCCATCAGGGTCTGACTACACAGTACGATGTCGTCAGCGTACTGTATGCTCCTAATTTTGTGCAGGGCTAGCTTTGGTGGATCACTTTCTGTCTCCGCGATGCTCTTGTCCAGGTCCGCTGTGAAGATGTTAAAAAGCGTTGGTGCCAGTACGCAGCATTGCCTGAAGCCAACCTGGGTGGGTATTTTTCCAGTTGTTCTGTCACATTTACCTAGTTTTATTCTTACCCAGGTAGATGAATATAGGTTGATGATGGCCCGCAACAGCTTTGATGGTATTTCCCAAGAGGCCATTTTTTGCCATAGTGCCTCCCTCGGGACTGTGTCGAACGCTGCTTTTAGGTCGACGAAACACATATACAACTTGTTTGTTTTCTCCCTTGCTTTGTCGACCAAGAGATTTAACGCCAGCAGGTTGTATAGTGTGTTGGTTCCAGGTCTGAAACCTGTCTGCGTGATCGGGAGAATTTTATTCGCACAGACCCAGTCTTCTAAGTCCCTCAACATATTCGAAGCATAAATTTTGGCCTCGACATCAATGAGCGCGATGAGGCGATAATTGGCTGGATCAGATCTTGTGCCTGCCTTGAAGATTGGGTGTAAGATGCTGCCTCTCCATGATTGGGGAATACTTCCGGACTGAAAAGCGGTGTTATATAGAGGGGTGAGATATTCTGCCCAGAACTGGTGATCATGTTTGAACAGGGCGTTCGGTAAGCCATTCGGGCCTGGGGCACCCTTGGATCTCAGGTTTTTAAGTACCTTTACTACCTGCAATGGCGTTATCCACTTTACATCAAAGTGTGGGTCTGCATCTCGGTTATTATTTGGATGTAGGATCTGCTGGGCTGGACTCCATGCTAGAATGTTGTTGCTTTGTGTTTGTTCTAAATACTGTATCCAGTCTCCCTCAAGTATATTGGCGTTAAAGACCTGAGCGGCTCCATTTGCAAATTTGTTAATATCTGCCCAAAATTTCCCATTATTGTTTGATTTACTAGATGCTAATAATGATTGCTAGATGCCAGTTTGATGTTTTGATTTTTCTAGCCACACTTCTTTTTTGTAATTTTGCCTTAGTTTGTAAATTTGATTGGCTGTGTCTTCACCCTTTGTCTTGGCTATTGCTTGTAATTTTCTAATTTCTTGGTTTAGGATCCTTTTGTTACGCAGTATAGGGCCCCGGGATACTTGAGGGGCTTTGCCTGAGGTCGTTTGGTAACTATGGCCCAGATGTAGGTAATTTGATTTTACCGATTCTTAAATACCGAATTTTAACGAATCGGTATTCAAAAATCGGTAAATGATATGTAGGTAAAAAATCGGTATTTTTTACCGATTCGGTAAAAGTCGGTATCGGAAAATACCGAATATTATTTACCGATCGCTAAATACCGAATCGGTATATTCAAAAACGGGCAGCAAACAAAAGTGAAACTTAACACAACAGCCAATCAGGTGCAACCACCCTCCCCCTTCCTACCAGGAAGTGGCTACCCAGGCAGCTGCAACTCATTAGAAGGTTCTGGAGAGGCAGTCAGAGCTGAGCTGAGAGACAGAGCAGCAGGGAGAGATTTGTTTGGATTGAAAAACAGAAAAATGGCAAGCAGCACAGAGAGCCAGAAGGCTGACAGAAAACCCAAATGAAAGTTTAGCAGCATGGAGCTGCAGGTACTGGTTGAGGAAGTGGTGGGGTACACAAACAGCTTTTTGGCAGGCTGTCCCTCACTGTAGCAGAGTCAGCCAAAAGAAACCTGTGGCTTGCCATTGGGGAGAAGGTGAATGCTGTGGGTGTGACCAGCAGGAGCCAAGAGGACCTTAAGAAAAGGTTTTACGACCTCAGGAGCCTCACCAAAAGAAAAATGGCAGAGATCCACAAGCAGGCTGGTGTGACCGATGGAGGCAGGAACCCTGGGCCCCCCCTGACTGACCTTGAGGAACTGGTGTCCTCCACCATCGAGCCTGACAGTGTCATGGGATTAGGAGATGTGGACAGCTCCGCCAGAGCTACTAAGAAAGGTAAGAGGCCTGCGCAGCATGACACCCCAAAGCAAACTGCTTCCCTTTAGCCTATGTGTACAGCCCAACCCCTGTCCACTACTGCTAGCACTATACATGAGCAATGCATTATGGGTAATGTAGTCAGCAAAAGTAGGACCACATGTAAGTTCACAGAAAACAGCAATGCATTGAAAGGCAATCACAGTAATGAAAGTGAATGGTGCAATGCATTTATTGTAGTGACTGTAAGACAATAGCACTCAGTGTACATATGCTTCTTTATACCTATGGCCAACATCAGCCAGCGGGCCATCTGCCTCAGAAGGAACTGCGCCAGCGAGGGAGGAGAGTGGTGAGGCAGGCCCAAGCACCGCAGCAGCCTCGCAGGAGGAAGAAGACGCCACTGCCCTCTCCATTGAGGATGACACTGTTCGTTGCATTGTGTTTCACCAATCCCTACACCTTTCCCAAAGCCCCCCATTGGTGTTCTCACCTGAGAACTCCCCATCACGGTCCCTGACAACACCAGCTACCTCACCAGCCAGGAGGAGATATGTGGCCCCACTGAGAGTCATGCCGGGAGGTGAGGGTGAGGCACCAGCAGCCACAGAAGTCACTCCTACTGAACAGGTGTCCACACATCAGTCCAGCAGCACACGCAGGCGCCAACGCACTCCCAGCAGTGCAGGTCCACCTGGAGAGGGCACTGTATTCCGTGGCCTTGAGGGGAGCATGGTGCGCATCCAGCGCATGCAGGGGAAGTCCATTCAGGCCTGCCACCGCCAGTTCAGGATCCTGAATCAGCAAATGGGAGAGATGGGCAAGGGCATCAGTGCTTTAGTTGAAACAAACAGGGAGGTAGCAAAGACCAACACTGACATGACCTCCGCCATCAACAAAGTATTGGAAAAAATGGATGCCCAAGAGCAAACAAGGCGCAGGGATGCGCGTGTGCACAACAGGGCTATGCACCGGCTGGCCACGGCATCATCCCAGCTATGCCGTAGGAGCGCCAACATGGAATAAAGCCTCACGCAGAACACCGCGGAGGTAACCAGGGGCATGGCCAGGATTACCAGTGCCATGGAGGCCATGATAATCTACTGCTGGGGATCCTGCCCTGGACGTGGCAGACGACAGCAGCAGCCGCAGCAGCCTGGCTAGCACAGTTGTAGTGCCACGCCGGAGCACCAGGGGCTCAGCTGAGCCTGCAGGCCATGCTAAAGGGAGTGAACCACACCCCAGTGGGTCTGCGAAGCGCGCCCGTAAATGACATTTACAGTGTGTGTGAGTCAAGCTGGGACATTAGCAGTCCCCACATTCAAATACTTATTATTGGTTCAACATCAGTGCATTAACGTTGTTGCAACATAAAAATTCTTTTTTTCACATTAACAAGCTGTCTGTGTCTCTTTACTCACTCAGAAATAGTTGTCTGTTATCCCCTCACGTCTGTATCTGCCATCACTTGGTGTTCACACTCCAGCAGGTTGTCTGTCAGGCACAGCATTGTCGTCGTCATGATCCTTGTAGTCAGACAACTCCACCTCAGTACCCTTCCTCACAGCCAAGTTGTGCAACATGGCACAGGCAGCAATTATCTTGCAGCAGGTGATGGGGGTATACTGCCTTGCACCTCCACTCTTGTGAAGGCATCTGAATCTGCTCTTCCAGATGCCAAAGGTCCGTTTTACCACATTGCGTGTACTTTTGTGGGCCCGGTTATACCTCCTTTGGCTGGGTGTGGAGGGGTTGAGGTAGGGAGTGAGGATAAATGAACGTAGGGCATATGCACTGTCTCCTAAAAGGGACATGGGAATACATTACTCACATGCATACTTGTGATTCTCACTGCATCAGGTATTGAAGGGGTCGCACACTCTGTCTTACCTAGGAGGTATCCTTCGCCAAATTCCCCTGCTGACAGCGGTGCATAGATGCCGCTGTTCTGAAAAATATAGGAGTCGTGGGTACTTCCAGGGAATTTTGCGACAAGGTCTGTGATGACGTACTTTGCATTGCAAATCACCTGGACGTTGATGGTGTGGCTTGACTTCCTATTGCTGTAAATGTATTCTGTGGCAGCAGGGGGACAAATGGGGATGTGAGTGCCATCAATGCATCCGATGATATGGGGAAATCTTGCCATCTGGTAGAACTCCGATTTGGTTTGAACCAGTTCAGCATGGGTGGATGGAAAAGAAATGTAATGCTCCATCCTATGCAACATGGCGTCAAGGAATATGTGAAAAAACCTTGAGAGGCTGCTCTGGGTCACCCCTCCCACCACAGCAACCACGCTCTGGTAGCTCCCTGACGCCAGCAGGTGGAGGCTGCACAGCACCTGTACATGGGGTGGTATTGCATGTGCCCTTGGGGTGGGGTGCTGCAACAGTGGTTTTAGGTTCCTGATGAGCTCCAAGATGGTGTCTGGAGCCAACCTGTACCTCTGCAGTATCTCTTCCTCTGTGAGGATGAACAGGGTCACCCTCTGCCTGTAGACCTGCTCCTGTCTCAGCCATTCCCTCTCTCCTTCCTCCTGTAGCCGTAGCCATCTTGAGATGACAGAAAATGCCGCCATTGTGCAAACAGCATTGCATTTTGGGTCCATTTTTATAGGCTGCACCTGGTTACCACCTGATTTGAATCCATGGTAAATACCGACTCTTAAATACCGAATTTGAAGCAAATTCGGTATTTCCGAGCCTCCCTACATCTCAATCTTCAATTTTACCTATTCTTAATTACCGATTCGGTATTTTACCGAGTCGGTATTTTACCGATTCTGTAATTTTTCCGATTCGGTAAATATTCCGAGTTGGTATTTACCAATTCGGTAAATGTTCCGAATCGGTAAATTTTCCGATTCGGTAAATATTCTGAGTCGGTATTTTACCGATTCGGTAAATTCACCGATTCGGACAATTTTCTGTCACCTACATGCCGATCGCTCAATACCGGTTGGTAACGGCCGAAAATACTGATTTTCGGCCGTTACCGACCGACCTACAACTGGCCCTATGAGGTTGTTTACAAAATCTCTCAATTAATGTTGTGATCAGTCTTTCCCAATTGTCCCGATGTGCGGATTGGGTCATCTCTGATCACTTCCGTATGGGCGTTTTCAAAGTGCGTCATTATCTCTTCGGTGTTGTTGCCGTTCCACACAAGTCTCTTGAGATTGTAAAGGCTTGGAAATTCGGTCAAGACTTTGCATGTCGTGGCCCTTTTGTGTTGGACGCTGAATTCAAATGCTTGCAAACTGTGGTCACTCTCCAATTTGTGGATGATTTTTATAACTAACGATGGATTGCAGGACCACTAAATCCACGATGGTATAGTTCAAGAGTGAGTGAGCCTGTTTGGCTATTCTAGTTGAAGATGCTGGTTAGTCTTGAGGGAAACGGCCGTTCAAAGCGATCATTCCAACCTCTGCAAACTATAAAGCACACTGTTGGCCGATCTTATCCTTTTTGCGAAGGTTAGTTATGATGCTTGGGATTATTCCGCCGTTCCATTTGTTTTGGGTCATGGTTAGGGCCTGGTCCTTTTGGAGCAAGAACATGTTCAAGTCACCTGACACAACCATCCCTGCCTGCGGGTAGATGGATTGCATGGATTTAATGAGGGCTTTTAAGGTCAGGATTTTCTCCACTTTGTTCTTGGAGTCTGGATGTAGATAGATGTTACAAATTATCATTGAAAAAAGGTCTTGAGCCCTCTGTGTGCCTTTGCCGGGGTCTTGCGTCAGCTCATTTTTAATGCACTGTATCCATTGTTGGCCAGTGTCGATGTTAACATAGGACCAAGCGATACCGGTGTTCAGATAGATTGATAGGCCTCCGGCGGCACTTCCTGAGAGGCCTCTTTTGGTTGCTTGTAGTTGGATTTCATTGAAACCGTCTATTTGCTGGGAAGCCATTAGCCAGGTTTCTTTTAGTAGAATGATGTCAACATTTTTTTGAAATGACATTAATTCTGCGTCGTTGGTTTTGCCCCCCAGGCCATTGATGTCCCAAGAGCAGGCTTTTAGAGTCGGTTTTCATGCTTCCATCATCCTTGCCACAGATGAATTTTGTGTTGTAGGTAGAATTTTCCGGTGTTCTTTGGATCCCCCTATCTGGCCGTGATTGATGATACGTAAATTGGCCCATTCCCCCTTGTTGGTGACCATACCACCGATGGCCCCCCGGAGAATTCCGCCTTCTGGTTTAGATCTTTTTTCCGCCTGAGCGGCTAGTGGGCCTGGGTATCTTTCTGGTGGCACTGGTTTTATTTCAATTCCCCAGTTGGCGAACTCATCTCTATATCGCCACACTTCTTTGGCAATTTCGGGGTCCTTCCATGTTGCCACTGTCATTTCTCTCCCGTTTGTATTGGGAATTGTTTTAAATTCAATGCTATCAATGTGAGTTGTGTTCACATATTTTAGCGTCTCGAACGAGCTGGTGAGTTTTAGAACAGCACTCCGATTTAGGATGTCATGGTTCCCCCTTGAATTGTAATGCGGTAAAAAATCATGCATTTTTTAGCCCACCGGATAAATGGTATCTGTCTTCTCCTTCTGATTTAAAGAACAGAATTGGCTGTTTAGTGTGGGTAGTCCGTCTAGACTGCCCTGATTTGGGGCGATCGGCTGCGTTTCCAGCTCGATATCAAAGGCCGACTGCAGTCGTCTTGAGTCCACTGGAACTTGAGTGTGGGATCTCAATTGATGCTCTATTGCAGGTTGATTTTCTTTGGAAGCCAACACCATGTTCGAATAATAGTGTGGGATGGTTTTCTGTTCGGCGTACTGCTTCGGCGCGGAAGAGCCGACTGCCAATTGCATTATTGGTAGAGGTTGTTTTGCGATTGGCATGCTTTGATTCTCAGTGGCGACTGTTGATATTACTTCCGGGGGCTGAGTCACTGGAGGGCATGTCAAACCACTGTCCACTTGCTCTTCCTGGTCCGCCTTAGGTGACTCTTTGTGGTTTGCGATTGGAATGCTATGATTCTTAGTGGCGACTGTTGATGCAACTTCCTGGGGCTGAGTCACTGGGGGACGTGTAGACCCCCGGTCCACTTGCTCTTCCTGGGCCGCCTTAGGTGACTCTTTGTGGTTTGAACCATGCAATATTGTACCTGTGGTTGTGATAGGGTTGGGGAACCTTCTGGCATCTTTTTTCCCCTGGTGCTTATTTTGTCTTGCTTTTCTCAGTCTCTTGCGTTCGCGCTTTGTCAGTGGGATGATTTGATTTATTTGCCCATTGGGTGTTGTTTCCGGGTCTTCTCTCCTCAGATTTTCAGGCTCTGCCGACATTCTGTAGGGTTGAATTCCGTTATTTTCGGGTGTCCCGGAAACATCTTTCCCTATGTAGGCTGGGCCCGAAATGCTTCTTTAATGGTATGTTGTGGCTTCGGTGATTAATTTCTGGGTGGCCGTAAGGCGAGGTGGTGAGCTGCCTTCCGTTTTGTCCACCCTTGTGTCCTCGCTGTCTGAAATGGCACTGGAGGTTAAGGTTAACAAGCTTTCGGGTGAGGTTCCGGTCCCAGAAGTTTCAGGGGAATGGTGGACGTTGTTTGGTTTATTTTGAACCTCTACCAAAATGTCAGTTAGAATTGCTGGTAAAACTTTAAGATGGTTCATTGTTTCAGAGCACTGGCATTCATGGTACGTAGTGTACGGGTCTTTCTGTACCCGTTCAATGAGAGAATTCAGCTTGAGAATCTTTTTATCTTTGCTCGTGACGTGCGTGGCTAAGATTTGCAAGATATCTATCTGAGATTCCAGCTTTTCAGAATGTTGGATTAAGGCTGTTGAGATGGTTTCCATCATATTTATGAACGGCTGCCACAATGGTGCATACACTGGTAAGCTATTGTCGGCTGAATGATTTGGGTCTTTGGGGCTACTCCCAAATTTGTCCCTTAATTTGTGCCTTACTGAACCCAAGGCTCGTATTTCTCGAAAGTCTGGTAGGTCTCGTTGGTCTCCACCCAGGCCCATATCAGTGGTAGGTGTATAATTGGCCGTTCTGCTTCTTTGCTCGGGGCCCTTAGGGGAAGTTGATATGCTGGATGTAGAAATGTTAAAGTGGAGCGGGAATAGCCCCGACAGGCGATTTGATGTTTTACTGCTGGTCGTTTGGTTGATAATTGTGGTACACGTCGTATTGTGAGCCTCCTGCGAATCTGCGCATGCGATGGAATTAGATATGGTAATATGTTTTACTTGTGCCTCTGTGCCTGGCGAACCGTCCTTTGGCTGTGATAGATCGTTTGAAATCTTCCTTTCACTGAAGGGTTGATCCTTATTAACGGTTTCTATGATGACCTTATCCGGTGTGTCCAGTGAGCCCTTGTTTTCCATTCTCAGAGCTGATCGCGTATCCACCCCATGGTCGTCATGGTCCCTCGGGCTGAAGTATGAGCCTAGGCTATGGGAGCGCCGCGTCTCTAGGCAAGTGGGTGCCATTGATGTTTCCTTTGTGCCCTCAATAAGCTTGTCGCTTGGCGTAACATCAGAGTAGGGGTCGCCAACTTCCTCCCTTATGTTTATTTGGGCATTCACCTTGAAGTGGTTCATCCTTTTGATTGGATTCTTTTGGGGATTGTCCCAGGGATGATTTTCGTTTTCATGGGGGTTGTTGATCTGGGTGTTATTTTGAAACTGCTAATGAAGTCACCGATTGAGATCTTCTTTTGATGTTAATTGCGGTCATTAAATTTGGTTCCTGCCACGCTGGGGGCACTGATGGTGTGACTGAGATGTAAAATGTCTGTAATCTTGGCATTCCTAAGGGCTGCTGTCTTCTTTGGTGTTTTAACGGTGATGACGCTGATAGTGATATCTTTCGCCTGTTTCGCCTCTAACGTATCCTCTGTTGAGTCCTCGTCAGATGTGAGGGTAAGTTCTTCGCTCATTTTACGGCGTGATGGTTGTTTGTTTTTGCTTAATTTCACTATGGGGTCTGTTCTAATTCTCCCTGATCTCATGATGAGGATACAATTTTGGTATTGGTATTTAGAAGACTTGCCTCCTGCTCCTTGTGACCTCTCGATAGCCCTGTTGCGTGGCTATGACCGGGATGGTGGGGTCACGGCTGGGGACACAAGTAGAAGTGCAATCCTTTGTCGTGTGGGAAGCGGTTAAAGCGGACTGCGTAGATTTTGAGAATCCAGTTACCGAGGACAATCGTCTGTGCGTTGGAGGAGTAAGGAATTATCCGGACTTGTTTTCTGTGTTCTTCGCCGCTCCGCTCTAGTCCCTGCTGCTGGCCCCTGCTGCCAGACCGCACTGTGGATCAACTCACGACACTCAGGCGTACTGTGGGTCAACTCGCGGCTCTCCGCCGCGCTCAGACGTGGCAGGTGTACTGTGGGGCGAGTTGCCGCTCAGTGAGGCAAATGGCAGCTCTCCACCACGCTGTAGACGTGCCAGGTGTACTGTGGGGCGAGTTGCCGCTCTATGAGGCAAATGGCAGCTCTCCACCACGCTGTAGGGTGACTCGTGGCTCTCTGCGGCTCTCCGCCGCGCTCAAACATGCCCGGGGTTTGTGCCACATTAAAGAAAGTTTGCGGCTCCTTTAAGGGGATTGTAGGGCCCAGCGGAGCACACAGTGCTCACAGGAGAGCGCTCCACCTCCACCTCCAGCTGCCGCGGCGATTGCTTCTGGCGTTCTGACGTTCTGATGTATTAGAGAGACCGGTAGAGGTGGGTTCAGGTGGGTTCAGTGGGGGTGGGGGGGATATTCAGACCGCTGATACCGGCGCTCGCTGCTCAGACTTCCCTCTCACGGCCCCTCACCTCTTGCCACTCCCGCGGCACAGCTGCTACCTCCTCGCGGAACTTCACATGTGTCAGCTTACTCACTCCTCGCGGGTCACGGGTCGCGGCTCGTTCCGCTGCAGCTCCTGCTCCTTGCCACTTGCCACTGTCGGGCTGTGTCTCTCGAGGGAGGGAGGAGGGGGGAAAATATGTGCCGGCTGTGTCCACGCCCCCACGCTTGCAATACCTCGTTGACGGTATGCGCTCCTCTCTTTACTCCTCTCGCCTCTCTCCTCGCCTCAGGTCTTACTCGTCTCAACAGCGCATCTCAACAGCGCCACCTGTGCAATCCCTCAGAAGTAAAGTGGACTTTATCCCCCAACCAATGGTCTGCTAGGATGCGTGTTTTCAGAGTGGTGGAGAAAGGGGGCACGGCCTCTGATGAGGAGTAGTTGGCCCCAAGGAACTCCTTTGGGCAAGTATCCCTCCTGCTACCTCCGGTAAGTCCTACACAGCAGGATTGCTGAGTTCTGATAGCAGGCCATGCCCCCTTTCCACCTCACTCTATAAACGTACCTCCTGGTATGCCCTTGGTTGGGGGATGAAGTCTCCTTCACTGCACTTCATTAGCCTATCTGTTACCTCCAATAAGCCCTGCACAGTGGGATTGCTGAGAGGTGGACACAGGCCATGCTCCCTTTCTCTACCACTCTGCAAACACACCTCCTAGCACGCTCTTGATTGGGTGATGAGGAACTCCAACCAAGGTGCTTGCACAGTGGTGGAAAGAGGGGCATGGCCTCCAACCACATCTCAGAAATCCAGCCGTATGGGACTTACCGGAGATAACTGGTGGGCTATTTGGCCACTAAGTACCCTCAGCAATGAACGGGACTTCATCCCCAACAAAGAGCGCATCAGGAGGTGCATTTGCAGAGTAGTGGAGAAAGGGGGCTAGACCTCACCGAGCTGCTGTATTTTCTTTGTTATGTGGCTGGCAGGATGTGCTTGTCTTCAATTTTCACCCTCTAGAAGATCGTCATTCTATCCCAGCTGATGTCTACAGATGACTGATGACAAAAGAACGTCTTTTGATTTAATAGTATTTGTTTAATAAATCTTGCCTTGCCTTGTTATTTCTAATATTTGCTCTTTTGTGATGGAAGCAAAATGAGATGTTATCCCCCTTGCCTCAATCCAAATATATATATGTTTGTGCCTTTGGTTTACTTGTACTGTCTCACAGCACGTATCTAATGTAGACTAAATTATACTTTAATTCTATTGTTTACATCTTTGTAGGTGGTTACGTGCTCTCCTTCTCAGTCACCAATCTTCACTCTCTGCCTGACTGCTAACTTTAACCCGTTGCTAGTTTTCAGATACAATACTACAGGAATGTGCTGGGAGTGCTGTTTGCTGTCGCTGAGGTAAATGAGAACCCCTATCTGCTTCCAAACATCACCCTGGCTTTGAGGGTCTATGACTCCTGTCTGTCTCTGAAGAGAGCTGTGGAAGGGGTTCTTTCCATCCTCACTGGAATGGAGAAGCCGATCCCAAACTTCTTATGCCAGCCTCTGCCAACTTTAATTGGTTTTGTCGGTGGTGGCACATCTTCCACTTCCATCGCAATGGCTTCGGTTCTAGATCGCTACAGTTATCCTGAGGTATGGAGTCTAATTTTCTTGGTCTTCACTTAATTCTATTTTGTCATCTTTTGTTGTATCTTTGTGTTTTCTGTGCAGCATAATCTTTATAAAAGTATGGTCGAAGAAACAAGAAAATAATCACAGTGCCATACACGTCTGCGTAGATTCAGTAGATAAATGGCACCGTTTCAGGCCAAAGGATTTGTGTTTCTGTGGATGCTACCTATCTGTGAGAGAGTCATAATACCTCAGTGGATATAAACTTATTGCAGCACAGGGGTGAAGGGTCATGAATAAAGGAAGGTTGTCATGACAGCTTTTCCCCTGGACCCATATTGTGAGGTGCAGCAACTGTCATCAATGGCAGATTCATTTTTTAACAATAGGTTGGGGGCGACTTCATGACTCTGTGCATCATAGTCCAATGATGACTTCTACTTTGAGGATACTCCCCCTTTCTCAACCACTCTGTAAACGTGCCTCCTGGCGCGCTGCTGGTGGGGGGATTAATTGTACTTTACTCCTGAGAGCCTCACAGTCTATGCCGCTCTAGACTTGGCTGGCAGGCCAACTTTACCCCTGAAACATGCAATGCTGTGTCATCCTTCTACTGGGGCAAACTTCTCTAAAATGTCTTTGGAGGTTGGTTGTAGCACCACTTCTTTTAAGATCTTGATCCATGCTTAATCTTAGCCTGCGAGGGAGGTAGCAGTCAAAAAGACTCTACCTTTGGAACACATTTCTTCTCAGCTATACTGGTCCTAGAATAATCTAACCACGTTTCTGTATTCAAACCTGACCAAAAAAAGCGTTAGATAATTTTGATGACTGTGATCCTCTTGAATCCTAGAAGGGCATGCGCACTGGGTTCACAGTGTATGACGGGATCAAGACCCATGTTCTCACTCACAAGCTGTTTTCAGATGGCTCATGAGCCATGTTTAATGCCTCAGACATTGGGCCCAAATCCTGAAGAAAGCAGAAACTTATAGAAAGAGTGATAGAGACTCTGTAACAACTTCAAATACTTCAATGGTCACCTCATCTGCACACAGGAAACTTTGGACAGAAGTCCCCAGTCCAACATGAACCCAGGAAGTCATTATACAAAACCAGGAAGGAACCTAAATGTTATACACACATGGAGTTCAAGCGAATTTGGAAAAGCACTGACTTCACATGTAATTAATAAACACACACATTGACACACACACACATACTCACACACCATATATGGTTGCCCCTAACATGATAGAGGCAAATAATAGCAAACTTTATCCACAACTATAAGCACATCTAAAGAGTTCCATATACAATCATAATCTACTTCTCTAAATATACACCATGAAAATATAAATAGTAACATGATTGCCTCCCAGCTGCTCCTCCCTCCCATCTCTCACCTCCCACCTCCCCTTATATGCTGGCTGCTGCGCAACCATGCCTCTGGGGCGTCGAAGGCACGCCCAAGGCAAGCCCGTCTGCGCCTGTCCGTGCCTGGACCGTGCCCAGTGCCAGACCCCCTGGTCCCTGCAGATACAACACTGAACACCTCCACTACACCACCAGCACCCTCCATGCACTCAACCCAGATAACAGCACACCTGCTTCCTGGCCACCCCGAAGCACACCAAAGGACCATTCTCCTGCGGGAGCTGCAACTTCACCAGCCTCTGAGAAACCAAACCACCCACTGTGACAGGACACAACTACCTCAGATGCATTCTACTGAATACCCGCTTTGCACGCATACACGCCGTTGTACACTGGGACCTGGATGAACGCCTCCTCAACACTTGACATCGCCATAGCCATCCCAGACAGCTACAAGATCACCCGCAGGGACCGCAGCAAAGGAATGGGAAGTGGAATCGCCATCAACCACAAGAAAACCCTCAGGGTTTCAACCAGCACCGACGACACCCTCAGCACCGCCGAACACCTGCACTTCCGCCCTCAGAGAAACTCTCGTCTACAGACCTTATGGACCCCTGCCTCAGTTCAGTGAATCCATCGCCAACTTTGTCAGCATGCAAGCCCATGCATCCACAGACTACATCCTCCTTGGAGACCTGAACTTTCACCTAGAGAAGAACAACAATACCAACTCCAACTACCTGATTGACAACCACGCCAACCTCGGTCTCAGACAGCTCATCACAATACCCACCTACTCTGCCGGCCACATGCTTGACCCCATCTTCTCCGCAAGCCCCCACGTCTCCTTCAGCCACACCACTGAACTCCACTGGGCCGACCATTGATGCATCAACTTCACCATCCAGAAACCCACCACGTACCACCACACTCAACATATCCCCCACCGCAGATGGAGCAAAATCACCGAAGACCAGCTAAACACCACCCTCGCCCAAAGTCCACCCGCTTACCCCAACGACTCTCACATCGTCGCCCGCAACCTCAGGCGCTGGATCAACACTTTCACCTCGATCAAGAAACCCTCCAATGGACAGACTAACAAGAAAGTCTGCTGGTTCACCGTGGCCCTCCAGGCCTCCAAGCAAACCTGCCGTAAACCAGAGAAGAAATGGAACAGCGAACAGATACCAGACAACTACGCAGACCACAAGAAGGCCATCCGCCGACACCATCACCTCATCAGATATGCCAAAAGGGCCTCCTTCAAGGACCACCTTGACAACAATGCACACAACAACAAAGAGCTCTTCAACATTGTGAAGGAACTCTACAACCGCAGCTCCAACACCAATTACATCCCACCAACACATGACCTGTGTGATTCCCTTGCCACCTCCTTCCATTGCAAGATCACAGATATCCACAACAGCTTCAACAACCTAAGTGCCTTGACGACCACCGACACCTCAGACCCCACGGAGACCACCCACACCAACCCCCTGCTCACCTGGACCAACATAAGCGACAAAGCATGAACACCAGCCACTCCGGCTCTCCATCAGACCAATGCCCGCATCACATCTTCAACAAAGCCACCATTACACCCCATCTCCGCAAGGCCATCAACATCTCCTTCGAGACCACGACCTTGCCGGAGAGCTGGAAGCATGCCAAGATCAACGCCTTACTCAAGAAACCCAAGGCAGATCTGAGGGACCTCACGAACTTCAGGCCCATCTCCCTGCTCCTTGCCACCACCGATGACATCAGGGCCCTGCTGTTCAACCGCGAAACCGCAGCCCTCATCCTCCTGGACCTATCAGCCGCATTCGACACTGTCTTCCACCACACCCTGTGCACACGACTCCACAATGCAGTGATCCGAGACAAGGCTCTGGACTGGACCACCTCCTCCTGACAGGCAGATACCAGAGTGTCCGCCTACCCTTTTCTGTTTCAAAGCCTCCGAGATCATCTGCTGCATACCCAAGGATCATTCCTCAGCCCAACAATGTTCAACATCTACATGGCTCTGCTTGCCCACGTCGCCAGTCAGCATGACCTCAACATCATCTCTTATGCCGACGACACCCAGCTCATCCTCTCCCTTACCAAGGACCCCCTCACTGCTATAACGAACCCCCACAAAGGAATGAAAGCCATCACCGAGTGTATAAAGAACAGCCGTCTGAAGCTGAACTCAGACAAAATGGAGGTCCTCATCTTCAGCCCCACCCCCTCAGCCCGGGACGACTCCTGGTGGCCGACCGCACTGGGAGCAGCACCAACACCCACTGACCACTCTCTATGACCAAGCAAGTCATGCTGTCTTATTCTCCTGCTTTAATACCCTCTGCATGCTCAGCAAGATCTACAGGTGGATCCCCATCGAAACAAGAAGAACGGTCACCCAGGACCTCGTTAGCAGCAGGCTGGATTATGGAAATGCCCTCTATGTAGGAGCCTCGGCCAAACACCTGAAACGTCTACAACGCATAAAAAGCACCTCTATACGTCTGATCCTTGACATCCCTCGCCACAGCCACATCACACCCCACCTGAGAGACCTGCACTGGCTTCCCTTCAACAAGAGGATCACCTTCAATCTCTTTACCCATCCAAAAAAGGCACTCTCACCTTCTACACCCCAAACCGCCAGCTCCGCTCCGCCGACCTCGCCCTTGCCTCCGTCCCCGCATCCGAAGAGCAACCAGCAGCAGAATATTGTTCTCCCACCTTGCTACCAATACCTGGAGAACCCTCCCCATCCTCCTACAGCAAACCCAGGACCTACTGACCTTCAGGAGGCTACTCAAGACCTGGCTTATAGAGCAGTAGCAGTATCCCTGCCCCAGCGCCTTGAGACCCTCACGGGTGAGTAGTGCGCTTTACAAATTTCCTGAACGGTTGCTGACAACAACACTGCGCAACCCAGTCACCCCAGCAGAAGGGCACTTTAATGAGGCCAATGGCTGAGCAAGACAGATAGTGGAGAAGACAGTTGGCCTCCTTAAGACAAGATTCCTCTGTATGGACAGGACGGGGGAGCCTTCTAATATTCGCCTTTGAAGGAATGCCAGATCATCATTGCTCGCTGCATGCTGTACAATGTGGCAATACGTAAGGTCATACCTCTGATAGTGGACGATGGAGACTAGCACTGCCACTGAGGGAGGATCCAGTAAGGGCCATCATGACAGTGGTGATGATGATGATGAGGGCATGTATTTGAAGCAACAGGTTATCCACAACTTGTTTACATGACTGTAATTATGCAATGAGAGCAGGTGACTAACCACAATTGTTTGTTATTTTGTTGATGATGAAAAATGTGTATGTATGCCTACGGGTTCCAACGTGGTCCGACTTCCTAAGCTGGGTAAGTAAACTTGTTATTGGCTGTTAATTGAACTGTTGCCACAAGCCAATTTAAAAAGGTAAATAATCTTTTTGTGCTGATAAAACCACATCCAGCTTCCGCATTTACCAACTAGCTGTATTCTCACCGCCTGCTTGAGAATGCAGCATGTAGCTGGGAGAAATCTCACATCTGCAACCCCAGCATCAGTTTTACCAACCTGGAGAGAATGAAATGAGAAATTTCACATCATCATTTGAATATACCCAGACAGTGTCATGTTAGTTGCTGTCAATATCTGTGTTTGTGTTTCATATCACAGATACCCCTCTATCACAGCCTTCTGCTTGGGCTCCTCAGCAAATACAAAACCGTAGTGAAACATCAGACTTCCCCATAAGTGTAGGAATGTGCCCCTTTTTGCATTGTTACCCCCTAATGTTTTGCCTGATATCTGATGCTAACTTGACTGAGTGTGTGCTGATACCCTGCTAACCCCAAAGGCTCTCACCTGGTGTTATGCTGTTTTGGGCAGCTCCAACTAGTAGAGATGCCCGCCCCCCTCTCCTAACCCCAATTTTGACAGCAGAACAGGTGGGAAAATTAGTAAGTGGTGTAGAAGAGTCCACCTTGGCTTGGCATATTTCTAGGTTTGGCCAGGAGCTGAGGTGAACCCCTCTCTTCAGATTTCTCCATCTTGATTTAGAGAATTGGGACCAATAGGAATAGAGATGTGCCCCTCTCCCCAAAGGGAGCTGGCGCCTAAAGAGTGTAGTCACCCTGGGGGACAGTAGCTCTTCGATGTAGCAATTCTAACAGAATCATGGCTTAACGATTCTTCATCTCCTTGCCTGGACCTCTTAGTCCCCCCCAACTACAACATTGCCAGGCAGGACAGGCAATCTACCAAGAAAGAAGGAGGCATCGCCTGCATCTACGGTTCTAACCTCAGTGTCACGGAAATTCTGGCGGATACCTCTGACTCTTGCAAATACCTTGCACTCTCCATTTGCAGCAAAACCACCACTACTGTGCAACCTACACATCATTTATCACCCCCGAGGCAGGAACGACTCCTTCATGGACCACCTCCTGGAATTCATCACAGCTAAGATTTCCTCCATCGATAAAGATATTTCCCTGGGTGATTTCAACCTGCACTGGAATGACCCGAAATACCCCCATGTCAACGCCATCAAAGACCTCGACTGATCAAGCCCTGATCCAAGCCTGTTCACTCCGAACACACATGAAAGGGGCCACCCTTGACTGGATCATCTCTAAGGAACCAACAGTCAAGCTTATCTCTATAGACCCTTGTGACTGGTCTGACCACCATGCCATTGCATTCCTACTATGGGGCACCCACGAGACAACAGCACCGCAAACAGTGTTGCCTAAGAGCTGGGTTAGAGACACTAAGAAACTGGACCACAATGAACTGGAGGCTTGCTGCAAATCTGACCTCCCTCCCACCCCCCTTGCATATCACAATGGTCAGTGACTTCATTAATCACTATTCTGCAACTATTTCGAACATTATGGATGACCTAGCCCCACTAAAGGTAAAACCAACACCAATCAAAGACAGGATCCCTTGTTCACTGGATCCCTCAATAATGAGAGGAGAACCCTTCGGCAATCCAAAAGAATCTGGAAACAGCACCCCTCTGCCGCACATCTTAAAGTTCTCCGTCAGGCCAGAAATGCCTACAATAGGAACATCCTCAACTCTAAAAAATTGTTTTTCAGATCTGAGCTTGAGAACACCAAGAATAGACCCGCGCAAGCTCTTTGAACTGGTCAAACACCAATCCAATAAACTGGCCAAGACTCGAAAGAAACCCCAAGTCTCTAATATCACTGGAGGAATTCTCCTCCTATTTTGCTGACAAAGTCACAACCTTAGGAAACAAACTTAGTGCCACCACATACTCTCTATCCCCTCCTGCGATGACCCCACAGATTTCACCTAAAAATCAAGCACTGTGGATAGACTTCAAACTCCATGACGAAGACTCCGTCTCTAAAATCCAATCGTCCATAAACCTGAATAACCATTACAATGACCCGCTCACCTCCAACTGCCTAGCGACCATTGCCCAGGCCATTATTCCTAGCTGGACTGCAATATTCAACACCTCTCTCCGGCAGGGATCCATCCCTGACTCTCTGAAAGCCGGCGAAGTCCTCTCCATTTTTAAAAAAGCCATCGCTGGATTCAGCCTTCCCCAGCAACTTCAGACCTATTTCCAACATCCCTCTCTTAGCTAAAGTGTGTGGATAAGTGTGTGCAACAGGGACTAAGCCAACACATCAACAACTTCCACCTTCTCGATTACTTCCAATCTGGATTCAGACCTGGGCACAGTACTGAAACAACCATGCCCTCCAAGCCCTTGACCAAGGGAAAACTTGCCTTCTAATCCTCCTAGAACTATCCTCGGTCTTCAACACGATCAACAACGGAAAACTTTTCGAATGCCTCAAACTCAGGATGGGTTTGTAAGGCTCTGTTCTAGAATGGTTTAGATCCTTCCTCCAAAACCGATCGCAGCGATTCTAAATCAACAACATCCTATCTGCTCCCTCTCTGGTCACTATTGGAGTCCCTCAAGGATCAACCCTGTCCACTACCCTCTTCAACCTTTACCTTGAACCACTAGCCAAAGTACTTTGCTCAGCGAATATCTCCTACCACATGTATGCTAACGACACTCAGCTCTACATCAAAACCACAGCTCTCGAGGAGATTCTCTCCCTGAATGAGGCCCTTAAATCAACCGTTCATTGGCTCACCTCCAATTAACTCAAACTCAACGCAAAGAAAACAGAATTTCTTCTATTCTGCACTCCAAAAACCAATCCTGAGATGAAGATATGGATCAAGGCGATCACAGCCTTAGATTGCCCACCGACCATTGTGGACTCAGCAAAATCGCTGAGAATAACCCTGGAAAGCAATTTGAACATTAAATCCATGTACAAATAGGCCAGATTGCACTTGAGCTACCTTAGGAAACTGAAACCCTTCCTCGAAGCTGCCGATGTAAAAAGTGCAGTCCAAGCGCTAGTAATCTCCGGACTGGAGTATGGCTGTTCCACCCACTCAGGTTTACCCAAGATCTCCCTGGCACCTTTAACAGCCAGCCTCAACACTGCCACCAGACTTCTTACAAGTTCAAGAAATTCAACCATATCTCTCCACACTTGAAAGCTTTGAACTGGCTTTCCCTTGAGGCTAGAATACAAGTTAAACTGGCCGGCATCACACAAGACTTTATACTCAAACACTCCTGCTTATCTTGCACAGAAACGTGTGGTATTCGGCAGAATCAGAAACCTCTTACTCCATCCTGCACATTTCTGAAGAAAAAAACTTTCAATTGGGCTTTCTCCAGGGCCGCTCCAAGAATATAGAACTCTCTCCCGCCTGCCATCAGAAGAATCCCTTCTCTGGCACGTTTCAAAAGGGAGGCTAAAGCTTTCCTTATGGGTAAACTTTCCTAAATGTTGCCTCCTACCAACACAAAGACCCTGACCAACTACCGACTAGCGCCTCCTATCTGAGTATTGAGCTACCTCACCAAGAATCCTTGGGCCTTATCTTGAGGAATCATAAATGTAATCAGTACATACATGTCCTCTATCTCTTATGTATCCAGCACCCTCCCCTCCTCATCTTTTGTACTTTATGATACCATGCTACTGTACACTTCTTTGTTATTGATAATTATTTGTGTTTTCCCTTGGTTCAGAGCATACCCTGAAACTTTCCCAAATCTTTCAACCTCTAACTCAATGATAGGCATAGCCAGGTTTGGATTAGCAGTGACAATGGCGATATCATCGGCATATGCAAGAGTCTCTGTTGCCTATCCCTGTGTTGAAATTGCGGTTATGTTCCTATTACATTCCAATCTCCGGATAAACTGATCAATGTAAATAGCGAACAGCAGCGGGGAACACGGACATCCCTGCCTAGTTCCTCTCGTGATTATTAGTTCTTTAGCGGGGCAGCCGTTGACCATCACCATTGCCCGAGGACTAATGTAGAGTTTCTGAATTGCCTGTATAAAAATCTGCTTGAATCCCACCCGGGACATAGCCTGCCAGAGGAATGACCAGGAGACCCTGTCAAAAGCCTTCTCGGCGTTGAGTAGTATTACGGCCATCGGGTCTCCTGTCACCTGGGTACTGTCAAATAAGCTGATTACCCTCCGTGTGTGGTTGGTGGTGTCTCTCCCGGGTATAAAGCCATGTTGAAATTTAGATATAACCTTATGAATAATTGATGAGATACGATTAGCCAGCAGTTTAGAGTATATTTTGGAGTCTGCGTTTATTAAAGTAATGGGGCGATAAGAGCCCAGCTGGTCCGGGGGTTTATTTGGGGGGAATATGACAATTTTTGCCCTTAACCAGGAGTTGGGGGGTTGCCCTCCTCTGAATAGGTGTAGGCATAGGTTTAACAATATTTCTTGAAGCTGATCCAGGAAAACTATATACAATTCCAATGGAATAGCATCTAGTCCAGTTGCCTTCCCACGGGAGAGATCCTTTACTGTTTTTATTATTTCCTCTATGTCGGGGGCCTTCTCCAAGCTTTCCTGATCTTCTGTGTTAAATTTATTACTGGTATCTGTATCTAAATATTCGTTAATCTTCTCTTGATCTATTTCTCCCTCTTCTGTATATAGAGCACTATAAAAGCGCAAGAATGCTTCTCTAATCTTCTCTGAGTCGGATACCCTGCCCTCTATAGGGTCCTGGATATTCTGTATTACATTCTGTGAGGTTTGCTGTTTCATTCGGATGGCTAACTGCTCACCAACTGATTCACTAACCTCATATATTTTTTCGCGATGGACAGTAGCTTTTTTAACTGCTTTGGTGGTATATACATTTGTGATTGCTGCTTTGGCTATTGCAACCTGAAGTTGAGCATTGGTTATCTCTTCTGTGTTAAAAGCCCCTGTTGTTACCCTTAGAAGATCTTCCTCCACCCCATTTAATGTTTCTTGTAATAATCTTAATGATTCTCATGCACGCATGTTAGTCCTGAGTGAATATTGTATAGTTTCTCCCCTAATTCCTGCTTTTAGGGCATCCCAAACAAAGTCTACCATTGTGCTCCCGTTATTCACCGCTAAGAAGTTAGAGATCCAACTTCTCATGTGGTTGCAATACTCGTTCTCAAGGAGCAAAGATCTCTCGAATGTCCAAACTTGTGGAGTCTGTGTCAATGATGTTGTCTCGAATGTGAGTAGTAAAGGATTATGATCCGGCATGATACGGGGTAGCTTTTCTAATTTGGACGAAGATTTCACTGAATTAGAGATTAAAAAATAATCCAGCCTGGCATGTGTATGATGCGGGTTTGAGTAAAATGTGTAGCCTGGATCATTGGGGTTATTATTCGAGGTCTGCCACCCATCCACTAGCCCGTGAGTGATACATACTTGCTTGATAGCCCTAAAGACCTTAGTTTTTCGTCCGCGATAATGCCAAACATCTTTCATTGACCAGTCATGTGGAAGATTTATATTAAGATCTCCACAAATTATGACAGGTAGCGGTCAATTAATGAGTTCATTAGAGACATGATTAATTGCCGATGGGTCATCGCTATTATTCCCATAAATTGAGCAAATGGTCATTGGCAAAGATTGCCCTGCGTGAACCTCTGTAATCACCCACCTGCCTAGTTTATCCAATTTTGTTCTGATAAAATTATTCCCTATACCTTTGGCTAGAAGTGCTACCCCTCTAGCCCAAATACCCTGTGTAGTTGCACCGATCACATTGTATCCTAGTGATCTTAACATGTGTGATTGTGACCCTTCAATGTGGGTTTCCTATATGCATACAATGTTAGCACCGATGGTCTGTAAGCCCACTGCCACTATTTCTCTCTTCTTGATATCATTTAAACCACAAATGTTTAATGACAATATTTTTAACATCCCCATCTATCTATCCATTTTTGTGTCGACAATGTAAAGTTTTTCCTTTCGATTCCCTAAGGAGTTTACACAAAAGCTGCCCGACCTGCCCTACCTCCCCACGCTGCTTTCCCTCCCCCCACCCTCCACCATCTTTGAAGGTTACCTGGCCCTGTCGGGACCAGGGGTGTGACATCCGTGTAAGCGAGCCTGTGGGCTGGGCTAGTTTATTAATGTATTATATATACTTATCTAATCTTAATTGAACCAAAACCTAGATAATGTGATAGCGCTTTACACTTAATTTTATAAACTAGATTTGTTTTCCAGCCTGCTCAACCATTTTACTAGTTCTCAGTGCTTCCCCAAACTATGCTTCCTGATAAATACAAATTGGAATAGATAATTCAGCTTATCAATTCCTTCTACCGGGCTTTATATGTGTTTTACATTATTTCCCTGAATTTCGTGACCCAGTATCTGAGATTTCTCGTAAATAGTCCTCTGCCTGGACTTCGCTATTGAAGCTTCTTGTTGAGCCCTTGAATATAATTTTCAGGCGTGCCGGATTTTGCAAAAATACTTTTGCTCCAATTTTTTCGAAAGGTCCAAATAGCTGTCGCATTTTCCATCTTCGCGCCACAGTAGAGTGAGCAAAATCCGGTCTCGCAAAAAATTTGAACCCTTTATATTCTCTTTGAGTGGTAGGTCTTGCAAGGTCATAAATTGCTTCACGGAGAAGGAAATTGCCAAAGTTGACCAGCATTGCCCTGGGATATTTATGTTGCTTGTTAGAATGTTTTGATAGGGTTAGGGGAAAGCGATGGGCCCGCTGTATCTCCCTTTCCATGTCCCAGGCTTCCAGTTCCGGAAATGATGTTTTAAGAATGTTAATTATTGCCCCTCTAGCGTCATCTCCCTCAAAATTTTCTGGAATTCCAAGGAACCTTAGATTGTTCCTTCTAGATCTATTTTCGTGATCTTCCTTTTTGGCCATAAGGTCCTTTATTATTCCATATTGTTCTTTTTCGTTTTTTTGGAGCTTCACGACATCAGTTTCGAGATTCTCAGTGGGAGTTTCCACCATGACCATTCTCTCAGATATCTCAGAGCAAATGCTGACCACTTTTTTCACTGCACCTTGTAGTTTTTCAATGGCCATGCGATTCCTTAGGCTATCTTTCTTCACATCCTCGTGGAAATTCTTTATTGAACTTAGCACCTCGCTCAATGAGGGCTCAGTTGTTTTTTGCCGTGATGTTTCTCCCGGTGATTTAATCATTGGGCTTTTCGCGTAGGATTAGGTCTACTTGTAGAATAGTCCGTGTTGTTACCGGGGTCTGTGGTCTCTACGTTCAAAAAAAATGTTCCCCCCCTTTTGTGTTTCATCCTTTTTTTCCCACCTCCGTTCCTTTTTTTCGCCCTGACGTTAGTTTCGCTGAGTAATCTTGAATCATTGGAGCCGGAGATATCCAGAAGTACCGAGCCCTTTTGCGCACCAGGATTTGATTCGCTTGACTCGCTTAGTTCACTTGAGTCTCTTGAGATAGACATCCCTGTTTCATATACTTCTGATTCGGAGTCTTCTTCGGAGAGTGAGTGATTAGCTGAATGCGATTCTTTCCCAGTTAGAAGCATTTGCGTACTGAGAGAGGGGTGTAGATGCTCTGTTTTCTGATTGATCTTTTTTTGATCAGATTGCTCTCTCTGATTAGTTATCATTGTATCCACTTCTATGGATGCCCTTTTCTCTCTGATCCTCATATTTGGGTCTCCACTCCAAGTTACTTCGCCTGCACCTAAAGTATGGTTCCCCTCTGGGTTGGTTTCATTTGGGAATATACTTTGTACAATGATACAGCTTCCACTCAGCTCTCTAGAATTCTTGCTTTGCAGTTGGCTCTGTACTTTTTCATTTGTTGATGCATCGCTCGGGGACTCATTGGGTCGGGGGCTAAATATATTTGACATTCTTGGCTGGGATGTTGCCGGTAGACCAGTGCTCTTCGCAGTGGCTTTTACATTTTTTATAGTCTGTAGCCTCTGTGCTTTTTTAGCCATTAACTCCATTTTGGCGTTTTCCTCTGCCTCTCCCCCTGTCTCCTTCTTGTCGGCAACCACTTGCTCCTTTTCTCTCTCTTTCTCTCTCTCCTTACGTTTTGCCTTTTCCTTTTCCATTTTTTTTTCTGTATTTTTGTCTTTAACCTTTCCTTTCTCTTTCTCTTTCTCTTGGGGCTCATTTCTTGCCATGTCTTTTTCTTTTGCTCTGGCTCCTCTAGTTTCAGGGCCTTTATGTCTGTTAGTTATGTGTGGAGCAGGTGTCTCTTCAGTCTCTTCAGTCTCGGCATTCTCAGAAATTTGACCTTCTAGGCTCAGTGTCTCCCCTTGTAAGGGCACGCCTTCTTCATCGACCTTTTCTTTGTTGTGAGCCGTATGTTCTAGTGCGGCTGTTTGTATTTTCTGGCCTATTTGGTCCTTTTGTTCCTTTTGTACGATGGTCTCCTCCGCTCCATCCTCTCTGTCTTCTCCGGCGCCCTTCTCCAGGTCTGCGGCCTGAGATGGTGTTGCAATCGCAATCTGGTTGTTTCCCGGCGTCTGTAAATAACGTTGAGTTCGGATTTGCCCTCCTTGGGTTTTTCTCTTGCACCGATAGAAATGGTTTGTCAGCACGATTTCGCCCCTCCTTCGCCCTCTCTTGCCATTAATTTTCTTCAGAGAAATATTTACAACAGTCTGTGAGAGATTGGTAATGGAGGAGCAAAGCTTGCACGCTTGAAATCCTGCTGCTGTCTCAAAAATCAGTGAAAATAACGTGATATTAAACACTGTATTTATTGAAAAACACGGAGAGGCCACAGTTCCAGTCCCAGAACGATCTTCAAGACTACAGCTCCATTTTTCTAATTCCGCTCTGCCTTCCAGCAGCATTCGCCTTTCCCAGCTCTTTTCCCTCTCTCTCTCCCTCTCCCTTCTTAGTGCAGTCAGGCAGCTCCTGCGTCTCCTCGGCAACGAGAAACGCAGGATACGCAGCGTGCGTGAGATTTAAAGCCCTGCTCTCGGGTTAGCAGATGACGCCCGGAAGTCGAGGAGGGAGGACAGGGGAGAGATTTTGGGCATTTTCAAGCGGGCGACGATCGGTATGGGCGCTGACAAGAGACTCGCAAAGATAGTCGTGGACGGCCGGTGAGTCAGAGGGAATAGGAGGAAGTAAGTGTGTGTGTGAGACAGCCACGCTTACAAAGATCCAACGCCAGATAGTCAGGAAGCCTTATGACAGACAGGCAGATGTTGATGCACCAGATGTTGTGGGCACACAGGGAGGTGTGGTCAGGTGATTTGCAATCTGGCAGAGCTGGTACCAATGCCGCAGCACCTGAGTCATATCATCTATTTTCTCAATAAAGGTGTCCAGCCATTGGTTCTGGCCTGCCTGCAGCTGCTCTCTGTTTCATAGGATCCTTATAAACTGGCCCATTTCTAACTGGTAAGCCTGGAAGGAGTTGATCACTCCCACAACCCCTACCTACTCGAAAAGACTCAGTTGTTGGTGGCACACTCAACACTGAGCCTCCTTACTCATTGATGTGGTGTTATTGTCCATCAACTACAGAGTGCCCTGTGTTTCTGTTCTGTTGGCATTGTCCCTGACTGCTGTGTCTGTCAGGGTAGGGGTCAGCTGGGTATTGTCAGCTGAAAGGGGAGTGGGCATAGTGGTCACAAATCCACTAGCAGGATGGCTGACAATGGTGAATGGTGTTTCACCTGTCCCCTACTCACATCAAGGACTTGTGAGCAAAACATCAGTGTCCAGTGTCAGCACTCTGGATAGTACATTCCCACTCACTGTCAGGAAAGCAGAGTCCTGGTAGAATTGTTGTGCTGGGTGGGAAGGTGTGTGTAGGTCAGGGCCTGATGGGACATGGTTTCAGTGTAAACACTCCTCCTCCCAACCAACAGACACAGCACCCCCGGACCTATGCTTACCTGCAAGTAAGTGGATTTGGACTATCAATATGGCTGACACTGCGGACTGGTGTTAGGAGCACACGGCCATGATGGGTGTTGTGGTCAAATCGGACACTAGGCACCAGTGGCAGACACCTTGCAAGTACACTTACCAACATTGTCAGGTGCACATGAGGAAACTGAGTGAGGAGTATTTACTATGTCTAAATCTCCCATTAGGCTCTGTCCTACACAAACCTTCCCACCCTCCCCACCCTTCTCAAACAGCCCCCTTGAACTATGCTTCCATGAATGTGAGTTGAAATGTTCTGGCAAGATGGCTGATACTGGGGACTGGTTTTAAGAACACAAGGCCATGATGGGGGTTGTTGCTAAGTCAAACACCAGTGCCCAGTATCAGACATCCTGCTAGTACATGTCTAAACAATTTGAGTAAAGCATAGTTCCAGGTGGAATGTTTTAGCTGGGTGTAAAGGAATGTGTGAGACAGGGCCTGATGGGAACTGTAGCCATTGCAAATGCTCCTCACACCACCAAACCCAGCTAACTCCTCTGGGACTAAGCCTACCTGACAGTGAGGGAACATGGACTAGCAAGATGACTGACACTGTTGCATGGTGACTTACTTGAAACCAACTCCCATCAAGGCCAGGTGCTCCAAACACCAGTCCCTAGTGTCAGCCATCTTGCTAGTATATTTCTCCTCACTGTCAGGTAGAAATAGTCCTAGGTGAGCTGGTTGGGCTGAGGAGGAGGAGGAGTGTTGACACTATCTCCCATCAGGCCCTGTCCATCTTTTTGCTTCCCACCAAGCCCAACCAGCCCAACTTGAGCTATGCTTTCCTGACAGTGAGCGACAATGTACTATCCAGATGGCTGGCACTGGTGTTTGGCGCATAGTTCCTTGATGTGTGTTGGGGACAGGTGAAACACTATTCACCATTGTCTTCCATCCTGCTAGTGGATTTAGACCCACGGTGAAGAAAGCATGGTTCCCGATGGGCTGTTTCAGATGAGTGGGAATAGTGGGTGTTGGTGCCCAGGGCCTACTGAGAGTTATGGCCATACCACACATCAGTTTCCAGTGTCAGCCATCTTGCAAGTACATTACCACTTACTTTCCGGTAAGCATAGTTCCTGGGGTGCTGTTAGGGGCGGGTGGTAAGAGTGTGTGTAGTACATGGCCTAATTGGAGATGTGGTCATTGCAAATACTCTTCCTCCCACTAAGCACCAAATGCCTACCTAGAACACTGTTTTCCTGTGATAGAGTGGAAATGTAATGGAAAGATGGCTGACACTGGTGCGAGCACAAGGCCATGATGAGAAATGTGGTCAACAAAGACACCAGGCACCAGTGTCTGTCATCTTGATTGAACACCTCCCCTCATTGTCTGACACCATTCTTTCTGGTGACCTGGATGGGAAGAGGAGTGTTTGTACTGACTCCATCTCCCATTTTGCCCTGTCCTATACACACCTCCCCACCGAGCCTAATCAGACACCTTGGATTGTCCTTTACTGACAGTGAGGGGAAATGTGCTGGAGGGATGACTGACACTGGGGCCTGGTGTGAGGAGCACAATCCCATGATGTGAGTTGTGTACTATCAAGACGTCTGACACTGGTGCCTGTTAGGTGATTTCACTACAACTCTCATCAAGGCCTTCTGCTGCCGACAACGTTCAGCAGTGTCAGCCTTCTTGCTTTTACATTTCCACTCACTGTCAGGAAAGCAGGGTAGGCTTATTTTGCTGTTTGGGAAGAGTAGTGTTTGCTGTTACTGTAACCGCCATCAGGCAAAGGCCCCCACCCACCGTCCCACCTTCCTACCTTCCCACCTATCCTAACCAGCCTGCCTGGGACTCTGCTTTCTTGAGAGTGAGTAGACATGTGCTGGTAAGATGGCTGGCAGTAGGGACTGGTGTTTGGAGCAAAAAGACTTGTTGTGAGTTTGTAAGACGTGTGTTACATGGTAATAGTTGTATGCATTTTAATTTCATTTGCAGGTATATGGTATATCTATATGGCATACACATCACATGCTCATTGTCTATAGTTCTTTAAAATAAAAATAAATCATTTAGTTGACTGGCTCCTTTACAGTGATGTTGATAGAGGTGTAATTGCTAACTTTAATGGAATGCAGAGTAGCTACTTACCAGACTCTGATCTTTCTGTGAGTCCATAGATGTTCTCCTGCAGAAGGATAGCAAAGCATGCACATTCTCCTTCCAGGAAGTGACGTGCATAGGTGGTACAGTAGGGCCACCACCAGTCCTTTTGGTCTCTGCATAGTCGAATGATAGTAGTTTTCCGACTCTCCTTCTGACCTCATACCACCTTCTCCTGATCTCATCCATTGTACTTAGTATGTAAGCTACTGTGTTCCCCTTGTTGACTATCTTGTCCCACATCCTATTTTTCTTGGCCATGTGGGTCTGTTGGACTAGGGTCCCAAATAAATGTGAGTCTACTTTAACTATTTCAGCACTATCAACTCCTTCTCTGTGAAACGTGGCTGCTTCCTCTATGGCCCAGTGAGTGTGAATATAAAATAGAGGATGTGCTTGGAAGAAGGTATAGAACAAAACAATCTGTGCAAGTTGTGTGATGGGTGAAGTGTGTGAGTGTGTATAAGGCAGCGAGGCAGAGAGTCCGAGGGCAGCGAACGTAGACATACTCCTACGCGGTCAACAGTAATGGGTGAGCAAAGGATCATATTTATTTTTTAGCCTTTTAAAGAGGTGGATTATTGGGTGTGCCTAATATTTGTATTTCTTTTTAGTTTAGTGCTGAATATGCTTAATATTGTGGCTGATTTTGTAATTTTAAACTGCCATGTGTAACAGAAACTGACACAGGCCCGCTTCAGATGCATTGTCATCTCTTCATAGGGTCAAACAGGTCTTGTTCTTATACAGAATGCCTATGACTTGATCTCCAACCAACTCAGTCGGATTGAACTTGTTTTTGATCAACTCAGTCGGGCGGAATGCTTTCTGACTGACTCGTTTAGAGTTAAACTTGCTATGTATCGTAATACAGCGGCCAAAGAGCTTGCGGTCGAGTCGGTCGGAATATTTCCGAGGACAAGTCAGTTGGATGGTCTTTCCGACTTACATCGCAATCAGGCCAAAAATACGAGAAACCATTAGCAAATACCAAAGCAGCTGTCAGCAAAGACAGAGACAATACATCGCGTTCGCAGTAATGCCTATCGTTTTTATTTGTGGCTGGAATTGCTCACTGCATATAGTGGGATACATTTTTCCTTTTAGCTGACACCATATTCTTTAGAGTACCTGCTTGCAGCATCTGTTTCTTCAGTCAGTGGAAGCTACAGTTGTAAAAAAAACCTGAGTCGGGTCGGGGACAATCGATATTTGCCCGGCGGTATTGCCTCTGTGACCCTCTAGTTATTTAATCAAATGAAGAGGCAGGCGCTGGAGACTGGAAAGCAGGAAACAAGGTTTTTTATTCTCTCCGGAGGAGAACACAACGAAACGGACAGAAGGTATCGTTCTGAGGTGCTCTACTTATGTTTGAGGCCTGGCCCCTTATATACAGTGCTTGTGGTTTTTATTACAGTTTACATACATGTGGCAAAGCTTTGATATACGGAAAGACATTCCCGGAATCCCCCTTTGGGGCCCGTTCCCACACACATTTACAGTTGAAATCCCCACCCTAGTCATAACAGGTGATGAGTATCACGCAGCTGGATATTCCGCCGATTCACGGAATGTGGGGGGTTTGATCGGGTCTCATGGAGTGGGGGCTTTGATCGGGTCTCATGGAGTGGGGGCTTTGATCAACCCGGGGATCCTTTGATGGGGGACGCTTTCTATTGTACGGGGAGGGGCAAGGAATGGTATCGGCAGAGCTGGGTGTCGGCCTGGGAACGGGGAAGACAAAACGGGCACACGGGGAAAAGGGGGTTTGCATCTAAGGGCCGGAGATCATGAAAGGGAAGCAGGGAGGTGTCGCGCTGGGAACAGGATGGGGGCCTGGGGCAGAGCAGCGCCGAAGAGGGGTTTATGACTCAAGGCAGGTGCAAGCAGGGGGTGGTCAGCGTGCAGGCTTAGTGAAGGCGAAGGCCTATGTCAGGGGCCAGCGGCATGTAAAAGGGTTCGTTCTGATCGGGGCATCTAAGATGGCGGGTGCGCACGACAAAAGTGTGGCATCAGGGGAAGAGGCAAGATGGCGCAGATAATGTTCACCAAAACGTACTAATTTTCAACAGTCCTCCCTTTAACATATTCAAGACATCTTGCTGGTTCATTTTCTATTCGGTTCTACTGTGGTGGGCCTGAGAAAGAAAACGGTAGGAACCCTAGATGAAAAAAGAGTTGTAAACAATACATTTTAACATTTCTAGTTTTTAGGAGGTGGGCCTATTTGATAAACTTTGATAAACTTGTTCAGCAGGAAAGTCATAGGAATGTAATACAAAAACGGTTCTGCATCATAACGTGAACTGGCAGGTTATTACATATTTCAGATTCGGATTGGAGCAAGGATCAATAAAATGGCGGCTGGGAGAGAAATGAGGCATAGCAGAAACGGCGATTGGGGATGTCAAATGTTCGAAGTTTAACAAGTTCTCATCATTCTTTGTTGTCTTTCGTTGGCGCTGTTGAGCACCGGCGGTGGAGCTACGGGTTCAGCTCTGTTCTGAGTTCTGCGTTGCAGGGCACGACCTTTTCCTCACGTTTCTGGTCGGAAAGGTCCTTTTCGCTCTGTGTCCTTTGAGGTGATTGTCAGAAAGTTCAAATGGAAGAAGAGCGTACAAAACAGTCCATAGGGTAGGTCAGAGAAAAAAGGGGGATGGAGCAAGGCCAAAGTAGGAACAAACTAGGGGAACGAGAGACTTCAAATAGGCGGGCGTGTGACCGAATTCAGAGAGCGGGGACTTGTCGACAGACACTGGACATCGAGCAGGGGCATCAGGTCGACCCTTTCTCTTCATGTTGTCGAAAACAGTGCCTCGTCCTGCAGCTCTTTTCTGTCGTGGTCTCGCCTTGGCTAATGTCGCAGGTGTTCCTTAGTCTGCAGTCAGGCCTCGTGCTCCCACATCCGGTCCTTCTCTCCTCCAACAGCAGTACCCTTAAACAAGTTTGAAAAGACAGTCTTTAGCGAATTTGCAGATGAAGATAATCAAAAAGTCTATTTCTCTCCCAGCTCCAGGCAAAGAATGAAAAATGCCCGTTATGTTAGTGTTTACAACTGGCATATGAATGACCGGTGACGGGTTTGTTGGATTTACTATGACTTTCCTTTACAATTAGTTACTACACAGGTATTTTGCTGAGAGACGAACATGGCTGAACATTTCCTTTCTATTGATGCATCCTGCTTTTCAACTACTACGGGGTTCATTTTGATGATTTCTTTACCTTGGACTAGTCTGTTAACCTTGTAAAACATCATTCTGGGTCCTACGTAACCTTTTACAGCCCGATTACTTAATTAGGAAGGACAGGGGTTTTATGGGAAACAACCAGGGACATAGGAAACTTGTGGTAAGGGCACAAATCGACCCATCTCTCACAACCGGAAATGGGGGGTAGTTTCATAATTCCAGTTTTGGGCGGCTGATACAGGGGAGGTAACAGGGGTGATCATTTTTCCGGTTTGGGTATTGCGACAATTCGGGGAGGGGAGGGTCGCGTATTCTGAGGTCCTTGTTTTATACCATAGGAGCCGTTGACATGTAGTTCCCTTATTTCGGGCCAGATTAGGGAACTTCTGTCGTCTTACCTGTCCTTTCCCTTACGGCCCAACCTGGGTTCATTGACTTCTAGCGGAAAAGGAGAGGTAACGACGCGGCCTCAGGGTGATTGTATTAAAGACAAGTTTTTGTGCAAATACTGACGGTATTTGAAGCCAATTAGGTGGTGTGCTAGGGGTGGCGGTCTGCCAATTTCGGGGCTAACCACTCGGAAGAGTGGGAGTGCAAACATAGAGGGAGAGAGAGAGAGAGAGAGAGAGAGAGAGAGAGAGAGAGAGAGAGAGAGAGAGAGTGAGAGAGAGAGAGAGAGAGTGCAACGGCAGGCTAAATAGTACACGTGCAACAGAGAGGGTGGCAGTGTATTCAAGAAAGGCTATTTAGTGCATTACACAGTAAAAGGCATTCACGGGTCTGCGTTAGAATCTTGTAATCATGCAGTTTGAGCATTAGACAGGGTAGAGGGGACATGCTTTGAGAAAAAGGAAAGAAGAAAGGAGGTACCATGTTGTCGCACTTTCTCGCATTCTCGGTCCTTCGACCAGTTGGGTCAACGCCTCAGTCACACACACACATTCCCTCATAGTTTCGCGTCATACGTGACATGGGTTCATTCGTCCGGTCTGGTTTAAGGGTGATCACTTTTTATCAGGTTGTGCTAATTTCTTTTGGGTTTGTTCGATACGTGAGTAGTTTGCAGGCGTGCTTAGACACCCCCTTGCGGCGCTAGTCCGTTTCGTGTATTAGACATGGCAAGGCTTCAGATCTTCGCCACACCTCGGCTGTAATCTCTGATGTAACCTGCAGAGGGAGGAAAAAAAGGGGGGTGGGGGAGACAGCATTCGCGCGCATTCAAATACATGGATTCATAAGTCCTTTACTTACCTCTTACTCGTCTTTCCTCCTCGGGGCAGGGTCCCCGGGGATATGGTTTCTGGAGTCGAGGGGGGGGGTAGTGTGTCCATATAGGTCGTGTGCGGGGAAACGTAAAAAGGAAACCAGAGGTGCCTAGTGCGAGGTATCTAGTCAAAGGATGTATCTCACTATCGGGGTCCTTAAACCTCTTTCAACGCTGTGGCGTTCTAAGGTTCTTCGGTTCTTGGGTCAGCTCCGTTCCCTGATACTTTGGAACGTTGTACTTTATCACATTTACATTATTTCATTTCACCCTTCTTTTACATTCCCTCATTTACACCGTTCGTTTTACCCATCCTTGGAAGTCAAGGTCTTCCTCTACGCGAGAGTTCATGAGTCAGTCGCGTACTTTGAAGGCGGAGTGTCGTGTTGTCGATCCGATCCGTCCTCCGGGGCTGGGCAACCATCTTCTTTTAACCTTAAAGAGAGAGCAGAGTAGGGTGCACAGAAAAGAACTTTCCCACCGATCCCACATTTTTAAAATAAAGCATGCAATACCCGTTCATAGTTTCAAAAATTTTATTTTGCAAAATCATTTCAGCATGTGGATTATGAGGGTGCGGTCGTATTTGGCCGGTCGTGGCAATGGCTAAAGTGCGTACAGTGGGGGGTGTCGTTTGCAGCAATAAAAACATCGGAAAGTTTTACTCATTCATTTGTAAGAAACTAAAACATCTATTAATTGGCTGGGGGTTCGGGGGCATTCATTTTCATAATTTAGAAGCATAATCATAATAGTTGTAATCAGATTTCCTATGTGCATACCGTACGTGTGCGTCGTAAACGAGGTTTACATCAGTTATAAAAATATAATACATTGTACATTTGTAATCAACATTTGTAACGGGGATCCTTTCATACTGTTCGTCGAGTGAGTTCTCCTTGTCTTTTCTAGCCAAGTGTACAAAGGATCATATAGAATCTCAGAACATCAAGTTTATATTAGTGCGAAGGAACACCACGAGGTGTTCGTAAGTTCCGATTGATACCAGCGCCATTTTGGGCGGGGCCGGCTCAGTCCGGAAGCAGCATCAGGGGGAAATGTTTCCCATTACTGGCAGTTTGGACCAGAGTCCTTTTCGGCAGTTCTAGAATTCATGCTAACAGAAGGAGTGGCAATGTCATGTTGGTTTCGTTGGCGATCAAGGCAGCCGTCCCTTACCGGAAACCTGCAAAGGCCGAAGGTTCCGCCGGGGACCTTTGTAGGATCTTCAAGGCTGCGGAGATGCTGTCGGAGATGGGGGCTCGCGCTCCAAGGGGCAAATGTTCGAGTTATATTGCTGGTCAAAGTTACTCTAGTGGCCGGGGCCCGCCTTCCAGCGGACCCAGACGCCATTTTGAGGCCCTACAGGGGCCACTCTCGTCAAGTTTGCAAGAGTGGGAGAGATCCTTCGGAGTGAAAGGAAGAGGTCTCTGTTTTGTGAAAGCGGGACGTTCGGCTGGGGTGCAGCTGTGATGCCCCCACCTGGGGGGCGAGGGAGACTGGTTTGCATCGTCTCCTTCTCCCGGTGCACTCCATGCCGCTCCTTTTCATCGCCCCGCATGAAGGTTTCTCCACATCCGGTGTTCCCCAAGTCCTGTGCTCGGTGCTGTGGGAGTATGGCCACCATTGCACGTTCGGTGCTGCGCAAGTACTGGGGTGCCACCATGGTGTGTTCGGTGCTGTGGAAGTATGGGCACCATCGCCTGACTGGGGGTGTTCGGCGTCGGGCCGGGGGCTGGGAAACCTCCTACCGGTGGAGGTGGGAGAGGCTCGTCCGCGTCGCCTCTCCCTCCCAGCCCAACTTGGACAAATTGTTGTGGAGGTACGTGCAGGACATCCCGCCGTCCAGAGCTGCTGCGGCTGTTACGGAAGAGAAAAGGAAAAAAGGTGCCTCGTTCTCCTCTGGACATGTGGCGGGACTACCTACAACAGCCCGGGCTGCTGGCTCCTGCCTCTCCTCCGGCTCCCCCATACGTTAAGATTTCCTGACCAAGAGTTGGCGGCCGGGCCCGCCTTATATGGGTTGCCGTTGGTTGGGCGTAGCCGTAACCCTGCCCAACTTTGGAAGGTTCCAGAATGGGGGGGGGGGGGCGAATGTTCTGTTTGACTTTCATTTTTCTACAGTTTTACCGTTATTATTCCTTGTTTGTTGTGCTAAATTAAAAGTTCAAGTTCATTAATGGTCTACGGATTTTGTTTTACCATTTCTTTCTTTCAAGGTTGCTTTTATGCTAAGTTTCTGCTAACAGAGGTTGAGTAACACGGAAACACGTGTAGAGGGATGACGCAGATTTGTACATTACATACACACAAACTCAGACGGGGGACAGTACAAGTACGACATACAAAGACCCAAGACGAATATAAAACAGTTATTGGTCATAATTATCTCTTTCCGTCTGTGAATTTGAAACGAGGCTGGGTTCCTGTCTTGACGTTGCCCGACCTAGGAGAACTTGAGCATGCCGCTGAGATTTTCCTGGCGAAATCTGTGCCATCGGGCATGATCAAACGTGGTGGTTCTGTCTGGTCTGTCTATGTAAGTCGGGTTCTTCTTTGTCTCGCGTTTTTTCCCGTACTGCCGGTCTGTCGTTCCTGTCGGCCCTTTGCCTTTACTCACGTTCAGTAGAGTCGGGCATTGGGCTTTCCAGTGTCCGACATACCTACAGAAAGCGCATTGGTCTGGCCCTAAGTCTAGTCGTCTTTTGCACAGTGTCGGGGGATAAGTTGTGGGTAGCGGTGTCCTGGGGTTGTCCTGTCGGTATATTTCTCTACTTGGTTTGTCCTCGTCTTTTCTCTGTCGTTTCGTAGCCTCTCTGCGCCACATACCGAGACTGTCGAGCATAATTGGCGTTGTCTTATTATTTCGAAGGGCTATTTCTAACGTTTCTATTTTATCAAGGTCAAAGGATCCTGTCAGTGGCCACTGTTTGTCTTGACTCTCTTCGGTATACCTGTGCCACAATTTATTATAGGCTATGGTGACTAATCCATAGTTTATGAACATGTCCTTATTAGGGGTGCCTTCTAGTGGAGCTATATGGTCCACCTCTAATACGCGGTCCGGGCTAAACAGGCTATTTATCAGTGGGGAGAAGACAGACATGACGGCTCGTAACGAGGGACTAAAAAGTCAGCACTGCCTATCTTATCACTAGGTGCAAAGACCGTACAGAATATTTCTATTCGACGTTGTTTGCAGGCAGTGAATACCTCATGGATCAAAAAAAAATGATAATAACCAAACGACCAATAAATAACAATGGGGAGAATGAGTAGGTCCGCAAAGATCTGCGTTACCTACCCTTTTCACTATCTGCAAAAAGGGTGGTCTCTTCCCTGTTTGCAGACAGGGAATCTCCAGGAAACAATAGTTTTGCGAACAACAGTTCAGTTTCAAGCAATTATTGAGTGGGGGAGAAAAAATAAGCACGGTTGCTGCCCTACCTATCCTCCACTGCTTGCAAAGAGAGAGAGCCCGTTGTTTCTCCGTTTGTAGACAGTGAATCTCCAAATAAAATAAAAAGAGCAATACTAGTATTTTTGAACAATCAAGCAATCAAGCAATTATTTCGCAACTTGTCGTGATTACACGACCTTACCCGGACCATGTGGACAGTTTCTTGTCTTCCGAATCCAGCGCCCGATCGTCCTCTTTTTCTCGTATTTCTCACGGCACTCCTGATGGTCCCCAGTCAGGACCGTAGATCACTCGAGAGAGGTCTGTTCGGAACTAGTGAAGTTCGGATGATCGGCTGCCAGACGAGGGTCTATTGGGCAAGAGCTCTCCCGATCGTTGCAGTCGTTCACTCTGTCGTCGGGACCTCTCCCACTGGATCCACGAGTCGCTGATGGGCCCCACGCTTGGGACGCCAATTGTAAAAAAAACCTGAGTCGGGTCGGGGACAATCGATATTTGCCCGGCGGTATTGCCTCTGTGACCCTCTAGTTATTTAATCAAATGAAGAGGCAGGCGCTGGAGACTGGAAAGCAGGAAACAAGGTTTTTTATTCTCTCCGGAGGAGAACACAACGAAACGGACAGAAGGTATCGTTCTGAGGTGCTCTACTTATGTTTGAGGCCTGGCCCCTTATATACAGTGCTTGTGGTTTTTATTACAGTTTACATACATGTGGCAAAGCTTTGATATACGGAAAGACATTCCCGGAATCCCCCTTTGGGGCCCGTTCCCACACACATTTACAGTTGAAATCCCCACCCTAGTCATAACAGGTGATGAGTATCACGCAGCTGGATATTCCGCCGATTCACGGAATGTGGGGGGTTTGATCGGGTCTCATGGAGTGGGGGCTTTGATCGGGTCTCATGGAGTGGGGGCTTTGATCAACCCGGGGATCCTTTGATGGGGGACGCTTTCTATTGTACGGGGAGGGGCAAGGAATGGTATCGGCAGAGCTGGGTGTCGGCCTGGGAACGGGGAAGACAAAACGGGCACACGGGGAAAAGGGGGTTTGCATCTAAGGGCCGGAGATCATGAAAGGGAAGCAGGGAGGTGTCGCGCTGGGAACAGGATGGGGGCCTGGGGCAGAGCAGCGCCGAAGAGGGGTTTATGACTCAAGGCAGGTGCAAGCAGGGGGTGGTCAGCGTGCAGGCTTAGTGAAGGCGAAGGGCTATGTCAGGGGCCAGCGGCATGTAAAAGGGTTCGTTCTGATCGGGGCATCTAAGATGGCGGGTGCGCACGACAAAAGTGTGGCATCAGGGGAAGAGGCAAGATGGCGCAGATAATGTTCACCAAAACGTACTAATTTTCAACACAGTCATGCTTCTAGGAATGGGCCATGTAAAACAATGTTGTTATCAGAGTTGCAACAAAATTCTTATAGGAATGTGTTAAAGAGGTCCTTTTAATTAATAAAAATGTTTGTATCCTAGCATGTTTTATATTCTTTCCCTATGCATATTGTTGGAGAAAGTGCCTACCGGGTAAGGCTTTCTCTTTTATTTAGGACTTTTTCGATGGCGAAGGATTGGAGAATTAAAAAAAAGAACAGCTGCAAGCTTGAGTGCAATTTTAACTGTTTTTCTGGACTTTTTTATTCAATATATAGTGTTTTGGAGAGATTGATTTTAGATTGTTCATTTGATGGTTGGATTACTCTGGAACAGTGGTGATAGAAGTTTATATAACAAAAATCACATTTATTTAAAGCAATAAGATAGCTCCAGGAAGGATTTTTCAATGTTTTAGAAAAGTAAAGTGATAAGATACTGTGGATGAAAGAGGGTTATTCTCTTGATAATTTGTTTGATCGAAGGGCAATGCAGATGAGTAAAGAACATATAATTTGTATCATTACATAATGCTCTTCTAGGAATACGTATGGGATCTCTGTTGAGGACCATAGTCTTTTCCTCATCTGGATATTTTCTGTATTTTTCTCTTGATTGCCTACGTCAACTAGAAAAAACATCCCTACATTTTGGTGTTATGGTAAACATGTTTATCAATGTATTCATTGTTATTTCAAAGTCAATTATTATTTTCTAACTACTAAGTTCTTTTTGTTTTTGTATTTCTCATCACATTGTTACTATATGTAAGCCAGGGATATGTTAGTGTTCTTAAATGTAGCATGCACAGTGTAAATAAGGGTAAACTCTGCCAGTGTTCAAAGTGCCCGCCACCATTCAAGATTCCCTATTTTCTAGTGTACTGAGTATTAACATGAGTTATTTTTTTTCCTCATTTGCCTTGTTTATACCCTTTGTCTTTCTAACGATGCCAACATAGGGTTATATAACCTCATTTGCTGTAGAAGGGGGTAATAGGGTAGAGGCTCCCAAGACAGAATCCACGCCTGCTTTCACAGAGACCTCTTCCTGCTTTTTACTGAGTATGGGCAAATTTTGCGGATCTGCGGTCCGCAAAATTCGCTCGAAATCACAAACAAATCTGCGAATTCACGGATTTTACAGCGAACTCACGGATTTCTTTGCGATTTGCACTCTACTCAACTGGAGTACTCTACTTGCTAATCAGTAAGTGCTACCTCGTTGGATAAATGTATAGTGCTTTTTCTACACTGCAGCTGCGTAAAGAGGCAGAAGATTTGCCTCCAGTGACCATGTGTGCCTGTAACTTTGCCACCGCCTCAAAAGGCGCCGAGCTCCCTTGAGTGAGCTGTCTATCATAGTTGGGAAAGGGCAGGAAGACGTTTGATACCGCTAGTGTATGGTGCTAGGTTTCTATGCGTGTCAACATGCCTCTTGTGAATAAAGGGTCAGAGAGCGAGCAGGGCAGCAGGTGAGGAGAAAGCAGCCTCCTGGTCACAGGAACTACACGGGGGTTGTACTCGAGAAAATCATGGATGCAAAGACCTCCCTCGAGTATTACAGCTAATGTTTGATAGCAGATATGGTTTTAACGCACACTTGTCCAGCCTCGACCGTGCTCACTAATGTTTTGGGCTGGTTAAAACGTTACTGAATTTGAGCTTCAATCGGGCACCTGCTTTATATCTGTAAATTCTTCCTGTTGAGGTTTAAATTTTGGCCACCAGGAAGCGCTTACAGAGTTAAGGCAGGTGCCCGAGTTGAAACTAACTTTGTAACCATTTTAGAATGGCGCCGGCAAGCTGCAAGAGTTGAAGTTGCAACTTCAACTCTGGCAGCTTGCCGGCGCCAAGTCAACAAACTTATATCACTACGTAGCTTAACAAACAACTCTTTTCTAAAAGATAACGGAATCAAATCAAACAAGAAAGTCAGTTTCGGCAGCACAATCATCTTTACTAAGTTTACTCTGCCAAACAAAGTGAAAAGAAGATGCACCCACCCCTGTACACTAGCACATATCTCACAATATTCTGAGTGATCCTAACTCCCATATATCTCATTTCGCTTTTAGTTTCGATCCCAGTCACACCCATATTCCAACTCATTACTTCAGTCTTGTTAATATCATACCCTGATACTTTGCCAAACTCAGTTGTTATTTCCATCACCACCCTCAGGGTTTGCGAAAGGTTTGTTGAGAAAATTAAAATGTCATCTGCGTATAGCCCAATCTTCTTTGTCCAACCATTAAATTCAAATGGCAAGATACTGCTACTACTCCTAATTCTCCTTGCCAATGGCTCGATATAAAGGTCAAACAGTAAAGGAGAAAGGGGACACCCCTACCTAGTACCTCGCATGATCTTCACTGGCAAAGTCAGAGCCCCCTTAACCAACACTCTGGCTTCTGGAGCAGCCTATATGCTTTTTAAAACTCTACAAAAATTAGGACCTAAGTTAAAATGTTTAACAGCATTCTGCAAATAGGCCAATTAACATGGTCAAACGCTTCGGCGCCGTCTAACGCTATAACTGCCAGGGGAAGACCAAAAGCAGTTGCCATATCAATAGAGCCAATCAATGAGTATGTCGGCTGTTTCAGCACTCTTCCTCTTAAAAATCCCTTTGATCCTCATTTACCATCTGAGACATAACACCATTTAGCAACCCCACCATAACCTTTGCAAACAGCTTGTAGTCAACATTTACCAGGAAAATGGGACTATAGGAATCTACTTTTTGGGGGGATTTCCCAGGCTTTTGAATTAGAGTTATAATTGCCCCTTTCCAAGATTCAGGCAGGGCAGTATCTGTCAAAAATATTGCATTAAAAAGTTGCAATAAAATAGGACTGATAGTACAAGCCAAAGCTTTATACACCTCAAGAGGAAGGCCATCTGGCCCTGGAGTCTTCCCAGCTTACCATCCCTTATCACCTCTTCAATCTCCTCCACCCTGATCCCCTGATTTAGTACCTCCATTGCTTCTTCGGGAAGAGCCTCTATGTGCCCCAGCCATGGCAACACAACCTCCTTTTTAATGACCAAATCTTCTTTACATCATTTCCCAAAGAGCTTAAAGAAAGCCATACTAATCCCTTGGATGTCATGCAGCAATTCCCCTGTCTCTTCACAGCTCATCTCTTTTATAAAGTTTCTGACTTGAACACTCTTCTAAGCTAATAATTTACTGCATCCTTCGCCGTACTCAAAATGTTCCAACAGGCTGGCCTCCCACCTCTTTCTAACTCGATCACTTATAACTCCCGACAAACCAGCCTTTAGCTTCGCAATTTCTGCCAACTCCCTCTTGCCTTCCTCTGATCATCCTAAGTTGCTCAGAACCCCTTCCAACTTCCGGTTCTGTTCTTCTAATTCCAAAACTTTTCCAAAATAGGCTTGACTTTTACCTGCCACTTAAGTTCCTAATCTTCCCCTTAAATAAGCTTTATAAGCGTTCCAGACTGTCCCAATCGTGGCTGAGCCCATATTACTCTCAAAAAATGATTTGGTCTCTTCTCTTAGAATGTAGACAGCCTCATCCTCCAGTGAAATTGTGCGACCTAGCACCCATTTAGAGCTTACGCTACCTTCTCCTAACATCAGATGAAGGAGAATAGCTGAATTATCTGACATGTGTACACTTATGTGTTTAACTTCCACTGCAGCGTCCTTTAAAACCCTGTCAATCAGAAAATAATCAATTTGAGATTTATGTTTATACTTTTTGGTATAGTAAGTGAAACAAAGTTATGACCCAGCCATGCACGTCCATATTTCACAAAGAACCCACTGGGCCATCAACATTCAAACCCTATCTGACATTTTGGGGTTTACCGCCACTCTACTGTGCTGGGATCTATCTAGTTTATGGTCCAAGACAGTGTTAACATCTTAATCTGATTCAGGAAACCTAAAAGCTCATTTACCAACTCATCCAATGGACCTATTGTACCCTGATTCAGTTCGCAATACCCCACCAGAGTTCTGACCAAAATGTTTTTACTTTGCTAAAAACCATCTACCTGCTATATTTGATACACTTCTTTCTACCGAAATGTTTGTTCCTTGCTTAACTAGTAATACTACTCCCTTTGTTACCATTGTCTGCTTCATATAAACAGCATGTGCAACACACCTTTGCGATTTAAAAAAATGCCCTATCTTCTATTTCTGTAAGATGCGTCTCAAGCAAGATATTAACTTGTGCTGGGCAGTCTTTCACATATTACATAATCCTATCTCTCCTACTCTTTACCCGGAGCCCATTTACATTCCAGGTTACAACTTTTATCTCGTTTGCCCTATTCCCGGACATCCCCTAAAAAAGCTGGCATTGGTGACTGATTTGGTGCAAAATAAGACATTTGAGGTATTTTTTTTGTTTTTTTCCCTTATGCTCCCCATTCTGTGCTCCCCCAACCCACTCCCCCACCCTTGGAAAACTCTAACCAACTTCCCATGGCAAAAGCCCCATGGCAGAGCCTCACAGGTGTGCAAACGCTTGTTAACCAAATAGATAGACAGTGGAGCAAATGAAAGGGACCTTATTATTAAACCTCCGATTGGAGCTCCTCAATACATTTATCAACCTCCTCCACAAATCGGACAGAATGCATTTTGTTGTTTAACATCACTGTGAGTAGAGCTGGGAATTTCACTTGAACTGATGCTCCTGACTTTCCCAAAGGTTCCATCATTTTCCCCAGCTCCCATTGTCTATTAGATGTTACTGCTGAGAGATCTGATCTTATTTCAATTTACTAAGATTCTCATAGGTTTAGATCTATTTACATTTAACCTGAACAGGACTCTATGGATCCTTTGAATGTCTCTGGCAGTTTCATTTTCTCACTCCTACAGTTGAAGCTCCTTTTTGAGCCGTTGAACGACAAAACGTTTAATATAATTGCATTCCTTGCCCTCAGGGAATCTTAACATTTTTAAATGATTTCTCCTCTGGAAATTCTCTACCCGCTCCACTCTTTCATCCCGATCTCTCCCCCTTGCCTTCAGGTCTTATATCTCTTTTCTATTTACTTGCGCCGCCTCTTTAAGGTCTCTTACTTCTACTTCTAGAGCCAGAGTCCTTCAACTTAAATCGTCTATCTTCTTCTCCAAAACATTGCAAACAGACTTTATTTCTTTCTGATTCACTTCTGAAGTTTCAAATCGGTTACGAATCTCAAGCGTGAGAGAGGTAAACAGACTGCTGGTAGGGGGATCCCCATTCTCATGGCTTGTACCAACATTACCTATCTTTTTCTGCAAAACCTTAGAATTATCCCCAAGCGCTTTATTATTTCGGCGTCCCTCTGTACATCAGGGGGAGACTGATCTAAAAATGCCACATTGGTGTTTGGGGAAACTTCCCCCTCCGGAGAGTCCTCCACTACCCCCATCTCTGAGGCCAACACCTGAAAGCAATTCGGGCTTAAAAGCTCTGTCCACTCTGCGAGATTTGGACCTCCACCCATAGTCCCATCTCCTAATAATTGTTTTTGTTGAGTGGGGTGAGACTCAATTGCCACCATAACAGGATTACCACTTAACACTAGAGTTGTTGGTATTACTTTAAAGTAAGTCCTTAGAGTCACTTTGATCTTCGGCTCAGTGCTACCTCATTTTCGATTCTTTTTTTGAACTGTGGCTTCATTACTTAATACTCCTCCCCTAGGTTTTGCTTTCTTTACTTCTTTCCTACTCACCCCAGCTCTTTAACGCATTTGGCAGTGTTCTCCTGCAGCTCGGGGATTTCCAACCTGCTTTCCTTACCCACTCTCCTCAACACAAATCTGGAGATTCCCCCTGCAGCAGGTTTTAAATCAGAACCATCGCCCCCTCTCCCCCTTTCTGTGCTTACTTTGTAAACTGTGGCTCACTTTTCTTTACCATTTGTCCTTAAATCTGGGGCCTCTGTAGCTAAAGACACCGCTGATGCATGTATTTTCCCCTCTGTTATGCTAGAAACAGGATAATCAGGATCGTCTTGTAGTGGCTTACTGCCATCAACCCCCTCTCATAGCTCCTCACCTTTACTGGTTCTACTGGCTCCTCCACTGTAGTTTCTTTGTCCGCAGGATACCTCCCACCTCCAGCCATAACTAACAAGCCACCACCTGGTCACCCGAGAGAACTGCCGCTCCGCGCCAAAGCTCTGTGCTGCCCCAAGCAGAAAAACCCAATACACGGTGTGATCGCACCGCTCCTACCAGACTCCTCTCACTACTTGCTCTTAATTACGGTCCCATGCTTAACCGCAATCTGTTGCGGCTACTAATCTCCCAATCTCAACTCCAAACGCAAATGCCTACTGCACACCTCCTAGTTCACCTGCGACCTGCTTCTAGCCGGACTCCATGTTTTCCTAAGACCCGCCCCTCTTTCCTCTTAACATGCGTTATTGTCGTACAGTAGAAAGAGTCCATGGTTCAATGCTACTATTAGCTCATCAATATTGAATTGTTTCATCCAAGGTGTTGGGTTGCAGGGTGGCGATATGGACTTATCTGTCTATTAGTAATGCTTTTCAAACTTGGAACAGAAGTCACTTATCCAGAAACAAGCTTGAGTAACCCTGCACCGTTATTCCAGTACAACAAATCCCCCAGAGTAACCCCACTGCCCCTGCAGCGAGTAGGGAAATACTTGACACACTTAGAATGATCCTTTGTTTCAGTCTGCCTTACCATAAAATAAAGATACCACATTGCTTTAATACTTGATTTGCCCTCTTTGACTTAATCTTTGTGGCATTGTGTCCATGTTGGTAAAAAGGATATCAGCAAGTAAAATCATTGTTTGTTTGCAGGCTTTACAAATAGTAGGTTACTGTTTGTTTACTCTTTGTTTACCTTTTCATTTTCACACAGATGGTCTTCAAATGTAGTTGTTTTTCTTTGGTATTGCCCTATTCTTTCTCAGGTTGGTGTTCTGTGTAGTTCTCTGCATTACTATAGAAACATGTCATTTCGTTTTTTAATTCTTTATATGGAATATTTAATATTGTCCGCCAATGATTGTCTGAGAAACATTTTATCCTACTACACCATTCAAAGAATTTTCCTTGATCATAATTCTGGCACTTTTTCATTTCAAACAGTTACAATCTCACAAAATCATGCATATCTACTGATGGAGTTTGCAGGTTTATATTGATGGGGCCTGGGGTTTTTAGATACATGATACTTGGATTGTGTTTTTCTTGTCTCATCTCTCCTATCATTCTGGGTTTCCTTTCATTTATTCCAATGATGTTCTAGAACGCACAGTATCCGCTTACTGGCAAAAGTATTAATAGAAATATATGTGTGAATTTAATGAATTACTGTTGGTGAATTTCCTTTGATCAATGTAGACATGATCTTATTCTTTTTTGTTTTTACACTTAGCTACTGTGGAAGATAGGTTGCACTGGTAATAGAGGCAGTCATACTTAACTGTAAGTTGTCTGGCCCCCTCGAAGGTCTCCAGATGAGTGAACCCAAAATGGTCACTGATTTATATAGGTTTTTTTAGTTTCAATTTTTATCAAAAAATGTTTTGCTTACATATATATAGTTTTGGTGTAAATTGATGACTGAAACATATTTTCTTTTTATTTGAGCATAACGTTAGTTTCGTATACAAAAAGGGGAGATGTGTCCGATCGGAAGGGCGAGTTTACAACTCAGGGAAGTTCCAGCCGCAGTATGCGCCCTTGAAGACACTGTGTTACAAAAGAGTACTGGGCTGTTCCTGGGGAGAGTACGTGTGCAGGTCACAAAGGTGTCTGGATGTGGTAGAGGCTCGGTGGAATCCTACTGAGGGGCATCCATTTTGTTGGATATAATGGCCTCACACACCCTTGCAGGTGTCATGCTTCATCATTGGCAATGCTCCTCGTTGGGTAGGCGGTGCAATCCCCAACGGGTAACACCTCTAAGAGGGGCTCTATGTCGTAGATCTTTTAATCTAACTGCCTTTTGGGTGAAGTGCGGAGGAGGGGCCAGGTTGGCGTAGACGGAGTGATGAGTTAAAATGAGGCTAAGGGTACCAGGAACAAATTTTATTCAGGGGGTCCCTTGCTTCAATTAAAAGAAGAAACTGGTCTGTACTCGCTGGAAAATTATTTTTCCTGGCTCGAGACTAGACTAGTAAGTGAAGAGGGTGGTCGACATGTTTCTCGCAAAACTACAGTGACACGCGATTCATCAGGACCTATCAAGGAAATAAATAAATCTGTCTACAGAACTTGATCTACCTTAGTATCAATTACTCATTACAGATTATGGAATGAAATACCTGTGTTGCGCTGAGTCTTGCCTAATGGTCAAGTTTTATATGCAACAACAGTACCCAGAGGGCCGTACATCGGGAGTGAAGCCTCTGTAGCTTAGGTTCAATGCTCCCGTGTCGACGTTGGTTAGCCTACCCTTCTCCGCCGGGTCCGGGTACCCTTAGCCTCATTTTAAGTACTCTTTTGTAACATAAAGTTAGTTTGACATGTATGTATGTGCTTGGTTACCATCTTGACTAGAGACATTTTCATTTGATGTTTCATATTGTAGTATTGTTTACAAATGTATATTAAATAATTATTAAAGGTTTACAAATACTAATGTTAGCAAAGTAATGCAATGTATCCATGTGCTACACAGTTATTTGAGGTATTTTACATAGAGGTAGTCTACATTGTTATGTGAACACTTACAACATTACAATCCCAAAGTAAAGTACCACAATGTATGATCCATTGGCAGCACCAACATGGGGAAAGGAGGTCAAGGGTGAAGGAGAAAACAAAGGAAGGATCCATATATTAAAAAGAAGAGTAAAATACACCAACTTGGATATGAAACAAAAATACAAAATAGATGTGTATACAGAACCATTGCACTGTAAAGAACCACATACATTTAAAAAAATCCACATGGAGTTCCACATTCATTACCAAGAAAGCAAAACTCTTCCTGCTTAGTGAGGTTCAATGATACTAGGATAACTGTTGTTGGTTTGGTTAAAGCTGCTCAGATGCCACAAAAGATTGATAGATAATTTGGGTCCGGACTTAAGGTATTCCCCTGTTTGTCTCCAGCAAACCCTGAATTCATCTCTAGTCAGTCAAGTCAAATAACTTTATTCGGTTATTGGTAATAACAACCATAAAAGCATATTACATTAAGCATACATTGACTCGTATTTACAATTTTTTTTTTTTAAAACAACATAGATCGAAAATGTTACACATATACTGACTCATACTTACAAGAAAATTTATAAAAACAACATTGATCAAAAAAGTTACAAGCAGAATATACTCTCAGAATATTAAAAATGTTATAAAAATATAACAAAATTATTGTTGACTGAAAATATATCTATCTATCAGCAGCACTGTTACCCCTCCATACTTTTAATTTCCCAAAACTTGGCGCTATTTCTCAAGATTTCGGGGTCTAAAAGGGTCACCCATACACTTTTCTTTACCTCTTTCTTTCGAGTAGCAAGGGACTTTTTGTACCTGTCACGCATGGCCTTAATGTGATCCGAGTCTCTAGGTTTAGTTTTCAGAGCCATCTTAAGATCTCGGCTGGCCTTAGAGCATGAATTGTCGAACCATTTTGGGTTAATACTAGCATTCCCTTTAACTGGCACCATTAACAATGATCCTACTGTTGATGCAACACCCTCAAAAGCCGCCAAGATTTGTTGCGATTATGATACTGATGACATGCACAAAGAGAGTTCGGAGCTATGTGGTAAATAAAATATTACCCTGGCATAATTTCTAGGCATTAACAATTAGCATGTATCAAATGAGAGGCAGAGAGTCTGTGGTATCTGAGTTAAAAAGGGCTTTATTCCATTAACTCGAGTTAAGGTGAGAATCTGTTCCATCACCACTGAGGCTCAGGAAGGGTCTTCTAACATTTAATAACAATGAATAACATATATACATTTTACTCCTTGTACATAGGGAGGAGCGCTTCAGGCAGAGCAAGACAGAAAATGAGATAAGAGCATGTAGGCGTGCATGAGGGTGTACACATGATGAGTCATAGGAAGGTGATAGGTAGGTGTCATAGGTGGGTGGTACACAGAGGAGGAGTTTGCATGACAGGTTGGAACTTTGCCCTACTTGTGCAAGCAAATTGGTCATGACGTGCAATTGACGTGTAACTGGGAGGAGAGCTGACTTTCAGTCTAGTAGAGAGATCTTTAGTGTCAAGGCGACCAGCACGTCTGGTACTAACTGATATCTTAAGTCAGGGGATGTATCATCTGAAGCAAAGGTTGCACATCTCTAAAAAGACAGAAAGGGCATATATTTCTTCGTTCATTACATGGGGCTGTGAGCTTTCTGCAGATGCAAGCACTGTGATTTACTTTAATGGAGACAGAGAGGCTAGGCCCTATCTTCCGCGGACGGGTTCTGTTTACCTTTTTCACCGGGCATGCAGATAACTGTTAAGCAAAATATACTGCCTTGGCAACCCTTGCTGGGCTTCTCTCGGCTGAGCTAGAAGCATGCGAGGTCAGAGATACGTAACTGCAGCCTTCAGTGTGTCAGGAGTCATGAAAAACCCTTAATTCAGAAAGTGGTTCATTACGATATTTATTTAAAAGTGCACAATGCAAATGCAAATACATGGGCCTTCATGTTAGCTTAACGTTTGGGAGACTTTGATGGCTGGCATTCTAATGCAGGACATGATTGCAGAGGCCTTGTGATTCAGGCCACTAAGGGAAATATGCATGGGTGACATGCACATACATGCATGTAACATAGGGTACACGTAGGGGGCATCTTGGTCAGGCAAAATTTCATTTTCCTCAGCTACACAGATTATTAATAGAGGTATACAAATCTTCACAATTCACCATTGTCCATATTAAGCGACGCTTTCCATTTATACATTTTAAGGATCCACGATCTACACGTGGCTTTCGCTGTTCAAAGATTCCCCCACCCATTTTGATGCAAATAGGATTGTGATCACTATAAATGCTCATTTGGATGGAGAAGTCCAGGACAGTGTTGGCAAAGTCGGCAGACAATAGAATGTGATCTATGTATGATCCGTTTGTATGACCCTTGTACGTAGAAACGGGAAAAAGAGTTTGGCCCGCCACCATGGTCATAGCTGTGATTAGGTTATTTTCATTCATTAGCGTGTTTAGTTGTGTTCCACGCCGCGAGTGATCAAAGTGAAAGCCATTCAGGCTGTTACATCCCAGTTGATCAATAACAGTCTCTCCTGGATATCCACACGGATGAGTATTAAAATCACCTGCAATCAACATTTGGAGCGGCAAGTTCCTCGCATTGTCTCTCAAAAGATCGCCCAGAGACAATATATTACAATCTCCATTCTGATTCACAGCATTATAAAAGTTAATCAGGGTAAAAATAGTTTTACCCCTCTTTAGCTCTAAAACCTGGATGTTTCTGTTTCCAGAATGGCGCATAACTTTATGACATGTAAGAGCCAAACTAACATAAATTGCCAGGCCCCCCTTTGCTCTTCCACTATTTGATGGTTCAGCTGTAATGAAAAAACTTTGGTACCCCTCAATGTGAACATTTGTTTCCACCAGCCATGTTTCTTGGAGGCATATCACTGCATATTGTTTGACAAAGGACAGCCAAGTGATGTCACAAGCTTTGTCAACCAGCCCTGTGGTATTCCAAGATACTAACCTGCGCTAAAGGAAGTTAGTGAGCACAGGATGTTAGTGTCTGTGTCTATGTTAACCTTTTCAAGTGGGGTAGCGTATGATAGCTCTGTACATCTGGATACCTGCTCTTCTATAGTATTATGTATTTGGTCTACTTGTGTAGGAACAGGATTATACTCATTTATTAAGTTAGTGGGTCCGTTTGTCCGGGCTAATGGTGCCTCTGCCTCAGTTAAAAATCCCTTTACGTGAACTGTGGGATTGTTTAATTCAGAGTTTTCAGCTGGAATAGATCCATACAACACATTTATATTATCCTCATTTCCTAAGCCTATGTGATCGGTGTAATCAGACTAAAATAGTGCTCTAGGTAGTCATTCTACAGTCCTCCCTGTCCATAAAGGGCGTCAAACCTATTTGAGATAGCAATACTGTACTGGTTATTTAAATGGGTTGGATAATGATACTTGTGTTGGTATAAATGATTTGGTCCTTTTCGCCTCTCTAGACTGCTCCCCCAATCGTTTACAGGAGTACCTATACCCCATCCATTTGTCGTTACATTCCACTCTGGCCTTGTAAAATTAGGGAATATTTTGGGATATGACATGCTTCGCTGTTTCCCACCAAAAAATTCTAAGGTAAGTGGAACAATAGTACCACTCCTACGTTGGGGGGGGGAGTATGTTTGACAGGATGTTCGGGAGTACAGCCGAGTTGGAGAAGTTTAATACTATACAGTCTCCTTTAAACTTTTTTGGGCTGTGCCCTATCCAGGGTACCCTTCTGGCCGACTTGACCTCTCCTGCTAACTGTTGTTTCCCCCAGGGAGCCATCTGCATATTACCAGACAGCCAGTGCAGGGCCTTGCTTGTCAGAGATGTTGGAGATTCTGATTGGCAAAGAGTCAGAGGGGGTACATTTGCTAATACCAGCACTAAGGGTGAGGCTTCTTCTATAAATTGTAATGGTTCTTTTTCTATAAGTAATGTGGTCGCTACAAGTGGTCTTTGTATGGGATCATCTCTTGTCTCTGGCTGGTTATGTTCAATTGTAGGTATATGTTCAGGGGGGATAATCAGTGCCACATTTTCACCTCCCTCTGTCCCATTCACAGTATGCTCTTTGTTTGTATTGGCTAAATTTGTGACCTGGGTTATTGTATTTGCCACCTCATCCGCTAACTTATTCTGTGCCCCACCCAATTTCTTAACTTTGGCGGTGAGTTTATCTAATTTAGCCACCAACGGTTTAATGATGGCCTTGAACTTACAATCAATCATGTCCGCTATCCTATTAAATAACTCATCGTCCATGATTTGTTTTTCACCATCTTCACCGTGCCCCCTATTTTTATCCCTTGTTTTCACTGGTGATACAGCCCTTTTTCTCCCAGGTCGTGACCCTCCGCAAGTTGACTGAGCTTTTCTGCATGTTCTGACCGCCCGAGTGACAGGCACGAGAATAGGAGGTTCCTCTACTATTGTGTCTACCTGTGAATCAACCTGTATAGGGGAGTCCTCTACTGTAACATTAACCTGAGACTCTGTGTCATTTTCATCATCGGTTTCTGGCTCAATCTCTAGAAGTACACTGTGATTATGGATCTCACTATCACGTAACTCAGTGTCTGGAACTTCATTTCCTACGACCTGGGATGGTATATCAACCCATGGGGAATTTAGTGGTGGGCTCAGGGAGTGAAGAATGGGGGATTGACTTAGTCCTAGTGACTGCCTTCTGTTACTATTAATTTTGGTTACTACATGGACCAAATAATTATCCATAGTATTAGACACTGCGGCCGGAATCTTTTTTGGCATACTATATAATATTAGTTATAGCACAATTTCTAGTCCATACAATAGTGATGTACAATATGGAATAGTAAAACTAAATGTTGTTCCTCGGTACGGCAATATCCATACGCAGAGTGTCTTACTTTAACGGAGGTTTCTTGGAGGCGGCACGGGCAGTATGTCGTGCCCAGTCCAGTCACGTTCTGTCTCGGACTGTCTAAGACTGTCCGCCCTTTGTCCAGGCTTCGTCCGGCGTCCCGCTCGGTGAATGAGGACGTGACTAAATAGGAGGAGCAAGGGGCGGGAAGCGACTCCAGGTGGGCTGCGTTGGTCTTGCGCTGTGAACCCTGGGTCTCGCAGTCCCGGCCCCTGTGTACGAGCAACAGCAAATCCTTTTAATCAGGGCTGAGTCCAAAGTGCAACAAAACAGCTTCCAGGAACATAATCACTGTGAACAGCTACGAGCGGCACCCCGAATTCATCTCTAAGAGATGCTCTTGAGCAACAGACAAATCTGCTCTCAAAGGTATCCAGCCATCATGGACTGTTGGGAAGGCAGCAGGCTGGGGAAAGAAGGGTCTGCCTCTTGGGCATATGCAAATCAGTCTGATCCTGTGCCTCATGGGAACAGTCCAGCCCGAACTGCCTAGCCATGCCTTACCTGGACCGGAAACAAGCTTCTGAGGACCGGTTTCTGGCATTTCAGCCGTCTTCAGCCCTGCTTGCTTGAATCCAGTGGCAAAGTGAGCAAGGGACTCACGTGTGAGCATACCCTGCCAACCTATGGCGAACAAAGTGGTACAAAAGGGGGTGGTGATTGACGGAGCATCCGAACCAATCAAACACTCACACCCAGTCAACAGATCTGGGTTTAATTTATCACCGTTCTTTAGCCCACTCTGCCACCCCAGTTCGAAGCTTGTTGGACTGTTCCCATGAGGCACAGGGTCAGACTGATTTGCATATGGCCATGTATGAACTGGGGTGGCAGAGTGGGCTAAAGAACGGTGATGGATTTAGCCCAGATCTGTTGACTGGGTGTGAGTGTTTGATTAGTTCACATGCTCCATCCATCACCACCCCCTTTTGTGTGTGTTTCCAGGAAGCAGCTGTCTTTGAATGCCTTCAGACAATGAGACATGTGCATTTGTAAAAGTTGTTGACATGTGCTGTCAATGCCCTAAGCTTTGCTGGGGTGGCAGAGTGGGCTAAAGAACGGTGATGGATTAAGCCCAGATCTGTTGACTGGGTGTGAGTGTTTGATTAGTTCACATGCTCCATCCATCACCACCCCCTTTTGTGTGTGTTTCCAGGAAGCAGCTGTCTTTGAATGCCTTCAGACAATGAGACACGTGCATTTGTAAAAGTTGTTGACATGTGCTGTCAATGCCCTAAGCTTTGCTATAAATAGCCACGAGTCAAGCAATCTGTGCTTGACTTGGTTTCCTTCAGCTGGAGAGCAGATCTCCTAGCAGCAACAGAAGCTATCCTTTCAGGATCATGCTATTGCCTAGCACCAAACAGCAGAAGCCTTTCAGATCTCCGAGCCGGCTCCAACGTGGGACAACAGACATTATTGGAGCTAATTCCTTTGAATGCTGACAGCATTCTTTTATGTGCATTGAAAGACTTGGATGTTGTACTTTAATTGAAAGACTTGCATTTTATTGTAAACTAGATGGTTTTTAGCACTTCAAGCTGGAACTGAGTGAATGCTGAATGCATTCTTGTGTTGTTATTCCACTGGCATTTGCTTGAGTTTATAGCAGGCATCTGATTGTGCTTGATTCCTGCGGAGTGCATTTGTAAAGCTGCATTTAGCCATATTGTGTTTTACATTGAAGACTGTGATTGTTTATCGTGGTTGTTTTTGGTAAACATGTTTAATGAATCCTGAAGAGTTAAGCAGATACATGACAGAAACTCCTATGGACATTTGATTTCTGCTATTGTGCACTATGAATATGCATTAAGAAGATGTTATTTAAAGCATAAAGACAGAGTAGGCTCAAAACAGATAACACTAAGTTGAGATACATTGCGAATGTATTTATATTGAAAGCTCAGGTGGAAATAAGCAAGATATATTTACATTTTGCGTTTTGTTTTCCTTTTGACTATCTCAGCTTAGTTCAGTGTGAAGATTTAACGTTATCTTTCATTGGGACAAGAGGTTCCAGAATACATAGCATCGCGCACGTGCGACTCTCGTGCCTTAACCAGGTGATTACCATTGTTAGCACAGCATACTTAGTTAGGTTTTATCACTGATATAATTCTGTTTTGGTTGATGTGTTGTTTTCACTTTGAACAGACAGAGGTTAACGACTCTGCAGTTAAGAACCCGGCAGGTCCTGGTAGCAGAGTTTGCAGAGTCTGCGGTGTCTCTTCTTTCTTTGTTGTTTCTCGTCCCAAACCCCTTCCCTCTTAGAATATGTGTCAGAATCACTGTCTCTGTCATTCAGTGAGGCTGGGATATATTCTGGGTGGGTCTGAGTAAAATCATCGCCCCTGAGCATAATCATCGCCCCTGTTGACTACCTAGATTTCAGGTGAGTGGTTAGACCATCATAACATGTAGCTACCTAGGCCTACATTAGGGTGAAATGGGGTACATAACACCCTCTTCATCACAGAAACATGGCCCACCCCTATAACCTCATCCATCCTAGATGTCCTTCTTCCTGAAGGTTACAGCATCCCTATGGACCATGCTCATAAAAAGGAAACATGAGTCGACTTGGCTCTGCCCCTCAGGCAAGAAAACCACTTACAACTCCATTGACCTCTTCATTTAAAACTGACTAATTCATGCGACCCAGCCAGCCACATTCCAGAATATCTACAGGCCTCTTGCATCTAACAAGGAGTTCATAGACAAACTCTCATATCTCCTCCACACACTTCTCTACCCAGCCTACCCATTCCAACATCTTCAGTGGTTTCATCCCTGCAAGCGGCTCAAGCATGAAAAAGCAGGAAATACCACATTCAACCCCCTCATCACACTCCATGAAGAAAACTATGCTGTAACTTATTCAATCAGCCAAATAAAAGTACTATATCAACAACATCAATGAAGCTGCTAATAAATAAGAGCTTTATATCAAACATAAACTGACAAACCCTCCTCTGCTGCACTCCATGGACACGTGAGATGGCATCAATAATGTATTCAATGAAGAACGCAGAGGATCTGACAGCATTTTGAAGACCTCCATTCCTTGCATCCTACACTGGCCGTGCTTCAAACCACAATCTCTCAAAGACTTGGCTAACACTCTCAATGACTCAAAGTGACCAACTACAAGGGTGATATCGTAACAATATCATTCTTCAAAGTCTTCTCTAGACAAACTCTATCACCCCTACTCACAATTGTAATGCATGTTCTTCCTTTAAGACGCTTCTCCAGAGTTTCTAAGTAAGGCAATATTTTTCAACCCACACTAGATCCCGATGACCAACTACAATTGCCTTACCCATCGACCCCTATTCTGCCAAATCCTCAAAAAAAGCAGTGAATTTACAGCTTCGTGGCTGCACCAATGAATTCAATTTCCTACCTCACTATCAATGCGGCTTCTGACCACACTGCGGCAAGATGACAAATATCTTTAAACCATAAGAGTTGTCTCTCTGAGCAAAGATCGAAATGACCCCAACTTCTAATTAACATAATGTTTGTATTTGTAAAGTGCACATTCATCCAAGGGTATGTTAGTGCTGAATAACAGATGTTTTTTTGTTACCCAACTATAAGGTAATCATTTTATCAGCCTCAAAAGGATAAAAGGCTGAGTCTGCCCACTGAGATTTGAACCTGTGACCATGAGGTTAAAGCTACATGCAACATCATTAATCCCGCCACCCTTGCTTGAAGTCTCTAAGGGGATTCCCTCAAAACATCCTTCAGTGGGTGCCCTCCTACTTATCCACACAATGTTCATTCATTGACATGGGCACCTCATGGTCCCAGAAAATCCTACTAAGCTGGTTAGTTCCCATCTTCTCAAAAGTCATCTTCAACATCTTCATGGAGGCCTTAAATATGTAAAAACTCACTGATACTCTACCATGCACAGATTTACTAGAAGCGCTCTAACTTCCCAGACTCCATACTGACCCATTAAGGACAGCCTACATTTTGTGGAGCGCCTCATTAGAGCCTGTAGAAATATGACCATGTCACCCCCACCTTGAAGGAACTCCATTGCCTCCACTTGCCAGCCTGTACCATCTTCAAAACCATCTGCAACATCTAATCTACAAACCCATTACTGCAACGCACAGTGACTCTCAGCAAGCCTCCCTTCACGATACCACTAGACCAGAGACAACAAAGTGCAAAATAAAGCAAATAAAGAAGATTGCAGGCCTTCAACAGCTTTGAACCAAGTAATGCTCCATCCCTACTATAAGTTAGGAAAGAGCTTGAAACACACCACTTGACAGAACCCTTTTGATAAAACAGTCTACTTTTGTTCTTAGTCACCAGCTAGCCCCATCGTACATTGACTGTCTGGGCCCGATTCACAGAACTAACTTAAGACAAAATCCTAAACTTACTACCATTTTGGTATTCACAGAAGGCACTTACTCATTTCGGTATTCAAAGAAGTGAGGACTCCTAACTTTAGGACTCCTAAATGCCTTCTGTGAATACCGTAAGTCTTAAAGTTAGGAATTTTCTCAGTTTAGGAGTCCTAACTTTACTACTCCTAAACTGAGAAAAATCCTAACTTTAAGACTTTCAGTATTCACAGAAGGCATTTAGGAGTCCTAAAGTTAGGAGTCCTAACTTTACTACTCCTAAACTGAGAAAAAGCCTAACTTTAAGACTTTCAGTATTTCACAGAAGGCATTTAGGAGTCCTAAAGTTAGGAGTCCTAACTTTACTACTCCTAAACTGAGAAAATTCCTAACTTTAGGACTTTCGGTATTCACAGAAGGCATTTAGGAGGCCTGAATACCAAAATGAGTAAATGCCTTCTGTGAATACCAAAAGGAGTAAGTGCCTTCTGTGAATACCAAAATGGTAGTAAGTTTAGGATTTTGTCTTAAGTTATTTCTGTGAATCGGGCCCTTTGTTTGTCCATGACCCCATACAGTGCTTTGTGGCCTTCCGGCCAGGTTTATGCTGTACAAATATATATATTAATGTTTTTGGTGCTCCTAGAACTCAAACCTATCTAAAAGGTAGCAGATAGCCGTGCACAAACACAAGCAGAAAACCCAGAATAATAAGGGAGGAAGCTAGGTAGTGATTTTTAATGCATTGTGAGGCAGCATTCATCAAAGGGTGGCGGTCGCATCCTAATTTGCATGGCAGGACCGCTGCACCTCTGGCGGGCAATCCCGTATACCGCCCGCCATAGTAATGATCACTTAAATTTAGTTTAGTTTAGTTTGTTGTGGATTAATTTAATCTTACAATATTGGAAAGAATAAAAACATCATAACAGAGATCAATTTAACCATATTTGTAAAATTACTAACACTGTAAAAAAGAGTTATTACACATTTACATGAATAAGGAACCGACAAGGAACAATTTCCTTATATGGTTCTATATTAAATAAGAAAATATTCATTGCTAGGGCTAAAGGTATGCCAATTTCATTTCCACTGCTCTCATCAATTTTACAAATATACAAATCAGTGCTATATCAGACGGATTAAGAAATGCTATCACCGCTTGTCTTCATGAACAAATGTTCCGCTGGTTAAACGGTAGCCTTAGCAAATTGTGCCTTTGATCCAATAGAACCGGGAAAATACAAATTAAATGAAGAACAAATTAAATGAAGAATGTTCTCCTTGCCAAATGTATACAGTGTATAGGGGGTAGTTGTTGTTTGTCTGAACCATGGCATTGCATCTCTGTGTTAGGGGTGTTCCCATAGCAACTGGTCAGCCCACGTAATCCTGTAGTACTTCGGCTCATTAAGTTTCTAGTTGACCTTGTTAAATTTTTGAGACGATCTTGTAATTCTCTGTAATTATTATTATTATTTAGAAACTTGAGCCATTTCATGTCATAGCGCTATTTATTTGTAAATTTAAAAAGATTTGTTTTAGCCAATGCTTGATTAATGTTTGGAGACATGTAGATTTTGTCTCAGCGCGAGGTAGCCAGTGATTGTCACACGCGGCTTCTCGAGGGCAGATGCTATAAAGGAAAAGCTTTTTAACGGCTCTGCGCTTCGTCTGTTGTTGACGTGACGAGGAGCGCTTCAGTTTTCGAGCCGTCCGAGACCCAGTAGACCGGAAAACCTTTATTCTTCCCTTTCCTTGAGGTCGAGACCTTTTGGCAGTCTCGCATCAGTAAAACAGCTACCTTGACTTTCAAAAATCCTTTTGAATATAATTTAGTTGGCCATAGGAAGAAAACGAAGACTTGAGAGAAGGAACGTACGCAGTTCTCAGAGGCAGTTTCCTACGCGACGTTTCTTCCTTCGGAACTACTCTTCGACCCAGCCCCCGGAAACGACTGGAAAAGGACAGTAAGATTTATGACTTAAACACAGAAGCAATTTGTCATTTGAGATTGCGCTGTTGAGTAATTTATTTTACGAACTAATAGAAATCGCTAGACTGATTTAAGTAAAAGAAAAGGACAGAGACTGGAAAATCAAACAAGCCTTGGTAAAACCAGCAGGTTTAATTGGTTCAAGTTATTCAAAAAATCCTAAATTAGGATTTGGGCTAATATGTAAATAGTTAGAAATGTTAAAGTCTTAAAGCAGAGAGTTAATCCAAGCTCTTAATTAACTGGCAATTTTAGGAGTAGGATGTTGTGTGTTTCTTTCTGCTTTCTTAAAACTACAGACCCCCATTTGTGCAGAAGAAGACTGGAATCCTCAGGTATGGTTACATGCATGGGTTCTGAGTTGAATTAATCTAATAAGATTAACCTACTAACTCTCAAATTACTCTATTGATTTCTGAAATTTTTAAAACTTTATTTAAGGAGTCAGAAAAGTTAATCATCAATGTTTAGACTCAAGTTCCAGCAAGTGTGAACAAAGGCTGTTGGTAAAAAAGGTCAGTATTCAGAAGTGTTTAATGAAGAGATCTGAGTAAGAGATTTTATCAAAAGAAATAGAATTGTAAATTCATTTATTGTACCGCAGGATTACGTGAGACCAGTTTGCGTAGAATTTACAACGGCCAAGAACACTTCCAAGAGAGACATCAACAGGAAACAATTGTTGTTGTTGTTTGTTTGTTTCTCACTCCACTTCCCCTTTCCCTTGGGGACTAGTTAACATTGTCAGGGTATTATAACATTCCTGATTGTGGTGGTTGATCCTTGAGGGAGCTGGGAGTTAGCGTCTTCAAGAGGAAACGTCTGAAGTGATCTTCGTTGCAACTCAACAGAAGACGAAGCCTTTAAAACTAAATCGTTCCCTCTTGAATTCGTGAACTCACCCTCATGGATGTTTCTCAGTTGACACAGTTAGTTCAGAAGTTGAATTTGGAAATGGAGGAAATGCGTTTAGAGAATCAATCCCTTCGTCAAGAGTTGGATGAAACTAGAGCGGGTTTTTCAGTTTGGAGAGATCCAACTGTGGAGAGGAAACCAATACTTACTCCAACTAAATTTGGAACAACCTCTCATCAGTCTCCTACTTTACAAGATCAGTCTAGTAATCAATCTGTTCAAGTTTCAGTAGTTGCACCCACACCAGTTCCTTTAGCAAATCCCGAAAGATTTTCTGGGGATAGTAATAGGTACACAACCTTCATTAGCCAATGCCAATTGCATTTTATGTGTAAACCTTTGGTTTTTAACACTGATTCTGTCAAGATAGCTTTCATAATCTCTTACCTTGGAGGAGTAGCTGCTGACTGGGCTTTGCCATTGGTTGATAGTAATGATCCTTTGCTTCACAATTTACAAGATTTTAAATTAGCCATGTTCAAATTGTTTGCTAAACACACGTTTATTCAAGCATCAGATAATGAGCTACTGAGTTTACGTCAGGGATCTAAACATCTTATTTCTTATATTACCTCCTTTAATAGACTTCTAACTGAAACTCATTGGCCTGAGGAGAAACGAATATCGTTGTTTTATAGAGGTCTCAAAGATGATCTGAAGGATTCTCTTGCTCATATTGTTAATTTACCAGATGACTTTAAGGAATTTCAAGATCTTGTGGTTAAGTTGGACCATAGATTAGGTGAGCGAAGAAATGAGAAACCAAGAAGTGATTTTAGAAATCCTCAACTTAGAGTGGATAAGAAGGAGTCTGAAGATAAGCGATCTTTGGTAGAAAAAACTCAAATAGGTGGAATCAGGGGACCCTTGACACCAGAGGAAAAGGAACGTAGACGTAAGGGAAATTTATGTTTGTATTGTGGTAAATCTGGGCATTTCGCTAGAGATTGTACTGTAAAACCAATTAAAAAGAAAGTCTTGGTGATAGACATTGTTTCTCAAACGCAGTCGGAAAACTAGGATCCTCGAAGAAAGTTGAGATTGTTTCTTCGAGTCGATCTTTTTCCAAGATCTCTCAGCATGCTACTAATGTAACCTCACTCATTCCAAAACATTCTACTATTCGGATGGTTTTTATTTTGACCACTTTACAAAGACATAGTATTCCAGTATTATTAGATTCAGGAGCCACAGGGTATTTTTTTGATTTAGAATTAGCTCGAAAATTAAATTTGAAATTTATTCTTAAGAAAGAACCTGAACCGGTAAGAGCCGTAGATGGATCAGTTTTATCTTCAGGTTTGATTCGTTTTAATACTGAGCCATTGACCATTGTAACAGACAATGGTCACACAGAGAATTTTTTTTTGATTTAATTGACACACCGACCTTTGGAGTTATTTTAGGAATTCCTTGGCTGGAATTACATAATGCAAAAATTTATTGGATTAAGAGAACTGTCACCCTGGAATCCTCTAATTGTAAGTTACATTGTTATCAGGAGGTTAAGGATCCAGTAATGCCGCTATTTTGTGCAACTCTGAAATCTGAAAATTGTTGTTTACCAAAAGAGTATCAGAATTTTGCAAAGGTTTTTGATCCCGTAGAAGCCACCCAACTCCCACCTCATAGAGTCTATGATTGTCGGATAGATTTAGTTCCCGGGGCTGTATTACCTTGTAGTAGAGTTTATGCTTTGACTGAACCTGAGAATGACTACTTAAGAAAATATTTGGATGAACTTTTAGATCTAGGGTTCATCCGTCATTCTACTTCGCCCGTCTCGTCGCCACTTTTCTTTGTTGCGAAGAAGACTGGGGATTTGAGGGTGTGTATTGATTATCGCGCAGTCAACAAAGCAACCATCAAAAATAGGTATCCTTTGCCTTTAATTCCAGTGTTACTAAATCAAATTAAAGGCTCCAGTATTTACACTAAATTGGATCTCAGAGGAGCATACCATTTGATTCGTGTTAAAGAAGGCGATGAGTGGAAGACGGCTTTTTGCACGGTTTGGTATTTTTGAGTATACTGTCATGCCGTTTGGTCTTTGTAATGCTCCTGCAGCTTTTCAATATTTTATTAATGAGGTGTTACATGATTTGTTGGATGTTTGCTGTATTGTCTATATTGACGATATTTTGATCTATTCAAAGAATACCGAAGAGCATGTGCAACATGTTCAGTCAGTTCTGCAGAGGTTAAGGGATCATTCTTTATTTGCAAAATTAGAAAAATGCGTATTTCATGCTACCAAGGTTGAGTTTCTGGGGTATTGTTTGTTTCCTGAGGGAATTCATATGGATCCCAAGAAGGTAGAAGCAATTTTAACTTGGCCAATTCCAACATCCATTAAGGACACTCAAAGAATTTTAGGATTTGCAAATTTTTATCGACGTTTTATTTCTAAATTTTCTGAAATTGTTACCCCTATTACTCAGTTGTTAAAAAAGGGGAAAAAATTCTCTTGGAATGACGAAGCGAATCAAGCTTTTTCTTTGTTGAAAAAGGCTTTTACCACCGCACCTATTTTGGTTCATCCAGATCCAGATAGACCTTTTTATGTTGAAGCAGATGCTTCACAAACTGCAATTGGAGGTGTTTTGCTTCAGAAAAATCCTGAAAATGGTCATTTTCATCCGATAGCTTTTTATTCAAGAAAGTTATTGATAGCTGAACAGAATTATACCATTGCGGAACGAGAACTTTTAGCTATTAAAGATGTGTTTCAGGAATGGAGACATCATCTCTTCGGGGCAAAACATACAATCACAGTATATTCAGACCACAAGAACCTGCAATTTTATTCGACTGTGAAGGCTTTCACTCCTAGACAAATGAGGTGGTTAAAATTTTTTTGTGAATTTGATTTCTTAATCACTTATCGTCCTGGGAACAAGCAGCTGTTGTCTGACACACTATCACAATTAGTTTGTGAAAGAAATTCTAAATGTAATAAAGAACCACCAAGTATTCTTCCAAAAGAGAAAATTGCAGCTGAAATTCATTCAGAAAGTTTCTTAGATTTAATTAAAGATTTTCAATACTCAAGAGTGGTTATCTAAGGATGGTAATTCAATTAGAGAGGGTCTTTTCTTTCATAAACATAAGTTGTTCATTCCCACATAAAATTTACAAAATAAGGTGATGCAATGGAATCATGATTTGGCAATTGCTGCACATCCCAGTATTAACAAGACCTTGGAGTTGTGTCAGCGTCATTTTTGGTGGAACAAAATGGTACCGGCTATTCAGCAGTTTGTTAAGGCTTGTCCAGTTTGTTCTCGTCAGAAGGCTTTACATTCAGCTCCGATGGGTTTACTTCAACCATTGGCAATCCCTCCGCAGCCTTGGCATACAATCAGTTTAGATTTTATTACGGATCTTCCCAAATCCAATGGGTATACAACAGTCCTGGTAGTGGTGGATTTGTTATCCAAGATGGGACATTTTATTCCTTTGCAAAAGATTCCAACAGCAGCAGAATTTAGTACAGTTTTTCTATCAAATATTGTCAAGCTACATGGTTTGCCCACTAAGATAATTTCTGATAGGGGTCCTCAATTTGTATCCAAGTTTTGGTCACAGCTTAGTAAACAACTTGGTATTGACTTTGTCTTGTCATCTTCTTTTCATCCGCAGACTGATGGTCAAACCGAAAAGGTTAATCAGCATTTAGAACAAGGTTTAGGTTGTCTTTTGGCAACTTCGTCTAGTCATTGGGATGAGGTCCTACCTTGGGCAGAATTTTCTTATAATAACACTACACATTCAGCTTTAGGCTGTTCTCCCTTTTATTTCCTTACTGGACAACATCCTAGATCTCTTCCTATACTTCTACCTGATGAGCAACAAACTATGCCAGCAGTCTCAGACAGGTTAACGTCTGTGTTAGATATTCAGGAAAAGTCTAGAAAACAATGGCTTAAGAGTAAAGAGACTATGAAGAGAACTGAAGATTCACATCGTAAACCTTCACCTTTATATGTGAAGGGTCAGATGGTTTGGTTGTCCACTAGGAATATTCAGTTAGAAGGTCCAATAAAATTGAAACCAAGGTATTTAGGTCCTTTTGAAGTAGAAAAAATTCTTAACCCAGTGTCTGTGAAATTAAAATTACCTGAAGATTATTCAATACATCCAGTATTTCATGTGTCCCTTTTGAAACCCTTTGAACCCTCCACTCGACCTGATAATCCACCTCCTCCAGTAGTTATAGGAGATCATTTAGAGTATGAGGTTAAAGCTATTCTAGATTCTAGAAGGGTGAGAGGAACCTTGTTCTATTTAGTTGATTGGAAAGGCTATGATTCTTCGGAGCGATCCTGGGAACCTGAAAAGAATGTCCATGCCCCTAGACTCATTAGGTCTTTTCATGCTTTACATCCAGACAAACCTAGGCCTGTGAGACGACCTTTGGGGGGGGGGAACTGTTAGGGGTGTTCCCATAGCAACTGGTCAGCCCACGTAATCCTGTCGTACTTCGGCTCATTAAGTTTCTAGTTGACCTTGTTAAATTTTTGAGACGATCTTGTAATTCTCTGTGATAATTATTATTATTTAGAAACTTGAGCCATTTCATGTCATAGCGTTATTTATTTGTAAATTTAAAAGATTTGTTTTAGCCAATGCTTGATTAATGTTTGGAGACATGTAGATTTTGTCTCAGCGCGAGGTAGCCAGTGATTCTCACGCTATAAAGGAAAAGCTTTTTAACGACTCTGCGCTTCGTCTGTTGTTGACGTGACGAGGAGCGCATCAGTTTTTGAGCCGTCCAAGACCCAGTAGACCGGAAAACCTTTATTCTTCCCTTTCCTTGAGGTCGAGACCTTTTGGCAGTCTCGCATCAGTAAAACAGCTACCTTGACTTTCATAAATCCTTTTGAATATAATTTAGTTGGCCATAGGAAGAAAACGAAGACTTGAGAGAAGGAACGTACGCAGTTCTCAGAGGCAGTTTCCTATGCGACGTTTCTTCCTTCGGAACTACTCTTCAACCCAGCCCCCGGAAACGACTGGAAAAGGACAGTAAGATTTATGACCTAAACACAGAAGCAATTTGTCATTTGAGATTGCGCTGTTGAGTAATTTCTTTTACGAACTAATAGAAATCGCTAGACTGATTTAAGTAAAAGAAAAGGACAGAGACTGGAAACTCAAACAAGCCTTGGTAAAACCAGCAGGTTTAATTGGTTCAAGTTATTCAAAAAATCCTAAATGAGGATTTGGGCTAATATGTAAATAGTTAGAAATGTTAAAGTCTTAAAGCAGAGAGTTAATCCAAGCTCTTAATTAACTGGCAATTTTAGGAGTAGGATGTTGTGTGTTTCTTTCTGCTTTCTTAAAACTACAGACCCCCATTTGTGCAGAAGAAGACTGGAATCCTCAGGTATGGTTACATGCATGGGTTCTGAGTTGAATTAATCTAATAAGATTAACCTACTAACTCTCAAGTTACTCTATTGATTTCTGAAATTTTTAAAACTTTATTTAAGGAGTCAGAAAAGTTAATCATCAACGTTTAGACTCAAGTTCCAGCAAGTGTGAACAAAGGCTGTTGGTAAAAATGGTCAGTCTTTAGAAGTGTTTAATGAAGAGATCTAAGGAGGAGGTGTGGCGCCGCGGCCAGGGCGACTGGCGCTGGAATCTTGGGACCACGGTTCGATCCCCGGCTCCAGCGGCAGGTTAGCCTAGCACCATGTGACTCTGGGCAACAGCTCGCTTAATCTTCCCGACGGCCCCCAGCGCCTAGAGACCCTTACTGGTGATTGTGCGCTTTACAAATGTGGACTTTACTTTACTTTAAGTAAGAGATTTTATCAAAAGAAATAGAATTGCAAATTCATTTATTGTACCGCAGGATTACGTGAGACCAGTTTGCGTAGAATTTACAACGGCCAAGAACACTTCCAAGAGAGACATCAACAGGAAACAATTGTTGTTGTTGTTTGTTTGTTTCTCACTCCATTTCCCCTTTCCCTTGGGGACTAGTTAACATTGTCAGGGTATCATAACATTCCTGATTGTGTTGGTTGATCCTTGAGGGAGCTGGGAGTTAGCGTCTTCAAGAGGAAACGTCTGAAGTGATCTTCGTTGCAACTCAAAACTGCGAGACCTGGAAGAATTCCAAATCGTGCTCTACTGTACCTTTTTTTGTTGCGGGAACCATCCAGACTCTAAATAGAACTGTAGTTTAAGGATTTTATATTCAATTATAACCATCCAGGCATGTGACCTGGATACAAATAATTCTTTATCTTTTAACACAGTCTGTCGCCAGCATCTTTGTCTAAAAGTGTAGCGGAGGAATCAGCTGATTTACTCAGTGCATCAACATCTAATTAAAACTGAGTCTACTGCCCTAATTATGATGGCCGGCGGCCAGGTCATCGGTCGTGGTCTGCCCGCCCTCTAGGGAATTGGTCCAACTGGTGCATTACAATGCAAATGATCATACCACGGAGGTGGGGGGCAGAACCGCCAGCTCCAACAAGATCCCATTGGGATGGCAGTTAGATTCCTAATCAATGCATTGGGAGCGGTGCCTGTGCAGGAACTGCCATAGGGATTAGGATACCCCTTCCAGAGTGCTGGTTCATTGCAGTCCCACTGCCATGAACAGGCAGCCAAAAAGGGAGCTGAAGGGAGGCCTTAAGGTCCCTCTTCTGGCTCTGTTGTGTAGCCAGGGAGGCACATGTGGTGCCCCCCAAACATCCATGCAATGTGTGCCAGTCACACAGTACGTGGATGTTTAAAAACATCCCTTTTTCAATAGAGGCTTGTACTGAGACTCTTTTTTGGGTAGCAGCCCAAGCCACAATTAACAATGGGATGTTCATGACCGCCTACACAGCGGTTGCATCCGAATCTGCCAGGCAAAACCACTGACTACTTGTCAGCCGGAATCAATCCTGAAACGCGGGCAGTCAGACACTTGTCCAACTGCCATCGTAATGAGCCCCTTAGTGTGTGTTTGCGCCTATGTGTGTGTGTGTTTGCATGTATGTGTGCATATGCGCGTGTTTGCATGTGTGTGTGTATGTGTGTTTGGTGAGGATGGTTGTATGCTTTGAATATGGATTTGACTATTTTGGATGTCAGGAATTTTAGCTATATTCTGGCAATCATTCACCTATTCATTCTATTGTTTTCTCTCCCTTCCCTAAACAATAACATTAATGTATTTTCAGCACTGAATTCAAAGTTGAGGAAATTTGATGGGTTTGCTTATACATTTCCTATCTGATACATAGGTATCACCTACAAAAGTTATACTTCATAAGTCTTTTCGTGTTTTAGCTTGTAATACTTCATCGAATACTGAAATTCAAAATGTCACTATCTGCCTTGAATGCACAGCAAAATTGTAATAGGACACAGATTATTGGTCTGTTCCTTGTGCTTCTTTTTTAGATCAGTTATGCAGCAGTGCACGATGTTCTGAGCGACAAAGCAAAGTTCCCATCTTTTTTTCGCACTGTACCACCCATGAGACCTTATTCTACTGCATTTGCAATGTTAGTGAAGCACTTTAATTGGACTTGGATTGGAGTTTTATTACAAGATAATGACATTGCCTACATGTGGGGCAAGGATCTGAGGGAGGATTTGAAGAGTATGGGAGTCTGCGTGTCTTTCTGGGATAAAATCAATGACATGTATCCAAAGGAAAAGATGAGGAGCATCGCTCAGATGATACAGAGCTCTTCTGCCAGGGTTATCATCTGTGACTGTTCTGAGAAGGAACTGAAACCTCTTCTGCAGGAGCTGAATGACTTGAACGTAACTGATAGAATGTGGATTTTCCCAGGTTTAGCAATAATTCCACATTACTTTCCCGATTCGTCTTTGAGACTATTCAATGGTTCCCTGGTAATGGTGCTCCATGCCCAAGACATGCCTGAAGTCAAGCCTTTCCTAGAGAGCCTTCACCCTAATAGATTTCCTGGAGATATTTTCATCCATGCCTTCTGGGAGGCAGCCTTTGGGTGTAAGTGGTCAACCAATGCCAGCTCTTCAGGATCAGGGCCAGTGGACGCTAAGGATGGGGAGCTGCAGTGCACTGGCACAGAGGTGCTTGAAGATGTGGAGTCGTTGTTTGTATTGTCTGATATGAGTTATACTTATCACATTTACCTGGCAGTGTATGCCCTGGCACAGGCTCTGCAGGACCTGATCTCATGCACACCTGGGATGGGGCCCTTCCAGAACAGCAGCTGTGCCGAGATGGACCATCCAAGGCCTTGGCAGGTACGGGATAATTATTTATTTATTGGTGTTTTGATATATTCCAAACTAGTGCGAGCTGCATTATAGTGCTAAAGACTGATCTATAAAAATCACCATTCAGGATATTGTCTCATTTATTATCAGTGTCTCACAAAAGTGTTAAACTGTGTAGAAATACTAAATTTTACAAGTGTGAACAACATGGTCAAAAATATATGAAGCCTCCTTTCTTCACCCACAACCCTAACTGTCCTCAGCATATCTGCATTCACTTCAAAGGTATTGCAGGGGACACCAAGAGGAACAACCCAAAGCTGCAACTTGTGGAGCTTAAGTCCCATGAATAACTAGTAAACAAACTCCCTCTGCTTTTATCCCGGAGGCAAACCCTGAATGATCCACGGCTTTGGGCTGCCTACGTTGGCTGTATCATTGACAACTATGCTGTGACTTCCATCAATCATTTAAACAGTATTTATAGAGAGTAGATAAACACCCTTCTGGGTATCCAAGCCCAGAGGTCTCTGAGGACTCTAGTCGAAGGGCAAAGTCTTGAGTACCTTTCTGAAATCTGCCGGTAAGGGTGATGTTCATAAGTGGGGGAAGGTTGTTTCAGGACCTGTTAGTGAGGTAGGAGAAGGAAAGACCTCTGCTGTGCCTTTTGAAGATATGGAGAATTTTAAGAAGGGCGAGTGAGTCAGAGTGCAGATGTCTGGTGGGCTAGTAGAATTTCAGGTGGTGGTTGATATAGGCTGGCCCCTGGTTGTAGAGGCCTTTCTAAGTGTGGTGCAGAATCTTGAACTGGCACCTCTTCTGGATGGGGAACAGTGGAGATTCCCGATTTAGGGGGTGATGTGGGTCCTTTTGGTGAGGATGAGGATGAGTCCGGATACTGCATTCTATGCGGTCTGAAGTCTATTGTTGAGTTGGGTGGTTGTACCGGCGTTGAATGAGTTTCAAAGGCCAGCTTGCTGGTAACGAGGGCTGGTGTGAGGATTTTCTTTTGTGTAGTTCCTATAAAACTTATACAGGATCAGCACGTTCGGACGACATTCACTGTAGGAATGGTGTCAGACTGATTCTAAACTCCCCCACCAGGTATGTTGGCCTTTTGTATCAGTTAGCTCACAGTGCCACTAGAATCTCCTCTTACCAAGGAGAGAATAGTTCTTGGCAACCTTCGAACATGACAATACTGATCCCTCAGGACTGTGGAATGTACCACTTTTCACTCAGTCACTGGTGCTCACTTAGTCTCAGAGAGATACATGGAATAAATGGTCTGGACGTTTTTCAATAACGATTTATTGAACAGTCATTATTCTAGTGTAAAATAGAGGAGCTGCAACAACCACTAGACAGTTACAGATATAAATGAAAAGAAGCATTATGAAAGTAAAAGGATGATAGAGTTCTACCATCTTGCAGTAATTATGAATACATACGAGTATATAAAATACTTGATAATAAAAGTGTGTACTCCTGTGATGCCTCCCTAACTAGATGTACATAAGTGTACCTAGCATGTGTGTAGGTTTTAAGCCAAGAAACCGACTACGATAAAGTCAACCCCATTGCCTGGATTGAAAGACTCTGGGACCACGTCCTGGTCTCGTGTTAAAGATTGCAGGAATTTGTTAGCATGAGCTGAAAGCCATTTTGTATTTGACAGCCATTTTAGGTTGCCATGTGCTGTTTCCCTATTAAGAGCTTTGCACATGCTCAGAAGGGCCTAGCTAGTAGAATGCACCTGCTACTCTCATACAACTGTCAGGCTATTTTTGCTGCTGTATGGAGAAGTAACTCTCCTCCCACTTTGTTGAGCAAGCAGATCTTGTATGCCCATATTAGCCATTTTGCATGCTTACATGAGCCAGGACCTCCCCTTGGTCGTAGCCTGACTAGGTAACCCTAAGCATATATAAGGCCCCTGTTTTCTGTACTCCTTAGACTGCATCATTCAGTTGCTAAGGCTTCTGTGTGACGTAGTCTCCCTCATTTGAGGTTATTAAAGATGATACTTTTATATTTCAGCTTCTGTGCCAATTTCTTCTTTGTTGGGTTAAAAGGACCAAGTGTCAGTGAGACCCCTGAGAAGGTTTCTAGTTTCTTCAGTCGGGTTGGACACCTCGCAAGGGATGTTAGACCACTGTGAGCTCAAGTATCTGCATGCAGGAACTTCAGCATCTTTGGTCAGTGTGTTGGCCGGGAAGTCCTGGTCTTCTCTGCCTGTCTTAGCAAGATGTGATGTATATAAGCTTATAGGTCTCCACGGGAGTCCTACCTCACTGTGTGGCATATTATCAAGAGCAAAGTCACTGCTTTTCTGGTTCGAGTTTTACAGCTCACAATTTACAAGGACTTGCAATCTCACTTTAGCGCGAGTTTCCTTGAGTCAGGTGCCTTTTTACCCCTACTTTGCATGTCAGTGATATACATCACTAATGACATGCAAAGTAGGCATTTCCAACCTAATCCGCATGGATTCAGTAAAAAAACACAACATCACCCTATTATCGAGGCGGGTCAGGTGATCACAAAAGCTGCGCTAACCGCGTATAATGTATGAGGCTTCTACCAGGGAAAATACTGCATTCTGTGTGCAAGGGCTTGCCTAGGTAAAAGGTCAGTCCCAAGAAACGTTATGAATGTAATGTAATGGAGAATATAGATGAAGGGCTATGAAGGGTTATGGTATTACCTGAGCCTGTATTAGGGTACCTTTATGGAACATAACATTTCCAGGTGATGGTGGGGTCCATTTAAAGCATGGAGAGAGTGTGGAAGAAGGTTGGGGAAATTGCATTGACAGGACAATTCATGGTGAGTTTGCTATTCAAGATGATGCTGGGGTTGTGGGCGTTGACTGTAGGGGCAGGTGAGGGTCCGACTAAGGGGCAACTTGGTGTTGTCCTACAGTGAGGTGTTCTTCCCATGAATCAGTACTTCCTTCTTGTCTGCGTTTAGCTTTATCACTATATTAAAGTAGACAAGTGAAGTGCATGACAGTGAAATATCAAATTGCAGCCTGGCAACATCAGATGTTCACAGGAGACCGACCAGGAGTTTGGACCTTGTAATCCTTTCAGAGGAAGTAGTCTCCGGTTAGAATTATGGCTTGGGGCACAAACACCATTTGAGATGCTCTGGGGCACTGGAGGAGAAGGGTCAGTGGAAAGGTAGAAGATTATAACTGCAGATCCCTGCTCCGCATACTTATGAGGTCTGAGGTGAGATCAGGATCATTAGTTGCAGAGTATCATTTAGGCCTATGCCTGATAATGAATCATTTATTGCACCAGCTCTTCGCTTATGCTTAGTGCACAACCTTCCTATCCCTCAACTTTGTCTATTTTCTTGGTTTTCCCAGTCCATGGCCTCTTTTGCGTCTGTTCTGTTGTGCCTTATTTCTCTAAATGTAGTCCTCACATGTGGGCCAGTGTGTTGAGAGCAGCATCCTAGAGCGCTCAGCAGGTTTCCGGGCCAGCTCATGTTTGTTAGAGGCACACCCTTGTTGAGACCAGTAAGCATACTGTTTGTTTACTGTCTTTTTGGTGCTCTTATCTCTGGCATTGTATTTACCTGTCCCTTCCTATCGGACAACAGGACAACATGAACTGATACAAACTGGGTTACTGCAGGAGATGAGTCCCAACCTCAACCCAACATCTGCCAATGTATTCATTATTTTGTTTGTTTATTTATTTATTTATACTGGGCCCTGTTTGTGACACAGCAAGTTACACATTGCTAAGTTCCCAATTGCATGTTCCAAGGGAGTGATAATTTCATAATATAAAAACACAAATAGAAAAAAGGAACAATGTTGTATGTAATCTACATGTTAGTGCCACATATGATGGGTGTCAATATATAAACAAAACAAGTAGAGTGATGAACAGGGTGGTAGGCAATAAAGACACGTGTAAACTAGTACCTTATTTACAGATTATAAACGAATGAATATAAAATGTTGAGGCAAAAGTTATAGTTATTGCTAGTTAAATGTATCATATAGAAATAATGACTTGAAGGCTAATGGGAAAGGATTTTAAAACCTACAAGCAGTGCTAGAAAGGGATTGGATTGGCATCTTTTGAAAGGATTACATCCCTATGAAAGCTGAAATTCAGTATTTGAGTTTGACTCCATATTTCGATTTTCTTCTATAAATCGGAGGAAGTTCAATTTCCACAAAACTAATAATCAGCCCCTATATTTTCCTAAGGTTGTTGCTGCTCTCCACTGGTGGATAGATTCTAAGTTATGAATAAACGGCATTATGCTTTATACAGTCTTCATATTAAGGTGCATATTAATAAACAAATCGTTCCGCAAGTCACCTTGATGCGCTGTGTGACAGATAAAGGGCAGAAATGTGCCAGATTTAACGTAATATTCATTCTGTTATTCATTTTTCGTGGTCTTAGGAGGAGTTTGCTAACCAGTGCTAAAGTGCTTTTGCTCTCTCAACTCAACATAGTAGAGTTGGCTCATATATTAGTGGCGATTGGCATATTTAAATTACTTATAAGTCCCGGGGCAAGTTACTTAAAGGCTAATAGAAAACATCACTACTTATTAGCCCACCCACTTAGGTAGGCCCGTTAGACTTGTCCCAGGCCTGACATTTCAGCTTGTATGCAGTCTTAAATTGTTATGTCAATTTGACAAATTAACCCTCCCTGGCAAGTCTTAAACTTTCATTTTGTTACACAGAAGTCACCCGAGGTAGCCTATAGGGCAGGGCTCAATGTAACTAAAACTTTGGCCATATACTTTTGACTTTCACATGCCTAGGTGATAAGAAACTCCTGAGTGTATTTTTCACTACTGTGAGGCATGCCACCACTATAGGATAACATTGGGTTTACATTTAATAATTGGTAAGTACTGAGTGGAAACAAGTGAACAGTTCATGTTTAGTGTCTTCGAAACTGTAATGAGAAATTTTCTTTAAAGGTATAGGCAGATTTTTTATCACAGTTGTTAAAATACCACATTTATAAACTTGCTGTAGCAACAAATGATGAATGGAAAGCTGAATGAATCTAACATTTACCCCCAGTCAAACAATCTGGGTTAAATGTATCGTTCTTTTGCTCAGTACTTCACCCCAGTTTGGACCCATCCAAATGCGAATCAGTTTTAACCATGGGAACAGTCCAGCTCGAACTGCCAAGCCAGGTCCTCCCGAGAATGAAACAAGCATCCTGAAACAGGGGTATGGAGCCGTGGTACCGCAGCTACCCGCCACCGCCAAGCAGCCAAAAAATCAGCTGCCCCCCACAGCAGGTGCAAGGCCCGCATTCACCGCCTAACGCTCAGGGTGTCCAACCTTGAGCAGGAGATGGAGAGAATGAAGAGCATGCTCAAGAACCTCCACAGGGAGCAACGGGCCAACCTGGCCAAAGGACACCACCGGCAGCAGTAGAGGAGGAGAGACTGTCCCTTGCCCCTTTTTTAAAGATTTTTGGGGGGGTGGGAATTGGGAGTTGGGTTTTTTCTTGGACTATGGGGACTTTTTCACGGACATTCTTTTGGGTTAGGGAGGGGGGTGGGTCGGGTCTTGCGGGATAGTTTATTTTTGTTATGATTGAAATAATTATTTACTTGCAACTTAAACATTGCATATGCGTTTTTACTGTTTTGCGGGGGAGGCGGGAGGGGTTACCTGTTCGTTTGTTTTCCTTAAACTTAACTGGCTGCTTCATTCAAATAGTCTAATTAATCGACCAAATGTTTACAAAAGTAAGTGCCACTCACAGAGTAAGTGAATTCAATTGTCCTACTACTTTAGTAGTACTACTGTCATACTCTGCTCTCTCCTACTCCTCCATTATTCTTCCTCCCCCCCAAATGCTTATCTTACCTGTGATTCGTGTTTGAGAATAAGGCTAGGCACAGGTCTGGCTGCATGGCAACTGGCGATAAAGGTTAGCAATCCTGGGCAGATGAAATGGTATTGTTGTGGTGGTAGTAGTGGTGGTACACAGTGGCAGTACTTAGCAGCATATGAAAAAAAAGAAAATGAAACCTTGAATGGCCTGAGCGGATCATTACAACAGTACGATAGATAGCATAGTACACAAGAACAGTGCCATAATTTAGCCTAACAAATGCTAGTTTCCTAAGTATACTGGTTGCGAGGAGTTTGGCTTTGGCTACTACAAGAAATAGTACTGAAGGTGAAGGACACAGCAGAGTAATCATTCACCATGTGTAGGAGGAGGATGTTCTTGATAATCAATACAGTTGATGGCGGCCATGAAAATCAGATTTGATTTTCAAATAGTCCTGGGCCTGTGTAAAGCTGAGTAAGAATATCTCCTAGGACTCCTTCAACCAGATTTTCTGTTGCTTTGACCTTATCCTCCACAGCAAGTGTGTGGAATTATTGTTGTAATTTACTCATACCTCAATGAAAACCACACAGCCCGGTGGAAGAGGGTTAGGGTTTGAAACTTGGATGGGGATGGTTTTCTGGGTAAAGTTTTGCGGAGAGAGAGAAAAAAAAACACAGCATGGACTAACAACAAATGACGATAAACAAATCTTTGGATACGAAGCTATTCATAAATCTTTTAAGGGACATAAATGAAGTGCATGCACTACTGCATGCATGAAGTTGTTTGCTAAATGGATAGGTTACTGTAAAGTAAGGAGTACTTTCCAGAATGTACTATGAAGAAACAACAATGTGACAGTACAGGGCTGCAGTAATTACACACTTCCACTTGCCTATCTGCCCTCAGAGAGAAGAACCACTTAGTACATTAAATTAGTTTAAAAAATAGCAAAGAAAAAAGTATACAATGGCTGGAGGGATGAATTGAAGCAGAGAGCAAACAAATGCACAGTGTCACACTCACAGAAGTTCACAGCAATAACATTACCTAAAAGATAAGTCGAAATGAAGATGGATACTGAAACTGTATGTTGTTGTAGTTGTCCTGTTGAATTTGGGAAGTTGCATGCATCCAGCCATTCCTCTTTCGCGGTATTCCTCCATTCCATCTGACGTTCCGCCGATCAATGTTGGGGACCAGAAGACACCTTGTCCACTGACTGCCTGGTGGATGCTGAACTGCGGGTCGCTAAGCCTGAGGTCATCCTTTTTGTCATTGCACAGGGTAAAAGTCGGCCTGTAATTTTTGATGGAAAAACAGGAAGTGATATTAAAACACCACAGAGAAAAAAATATAAGGTACTCTGTGTAGTGCAAAAATAACACTTTCAGTTTCAGAGTCAACAGTATTACAAAACATACAAGCATCATTTCGAAAGTGCGTACTCTGAGCCTCCTTTTCCAGGATAAATAAGTGTTGGCAAAATTTGCAAATCTTTCCCCTCAAGCTATGTGTAAAGTGTAAACAGCAATTTCAGAACCCTAAACCTAACCTGAACCCTAACCCTAACCCTAGGCCTAACCCCCCTTTTTCACCATGGATTTTTTCCAAACCACTTGCGCCCGATATAAGACTTTCCCAGCAATGCCCCAAGAGCCGCCAACCCACCTGCAAAAAAGCAGAACCCCCTCAAACAGGCAAAAACCAAAAATGCAAAATCTCATACTTAGCAAAATTTAGGCCTAGTTCCCAAAGCACTCCATGCGCGCTCTGCAGCTAGGCCCTAACTCTCCTTTCCAACCATGGATTTTCTTCAAACCACTTGCAACCAAAATTATGCATGACCAGCATTTCTCAAAGACCCCCCAAACACCAGGAACCCCCCAAACAGCGCCCCAAAAACAGGCAAGTGAGCAAAAACGGAAAAAATTTTCACCATGGATTTTGTTCAAACCACTTGATTCCGATATTAGACCTTCCCAGCAATGCCCCAAGAGCTGCCAACCCACCCACAAAAAGGCAGAACACCCCCAAACAGGCAAAATGCAAAAATGCTAAATCTCACACAGAATATTTTCGGCCTAGTTCCCAGGTCACTCCATGCGCATGCTGCAGCTAGGCCCTAACTCCCCTTTCCAACCATGGATTTTCTTCAAACCACTTGCAACCAACATTAGGCATGCCCAGCATTGCTCTAAGACCCGCCAACACCCCCCTGAAACACTAGGAACCTCCCCAAACAGCCCCCGAAAACACGAAAGTGAGAAAAAAGTCTGAAAAGTGAAAAACTTTTTAAACATTGATTTTGCCCAAACCACTTGATTCCGATATTAGACCATCCCAGCAATGCCCCAAGAGCCGCCAACCCACCCGCAAAAAAGTAGAGCCCCCCCAAACAGGCAAAAATGCAAAATCTCATACTTAGAATATTTTCAGCCTTCCTTCAATTCTGTATAAACGCGCTCTGCAGCGAGGCCATAACTCCCATTTTCCACCATGGATTTCCTTAAAAACAAATGCAATCAAAATTAGACTCTGCCAGCAGTGTTTCCAGACCCCAAAACCCACCCCAAACACCAGGAACCCCCCCAAACAGCCCCCCAAAAACGGGCAAGTGAGCAAAAACGGAAGAACTTTTTCACCATGGATTTTGTCCAAACCACTTGATTCCGATATTAGACCTTCCCAGCAATGCCCCAAGAGCCGCCAATCCACCCGCAAAAAAGCAGAACCCCCCCAAACAAGCAAAAAGCAAAAATGCAAAATCTCATACTTAGCAAAATTTAGGCCTAGATCCCAAATCACTCCATGCGCGCTTTGCAGCTAGGCCCTAACTCCCCTTTCCAACTATGGATTTTCTTCAAACCACTTGCAACCAAAATTAGGCATGCCCAGCATTGCTCAAAGACCCCCCAACCCCACCCAAACACCAGGAACCCCCAAACAGCCCCCCGAAAACACGAAAGTGAGCGAAAAGTCTGAAAAGTGAAAAACTTTTTCAACATGGATTTTGCCCAAACCACTTGATTCCGATATAAGACCATCCCAGCAATGCCTCAAGAGCCGCCAACCCACCCGCAAAAAAGTAGAACCCCCCCAAACAGGCAAAAAGCAAAAATGCAAAATCTCATCCTTAGAATATTTTCAGCCTTCCTTCAATTCTGTCCAAATACGCTCTGCAGCTAGGCCATAACTCCCCTTTTCCACCATGGATTTCCTTAAAAACAAATGCAATCAAAATTAGACTGTATCAGCAGTGCTCCCAGACCCCAAAACCCACCCCAAACACCAGGAACCCACCCAAACAGCCCCCCAAAAAAGGCAAGTGAGCAAAAACTGAAAACTTTTTCACCATGGATTTTGTCGAAACCACTTGATTCCGATATTAGACCTTCCCAGCAATGCCCCAAGAGCCGCCAACCCACCCGCAAAAAGGCAGAACACCCCCAAACAGGCAAAATGCAAAAATGCAAAATCTCACACAGAATATTTTCGGCCTAGTTCCCAGATCACTCCATGCACGTTCTGCAGCTAGGCCCTAACTCCCCTTTCCAACCATGGATTTTCTTCAAACCACTTGCAACCAACATTAGGCATGCCCAGCATTGCTCTAAGACCCCCCAACACCCCCCCGAAACACCAGGAACCCCCCAAACAGCCCCCAAAAACACGAAAGTGAGCAAAAAGTCTGAAAAGTAAAAAACTTTTTAAACATTGATTTTGCTCAAACCACTTGATTCCGATATTAGACCATCCCAGCAATGCCCCAAGAGCCGCCAACCCACCCGCAAAAAAGTAGAACCCCCCCCCCAAACAGGCAAAAAGCAAAAATGCAAAATCTCATCCTTAGAATATTTTCAGCCTTCCTTCAATTCTGTCCAAATGCGCTCTGCAGCTAGGCCATAACTCCCCTTTTCCACCATGGATTTCCTTAAAAACAAATGCAATCTAAATTAGACTGTATCAGCAGTGCTCCCAGACCCCAAAACCCACCCCCAAACACCAGGAACCCACCCAAACAGCCCCCCAAAACAGGCAGGTGAGCAAAAACTGAAAACTTTTTCACCATGGATTTTGCCCAACCCACTTGATTCCGATATTAGAACTTCCCAGCAATGCCCCAAGAGCCGCCAACCCGCCCGCAAAAAGGCAGAACACCCCCAAACAGGCAAAATGCAAAGAATGCAAAATCTCACACAGAATATTTTCGGCCTAGTTCCCAGATCACTCCATGCACGTTCTGCAGCTAGGCCCTAACTCCCCTTTCCAACCATGGATTTTCTTCAAACCACTTGCAACCAACATTAGGCATGCCCAGCATTGCTCTAAGACCCCCCAACACCCCCCCCGAAACACCAGGAACGCCCCCAAACAGCCCCTAAAAACACGAAAGTGAGCAAAATGTCTGAAAAGTGAAAAACTTTTTAAACATTGATTTTGCCCAAACCACTTGATTCCGATATTTGACCATCCCAGCAATGCCCCAAGAGCCACCAATCCACCCGCAAAAAATCAGAACCCCCCAAACAGGCAAAAGGCAAAAATTCAAAATCTCTTACTTAGCAAAATTTAGGCCTAGTTCCCAAATCACTCCATGCGCGCTCTGAAGCTAGGCCCTAACTCCCCTTTCCAACCATGGATTTTGATCAAACCACTTGCAACCAAAATTAGGCATGCCCAGCATTGCTCAAAGACCCCCAACGCCCAAACACCAGAAACCCCCCACACAGCCCCTCAAAAACACGAAAGTGAGCGAAAAGTCTGAAAAGTGAAAAACTTTTTCAACATGGATTTTGCCCAAACCACTTGATTCCGATATTAGACCATCCCAGCAAGGCACCAAGAGCCGCCAACCCACCCGCAAAAAAGTAGAAACCCCCAAACAGGCAAAAAGCAAAAATGCAAAATCTCATACTTAGCAAAATTTAGGCCTAGTTCCCAAATCACTCCATGCGCGCTCTGCAGCTAGGCCCTAACTCCCCTTTCCAACCATGGATTTTCTTCAAACTACTTGCAACCAAAATTAGGCATGCCCAGCATTGCTCAAAGACCCCCAACCCCACCCAAACACCAGGAACCCCAAAACAGCCCCCCGAAAACACGAAAGTGAGCGAAAAGTCTGAAAAGTGAAAAACTTTTTCAACATGTATTTTTCCCAAACCACTTGATTCCGATATTAGACCATCCCAGCAATGCCCCAAGAGCCGCCAACCCACCCGCGTAAAAGTAGAACCCCCCCCCCAAACAGGCAAAAAGCAAAAATGCAAAATCTCATCCTTAGAATATTTTCAGCCTTCCTTCAATTCTGTCCAAATGCTCTCTGCAGCTAGGCCATAACTCCCATTTTCCACCATGGATTTCCTTAAAAACAAATGCAATCAAAATTAGACTGTATCAGCACTGCTCCCAGACCCCAAAACCCACCCCCAAACATCAGGAACCCACCCAAACAGCCCCCCAAAACAGGCAAGTGAGCAAAAACTGAAAACTTTTTCATCATTGATTTTGCCCAAACCACTTGATTCCCATATTAGACCATCCCAGCAATGCCCCAAGAGCCGCCAATCCACCTGCAAAAAAGCAGAACCCCCCCAAACAGGCAAAAAGCAAAAATTCAAAATCTCATACTAAGCAAAATTTAGGCCAAGTTCCCAAATCACTCCAAGCGCGCTCTGCAGCTAGGCCCTAACTCCCCTTTCCAACTATGGATTTTCTTCAAACCACTTGCAACCAAAATTAGGCATGCCCAGCATTGCTCAAAGACCCCCCAACTCCCCCCAAACACCAGGAACCCCCCAAACAGCCCCCCAAAAACAGGCAAGTGAGCAAAAACGGAAAACTTTTTCACCATGGATTGTGTCCAAACCACTTGATTTCGATATTAGACCTTCCCAGCAATGCCCCAAGAGCCGCCAACCCACCCGCAAAAAGGCAGAACACCGCCAAACAGGCAAAATGCAAAAATGCAAAATCTCACACAGAATATTTTCGGCCTAGTTCCCAGATCACTCCATGCGCATTCTGCAGCAAGGCCCTAACTCCCCATTCCAACCATGGATTTTCTTCAAACCACTTGCAACCAACATTAGGCATGCCCAGCATTGCTCTAAGACCCCCCAACACCCCCCGAAACACCAGGAACCCTCCCAAACAGCCCCTGAAAACACAAAAGTGAGCAAAAAGTCTGAAAAGTGAAACACTTTTTAAACATTGATTTTGCCCAAACCACTTGATTCCCATATTAGACCATCCCAGCAATGCCCCAAGAGCCGCCAATGCACCCGCAAAAAAGCAGAACCCCCCCAAACAGGCAAAAAGCAAAAATTCAAAATCTCATACTTAGCAAAATTTAGGCCAAGTTCCCAAATCACTCCAAGCGCGCTCTGCAGCTAGGCCCTAACTCCCCTTTCCAACTATGGATTTTCTTCAAACCACTTGCAACCAAAATTAGGCATGCCCAGCATTGCTCAAAGACCCCCAACTCCCCCCAAACACCAGGAACACCCCAAACAGCCCCCCAAAAACAGGCAAGTGAGCAAAAACGGAAAAACTTGTTCACCATGGATTGTGTCCAAACCACTTGATTTCGATATTAGACCTTCCCAGCAATGCCCCAAGAGCCGCCAACCCACCCGCAAAAAAGTAGAAGACCCCCAAACAGGCAAAAAGCAAAAATGCATAATCTCACACTTATATCATTTTCAGCCTTCCTTCAATTCTGTCCAAACACGCTCTGCAGCTAGGTCATAACCCCCCTTTTCCACCATGGATTTTCTTCAAACCACTTGCAATCAAAATTAGACCTTTCCAGCAGTGCTCCAAGATCCCCCGACCCAGCACTGCAAATCTAGAACACCCCCAAAGAAACCCCCAAAAACCTGCAATACTGGTATATTCAAAACATGGCAAATTGCGCTGTTCACAAAAAACACAAAAAACAAACAGCAATTGGTTTCAACAGAGACAGACAGCCATTGCTGTCCACTGCATGCCATCTTCTCATTATTCATTACCTGTTCTACTTTTTGTCCACATCTTCTTCGGAAAGTGAGGGCCCACAGGGCAGCCTCTCCTGTCAATTTCAGAAGTAAGTCTGTCAACAATCACCAAGCATGTAGTCAGTCAATAATGTCAGTCCCACTTGAGGGGACTCATCTACGAAGATAAAGTTTATTTATTCTCCATAATCCATCCATCTGCCTTGAGGGAAATGGATAGGGGGAGCCTGGAGGAGGAGGATAGAGGAGCATGATTGAGTTGTGAACTTGTGAACATCAGGAATGCAGACTGCGGCACCTTCAAATCAATAAGGAAAATAAGATGAAGACAGTGCTGATGATGGACTTGTTGTGATTAGGTTATTAGAGTTTTGTTGTGGTAAAAGTTGCAAAACAAAGAAAGACTCACAGGAATAAAAGTGAATAAGGATGAAAAAAAGGAATTCATTTTCAGGCCTCGGTGTCAGGGAAGTAGAGCTCGTCCTCAAAGCCTATGAATTGAGACGGGAGTAGGTCAGGTAACAGAGAAGAGCATCCGTCGGCGTCACCTAAGTCGGTGTCCTCTTCTTCCTGCGTGCATTCACGTATTTTGTAATCGGGTGGTATGAAGTGCTGATTCATCTTGATTATTGTTAACCTCTCCACATTTTTGGGCGAGAGGCGGGTCCTTTTTGAAGTTACAATGGCACCAGCAGCACTGAAAACACGTTCAGAAGACACACTTGCGAGTGGGCAAGACAAATAATTTAGAGCCATGTTGGTGATCAGTCGCCATACAGACCTTTTCCTATACCAATACAGCAATGGTTTCTCATTAAGACAGACCTCCATTGGGTCATTCAGATAGTTCTGCACCATCGACTCAAGGTTCTCCAGGGTTGCTCCACTTTGCGTACCATCTGTGGCCTTTACAGCAGTGGACCGAGCAAACCCTTGCTGAGTTAGCCAATCCGCTTCCGACAATTTATTTTTTGGCCTGGTGCAGGTGAGGATGATGACACGGTTGCTGGTGTCGATAACGGCTGTGAGGGAAAGTGACTCCCTTCGGCCACGGATTCAGAAGTGGAACTTGACACTGGATGGCCTGCTGATTCAGTTGTACTTGTGCTACCTCCTTGAAATTTCTGCCGCTCTTTTTCGAACCGAGTGGCTGACACAGCGAGACAATGTTTGTACTTTGAAACATCTGCTACATCAAAAGGAATGAATACTTTGCTGGCCACTGCCTTTTTGTACCGTGGATCCAGAATAGTGGTACAAATGTAATGTTGTTCTGTATGTATGTTTTTAAGCCTTTCATATTTAAGTAGGCACCTTAATAACTTCTCCGCCAAATCATATGCTTCTCGCTTTTCAGCATCATCTCTGAACGTTGAAGACACGTCCTTCAGTTGGTGCTCTAGCATGACCAACAATGGGATAGCTTTGCCCAAAGAACAGTCCTCCCTGCTGACTTCAAGCGTGAAGCATGTCTGTCAGGCATGCAATTAGCTTCCATTCCTCCAACTCTAGCCTCATGTCTTTCTGAGTAGAACCCAGTTTATAGACATACTCATGTATTACCCCCCACTGCTCAGACAGACGCTCAAGCATGTAAAAGGTTGAGTTCCAACGTTTTGTCACCTCCTGGACTAGTCCTTTGACTGGCAGTTTACGTTCATGTTGAATGCTCCTCAGCTGCTTCCGGGCCTTAAAAGAATGGCTGAAATGTGTGCAGATTCTTCGGCAGATGGTCAGTAATTTGATGACTGTGTCTTCTTTTTTCAACAATTCTTGCACCACAATGTTAATACTGTGTGCCAAACACGGCACTCTGAAATATTCACCATCAGTCATGGCCCTAACTATATTACTGCCATTATCCGTGGAAACATAACCAACTATGCGATTTCTTGGATGCAGCCATTCATTGACCTTCCTGTTAAACTCCTCCAAAAGGTTAGCTGCAGTGTGAGATTTCTCCATGGCAAACATGCCTACTGTTGCATGTTTGCGAGTTGCTTGAAAAACTGTGTCCGTGTCAACACCGGCTTGCTTTAACTGTTGTTTGACCCCTACAAAAGAGACCCAGTGTGCAGTGATGCACATGTAATCAAGGGCTTGGCAACTGGTCCACATGTCTGTTGTCATGTGGATAGTGTGCACAGCACTCTATATTGATGTAGTGCTGGAACAGCAACCCTGGCAAAATAGGACCGGCTAGGAACCTTCCATTTAGGGCAGACTGTTGCCAAAAATTCAAGAAAACCCACCTCTTCCACGAAAGAGAAAGGGAGAAGGTCCAGCGCTAGCATTTTAGCCAGCTTTGCGTTATACAGGCGTACCGTTGGGTGGTTGCGTTCAAATGGCGCATCCGACCAAAACAGGCTGCTAATGCTGGGCTTGAACGTTTTACGTGATGATGATGGTGCAGACTTCACACCAGTTAGGCTCATTGATTTAGTTTTTTGCATTGGTGTCTGTCCTACACTCTTAGTGTGCCTCATACATGTTGCAGGGGTAGAGGGTGTGGGCGCTACCACTGCAGTGCTGCTGCCAGGGGTACTGGGTGTACCAGAAAAAATGTCAGTCGTTTCTTGACTTCCCCCTGCACAATCAGCCCCTCGTCGTCAGCATCAGATGCAATGTGAATGGATACATTTGGATCAGTTCTACTTTGGACTTCCTAGATGTTACTTAGGTGTGCATACCACTGGATAGGGTGGTGTTATTTGAGATGACCTCTCTGGCCTCCAGTACCATAGTTGGTACCAAGCTTACCCCGACTAACTGATACTTTACAAATCGAACAAACAACCATGTTTTCCGCCCTTTGGCTAACAGTAAAGAAGTCCCAAACTGGGGACTGGAAATGTCTGCTGGTGGTTGAGGTGCTACTTTGACTTTCAATGCCAGATGAAGTGGAGGATGGGTGTGGCTGAATTCGATTCTGTTGTTCGCTTACAGCACCACTACTTGAGCTAATGGAGGTCGAGCTGGTTGGAGGTCCATGCCAGCCCTTATGACGAGAAAATATGGAAGCTCTAGGTCGTGCTGGTGTTGTAGTTAACTGCGTTGGTGGTGGTACCAGTGCCACGCTGCCCACATCCCGCTCAGCAGCCATTTGGGATAGGGTGAAAATGTCTGTCTGCTGCATGCCCGCTGGGGCTGGAGAGAAGTCTGTGATGACTGGGTTGTCGTCAGACTGTTCATCAGCAGCAGAAGACACCACTTCTTGTTCATCATCATCACACATAAGTCGAAGCCTTGCGGGAACCTTCCTTTTAGGCTTAGCTCCCTTAGTCGGCTCATGGCGTGCCTCACTCTCAGACTGCATTTGTGGGTTCCGATCAGAATCAAGGTCATCAGAATGAAGTGGGCTTGAAGAAGAACTTGTAGTAGCAGTAGCCCTCCTTGACCTTTATCTTGCTGGGGATCTAGAAGACAATGGATCATGCTCAGGAGGAGTGGATTCCTCGGATGATACCTCCACTTGAATATCAATTTCCTGATGTGCCCCTACTTCTGGAGGAACAAGCGTTATAGGCAGTTGTGCCGTTCCATGAACCTCTAGTTGCACCTCTACAATCACCTCCCCATGCACCTCTCCATGCACCTCTCCATGCACCTCTCCTTGCGCCTCTCCTTGCGCCTCTCCATGCGCCTCTCCATGCGCCTCTCCTTGCGCCTCTCCTTACGCCTCTCCTTGCCCATGAACTTGCGCTTGTACTAGTTGCACCTCTGGTTGTCTTTGCGGCTGTGGTTGTTGAACACTCGTCAGCTGAGTTACACCCGGCGTTAATTGGATGGTACTTTCTTGTGATGAGCCAACATCACTGGTCGATGGCGATTGAACAACCAAAGTGACTGCCGCAACAGCACTCATGGTCTTGGACCTAACTTGGCATGGTAGCACTGAGCCCAATGAAGCAGAGGTGCTGCTTCCAACTTGGTCCTACGGACACCTTTCTTTGGGGCCATCTTCTTCAGATGTCAGAACAGCAGGCCGCAGTTGCACGAGTTGCAGAGTTGTCTTGTCTGTGGCCACACGTGACGTCACGTGACGTTGTGCTGCACACACCGCTGCAGGACTTCTTCCTGGCACTGGTGGTTCTCTTGTGCATCTAAAAGCAATGGAAGCCAGAGGAACATCAGTTAAACACCCCAAAAAGTAAAAAAAAAAAAAAAAATCACCACAATCCAATTCCATCCATGCCCTCAATGATGTTTAAATTCAAGACACCCCACAGAAAGACTAGGTCCATGCACCGCTGACTACCCCTGGGCATAATTGTTGAAAGCAAGACAAATTGGGTGCAGGGCTGAGCACACTGCCTGGCTTCAAAATGGCCCCTTGACCCCCACCACATGGCCAGGCCCTGCCTGGACCAGGCCTCAAAATGGCCCCCACCTACATGGCCAGGCCCCAACACCACCCCAAAAAGTCGAAAAACACACAAAAATCACCACAATCCAATGCCATCCATGCCCTCAATGATGTTTAAATTCAAGATACCCAAAGAAACACTTGGTCCATGCATCACTTTATGAAGCTGAGTTATGGGGCCTGGGTAATATGGAGTCCTTGTCTAAGGCAGAGAATAAATTTATTAAGGACGTCCTGGCAATCCCGATGAGTACCCCGACAGTTCCGGTGCTCATGGACGCGGGCTGTAAATCAATTAAGGACTTGGCCCGCCTCCGGCCTCTTTTACTGTGGGCTGGCCTGTGGAGGGTCCCGGAATTAAAATCTTATGCAGACGGGCTGGTAGAGGTAATGCACTCTGATGGCTGGCAGAAGATTAAATGGCTCAAGGACATTAAACACCTGCTTGGGGACCTGGGATTGGGTTTTTGTTGGTCCACCCACTCAGCTCCCCCGAAGGAGACCCTGAAAAAAATATATTGGGAATGGGTTTCCTCAAAGCTCATCAGCAATCAGCGCCACTGCAATTCCACCGCAGCTTACCTGAGACTAAAAGATGTTGTTGCCTTTGAACCCTTTCTGGACATTATTACCATCCCCATGGATCGGGCTCTCTATATTAAATTCAGACTAGGGACTCTACCCCTAGCCGATCTCGTCTCCAGATGGAATTCGTATAAGCAGGTATCACGCAACTGTGCCCTATGTACTGACAGACCCGAAACTGTGGCACACTTCCTCTTTGAATGCCCGGATTATGTGCGCCCTAGATCCCACTGGCTCAAACCACTTTGTAGAGAGATGGGTACTCGTCAGTATTCGGTGGCCTAACGGATTTTATTAACTGATACAGTTCCTCCCATTGTTTGCGCTGTTTCTAAATTTTTTAAATGGACTTGGTTAATTCGCCTAAAAAGACTGTCCATATCGATTTAATCCCTTTTTAAACTAATTTATTCTGATTAATTGCTATTTTTACTTGTTGATTATAATGTACAGTCTATGTCTTATGATGTGCTGTTTTATATATTTCTGTGTAATGCTTTTATGATATGCATATCGAAATAAAGCAACCAACCAACCAACCAACCATGCACCACTCACTACCCCTGGGCCTAATGGAAGAAAGCAAGGCAAACTGGGTGCAGGCCTGAGCACACTGCCTGGCTTCAAAATAGCCCCTTGACCCCCACCACATGGCCAGGCCTCAAAATGGCCCCCAACCACATGGCCAGGCCCCAACACCACCCCAAAAAGTCAACGAAAAACACTCAAAAATCACCACAATCCAATGCCATCCGTGCCCTCAATGATGTTTAAATTCAAGATACCCCACAGAAAGACTTGGTCCATGCACCACTCACTACCCCTGGGCCTAATGGAAGAAAGCAAGGCAAACTGTGTGCAGTACTGAGCACACTGCCTGGCTTCAAAATGGCCCCTTGACCCCCACCACATGGCCAGGCCCTGCCTGTACCAGGCCTCTCAATGCCCCCCACCCACATGGCCAGGCCCAACACCACCCCTAAAAGTCAAAAAACACTCAGAAATCACCACAATCCAATGCCATCCGTGCCCTCAATGATGTTTAAATTCAAGACACCCCAAAGAAAGGCTTGGTCCATGAACTACTGACTACCCATGGGCCTAATGGAAGAAAGCAAGGCAAACTGGGTGCAGGCCTGAGCACACTGCCTGGCTTCAAAATGGCCCCTTGACTCCCAGCCACATGGCCAGGCACTGCCTGGACCAGGCCTCAAAATGGCCCCCACCCACATGGCCAGGCCCCAACACCACCCCAAAAAGTCAGAAATCACCCAAGAATCACCACAATCCAATGCCATCCATGCCCTTAATGATGTTTAAATTCAAGACACCCCACAGAAAGACTTGGTCCATGCACCACTCACTACCCCTGGGCCTAATGGAAGAAAGCAAGGCAAACTGGGTGCAGGCCTGAGCACACTGCCTGGCTTCAAAATGGCCCCTTGACCCCACCACATGGCCAGGCCCTGCCTGTACCAGGCCTCAAAATGGCCCCCACCCACATGGCCAGGCCCCAACACCACCCCAAAATGTCGAAAAACACTAAAAAATCACCACAATCCAATGCCATCTATGCCCTCAATGATGTTTAAATTCAAGACACTCCACAGAAAGACTTGGTCCATCCACCACTCACTAGCCCTGGGCCGAATGGAAGAAAGCAAGGCAAACTGGGTGCAGGCCTGAGCACACTGCCTGGCTTCAAAATGGCCCCTTGACCCCCAGCCACATGGCCAGGCCTTGCCTGTACCAGGCCTCAAAATGGCCCCCACCCACATTGCCAGGCCCCAACAACACCCCAAAAAGTCGAAAAACACACAAAAATCACCACAATCCAATGCCATCCATGCCGTCAATGATGTTTAAATTCAAGACATCCCACAGAAAGACTTGGTCCATGCACCACTCACTACCCCTGGGCCTATTGGCTAGTGAGGCTTTACAGGCACCCCAAAATAAAAATAAAATCAACATAACAGTGAGATAAAATTCCATGACATAAATGAGAATTAAGTTAAACAACAAATCACAGAAACAGTTGTATCATGCACCCATGACTAACCCTGGGCCTACTGGATACTGTGGCTACCCACAATATATATTGTTTTAAACTTGTGAAAAAAGTTTTAAAACTGTAGTTGCAGCAACTGCAATGCCCCAAACAAACAACACCAACTTACTTGTAAAATCTCAAGTCCAAAAGTGATCCAAACTCCAAAGTTCAAAAAGTCCTCAAATACAAATATCCAGCAGCAGCCACAAAAAGTAATCCTTCCAGCTCCAGATCCAAATCAAAAGTGACCAGAAGATGGACAAAGCACTGGGAGGAGCCTGCTGGACAGGAACAGGAAGTTGGAGACTCTGGGGCACTTCCTTCCTCCCATTCCCCCCCCAAAATGGACTCCTTCCACAAAAAAGTGTAGCCAAATCTCAATCTGAGGAGTTATTCTGATCAAAATCATGATTTTCAGAAGGTTTATGCTGCCTGCGGTGGATTTCTTTTGCAGAATTGCAATTTTTGCAATTTCGGGAAAGCAAGCAGTTCAAATCTCCCGCCGAATGTCAGCTGCGCACCGCATCTACGTGTTCGGCATTGTTTACAATGGCAAAAAGATTCACCCCCAGTCACAGATCTGGGTTTAATCCATCGTTATTTTGCTCACCAAGACATGGCTATATGCAAATCAGTCTGGCCCTGTGCCTCATGGGAACAGTCCAGGCCGAACTGCCAAGCCATGTCTTCCCTGGACCGGAATGAAGCATCCTAGCACCGTTTTCTGGCTATCAGACGTCTTCAGCCAGGATAGCTTGACTCCAGTGGCCTAGTGTGCACGGGACGCACGTCTGAGCATACCCTTCCCACATAGGGTGAACAGCAAAACACACAAGATGATGGACGGAATGTCATTCACAGATCTGGGTTTAATCCATTGTTATTTTGCGAAGGTCTAACTTTACAATATTTAGTACAAAGGGTGTTTACTACTCGTAAATACTCTTTGTGAATACCAAAAGTTGAACTTTACGACTTTCAGTGAATACTAAAATATGTAAAGTTAGACTTTTGTCTCACTTTATGTTTGTGGTCGGGGCCCAGTGTGTGTCCCCTTTAAGTACCTGGCAAATCTGAGGACAGCCTGGAATTCATGCGCATTACATACTTGCAAGTCTAAGCCGATGACGTTGAATAAAAGGGTCTCATATAACCATCACAAAATGAAACATCAAGACAGACCATTGGAAGGAGATTGAAATAATTCAAAGCTGTTATCTCAACGCACCACTCAATTGGACACAACAGCTAAAATATAAGACTTGCATGCCCAGATAAATGGTGCAGATAATTCAAATAAATAGGCCTATATGGGGATGGTCACTCATAGTCTAGTGACAAGCTTGCTGGTACCTTAACCCTCAAATGAGCTGTGTGAGAACCTCTTTCCTTATCTGACAACCAAATGAATGCATCCTGCTCACTTTACCTTGGCTGATGACTTTTGCCCAATATTACCTGCCTGTGCTGCCCCTCTTTGTGTTCTTACCATTCACTGATGATGATGTAAGGTGATCTTTATGTCCTTCAAAAAGTCATCCCCGCCATCAAATGCCAGTAATGCGTAAGCAGTGAGCCTGGTTCTCTATTACATTTCATCCACAAACCTGCTACCTACAGGATTAATACCTCTGAATCCTTATCTTAACCACTAAATGAAAATACATAGACATAGGACATCGTTAAAACCTCTCCAAGACTTATCACCAGTTTCAAAGACGCGTGAAACAGTTATCTGTCAACAGCCTTCACAGTTGGAAGCAAATGGCCTCATATGGGACGTTCAGTGGGTCTCATTGGCCTCTTGACCCCTCACAGTTCAATTACTTGAAGCATCAATGAGGAAAAACTCAATACCTCTGGTTCCTCATTTCATCACTATCAGCCACAAGGTGCTCCTCAAAAGTCTCATTTCATTGACACCATCTCTATAGGACCATTTATTTGACCTTTTTGCTATTGATCTTGTAATTTTAGAAAAGCTCTGCAGAAAACCTTGTGATGTCCTCTGTTTTTTTGTATCAGCCACAAAGATGGTTGAAAACATATTACCTTCAGAATTGCAGCTGAAGATCTCCCTGAGTGGTGCTATCAATGGAAGGAATCTATCAGCCATGCATGTTGATATAAAGGTGGCATACCCATGGTAAGAATCTGCAGTGTAAAGAGACATCATCTGGTTGTAGATATCTGACTAATAGACTAAAGGGAAGAAATAGAATTGAGGCAGGCACAAGAGGGCTGGAAGGCTGCTTGGAGAAGTGTTTTTTGTGGTTTCTTGAATTTAAGACATATGTAGAGAAAGCGGTGAAGAGCTTTAATGAGATGCTTTAAACTTCTACATTTTTGTAATAATACGAACAGGCTGGAATTGAGTGGTTGAGAAGATACAAGGCAAAAAAGAATGACAGGTAGTTCAGAGCTCAGTCATCGATGATGTTGTGGGTGAGGCTGTTTCATTGACAAGGAGGCAGTCACGTATATCCCAGCACATGTGTGATGTGGTCAAGTTGTTTCAGGCCGATAAGAAGATAGTCAGAAATAGTTTTAATATCTTGTTATTTAATACTGAAATGCTTTTGGGTCTAACTACTTATTTTAATATATTTTGTGAAATCATTAGTGACCGTTCCCAAAAGGAACTTTGCATCATTCAATAAACTCAAAAAATTTCCTTTGATTACTTTTATCTACATCTGGTCAATAATTTTTGGGAAATCATTATTAGAACAATGTGGGGGATAGTATTGAAATGGTTGTATTGCACATAGATGCATGTTTGTGTTGAACAGGCTTTTCTGTCCCTACAAAGGCAGACTGGGATTAAACCTTTGATCTGTCAGGATGGGGTGGATGGAGCTCAGTTGAAGTTGAATGATGAGACGCTCTGTGCATTGGCTCATCATTGTGAACAAATATTAATAACTAGGCAGGGGAGCCGGATCAATTTCACTTCTGTTTGTGTTAGGAGCATCTCAGGGTAACATCTCTGGTGGATGGACCAGAGGTTTCCTCACCAGCAGGTGCATGAACTAGGGTACTGCATTTTTCTGGATTTCATGGGCTATTGTATCTTTTTTACTTCCATTACCCAACAGCCATGCTACATACAAGAGTCATCTCAACCAAAAAGAAAAATAATTGAGTCAGTTTATTTTGTCCAAAAGTGTCCTGTTTCTAATTTCAGATGCTGCACTATGTGAGGCGTGTGCGCTTTAACACGAAATCTGGGAAGGAAATCTTTTTTGATGAAAACGGTGATGCGCCACCGGTTTTTGATTTGGTAAACGTCCAGATCTCCTCTGAGGGCAATGTGAGACTGGTGAAGGTGGGGACCTATGACTTCAACTCCCCTGAAGGGAAGCAGATCAGGCTGGAGGAGGATACCATGATGTGGGCCACAGGGGACAACCAGGTGAGAATCTTTTGTGATTCCTTCATTAAAAAAGGGACAGATAGTAATGCCTGACACAAGGAAACAGACACTGGGGTTCCTAATGTTTTTAACTCTGACCCAGCTCATTACCGCCCACTATGATTCACTTTTTACCCACCCCCTCTCCCTCCTTCTATTCTCTCACTCCCCTTCTCTACACCCTCTTCTCTCCCTAATGTAAACTCCCTTTTATCCCTCTTATTATCCCGTTGTTTCTCTACCCCCTCTAGCATTTAATTCAATGTTTTACCTTTTTGTGAATTTTTTTGCACATTGTAAATTGTTTATTATTCCTTAATATGTCTACCTACCTCGTAAAGCGCTCTGATACTCTTGGGTCCAGCAGCGCCATATACAACTTCCTAAATAAATAAAATCAATGGATAGCAATGAGGTGCATTTATTGCTTTACTTTCTCAAATACACTTCTCAAGGAGATGTTCCTTAAAATGTTAAAATGTCTTAAGCTCTGAAACTAGCCGGAGACAATCCATCTGTCACTCCAGTGTAACAAGAACATAGAAGATAAAGTGAACATCATAACCCAAAAAGAGGAATAAAGTATTTAAATATCCCCTTTTCCACTGTGGCTTGTGATGCAGCCCGCAAAAGGGCTACATGAAAAGCCACAATAGAAAACGGGATAGTTTTTAACATCCATGCACCGTGTGCCAGGCACCATGGGGTACATGAAACACGGTGCATGGATCTTTGGGGTATACTACGTGTCACCCCCAGGCCACATCAAAAAAAAAACATGGGGAAGAGGGCCTACTAGAAGCCCCCAAGGCCCCTTTCCATGTAAGGGGGACTGCCATGAAAAGGCTGGCGGACCAGGCCTGCGCAGGCACCACCCCCATTGTAAGGATTACGGTCTGTCCGATGCCCAGAGGGGCTCCTAGTAGCTCTTGAAGGCATCAATCTATCCCTCTGACTGCTGCAGTCCGACTCACCGCAGAGTAATATAGCGGTCAGGAAACTATCACGGCTGTTGGGCCGACCGCTACCAACAGCCTGTCATTGGAGGTCCGCCCGACGTCCTGATCCGGTCCATAATGTTGTTTATAAAGACACTCTCTCAGGCACAGAAGATTTCATGTACTAGAATGCAGCTCATCAGACAATATGTGCTCATATCAGGAAATTACCATTGAAAGAAATTGGGTTACCGGCTGAGGGAGTGAAAACCCTACTCAAGCAGCAATCCAATTTTTTGCCAGGGTGAAGTCACAAGCAAAACCCCAAATTAACCTGGGTTTAAAAACCCTCCGGTAGCTTTGCTTGGAAGCAGTCAAGCTTAACTTGGAGGCAATGTGTAAAGTATTTATGCAGCCAAGTTCTTGAGCTGGATGTGGGTTATCAGATCGTATACATTCCCAGCGACCTGATGAACCCTTAATGGCAACTGTAATTGAGTCTTTGATATTCTACTTTTGACTCTTGGGCTATTTTAACTGTTTTAAAGGTTTTAAACATATGAAATACCTTTTTATGTACAAAGTACCTGTTGTTATTACTTTTTGTTATTGTTTTATAATTTGCTATTCTATATATTCTTCTTTTTTAACATGACCAGTATGAATCAGTTCTTGATCACGATTGTTCTTATATAATACCAAATGTTTTTATACCTTCTATTATTGCTTTGTTCTATGGCTGAAAAGCACTCTATTCTACTTTACACCTGCTTGTATGACACATGTTGCCGAATGAAGCTTTTTTTGGATTGGATTAGATTGGTATTTATGCAGCACTTAAAATAGTAATAGAGTAAAAAACAACACTAGGAAAGTCCAACACCAACTCAAAAATATAACTCAAATGTAAGAAATTATTTAGGACCAGAACAACAAAAACACAATCACTAGAACCAGAGATTCACAAGCTCAAAGAATTTTGGTGAAAATAGTGTGAGAAAGCATATAGCTCCAACTCTGATTTTCTGATTGCAATGGACTGGGACAAAATCACAAGTTCAGGTCACCTATGATGGAGCGCGTACCAGAAAGGGGGATCAAGTTAGACCCAATTAACAAAATGCCTTAATTCCTGTTTGCATCGCAATATGAAGTCCCTTGTCGAGGATGTGCTATGCAGCAGAGGTGATGCAAGGCCTTGCGTCGATCAATGGGAGGCTTTGTGAAGTCCTATGAGGAAATACGTTTTGCAACGGTGAGTCTGAGGGGCCGTAGCAACAATGTGAGGTCATGCGTGGAGAGTGGAGATGCACCAAACAGGGATGGTTCCGAGGAGCTGTGCACTGCAGTGCAAGGTCCTGCATCTTAGATGCATTACTCAGCGGTGTTCCTGATGAGCAGTGGGGCTTTGACGCTATGTCTTGTGTTGGGGATGCGTTGTGCAGCGCTCCGACATAGAGCTTGTGAGGCTTTGTATCACACTGCATCGGTTCTGCTGGGACTACGTATGGGCTGGCAGAGATGTTTAAGCCCACTTCCAAGTGTTCAGGACTGAGGTGTCACTACTTGGAGGGTGCAGTACTAAATGGGTCAGGCGAACCAGTCCCCCGGATGTGTGCACCTTCAATGAAACTGTGTGTTTCTTATCTCAATTCCACCTTGCAAGAACACAAAATTCTGATAATTGTTGCTTTTTGATTAATTAATCAATTCTTTCATTCATCTGCAATCTTATAATTTATTTTTTCATGATTCCATAATTCTGTAGTCACGCAGTGCTATTGTGAAACCCAATGCAGTTCGGGTCAGTCAAGGACCCTTCATCAGGGGTCTAAAGAAAAAAATACAAGAGCACCAGATCAAGCTGTGATATATCATTGCCATTTCAAAAACATAAATAGATTATATCTCTTGAAAATCATCATCTCAGGTATCAATGAAGCTTGTAAATGCACATAAAAACTCATCACAATCCTGAAGGGGTAACAAGATCATATGAACGTTAAAACACAGTTGTTTCACATGGTCAATATTCTCAAAACACTCACGCTAGAGATTCTACGGTGGATATGCCCTCAACTATTAAGTGCACGTTATGAATGAACGCCAAGTCTGTTGTTATGCGCTAGCTGTTAATGATTGTGAAAAGTCAACGCTTCCCAGCAGTAATCCAACCTCCTTCACCCATCATTACCGTGCTATGTCCTTGAAAAGGACCCTCAGCTCTTAACCAGCCCTTGTTTCTCCTGTAGTGTTTCTCTCATCACTTACTTCAAAGTGTTGCCATAATTAAGCACCAGCGTCTTGGTGGAAACTCCTTTGTGCGTAGGGCTGGCTTGGCCTGGAACCTACTTCCTTTAGCCCTGAGGACTACTCAGGTCCCAGTGTTTTTTAAAAAAAAACTCAAGACCTTGCTGTTTTAACCTGATACACGTTCATTCTCTCTCCAGGAGCTAGCGCCGGGACACTTTGAGTAGCTGTGTGCTTTACAAGCTTAATAAACATAAACATAAACAAACATTCATTCTACTGTCGGTCCAGCCTTGCGTGTTGCCGTATACAGAGTGCTTCCATGTTCATTATTTAAAAATCTAGTGTCCACCAAACATCACACATCATCGTGCACTCACTCTGCACGTGATGCGGGAGTGCAGTCACTGCGTCCATACTCTTCACGTGATTCTCTAGCCCAATCACCGTGGCACTACCCATTGGTAAACACACGTCATCCCGCAATCACTCAGCTCATGACACGGGAGCGCAGACTCTCATAGCCTGACGTCTATACTCTTCCTGTGATGCTCTAAACCAGGAGTACTCATAGTACGGCCTGCGGGCCACCAACGGCCTGGCAAGCCTACCTTACTGGCCCACAGACCTTGCAGACATGTACCAGTTTAAAAGTAAATAAATTCAAGAGTGTCTGCCTGGACTCGGAGAGGCTCTGCTCTATGGGGGCTGGGCCGGGAGTGGAGCTGCAGGGGCCTCAGAAGAGGTGAAACAAAGCAAAGCCTCATTAAAAAGTTAATGGTGGAGTGCTCCGGTGCGGCTGTGTGCGCGCCAGGCATGCTGTCTCATCCCGAGTTGCCACACACGAGGGGGGGAGCCCTTTGAACTCAATGGGCGCTGCACACTTGTATGTGGCACTTCAGCGGCCCGTCTGTGAAACAGCCTTCCATTTGAAATTAGGAAAATTCACAAATTGCTGGTGTTCCACAAGAAAATCAAGACCTGGCTCTTTCCGAGGGTATAATCCCCCAGGGGCAATAGTAATAGACTCCTATTGATACACCCTTCTCTTGCTCTCATGGCTGATTGCTTTCCTTTGAACCTTTCTCTCAGCGCCAGGATGTCCGCAAGGTTACAGTGTGCTCTACAAATGACATAAATAAATAAATTATGTTTCCTTCAGGGCTTTCACCTGGCACGCAGGTTTCTGGTGGTCACATACATAAGCTTGCTCTTTACTCTTAACAGTGTCCAAAGCTTCACTTTACACCCAGCGCACGGCTGGAGCCGGGCCTTTGGAAGCATCTGCGGTTGCGGGGAGCAGTCCTCCCGCTTCTTTTTCTGCTCTCTTGTAATCCGAGAATTGTTGGACAATTACAGTGACCAGGACACAAAGACAAACCCCGTGACTGATTGAACAGGCATGAACTTCGAGATCACTCTGTGCAGCTCGTGCTCCCCCGAGTAGCATTTGTTTTATTGACACTGTAGGGATGAAATTCTGAGTCAGCCCAGTTTTACTTGGAATCTCTGCCCTCCGGATTACACTTGATCTCTGCCACTGCGCTCCAGCCAGCTCTTGTGCACCCTCTACATTAGGGTGTCATTAATAACGTGCTGCTGATTTTGAGAAGGGTGGGGAGGATGGTTCGATGTGTGCAGCAAAGAGCTCTTGCTTTTTGTGATATTTATAATAGAATTATTACACCTCGTCTAGACAGAGATAGGGAGACGGAGATGGAGAGAGAGGGAGAGAGTCAGGGGAGGACGAGGGAGAGACAGAGGGAGGGAGAGTCAGGGGAGGGTGAGGAAGGAAAAGAGTCAGGGGAGGGTGAGGGAGGGAGAGACAGAGGGAGGGAGTCAGGGAGGGCGAGGGAGGGAGAGAGAGGGAGAGTCAGGGAGAGCGAGGGAGGGAGAGGGAGGGTCAGGGGAGAGCGAGGGAGGGATAGATAGAGGGAGGGTGAGGGAGGGAGAGACAAGGGGGGCGAGGGAGGGAGAGAGTCTGGCGAGGAAGGGAGAGAAAGTGGGAGGGAGAGTCGGGGGAGGGTGAGGGAGGAGAGAGAGGGAGGGACAGTAAGGGGAGGGCAAGGGAGAGAGAGGGTGAGGGGAGGTTAGGGAGGGAGAGAGTCAGGAGAGGGTGAGGGCGGGAAAGAGAGGGTGAGTCAGGGTAGGCGAGGGAGGAAGAGAGAGGGAGGGTCATGGGAGGGCAAGGGAGGGAGAGATAGAGGAAGGGAGAGAGTAAGGGGAGGGCAAGGGAGAGAGATGGAGATGGAGGGAGGCACAGAGGCAGGGAGTGAGGGAGACCGAGGGAGGGAGGGAGACAGAAGTAGGGAGGGAGACAGAGCGAGAGAGGCTAGGAAACAGAGAGAGAGAGAAAGAGAGAGGGAGGGAGCGAGAGGGAGACAGAGAGGGAGACAGAGAGGGGGAGAGAGGGAGTGAGGGAGAGGCAGGGAGGGAGAGAGAGAGAGGGGGGGGAGGGGAGAGGGACAGAGGGAGAGAGAGAGAGAGAGAGAGAGAGAGAGAGAGAGAGAGAGTTGTTTGTATGCTGGGTCTGGTGGCTCAGTGGACGAAGACACTCGCTGCAGGGGCCTGTGTACAACCTCATGGTCACAGTTTTTTTTGGGCTCCAGCCCCGCTCCCTCTCTCACTGACCCCGCCCCACTGGTGCAGCCATCGGCCACAAACCACACTGTAAATTTGGCCCCTGAGCGATAGTTTGTGTGTACCCATGCTCTAAGCCAATCAGCATGATCCACCTGTGTAACCATAGTGACCCATTAGTTTCCAAAACAATACTCCCACTCAAAATGAACAATGAATTTGCTGCCAATGTTCGATCAACTATTTGGCTACTCCCATTGTTGATTCGACCTTAAAGTTTTGTCCACTCAAAAATTAAACTAAATCTGTGAAATCTGACTGCTTAATAAACTCCACAATATGTAATGGGATTTTCAATCCCATAAAGATAAAACATGATTTTTGATTACAAAATATCAACTACAACATATCATCCTTTATAACAAATTCGACGCGGTCATTCATCACATATGGTTGTATGGAATCTAAAATAATTCTGCTCTCAATAATTGCTTATTCTGGTCCATATTACAAAATTGCTCAATGACTTCCAAAATTGTAAATCTCACTTGGGCTATTTGATGACCGGCTTTACGCCAGTGTGTAGCCACTGTTGACTTTATGTTTTTCATTCTAATATTGCTTTTATGTTCCATCATCCTAATTTTGACTTTGCGTTCCGTCTAGGCCCACTTTTGTGCAGTAATGGTAAAAAAGCCTTTTTCCACCCGCGAGCAGCGGTACTTACGTCCGCCACATTAGTATAGCAAAACATAGGTCGTTTCCCGTCCGCCGTGGAGCGCCGGGCACCGCCATCATAGTGTGCCCGCCATCGTGGCGGTGGGAGCCAATGGACACTCTCCGCTGTGCGGAATGACGTCCGCCCCGCTCCACAAATTAGGATGGCCCAAACAGGCAAATGCACCGCAGCGGAGACACCGCCCAACCAGAGACGGTGGAAACTCGACAGCGGAGCAGGATAGCAGAGACCCGATCATGAACGCCATGGACCCAGTTCTACATATGCATCCGGTGATGTACCCGCTGCAGCACTACCATCAAATGGGCCGCCGTGGACGATGCCGCAGGTACGCAACTACACAAATACCATACACAACACACAGGCTGACACAGGGTCCAATTCCACCACAGACACCCTGCTGGCGGTAACAACACATCCACAAGGGCACCACACATGACCGACCTACCAACAAGTCACCCCTCTGCATCCAGGACACACATCGACCGCGAACTAGCAGCAAAGTCCCGCACACGTCACCGCCGCGCTCAACACATGCGCACAATGCAGAAGGCAGGGCCAGTCCAAGGCATGGGAAGGGAAAGACCACAGGGACACACCACCCCCACGTCACACTACAAGTGCACCTGCACAGAACTACACTGCCACATCAAACCAACCACAGATGCACATAAAATCAAAAATCTACAAACACCACAGGACATCAGGGGATGCACATCTGACAATGCCAAGCCCACATACACATAGCACTGTATGTATAACAAGCAGTGTGTGCACCCCAAGGACAACAGCTAAACACAGACATGACTGACACAACCTCAACACACCACAAATCAGCACAGCACAAATACAACAGCACACCCAGGAAGTGAAGCAATCCCACAGCCAACACACATACATCCAACACAACAACAGAGGATGCACCACTCTGGGATACAAGAGCAGAACCATCTTCATCAGAGCACTGGGCAGCACACACAGTTGAAGTGCACATGAGCAATCCTCCATGATAAATACTCAAGAACATCACGCATAAACCATTGGGGCTATTTCCAGAGTGGAACATCACTCTTGGCCCAAGAACTGCACCACAAGCACAGTGTCACAAATGAAGTGATGGGGAGGCACATACACATGTAAACCAAGGGGACAGCTCACATCAAAGTCAACTGACTTGCATGTCAGTAGTAGACATGTAGAGGGTGTACCATATACAAATAGAGGGAGTGCAAACCCATAATTGCGAGCCACAAGTGGCACACATAGGGGATGGCATTACACCACACACACCATGCCATACAGTAGGAGAAAATGCACCATGTGCCTTCAATGCATAAGAAACACAAACACAATGACAGTGAGGAGTAGCAGGGCCACACAGTCTACACAAACCCCCTCAAGACACATTGATGATTAAACAAACACAGCACTGATGTGCAAGTCACACACATTTCACACTCATAAGTGACCAAAACAACAAGGTTGAGTCACACAGAGCTGCATGGACACACCAACACACTGCACAACAGACAACTCACACAAGTGCATACAATCATTTACACAGGGCAGAACAATCCAAACAACAGGTACACAACTCTTGGGTGACACATTTGTGTCTATCACAATCCAGGGCACCCACACATCCACACCCACTACAAAGTGACACCCTTCACACTGCACACCTCTTCACCACCCATCTCATATAGGCCGGGGGACCAGGACTAAGGGCCAACACAAAATGACCATACACATACACAGCTGGCACATACACATACATCATGACATTGCCCAGCCTGCATGAAAACCTATGCACAGCATCACACCCTGTGCTGGCAGTGTACCCCAAGATGACATGGCAACAACGTAACCAACAATAGCAAACCACTAAAAAGAGAACTGCTTGACATGTAAAAGAGCCAACACAGATAACACTAGTATCAGTGTGTGAATGGACTGAATACCCTGTCACCCCTGTTTAAAAATGTAATGCGGGCAAAGAGCTTGGCAATGTTGAAGTGACACATAGAGCATGGGGCACAGGCAACCAAATGCACACACCAAAAAGACTGTAATCAGCATGGACACTGACAAAACACACAACACGAGTAACTGTGTTTATTCACTTATTGCACAGATGTGACAGTAGAACAACAGTAGATAAGAGCAAGGCACAAAATGCGGATCATATGCAAGATAATCTGCATAGGCAAACTCCAAACAGGAAGGCCAGTGTCCATGGCAGGTGGCACAGCAAGTACATGAGAGTGTGCACAGGGGAGACTCCAGCACAGCAGAGGAACAGGGCCAGTGTCCATGGCACAGGGGAGAGTCCAACACAGCAGAGCAACAGGGCCAGTGTCCATGTCACAGGGGAGAGTACAATACAGCAGTGAATCCCAATTTAAGTTGCCAGGGAGAAATGCGGAGTCCGGACATGAGAACCTGCACAGTGAGTGTGTTTGACTGTACCCTTCCATTACCAACAACACACCCAGGTGGCAAACAATGGGCAGGACAAGCCCACCTGTATGAGAGACAGTTGTATGGGGGGACTGCTACTCACATTTGGCTGTCAGGCGGACTTGGAGCTGGCTGGGTATATGGGACAGCAGGACCACTTGACTAGGGAGACAGAGGCCCAGATGATGTAGGGCTATCAGTGTCTTGGCAAGCTGGAGGGCTGTTTGGACCAGATGGTATAGAGGCACATGAAGGTGGAGTCATGTAGACCTGTGACCCAGTGTGGGTGGGAGAGGTTTGAGGGGTGCCCTTCTACTTTTTGGGAATACAAAATGGCTTCCATGTCTTGGAGTTAATGTGAACTGGGGATGACCCAACAGGCACACACACCAACTGTCCTGCATCGGGTGCAGACACCTGCACTACCTCTGGTGATGTGCTGGATCCTGCGGAACGCTTTGTCTGGCTATGCCTCTGGACCACCTTCCCCTGTTTGCCAGGTGTCCCATCTACAGTGCCCTCCTTTGCCTCTTTGCCAGGGGTGGCCCTACAGTGCCCTCTTTTGCCTGTTTGCCAGGTGTCCCACCTACAGTGCCCTCCTTTGCCTATTTGCCAGGGGTGGCCCCTACAGTGCCCTATTTTGCCTGTTTGCCAGGTGTCCCACCTACAGTGCCCTACTTTGCCTATTTACCAGTGGTGGCCTCTACAGTGCCATCCTTTGCCTCTTTGCCAGGGGTGGTCCATACAGTGCCGTCATGTGCCTGTTTGTCGGGGCTAGCCCCTACAGTGCCCTCCTCCACCTCCTTCTCTGGGCTTGGATTTGGAGTTGATGTGGTGGGGGATGTGGCCCTCTGCCCTTGCCATACAACACCTCCTCAGTGGGCACAGACACTGCACGCCTAGTTCTACGTTAAGTTTTAGACGATCAAAGTCAAAGGAATATCCCTGGACTACCTCCTGGGTAACTGCACTCACTCTACTCTAACGTGATCACACTTCATTCACTCAGCGTGTCCCATGGGGTACTTGTTGGATATAGTTCCCAAATTAAAATGTAACGTTTACAATCTTTTTATTAAAAATCATACAAAGTTCTCCTTTTGCAATAGAAGACAAGTTTGTAGTTAAAATTTCAGAAAAAATATATTATTCTGAAAACATATCTCATACAATCCAATAAGGTAGATTAAATTAAAACAGAGTCACAGTCCTAATCAAACATCAACATTCCACAAAAATATAAAATCATGTGACAGTCTAATCATAAAACATAATTACATCATACATAATAAAATACACAAAAGAAAAGCAAAAGAAACCCCCTTGTTTCTATTGATCAGATGATGTTACAACAGGTTAATCAGATCCAGTAGCCTTCCACTAATTTTTCTGTGCCTTCCAGTATCGAAAATGTATGTATATCTGGAGCCCACTAGACTTTATTTGGATTCTATTTTACAAAGTGCGTCGACGCGTTTCGGTGTTTGGGCCATGGATATGGTTGCACCTTCCTCAGGACAGTATATATTCATACGGGGTCATCAAGTACTTTGTACAGGTTCTTTGTACAGGTATCCTAGTGTGTTAAAGAGATAGATATCAATACATGCTATTGGCTCTGTTTCAACTGTACAGTATAGCATTCAACTAGTCAATTTCTGTTATTAGTCCATTTCGTTGTCCTTATTTATGGCTGTTTTTTAATCTAGAAGGCAATCTCTATTGCTTCTCTCCTATTCAATAACTCTTACAGATGTGTATGTACAACTGGTGGTCTTTACAAGCTTAAATCTAATTTGCGGTTCACCGTTACATTTTAATGGTACACTATATTCGGGACATCTTACATTCCACTCAGTCGTGCATTCCACTCCATGATGCTAATTATATTGCAGTACTAACCTTTGTTATTGATGTTAAGTAATTGCATTATATTTCTATTGCCACATCTGGTGGTGATCATTGGTAGGACAGTGGTCCCTGGTTGGATCTGAGTTGGGTAAAGAATAACCACTCATATTAGTTGCTATAGATTGTCATGATTCCCATTACTAGTAATAAGGGCACTTATTACCTTTTCATCGTTCTGTAGGTGGCTCTCTATAAGAATTCTGTACCGGTTGTTATCCCTCTGATCTTGGATCCATACGAATATCCTCTTATTCTGGGGTACTCTCTTCTAAAAATGTAATAGGAGCACTCCTATTTTATGTTGCTACAATGTATTGAGTTCTCCCCTCCCATCCCCTCATCCTATTCTTCTATGCCTCTTACCTTTTATCATTTGATATTGATTATTCACCGAGGCTTCACTTTAGGTGCAGACTCTCTGATGAGTCCTTCTGTACACTTTTAAGAACTGGATATGTTCTGTAAGGGAAGTGATATTCACTGATTCAGTACTGTGCCTCTAAAGTTTAAGTCTCCCTTCAGGCCTGCACTCTGGGAATCTCATTACTTGTACTGTGGTTATATCGTTCAATACTTCTATCCAGTACATTGGATTAGGGACCACCCCCTATCTCTCCCATGTTTTCGGGCGATTCCCCCCATTGGTATATAAATGCATAAACTCCTGCCTCTCATAGTACTGCTCGTTATCAGTTATTCACTGGGGGCGAGGCTGCCTGATAAGCCTTCCCTACCCACACCTTACCCTAGGTGGTCATACTTGCACATTTGCTTTAGCTCTTAGTCATATTAATCTAATTCATTTAATCTTTTAGTGGGTAGCCAACTCGATTGCAGTCACTATTGGCCCATCAAGCGTATCTGTGCTACCTGTTGCCTATAGTTAAAACCACCCCTCTAGGGACTTGCGCTACCTGTTGCCCATAGTTAAAAACACCCCCCTGGGGACTTGCCTGCTCGTGTAGCACCGCCGTCTTGGCCTCCGGTACGTTTCGTTCTCATTCAAACGGGTTTGCGTGCCCGCTTCTTTTTAACTCTCTCCGCTAATAGGTAGCAGCTGTGATCAGCCGTGGTACGCTCACTTTGCGCGCATGGGTACTCGGTACCTCCAATACGGCAAAAGTCGCTGCCATCTTAGAACGGGACTCTAGTTGGCATTGTATAATGTATTAGTTATCAAGATCGTCAAGTAATGAATACTGTTTAGCATGACGCGACCCGTAAATGGTATTTTGCACATGTGATTAATTTATGCGTCACGGCACATAAACTAAATTCAGTTGATTTATATATGACCACAAGGATGATTTCAGAATTTTGTCATAATATTTGTTATAAATTCTACTACATTCAAAGGGCTGGTGCTACGTACAGACACTATTCTCCTATTGTCTCGTATTGGTATGGTATTACTGTAGCACTCACATATACATGCCCCCTTTCACGTATGGTGCTGTCTGTCTGATATTATATGTACCATATTTACCAGGTTAACTTTTTTACAACTCCCAATATCGGAGATATTGCACCTCATACTTTATAACGATGACTCCCTGTCTTGATTTATCTACAGTACGGCCTACTATTCCTATATACTCATATCTTATATTTTAAACTGCCCGGTTTACCCAGGTCTAATGGTGTTGCATCAGGGTTACATATCTCATATTCAGGTGTCCCAGGTTAAAAGGGGATGCATCAAAATTATGTCTCTCATAGTAAGGTGTCCCAGTCCTCCCTGGTATTCAAGCCGCATTTAATGGTGTTACATTTTATCATGTACCACTGCTCTTGTTGCTTTCTTCTCTTCTTGCTATTTCCCATCCTAGTTTGTTCTTTAATTTGTTCTAGGATCCCCCATCTTATGTCATTTTCATTGTGATTTTTCTCTTTCCAGTGGCTCACTAGGGGGGCATTTTCTTTATTCGTTCTAATCGCTGATTTATGCTCCCCTCTCCTTACTCTTATCTCCCTACCTGTTTCCCCTATATATCATTGACTGCATGGGCACAGAATTAAGTACACTAAGTTCTTACTCCTGCAATTGTTCACGGTGTTTATGCTATGTTTAGCGGAATTCAGCCAGACCTCTTTCGTGACCCAACATTGGTCACATATACTGCAAGTACCACATTTGTGATTACCCACCGCTTTCTCCCCTGTCAGAGTTTTTTGCCTTTCCACTACATCATCCTGTACGTGTGTACTAGGGTAGAGCGTACTTTTTTGTTTTTTCTGTAAGCGTATAGTGGCCGGGGCAGGTTGTTTTCAGATCCTTCATTTAGTATTTTCCAATTGTGATTGATCACATTTTTTATCTGGTTTGCCAACCCAGAAAATTGGCTCACCATGACAATTTTGTCCATGGTTAGGTTTCTCTCTCTTTTCTCTAAAAGACTATCTCTATTGTAGTAACGTGCTCTTTTGAGAGAGTGATTTATTAACTTTTTTAGGATAACCCCTCTCTCTAAATTTCTGTTTGGTTTCTTCTGCATGTTTGTAAAAGTCGTTAAGTGAGGTACAGTTCCTTCTCAGCCGGAGAAATTCTCTTACGTTTTAGAGACAGGTCCTTCACTGGCAATGCCTCTGAGGCATGGGAGCCTGATGTCAGCCTCATAGCTTTGGCCTTGCTCTTTCCTGACGGGCTGTTGTCTTTGCATTCTGAGATGTCTTTGCTCTTCTGTGGGGATGGTGTCTGCGGGCGGGCCCGCTTGGGTTGTGTCTGCTGTGTGCTCCTTGTGCTGTATCGTGTCTGTGACGCATGCGAACCGTGGTCACTGACATTTGATGTGGCCACTGACTGGTAGGTGGACAAAGGCACCTGAGCAGGAATGGGAGTATGTGCCTGTTGAAGGGCTGACGTCACTGCGGATGACTGTACGGTGTAGCCCCCCAACATCAGAGTGTATGCCCTCCATGTAGGCAACCACCTGGCCTAATTTCTTCTCATGGTCACTGAAGGCATTGAGCAGGGCAGTCTGGCCCTCACAAAGCTGGCACAGGAGCTATACAGACTCTGCGCTGAGGGCAGCAGGGGGGCATGTGCAGGGGCAGCGGTGCCAGGTGTGAAAGTTACTCGTCCCCTCCTAGTGACACGGATACGGGCTGCACCAGAGGAATTGGATGGGAGGCTGGGCACTGACCGCTGTGTGGTAGATGATGTAGCAGACTCCCCATCCCCTATGCCTGCCAACATGGATGCATTACCGCTGGCATCAGATGATGTAGTACTCTGTGTCTCAGCCATGGATATCTCCTGCACACTGCGGTCCCCCTCAGATGCGCTGCTGGGCTCTGTGTCACTGGTCTCCGGTGCAGCTCTAGTGCTACCCTCGCCACCACTGGTTTCCCGCTCCTGTTCCTCCGTGTCCACTGGCGATTCTGCATGAGAGACAGATGCAGGGTTGTGTTAGTGTCATCATCAGGACAAAGCAATCCAATCAATGCAGTACAGGATATGCCCAAATCAACATGGTGACCACCACACCCTGCAATCACATTGCAGCAACACACTACATAGACCACAACCGTGCCTGTAACCCTGAATATCGGCCATGACGGAGCCATTTTGAGGCCACACAGCACAACACCCTGCCCTTGGATGAACTGTACCAACACACAACTTGCCCTGCCCACACCTAGGGACATGATGTGGGGACAACACTCATTGCCACTGACAGACCTTGAGGGAACAGGAGGGGACAACACACCCACCTATTAGGACATGACAGTCCACAATGCCAAGTAGGCCATACCAAGCACCATGTGGTATTCTGGGGCACCTTGTCAGATGTGTGGGCCTCACCTATCATGGTGCATGCGAAGTAGGCATACATAAAGTCACACTCAGATAGTGGACCCTGCCGTTCACCCCAAATAGATTCCCCACACTATCCCAATGCTGAATGACCATGTAGATCCTAACACATCTGGCTATGAGAAAGCACAGCAGGGAGGATCAGCTTTGTAAGGCCAGTTTGGCCCAATGCCTGACACTAGCACACATCCCAGCAGCCACTCACATGACACAGCACTGCACCACCACACGAACATCACATGGGCCACTGCTGACACAGACCCTGTACACATGCATCAGCTTCCAGCCAAAGTCACCCTCCCCAATTACTCACCCCTGCCTTGCTGGCGATGCTCCTTCAGATGTGCATCCAGCTCCGGATTAGTCACTGGCAATATGTGGACCATCAGTGGTGTTAAGTTGCGCCATGCCAAAGCCCCAGTGCGCGGTAACAGCCTAAATGTCATCTCTGCCACGTTCTTTGCGAGCCGGCTGATGTCGTCCCACCTCTTGTGGCAGTGGGTGCGTCATCGGTTGGATACCCACAGGGCTCGCACCTTGGCTGCAATGGCCCTCCACAGGGCCTTACGCTGGTGTACCCTGAGCTGCATGTATGGGAGAAAAGAAGGGTAAATGACCAGTTACACAGTGTCATGTACCAACATCTATGAGTACAGTAGCAAGGCACAGACTCAGGACCTATTGTAATCTCCCTCCATCCCAAACTGGGGACACCTCACAAGGGCACTCTGCATGGGCCAAACAGATGTGATTGCATGCACACACGAGGGCGTAGAGGGTCCCTGATAATCTCACACATGCAGGATGAGTGCACTGAACCCCCTCAGTGGCTTGCAGACATCACCAGTCCCATGCATGTCTGCCCACTACATCACATATCTACCTGTGTCTGTGTCTAGAAGCACTGTCTGCTTGACTGGGCAGCATTCAATGAGCATGTCCTGTGAACATATGTGTTTGTAATGTGTATGGCCTCAGGGCACATGGACTAACCAACAAAATAGCCATCTACAGAAGTGTGTTCTTGTGCAATTGTACAGGGCTAAAATGGTGCATATCTTCTATTCAGTGTGAATGAACAGGAGCAAGGACTATGTAAGTTCGTGATGTGTTCTCGTATGGGTGGGCAGGCACTGGCATAGTCTCTGGATTCACACTGAGTCGGACAACAGGGGCACACAGAAATATTCACCCGAGCAATTACTGTCCTGGCACCTACAAGTCCAAAATCCTGTCGCTCTGTATGGCTGACAATGTAACACACTCCACTCACACATACAACTGCAGGCATGGAAAACAGTGACATTGGAACACACACACTCCCTCGCCATGGAGACAGAATGTTTGTCAGTGTATGACACAACCCCACACCATCAGGCATATTCTGCACCAGCACAACTACATGTCTGACACCCCCTCTGCCCTACAGCTCCCTCAATGATGACTTACCACTACATTGGGGCCACCGTACAGCCTTGGCTACTGTGCCAGCACCTCGTCCACTAGGATCTCCAGATCCTCGCTTGTGAATGGACGGGCACGGATCTTCTCTGTACTTGCCATCACTGTGGACATGGAACACCTGTGGTGGGAGTGAGTGGTGAGGGGTCCGAGGCAGCAGGCATTTGAGGCAGCAGCAGGAGAGGATCCAACACAGCAGGCACTTGAGGCAGCAGCACGAGAGGGTCCCAGGCAGCATGCACTTGAGGCAACAAAAGGAGAGGGTCCCAGACAGCAGGCACTGTGAGCTGTGGAAATGTGAGGCTCACTTCCACAGATGTATAGCCCCCTGGGGTGATTTGTAAAGTGCAAAGCTGCAATAATTGGTTGTCCAGGTCTTCCTTAATCAAAAGCATCCAATGACCGCGGTGGCAGAGCATGCCTTCCGCGATTTTCAAAACTGCATCATGCCACCGCAATCATCGCTCCCATTGGCTGTAGGCAATGCCCCATGGCGGAGATGCACCTCAGGGGCCCGGGGTGCGCTACTGCGATGATGCATCGTTCAAAAGCATTCAATGACCGCCACCGCGCGCGGCGGAGCACGCATTCCGCGATTTTCAAAACTGCATCATGCCACCACAATCTACGTTCCCATTGGCTGTAGGCAATGCCCCATGGTGGTGTCACACCGGTGTGACCAGGTGGTAGCAACCGCGATTTGGGTGGTGGAGCATGCCCACCGCCATCTACCCATGTCTCCATGCCAATGGCTACCACACTTGTAAAGGGGATGGTGCTGGTGTCACACCGCCGTGGCCAGGCCGTAGCTACCGTGATTTGGGTGGCGGAGCATGCCCTCCACCATCTACCCATGTCTCCATGCCAATGGCTACAGCACTTGTGAAGAGGTGGTGCTGGTGCCACACCGCCATGGCCAGGTGGCAGCTACCGCGATTTGGGCGGCGGAGCATGCCCACCGCCATCTACCCAGGTCTCCATGCCAATGGCTGCCGCACTCGTGAAGGGGGTAGTGCTGGTGTCACACCACCATGGCCAGGTGGTAGCTACCGCAATTTGGGTTGCGGAGCATGCCCACCGCTATCTACACATATCTCCATGCCAATGGCTACCGCACTTGTGAAGGGGGTGGTGCTGGTGTCACAACACCGTGGCCAGGCGGTAACTGTCTCCATTTGGGGCATATGCAATGGCAATGTCCATCGTGAACACTGCATCAGTACACAGCAGCAACATGGTGAAGTGCACATCATTGTGCACACAATGCCATTATTCCATATAATCGACAAGTGGACGCACGTTATGTGTGACACACATTGGTACTTGGTCCCTGCCATGTCACTTATGCATTTGATGGTTGATGATGCTTAACGGTGTTAAGCTGGTGTCAATGATGTGTAACAAATCAATGTGTTTTAGGTCAGTGCTGACCTTGGAAAGGCTTGTCACACTGTATGGTGTTGTTACTTACTTGTTCTTTCATATCAGCTCATGCACACACGTGACAGTTTTCCAGCTACTGTGATCATTGCGTTGTGGATGTGTGGTAAGTTCACATGATGCATTGAGGTTTGACAGGTACAGCAGATGGGTATGAGACAGTCATGGTCATTTTACATACATTGGTGGATGGTACGGTACGAGGCGTGCACATGTGAAATGTGGAGTTCAGTATGTGGGCATTCACATTGACCTATGTGTTGTTTGCGGCACTTGTGTATTGTAAATGGAGAGGTGTGCCCTCTGTGTGTCTCAAACGTCCACCCATGTAACCTGGTGTGCCACGCATTTCTCATGGCAGTCTTTGGTTTTCCGTGACATCCTTAACGGTATGTGCTGTGGCCATCTCATGATGGTTGTCATTGACATTTGTCCATTTACATCTTAACTAGGAGGACGCCTAATCTCATACGTCACCTGACATTGCTGGATGACATGGAGGATATAGCGATCATTCGTAAATTACGCCTCGACAGACCGACCCTGAAGACCCTTTGTGATTTGTTGGAGCCCCACCTGCTGCCTCGTTGCCACTACCCAACAGCATTCACACCCACATACAAAGTGATGGCAGCCCTCTACTTTTTTGCAACTGGTTCCTTCCAGGAGACCGTGGCCAGCGCTGCAGGGATGTCGCAACCCATGTTCAGCCTGGTGCTGAGGGATGTTCTTGTAGCCATGTTGATCTAGAAGGATCGATACATACAATGCCCCAGGGGAGCAGAATTGGCCGTTGTGAAGGGTGACTTCTATCCCCTTGGGCACATCCCCCATGTTGTTGGTGTCATCGATTGCACACATGTGGGTCTGGTGCCACCACAGGCGAGTGAGCACATTTTTAAAAATCGTAAACATTATCATTCGATCAATGTGCAGTTGATGTGCCTTGCGGACATGACCATGTCACATGTGTGTGAAAGATTCAGCCCATGATTTGTTCATCCTGAGGAACAGCATGGTGCCCCGGATGATGGCAAATCTGCTTTCCGAGCGTGCTTGGATTGTGAGTTAGTATGCCTAGTGATATGGTGTGCTGTGTGTGTGACCTGCTGCCCTCTGCCTGTGCAACATTGCAATGTGTGTTTATCATTCACAGGTGACTCTGCATATCCCAGCTGTCCATGGATGCTGAGCCCAATACGGAATCCCAGGACCCCGGCTGATATCAGGTACAATGAGGCCCATGGCAGGACCCGATGTGTCATTGAGCGGACTTTTGGCCTTCTGAAGTCAAGATTCCGCTGCCTTGACAGGACTGGAGGTGCACTGTCATACTCGCCTGGGAAGGTCTGCAAGATCATTGTGGCATGCTGTATGCTGCACAACATGGCCATTTACAAGGGGATTCCCCTGCTCCTCGATGATGGTGGGGACTCAAGGCCCCGCCTGTTCGGGGCCCTGAATCAAGTGATGAGGACAGTGGAGAGGAGGAAGGAGTTGACATGCATCAACAGCTCATCACCTGCTACTTCTCCTGAAGGTGGGTGATGAGGTACAACTTGTACATTGTCTGGTGTTATTGCTGTTGTTGTGAAGGGCTATGCGTGGATGGTACAGAAAGGCACATGTTGAGTAAGCATGGGCGTAAAATCCGTTCCGCACGCGGAATTTGTGGATTTTCGGTAAATTCGCAATCCGCGAACTCTAGCGAATTTGCCGAAAATCCGTCAATTCGCACGCAGCGGATTTTTTTGCTTGGTGATACAATATTGCGGCGCGCGGCGTGGTGCACGGTGTTCACTTTCCATCATTCAGCGTTTGCCGAGTTGTTTTTCGCGATATTTTGCGAGTGCTGCGCCATTTTGGATCTTGCTGCGGGATCCCGCGGGAGTTGGCGCCCACGAATACGTAATCGCGGCTTGCCACCTTACCTTGCACAGCAAGCATCGCGAGAGTTCGCAATTGCGAACACGTAGGTGCGGCGGGCAGGAACAATCTCGCACTCGCGAAATAGAGATTTTGCAATTCTGCACAAGAAATCCACCAGCAAACAGCATAAACCTTCAGAAAATGATGATTTTTATCAGAATCACTCGTCAGGTTGACATTTGCATGCACTTTTTTTTGCAAGGAGTAAATTTTTGGGGGGGGGAGGAAGGAAGTGCCCCACAGTCTCCAACTTCCTGTCCCTGTCCAGCAGGCTCCTCCCAGTGCTTTCTTCATGTGCTGGTCACTTTCATTTGGACCTTGACCTGGAAGGATTACTTTTTGTGGGTGCTGCTGGATATTTGGATTTGAGGCCTTTTTGACTTTCTTTGGATCACTTTTGGATTAGAAATCAACTTTCACAAGTAAGTTTGTTTGGGGCATTACAGTTGCTGCAACTACAATTTTGGAACTTTTTCAGAACATTAAATAAAATATATTGTGGGTAGCCACAGTATCCAGTAGGACCAGGGTTGGTTATGGGTGCATGATACAAATGTTTTGTTGAATTTAAACATCATTGAGGCCATGGATGGGCTGGGATTGTGCTTAATTTTGTGTTTTTTGTCGATTTTTTGGGGCTGCTGTTGGGGCCTTTTGCCCAGGGGTAGTGAGTGGTGCATGGACTGAGTCTGCCTGTGGGGTCTTTTTAATGTAAACATCCTGGATGGCATTGGATTGTGGTGATTTTTGTGTGTTTTTCTTTTTTTTTGGGGTGTACTGTTGATTTGGACTGGCCATGTGGGTGGTGGTGGTGGCCATCTTGAGTGCTGGTACCGGCAACATGTGCTTGGGGTGCAAGGGGCCATTTTGAAGAGAGGCAGTGTCTGAGGCCTGCACTTATTTTGCCTACTTTTCATCCATTATGCCCAGGGGTAGTGAGTGGTGCATGGGCCTAGTCTTTCTGTGGGGTGTCTTCTTGAATTTAAACACCATTGAGGCCATGGATGGGCTGGGATTGTGCTGAATTTTGTGTGTTTTTTGTCATTTTTTTGGGGCTGCTGGTGGGCTCTTTTGCCCAGGGGTAGTGGTGCATGGACTAAGTCTGCCTGTGGGGTCTTTTTAATGTAAACATCCTGGATGGCATTGGATTGTGGTGATTTTTGTGTGTTTTTCGGTTTTTTTGGGTGTACTGTTGATTTGGACTGGCCATGTGGGTGGTGGTGGTGGCCATCCTGAGTGCTGGTACCGGCAACATGTGCTTGAGGTGCAAGGGGCCATTTTGAAGAGAGGCAGTGTCTGAGGCCTGCACTTATTTTGCCTAGCTTTCATCCATTATGCCCAGGGGTAGTGAGTGGTGCATGGGCCTAGTCTTTCTGCGGGGTGTCTTCTTGAATTTAAACACCATTGAGGCCATGGATGGGCTGGGCTTGTGCTGAATTTTGTGTTTGTTGTCGTTTTTTGGGGGCTGCTGGTGGGGCCTTTTGCCCAGGGGTAGTGTGAGTGGTGTATGGGCCTAGTCTTTCTCTGGGGTGTCTTCTTGAATTTAAACACCATTGAGGCCATGGATGGGCTGGGATTGTGCTGAATTTTGTGTGTTTTTTGTCGTTTTTTTGGGGCTGTTGGTGGGGCCTTTTGCCCAGGGGTAGTGTGAGTGGTGCATGGGCCTAGTATTTCTGTGGGGTGTCTTCTTGAATTTAAACACCATTGAGGCCATGGATGGGCTGGGATTGTGCTGAATTTTGTGTGTTTTTTGTCGTTTTTTTGGGGCTGCTGGTGGTGCCTTTTGCCCAGGGGCAGTGAGTGGTGCATGGGCCTAGTCTTTCTGTGGGGTGTCTTCTTGAATTTAAACACCATTGAGGCCATGGATGGGCTGGGATTGTGCTGAATTTTGTGTGTTTTTTGTTGTTTTTTTGGGGCTGCTGGTGGTGCCTTTTTCCCAGGGGTAGTGTGAGTGGTGCATGGGCCTAGTCTTTCTGTGGGGTGTCTTCTTGGATTTAAACACCATTGAGGCCATGGATGGACTGGGAATGGGATTGTGCTGATTTTTGTGTGTTTTTTCGACTTTTTGGGGTGTATAACTGATGTTCCTCTGTCTTCCATTGCTTGTAGGTGCACAAAAGAACCACCAGTGCCAGGAAGAAGTCCTGCTGCGGTGTGTGCAGCACAACGTCACGTGTGCGTGTGGCCACAGACAACTCTGCAACTTGTGCAACTGCGGCCTGCTGTTCAGAATGACATGTGAAGAAGATGGCCCCAAAAAAAGTTGCCCGTAGCTCCTCTAGCAAGAAAGTTGCCAGTAAGGAGCAGAAGAAGCAAGTGGCGCCACTTACAAAGGAGACTGGTGTGATGACGACTGCCAAATTTTTGGGGATAAAAAAAAGTACGCCTGCAGCAGCAGCGGGGTCTGCTGGGGACCAAGCTGAGAGCAGCACCTCCGCTCCATTGGGCTCAGTGCCACCACCACCACGCCAACTTAGGTCCAAGTGCTTGAGTGCTGCAGAGGCAGCCAGTATAATTGTTCAATCACCATCGACCAGCGATGTTGGCTCATCGCAAGAAAGTAGCAGCAATGTCCCTCAATCAACACAGGTTGTTGTAACTCATCTGACGAGTGTTGAACAACCACAGCCGCAACAACAATCACATGTGCAAGTACAAGCCCAAGTACATGTGGAAGGAGAGGCGGCGCAAGGAGAGGAGCAAGCAGAGGTGCATGGAGGGGCACAACAAGTGGCCACAATAGTTGTTCCTCCAGAAGTAGGGGCACATCTGGAAATCGACAATCAAGCCGAGGTATCATTCGAGGAAGCCACTCCTCCTGATGATCATTCATTGTCTTCCACATCCCGAGCAAGGAAAAGATCAAGGGTGTTGGTGTCTACATCTTCTTCAAGCCCACCTCCTTCTAATGATATGGATCTTACTTGGGAACCAGCACCACTGCCGTCTGAGAGTGAGGTTGAGAAGGCACACCATGATCTAACAAAGGTAGCTAAGCGTAAAAAGGAAGGTCGTCGAAACTCTCAGAGTTATGGAGTGTGATGACGTTAAACAAGAAGTGGCGTATACTCCTGCTGACGAAGACTCTCACGACGACGACGCAGTCTTCATCACTAACGTCACTGAAGCCCCAGCGGGCATGCAGCAAACAGACATTTTGACCCTAGCCCGACAAGCTGCTGAGCGTGATGATGAAGTCGACGAGGAGGCAATGGGAACACCAGAATCATTGATATTAACTAGTACACCACAACCTACCGTTTCCATATTTCTTACTCGACAGAAGGGACCTCCATCCACCTCGACCTCAATTAGTGGTGGTGAAAGTGCACAACATAGTAAAGTTCAGCAATACACATCCTCCACTTCATCTGGCATTAGCAGCACGGCGACCACCAGTATCGCCTCCTCCGGCCCCCACAGACATTTCAAGTCCGCAGTTTGGGACTTCTTTAGTGTTTGCACAAAAAGGGAAAACATAGTCATTTGTAGCATTTGTAAGCTTGCAGTTAGTCGTAGTAAGCTTGGTACCAACTATGGGACTGGAGGCCAGAGAGGTCATCTTGAGAGACAGCACGCTGTCCAATGGTTTGCGCACCTAAAGGAGATCAAGGAAGCCCGAATTGCAAGTCGAGAAAACGTTGATGTTCCATCTGATGATGACGAGGAGGAAGAAGTGTCACACACTTCACTTACACCCAGTACCCCTGGGAGCCACACTAAGAGTGTGGGACAGAGTGAGACACCAATGCGAAAAAGTTCATCAGCGAGCATAACTGGGTCGAAGAAGTCATCATCATCATCCCGTAAAATGGTCCAGGGCAACATTAAAACAATGTTTTCTTCAGACGCGCCATATGACCGCAACCACCCAATGGTACGTCTGTATAACACTAAGCTGGCTAAAATGCTAGCGCTTGATCTTCTCCCTTTTTCTTTTGTAGAAGGGGTTGGTTTTCTCGAATAAGTGGCAGCGCTCTGCCCTAAATGGAAGGTTCCTAGCCGGTACTATTTTGCCCGAGTTGCGGTTCCAGCACTACATGAAGATGTGCTGGAGGTGATTGGGGCAGCTTTGCAGAAGAGTGCTGTTCACACTATACATCTGACAACAGACATGTGGACCAGTGGTGCAGGCACTGATTACATGTGCATCACTGCACACTGGGTCTCTTTTTCAGGGGTTAAAGCAAAGCTAAACGCAGGTGCTGACCTGGACCAAGTTTTTAAAGCTGCTCGGAAACATGCAACACTAGCCATGTTTGGCTTGGAGCTACGTCATACAGCAGAAAACATTTTGAATGAGTTCAACACAAAGGTCTTTCACAGGCTGTCTCCAAATAAACGCGGCATTGGTTATGTTTCCACGGATAATGGTGCCAATGTAGTTAAGGCCATGGAACTGGGTGACTATTTCAGAGTGCCATGTTTGGCGCACTGTATAAACCTAGTTGTGAAAAACTTCTTGGAGAAAGACAGTCCAGCATGCCAGTTAGTGGTCACCTGCAGAAAAATGTGCAACCATTTCAGCCATTCTTTTAAGGCCCGGAAGCATCTGAGAAGTCTGCTACATGAACGTCGAATGCCAGTGAAAGCACTCATCCAGGAGGTGCCAACACGTTGGAACTCAACCTTCTACATGCTTGAGCGTCTGTATGAGCAGTTTACGGTACTCGATCAGTATTTCTTAACAATGGGTACAGCTGTGAAGGAGGACCTGAGGTTAAATGCGGCGCAATGGGAGCTAGTTAAAAGCCTGACAGACATGCTTCATCCTTTTTAGGTCTTCACGGGTGCAGTCAGCAGGGAGGACTGTAATTTGGGAAAAGCTATCCCATTGTTGCGCATGCTGAAGCACAAACTGAAGGCGGTGTCTTCAAAGTTTCAAATAGATGAAGAAAAGCAAGAAGCTTTTGTTTTGGCGGAGAAATTATTAGAGCGTCTACTTGGCGATGAACGTCTTCAAAAGATCCACTCAGAAAAGCATTACATTTGTGCTACTATTCTGCATCCACGCTACAAAAAGGCGCTGGCAGGCTGTGCATTATTTCCTTTTGGTGATGAAGATGTTAAAAAGTACAAACGTTGGATAGCCTGGTCAGCCATCAGGTTTGAAAGAGAACGGAAGCAAATTGAAGGAAAAGGCAGTACATCAGCAGGCCATCCCCAGTCAAAAGACTCCACTTCTGCACCTGTGGCTGTGGCAGAAGTGACCTCTCAGCCGTTAAACACACCGGCAACCGCATCATCTGCACCAGACACAACAGAAATATCGGGTGATGAAGAGGATTGGCTAGCTGAGATTGGTTATGGTTCTCAAAAGGTCCGAGCAAAAATTCAGCAAAGTGGAGGAACCGTGGAGAACTTTGAGTCGATGGTGCAGGACTATCTAAATGACTCAACAGAGGTCTATGTTAATGCTGACCCATTGGCGTATTGGCATGGGAAAAAAGAATTGTGGCCAGAGATCACCCGCCTGGCTATACATTACTTGTCTTGCCCACTCGCAAGTGTATCTTCTGAACGTGTTTTCAGTGCTGCTGGTGGCATTGTAACTTGCAAACGGACCCGCCTCTCGCCCAAAAATGTGGAGATACTGACAATGATCAAGATGAATGAGCACCTCATACCACCAGATTTCAAAGTACCAGATTGCACGACTGAAGAAGACGAGGAGGACAGCAACTTAGATGAGGGAATTTCTTCTGTGTTAGGTGACACTGACCTACTCCTGCCTGAATTCGCAGAGTATGAGGACGAACTCTTCTTCCCTGACACCGCGGCCTGAAAATGAGCCAATGAATTCAGAAATTTTCTTTTTCGTACTTATTCACTTTTATTCCTGTGCTTCTGTCTTTCTTTGTTTTGCACAAGTTAATATAATTAAACTTTAACCACATTTTTGTACTTTAGCTTTTTGGCTGTTTGGGGGTCTTCTACTTGTTTTCGCCTGGGTTGACGGCTCTGGGGCCATTGCTGGGAAGGTCTAATACTGGATAAAACTGGTTTAAACAACATCCATGAGGAAAAAGGTTTTGGCACTTTTTGTAACTTAGGGTTCATTAGGGTTAGCCCTAGCAGCAGGATTGCATGTGTTTCAGGGTGTTCTTGATTTTTGCAACTGAGTTCTGGGGTTTTAGAGCACTCGTGGGAATGTGTAATTTTTGATGCTAGTGATTTGAAGAAAATCCATGGTGGGAAAGGGGGGATCACTTACTCTGTGAGAGGCACTTAGTGTTGAAAACATTTAGCCATTTAGACTTAAAGATGCAACAGCTTCCGAGTGAGCTGCACTGGACTGGACTCCGGGCTCTAGAGACGCCTCGCATTCTATATAGAGGACTACGGTCGGGAAACTGGTGCAATTGCTGAGTTTACGGTGGAGCCGAAGAAAATAAAGAGAACACTAAACTAGCTGCCGATAATGAGAGGGGGAGCAGTATGCGCATAGATCAGTGGACTTGCTACTGAAGAACGCTCCGCTTGTCTCGGGACCTATCGAATCTCACCCCTTTGACCCCTCTTCGACTGTACTCGCCGCGTTCAACTGCAGAGAGAAGGAGGTGGATTTCCAGTGAGCAGCCAGATCAAGGAGAGCAGAGGGAATACCAGGAGGGGCAAAATCTAACGGACAAGCAGGAGAGTGCAAGTACGGAGCAAACAGGAAGGGAGAGACGGCGGAGACGCGGGAGAGCTGCATCTTCTAAAATGCCTCCAAAAAATCCAAACAAAGGAGCGGCACTCAAGCAAACGAAGCCGAAGACAAGAGCAACAACGGCGGCAGTGCAAGATTCAGGTCAGAGAGCGACAGGGGGGTGACGGGGGGGCAGTTAATGGCATTGTGCTAAGTACGAGTGTGGATGCCTCTGTGAGCGTGACCTCAGAGCCCCCCCAGCGTCTGTTGCTCCTCCAGGTTCTCTGGATATTCAGGCGTTAAAGGATTCAACCCAGATGAACTCTGGGAGTTGTAGGCTTGGTGCAATCCCCAAGATTCCAGGGATGTTTACAAAAAAAACACCTGCTGTTGAGAAAGTATCGTTAGAACAACCAAAAAATATAAGTAACCAGAGCAGCAAGCAAGATAAACACCCTTTGAAATCTACCAATGCGGATATTAATTCGGGTAATGGAACAACTGCACCATTAACAACCTTAGTAGTTGACACAGCTCTAGGCTCCAACACCATTAATGAAGCACTAATTGAGTCACCTCCCATCGAAGATACAGACTCTATTGATTCTGCTGGGAATTTCTACTCCATGACAGACTTATCTCAAGCATTAGACTCTGATACTGAAGAGGGAGGGAGAGAACTGAGCGACTCAGAGAAGTCACTACCTGAACTTGGGCAAGGTGCAAGAAATAATAATTGTGAGTGAAGATGAATCTGAAAATGGCTCCTTGGATAGACCTGAGTGGGGGGCCGACGATAACTCAAAACTCACTATGCAAGCTACTAATGGTCATCCTTCCTTGTCAACTTCGGTGACTACATCATCAGGTAGATTAAATCAAGCCTCAGGAGGGTCAGAATCTCCAGAAATTACTTTAGAGGTTTTATACCAAGTGATGCTTCAGCACAGGAAAGAAACTAGAACCGAGAATTTACGACTGCAAGGTGTAGTAAAAAAAGTGCAAAATAATCTAAGGAAAGTAATCAAAGCATCCAGCGAAACCATTGCTAGGGTAACAGAAACGGAAAACAGGATATCAGTAGTTGAAGATTCTGTGGCCGAGCAAAAATCTCAGATAATGGCAATGGAAGGTTTAAAGGAGGAGATTAATTGGAAGCTTGTGGATTTAGAAAACAGGTCGCGTCGAAATAATCTCTGAATTTTGAACATTCCAGAGGGGAGCGAGGGGTCAAATGTTCGTCTATTTGTGGTGGAGTTATTCAAGGAGGCCTTTCCTGAGTTGAATCATTGGAAATGGGAGACGGAGATACAGAGACCCCATAGATTCCCATTTCAAAGGAATGCTCGACAAGATGCAAAGCACATTCCAAGAGCAATACTAATCTCTTTAAATATTTTTTTGGCAAGAGAAGCCCTTTACGATCTGGCTAGACCTAACAACAAGCGCAAGGGGAAGGGCCTGGAGTTTTTTGTGCGGGCCGATTACTGCCATTATACTGTTCAATTGCGATGGCAACTTCGTCAGCTCATACCAACTTTTCAATCTAAAGGCGCACAAGTTTTCTTACTGAACCCGGCTAAACTTAAGATAGTATACAAAGAACGTTCCTATTTTTTTACGTCTGAAAAGGCGGCAAAATAATTTTTGGCCTCATTATGAGTACTTGATTGTGGGAAAAGATATTGAAGGAATTTAAGGAGATGGAACTAACTTTATTTCTTTTCATATTGCGATAGACTAAAAGAGGCTTCAGGTTTTTGATGTCTGGACTGACCGATGCATAATTGGGAAATTCTAGAATCATAACTGTTGCGCTTTGTGATGGTTATAGGCTGTCATATACTGACATATAAGAGTATATTAGAGGTGAGCCGAGGGACTTGAGTCAAACAGCGCAACTCATGTCATCACTTCTAGGGACTAATGAGTCCCTATGCCTCATTTGGGAGGGGGAAAGGGTGGGAGAGGGGTGGCTAAGCCAGAGTCAGGGGTGGTTTGGGAGGGTATGGGAGGGGGCAAACAAAGTCATAAAATCTAATAATCTGTATGAGCGGGTCAACTTTTCTATTTTCTGTTTATGTATCAAATTAAATGTTTGGTTGCACGAACTGAAGTTGTTTAATTTAAGAAAACTCAATAAGGAGATGATGCTAGTCAGTGGAGGAAATATAGGTAAAGGATTTCAGAGATGTGAAGAATATGAAGACACTTGATTTAATTCTAAAATAAGATGGAGAAATTACGAATATGTTCTTGGAATATATGTGGCCTAAATAATAAAAAAAAGAGGGATTGCTGCGCATATTATTCAAACCATGAAGATCGATATTCTTTGTATTCAAGAATCACATATTATGTGGAGGGACAGACAAATGTATAATGAGCTAGGAATGGACTTATTAACTTGAACACGGCAGGGAACAACTACAAAAGGAGTGGCAATCTTGATAAGGAGAGGTCTTGGATGTTCTAAACGCTGTAAGGCTGATCAATATGGTAGGTGGGCAATAGTGGAACTAAGCATTAATAATAGATTATGGACAATCTGCTCAATGTTCTCTCCAAACATAGACGATCCAGAGGTGTTAAATTTCTTAAATCTAGAACTTGCCTCCTGGTCACCTGCGTTAATTATTTGTGGAGATTTAAATCTTCATATTGAGGATAATGTGAATATATGTGGTACATCTCCTTATCAAGGGGGCAAAAAAAAAAACATTTAGAGAAATTCGTTCTTTGCTACTAGATCATGGATTATCTGATGTAGCCTATGATAAAAATCCTATACATCCAGGGTTTACATTTTTTTCGTTCCCTCATAAACAATTTGTACGTTTGGATTATTTTTTTATCAAACCTGCATTAATTAAACATGTCTCATTTGAACTATATCCACGTATTATATCGGATCACAATCCAATAATGATTGAAATTAAAACAGATACTTTATCGTCCTCTCAGTTTAGACCCTGGACATTCGACAGGAAATTACTAGTAGACTCTGATTATGTGGAATTTATGTCAAAATGGATAAAGGAATTTCTTGAAATTAATAGAGGAACAGCACAAGTTAAGAATGTCTGGGATGCTTTCAAGGCAGGGATTCGCGGTGAATCATTGTCCTATGTTATTAAGAAACAAAAGATAATTTGACAACAAACCGAAGTAAACTATAAGAAAGTTTTGGATTGGGAAAATAAACTTATAGCAGCAATTGCTCTGTCACAGGATACAATGGAGATCGAGAATAATTTAGCTATTCATAAATCATGAGTATATGATTGCAACCAAATTAGCGAAACATATGGCAATTTTTCGTTCTCAGATATACGAACTAGGTGAGAATTCAGGCAGGGTACTGGCTAAAAAAAAATTAGACGAAGAGGGGTTTACAATACTACAGATTCTTTACGTGATGACACAGGTCAGATACAGAATAAATCTGAATCAGTATTGGAAATTTTCTGTCAATTTTATGCTAAACTATACCAATATGATGCCCTAACTTACTCATCAGATCTTTTCATGACTTTTGGAAGAACACTCCAGGTTACTTGTCTATCTGATGCCCAAAAATCGGCTCTAGAAACTAATATTTCATGGGATGAAATAGAAAATGCAATACTATCATTGGCATTAGGGAAAGCAATGGGTCTTGATGGTATTCCGCTGAAATTTTATAAAACATTCAGGAATGTCATGAAACAAGATATATTGAGTACCTTTCTTGAGGCACAGAGAGGGAATCCACCATCCTCGTGGAGCGAACCTATAATTATGACATTTCCCAAAAAGGATAAAGATCCTCAGAACCCGGCATCGTACAGGCCAATTTCCTTAATAAATGCCAACAGTAAAATATACTCAAAAATCTTAGCTTATAGAATCTCACAAAGAATATCTACAATAGTGTCACGTTGGCAACATGGCGTTATCCTGAATAGAGATACTTCTGACCATATTCGGAGAATCATTGCACTGATGGATTGGGCAGACGGTACCAACACACCAATGGGAATTGCCCTATTGGATGCTGAAAAAGCATTCGATAGGGTAGCCTGGCCCTATCTTTGGGATTTACTTGATATGAAAGGATTTGGACCGGGTATAATTGTGGCTTTGAAGGCTCTATATCAAAATCCGACATCTAGAGTCAGACTGGACTTGAATAAATCTCCCTCCTTCTCTATCCAACGTGGAACACGTCAGGGATGTCCAACCTCCCCACTTCTTTTTGCTATCTATATAGATATGTTCCTGAATAAACTAAACCAGGATGATGAGATAAACCCAGTAGAGGTAGCGGGAGTGAAGTATAGAGCACTGGCATACGCAGACGACGTGGTAGTTGTAACTAAGGACATAGTAAATAAGCATGGGCGGATTTTGCGGATCCACGATTCGCGGATTCAGCGGATTCACGGATCGTGGATCCGCAAAATCCGCGGATTCTGCGGATTTGCGGATTTGGGGGCGGGGCTTCCTCGAGCGTGTGGGCGGGGCCAAACGGACGGGGCTTCCACGCGAGCACACATGCCTCTTGTGTGTCTAAAAGGTCAGATACCGATCAGAGCAGCAGATTAGGAGACAGAAGCCCCTGGTCACAGGAACAGCACGGGGGTTGCGCTCGTAAAAGTCAAAGATGCCCAGCCTCCCAACGCTCACGTTTTTTTTTGGGCTGCTGAATGAGTCACTGCATTTGCGCTTCAACTAGTTCCAGCGACCAAGTGTGTGTCACTATGCAATCGCGCCGAAGTGCGCAGGGGTCCCTTGAGTGAAATGTCCATCATAGTGGGTAAATGGCGGGAAGACGGTGCACACCTCGAGTGTGTGGGCGGGGCCAAACGGACGGGGCGTCCATGCGAGCATGCCTCTTGTGTGTATAAAAGGTCAGAGACCGATCAGAGCAGCAGATTAATTATTTAATTGTGCCAGGACCGTCGTGCCCGAATGAACCCTGCCCTTCATATTTATTCAAGAAGACACCACTGTTGAAGTAATTTACGATGGCGCCGGCAAGCTGCCAGCGCCATCCTGCAAAAGTTACTTAATTAGCTTCAACAGGAAGCTCCAACTGCTAAAATAAAGCAGGCGCTCGAGCCCCTGCTGTATCTTATCTGTTAGAGCTTCCTGTTGAAGCTAATTAAGTAACTATTGCAGGATGGGCGCTGGCAGCTTGCCGGCGCCATCGTTAATTAGGCGCGCGCGCTTGAACTTTTGACCGCAAAATCCGCTCCGATCGCGGATTGCGGATTTTCGGCAAATCCGCGAGAGTTCGCGGATCGCGGATTTGCCGAAAATCCGCAAAATCCGCGATCGGAGCGGATTTTGCGCTCATGCTTAATAGTAAAGGCTTTTAACAGGATTGAGGAAATGGCAGCAGAATTTGGTTCCTTCTCAGGATATAAGCTAAATCTCTCTAAAACACAAATACTCTGTGTAAGTCAAAATCCTCCATCTCGAATGAACATAGTTATCGAAGCGACATACTTAGGTATCAAGTTAACTACTCCAATTATTAATATACCTAAAATAAATTTTAATACAGTATTAAAAAAAGCCAATTCGATGTTACAACGTATTGATCATTTAGATTTATCATTATATGGAAGAAACAATATATTAAAAATGCTGATCTTACCAAAATTCATATACCTATTTAGAACAGTACCAATAGAATTTCCGTTAGAATTTTTTAAACAAACTGAAAAAATGATAGGGAAATTCTTATGGGGTTATAAGGGCCTTCGAAGGGCCTATAAAAAATGATTTTACCAAAGGAGAGAGGAGGATGGGCTACACCACATCTTTTGTTTTATTATCTGGCGGCGGTACTACAATATATATCCCCTTTAATTATTGGTAACAAAGCCCCGATCTCATTTGCACACACCCCTTCGATTTATGAATTCTCCTTAGGTAGTAAAGCAAGAGGGCTCTTTTTAAGATTAATTGAACCCAGTTATTACAAGAAAATAACATTTAAGATCGTAAATGCAGCATATAAAGCATGGAAAATTCTTAGGAAACATATAGGCCTTCCCAAAATATCAAGATATACTCCACTAAATTCAGCACATTGTTTTCCTCCTATATTTAGAGATGCTATTATGTATAAATGGCGTGAAAATGGTGTTGTACATCTGGATGATCTATGGACAGAGAATCGTATATCGTCATTTGATGAACTTCAAATTAAATTTAATCTCACGAGATTTGACTACTTTAAATATCTACAGATATATAGCTTTCTACAATCTACACTATTTCGAGAACGACAAGCTTTACAAAAGATTCCACTGATTGAGACCCTTTTTAAGAAAAGGAAAATTGGTTATTTTTATGATATTCTTATGACTTTTCTTTTGGATGATTTACTTTTGATAAAATAAAAATGGAAAGCGAAACTAGGGAAAAATGTATTGTTTGAAGAATCAATTGAGCTAGCTAATTCTGTGTTAATTACCGGTAGGTCACGTACTCAACATTACATGATATTGTTTGATTTGTACTACACTCCAGCTAAGGTAATGAAATGGGGCGCCACAACTGGTATTTCTTGTAACCGATGTTCCTTGATAGGAGCAGATACTATTCACATGTTTTTTTCTTGCCCCAAACTTACAATATTATTTTTAGAAATGCAGACATTTATGCAGATTATATTTGGATATACACTAAATTTAACCCCGGATTTGTTGTTATTTGGACTATCAATTGATACTGTAGGAAAGAAACATCAGTCCTTGATCTTTATTATGATGTCCGTATATCGAGCATGTATTACACAAGAATGGATCAGCACAGATTCTCCTTCATTCTCGATGTGGAGATCTCGGTTGTTAGCCAAATTCAATTTAGAATCTTCAATTTATGAAACAAAAGGATGGAAAAAGAAAAAAATGGGAAGAAAAATCTGGGCTCCAATATATCAATGGACACAAGGAGAAATCAATGGACAAAATTAAGACACTACCCACTTACTGCAATTTTATTTCCCACAATGTAAAATTGGTCTCAAACTGATGCTCGCTTTTATCTCATGCTGTTATCTGACTTGTTTGCAATAAAAGTAAAATAATAAATAAAAAATAAAAAAATAAAAAAAATAGACTTAAAGGAAGAAAATGACACAGACTTAAGTTTCAGGAAAACAAACTTACTGTTAAAGCACCACCTACCAGACTCAAAAGCAGTAGTATGGTGGGAAAGGGGGGATTTGGCATAGTTAAAGAAAGCCTTTGCCACTATTCTTAACTTAGGGCTCGTTAGGGTTAGCAATATTTCTATTGCATGTGTTTGGGTGGGGGGGTTTTCGAGTCTTGGAGCGATGCTGGCTATGGATACTTTTGCTTGCTTGCAAGTGGTTTGAATACAATCCACGGTGGGTAAGGGGGTATTTGGGCCTACTTTTACTTTCAAAGTAAGTTTTGTCTCCAGTTTTCTGCTAGGCCTCGTTTTTTGAGATCTGATTGGGGGTCTTCTACATTTTTACGATTGGCTTTAGTAAGGGTCTGGGTGGGAGCACTGCTGGGAAGGTCTAATTTTGTTCTAAAACACAGTTTACAGTACACCGAGCTTGAGGGGAAAGATCCGCTAAATTAATTTGCCCATACTTATTTATCCTTCAAAAGGTGACTCAGACAGAGTACACACTTTCAAAAATATTGTACTGTCTATTAGGAAAATCAAAGTGTGACTCTTTGCACTACACAGCGTACATACCATATATTTATTTATCAGTGGTGTTGTAATAGCACTTCCTGTTTTTCGTTCAATAATTACAGGCCGGGTTTCAGTCTGTGCAATGGGGAAAAAAGGATGGAGTCAGGCTTCACATTAGCGAGCCGCAATTCAGCATCCACCAGGCAGGCAGTGGACAGGGTGTCTTCTGGTCACCAACATTGATGGACGAAGCGTCAGCTGGAATGGAGGAGTGCCGCTAATAAGAGGAATTGTTTGCTGCATGCAACTTACTTACCAAATTCAACAGGACAACTACAACAACATACAGATAAAGTATCCATTGTTTTCTTCTATGATTGTGACTGCATTTCTTGGATCTCTCTCTGCTTCTAAATTGATCCCTACAGCCATTCTATAGGTTTTACTTCGGCTAATTTTTAAACCTAATTTAATATAAGAAGTGTTTCTCTGAGTGCAGAGATAGGCAAGTGAAAACGCTGCAGCCATGTACTGTCGCATTCTAGTACTACTTACTTTTCAGTAACAATGCATGCAGTAGGGCATGCACTTCCTTTATGTCACTTAAAAGATTTATGGTTAGCTTTGTACCCAAAGATTTCTTTATCTGCAATTATTGTTTGTCCATGCTGTGCTTTTTTTTTTCTCTCAACAAAACCTACCCAAAAAGAAACCCCCATTCCCATCCATTTTCCAAACCCTAACCCTCTTCCCCCGGGCTGTGTGGTTTTGCTTGATGTGTGACTAAATGACATCAATAATTCCACACACTTGCTGGGGAGGATAAGGTCATAGCAACAGGCTGGTGAAGGAATCTGAGGATATATTCTAGACTTACTCAGCTTCAGTACTATTTCTTGTAGTAGTAGCCAATGTCAAAGAAATTCAACGCAAGTACTAGTTATACTTTCAATACTTTACCATTTGTTAGGCTCTGTGTGGCACTGTTCTAGTGTACTGTCACCTGCTATATTCTCTATCGTACCGTTGTAATGCTACAGTAAGGACAAACCAGGTTTCATTTTATTTTTTTCCATAGGCATGCAACTGCCACAGTGTCACACCACTAGTACCACCGCAATGAGGACATTTCATCCGCCCAGGATTGCCAACCTTAATCGCCATTTCCCGTGGAGCCAGCCCTGGGCCTAGCCCTACTTTCAAACACAAATTACAGGTAAGATAAGCGTTTGGTGGGAGGTAGTATAATGTAGTATTAGGAATAGACGAGAGATTGACGGTAGTACTACTAAAGTCCTAGGACTCTTCAGGAAAACAAACTTACTGTTAACCCCCCACCCACCAGACTAAAAAGCAATAAAAAACAGGTATGGTCAGATAAAGTTTCAAAAAATATATTTTTGTAGCCCTAACAAAATAATCTCCAGCAAGACCCTCCCTAACCCCAATGATTGTCCTTCAAAAGTCCCAAAAACAACCCAACTTCCAATTCCCACCCCCCAAAAGTCTCTAAAAAAGGGGCAAGGGACACTACACTACGGGAGGGTGCTGTTGACTTTAGCGGCCAGGGCATCATACTCCTTGCGGAGGGTGGCATGGTCGAAGCGGAGGCGCTCCACCAAGTTCTTATAGGTATGCACCTCCTGCTCCAGGTAGGACACTCTGAGGCATAAGCGGCGCTGGCGTGCCTTGCAACTCCTGTGGGGGGCAGCTGCTGTCTTTGCTGCTCGGCGGTGGCGGTTGGCTTTGGTAGCCCGGCTCCGTACCGCTGGAGCACTGCGCTAGCTGGCAGCCCGTGGGGGCACGGAGGAGGATGCAGCTGTCCCAGTGGATGTTGTTGTTGTACCGGTAGACTGCGTCTCCTCCTCCTCCAGGGCCACTAGCCACCGATATTCGGCAACAGTGGCATCCCGCCTCCGTTGCCGGGCCATTTGAGCCAGCTCCCTCCTTGATGTTCTGTTTTATTTGGAAGGAGCAACTATATGAAGAAAGAAATACATAGTCTGTAACCAATGCTCCTTAAGATTAACACAAAATGATTGAGCAGAAAGTTGTGTCACAGTACTAGTAGCAAATTGAAAGCACAGTACATAACTATTGAGGACAGTATCTATCTAACCTCCCACTTCTTCATCCTTGCTCTAACATTAGTGGGAGTTTAAGGAACAAATTCTACGAGCACTATGGACTTCCATTACAGTCGACTATGACAGTACACCAGTCTTCTTCTTCTTCTTCTCTCTTGGTTAGCAAAATTGGTACCTTATCTTATGCAAGCCGGCATAATGCCAGCGCAGTGAACTTGCACCAGAGAAAAACAGACGCACACCATGATGAGTGAGACAGACTTGCGTTACTGTACTGGTCCAGTACATGCAGGTGGTAAAGCTCTTACTTTTCTATTACGGGTGGCACTGAGAATACTCTGTTAAAAGGGCTACTGCTTAATTAATTTAACTTTCACCCTACAGTGCAAATGAGTACTAGAAAAGGAAAATGAAGAAGCTAAGTAATCTGATTATCTATCACTTCACATTGGATGTATTTGATGACATATGGGATGACTTTAGGTGCTTTGCTTATTATTGAGTGAACAGTGATACACCCACACATGAATGATGTACTACTAATAAAATAAAGTTATTAAGAGAGGTAGGGAGTGTCCATCGTAATAACCGGATATATGCTGTGCTTGCAGTTGCAATACAAACTACTGCTACTATTCATGGTAGTATTTGGACAAAATTACAACTTCTTTTCCTTGCCTTTCCTACACTGGAACGGACGTGCAGGTGCGGTGTTACATGCTCTTCAAAGTAACACTTAGTTCATCCAGTGACTGTCTACTCTCTCTAGATACACATATGCTATCTAAGAGTCAGATAATACCATGATCCAGGCATCCATCCATTCAAAGTATATGCACACATACAGTTTCTGTTTCACCCACCCAGGCTGTTGTCCTTCCACCTATCCTTGCTTCATCATTGACCCAGCCATGCACCATACCATATTCTTTCCTTCCCAGCCACCTCGGGGACCAAGCAAACACATATCTTTCTTCTTTGCCTGTCATCATTAAATTTCTCGTCCTTCCAAACTTACTTACACCCTTCTTTCGCTTTTTGTTCATCCCATCCATCAAGTTCATCTCAGATCTTATTGGGATTCTTCTCGCCAAAAACTTCACAGTTAAGTCAAAGTACATTTAGAGGAGGCTACTACCTGGTTGATTTATAATACACCTGTGCGGAAAGCACACTATGCAGTCTTCAATCTCAATAAGTAAGGAATATATAGCTTACCTCTGCCCGCCACCACCGTGTGAACCCTCACAGGCACGTCCGGCACTTGCACCGCCTCCTCCCCAGTGTTGGTCCCCTCGTCCAATACCACCACCTCCGCGCTGGCCCCGCCACCAGATGTTCCACCTACAAAGTACATTTAAGAATGTTAGAATACACCACTCACTACTATATAATATTTGGTCTAGGAGGAATAAAGAAATGTGAAAAAAACAGAATACAATGTAATAATTTGTGACTTTCTACTCTAAAGTAAAAATGTCCCTTTTTCCAGGGAAGGCTGTTGTCTTGCTGCACTTTTTGGCACAACTGATGAATGCTTGCTTTTTATTTTTAACACGCACTACTTTTTCTCCTAACAGACAGAAGCTTGACTCCTAATAACATGAGCTGGATCAAGTTCAAACCAGGTGAGAGCTCGGCTTGACCACAAGAAATGTGTCCAATTAATCGTCAGCACTAAGCACTTTTCCATTTTCAGTTAAACGTTTAGTTTTATGACAAAGTTGATTTTAATAACTGTGTTTACTTTTAATAAAGCTTTTAAACTTAAATAGACTCTGTGGTTTTTGGTCCTCCAGACTAGAGTGGATGGGCTAAAGGTTTTGGAATTTTTGCAAGTATGAGTCCGTGCCTCTGACACTTCTTGACTCTGACTCCGTACTCTTGTCCTGCGTTGGATAATCTAATCATCATTGGGGATCAATCATCGGTGACTTTGGGAGCTAAATGACTCTGCCACACTATCTAGTCAGTAAGGAGATTGGGGGTTCAACTACAAAATCTGTTATCACTGAGGTATGTCGAAAGTCTAACAGCACCTATTATAATTGATAAGCTAAGCAATGCATTATTTAGTGTCCATAGTTCTGTTTCTGCAGATTTGTCCCTGCAACAGTAGTAGAATGGATTGTCCTACTATCCAAACCCAAAGTAAAGTAGTATCTTATTCTTTCTTGGTGGTCATTCACCTTTTTATTGTTGGCAATTGTCAAAGCATAAACATTTAGAAGACTTGAAAAGACATTATGGACAAACTCAGTGCATAGAGCTATTGCTGACTAGAATGGGAGTCCAATGGAATTGCCAAATGTACAATCTTAGTTAGCTACACAGACAGACTAATAAGAATAATCTAGTAATACCACAGGGAGTCATAGTCGAGGCAGGATAAGAATTTAGATCCAGTCTACAAGAAGATCAAAGACGATTTAGAAAAAATCGAATGAGGAACGCTAGGAAAAAATAGGTACTCTATATTGGGAGAGGTGTGGCGCCGCGGCCAGGGCGACTGACGCTGGAATCTGGGGACCACGGTTTGATCCCCGGCTCCGGCGGCAGGTTAGCCCAGCACCATGTGACTCTGGGCAATAGCTCGCTTAATCTTCCCGACGGCCCCCAGCGCCTAGAGACCCTTACGGGTGATTGTGCGCTTTACAAATGTGGACTTTACTTTTACTTTATATTAAAATTAAAACTTACTGGGGCCAGCAAAGGAGCCCTCGCCTGCCCGATCCTGGCCTGCATCCTGAACAGCACCCTCCTCCTCCTCCTGTGTCCTCTTGCCCCGGGGGGGAGCTGATGTACAACATGAAAGAAAGAAAGACCAGAAAACATGGATGATATTTGTCAACCAAATCAAACATTTCAAAAGAACAATAACAAAATATTTTGGCGAAATAGCAAATAGACAACTATTCCACGGGATATATTGACCGATCTCATGTGGTCTACTACGTTATTAGCATTGCTTGATTTGCGGACCGTTGACTTGGAAAGTTCCTATGTAACTCAGTAAACAAACTACTAAAAAGGTTTGCCTAGGCCTTGCAGGCAGCAGTCCGCAGCACGCAAAGTGACAGACAAAGTCCATCGTGCTTGCAGATCAGTGAATACTCAAACTATCAATCCACCGACCACCACCACTATTTCTTCTTATAGCCATGTGTCTAAAGGAAGGACTGTACTTGAGTCTGTAGGGGCTGATTTAGAAGCCCCTTGCGGCTCTTTTGCTCCATTGTTGCGTGACTTTTGTGACGCAGCGGCAGAACAAAAGAGGCGCCATGGTGCGGCGTATATTGACAAAGTGACGCATATGGGAGATGCATCACGTTGTAAAGCCCTGCGCCATCATGGGGCGTTCCGGCGCAAGGGAGGGTGTTCCTGCGCAGGAACAAATCCTAAAAGTGGCTGAGGGAAATCTACAAGATGTCAATCAGTCACTTTTAGGACAATGATGCATGACTCAAACCTGCGCCTGCTTGAAGCCGACGTACGGCTTGATGCAGCATTGGGGAGATAGGGCACCCCAGAGCATTGCTGGAGCTGCGCCATCGTTGGCACGCAACTCCAGCAATGCGCCGCCTTTACGGCACAGCTGCGTAAGGCTTCTGTGACGTTTAGGGCCCATGGTGCGCCACATTGTATACGGCGCACCATGGGTGGTGGTGGCATGGCGCACAATTACTGGCGCATCCCTGCTACTTTGCAGGGATGCGCCGGTAATTGAAAATCTGACCCTTAGTGTCTAGCATTACGCAGTTCATTACACTACACTCATGCATAATTTCTCAGGCCAATGAAATGAAGACAAAATAGAAAACAAATAAGCATAGTAGCAAGGCTACTGAGAAGGAGAGCAGTGCACCTGAAATGCATAGAAGATTTTGAAATATAATTTACCTACAATGTAATCGACAGCATTATTGCTCTTGGTAAAAAACAAACATTTGCAATATAATAACCGCATAGCGGGATAAAACAGAGTAGTGATGAAATAGATAGAAATAGCTACTACTACTCACCAAGCCCGGGGCTCTCTACGCCGAGCACGTCCAGCAAGTCGCGTTCCCGGTCCATGAGATCCGTCCAGCGGTGGGTGGCCTGGTTATAGGTGCGCCGGACCCCAGAGTGTTCAAACATGGCCCGGCACACCTTCTCCCACCGCTTCCGGCGCTCCGGGATCCCGTAGCCGGTAGCGATCCTGCCGCCTCCCATGATGGTCTTGGGGAGGCGGCGCTGGACTTGAAAGACTAGTGCGGCCACCTCCTCCGCACTAAAAATCTCCCGAGCTACAACTGTCTCCCCCCTCAAACGCCCGCACGGGAGCAGGGCACGGGGTGCGGGACCCTTCCCCTTCGCGGGCTTGTTCCCGGCTCCCTTTGCCATGGTCTGGGCAGAAAGGAAGCAAAATAAGAAAGAAGAAATAGAACAGGGAAGAAGAAATGAAAAGCGTTTAAAATTAACAAAAAGTAGCAGAAAACACAAAAATATAGAGCTAGAAAAATAGGGGGATAGATAATAAGTAAAATAGATCAAAACAAACTTCAAACAAGCAAAGGATGGCAGAGATTAAGAAAGGATACAGAGAGCATGCCCAGAACCATAGCAATGAATGGGAAACAAGATGGCCGCGCCCGTTCACGACCGGGTGGGGGTTCGCACGAGATTTTCCTCGCGATCACACGCGAACATGTACGAGCGAGCCGCACACTTTGCGAGATTACACATAGCGCCCGGAAACGGAATTACGTCACACAAACAAGATGGCAGCGCCCATGTACGACCGCTAGGGTAACTTCGCAAACGTTGCGCTACAAGCGGCTTGCGAACATGCAAAAAATCACGCGAACAAACACGCAGCACAAAACAAATCATGTATTCGCACGAATTCGCGGCTTCCGAAATCGATCTCGCGCGGATTCGCGCCCTGCAAATCGCACGAAATTGCAGAAAAACGATTTTTGCAAAACTGAAAGCAATCAGCAGGTGCAAAAGTTCAATCTTAACATTAGTAACCATTCACTCTAGTGCTTCCTGAGGGGCCCCTCCAGAGTTCAGTTGCCTATTTGCAACTATTCTATGACCCTGCTCTGACCCTCACAGCAGGCTCATAGAATAGCTACAAGTAGACCATGGCAGTTGAAGCAGGGCAGGTGTGCTTGCTTTTTATCACCCCCATAATCTACAGTGATAAACCAACCAGAGGGTGGCAGTGAGGATGTACCAGAGGGTGGCATGGGTGTACCAGAGGGTGGCAGTGGTGAAACAGAGGGTGCTGTGAACCTGTGATGATGAACCAGACGTAGAAAGAACATAGTCGTGGCCGTTGCAAGCCGAAAAGTAAGTTCGCAATTGCGAACTGGTAAACAAACCTCGCGAACTGGCAGAAACCCTTGCGAACACAAAAAAACACAAAAATCCGCAAATTCGCGAGAGTTCGCGGATTTTGCGGATTGCGAATCCGTAAATACGCAAGTTTGTGTACGCCAGATTCGCAAAATCCGCCCATGCTTAATGTTGAGTCACCTGTGTGTGGAAATGTGGCAGTGGCATTTCACATGTGAATGTATACAGAACTCTGGGGCATATTATCAACAACAAGCGATATTTATCGCTAAATAGGCTTAGCAACATTTTTTTTAATGCCAAGCATCGCCGGATTTTATCGCAGAGATGATGTGCTATTAGCAACGTTTATCTCAAATGTGATAACATTTCCGGCGTAAGCGGCGAAATGCGTGAATATCGCTGATAATCCAGCGATAGTCGCACATTATCACCAATGGGGACTTAGCCAGAATATTCACCTCCCATTGGATATAATGGCTAAGAAGTGGTCTGAGCAGGCGTTAGGTTTTGGAGATATTCGTGTTTAGCAAGAGGGGTGGCTAGGCCAGAGTCAGGGGTGGTTTGGAAGGGTATGGGAGGGGGTAAACAAAGTCATAAAATCTAATAATCTGTTTGAGCGGGTCAACTTTTCTATTTTCTGTTTATGTATCAAATTAAATGTTTGGTTGCACGAACTGAAGTTGTTTAATTTAAGAAAACTCAATAAGGAGATGATGCTAGTCAGTGGAGGAAATATAGGTAAAGGATTTCAGAGATGTGAAGAATATGAAGACACTTGATTTAATTCTAAAATAAGATGGAGAAATTACGAATATGTTCTTGGAATATATGTGGCCTAAATAATAAAAAAAAGAGGGATTGCTGCGCATATTATTCAAACCATGAAGATCGATATTCTTTGTATTCAAGAATCACATATTATGTGGAGGGACAGACACATGTATAATGAGCTAGGAATGGACTTATTAACTTGAACACGGCAGGGAACAACTACAAAAGGAGTGGCAATCTTGATAAGGAGAGGTCTTGGATGTTCTAAACGCTGTAAGGCTGATCAATATGGTAGGTGGGCAATAGTGGAACTAAGCATTAATAATAGATTATGGACAATCTGCTCAATGTTCACTCCAAACATAGACGATCCAGAGGTGTTAAATTTCTTAAATCTAGAACTTGCCTCCTGGTCACCTGCGTTAATTATTTGTGGAGATTTAAATCTTCATATTGAGGATAATGTGAATATATGTGGTACATCTCCTTATCAAGGGGGCAAAACATTTTTTTTTAGAGAAATTCGTTCTTTGCTACTAGATCATGGATTATCTGATGTAGCCTATGATAAAAATCCTATACATCCAGGGTTTACATTTTTTTCGTTCCCTCATAAACAATTTGTACGTTTGGATTATTTTTTTATCAAACCTGCATTAATTAAACATGTCTCATTTGAAATATATCCACGTATTATATCGGATCACAATCCAATAATGATTGAAATTAAAACAGATACTTTATCGTCCTCTCAGTTTAGACCCTGGACATTCGACAGGAAATTACTAGTAGACTCTGATTATGTGGAATTTATGTCAAAATGGATAAAGGAATTTCTTGAAATTAATAGAGGAACAGCACAAGTTAAGAATGTCTGGGATGCTTTCAAGGCAGGGATTCGCGGTGAATCATTGTCCTATGTTATTAAGAAACAAAACATAATTTGACAACAAACCGAAGTAAACTATAAGAAAGTTTTGGATTGGGAAAAGAAACTTATAGCAGCAATTGCTCTGTCACAGGATACAACGGAGATCGAGAATAATTTAGCTATTCATAAATCATGAGTATATGATTGCAACCAAATTAGCGAAACATATGGCAATTTTTCGTTCTCAGATATACGAACTAGGTGAGAATTCAGGCAGGGTACTGGCTAAAAAAAAATTAGACGAAGAGGGATTTACAATACTACAGATTCTTTACGTGATGACACAGGTCAGATACAGAATAAATCTGAATCAGTATTGGAAATTTTCTGTCAATTTTATGCTAAACTATACCAATATGATGCCCTAACTTACTCATCAGATCTTTTCATGACTTTTGGAAGAACACTCCAGGTTACTTGTCTATCTGATGCCCAAAAATCGGCTCTAGAAACTAATATTTCATGGGATGAAATAGAAAATGCAATACTATCATTGACATTAGGGAAAGCAATGGGTCTTGATGGTATTCCGCTGAAATTTTATAAAACATTCAGGAATGTCATGAAACAAGATATATTGAGTACCTTTCTTGAGGCACAGAGAGGGAATCCACCATCCTCGTGGAGCGAACCTATAATTATGACATTTCCCAAAAAGGATAAAGATCCTCAGAACCCGGCATCGTACAGGCCAATTTCCTTAATAAATGCCAACAGTAAAATATACTCAAAAATCTTAGCTTATAGAATCTCACAAAGAATATCTACAATAGTGTCACGTTGGCAACATGGCGTTATCCTGAATAGAGATACTTCTGACCATATTCGGAGAATCATTGCACTGATGGATTGGGCAGACGGTACCAACACACCAATGGGAATTGCCCTATTGGATGCTGAAAAAGCATTCGATAGGGTAGCCTGGCCCTATCTTTGGGATTTACTTGATATGAAAGGATTTGGACCGGGTATAATTGTGGCTTTGAAGGCTCTATATCAAAATCCGACATCTAGAGTCAGACTGGACTTGAATAAATCTCCCTCCTTCTCTATCCAACGTGGAACACGTCAGGGATGTCCAACCTCCCCACTTCTTTTTGCTATCTATATAGATATGTTCCTGAATAAACTAAACCAGGATGATGAGATAAACCCTGTAGAGGTAGCGGGAGTGAAGTATAGAGCACTGGCATACGCAGACGACGTGGTAGTTGTAACTAAGGACATAGTAAAGGCTTTTAACAGGATTGAGGAAATGGCAGCAGAATTTGGTTCCTTCTCAGGATATAAGCTAAATCTCTCTAAAACACAAATACTCTGTGTAAGTCAAAATCCTCCATCTCGAATGAACATAGTTATCGAAGCGACATACTTAGGTATCAAGTTAACTACTCCAATTATTAATATACCTAAAATAAATTTTAATACAGTATTAAAAAAAGCCAATTCGATGTTACAACGTATTGATCATTTAGATTTATCATTATATGGAAGAAACAATATATTAAAAATGCTGATCTTACCAAAATTCATATACCTATTTAGAACAGTACCAATAGAATTTCCGTTAGAATTTTTTAAACAAACTGAAAAAATGATAGGGAAATTCTTATGGGGTTATAAGGGCATTCGAAGGGCCTATAAAAAATGATTTTACCAAAGGAGAGAGGAGGATGGGCTACACCACATCTTTTGTTTTATTATCTGGCGGCGGTACTACAATATATATCCCCTTTAATTATTGGTAACAAAGCCCCGATCTCATTTGCACACACCCCTTCGATTTATGAATTCTCCTTAGGTAGTAAAGCAAGAGGGCTCTTTTTAAGATTAATTGAACCCAGTTATTACAAGAAAATAACATTTAAGATCGTAAATGCAGCATATAAAGCATGGAAAATTCTTAGGAAACATATAGGCCTTCCCAAAATATCAAGATATACTCCACTAAATTCAGCACATTGTTTTCCTCCTATATTTAGAGATGCTATTATGTATAAATGGCGTGAAAATGGTGTTGTACATCTGGGTGATCTATGGACAGAGAATCGTATATCGTCATTTGATGAACTTCAAATTAAATTTAATCTCACGAGATTTGACTACTTTAAATATCTACAGATATATAGCTTTCTACAATCTACACTATTTCGAGAACGACAAGCTTTACAAAAGATTCCACTGATTGAGACCCTTTTTAAGAAAAGGAAAATTGGTTATTTTTATGATATTCTTATGACTTTTCTTTTGGATGATTTACTTTTGATAAAATAAAAATGGAAAGCGAAACTAGGGAAAAATGTATTGTTTGAAGAATCAATTGAGCTAGCTAATTCTGTGTTAATTACCGGTAGGTCACGTACTCAACATTACATGATATTGTTTGATTTGTACTACACTCCAGCTAAGGTAATGAAATGGGGCGCCACAACTGGTATTTCTTGTAACCGATGTTCCTTGATAGGAGCAGATACTATTCACATGTTTTTTTCTTGCCCCAAACTTACAATATTATTTTTAGAAATGCAGACATTTATGCAGATTATATTTGGATATACACTAAATTTAACCCCGGATTTGTTGTTATTTGGACTATCAATTGATACTGTAGGAAAGAAACATCAGTCCTTGATCTTTATTATGATGTCCGTATATCGAGCATGTATTACACAAGAATGGATCAGCACAGATTCTCCTTCATTCTCGATGTGGAGATCTCGGTTGTTAGCCAAATTCAATTTAGAATCTTCAATTTATGAAACAAAAGGATGGAAAAAGAAAAAAATGGGAAGAAAAATCTGGGCTCCAATATATCAATGGACACAAGGAGAAATCAATGGACAAAATTAAGACACTACCCACTTACTGCAATTTTATTTCCCACAATGTAAAATTGGTCTCAAACTGATGCTCGCTTTTATCTCATGCTGTTATCTGACTTGTTTGCAATAAAAGTAAAATAATAAATAAAAAATAAAAAAATAAAAAAAATAGACTTAAAGGAAGAAAATGACACAGACTTAAGTTTCAGGAAAACAAACTTACTGTTAAAGCACCACCTACCAGACTCAAAAGCAGTAGTATGGTGGGAAAGGGGGGATTTGGCATAGTTAAAGAAAGCCTTTGCCACTATTCTTAACTTAGGGCTCGTTAGGGTTAGCAATATTTCTATTACATGTGTTTGGGTGGGGGGGTTTTCGAGTCTTGGAGCGATGCTGGCTATGGATACTTTTGCTTGCTTGCAAGTGGTTTGAATACAATCCACGGTGGGTAAGGGGGTATTTGGGCCTACTTTTACTTTCAAAGTAAGTTTTGTCTCCAGTTTTCTGCTAGGCCTCGTTTTTTGAGATCTGATTGGGGGTCTTCTACATTTTTACGACTGGCTTTAGTAAGGGTCTGAGTGGGAGCACTGCTGGGAAGGTCTAATTTTGTTCTAAAACACAGTTTACAGTACACCGAGCTTGAGGGGAAAGATCCGCTAAATTAATTTGCCCATACTTATTTATCCTTCAAAAGGTAACTCAGACAGAGTACACACTTTCAAAAATATTGTACTGTCTATTAGGAAAATCAAAGTGTGACTCTTTGTACTACACAGCGTACATACCATATATTTATTTATCAGTGGTGTTGTAATAGCACTTCCTGTTTTTCGTTCAATAATTACAGGCCGGGTTTCAGTCTGTGCAATGGGGAAAAAAGGATGGAGTCAGGCTTCACATTAGCGAGCCGCAATTCAGCATCCACCAGGCAGGCAGTGGACAGGGTGTCTTCTGGTCACCAACATTGATGGACGAAGCGTCAGCTGGAATGGAGGAGTGCCGCTAATAAGAGGAATTGTTTGCTGCATGCAACTTACTTACCAAATTCAACAGGACAACTACAACAACATACAGATAAAGTATCCATTGTTTTCTTCTATGAGTGTGACTGCATTTCTTGGATCTCTCTCTGCTTCTAAATTGATCCCTACAGCCATTCTATAGGTTTTACTTCGGCTAATTTTTAAACCTAATTTAATATAAGAAGTGTTTCTCTGAGTGCAGAGATAGGCAAGTGAAAACGCTGCAGCCATGTACTGTCGCATTCTAGTACTACTTACTTTTCAGTAACAATGCATGCAGTAGGGCATGCACTTCCTTTATGTCACTTAAAAGATTTATGGTTAGCTTTGTACCCAAAGATTTCTTTATCTGCAATTATTGTTTGTCCATGCTGTGCTTTTTTTTTTTCTCTCAACAAAACCTACCCAAAAAGAAACCCCCATTCCCATCCATTTTCCAAACCCTAACCCTCTTCCCCCGGGCTGTGTGGTTTTGCTTGATGTGTGACTAAATGACATCAATAATTCCACACACTTGCTGGGGAGGATAAGGTCATAGCAACAGGCTGGTGAATAAGCATGGGCGTAAAATCCGCTCCGCTCGCGGATTTTTCGGATTTTCGGCAAATCCGCAATCCGCGAACTCTCGCGAATTTGTCGAAAATCCGTGAATCCGCTCGCGGCGGATTTTTTGCTTGGTTGCGGCGCGCGGCGTGGTGCACGGCGTTCACTTTCCGTCATTTTAGCGTTTGCCGAGTTGTTTTTCTTTGCGAGTGACGCGCCATTTTAGATCTTGCTGCGTGTTCCCGCGGGAGTTTGTCGCCCGCGAATACGTACTCGCGGCTTGCCACCTTGCACAGCACACCTCGCGAGAGTTCGCAATTGCGAACACGTAGTTGCGGCGGAAAGGAACAATCTCGCACTTGCGAAATAGAGATTTTGCAATTTCGCACAAGAAAATCACCAGCAAACAGGATAAACCTTCAGAAAATTATGATTTTTATCAGAATCACTCCTCAGGTTGACATTTGCATGGCCTTTTTTTTTGCAAGGAGTCCATTTTGGGGGGGGGGGAGGAAGGAAGTGCCCCACAGTCTCCAACTTCCTGTTCCTGTCCAGCAGGCTCCTCCCAGTGCTTTGTCCATCTCCTGGTCACTTTCATTTGGATCTGGAGCTGGAAGGATTACTTTTTGTGGGTGCTGCTGGATATTTGGATTTGAGGCCTTTTTGACTGTCTTTGGATCACTTTTGGATTAGAAATCAACTTTCACAAGTAAGTTTGTTTGGGGCATTACAGTTGCTGCAAGTACAATTTTGGAACTTTTTCAGAAAATTAAATAAATTATATTGTGGGTAGCCACAGTATCCAGTAGGACCAGGGTTGGTTATGGGTGCATGATACAACTGTTTTGTTGAATTTAAACACCATTGAGGCCATGGATGGGCTGGGATTGTGCAGATTTTATTGTTTTTTGTCGTTTTTTTGGGCCTGCTGGTGTGGCCCTTTGCCCAGGGGTGGTGAGTGTTGCATGGGCCTAGTCTTTCTGTGGGGTGTCTTCTTGAATTTAAACATAATTGAGGCCATGGATGGGCTGGGATTGTGCTTATTTTATTGTTTTTTGTCGTTTTTGGGGGGCTGCTGGTGTGGCCTTTTGCTTGCCCAGGGGTGGTGGTGGTGCATGGACTGAGTGTGCCTGTGGTGTTGTCTCACTCTCTTTGATGTAAACATCATGGATGGCATTGGATTGTGGTGATTTCTGGCTGTTTTTCTGTTTTTTGGGGGTGTACTGTTGATGTGGTCTGGCCATGTGGGTGGTGGTGGTGGCCATCTTGAGTGCTGGCTGGTACAGGCAACATGTGCTTGGGGTGTAAGGGGGCCATTTTGAGGAGAGGCAGTGTCTGAGGCCTGCACTTATTTTGCCTACTTTTCATCCCTTATGCCCAGGGGTAGTGAGTGTTGCATGGGCCTAGTGTTTCTGAGGGGTGTCTTCTTGAATTTAAACACCATTGAGGCCATGGATGGGCTGGGATTGTGCAGATTTTATTGTTTTTTGTCGTTTTTTTGGGCCTGCTGGTGTGGCCCTTTGCCCAGGGGTGGTGAGTGTTGCATGGGCCTAGTCTTTCTGTGGGGTGTCTTCTTGAATTTAAACATAATTGAGGCCATGGATGGGCTGGGATTGTGCTTATTTTATTGTTTTTTGTCGTTTTTGGGGGGCTGCTGGTGTGGCCTTTTGCTTGCCCAGGGGTGGTGGTGGTGCATGGACTGAGTGTGCCTGTGGTGTTGTCTCACTCTCTTTGATGTAAACATCATGGATGGCATTGGATTGTGGTGATTTCTGGCTGTTTTTCTGTTTTTTGGGGGTGTACTGTTGATGTGGACTGGCCATGTGGGTGGTGGTGGTGGCCATCTTGAGTGCTGGCTGGTACAGGCAACATGTGCTTGGGGTGTAAGGGGGCCATTTTGAGGAGAGGCAGTGTCTGAGGCCTGCACTTATTTTGCCTACTTTTCATCCCTTATGCCCAGGGGTAGTGAGTGTTGCATGGGCCTAATGTTTCTGAGGGGTGTCTTCTTGAATTTAAACACCATTGAGGCCATGGATGGACTGGGATTGTGCAGATTTTATTGTTTTTTGTCGTTTTTTTGGGCCTGCTGGTGTGGCCCTTTGCCCAGGGGTGGTGAGTGTTGCATGGGCCTAGTCTTTCTGTGGGGTGTCTTCTTGAATTTAAACACCATTGAGGCCATGGATGGGCTGGGATTGTGCAGATTTTATTGTTTTTTGTCGTTTTTGGGGGGCTGCTGGTGTGGCCCTTTGCCCAGGGGTGGTGAGTGTTGCATGGGCCTAGTCTTTCTGTGGGGTGTCTTCTTGAATTTAAACATAATTGAGGCCATGGATGGGCTGGGATTGTGCTTATTTTATTGTTTTTTGTCGTTTTTGGGGGGCTGCTGGTGTGGCCTTTTGCTTGCCCAGGGGTGGTGGTGGTGCATGGACTGAGTGTGCCTGTGGTGTTGTCTCACTCTCTTTGATGTAAACATCATGGATGGCATTGGATTGTGGTGATTTCTGGCTGTTTTTCTGTTTTTTGGGGGTGTACTGTTGATGTGGACTGGCCATGTGGGTGGTGGTGGTGGCCATCTTGAGTGCTGGCTGGTACAGGCAACATGTGCTTGGGGTGTAAGGGGGCCATTTTGAGGAGAGGCAGTGTCTGAGGCCTGCACTTATTTTGCCTACTTTTCATCCCTTATGCCCAGGGGTAGTGAGTGTTGCATGGGCCTAATGTTTCTGAGGGGTGTCTTCTTGAATTTAAACACCATTGAGGCCATGGATGGACTGGGATTGTGCAGATTTTATTGTTTTTTGTCGTTTTTTTGGGCCTGCTGGTGTGGCCCTTTGCCCAGGGGTGGTGAGTGTTGCATGGGCCTAGTCTTTCTGTGGGGTGTCTTCTTGAATTTAAACACCATTGAGGCCATGGATGGGCTGGGATTGTGCAGATTTTATTGTTTTTTGTCGTTTTTGGGGGGCTGCTGGTGTGGCCCTTTGCCCAGGGGTGGTGAGTGTTGCATGGGCCTAGTCTTTCTGTGGGGTGTCTTCTTGAATTTAAACATAATTGAGGCCATGGATGGGCTGGGATTGTGCTTATTTTATTGTTTTTTGTCGTTTTTGGGGGGCTGCTGGTGTGGCCTTTTGCTTGCCCAGGGGTGGTGGTGGTGCATGGACTGAGTGTGCCTGTGGTGTTGTCTCACTCTCTTTGATGTAAACATCATGGATGGCATTGGATTGTGGTGATTTCTGGCTGTTTTTCTGTTTTTTGGGGGTGTACTGTTGATGTGGACTGGCCATGTGGGTGGTGGTGGTGGCCATCTTGAGTGCTGGCTGGTACAGGCAACATGTGCTTGGGGTGTAAGGGGGCCATTTTGAGGAGAGGCAGTGTCTGAGGCCTGCACTTATTTTGCCTACTTTTCATCCCTTATGCCCAGGGGTAGTGAGTGTTGCATACTTGCATGTCCCTAGTCTTTCTGTGGGGTGTCTTCAATGTAAACATCATGGATGGCATGGGATTGTGCTCATTTTTCTGTGTTTTGTCGATTTTTTGGGGTGTATAACTGAACTGATGTTCCTCTGTCTTCCATTGCTTTTAGGTGCACAAGAAGACTCAATAGAACCACCAGTGCCAGGAAGAAGTCCTGCAGCGGTGTGTGCAGCATAACGTCACGCGACGTCACGTCTGGACACAGAACCCTCTGCAACTCGTGCAACTGCTGCCTGCTGACCTGCTCTGAAGAAGATGGCCCCAAAAAAAGTAACCCGTAGCTCCTCTAGCAAGAAAGGTGCCAGTAAGGAGCAGAAGAAGCAAGTTACCAAGGACACTGGTGTGCCGCCCGCCCCTTTTTTTGTGAGTAAAAAAAAAAGTATGCCTGCAGCAGCTGCAGCGGGATCTGCTGGGGACCAAGCTGGCAGCAGCAACCCGCTCCATTGGGCTCAGTGCCACCACCACCACCACGCCAACTTAAGTCCAAGCCCTTGAGTGCTGCAGAGGCAGCCAGTATACTTCTTCAATCACCATCGACCAGTGATGTTGGCTCATCGCAAGAAAGCAGCAGCAATGTCCCTCAATCAACACAGGTTGTTGTAGCTCATCTGACGAGTGTTGAACAACCACAGCGGCAACAACAATCACATGTGCAAGTACAAGCCCAAGTACATGTGGAAGGAGAGGCAGCGCAAGGAGATGCGCATGCAGAGGTGCATGGAGGGTCACAACAAGTGCCCACAATAGTTGTTCCTCCCGAAGTAGGGGCACATCAGGAAATCGACAATCAAGGCGAGGTATCATTTGAGGAAGCCACTCCTCCTGATGATCCTTCATTGTCTTCCACAACCCTAGCAAGGAAGAGATCAAGGGTGGTGTCTACATCCTCTTCAAGCACACCTCCTTCTGATGATACGGATCAAACTTGGGAACCAGCACCACAGCCGTCTGAGAGTGAGGCACACCATGATCCAACAAAGGTACTTAAGCGTAAAAGGAAGCTCGTCCAAAGTCTCAGACTTATGGAGTGTGATGAGGCTCAACAAGAAGTGGCGGATACTGCTGCTGATGAAGACTCTGCCAACGACGACCCAGTCATCATAAAGGTCACTGCAGCCCCAGCGGGCATGCAGCAAACAGACATTTTGACCCTAGCCCGAAGAGCTGCTGCGCGTGATGATGATGATGATGATGTTGTCGATGAGGAGGCAGTGGAAACACCACAATCATTGGAGTTAAGTAGTACACCAACTCGTCCCGCTTCCATATTTCTTTCTGGCAAGAAGAGACCTGCGTCAACCTCGACCTTAATTAGTGGCGGTGAAAGTGGAAAACGTACAAAAGTTGGCCAATCCAGATCCTCCACTTCATCTGGCATTAGCTTCATGACCACCACCACCACCAGTATCGCCGCCTCCTCCAGGTCCCACAGACACTTCAAGTCCCCAGTTTGGGACTTCTTTACTGTTTGTCCCAAAAATCCAAGGTTTGCCATTTGTACCCTTTGTAAGCTTGCAGTTAGTCGTGGTAAGCCAGGTAGCAACTATGGTACCGGCGGCCAGAGTGGTCATCTTGACAGAAAGCACGCTGTCCAATGGTTTGCGCACCTAGCTGCGATCAAGAAAGGCCAAAATCAAGGAAACGTTGATGTTTCATCTGATGTTGACGAGCAGGAAGAAGACATGTCAAACACTTCCCTTACACCCAGTACCCCTCTCAGCAGCACACCCAATGTGAGGCACACTAAGAGTGTTGGAGCGAGTGAGACACCAACGCACAAAAGTTCACCAGCGAGCAAAATTGGGTCAACGAAGTCATTATCAGCCCGTAAATGCTTGGTCCAGGGCAACATTAGAACAATGCTTACTTCAGAGGTGCCATATAAACGCAACCACCCACTGACGCGTCTGTATAACACTAAGCTGGCTAAAATGCTAGCTGTGGACCTTCTACCTTTTTCTTTTGTAGAAGCGGTAGGTTTTCTTGAATTAGTTGCAACGCTCTGCCCTAAATGGAAGGTTCCGAGCCGGTTCTATTTTGCCAGAGTTGCGGTTCCAGCACTACATGAAGATGTGCTGCAGGCGATTGGGGCAGCTTTGCAGAAGAGTGCTGTTCACACAATACATCTGACAACAGACATGTGGACCAGTGGCCCAGGCGATGATTACATGTGCATCACTGCACACTGGGTCTCTTTTTCAGGTGTTATAGCAAAGCTAAACGCAGGTGTTGACCCGGACCAAGTTTTCAAAGCTGCTCGGAAACATGCAACACTAGCCATGTTTGCCTTGGAGAAAAGTCACACAGCAGAAAACCTTTTGGAAGAGTTTGACAAAAAGGTGTTGTCAATGCTATCCCCCCTAAAACGCAAGATTGGTTATGTTTCCACGGATAATGGCGCCAATGTAGTTAAGGCCATGTTACAGGGTCACCATGTTAGAGTGCCGTGTTTGGCGCACTGTATCAACCTGGTAGTTCAAAAATTCTTGAGTGATAAAGAGAGTCCAGCGTTCGAGGTAATGGCCACCTGCCGCAAAATGTGCAACCATTTCAGCCATTCTTTTAAGGCCCGGAAGCATCTGCGGAGACTGCTACTTCAACGTGGAATGCCAGTGAAAGCACTCATCCAGGAGGTGGCAACACGTTGGAACTCAACCTTCTACATGCTTGAGCGTCTGCATGAGCAGTATACGGTACTCGATCACTATTTCTTGACAGAGGCTACATCTCAGAAGGAGGACCTGCGGATGAGTAAGGCGCAATGGGCCATAGTTAAAAGCCTGACAGACATGCTTCGTCCTTTTGAGTTCTTCACGCGTGCAGTCAGCCAGGAGGACTGTAATTTGGGAAAAGCTATCCCATTGTTGTGCATACTGGAGCACCAACTGATGGCGGTTTCTTCTGAGTTTGAAAAAGATGAAAAAAAAAAAAAACATTTCATTTTGTCTGAGAAATTATTACATCGCCTACGTGGTGATGAACGTCTTAAAAACATCAACTCAGATCAGCATTACATTTGTGCTACTATTCTGGATCCACGCTACAAAAAGGCGCTGGCAGACAACGCATTCTTTCCTTTCGCTGATGCAGATGTTCAAAAGTACAAACATTGGTTAGCCTGGTCAGCCAAGAGGTTTGAAAAAGAACGGCAGGTTATTGAAGGAGAAGCCAGTACATCAGCATCAGCATCAGCAGGCCATCCGCAGTCACAAGAATCCACTTCTGCACCTGTGGCTGGGGCACAAGTGACCTCTCAGCCGTTAAAGACACCGGCAACTGGATCATCTGCACCACACACAATGACAACACTAACAGTGGCTGGGGAGGAGGATTGGCTAAGTTTGATGGGGTATGGTTCTCGAAAAAATGTCACAGGCACAGCAAAAAGTAAGCAAAGTGGAGGAACAGTTGATGACCTTGAGTCGATGGTGCAGGACTATCTGAATGACTCAACAGTGGTCTTTCTTAATGAGGAGCCATTGCAGTATTGGCATGGCAAAAAACAATTGTGGCCACAGCTCTACAACCTGGCTATAAACTATTTGTCTTGCCCACTCGCAAGTGTGTCTTCTGAACGTGTTTTCAGTGCTGCTGGTGGCATTGTAACTGCCAAACGGAGCCGCCTATCGCCCAAAAATGTGGAGCGGCTGACAATGATCAAGATGAATCAGCACCTCATACCACCAGATTACAAAGTGCGAGAAAGCACGCCACATGAAGACGATGAGGACAGCAACGTAGATGAGGGGATTTTTTCTCTGTTCGGTGCCACTGACCTCATCCAGCCTGAATTCGCAGAGTATGATGACGAAATCTTGTTCTTATTCCCTGACACCGAGCCCTGAAAATGAGACAATCAATCAAGAACTTTCTTTTTCGTCCTTATTCACTTTTATTCCTGTGTGCTTTGTGTCTCTCTTTCTTTGTTTTGCACAGTTAATTTAATTCAAACTTTAATCACCTAATCCCAAAAACAAGACCATCATCAGAACTGTCTTCACTTGTTTGCTTATTGATTTGAAGGTGCCGCAGTCTACATTCCTCAGGTTCACAAGTTCTGAAGAACATGCTCCTCTATCCTCCTCCTCCAGACTGCGATTTCCCTCCAAGCAGAGTGCTGGATTACGCACAATGAAGAAAGACTCAGTACTTGTGGGGGTGTTGTACTTCTTTGCGGGTGAGTTGACGGTTTTGGGCCCATTGCTGTGAAGCTCTAATAATGGACAAAAGTGTTTTGGACCAAATATGAGGTGGAAATTTCTTGCCGTTTTTGCTGACTTGCTTGCCTTTGAGGTGCTCTTTGGCGGGGTTCCGGGGGTTTGTGTGTAATTTTTGGTGTCTGTCGAAGCACTGCTGCGACAGTCTAATCTTGATTGCATTTGCTTTTCAGGAAATCCGTGGTGGAAAACAGGAGTTATGATGATTGATGATGATGACCTAGCTGAACAGCGCGGCATTTGGAACGAAGGCCGAGAGATATTGTAAGTATGAGATTTAGCTTTTTCGCTGTTTGGGGGTGTTGTCGGGTGTTTTTTTGCGGGTGGGTTGGCGCCGGCGGGTCTTGCCTGGGGCATTCCTGGGAAGGTCTAATACCGGATACAAGTGTTTTGGACAAAATCCATAAGGAACAGCCTTTTTTTTGCCATTTCTTCAGACATCTTGCTCAATGTAGCGTTTTGGGGGGCTTCCTGCTGTTCGTGGGTGGGTTGCGGCCGGGGTCTCTGTCGAAGCACTGCTGCGACAGTCTAATCTTGATTGCATTTGCTTTTCAGGAAATCCGTGGTGGAAAACAGGAGTTATGATGATTGATGATGACCTAGCTGCACAGCGCGTTACTTTGGACCGAAGGCCGAGAGATATTGTAAGTATGAGATTTAGCTTTTTCGCTGTTTGGGGGTGTTGTCGCGTGTTTTTTTGCGGGTGGGTTGGCGGGTCTTGGCTGGGGCATTCCTGGGAAGGTCTAATGCCGGATAGAAGTGTTTTGGACAAAATCCTTAAGGAAAAGCCTTTTTTTTGCCATTTCTTCAGACATCTTGCTCAATGTAGCGTTTTGGGGGGCTTCCTGCTGTTCGTGGGTGGGTTGCGGCCGGGGTCTCTGTCGAAGCACTGCTGCGACAGTCTAATCTTGATTGCATTTGCTTTTCAGGAAATCCGTGGTGGAAAACAGGAGTTATGATGATTGATGATGATGACGACCTAGCTGCACAGCGCCGCGTTTGGACCGAAGGCCGAGAGACATTGTAAGTATGAGATTTAGCTTTTTCGCTGTTTGGTGGTGTTGTGTCGCGTGTTTTTTTGCGGGTGGGTTGGCGGGTCTTGCCTGGGGCATTCCTGGGAAGGTCTAATACCGGCTAGAAGTTTGTTGGACAAAATCCATAAGGAAACACCAGTTTTTGCACTTTTTGTAAGTTAGGGTTCGTTAGGGTTAGCCCTAGCAGCAGGATTGCATGTGTTTAGGGGGGTTCTATTGCAACGCGGTTCTGTTGTTGTAGAGCACTGTTGGAGCGATGCTGGCTATGGATACTTTTGCTTGCAGGCAAGTGGTTTGAATACAATCCACGGTCTGTATTTGGGTCTACTGTTACTTTCAAAGTACGTTTTGTAACCATTTTTCTGCTAGGCATCGTTTTTGGAGATATGATTGGGTTCTTCTACATTTTTGCGACTGGCTTTAGTAAGGGTCTTGGTGGGAGCATTGCTGGGAAGGTCAAATTTTGTTCTAAAACACAGTAGTACACCCACCTTGAGGGGAAAGATCCGCTATAATATTTTGGCCATACTTATTGATCCTTAAAAAGGTGACTCAGACAGAGCACGCAATTTCAAAAATATTGTACTGTCTATTAGGGAAATCAAAGTGTCACTTTTTGAACCACACAGCGTACATACCTTTTATTTATTTATCAGTGGTATTGTAATAGCACTTCCTGTTTTCCGTTCAATAATTACAGGCCGGGTTTCAGTCAACATCCGCCAGGCAGGCAGTGGACAGGGTGTCTCTTCTGTCAGTGTTCACCACCACATTGATGGACGAAGCGTCAGCTGGAATGGAGGAGTGCCGCCAATAAGAGGAATTGTTTGCTGCATGCAACTTACTTACCAATTTCAACAGGACAACTCCAACAACATACGCAATACAGATACAGTATCCATTGTTGTCTTTTATTCTATGAGTGTGACTGCTGCATGTGCTTACCTTTACTTTGTAACCAAAGATTGTCTGTAAACTCTGTATCTTCAATTATTGTTTGTCCATGCTCTGCTTTTTTTTTCTTCTCTCAACAAAACCTACCCAAAAAGAAACCCCCATTCCCATCCATTTTACAAACCCTAACCCTCTTCCCCCGGGCTGTGTTGTTTTGCTTGATGTCTGACTAAAATGACATCAATAATTCCACACACTTGCTGGGGAGGATAAGGTGATAGCAGCAACAGGCTGGTGAAGGAATACGAGGATATCTTCTAGACTTACTCAGCTTCAGTACTATATCTTCTAGTAGTAGTAGCCAATGTCAAATAAATTCAACGCAAGTACTAGTTATACTTGCAATACTTTACCATTTGTTAGGCTACATTATGGCACTGTTCTAGTGTACTGTCACCTGCTATTTTCTCGATCGTACCGTAACCGTTGTAATGCTACAGTAAGGAGTACAAACAAGGTTTCGTTTTCTTTTTTTCCATAGGCATGCAACTGCCACTGTGTCACACCACTAGTAACACCGCAATGAGGAAATGTCACCCGCCCAGGAATGACAACGTTAATCCCCATTTCACCTGGAGCCAGCCCTGGGCCTAGCCCTAATTTCTAACACAAATTACAGGTAAGATAAGCGTTTGGTGGGAGGTAGTATAATGGAGTATTATTTCGGAGTAGACAAGAGATTGACGGTTGTACTACTAAAGTCCTACGACTGTTCATGAAAACAAAGTTACTGTTACACCCCCGCCCCCCACCCACCAGACTGAAAAGCAGTAAAAAACAGGTATGGTCAGATAAAGTTGAAAAATATATTTATTTATCCCTAACAAAATAATCTCCCTCACCCACCCTAACCCCAACGATTGTCTCTGAAACGTCCCAAAACGATCCCAACTCCCAAATCCCACCCCCCAAAAGTCTATAAAAAAAGGGCAAGGGACACTCCACTACTGGAGGGTGCTGGTGCTGGTGCATGATGCGGCATGGGCATCATACTCCTTGCGGAGGGTGGCAAGCTCGGAGCGGAGGCCCTTAACCAAGGTCTTATACCTCAGGACCTCCTGCTCCAGGTTGGACATGCGGACTCGTAGGCGGCGTTGGCGTTCCTTGCAGCTCCTGTGGGGGGCAGCTGGTATTTCGGGTGCTTGGCGGTGGCGGTCGGCTTTCTTAGCCCGGCTCGGTCCCGCTGGTTTAGTCACGGAGGAGGATGCAGTGGTCACAGTCGAAGATGTTGCCCCGCTCGACTGCGTGTCCTCCTCCTCCTCCAGGGCCACCAGCCGCCGATACTCGGCGACTGTGGCCTCCAGCCTCCGTTGCCGGGCCAATCTAGCCTGCTCCCTCCTTGTTGTTGATTTGGAAGGAGCAACTATATGAAGAAAGAAAGACATAGTCTGTAACCAATGCTCCTTATTAATAACACAAAGTGATTGAGCCGAAAGTTGGGTCACAGAGTACAAGTAGCAAATTGAAAGCACAGTACATAACTATTGAGGACAGTATCTATGTAACCTCCCACTTCTGCATCCTTGCTCTAACAGTAGTGGTAGTTTAATGAACTAATTCTACGACCACTATGGACTTCCATTACAGTCGACTATGACAGTACACCAGTCTTATTCTTCTTCTTCTCTCTTGTTTAGGGAAATGGGTACGTTATCTTATGCAAGACGGCAGAATGACATGGACACAGCACAGTGAAGTTGCACCCGAGAAAAAAAGTTGCACACCATGATGATGGAGACAGACTTGCGTTACTGTACCGGTCCAGTACATGCAGGTGGTGAAGCTATTACTTTTCTATTACGGGTGGCACTGAGAATACTCTGTTACAAGGGCTACTGCTTAATTAATTTACCTTTCACCCTACAGTGCAAATGAGTACTAGAAAAGGAAACTGAAGAAGCTAACTAATTTGATTATCTATCACTTCACATGGGACGTATTTAATGACAGATGAGATGACTTTAGGTGCTTTGCTTAATATTGAGTGAACACAGTGATACACCCACACATGAATGACGTACTACAAGTAAACTAAAGTTATTAAGAGAGGTACGGAGTGTCCACCGTAATAACCAGATATATGCTGTGAATGCAAACGCAATACAAAGTACTGCTACTATTCATGGTAGTATTGGACACATTTACAATTTCTTTTCCTTGCCTTCCCTGCACTGGGACGGACGTGCGGGTGCGGTGGTACATGCTCTTCAAGGTAACACTTACTTCACCTGGCGACCATCTACTCTCTCTAGATACACATTTGCTATGTAAGAGTCAGAGAATACCATGCTCCAGGCATCCATTCATTCAAAGTATACGCACACATACAGTTTCTGTTTCACCCACCCAGGCTGCTGTCCTTCCACCCATCCTTGCTTCATCATTGACCCAGCCATGCACCATACCATATTCTTTCCTTCCCAGCCACCTCTGGGTCCAAGCAAACACATATCGTTCTTCTTTGCCAGCCATCATACAAGTTCGCGTCCCACTTACTTACACCCTTCTTTCGCTTTTCGTTCATCCCATCCATCACGTTCGTCTAAGAACTTATTGGGATTCTTCTCACCAAAAACTTCACAGCTAAGTCGAAGTACATTTCGAGGAGGCTACTACCTGGTTGATTTGTAATTGTAATACACCCGTGCAGAAAGCACACTATGCAGTCTTCAATCTCAATAAGTAAGGAATATATAGCTTACCTGTTTCCGCCACCACCGTTTGATCCCCCACAGGAACGGCCACCAGCTCTTCTAACGCCGCATCCTCCCCAGAGGCCTCCGAGTCCAAGTCCAACACAGCCACCTCCGCGCTGGCCCCGTCACCAGATGTTACACCTACAAAGTACATTTAAGAAAGTTAGAATACACCACTCACTACTATATAATATTTGGTCTAGGAGAAATGTTAAAAAAACAGAATACAATGTAATAATTTGTGACTGTCTACTCCATAGTAAAAATGTCCCATTTTCCAGGGAAGGCTGTTGTCTTGCTGCACTTTTATGCACAACTGATGAATGCTTGCTTTTGATTTTTAACACGCACCACTTTTTCTCCTAACAGACAGAAGCTTGACTCCTGAGTCCTAAGAACACGACCAGGATCAAGTTCAAAGTAGGTGAGAGTTCGGCTCGACCACAAGAAATGTGTCCAATTAATCGTCAGCACTAACCACTTTTCCGTTTACAGTTAAATAGTTTTATGACAAAGTAGATTTTAATAAATGTGTTTACTTTTAATAAAGCTTTTACACTTAAATAGACTCTGTGGTTTTTGTTCCTCTAGACTAGAGTGGATGAGCTAAAGGTTTTGGAATTTTTGCAAGCATGAGTGCCTCTGACACTTCTTGACTGTGCTGTGACTCCGTACTACTCTCTTGTCCTGCGTACGATAATCTAGAGATCATTGGGGATCTATAATCGGTGACTTCGGGAGCTGAATGACTCTGCCACACTATCTAGACAGTAAGGAGACAGTGCATAGAGGTATTGCTGAATATAATGGGAGTCCAATGGAATTGCCAAATGTCCAATCTTAGTTAGCTACACAGACAGACTAATAAGAATAGTCTAGTAATACCACAGGGAGTCATATTCGAGGCAGGATAAGAATTTATATCCAGTCTACAAGAAGATCAAAGACGATTTAGAAAAAATCGAATGAGGAACGCTAGGAAAAAATAGGTACTGTTTAGTAAAATGTAAACTTACTGGGGCCAGCAAAGGAGCCCTCGCCTGCCCGATCCTGGCCTGCATCCTCAGCACCCTCCTCCTGTGTCCTCTTGCCCTTGGGGGGAGCTGATGTAAAACATGAAAGAAAGAAAAACCATAAAACATGGATGAGATTTTTCAACCAAATCAAACATTTCAAAAGAACAATAACAACATATTTTGGAAAAATAGCAAATAGATAGACAACTATTCCACGGGATCTATCTCATGTGGTATACTACGTTATTCGTATTGCCTGATTTGCGGAACGTTGACTTAGAAAGTTCCTATGTAACTCAATAAACAGACTACTAAAGAGGTTTGCCTAGGCCTGGCACTGCAGGCAGTAGTGCGCAACACGTGACAGACAAAGTCCATCCTGCTTGCAGATCAGTGAATACTCAAACTATCAATCCACCCGCCACCACCGCCACTATTTCTTCTGATAGCCATGTGACTGTCTAAAGGAAGGACACTGGACTTCAGTCTGTTGGGGCTGATTTATAAGTCCCTTGCGGAAGTTGCGGCTGATTTTCCTCCATTGTTGCGTGCCTTTTCTGACGCAGCGGCAGAACAAAAGACTCGCCATGGTGTTGGTGCGGCGTATATATTAAAAAAAAAAACACATATGGGCATATGGGCGATGCATCACGTTGTAAAGCCCTGCGCCATCAGGGGGCGTTCCGGCGCAAGGGAGGGCGTACCTGCGCAGGAACGAATCCTAAAAGTGGCTGAGGGAAATCTACAAGATGTCAATCAGTCATTTTTAGGACAATGATGCATGACTCAAACCCTGCGCGCTTGAAGCCGACGTACGGCTTGATGCAGCATTGGGGAGATAGGGTACCCCAGAGCATTGCTGGAGCTGCGCCATCGTTGGCACGCAACTCCAGCAATGCGCTGCCTTTACGGCACAGATGCGTAAGGCTTCTGTGACGTTTTGGGCCAATGGGTGGTGGTGGCATGGCACACAATTACTGCCGCATCCCTGCTACTTTGCAGGGATGCGCCGGTAATTGAAAATATGACCCTTACTGTCTAGCATTACGCAGTTCTTTTCTTTACAGTACACTGATACATAATTTCTCAGGCCAATGAAATGCTTCTGAACACAACATACAAAACAAAGAAGCATAGTAGCAAGCAAGGCTACTGAGAAGGAGAGCAGTGCACCTGAAAATGAAATGCATAGAAGATTTTGAAATATAATTTACCTCAATGTAATCGGCAGCATTATTGCTCTTGGTAAAGAACAAAGATTTGCAAATAACAGAGCAGGATAAAACAGAGTAGTAAATGTACTACTACTACTACTCACCAAGCCCGGGGACCTCTACGCCGAGCGCGTCCAGCAAGTCCCGCTCCCGGTCCATGACATCGGTCCAGCGGTGGGTGGCCTGGTTATATGTGCGCCGGACCCCAGAGATCTTGTACATGGCCCGGCACACCTTCTCCCACCGCTGGCGGCGCTCCCGGATGCCATAGCCGGTCGCGATCTTGCCGCCTCCCAGGATCGTCTTGGGGAGGCGGCGCTGGACATGGAAGATCAGTGCCGCCACTTCCTCCGCGCTGAAGATCTCCCTCGGGACCACTTGCTCCCCCCTTAAACGCCCGCACGGGAGCCGGGCACGGGGTGCGGGACCCTTCCCCTTCTCAGGGTGCTTCCCGGCTCCCTTTACCATGGTCTGGGCAGAAATAAACTTAAATGATAAAGAAGAAATAGAATAGTGAAGAAGAAAAGAAAAGAGTTTAAAAAAGTAGTTTAAAAGTAAATAAAAGCTGCAGAAAACACAAAAATATAGAGCTAGAAAAATAGAGGGTTAGATAATAAGTAAAATTAGATCAAAAAAACTTCAAACAAGCAAAGGATGGCAGAGATTGAGAGAGGATACAGAAAGCATGCCCAGAACCATAGCAATGAATGAGAAACAAGATGGCCGCGCCCGTTCACGACCGCGTGGGTAAGTTCGCGCGAGATTTTCCTTGCGAGTACGCGCGAAATTGTACTCGCGAGCAGCACACTTTGCGAGATTACACATAGCGGGCGGAAACGGAATTACGTCACGCCAACAAGATGGCCGCGCCCGTGTACGACCGATAGGGTAACTTGGCAAACGAATAGCTAGAAGCGCCTCGCGAACACGCGCAAGATCACGCGAACATACACGTCGCAACAAAAACAATTTTGTATTCGCACGTATTCGCGGCTTCCGAAATCGATCTCGCACGGATTCGCGCCCCAAATATCGCGCGAAATTGCAAAAAAAACGATTTTAGCTAAAATGAAAGCAATGAGCAGGTGCAAAAGTTCAAACTTAACATTAGTAACATTCAAGGTAGTGCTTCCTGATGGGCCCCTCCAGAGTTTGCAACAATTCTATGACCCTGCTATGACCCAAACAGCAGGCTCATAGAATAGCACCATAAAGGTCCTGTAAAAAAAAAATTTCACTGCAACAAAAAGCAAATTACAGATAAGGAAGGAAGCAGGTGCCAGCCAGACTGGAACTTTCAAAATTACTGACACATTAATGAAACACAAATTAATTGATGGCAGTTGAAGAAGGGCAGGTGTGCTAGCTTTTTTCAACCACCATAATCTACAGTAATAAATAAACCTAATAGGTGCCTGTGAGGATGTACTAGAGGGTGGCATGGGTGTCCCAGAGGGTGGCAGTGGTGAAACAGAGGGTGCTGTGAACCTGTGATGATAAACCAGACGTAGAAACAACATAGTCGCGGCCGTTGCAAGCCGAAAAGTAAGTTCGCAATTGCGAACTTGTCCCAAAATCGGCGCGAACACGCGCCAACACAAAAAACGGAAAAATCCGCAAATCCGCTAGAGTTCGCGGATCTTCGCGGATTGCGAATCCGTAAATACGCAAGTTCGCGGATTGCCAATCCGCAAAATCCGCCCATGCTTACTGGTGAAGGAATCTGAGGATATATTCTAGACTTACTCAGCTTCAGTACTATTTCTTGTAGTAGTAGCCAATGTCAAAGAAATTCAACGCAAGTACTAGTTATACTTTCAATACTTTACCATTTGTTAGGCTCTGTGTGGCACTGTTCTAGTGTACTGTCACCTGCTATATTCTCTATCGTACCGTTGTAATGCTACAGTAAGGACAAACCAGGTTTCATTTTCTTTTTTTCCATAGGCATGCAACTGCCACTGTGTCACACCACTAGTACCACCGCAATGAGGACATTTCATCCGCCCAGGATTGCCAACCTTAATCGCCATTTCCCGTGGAGCCAGCCCTGGGCCTAGCCCTACTTTCAAACACAAATTACAGGTAAGATAAGCGTTTGGTGGGAGGTAGTATAGTGTAGTATTAGGAATAGACGAGAGATTGACGGTAGTACTACTAAAGTCCTAGGACTCTTCAGGAAAACAAACTTACTGTTAACCCCCCACCCACCAGACTAAAAAGCAGTAAAAAACAGGTATGGTCAGATAAAGTTTCAAAAAATATATTTTTGTAGCCCTAACAAAATAATCTCCCGCAAGACCCTCCCTAACCCCAACGATTGTCCTTCAAAAGTCCCAAAAACAACCCAACTTCCAATTGCCACCCCCCAAAAGTCTCTAAAAAAGGGGCAAGGGACACTACACTACGGGAGGGTGCTGTTGACTTTAGCGGCCAGGGCATCATACTCCTTGCGGAGGGTGGCATGGTCGAAGCGGAGGCGCTCCACCAAGTTCTTATAGGTATGCACCTCCTGCTCCAGGTAGGACACTCTGAGGCATAAGCGGCGCTGGCGTGCCTTGCAACTCCTGTGGGGGGCAGCTGCTGTCTTTGCTGCTCGGCGGTGGCGGTTGGCTTTGGTAGCCCGGCTCCGTACCGCTGGAGCACTGCGCTAGCTGGCAGCCCGTGGGGGCACGGAGGAGGATGCAGCTGTCCCAGTGGATGTTGTTGTTGTACCGGTAGACTGCGTCTCCTCCTCCTCCAGGGCCACTACCCGCCGATATTCGGCAACAGTGGCATCCCGCCTCCGTTGCCGGGCCATTTGAGCCAGCTCCCTCCTTGATGTTCTGTTTGATTTGGAAGGAGCAACTATATGAAGAAAGAAAGACATAGTCTGTTACCAATGCTCCTTAAGATTAACACAAAATGATTGAGCAGAAAGTTGTGTCACAGTACTAGTAGCAAATTGAAAGCACAGTACATAACTATTGAGGACAGTATCTATCTAACCTCCCACTTCTTCATCCTTGCTCTAACATTAGTGGGAGTTTAAGGAACAAATTCTACGAGCACTATGGACTTCCATTACAGTCGACTATGACAGTACACCAGTCTTATTCTTCTTCTTCTCTCTTGGTTAGCAAAATTGGTACCTTATCTTATGCAAGCCGGCATAATGCCAGCGCAGTGAACTTGCACCAGAGAAAAACAGACGCACACCATGATGAGTGAGACAGACTTGCGTTACTGTACCGGTCCAGTACATGCAGGTGGTGAAGATCTTACTTTTCTATTACGGGTGGCACTGAGAATACTCTGTTAAAAGGGCAACTGCTTAATTAATTTAGCTTTCACCCTACAGTGCAAATGATTACTAGAAAAGGAAAATGAAGAAGCTAAGTAATCTGATTATCTATCACTTCACATGGGATGTATTTGATGACATATGGGATGACTTTAGGTGCTTTGCTTATTATTGAGTGAACAGTGATACACCCACACATGAATGACGTACTACTAATAAAATAAAGTTATTAAGAGAGATAGGGAGTGTCCATCGTAATAACCGGATATATGCTGTGCTTGCAGTTGCAATACAAACTACTGCTACTATTCATGGTAGTATTTGGAAAAAATTACAACTTCTTTTCCTTGCCTTTCCTACACTGGAACGGACGTGCAGGTGCGGTGTTACATGCTCTTCAAAGTAACACTTAGTTCATCCAGTGACTGTCTACTCTCTCTAGATACACATATGCTATCTAAGAGTCAGATAATACCATGATCCAGGCATCCATCCATTCAAAGTATATGCACACATACAGTTTCTGTTTCACCCACCCAGGCTGTTGTCCTTCCACCTATCCTTGCTTCATCATTGACCCAGCCATGCACCATACCATATTCTTTCCTTCCCAGCCACCTCGGGGACCAAGCAAACACATATCTTTCTTCTTTGCCAGTCATCATTACATTTCTCGTCCTTCCAAACTTACTTACACCCTTCTTTCGCTTTTCGTTCATCCCATCCATCAAGTTCATCTCAGATCTTATTGGGATTCTTCTCGCCAAAAACTTCACAGCTAAGTCAAAGTACATTTAGAGGAGGCTACTACCTGGTTGATTTATAATACACCCGTGCAGAAAGCACACTATGCAGTCTTCAATCTCAATAAGTAAGGAATATATAGCTTACCTCTGCCCGCCACCACCGTGTGAACCCTCACAGGCACGTCCGGCACTTGCACCGCCTCCTCCCCAGTGTTGGTCCCCTCGTCCAATACCACCACCTCCGCGCTGGCCCCGCCACCAGATGTTCCACCTACAAAGTACATTTAAGAATGTTAGAATACACCACTCACTACTATATAATATTTGGTCTAGGAGGAATAAAGAAATGTGAAAAAAACAGAATACAATGTAATAATTTGTGACTGTCTACTCTAAAGTAAAAATGTCCCTTTTTCCAGGGAAGGCTGTTGTCTTGCTGCACTTTTTGGCACAACTGATGAATGCTTGCTTTTTATTTTTAACACGCACTACTTTTTCTCCTAACAGACAGAAGCTTGACTCCTAATAACATGAGCTGGATCAAGTTCAAACCAGGTGAGAGCTCGGCTTGACCACAAGAAATGTGTCCAATTAATCGTCAGCACTAAGCACTTTTCCATTTTCAGTTAAACGTTTAGTTTTATGACAAAGTTGATTTTAATAAATGTGTTTACTTTTAATAAAGCTTTTAAACTTAAATAGACTCTTTGGTTTTTGGTCCTCCAGACTAGAGTGGATGGGCTAAAGGTTTTGGAATTTTTGCAAGCATGAGTCCGTGCTTCTGACACTTCTTGACTCTGACTCCGTACTCTTGTCCTGCGTTGGATAATCTAATCATCATTGGGGATCAATCATCGGTGACTTTGGGAGCTAAATGACTCTGCCACACTATCTAGTCAGTAAGGAGATTGGGGGTTTAACTACAAAATCTGTTATCACTGAGGTATGTCGAAAGTCTAACAGCACCTATTATAATTGATAAGCTAAGCAATGCATTATTTAGTGTCCATAGTTCTGTTTCTGCAGATTTGTCCCTGCAACAGTAGTAGAATGGATTGTCCTACTATCCAAACCCAAAGTAAAGTAGTATCTTATTCTTTCTTGGTGGTCATTCACCTTTTTATTGTTGGCAATTGTCAAAGCATAAACATTTAGAAGACTTGAAAAGACATTATGGACAAACCCAGAGGACTGCACTCAGTGCATAGAGCTATTGCTGACTAGAATGGGAGTCCAATGGAATTGCCAAATGTACAATCTTAGTTAGCTACACAGACAGACTAATAAGAATAATCTAGTAATACCACAGGGAGTCATAGTCGAGGCAGGATAAGAATTTAGATCCAGTCTACAAGAAGATCAAAGACGATTTAGAAAAAATCGAATGAGGAACGCTAGGAAAAAATAGGTACTCTATATTGGGAGAGGTGTGGCGCCGCGGCCAGGGCGACTGACGCTGGAATCTGGGGACCACGGTTCGATCCCCGGCTCCGGCGGCAGATTAGCCCAGCACCATGTGACTCTGGGCAATAGCTCGCTTAATCTTCCCGACGGCCCCCAGCGCCTAGAGACCCTTACGGGTGAATGTGCGCTTTACAAATGTGGACTTTACTTTTACTTTATATTAAAATTAAAACTTCCTGGGGCCAGCAAAGGAGCCCTCGCCTGCCCGATCCTGGCCTGCATCCTGAACAGCACCCTCCTCCTCCTCCTGTGTCCTCTTGCCCCGGGGGGGAGCTGATGTACAACATGAAAGAAAGAAAGACCAGAAAACATGGATGATATTTGTCAACCAAATCAAACATTTCAAAAGAACAATAACAAAATATTTTGGCGAAATAGCAAATAGACAACTATTCCACGGGATATATTGACCGATCTCATGTGGTCTACTACGTTATTAGCATTGCTTGATTTGCGGACCGTTGACTTGGAAAGTTCCTATGTAACTCAGTAAACAAACTACTAAAAAGGTTTGCCTAGGCCTTGCAGGCAGCAGTCCGCAGCACGCAAAGTGACAGACAAAGTCCATCGTGCTTGCAGATCAGTGAATACTCAAACTATCAATCCACGACCACCACCACTATTTCTTCTTATAGCCATGTGTCTAAAGGAAGGACTGTACTTGAGTCTGTAGGGGCTGATTTAGAAGCCCCTTGCGGCTCTTTTGCTCCATTGTTGCGTGACTTTTGTGACGCAGCGGCAGAACAAAAGTGGCGCCATGGTGCGGCGTATATTGACAAAGTGACGCATATGGGAGATGCATCACGTTGTAAAGCCCTGCGCCATCATGGGGCGTTCCGGCGCAAGGGAGGGTGTTCCTGCGCAGGAACGAATCCTAAAAGTGGCTGAGGGAAACCTACAAGATGTCAATCAGTCACTTTTAGGACAATGATGCATGACTCAAACCTGCGCCTGCTTGAAGCCGACGTACGGCTTGATGCAGCATTGGGGAGATAGGGCACCCCAGAGCATTGCTGGAGCTGCGCCATCGTTGGCACGCAACTCCAGCAATGCGCCGCCTTTACGGCACAGATGCGTAAGGCTTCTGTGACGTTTTGGGCCCATGGTGCGCCACATTGTAAATACGGCGCACCATGGGTGGTGGTGGCATGGCGCACAATTACTGGCGCATCCCTGCTACTTTGCAGGGATGCGCCGGTAATTGAAAATCTGACCCTTAGTGTCTAGCATTACGCAGTTCATTACACTACACTCATGCATAATTTCTCAGGCCAATGAAATGAACACAAAATAGAAAACAAATAAGCATAGTAGCAAGGCTACTGAGAAGGAGAGCAGTGCACCTGAAATGCATAGAAGATTTTGAAATATAATTTACCTACAATGTAATCGGCAGCATTATTGCTCTTGGTAAAAAACAAACATTTGCAATATAATAACCGCATAGCGGGATAAAACAGAGTAGTGATGAAATAGATAGAAATAGCTACTACTGCTCACAAAGCCCGGGGATCTCTACGCCGAGCACGTCCAGCAAGTCGCGTTCCCGGTCCATGAGATCCGTCCAGCGGTGGGTGGCCTGGTTATAGGTGCGCCGGACCCCAGAGTGTTCAAACATGGCCCGGCACACCTTCCTACACCGCTTCCGGCGCTCCGGGATCCCGTAGCCGGTAGCGATCCTGCCGCCTCCCATGATGGTCTTGGGGAGGCGGCGCTGGACTTGAAAGACTAGTGCGGCCACCTCCTCCGCACTAAAAATCTCCCGAGCTACAACTGTCTCCCCCCTCAAACGCCCGCACGGGAGCCGGGCACGGGGTGCGGGACCCTTCCCCTTCGCGGGCTTGTTCCCGGCTCCCTTTGCCATGGTCTGGGCAGAAAGGAAGCAAAATAAGAAAGAAGAAATAGAACAGGGAAGAAGAAATGAAAAGCGTTTAAAAAAGTAGTTTAAAATTAACAAAAAGTAGCAGAAAACACAAAAATATAGAGCTAGAAAAATAGGGGGATAGATAATAAGTAAAATAGATCAAAACAAACTTCAAACAAGCAAAGGATGGCAGAGATTAAGAAAGGATACAGAGAGCATGCCCAGAACCATAGCAATGAATGGGAAACAAGATGGCCGCGCCCGTTCACGACCGGGTGGGTAGGTTTGCACGAGATTTTCCTCGGGATCACACGCGAACATGTACGAGCGAGCCGCACACTTTGCGAGATTACACATAGCGCCCGGAAACGGAATTACGTCACGCAAACAAGATGGCCGCGCCCATGTACGACCGCTAGGGTAACTTCGCAAACGTTGCGCTACAAGCGGCTTGCGAACATGCAAAAAATCACGCGAACAAACACGCAGCACAAAACAAATCATGTATTCGCACGAATTCGCGGCTTCCGAAATCGATCTCGCGCGGATTCGCGCCCTGCAAATCGCACGAAATTGCAGAAAAACGATTTTTGCAAAACTGAAAGCAATCAGCAGGTGCAAAAGTTCAATCTTAACATTAGTAACTATTCACTCTAGTGCTTCCTGAGGGGCCCCTCCAGAGTTCAGTTGCCTATTTGCAACTATTCTATGACCCTGCTCTGACCCTCACAGCAGGCTCATAGAATAGCTACAAGTAGGCCATGGCAGTTGAAGCAGGGCAGGTGTGCTTGCTTTTTATCACCCCCATAATCTACAGTGATAAACCAACCAGAGGGTGGCAGTGAGGATGTACCAGAGGGTGGCATGGGTGTACCAGAGGGTGGCAGTGGTGAAACAGAGGGTGCTGTGAACCTGTGATGATGAACCAGACGTAGAAAGAACATAGTCGTGGCCGTTGCGAGCCGAAAAGTAAGTTCGCAATTGCGAACTGGTAAACAAACCTCGCGAACTGGCAGAAACCCTTGCGAACACAAAAAAACACAAAAATCCGCAAATTTGCGGATTTTGCGGATTGCGAATCCGTAAATACGCAAGTTTGTGTACGCCAGATTCGCAAAATCCGCCCATGCTTAATGTTGAGTCACCTGTGTGTGGAAATGTGGCAGTGGCATTTCACATGTGAATGTATACAGAACTCTGGGGCATATTATCAACAACAAGCGATATTTATCGCTAAATAGGCTTAGCAACATTTTTTTTAATGCCAAGCATCGCCGGATTTTATCGCAGAGATGATGTGCTATTAGCAACGTTTATCTCAAATGTGATAACATTTCCGGCGTAAGCGGCGAAATGCGTGAATATCGCTGATAATCCAGCGATAGTCGCACATTATCACCAATGGGGACTTAGCCAGAATATTCACCTCCCATTGGATATAATGGCTAAGAAGTGGTCTGAGCAGGCGTTAGGTTTTGGAGATATTCGTGTTTAGCACAAATATTTCCATTGCTACGCCTGCGTTAATAATAGGCGATAGCGATGTTAGCGACTGCTTTATGTCGCTAACCAGTTGGGTACGCCCACTTTGCATGTCATTAGAGATAAATATCGCTGACATGCAAAGCGGGCCCCAAACCGCTCGCTATCGCCTACAAGCTGTCGCTAACTGCTGTTAGCGACAGCTTGCTAATAGGGCAATAGAATTATCGCCGCTTAGCGGCCGAAAAAGGCAGCTAAAGCAGCGATAATCTCTTATTGCCTGCCTTGATAATATGCCCCTCTGTTTGTTGACACTTACCGCACATTGTGTTGACTGCCTGTTGACTTATGTGGATGTTTTATTTAGTGTTATGTCTGTGATGCCACACTAACACCAGTGACAGTTGTTCTGTTGTGTCTCCCTAGGTGCCTTGAAATTATCCAGGCCTACATACTGTTCATCTTTTGGATATATCATGGACATTTCCAACACTGTAAATATTGCACCAAAGACAAAACTGCACAAATTGAAGTGTGTAAGGTATTTTATTTACAAAGTTGACATGTGAGGTGTGTGGGCATATTTACATGAAGGTGGTGATCAAGCAGTGAGTTGACAGTCATGGTAGTTGAGATGCAAGAGTAGACACCACATGGATGTGGTGACCCAGTCCAACAGACAGGTACCATTCACAAGGCAGTGTGGGTAAGGACAGTCCAAACAGTCAATGCAGTGGGGAAGAGGGTTGTCATCAGGGTTGGCTCCGTGACTGGTGTGTGGCTGGTGCTTTGCCTCCAGAGACTCCCAGGCTCTTCTTTCAATGCACCCTTTGAATGCTTTGGTAGGGGGGCCTGCTGCATGGCCAGCGGCATCTGAGGGCTCATCCCTCTCTGTGGCCGCAGGGGAGGATGGTGCACTGTCATCGTGCAGCACAACAGAGGGGGGCAGAGGTATTGTTTGGGAACCAGGCCTGTACCTCAGTAATGCCACTTGCTGGGCTATGTGGTCCACCATTTGTCCAATGCATGTGTTGATGGACCTCATCAGCAGGATGAGCTCATGTAATAGTTTGTCAGACCTGCCACATTGTCCCTGGACCTGTTCATATGCACCAATGACTCTGGTGAAGTGGTCCAGAGATGGTGTGCCAACCTCCTGAGGTCTGGGGGTGACCCTGGCCCTCCTACCTGCCCTGCTGCCACGGACCTGTTGACTCGCCACTGTGGGTCCCTGCACACTCTCCCTGCCCTCCACAGTTGGTGTTGTGTCCTGGTCGTCCCCTGGGACAGGGAGGGTGGTGGTGGTGGTGGTGGTGGTAGCTGAAGTGGCAGCGGTGGAGGCACAGTCCGTGACTGCAGGGGTCTGCTGTACAGTTGTTGGTGCAGCAGACGTGGTGGTGGGGAAGATGGGGTCCTGGGACCTGTTGGGCCTTGGCACACCAGATGGGCCAGCCTGGAGCTCATTGTCCAAACTATCCTGGGAGTCAACATCCGAGAGTCCATGTACCCCGGGTGGAGACTGGCTCAGCTGGTCGTTGTTGTCCTCAGCAGTGAGTTACTCATCACCTGTGGATTAAATGGGGAATGGTCAGTGTCGGGCACTGTGCAAGTATTCTGTGAGCTGCGTGTGATCGACTGTCTGTACACTACACAATTGAGAGATCTTCAGTATTATTATTAAGTGCAATACTGGGCGTAATTACATTGTGCAGAGGAACATCAATTACTCGTAGATGTCAGATATCTTATATAATGCATGCAATTGGTGCTGGCCAGCCAGACCACTGAAGATGGCTACCTACCTGTAAGTTTCTTTGGTGTACTGCAATGGCTTCCAGGTGCTCCTGGGTGGGAGGGAGTGCTCCATGCTGCTGAGGTGTGGGACAGAGCGCATGGTGGGAGTAGGAGTGCAGGCCTCTCTCCCACAAACAGGCCTCACAAGCAAGATGGCTTCATGCCTGATAGGTGGAGGTGAACAATGCAATGGCTTCTAACTGCTTCTGGGTGGTGTGGGGGAGGGCTCCATTTTGGTAGGCTGTGGGACAGGGGGCAAGGTGGGAGTGGTAGTGCAGGCCTCCCACCCCCTAATAGGACCTCCCATGCAAGATGGCTAGCTACCTGTTAGGTGAGGGTGAACATTGCAATGGCTGACATATGCTCCTGGGTGGGGGAGGGCTCTATCCTGCTCAGGTGTGGGATAGTTGGCATGGTGGGAGTGGTAGTGCAGTCCTCCCTCGCCCAAATGTCATGTTTTGGCAGCTCCTGAGTTAGCGTTTAGCACAGCTACACGGTCTTTTCTGTTAACTTGACCAAAACGAACGGGGGCCATTTTGAATCCCTCTGACTTCCGTTTTCCTATGAACACGCTGCCTCGTGGTCAGTGTGCCCTTTTGTCCTTCCTTGATACTCATGGTCCCTATTCTGCTCGACAACAGGCTATTTTTAGTACTGGTCAAGCGCACATGCGCACTATGCATCAGCTGGTCACTCTTTAGGAATGTTAGCACTAACTGACCAGTGTTATTGAACTCCTCCCACACGCTGGCTGTGTTCCAAAAATGACCTTATATGTACCTAAAATGTGTAACTTGTAACCGCCTATCTTTTTATTGCTATTAAACTGCATAAAAGAGGTCGTGCACCGATGTTCGGTGTGCTACTTCTTACATTGCCGAAGGGTGCTGTAGGAATGTATCACCACCCCATGGGGTCTTAATAAACTTGTCTTTTACCTTTTCCAGTGTCCGTGCCAACTTCTATACTAAGGTGTTCGAGAGTTTAGCAGAGTATGTAGGCCTGATTTGAACCCAACACCACAATTGGCGACCACGAAGGGACTCATCGGCGACTCGGATGCCCGAAGGAGAGGTCGTGACGAAGGTCAGGAAACTCGCCATGGACGCATACGCTGCCACTGAGTGACCCGAGTCTCTGCACCCACGGTGTGTTTTCCCTTCCTTCCGATCTGACCTTCCAGGTGGCACCGGTCTTCGACTGAGATTCTGATCTTGGATTGTCGTGATGTGCCGTTTTGGCTGATTTGACCACAGAACTTGGCAGTTGGACTTTGGACGTTTGAAAATATTTGGTAAGCTTTTGATTGGTGAGGTAGTCTACTGACACTTACTGTGGCCTTTTGAATTTTGAATTTGAATTTGAATTTGTTAGCTAACGTTTGAATCTTTGAATTTGAATTTGAATATGTGAAGTGCACCTCACATAGACAGGCATGTAGGGATATTTCTCTGATTTATTTGATTCGAACGGTACACCGCGTTAGGTGTCATTTTTGTAGTATCGTGCTTTCGTGGTACTTTTTGAAACATGCCTGTTTTTAGCACACTTCGTAGGATGTGCTGTTCTGAAAATGGTACCAATTATCGACTAAGTGAAAAACAGCCGGCTCCCCCAGAGGGGACTCCAAATCGTGAAATGTATGTCAAATTCGGTATTCCACCTATAATGTATAGTACATTATGGCATAAGTATACTAAAACTGATCGTGAATTACAGTGGCCACTATATGGGTCGTTTGACCTTCGAAAGGTACAATATGTAGAGCAGTGTTTGTTTCAGCGAAGGTCTAGACAAGATATGTTTGATTGTGTGCGTATGTGGGAGAAAGAGGTGCGGAAGGCTGCACATGACAAAGCTTTACAGCTGCAGGAGAAGGAATTACAGGAAAAGAAAGAGAGGGAGAGACGAGAACGCAATTTACAGGTTAATGGTCAATTCCCTATCAGGCGTCCTCTCTATCCAGTCCTTACTAATGAAACGGATGATTTTTCATTACTAGATCGTTGTCCGCCTCCGTACGTCGCACCCACGGCTCCGAGCGAGGAATCAGACGAGGATAGTGATCGAACACAGCGTACCAGGTTACATGCAGAACGAACTGCGGAATTACGTTCGTTTGCACGAAAGCTAAATATTAATACTGTTACTGTTTCTGACATTACTGCAAAAATGGAACAGTGGTCTGATCAGGAGCGACTGTATTTTTTAGATCATTTTGGAGATGAAGTTGTTGAGCGGTACAGAAAATATTCTCTCGAGTTAGAACCAAAGGAGATATCCGAGGGTCGTGAGAATTTTCGTAAAGGTCTTTTTGTTCTTTCAGATGCGGACGACTTCTTCAAGCGTTTGATTCAACTGCGAAATGAGGCGACACGACTACGGGAGTTGGAAAAGTCGAAGAATTCGTCTGCGTCCGGAGCGACGGGGATATCCAAAGAATGCCCTATCTTTGAAACAGATAAGATCGCTGCGATTAATGTTAGACCTATGCGAGAAGCTGCGCCTTTATATGTCCCTCATAAAGGGGATGGCACAGATGATGATAAAAGATCCAAAGATGCGAAAGGGTATTTTGTATATAATTGGGTTTATACGCCTTGGAATAGAGCAGATGTTATGGCGCTTAAGAATGCTTTACCTGATCCCCGTAAAAACCCTGCGGCATTTTATGAAAATGTTGAAAGCGCAATTTCTTCGTGTATCATGACGTTAGTTGATATTGATCTATTTTTCGGGTTGATATTGCCCCCTGATATGTGGAGAGCGATTCGTAGGTTTGATGACCACACGACTCTCGGGGCCACTTGGAAAGATCTTGTTCAGGCTGATTTAGATAGAGAACCAGCATGTAAGCCGTGTCAATTAATATTAGACCTTCCAGGGGCCATATTAACAAAATTGAAGACTCTTGCTCCCGCTAAAAAGATTGATTGGACTATATTAGCCTCTTGTAAGCAGAAGGCGGATGAATCGGTTTCCGATTTTTTCTCTTGCTTCGAGGAAGCGTTCCATGATTACAGTGGTCAATTATTGACGGAAGATACTGGCAGGCATTTATTCATTGATAAGTATGTGGCTAATCTCCTACCGGAGATTGCGAAACGATTAAAAACGAGCGAAAGTTCATGGACCACCGCAACCCCTGCTTCTTTTTTGACTATGGCTCAATATTATGAAAGACAGGAATTAGAGGCAAAAGAAAGTAGTGAAAAGAAAGCAAAGGATTTGAAGACGAAGGTAATGTTAGCCCAGGTTCAGGCTACGAGAGGAAATAACAGAGGAGGGCGAGGATCATACAGTAATGCTCCTCCCCCTCGTTCTGACATTTCTGTGAATCAATGTGCATACTGCAAACAGTTTGGGCATTGGATTGCAGACTGTCTGGTGTTTCGAGAGCAGCGTAATTTGAGGGGACGAGGAAGTGGAAGGTCTAGGAATTATTATGGAGGGTCAAGAGGAGGTTATGGCACGAATGATCGAGGAGGCTATGGTACAAATGATCGTGGAGGATATGGAGCAAGGGGTCGTGGTCAGTCAGATTATAATACGTTTGATAATCGCAATCAATATCAGATAAATGAGGGTGGTTCTGCTGAACCACGGGATGAGCATTATGCATAGGATTGCGTAGGATGGGGTGTGGAATCGGTCGAGGTACCAGTTGATCAAAGGGGTCCGTATATAGAAGCACATGTTCTGGGTTCTACTGATCAATTTCTGGTCGATACAGGAGCTACTCGTAGCGCTTTGTCCAAATACTTGGTTCCAAGGGCTCCCCTGTCTGGCGAGGTAATTACAGCAATAGGGTTCGATGGAACACCTACTTCTAGCCCACTGTCTCAACCAGTTGCATTTCATGTTGATAAATTTGCTGCCCCTTGTCCCTTTTTGTTGTCTCCAAATACACCAGATAATATTATTGGACTCGATATGTTAAAACACTTTCGAGCTACTATTCGCTGTGCCCCAGAAGGAGTGCGAGTTGTGTTGAATGAGAATTACCCAGACTTTGAGCGAGTGTGTTTTCTCCATGAATCTGAAGTATTGGCCTCCTTACCAAAAAGGTTGTGGGCCACTTCAGACACGGATGTAGGGCAGATGATAATTCCTCCAGTACGTATTACTGTGAAGGAGGGAGTATCTCTACCACGTGTCCCACAATATAAGATTTCCAGAGAAGGTGAACTTGCTTTGATACAGATTGTGAACGATTTGATTTTGGCAGGAGTAGTTGAGGAAGTCCCCTACAATGTTTGCAATAGCCCAATTTTACCGATCCTTAAAAGAGATACAGACGCTAAGGTCTACCGTTTCATTATTGATTTGAGGGAAATAAACAAGATAGTAGTGCCTCAGTACCCGGTGGTGTCTGACATCACCACATTGCTTACGTTAGTTCCATCGACGGCAACTACTTTTACAGTCATCGATTTGAAGAATGCCTTCTTTTCGATCCCTGTACATCCTGACAGTCGATATCTATTCGGCTTTACATTAAATAATAAATCGTGAAGGTTTTGTCGAGTTCCTCAAGGCTATACTGAAAGTCCTAGCATTTATAGTCAGGCATTAAAAAGACAGCTTGATTCCTTTCAATTACAAGATGGAGTGGCTCTTATTCAATATGTAGATGACATCTTACTTGCTGCAGGTACGCCAGAACAATGTGAGAAGAGTACCTTGTCCTTGCTTTCCTTCCTGGCCAAACATAATCATAAAGTTTCGAAGAAAAAGCTGCAATATTGTAGACCAAAGGTGACCTACCTCGGTCATCTTTTGTCTAAGGAGGGCCGTGCATTGACACCAGATCGAATTCAAGCAATCCTAGACACTCCAGTTCCTCGCACTCAGAAGGATGTTCGTGCCTTTATAGGTTTGACGTCTTTTTGTAGGCAATGGATATTGGGTTTTTCACATATCGTTAAACCATTGTTAGCATTGTTGTCTAAAGATACACCGATTCCCATTGAATGGACGGATGAATGTCAGAACGCTTTTGAACAATTGAGACAAGCTCTTTGTTCTGCACCAGTGTTAGGTACACCTGATTACACGAAGATTTTTACATTATATGTACACGAGAAGTATAGGTGTGCATTGTCAGTGTTAGTGCAGGCACACGGAGACAAACAGAGGCCTTGTGCATACTTCTCGGCGGTACTCGACCCTGTGGCTCGAGGATTGCCTGGATGTTTTCGAGCAGTTGCAGCAACAGCAGTTGCGATACGACAAAGTGAGGGAATAGTTTTGTCACACAAATTGTTGGTGCTAGTTCCCCATGCGGTAGATGCGTTACTGAATCAAACAAAAACGCAGCATCTAACCAGTGCCCGTTTGACAGGATATGAGCTAACGTTGTTGGCGCCGCACATCACACTAAAACGATGTGCGACACTGAATCCTGCTACTTTACTGCCGGATCCTGTTGCTGAGACCCAGAAGGAAGAACAACATGATTGTGTTTTTCTGACTGAGGAACAGACAAAGGGTCGTATTGATTTACAGGATACGCCATTTCCAGATGTAGATGGGGAACTGTGGGTTGATGGATCGTGCGTGAGGTTACCAGATGGTACGACTTCCGCAGCTTATGCGATCACGACACTTAAGACCGTGGTAGAAGCAGCACGAATACCCCAGAAATCGGCTCAGGCAGCTGAATTGATAGCCTTAACGAAAGCATGTGAGTTAAGTGCTGGACTATGTGTGAATATTTACACGGATAGTCGTTACGCTTTTGGAGTAGCGCATGATTTTGGCCTACTTTGGAAGGAACGAGGATTCTTGACTTCACACGGAGTACATATCATGCATGGAGAATTGGTACGCGATCTCCTGAATGCACTGTTATGCCCAAAGAAAGTTGCAATAGTCAAGTGCAGTGCACATAAAAAGGTGACGGACAAAATAGGGCAAGGCAATGCTTTCGCAGATCGCATTGCGAGAGAGACCGCTATGCTACAAAATAATTTCCCCATGTATGTAGTGAAGTCACAAGCCGAGCGGTGGCATGATGCTAGAGAAGAAATACTAGATATACAGAAGTCAGCATCTGAGGCAGAACTTACGAAATGGGCCACTGAAGGAGTATTGGATGATGAGGGTTGCTGGCGTAGTAAAGATATGGAGAGATGGAAACTACCCATGGCCTATTTACAAACAATGGTGCACATGACACACGGGCTGGCACACATTGGAGCCCTCGCAATTACTAAATTGCTTACACGAGTCTGGGACAATGCTGACATTGCTAGCACGGCTAAGAGAGTAGTGCAGACTTGTCTGATATGTTTACAGCACAATCCTGGACAAGGGACTCATACTCCCAAAGGAGGGTTTGTTCCACCTACTGCACCATTCGAAGTACTACAAATGGATTACATCCAGCTGGAGCGCTGTAATAATCTCAAGTATGTCCTAGTAGTGGTGTGTGCCTTCAGCAAATGGATTGAGGCTTACCCTACGAAAGACAATACAGCATTGACAACCGCTAAGGTGTTACTCAAGGAGTACTTCCCGCGCTACGGTGTTTGTAAACTTATGTGGAGTGATAATGGCCCTCATTTCATTGGAAAAGTAGTGGAATACGTCCTGAAAGGATTGGGAATCAAGCAACGATTCCATGCTGTTTTTCATCCTCAATCAGCAGGTTTAGTAGAACGATACAATGCAACTCTGAAGCTGAAGCTAGCAAAGATAGTGGCATCTACATCTCTGAAATGGCCGGATGCTTTGCCTCTGGCATTGCTGTCCATTCGATCAGTGCCACATTCTCGATCTGGCCTCACACCCTATGAAGTGGTGTTTGGAAGGCCGATGAATATTTGGGGAGTTCCAAAACCTCGTTTGATACATGATGTGCCTTGTGTAATGATGAACGATTATTTGGCACGATTAACAAGTGATTTGCTTTCTATTCATCAACAGGTTCGAGAGGCGCTCCCTGATAACTCCATTGGTGAGGCTCACGATCTCCGCCCTGGGGACCACGTGATGGTCAAAGTATTTGAGCGATCCAGCAGCTTGGAACCGAGATGGCATGGCCCTGAGCAAGTGCTGCTGGCAACGCGGACTGCTGTGAGAGTCACCAATAAGAAGCGGTGGATACATTCAACGCACTGCCGATGTGTCTCTCCGGATCTGGTGAGCCCTGTGGTGCTATCCGACTTCAGAAAGATTTTGGATACAGAAAAGAGCCTAGCTGTCACGCCTGATGAATTGGAGGGAGCCTTCCCGGACCACGTTGTTTCTGATAAAGTGAAGTACAATCTACGCCCCAGGAAATAAGATTCCTTTTGTGTTTTTGAAACTGGTTGGTAACCGCTCTGAGGTTTGTGAAACGGAAGCCGGGAATATCAAGGGGGGGGGATCAGTTCTGCCCAGTGTAGCGACACCCGTCTTGAATCCCGGAGAACAAATCAACGGCAGCCTCGGTTCAGAACCATCGTTTTATTTTTCAGCTTAGTGTTGCTTTTGAAGAGTATTGTTTTGTGAACTATGGCATCTCCTTCGACACGAAAAGGGAGAATTCTTGGTGCTGTTTTGTTTGTCTTGACCGTAGTGGTGATCGCAGTATTAGCTTGGACTATAGAACTGTTGTTTCCTGTACGAGAACATTTGCTGCCCACCACTCCAAGTCCATCTGAACATTTTCATTTCACTCTGCCTTTTCACGAAGAAAGACATAGGCAGACTTATTTGAATAACAGCTTTATTAAGATTTTGCATCATACTCATAACATGACCAACACGTCCAATTGTTGGGTATGTGGAATGTTGCCCGGACATCAGAAGAAGGGAGGAACACCACTCATTCCTCTCCCGTTTTCTCATAATGGTTCTTGTCATGCTTGGTACACTCTTCTTTTTACTCTGCGATGGCCAACGAAAGGTGGACTACTTTTTCGGTTGAATAAAATATGTTATAACGACAAAGATGGCTATCCACACGCTGAAGGAACTAAGTTTGAATGGGAAGAGTACCGTCCGGACAATGTTTCTACACCTCGTGTATATACGAATCAAAGACTTATAAATGTGACGAGCATGCATATGATAACAGTCATTGATACAAAAGCAGATTTGTGTATTAGAAATAAAGGTACAATCCCTGTAGGCCGCAGTGAATGTAACATTACACTTACCTTTGATACACCAACTGGAATTGCATTTGTAGCTTCACGTAACACATATTTCATTTGTGGAAATAAGGGATACCATCGTCTACCATTGGGATGGTTAGGAACGTGTTATATAGCTTTTGTATTACCACCCGTATTTATTGCTCCTCCCATGTACCACAATGATTACGTTCTGTACCATGATTTCATACTGAACAGAGTTAAAAGAACAGTAGATCTTGATGAAATAGACCAGACTGATACCACTTTACAACAATATGTAGATTTCAATTTGGGGTTATTCTCATTCGTAGGAGCTGCACTGAATAGCAGGAAGATAAGGCGGCTTACACGTGTGGTGGAAGCTGTCGCTAATGAAACTGCCTCTGCTTTAGGGAATATTACTGAGGAATTGCAAATTACCAGAATTGTGGCGCTCCAGAATCGAATGGTTCTGGATGTGATACTAGCTGATAGGGGCGGAGCATGCCGCGTCATCGGAAGTAGTTGTTGCGTGTACGTGCCAGATAACTCACCTTCCGTATATGATTCGATTACAAAATTACATAAGATAGCTGCTGAGATCCACCCAGAAAATGGGACATGGACCTTTTCTGGTTGGTTTTGGACCCTGCTTAGTACTTGGGGTTGGAAATTATTAACGATTCTCTGTGTTTTTATTGGAGTACTATTTTTCCTTTGTCTATGTATTCAATGTGGCCCTACATTATGTTCTGTATGTATCACAGCCTGTATTCCATCTAAACGAGCTATTGTTAAGCAAGAGAAACTGATCAATGATGAAGTATTGAAAATAATGGCTATTAACATTGAGGATGAACATTCTGACTACGTTCACTATGAGGTAGCTTTTGCTAAACGCTAAAAGGGCCGTCTGTCGTGTTTTGGCAGCTCCTGAGTTAGCGTTTAGCACAGCTACACGGTCTTTTCTGTTAACTTGACCAAAACGAACGGGGGCCATTTTGAATCCCTCTGACTTCCGTTTTCCTATGAACACGCTGCCTCGTGGTCAGTGTGCCCTTTTGTCCTTCCTTGATACTCATGGTCCCTATTCTGCTCGACAACAGGCTATTTTTTAGTACTGGTCAAGCGCACATGCGCACTATGCATCAGCTGGTCACTCTTTAGGAATGTTAGCACTAACTGACCAGTGTTATTGAACTCCTCCCACACGCTGGCTGTGTTCCAAAAATGACCTTATATGTACCTAAAATTTGTAACTTGTAACCGCCTATCTTTTTATTGCTATTAAACTGTATAAAAGAGGTCGTGCACCGATGTTCGGTGTGCTACTTCTTACATTACCGAAGGGTGCTGTAGGAATGTATCACCACCCCATGGGGTCTTAATAAACTTGTCTTTTACCTTTTCCAGTGTCCGTGCCAACTTCTATACTAAGGTGTTCGAGAGTTTAGCAGAGTATGTAGGCCTGATTTGAACCCAACACCACACAAAGAGGCCTCCCAAGCAAGATGGCTACCTAACTGTTAGCTGAGGGTGAACAGTACAATGGCTGACACATGCTTCATGGTGGTGTTGGGGGAGGGCTCTATCTTGGTAGGCTGTGAGACAGGGGGTATGGTGGGAGTCATGGTACAGGCCTCCCTCCTCCAAACAAGCCTCCCAAGCAAGATGGCTACCTACCTGTTAGGTGAGGGTGAACAATGCAATGGCTGACACATGCTTCTGGGTGGTGTTGGGGGAGGGCTCCATCTAGGTAGGCTGTGGGACAGGGGGTATGATGAGATTCGTGGTACAGGCCTCCCTCTCCCTAACAGGGCCTCCCAAGCAAGATTGCTACCTATCTGTTAGGTGAGGGTGAACAGTGCAATGGCTGACAGATGCGTAGGCCTCCCACCTCCAAACAAGCCTCCCAAGCAAGATGGCTACCTACCTGTTAGGTGATGGTGAACAGTGCAATGGCTGACACATGTGTCTGGGTGGTGTTGGTGGAGGGATCCATCTTGGTAGGCTGTGGGACAGGGGCTATGGTGGGAGTTGTGGTACAGGCCTCCCACCCCCTAACAGGGCCTCCCAAGCAAGATGGCTACCTACCTGTTAGGTGAGGGTGAACAGTGCAATGGCTGACACATGCTTCTGGGTGGTGTTGGGGGAGGGCTTCATCTTGGTAGGCTTTGGGACAGGGGGCATGGTGGGAGTCGTAGTACAGGCCTCCCTCCTACAAACAGGCCTCACAAGCAAGATGGATACATACCTGTAAGTTTGTTTGCTGTACTGCAATAGCTTCCAGGTGCTCCTGGGTGGGAGGGAGTGCTCCATGCTGGTCAGGTGTGGGACAGGGTGCATGGTGGGAGTAGGAGTGCAGGCCTCCCTCCCATTAACAGGCCTCCCTCCCCCAAACAAGCCTTCGAAGCAAGATGGCTACCTACCTATTAGGTGGAGGGTGAACAATGCAATGGCTGACACATTCTTCTGGGTGGTGTTGGGGAGGGCTCCATCTAGGTATGCTGTGGGACAGGGGGTATGATGAGATTTGTGGTACAGGCCTCCCACCCTCTAACAGGGCCTCCCAAGCAAGATGGCTACCTACCTGTTAGGTGAGGGTGAACAGTGCAATGGCTGACACATGCTTCTGGGTGGTGTTGGTGGAGGGCTCCATCTTGGTAGGCTGTGGGACAGGGGGTATGGTGGGAGTCGTGGTACAGACCTCCCACCCCCTAACAGGGCCTCCCAAGCAAGATGGCTACCTACCTGTTAGGTGAGGGTGAACAGTGCAATGGCTGACACATGCTTCTGGGTGGTGTTGGGGAGGGCTCAATCTTGGTAGGCTGTGGGACAGGGGGTATAGTGGTGGTCATGGTACAGGCCTCCCTCCCACAAACAGGCCTCACAAGCAAGATGGATACATACCTGCAAGTTAGTTTGGTGTACTGCAATGGCTTCTAGGGGCTCCTGGGTGGGGAAGTGCTCTATTCTGCTGAGGTATTGGACAGGGGGTATGGTGGAAGTAGGAATGCAGGCCTCCCTCTGCCAAACAGGCCTCCCAAGCAAGATGGCTACCTACCTGTTAGGTGAGGGTGAACAGTGCAATGGCTGACACATGCTCTTGGATGGGTGGGGGAGGCCTCTATCCTGCTCAGGTGTGGGACAGGGGACATGTTAGGTGGAGGTGAACAATGCAATGGCTTCTAACTGCTTCTCGGGTGGTGTTGGGGGAGGGCTCCATCTTGACAGGGAGTATGGTGGGAGTTGTGGTACAGGCCTCCCACCCCCTAACAGGGCCTCCCATGCAAGATGGCTAGATACCTGTTAGGTGAGGGTGAACAGTGCAATGGCTGACACATGCTCCTGGGTGGGGGAGGGCTCTATCATGATAAGGTGTGGCCAGGGGGCATGGTGGGAGTGGTAGTGCAGGCCATCCTCCGCCAAACAGGCATCCCAAGCCCGATGGCTACCTACCTGTTAGGTGGGGGTGAACAGTGCAATGGCTGACACATGCTTCTGGGTGATGTTGGGGGAGGGCTCCATCTTGGTGGGCTGTGGGGCAGGGGGTATGGTGGGAGTAGTGGTACAGGTCTACCACCCCCAAACAGGGCCTCACAAGCAAGATGGCTAGCTACCTGTTAGTTGAGGGTGGAAAATGCAATGGTGTTTGGGTTGTGCAAGTAGGTACTTATCAGTGTGTTGGTTAACGTTTGTTTGTACTTACCAGCTTCCACTCCCCCGGATACTCCTGTAAGACTCTGAGGATTCAGTATGGCAAGCACCTCCTCCTCCCATTGTGTGAATGGTTTTAGTGGAATGGGAGGGCCACCGTCAGTCCTGTCAGCCATCTCCCGGTTCTTGCTTCTCCTTTCTTTGACAACCCTCTTGAGATCATGCCACCGCTTCATGATCTCCTTCTTGGATCGTGGGGTGGTCCCTACTGCATTGAACCTTTGTACTATCCTTTCCCACATTTGTGTCCTTGTGGCTAATGGTGTCTGTTGGACTAGGCTACCAAACAGTTGTGGTTCCACTCTGACTATCTCATTGACCATGACTGCCAACTCACTCTCTGTGAATTTGGGCATTTTATGTGCTGCCATGGTGTGTATTGTTTGAAGTGGGTGCAGGGGTGTGTGTGGTGGGTGTGGTGTTTTTGTGTGAGGTGTGTTGTGTGCTGGGGGATTGTTGGTGCTGGTGTGATGGTGGTAGTGATGGTGGCAGTGGTGGTGGTGGTGGTTTGTGTGCTGTGTTCCTCCGCCTCTCCTGTCAGATCTGGTGTATGCCCTTCTCTTCTGGAGTGTTGCACAGGATTGTGGTCAGTAAAGGGGCTGGTTTTATACTCAGCTGTGTGGGTGTGTCCAAATGGGATTTTGCTGTCAGGTGTGTTGTGGAAGTTGTCCTGGGAATTGCATGTTTTTTCTTTGACATTTGTTTTTTTATTGGTATGTGTTTTGTGTATTTGGAGGGCATGGCTAGATTGATTTGTGCTAAGTTTGGCATTGTTGCGGTGTTTTGGCATTCTCCGCCATGTTTTTGTGGTGGCTATGCTGCGGCTCTACCGCTGTCTCTCCCATTCTGTCCTGTGTGCAACCGCGGCAGTCGGAAACAGCAGATCGTTCCGCGGGACCATTGGGGATATCCTAATTTCCCGTGCAGTGTCTCTGCTTCGCTTGCGGCGGGTTGTAGCTTTTCCGCAGTGTTTCCGACTGCCGCGGTCAGTTTTTGGACATCACCGCCCGCGTCGGGCGGTTTTGGTTTGCCCGCTAACGCCGCGGTTGGTCTTTTTTGGCGGTTGATCCTAATTTGACCGCCGGTTTATCCGCGGTCCCGACGGGCAGTTGTTTCCCACCTCCATGGCGGTCGGGATGATTTTCCGCCCGCTATCCTAATGGGGCCCTTTGTTCACACTCTTCACATTGTTTCTCAATAAGCACCATTCCATAGCTTCTAAACCTTCGTTTTGAAGGGATCGAGGTGTACAGAGCGGTAACGTCCACTGTACACAACCACCAGTCTCCTATGTTCTCGGAGTCCACCATTTCCAACATTTTCAAAAAAGCTGTGGTGTCTTTATTATAAGTCTCCCATTTTTGCACCATTGGTTGTAGGAACCAATCAAGATATTTTCCAATGAGTTCTAATACAGAACCGCATGCTGAGATTATTGGCCTGAATGGTGGTGTCTTTGCATTTTCATGCACCTTGAGGAGCATGTAGAATTGAGTACGATGAGGATATTTGACGTCTAGATATTTATAGGTCTTCCTGTAATCCATTTGATTTGTAATGCATGATCTAGGATTTGCAAAATTGTCCTGAGCACAACTCCACATGTAATATAAAGAAGTCCAGTCTATCTTCTTTTCTCACGGCGATTTTATTCTGTGGTTTTGATAAAATCTTCTGCCAATCACAAACGACTTTCTTCACAACATCTATAGCCAACACGTGTTTTAAAGCTTTTACTCCAACGCCGGTTTGCTGGGCGAGGAGTACTCTCTGTCACCCTGGCAACTGATCATTGATACCATCAACCTCTTACTCAGATTGGAGGCTTATTTGGAAACTAATGTTAACATTGATATATCTTGCTGAGAAAATCTTCTTCCTGAAGTATGGTGTATGAGGTAGCATACTATGTAAATGGATATTTGAATAGCCCTGAAGAAGTCAGAGATGCGGGGGCATCGCAACTGACGAAACACACTGTTGGCTATAGATCGTTTGTGATTGCAGAAGATTTTATCAAAACCACAAGAATAAAATCGCTGTGAGAAAAGAAGATAAACTGGACTTCTTTATATTACATGTGGAGTTGTGCTCAGGACAATTTTGCAAATCTTTATTACAGGACTGGGCATCTCGTCCGTATCCGGCGATAAAAGTGGCTGTTCCTGTCCTTGGAAGCACACTGTGATTGTCATCTTTATCTAATTTGGGGAATACAAGAATTTTCTTGTGTGCAGATAAAGCCTTGCCATTTGTCCATTTTTCACGATCTAGGATATCTCTGAGTATGATTGGGTGGAATCCGTGGGAACTTGCTCCATTTTCATGTATGTTCCTTCATCATACAAATGATTTCTGACGTTATTTTCCTAAAACTCTGTGTCCATCACAACTTAAGGAACTCCTTTGACTGCTTTTTGAAAAGTGAGGTCTTGGTTATCCATCAATCCTTGTAGAGTGCTCCATTCTTTTTTTGAAAAGTTAGAGTGAGCGCCACAAGTAAAATTAATCTTGTTTATCTCTGAATCACTCTTTCAAACGCGTCAATAGTTTTGTGTGACACTGGAGCACAAAATGTACTCTTAGCTCTGAATTTTTTGACTTCTTGAGATTCTCCAAAATCTGTGTTAGGTTGAACGATGCTAAAAAAATATTTTAATCTCAGAGATTGTAAAATCTTGAAAATGGCTGTTTCCTGTAAATTGCTCTTGTATACCGGAGCAAACGATGTTCCTTTATTGAGCAATGTCAGCTATGCACTAGTGAGTATTTTACTTGAAATATTGAACACTAGGTTATCTTGGTCTTTCTCCTTGTGAACATTGCTGGCCGCCGGGCTTATGTTGGTTTGAGGTGCTTGCCACACTTACACGTCATGATTTTGCCAGTTAACAAAATACAAAAGGTGGCTTTTTTATCCATAAGCCTGGCGGACAACAATGTAATGCAACTAGAAAAACAAGGAGGGGCCAAAGAAACAGAAGAAGAGCAAGTTTGCAAGTCCAAGATAACCTAGTGTTGAACCCAAATAGATAATCGAACATTAGCAGCAGATTCATTGTTCATTTTAAATCGGAGTATTGTTTTGGAAACAAATGGGTCACTATGGTTACACCGGTGGAGCACTTTGATTGGTTTAGAGCATCACAGGAGGAGTATAGACGCCAGACTATGAGAGTCTGCGCCGCTCCTGCATCACGTGCTGAGTGAGTGCGGGATGACGTGTATTTACCTATGTGTAGTATCACAGTGATTGGTTTTGAGAATAACGTGAAGAGTATGGATGCCGGGACTGCGCTCCCACATTGGGTGCAGAGTGAGTGCTCGATGATGTGTGATGATTGGTGGACAGTAGATTTTTAAATAATGAACATGGAAGCACTGTGTATACAGCAACACGCAAGGCTGGACCCACAGTAGAATGAATGATGGCAACGCTTTGAAGTAAGTGATGAGAGGAACACTACAGGAGAAACAAGGGCAGTTTAAGAGGTGAAGGTCCTTTTCAAGGTCATAGCACGGTAATGATGGGTGAAGGAGGTTGGATTACGGCAGGGACGCGTTGACTTTTCAGAATTATTAACAGCTAGCGCATAACAACAGACTCGGCGTTCATTCATAACGTGCACTTAATAGTTGAGGGCATATCCACCGTAGAATCTCTAGTGTGAGTGTTTTGAGAATATTGGCCATGTGAAACATCCTTGTTTTAACGTTCATATGAACTTGTTACCCCTTCAGGATTGTGATGAGTTTTTTATGTTCATTTCCACGCTTCATTCATACCTGAGATGAAGATTTTCAGGAGTTAAAGTCTATTTATGTTTTTGTGAAAATTCAGAATTAGGTTGAACGGACAATGATATATCATAGCTTGATCTGGTGCTCTTGTATTTTTTTTTTTAGACCCCTGAAGAAGGGTCCGTGACTGACCCGAAATGCATTGGGTTTAACAATAGCATTGCGTCACTACAGAATTATGGAATCATTTAAAAATTAATTATAAGATTACAGATGAATGAATAAATCGATTAAGTAATAAACAAGCAACAAGTATCAGCATTTTGTGTTCTTTCAAGGTGAAATTGAGATAAGAAACACACAGTTTCATTGATGGTGCACACATTAAAGGGACTGGTTTGCCTGGCCGCTGAGCCTGCTCCAGGCGAGGTCGCCCCCACCCACCGCTGCTCCTGGCCGCTGACCTCCAGTGCGCTGCCTGCTGCCAGCTGACTGCGTTGCCTCTGTGTTCCCCCCCTTGCTGCCTCCGTTTTCTCCGCCTAATTGCCCTTTGCCTGTTGGTCTTCTGTCTCCTGTATTCACCTTCCCCTGTGCCCCCTTTGCCTTCTGTACCCTATTTTCCCCCCTCCTGCTGCTCTCCCCCTACCTGTGGGTCTCCTCCAGCCGACGGACGACCCAGCCGCTCCCGCCACCCAGGTGACCCGCCCTCCCGGCGCATTACTTATGACGCCCCCTGAGCGACCGTGCAGCGGACGCGCGCAGCGGACGCGCGCAGCGGGCGGGAGCACCGATTGAGCGCCGAAGGTGTGCCAAAGGTAAGCCCGTTTGCGCCTGGACCGCGCCCAGTGCCAGGACCCCTGGCCCTCCCCGCCGATGCAAGATGACCCGACTGTCCTACGACGCCGCCACTCTCAACGCACTCAATGCCGGCCGGACCCACGCCTGCTGCCGAGCCACCCCGAGACGCAACTACGGACCTTTCACCTGCTGTACCTGCAAGTTCACCTGCCTCCGAACCTGCCCCGCACCCGCCAAGATAACACCAGCAGCAACCACCTCAAGTGCATCCTGCTCAACACCCGTTCCGTCCACAGACACGCCGTGGAACTCTGGAACCTCCTCGACGCTACATCACCGGACGTCGCCTTCCTCACGGAGACCTGGATGAACACCTCCTCTGCACCCGACATCGCCATCGCCATCCCGGACGGGTACAAGATCATCAGGAGGGACCGCATCAACCAGACCGGAGGAGGCATCGCCATCGTCCACAAGAACACCATCCGCATCACGACCGACTCCAACGACACCTTTGCCGCCGCCGAGCACCTCCACTTCCAGATTCACACCGACCCTAAGACGACCCTCAGAGGCACCCTCGTCTACAGACCCCCGGGACCACGCACATAATTCAGCGAAGACATCGCGGACTTCATCAGCCCACACGCCCTCCCCTCCACGGACTACATCCTACTAGGGGACCTCAACTTCCACCTGGAGAACAACAAGGACCGCAACACCACCGCCCTGCTGGAAAACCTCACCAACCTCGGACTCAAGCAACTGGTCAACACCCCCACCCACTACGCCGGCCACACGCTTGATCCCATCTTCTCTTCCAGCAAGGACATCACCTTCAGCCACGCCACCGGACTCCACTGGACCGACCACAGCTGCGTCCACTTCAGCTTCAAAAGATCCACGACCCACCACCACCCGCAACAGGTACCTCACAGGAACTGGAGCAAGATCACCGCGGACCAGCTCACCACCTCCCTCAACCAGAGCCCACCCGCCTACACAACGGACCCCAACGAAGCACCCCGCAACTTCATACAGTGGCTGACCGCCTGCGCCGACGACCTCGCGCCACTAAAGAACCCGCCCAGCAGACCCAGAAGCAAGGAGGCCTCCTGGTTCACCGACAAACTCAAGGACTCCAAGAAGGCCTGCAGCACCCTCAAGAAAGCCTGGCGCCTCGACCGGACCACCGACAACATGACCGCCCTCAAACACGCGACCCGCAAGCACCACCAACTCATCCGCACCACCAAGAAGAAATCCCTAAAGGAACGACTGGACAACAACGCCGACGACAGCAAAGAGCTCTTCACCATCGTCAAGGAGTTCTCCAACCCCAGCACCAGCACCAACGACATCACTCCATCACAAGACCTCTGCAACTCCCTCGCCCCGTTCTTCCACCGCAAGATCGCCGACATCCACAACAGCTTCGGCGCACCACCCACGCACCCAACCGTCGAACCAACGCCCCCCACCGCCACTCTCCGCACCTGGACCACGGTGACCACCGAAGACACAGCCCGCACGATGAACACCATCCACTCTGGATCACCGACCGACCCCTGCCCACACCACGTCTTCAACAAGGCCGACTCCACCATCGCACCCCAACTCCGGAACATCATCAACACCTCATTCAACACCGCCACCTTCCCGGAGAGCTGGAAGCACGCCGAGCTCAACGCCCTCCTGAAGAAACCTACAGCGGACCCCACCGACCTCAAGAACTTCCGCCCCATCTCGCTCCTCCCTTTTCCTGCTAAAGTCATCGAGAAGATCATCAACAGACAGCTGACTGCCTTCCTTGAGACAAACGGATCACTCGACCCCTCGCAGTCCGGATTCAGAGCCAACCACAGCACCGAGACCGCCCTGGCTGATGAGGATTATGAATCCGAAACCGGTCCCAGGATGCTTGTTTCCGGTCCATGGAAGACACGGCTTGGTAGTTCGGGCTGGACTGTTCCCATGAGGCACAGGGTCAGACTGATTTGCATATAGCCATGTCTGAAATGGGATGGCTGAGTGGGCTAAAGAATGGTGATTGATTAAACCCAGATCAGTTGACAGGGGGTGAGTGTTTGATTTGCTCAAAAGCTCCGTCCATCATCCCCTTTTGTATCGCTTTGTTCGCCCTAAGTATGGCAGGGTATGCTCAGACGTGAGTCCCTTGCTCACTTGGCCACTGGATTCAAGATAGCCTGGCTGATGAGGATTATGAATCCGAAACCGGTCCCAGGATGCTTGTTTCCGGTCCATGGAAGACATGGCTTGGTAGTTCGGGCTGGACTGTTCCCATGAGGCACAGGGTCAGACTGATTTGCATATACCCATGTCTGAAATGGGGTGGCTGAGTGGGCTAAAAAATGGTGATGGATTAAACCCAGATCAGTTGACTGGGGGTGAGTGTTTGATTTGCTCAAACTCTCTGTCCATCATCCCCTTTTGTATCGCTTTGTTCGCCCTAAGTGTGGCAGGGTATGCTCAGACGTGAGTCCCTTTCTCACTTGGCCACTGGATTCAAGATAGCCTGGCTGATGAGGATTATGAATCCAAAACCGGTCCCAGGATGCTTGTTTCCGGTCCATGGAAGACATGGCTTGGTAGTTCGGGCTGGACTGTTCCCATGAGGCACAGGGTCAGACTGATTTGCATATAGCCATGTCTGAAATGGGGTGGCTGAGTGGGCTAAAGAATGGTGATGGATTAAACCCAGATCAGTTGACTGGGGGTGAGTGTTTGATTTGCTCAAACGCTCCGTCCATCATCCCCTTTTGTATCGCATTGAATTACTTCTACCAAAACAAAAATAATATTTGTACTCCTTCTGAACCTACTCTAAGATCACTGCATTGGCTTTCTATCTGTAAACAAGCCATTTTCAAATTATGATACAGAGAACCCTATCAGGAAAAAGCCATGAATAACTCCAAAATAAACTCCTTCTCTATGTTCCCACCAGAAATATGCGCTCCAAGAATGAACTCTTGCTCCACCCACACCATATCCAATCAACCAAACATGGTGGCCTATCCTATTCCCATCTTGGCACACATAATTGGACCAAACTTCCTCTAGACATCCATGAGTGTTCTGATTGTGCCCCTTTCAAAACACTTCTCAATACACAGCTTTTCTAACCGCTCCTTTCTTCCTTCTTCTACTGGGTCTGTGTTCCGAGCTGAGATACCCCTTCAGGGGTGACTCGCTGTGTTATATAAAGTTTCAGTGACATAATATAAAATAACTGAGGCTCTTATCAGGACAACATCTAACTAGCCCTTGAAGTCATTCTGGTGATATTGTATTCCAGATCAGTGTCCAGTCCTTATCACCCATGCAATAGTAGCAGGGCAGCAGAGTAGCAGTCCTTTTTGCAGCAGAGTAGAGTCCTCTTCTGAGGGTTAGTGCCTCCTTTTAAGTGGGAAAAGTTTCTAGAGATTTCTCTTTAAAGTGTTTGAGTTTCCTGCCTCATTTGCCTGACTGCTGGGAGTGTGTAGAACTTTGCATGACAGCAGGGCACAGTGTATTGAATGGCACATGAGGTTGCGCCCAGCTCTGCCCCCTCATCCTGGTGGTGACAGCCCATCCAGGCACACTTAATCCCTATATTGTATTGCTGTCTAGGAGAAATATACAAATTCCAACTGTCAACTACACTGAGTCATGTGACAAAGGAACAGGCTGCAGGCACAAAATGGTTAGAGCAGAATAATACCAACATTCTAAATGTTGCATTTTCAAAGTTGTGATTTAAAATCCAACTTTACCATTAAAGAGGATTTCAAAATATAAGTTCTCAGACACCAAACATGACTTACTTTCTTACATGTCTACAATCAAACGTACAAACTTATTAAATCTAATAAGGCAACCCAATCATATCCTATGGGAAAGGTAGGTCTTGCAGAAGTGAATAAGATATTTAGCAGTTTTTTACTACCACAACCTTTTAATGACAAGGCACCCGGTTCTATGGCCTTCATAGTTTAGGGCTTCACAAAGGGTTTCTTTTGCCAAGTCGAAAGGGCAGTATAAAACTGCCAGCAGGCTGCAATGGCAGGCCTGAGACATGTTTTAAGAGGAGACCTAAGAGGTTGGCACAATCAGTGCTGCAGGGCCACTTGTATAAATTAATTTACCCACCCTGGGTTTAGGATGCATCACTTTACTAGGAGTAAATGAAGTATGTCAAGCAGGTATAAGACCATTCCACAATGCTTTAGTAAGTGAGCATAAGCAACAAAGGGAGAAAATAGGATTTTGAAGGCAAAAGGTTTGGGGAAGACCACTCTAAGGCTGCCAGGTCAAATATATTACCCAACTGAAAATAAAGAGAGTTGTGTATACTCCTGGGAGTTCTCATCAAAAATGTGGAAGGCCCTGGATAGACATTCAGCATTTGCGTGGTCTCATTCAGGTCAATCATCCACCATAAAGTCCATTCCCTGTTGTGAGATAAACCACTCTCACCCCACATCTGCATTAACAATCTGAGGAGCCTGTGTCTGTCTGCACTCATAAGTGAGTCCCAAACAGGCACAGGTCATTGCACAGACCACAGCTAACACTTCTCTCTCGAGATCACTATTGATGAAGGCTGCAGGCTGATATAGGCCCTCTCTATTGTGCTGTGACAACTCTGCCCTTTGCCAAGATCTGAGGCATTAGTTTGTACAATGATTCCTGGGAAAAGACAGGGGCCTTGTATACATGGACACCTGGCCTGCTTAAGGGTGTCAAAGGCTTTCTGACAGTCTCCACAATTAGTCCACAATGAAAACATTGATGATGCTGTAATGGCCGTTGAGGACACAATCTCATCAGCCTTGAACACAGGCGCACCTTTGTCAAGGGTAAAGGTGAGGCCTAGAGACTCACCCTTTGAAAGCTGTGAGAATGTCTAGTGAGAACGTCGAGCGTAGATAGAGAAAAACTAAGACCATCAAAGATCGTCAAAAATACAAGCAGATTCATCGAGGCTACTTAGATAGCATTAGACATGTCAAAAAGCTGTATTTCATTAACAGGATGAATAAAGCCGCTGACTCCTATAAGGAACTTTATAAAATACTAAACGAATTTACAACTCCCGCCTCTCCCCACAACACCAATATACCATCACAAGAATGGTATGCTGTCAACATTTTTTGAATTAAAAGATCAAATCTATCCATAGATCCTTTTCAGTCTACGATCCAAAAATCAATCTTGATAAAAATTCAGCCACTAACCTGAATCTCACTATCCCCCTCTTACAAGAATTCACCATGTTTACCTTAGATAAAGTCTCAATCGCTCTGGTAAAGATCAAATCAGGTTCTCCAGTTGATCCCTTCTCACCTCGCTTCCTTCCAACTATTGCCCCTGTGCTTATAGGTAAGATTACTGACCTATTCAATATGTCACTAGCCCAAGCAAAGATCCCATTTGGATGGAAAGCGGCACAGGTCAGGTCCACCCTGAAAAAACCCTCTGCTGATTTAAAGGAACCCAGCAATTATCGGCCTATCTTGTTGCCCCCTTATTTCGGAAAGGTACTTGAATCCTTGATAAATAAACAGCTTACCATCCCATTTGAAGAGTCATGGAGTCCTTGATCCATCACTGTCAGGGTTCAGGGCATCACACAGAACAGAAACATCTTTGCCGGCGGTGGTAGACTACAATAGACTTACCTTAGACAATGGGCAGTCAGCCATGCTCGTCCTGGTGGATTTGTCGGCCGCCTTTGACACCATTTCCCATGGCATCTTAGACCAGCGGCTATGGGAGGTGGGTGTCAGGGGCAAGGCCTGTGACTCGTTCAGAAATTATCTAATGGACTGAACAACCACTTTACAAGTTGGCACCCAGGCCTGGTGCAGTCAATTGGTAAGCATAGGAGTCCCTCAGGGTTCCATCCTAAGTCCTATGCGTTTTAATCTATATGGGACAAATTGATGATTGAAGGTAATGCTGTTATGCCGGTACATGCTGCAACGCTAAACAAAAACTGCGTGACTGATTGAGAGTCACTCCGCTTCCTGATTTTTAAATCGTAGCTCATCTGACAACGCAGAACATCGAACGCATGTTCGAGCGAAATTCACTTTTTAAATTCACTGCGCCGATTTGATTTTACTAAATTGCAATAAGTGAAGTTAATTGTGGAAATTCAACTCATAAATACCTTGAGACAGAAAGAATAATTTGGGTCCCCTGTAGCCCCGGTCCTCTGCAAGCGCTAGGCTTGTTTGTGGGGAGGGTGCAGGGCGGTACCTCCTTCCGGCTTCCTGGCTGGGGCAGGCACCGATTGGGCAAACTGAGTTGTAGAGGCGGAGCTGAACAAAAGCCCGGCCTCTACAAAAACCAGTCACATCATATGACGCGCAGCGTAGACGCGCAGCAGCCGCGCCAAAGCTGCGCCAAAGAGTAGCCTAAGACATGCCCGTCTGGGCCCGTCCGGGACAGGACGGGGCATCGGGCAGAGAATGCTCCACAGACAACTTCCCAGGTATGAGCTCCATGCAACTTAAAGCTTTACGTTCCGCCCCACATCATGATTGTATTGTACTTTCACCTCTGGGCGTCACACACTGCCCAAATTGTAACGTTCTACTTACTAATATCCAACCTTACCCAGACCCAGAAAGTCATACCCAAACTCTATCTAAATGCCCCAAACGCTCGAGCGGCGCCTACTCCTTTTTTTCCGTAAATTGCAGATCCCTGCCACAGCACAAACTAGATATCTTCAGCCTTCTAGTAGAAGAAGCACCTAGTGCTCTTTTCCTCACAGAAACTTGGCTACATGACAGCTCCGGCCCGGATGTGGCAACAGCTCTCCCAGCCAACTATGCCATAGCAAGAAAAGACCGACAAGGCCAAGTGGGCGGGGGTATCACGATCATATACTGCAAAGACTTTATCTGCAACATGCTCCCAGTGAACGTCCCAGACTGTGAAGCTGCCTCCTTTCAAATTACTCTGAACCCAAATTTTACGTTCTCCGGCCTCTTAATATATAGACCACCTGGGTACGCCACTACCTGGACAGCCAGGCTAGCAAACTATATCTCGCCACTTCTATTAGACTACAAAAAATTCACACTCCTAGGGGACCTACATCTGCATCTTGAGGACCCAACCAACCTGGCCTGTTGCAATCTAATAGATGATCTAATGGCCTTAAACCGATCACTCCTCAACTCTGGTCCCACGCACAAAGCAGGACATCTACTAGACCCCATAATCTCAAATCTCCCAAAATTACAATGGACTCTAACCAGTCCTATATGCTGGTCAGACCTTCACCTTATCAGTTTCAGTCTAGCCAGAACTCCCTCCCCCAGAAATACTACACGGCCTTCAAACCCCATGAGAAACTGGAAACTACTCGACATTAATAAACTGAATCAAGTACTAACAATTAGCACACCCTCCCAGGATCAAAACGTGGAAAGTCTAGCTGTAACCCCAAACCAGTGGCTAGAATCCGCAGTCAATCAATGCCTCCCCCTATCAAAGGCAAACAAAAACTTCCACCGCCCCCCAGCCCCCTGGTTTAACGAACTTCTCAAAGTTGATAAATCTAAATGTAAAGCACTAGAAAGAAACTGGCGCAAAGATTACAACCCTGAAAAAAAGATTACATACAATAAGGCGAGAAACGCATATCACTCCTCTTGCATCAAAGCACGGGCCCTATATGTGGCAAACTCCATCAACACTGCCACAAATAAAGCAAAGACTCTATTCAATACAGTAAAGGACCTAGCTGGGGTCCAAACAACTGCTACCGCCCATCCCCTAACCAAAAAACAATGTCAGGACATTGCGACATTTTTTAATGATAAAATTGAGAATATTATCATCAACATCATGACCAGGCCCTTCAGCAACTGTTCACACCAGGATATTCCCATGTCTTCAGAAAAAGTAAACACCCTGGAAAACTGGCCCCTGGTAACTATGAACTCCCTACAAACCTCCCTAAAGTCCATCTCATCAGGCTCCCCCCGCGACCCTCTCCCTGTTAGTATTCTAAAACAACTTGACCCTACCCCCCTGACTGCCATAACAGACATGCTTAATGCTTCCCTCCAAGCCTCCACCGTCCCATCAAGCTGGAATCATGCAGTGGTGACCCCACTACTGAAGAAGCCGTCATCCGACCCGACAGTTCTCTCTAATTACCGACCTATATCTCTGCTCCCTGCCTTTTCCAAACGCATGGAAAGGCACATACACTCCGCCCTCACCTCTTTTTCAGAGGAAAACAATCTCCTTCACCCCTCACAGTCTGGCTTCAGAGCAGGATACTCCACGGAGACTGCCCTACTGGGTATGACGGAAAAAATTCGACAACTCCTGGACAGGGGTCAAACGGTCGCACTCATTCTTTTAGATTTGAGTGCGGCGTTTGACACCATATCACACAAAACTCTTCTGGCTACCCTAGAGAAAAACGGCATTCGCAATGACGCCTTACAGTGGATCAAGTCCTTTCTTTCCGAAAGAACCTTCCAGATTAAATCCAGTATCGCAAGTTCAGACATCTTCCCCGCTCCACATGGAGTACCACAAGGCTCCAACTTGAGCCCGCTGTTTTTTAACTTGTACCTTAGACCACTGGCAGACCTGGCCGATGGCGCAGGCCTGACTTTAATGACCTACGCTGACGACTCCCAAATTATTTTCTCCCTCTCTGAGTCAAACCCGTTAGCCCCCTCCCTACTCAAAAACGGACTCCAAAACATTTTCAACTGGATGACCACCAACAAGTTGAAATTAAATGGGGATAAAACTGAGGTACTCCTACTGGGAAGAAACAAGGAACTATGGAACCCCTCCCACTGGCCGCCTGAACTGGGTAAAATGCCCCCGCCAGCTACTCAGGTGAGAAACCTAGGGGTTATTATAGACAATACCCTGTCTATGAAACAGCAGGCAAATAAAGTCGCAGGACTCTGTTTTACCATAATAAAATGGTTAAAAAAAATCATGTGGATGCTGCCCCCTGACACGCAAAAAACCGTAGTCAACGCACAAATAACATCGCGAATTGACTACGGAAATATCCTCTATCTTAGCTCTAATTTAGCCGTAATCAAGCGACTCCAAATGATTCAAAACTCTGCTGCAAGACTCTTGTGCAGTATTCAAAAGTCTGAAAGAGTATCAATACATCTGAACGAATTACATAGGCTCAGGGTTGAACATCGGATCAGCTTCAAAACCCTGAGCTACATGTTCAAAATTAAAAACAAAACGGCTCCCACCTATCTACAAGCCTTAGCCTTTCCCTACCTGCCAACAAGAAACCTTCGCTCCAAAACGGCCTCAAACTTCGCCGTCCCCAGATTTAAATTACAAAGAACTGGAGGGAAATCCTTTTCTGTCAGAGGACCAATTTTATGGAACTCACTACCCCTTCGTATCCGGAAAGAGGATAGCTACACCAAATTCCGGAAATACGTAAAAACCTGGCTGTTTCAGAAACAACTGTGCTAAACAACCAACTTCAGCATCTTCCTTTGACCAACTTAATGTCAAAGGCGCCGGGAAACCCTTGTTGGGTAGCTGAGCGCCATACAAATGCAAAAAATAAATAAATAAATCAATAAATGGGACACCTCTGGCCAGGGTAATCAGGTCCTACGGTTTTCAAGTGGTGCCATAGACTGATGAAACGCAGCGACTGATTACCCTTGCTCCCGACCCCCTTGACACAAAGGTTCATTTTAAAGACTGCATGACCCATATTGAACATTGGATGCATACTAATCAATTACAGCTAAACTGGAGTAAGACGTATGTCATCCTCTTTGGTAATTGGTCCTAGAATGCTTGTTTACGGTCCAGGGTGGACCTGGCTTGGCAGTTCAGGCTGCACTGTTCCCATGAAGCACAGGGTCAAGACTGATTTGCATATGGCTGGGTCTAAACTGGGATGGCACAATGAGCAAAAGAATGATGGGTTTTATCCAGATATCTGGACTGAAGGGGAATGTTTTGATTTGTTCTGCATTCCATGCATCAATTGTGTGTCTTTTGCATCCTTTTTGGTAAGGCAGATGAACACTGATCCAGTGATTGGTGCCCACAGAAATTGGGCCCGTGTCCATCGCCCAAATCTGTGATACGAAATCTTGGAGTTACCATTGACAATCAGCTGTCTATGAAAAGCCATATTAGTCACATAATCAGCATTTGGTATGGCATTTTGATTAAATTACGCAACATTTTTCAATGGATTCCTATTGAATCCAGGAAACCGCTGGTCCATTGACTTATCATGAGCCATATTGATTATGGCAATGCCCTGTTAGACTCTGTAAATGAGGAGCACTGCTCCAGGCTTCAGGTCTTGCAGAACACAGCGCCTAGACTAGTGTTAAACTTTCCTGTAAGAGCTCCATCTGTGCCTAGTTTGAAGATCCTCCATTGGATCCTGATAAAAAAGCGTTGTCACTTTAAAATCTTTTATCTGTTCATAGGAGTATGTATAGAAACGGGCCAAGCTACTTGGCATAAACCAAGTAGAACACTTAGGTCCAGTTCTAAATGTCTTCTTGCCCCTCGTAGAATCCGCAGTGCTAGAAGCTGCGGCTGATCTTTCTCCTTTCTTGCACCTGCATTTAGGAATAAACTGCCATTCATCTCCTTTCCATCACGGACCACAAGCTTTTTCAAAGAAATCTAAAAACCTCGCTATTTGACCAAACATAACTTCTGCTACTCCTTGAGACCCTATGGTGATAAATGCGCTTAATAAGTTCCTCTGACTTGACTTGGCTTGACCACCTTCTTGGACAGCTTCTTGAAAGTCGTCTTAACAAATCTCCTGTTATATCCAGTCAGGCCCAGGTAGGACCTCACTTCTGTTTGTGTTTTGAGGGAGCTCCGAGGCCAGGATAGTCTCCATTTTGGCCTGGAGAGGCTGCACCTTACCCCTGCAGACATGTTGTCCCAAGTATACAACAAAACCTAAAACTATCTGGAAATTACCACCCTTGATAGTCAGGCCTTCCTGTTGCAGAGCCTGAAGTACTTCCTGGAAGCGAAACAAGTGATTCTCCCAGCTGCTGTTGTAGACAGCTATATCATCTAGAAAAGGAGCTCTGAAGGCCTCTATCCCAGCTAAGACCTTGATCACCAACCTCTGGAAGCATTTTTCAATCCAAAGATGAATCAGCCTAAACTGAAAGTAGCCCTCTGGGGTACAGAATGCTGACCTCTCTATTACCCCCTCAGTTAGGGCTATTGCCAGTACTCTGAATTGAGGTCACAGTTACTCATGAATTTGACAGCCCCTCACCCCTCTATGAGCTCATCAGAGCTGCGGATGGGGTGTGCATCAGTCTTGGTGACTGAGTTCAGCCCCCTGTATTCCACATTGAATCTGAGTTCTATTGTCATACCCGATAGGGTGACCTTGGAACCAGCACAATTGGGATTGATCAGGGACTACCGAAGTGGTCGATAACTCTCAAATGCAACATATTGGGGACTTCCTCTTTAATGCCAACCTTTACTTTGTCAGACAGATTCTATAGTTTATTCTTGGCAGGCTTCACTGTCCTAGTATCGATATCATTAGTACACAAGTGCGTAAGTCAAGGAATGATGGCAAAAGAGAGGCAAACTGCCCCATGACCTGGCGACGGTCCACGCGTTGTTCTGGGGTCAGGGTAGAAGAGATGCAGACACATTACACTGATCCATCATTTTCTTGAGATGGAAGGGGGTCAGGGAGAGGTTCACTGTACTCTTCCACTCCATTATTTGTCAACATGGTGACCTCAGATGTCTTATATTTGAGTTTGAGACAATTGATAAGGAGGTCCTTTAAGGTTTTTTTTAAGATCTTGAAATTTACCTTGTAGGTGCCTTCCCTTTTCTCTCAATCACCTCATAGGGCCCCGTCCAACAGCCTTGCAGGGCCCTGGGCTCAACTGGCTCCAACACCTACACCTTCTCGAACAGGGTGGACTTCTGGTCATACCACTGTTTTATGACTTCTCTGCTACATTCTTAGTTTGTAGATGCCTTCTTCCAGAACTAGGCCTTTTGGTGTTAAATGGATCACATGTAACTAACCACATTCTGGTGGGTGCTTCTTGGGTAACTCGCCTAACAAGGAGGAACTAAAATGGGTTAAACCCAAACCCTTTCTGTGGCACCTCCTTGTAGGCAAGAGCAGGCATGGTAATAGGGTGACCTACATCTGCCTCACGAGCTCAGGCAGTCCCTTAACCATGCTTTTCAGGGTCATGTTAAATCTTTCCACATGCACATTGGTCTGATGATGCTAGTATGTAGAGAACTTGTATGTTACCCCACTCTCCTACCACAATGACTTCATGTACACAGACATGCAGTTGGTGCCCCTGTCAACACCCCTACCTTGGGGAACCCCACTCTGGGTAAACATTCCCATCAGGGCCCTAGACACTGGAAGTGCAGTCCTGGGAGGGATGGCCTCTGGTAATCTACCAAAACACGATAACCCTGTAGCCGAGGCATTTTTCATCCAATGCTACTACAATGTTGATGTTTACTCTTTTAATAGGGGTGCCAATAATACATTAATGATTCAAAGGTGCTGTTTTCCCACTGGCCTGGCAGGTGAGACATGTCATGCAGAATGTATCTGAGGATATAGTCATCCTTTGACAATAGAAGTGGAATACAAGTCTGGCAAAGGTCTTGTCCTGTCCCAGATGTAGGGCCAGGGGTAGCTCTTGAGCCAGCCCCAGGAGTAAGTCACTGTAGAATTGGGGGTCCACCACCTACCATGTTGGCTGATATACAGGTGCTTTAGGCCCATTATAAAGAAGGACATTCTCCCAATAAATGAGTTGATCATCAAAGGTGTCAACATGTACCTGGTCTTCTGCTTGCATCCCCATGCTGTCTAGGATTGGGCACTTCTTCTGTGCATGCAGAGCACCTCCTTGGTGGGACCACCTTCCACTTTCCATCCAGCAAGATCTGACAGGTACTCTAGGGATGGTACAAACAAAGTGGTCCCAGAAATACAACCAATTAGTTCAAAATTGGAAATACATACAAAAGATATTTATAACACCATTGTTTTTAATCACAACGTGTAGCATTCACAAACATTGTAAAAATCAATACACAGTAAAACACATATAATGCCCCTGAAGGGTAGGATCGAGGAAAGGTTAGTGATGAAGTAGTGAAAGTATGGAAATAACAGAAGGTTGGTCATTAATACCCAAATACAACAAAGATACTTGAAAGTTAACACAATGGAAAACAAATCAATATTGGATTAGGTAATCATGCCTCAACACAAAATCACAAATGATAATTTAAAGAGGAGGCTGGACACAGAAAAGAAAGTCAACGTTTCGACCCAGGCGTGCTTTAAACCTTGCTAGAGGGTCTTCATCAGGACGGGGGGTGTGTGAAGAGTGGGGCAATCGATCTGCATGAGAAATTTAATAAATATTATTTATGGGTCACAAAATGATCCCAAAAATTACTCAAATTGTTTGAGGAAGAGAAGGAAACACATTGATCTTATATGAGGAATACATTACGGGGCACAACTAGTTGTCAGAAACACATCTCATTGGGTGCAATAACTCGATCACAAGGAAGTAATTTAGTTCTCATGACAGCACATACTAAACATAGGACCCAGAATAAATAACGTCCAAAGTAAGGTTGCGAGATCACTAAACAAAGACAATTACCAAATGGTTGTAAGGTCTAAGATGTTATTAAAAACGGGTTTGTTGTCAAATTGCGGCACACACAAGCACGCCCTAGGAGCATAACCAGCCATTGTGCTAGTATATAGACAACCTATTGGGCGAAGGATAAATTACCTATGGTTGATACAATACAGCCATAAACGTTATATTCGGTAACGAAGACTTTTCAGGAATTCAAGGTTTGGGGAGACCTGTTGCACTTATAGGATCTAACTTGGCACTCTAAGTATGCTCAACCATGTAGTGTCTACTTGGCCACTCGCACTGGAATGGTTTGGGTGATCTGGGATAAGACAGCACTCCAGAGAGGCCTTGCTACTTTCCCCACCCCTATTCCACATAACCCTGAGTTCACCATGGCACTAAGCTCCCACGTGTTTCCTAGCTGGGAAGCCAGGAAATGTAGAAAACTAAGAATTATATTTGTGAGTGACATACTTAAGTCATTAGAGCACTGGAATGTGGAATTCAATCTCCCCTAATTTGCACAGATGCAGTTCTAACAAGTGTGCCACTGGGCACTGCACCTCTCCAATCACCAAGGGTACATTTGGCACTACGCTTGCTGAAAAGCTTGGTAGTACCTATATTGGCTCTAGCAGCCTGAACACCTATGAGGTTCTACAGCATGCTACAACCCTTTGTGCACACGTCCACCAAGCTAGATATCAAAATAACATCTCAGAGGGCATCACAGGCAAACAGTGGGAGAAAGTGTGGCGTGCTAGAGACAGTGTGGCGTGCTTGAGCCAGGGTGGCATGCTAGAGACAGGGTGGCGTGCTAGAGACAGTGTGGCATGCTAGAGACAGGGTGGCATGCTAGAGACAGGGTGGCATGCTAGAGACAGGGTGGCATGCTAGAGACAGGGGATGCAGCCTCTAAACTGGTGGTTCAGTGATACTAAACATTGTTCTGGCTCCACACCATGTATCCTTCGATGCCCCCCCTCTGTTGGGGATGTGGAACGGAGAGGACAGTTCTGTCACATTCTGATATCCTGTTCCCTTTTAGCTACAGATTGGAAGGAGATCTTGGGGCACTTTAATGATGTAGTGGGATAGTACATCACTTATAAACATACCACCTTTATGTTGGGCGTCCAGACCCGCACAGACCCGGTCCCTGAAAGCCACGACACATGCAGCCTGATGACTGATTGGTCATACACTGATGCTGCTCAACAGCTCTTCACACTGATTTGAAAGAAGTTCCTGCACCCCTGTCACCCTATAGATCCAATGCCAGTCATATGATGGAGATGGAACAACTCTCACACAATCTGGACCACACTGCTGGCAAGTTCCTAAGTTATTGGCACCCCTTACTCACATATCTTAGTTGCCTGCCCTACACCCTCAGAGTTTAAAACACTGAATATTTTTGGTCAAACACTCCTCCTCTCAGAGTCATGCTGAGTTCTTGGGCTGTGCCTCAGACATCTCCCCCTTGTGCTTGAGGGTTTTGTTCATTCACCTGACTGGTGCTGCTCTGGGTCTGAGGGATTCTGAAGGTGTGTATTGACTTGATGTGCTGACTTCTGTTATTATTTTGTTTTGTTTATTCTTTGGCATGTCTCATTCAAAAGCATGCAATGGTTTGACTTGCTTGTTGCTCCTTCATGCTGTGACGTGTCCTCCTCACCATGTTGCATCAGGCTTGCTTTGCTTGATGTGCACTTGAGTTTTCTCCCTGCCATGTCTTCTTTTGTATTGTCGTTTGAAAAAAGACATCACGTAAAAAAGAAAGAAACTTGAAGGCAGACATGCTTTAACATGGGCCCATCCTAACTGGCCGATAAATTTAGACCCTACACTCCCTCACGTGCTCTTCGCCCCAGCAGTAAAAATGTTCTCGAATTACCAATCATCAAGAGGGCAAGATTGGGAGGGAAAGCCCTCTCCTACCTCGGTCCACGTCTCTGGAATGAACTTCCTCATTCTCTTAGACTCTGTCCAGAACACATGACATTTAGAAAACTATTAAAGACCTGCTTGTTTCTTACTTATTAACTAGGTTAGTATCCCAACCTTCCTCAGAGTCTGTGTTAGCACAGAGATACTCCTTTGGGAGTCGATTCAAGCGCTTTATAAACATATAAATAAATAAATGAGATTTAAATAAAGTGCTCAGTAGTGTACCAGCATGGACTGGTTTTAGGGCAGTGGTCCTCGTATGTGTGTGTTAATGTGTTATTTGCATGTCTGCCAGTCTGGGTGTAAGGTTTGAGTGAATGGATGAGTGAATGGATGAGTGGGCGACTGGCAAGGATTGGGGATAACTCAATTGAGACTTGTTAGGCTTCAGTGATCATTGAAGTAAAAATTATTAGAAATACGAGATAGCCAACAAGGGACAACAAGGGGCGAAGGAGGAGGAACCACCCCTGGGGTCACTGGGGTCAATGTGTGCATACAGACATTTACAAACTAGAAACAGTTGCAAGGACAGCTGCAAGCTCAACTGAGCATGTGCGAAGGTGGAAGATGCTAAATATAGTTTGTTTCTAGGCAGATTACAAAAGCAGTCAACACTGAGGGAGGACAGAGCACATGTTGAGCACGTGGCAGAACATGGCAAACAAGATGGCTGGCAGAAATACAAAACAGCTTTCAGCTCATGCTAACAAATCTGTCCAATATTTAACAGATGGACCTTTTAGCATGGGCTAAATACATTCCTATGATCCAGTAGGAACATAGAAAATATTTGCACATTCATTTTCATAAATTTATCAATATCCTAATTTATTGCTAGGTGGGCATTTTCCATTCTAAACATTTCATTAAGCGGGTATATATAAAGTATAAACAGGAATACAAAGAGAACGAAGCATTGGGTCATAATTAACATACAGACAGTAGGAGAGAGTAATGACCACTATCACAAACAGACTTATAATTTTCTAGTCCTAAGCAAAAGCAAATCCTAAAACCATCTAGTAAAAATCTTCAGGGCTACTTGTCCATTTTCCTTTTATGAGGGCTAGAACATCAATTTAATACATTCAAGGAAAGGGCAAATTCACATTTTTCAATTGCTCAGAAAAATGTTTTTCGTGCATAATAAATATAACTAATGCAAATATTAAAGCAACTAAACCTATTATTACAAAAACAATCCTGGCTCCAAGGGACCAGGAGGACCACACAGGGCCATAAGAATTAGAATGAGGATCTGCAAAGGGCTTCTCCTCCTCAAAAATGGGACGACTAAAGGTTTACATTATGGTAAAAAAAGAAGAAGTCCTTGGGGAAATTGAATCCTCTGTACAACCAACCAGAAGGGAGTCTTCTCCCTGTGTCCATTTGAGCCTCACTGGCAGGCTCTTGTTGTTTCCACAGTGGAGCTGCACAACTCACAACTCAAGAATCACAGCCCAGTTTCATGGAAAAAGTCTCTTCTTTCAGGATAGGGTAGTCACCCACCAGGCTAATGCTCTTAGCAATCCTGTCCAGTGTCTCAGGCATTGCACCAGTTTTCTTCACTTTAATCTAACAGACACCAGAGACACAGCACCTGTACCCTAAATTCAAGTCCTTCCCTAACTCCTGTATTGCTCTGCTGGCGCACTGCTCATTCATTGGGGCCACACATTGCATCCAGTGTGCCCAGGTATCTCTTGACCAACAAACGAAGGAGCAAACTTGCATTCACTTTAGGACCAGGATTCAGAGGCCTGATGCTAGGATCTCTGAAGCGACACTTGTTTCAAAAGGGGTCATCTCAAGAAAAACCTCCTCGCCATTCTGGTCTGTCTCTGACTTTCAGCTGGGCATCAAATATTTCTCCTTTCTGATTTGTGATCCCGTCTTTCGCCCAAGATAGGGGCAGGGGTACACACTTGATCACAGGGCTTCCACCTTCACTGAGGTCCTAGTTGCCAGCAATGCCTGTGCTGTTACCTTCACTTTGGCTTCAAGCTGGACTGGTGATGACGCTGACTCTCCAGGCTGAAGATGATGTCCGGGCCCCTCTGTCAATGGTTGTGTAGTAATACAATGTTGTAATGCAATGTCTTTAACCAATGCATGTCCTTAAGAGAACCTTGCTACTCATATGGTCTAGAATGTAATGACATCTTGCCTGAGCTGTGGTCAGTTGTAGCTGAGTTCTCTGTGGATAGGACGCTGTTCCAATCTATCCTAATAAAGAATATTCATACATCATTTAAGATGTCCAGTGGCTTTTTCACATTGGCGACGAAGATGGGATCCGAACCCTGTTGAGTTAAGGTCTCGTCTAAAGAAGGGCGTGAAATTTTCTTGGTCCTCTAAGTGTCAGGTGGAGTTTGATGATGAAGCCCTGGTTTCGGCTTCGTCCTTGCATAGTTTTGATTCTGCTTTAGATTCTATTTTGATTACTGATGCAAGTTCACATGGGTTAGGCGCGGTTCTTAAACAAGTGAAAGATGGGAAAGAAGTGACCATACTCTTCCTCTCTAGAGCTCTTGTTGGTCCAGGGCTCCTTTATTCGGTCATACAGAAAGAGGCCCTGTGCATTTATTGGGCAATAAAGAAACTCAAGAAGTTCTTGTGGGGTACTAATTTTGTTGTCCACTCAGACCACAAGCCCTTGAAGGATGTGTTTGGGAAAAAATCCTTGGATATCACTTCTTCTCTGATTTGTAAGTGGGTCATTGCTCTGCAAGATTATGATTTTGTTGTTAAATATTTGCCAGGTGTCGAAAATAAGGTTGACAATTGTTTGTCTCGTTTGGTTGTGAAAGGTTCCATTGAGGAAACTCTTGATGATGATGACACTTGGGAATTTGATGAATTCAAAGTTTGTGAGATTGTGGACAGTGTTGTCTCTGAAGCTGATTGGAGGGAGGCATTTAGACTTGACCAATCTCTGATTGATGTGTGTAGTTTGGTGTCTGGTGGTTGGACTAACGTTAAGAATTTAGATGAAGAGGTTAATTGCCTGAGCTGTGGTCACTTGTAGCTAAGTTCTCTGTGGATAAGAGGCTGTTCTAATCTATCCTAATAAAGAAGATTCATACATCATTTAAGATGTCCAGTGGCTTTTTCACAGGTTGTAAGGCAGCAAATATATATTGGTGGACAGACCAAAAGGTCTTTAGTCAAGGCACTGAAACAGTCTATCAACAGAGAGGGTAGTCTCAGAATACTTCCAAGTCTTGGGACGCCCCAAATATTAGCAAGGCACCCAAGAACCACTTTCATCTCATCTTTGAGAGAGTAAAAAAAACAACAGCCTGGATCCATTGGCAAGTATAAAAGGAACTCTTTGGTGAGCAAGAGTAATACATCACCCAATCCCAAGCAGCCAAGGAAGTCTGTATTTATTTACTAAATTGTGAGGAAAAGAGAAAAACAACACAGACATACCCTAAACCATTACATTGGTGTATTCCTGTGTACTAATCTGAAATTCCTCAAAAAAGGAAATGTTCTACACTTTTGCTTATAAACTTTACATTACTTGTACAGGACTGCAGACACTTCTAAAATGATTCTTCTTAATAAAACCACCTACATTGTATACTTAGGACCAGGCTCTCATGTTATAGGAGCAACAGGAAAAATCTAAAACTGCTAATTTAACAGGGGTTCTTATCTATAAAACAACATTTTCTTCAAAACATTTTTTGCTAAGGATCACATGGGCATCTTCCCTGCGTTCTACTTTTCATGATCCAAACTATGCAACATCAGCTCTAATAAGGACTGTCAGTTTATTTACACAGACTAGCTAATAAAAAACTAGCAATGCCCTTGCAAAACTATGTAGCATGAGAATAACATACAATAATGGAGTTATCACCTAAGACTTTTAGAACAAAAACTACCCACATCTAACTCCCCTTAAAGGTCAAATAAGGGAACAACAATCTAGACTATTTATCCTGTCATCATTTCATCAAACAGCATGGGCAGTAACATAGCATATATTTGTATTCATTTTTATTAATGCTAACAATGTTTAAAACTGTATTACTGAATAGCCAATTAAATGTTTCATTGCTATTTCACAGACAATTTAGACAGGCTAAAAATAAATTGAGAAAAGGAGAGAGCAACATACATATTACCTGCCTTAATTTGTAGAGGAGCTAGCCTCCTTCCCCCATTAACAGTAGGAAACCTGAAACATGTTTCACTTCTGTCAACACTATCCACCCCTATTTGTAGCAACTGGCCATAAACAAAGTTATAGGAGGTACGTAGCACTTTTGAGGAGGTAAAGAATATGAATACCCAAACCCCAATCGTTTTAGCAAATGTACAAATGTAACATGAGGGCGAATTAATTGAAACTAAATCCCATTAGCTCAGCCCTAGTAAGCACCAAACTAAAAGCATTAGTGCTGTATATATGGCCAAGCTCACATATACAATTGTAATGTGGTATATTCATATGAGTGCATAAAACTTGCTTTTGCCAGCAAAGAAAAATAAGCAAAACTCCTCCTTCTTTCCCTGTGCTGCCATCTTGTCTTTCAAAAAGTTTCAGATGTCAAAATGTCAAAGCAGAACTTGCTCTGGTATCCCTGCCAGGCTTCTAAATATAGAACTGACTTTTAACTCTTCCCAACTGTCCTGTTCTGTGTGCAAATGTAGCCCCATTCCCCTGTTTGTCAGTTTAAAGTTAAGAAAATAACTTCTGCTCATTTTGTATACATATTTTCAATTATAAGCAGTGTGGAGTATACTTGTCTAACAATATGGAAGTCAGCTATTTGTATTATACCTAAATGTATGCATTTACTGAGGCCTAAGGCACTTTAAAAGTTGCTCTGAATAGAAATAAATGCTGTTTAAATAGTGAATTTTGCCCAATTTCGACTTTGATATTTGGGGCACTTAAAAATGAATGTCCTGTAATTTTTTTGCATAATAGTTATCCTCAAAATGTTCTCTAGATAGCCCAGGAGTGAGAAATCAGAAATAATCATATATACCGTTATAAAAATGAGTTTTCTACGCCTGCGCAGAGTGAAATTCCATATGCAAATATCCTCATTATGCGGTACAACACAACTTAAATTAAGTTTTAATGCTAGGAGGTCACAGTATGAGTATTAAGCTTTATAAATATCAAAAAAAAAATTAAAAGCACTTATTTTTTTATTAATTCATAATTCATAAATGTTTTTTTTATTTTTTTAAACCAATAATTTTTGATAATTCCACATGAAAAGCAAGCTGCATCCCTTGCCTATCATATTTAGACGCATTCATTCACAAGCCTAAGCACAGAAGCCTAACTTGAAACATTTTTTTAACATCAGAACCACGAATATGCTTATAAAAAACGCTTTAAGAAAGGAAATCCTTACGTTAAATGTTTTCCTGGTATCCAAAATAATGAACCTGAATATTGTAACTTTTTAAAACAGCAGTTTGAAATGCAGGATTTGACCCCATAGTTTTGAAATGGAAGCACTGTGACTGTCTATTTAAAACTGAGGCATTTCAATGCATGTTCTATAATATGTGTTTTAGTTCAACAACATCCAATTTACTAAGATGATGTGTTTGCCTGTTAATATCTAATACAATGTATCAAAGGAAAATGTTTTATAATTGTTTATATATTACAAAAACACACCATTTCGTTTTTGAGGCCTATTTTATTCCTATTCAATGTGAATTCTAAATTTATCTTTTAAGCATTAGCAGTTTTTACATGTGCATAGTTGCTTACTCTATAAATTCAATAATAATATATAATTATTTAGCATATCATATGGTTCATTTCTGGATTTTTATTTAATTTTAATTTAATATTAATTAAATGACATTGTGCATAACAGACTGATGACAGCAAGAAAACAAAAACACACATATTGAGCTCATTCCAGACATATACAGAAGAGGTCATACACTCAGAATCACATAATACAGCGCGCTTAAGAGCCATTATTTCACAAATAGCGCAATCACTATTTACTTACAGAAGTATCACTAATGTGAAACCACAAACCACACAGACATCCAAACACATGATTAACCCACAGATCAATACTTAGGACAGAAACAAAGGACAGCCCACAGACTGTACTTAAACCAAACCATTTGTAAATACAAGTTGTAAGTCATATTTACAAGAAGCGCTTCTCAATAGTATTCCAAAAGACTGCAAAAAAAAACAGGCTAACAAACTATTTTATTTGCAAGAAGCCAAAATACACTTAATTCACTAGCTTTGGCTGGCAGGACACCAAAATATCGCTCTGCATATCTCCATTTATAAAAGTGTGCAGAAATATATCCATATTTGAATTCCATGGGGATACAGAATCACCATGGAAGAAATATGTTTTTATACCTAAACCTATCTAGCTATTCCCTCAAGGGAGCCGGCTAATTTAATTCACATCTCACTATGGTACCTCCAAATTGCAACACATTGTTCGATGTGTGCTTGAAACAGGCATGCCAAAAATATTGCAGAATATGCAAATATTATAACCAAAGTAGCACTTAAGGTACTCTTCGTACGTTGCGCCGTTCAAACAAATTAAAACAGAGAAAAATCTCCTCATTACCTGCCTACATAAATTGCAATTTACATATTACATACATACTAATCAAAAGTTGGCCGACAGAAATCTAAGCCACAGTAAGTGTTACTAAACTACCTTACCAATCAAATGCATCAAAACCAACAGCAAGTGCTGCAGAACAACTTTTTTTTTTTATAAATTTTTTTGTCCTCATTTGCCTTGCTCTCCTTTCAGAATTGCCGACCACCTTGCGTGTCGCCTGCCAGAAGACTTCAGGTCTTTGAGTTCTCCCGTTTCAAGACACAAATTAATATTACTGGCGGAAGGAGCATCCAAAAGTATGAAGGGAGGAGGATAGAATGCAAGCATGCTATAGCTCCAACTCCATCTCAGTGTTTTTCAACCTGCTGCATCAACAGCATTTCGAAGGGGGCCCTTGTCCCAGGTCCATGGAGTCAAACTAGGCATAATCATTGGACCCGGGGGAAAAAAAATCAAAAAAAAACCTGGGGCCTTCATCTCCACTGAACCAACAAGTCCCAAAAGGCCAAATTTATTTTATTACCAGGTCTGGCGAGATCCACTCTAGATGTTCCGTATAACGATGTTAACCAACCCGAGTGTAAAGGGGCCGTATTCTCCATCCAAACTTTACAAATTTGCCTCCTGGCCAGGAGAATCGCATAGAACAAATAAGACCTAGCCTGGCCAGTTATGCCTGCCTCAAAGCCAAAGATGATTAAAGGCAACATGAGAGACAGCGAGATGTTTAATATAGAGTTTAGAGACCTTATTACTTCATCCCAGAACCTGGCGATGTGGGGACAGTCCATGAATATATGAACATCGGATGCTTCACTGTAGTTACATTTGTTACATTTCTTTCCTGGGATGAATTTCGACAATCTCAGGGGTGAGAGATAGGCCCGGTGCAGCGTGAACAGATGATTTCGCCTGAGCCAGGCAGGCTTCACGATTTTATAAAGGAGGGTAAAAGATTTTAACCATATCTCCTCACAAGGGAACCCCATCTCTTCCTTCCACAATTCATCAGGGAGAGCTAGGTCCCCATCAGCCTCCTCCAACATACTCCAATGACTTAGGGCTACCTCCTTGCCCCCCCCTGACCGCTCTACCAGCTGCTGTTCCAGGCTGGATATCTTACCCAAAGGAACCCATTTCCTAGTCAACACCTTGGCCCAGCTTTCTAACTGTGGATATTTAAATCTAGAAAAGTCCGGGCCTACCAACTCCCGTAAATCCTCCCAGGCCCTCAACCCCCCTTCAGCCACAAGCTCCCCCCTTCTTACCACCCCGGCGTCTCTCACCGGAATGGACAATCTATCTAGTAAGCATATGGTAACCCAGGGGAGTCCCATACCGGTGCATAGTTAGAATAATAGGACAATCCTATTCTCTTCCTAATCTGAGACCAGGCTGTCCCCAGGGATGCTAATATTTTTATTTTGACCTTTTTAAAAAATTTCTGGTCCCCAAATTTAAATACGAACCCGTCCATTGACAGGTCCGCTCCAATCAGCATGGCTTTAAACATTGTCCCAGAAGATGTACCCAATGGTGTTTTTAAGAGCATTCTTGCGTGGGACATCTGAAAAGCCCATGCATAGTACTGCAGATCCGGCAAGGCGAGCCCCTCTTTCTTCCCTCCTCCTCCTCAACTTTTTCCACGCTAGCCGGGTGGACCTATAATTCCATACAAAGGAGTGTATTTCTCGCTGACATTTATCCAGTAATTTAACATCAAAGGCCAATGGGATGGTAATAAAAATGAAAGTAAATTTAGGCAGGATAGACATCTTGATTAGGTTAATCCTTCCCAAGATTATTAGTGAGAGGTGAGTCCATGATTTCATTAGCTTCTTACACTCATTGTGTATTCACTCCAAAATGACTCGGGCAATGTCCCCTATCTCTTGTACCACCCATATACCGAGGTACCTCATTGATGTTTTCAACCCAAGATGTAAGTTGGGGATATTCCACGCCATGATCTCAGTTTTGCTGGCGTTGATCTCGTACCCCGATATATGCCCAAACTCATCCGCCCGCTTGATTACCACGGGAAATGCTTTAACTGGATCTGACGTAAAAACTAAAATGTCATCCGCATGCAGTGCGACCTGCCTCTCCCACTCTCCAAATATAAACGGTGGGATATTTTCATCCCCCCGCAAGGTCTGAGCAAATGGCTCGATGTACAAATCGAAGAGAAGGGGAGAAAGCGGGCAGCCCTGCCTCGTTCCCCTCGAGATTTTAAAGGGTTCTGTCAGGACTCCATTTATCATAAGCCTTGCCGATGGAGCACTATATATCAGAGAGATGACACGACAAAAACCCTCGCCAAAGCCAAACTTTTTCAACAATGCCTCCAGATAAAGCCAATTGACCCTGTTAAAGGCCTTTGTCGCGTCTAAGGTGAGAGTGGCCAGAGGGAGAGAAAAGGTCGAGGCGATGTCAATTGACCCTACCAAGTCATATGTTAGGTCAGATAGCTGCCTCCCTTTAATAAACCACTTCTGATCTTGTTGTACAATTTCTCCAATTATGGACCCAAATCTCGCAGACATGATGGACGCAAAGATCTTGTAGTCACTATTTAATAACGAGATTGGTCTATAAGATCCGCAGTCAGTTAAATCTTTCCCTGGCTTGGGGATTAAGACAATAGTCGCCTCTCCCCAAGATTTTGGGGGGGCTTCCCCCTTCCTTAATATTCCATTGAAGAGGGTCGTCAATATAGGAACTACTGTGGCGCCCACTGCAGAACGACTCTTACCAAACCTTTTTTGGCATGAGTATTTGTTATGGGATCGGCTATCTCGGGGGAGCGAGGAATGGGCAGGAGACGCGTTTTTGTCAGAGAGGGCTTTATTGCAGCATATAAGTAGTCAGTACAGGTCTTCCTAGGGAACAGGGTCCTTCTGGGGGATCGGCTTCGGCTCCTCCTACGGGCTCTCGGTTTTGATGGCTCCGTTCGGCGTAGCCCCTCGGGTCTCCTCCTCGCTAGGGGCTGATCTTCGTCCGTGGCGCCGCTCACAAAGGAAAACACAAAGAAGGAAGGGGGTCAGTGTAGGGTCAGGTACTCGTGAGTTTGGAGGGAAAAGGAGTGAGGAAGTTCCCGAAGTGCAGCACACAAAGGCTCTCGTGCAGTGAGCGATGCAGTGCTCAGGGGGAAGGGTACAGCGGGACAGGGGTCTCCCAATCAGTCAGCTGAACTGCCCTTTCTCCTGACCCAACCTGCAACTCGTCTCCGTACCTGAGAGAGCCACACGCCTCCCCTGGGTGAGTAGCAGGGCGGCTCGTGGGAACGTTGGCCTCCTGGCATTTCTTCCATGGCTGACACGGCTTCTGCTCTCCTCGGTTCTTCCTCAGATCGAATCCTCCTCTCCTCACCACGCTCTTCTTCCGACTCTGTTCTCCAACTCTAGTCTCTCCGGGTGAACAAGCACCCCTTCTCCCTTCTGGCTTCCGTATTTAACTCTGCCTCCTCCGCAGGAAGCCCCGCCCACTCATCTCCAGTTCTACAGTTAAAGGGCCACGGTTCCTCCTGTTCTCCGGAAGCGCCGATTTCAAAGTCAACAGAGGCAAGTTCGTTCTGTAACGGGGAACAGAGAGGTTGGGGATGGTAAGAGGCCCAGGGAGGAGTCCAGTTGTCCATGTCCAGTGTAGGGGATCACACCACCCCGTTACACACCTCCCCCCTAGGACACTCCCGCTCGGGGAGTGGATGACGGGAGAGGAAATCCGCCCCCATGTTGTCGGTCCCTTTCTTGTGCAACACCTTGAAGGAGTAGGGTTGAAGAGCCAAAAACCAACGCAACACTCTCGCATTTTTGGATTTAGCACGGGCCATCCAGAGCAAAGGGGCATGGTCGGTGTAAAGTGTAAACGGGTGCCCCTCAAGGTAATAGGCCAGCTTCTCCACCGCCCACTTAATAGCCAGGCATTCCTTCTCTACGGTCGCATACTTTAACTCTCTAGGGAACAGTTTGCGGCTTATGTACAGGATGGGGTGGTCTAACCCATCCTCCCTGATCTGGGAAAGGACTGCCCCGATTAAATAGTCCAAGGCATCGGTATGTAGAGAAAACGGTTTCGTAAAGTCTGGGGAGGACAAGACAGGGGTAGAGGTGATATGGTGTTTCAGGGAGTGGAAGGTGTTCTGCATCAGTTTGATAGGAGAGGAGGACTTCCCTGAACTACGAAGAGAGTCAGTGAGGGGTGCTGCTATGTGGGCAAATTGGGGGATGAACCGCCTGTAATATCCCACTAGACCAAGGAAGGCTCTCATCTCTCTTCTAGTCCTGGGGAAGGGGTGTCTGCAATAGCCTGGATCTTCTCGATCTGGGGCTCTATGAGCCCATGCCCCAATAAGTACCCGAGGTATTTCCCCTTCTAGAAGGCCAAGCGTGACTTCTTCGAATTGATCCTCAGGCCTGCTTGTTCCAAAGCCGTGAACACAGCCTGTAGGTGGGTCAGGTGGGTTTTTCAATCGGGGCTGTATATGACGATGTCGTCGAGGTAGGCTGAGGCACACCCGGTCAGGTCTTTTAACACAGTGTTCATCAATTGCTGGAAGGTGGCAGGTGCCCCATGAAGGCCGAAAGGGAGGACTGTAAACTCGTAATGTCCATCGTCTGTGGAAAAAGCCGTTTTCTTACAGTCGTCCTCCCTTAGGGGCACCTGCCAACAGCCTTTAGTCAAATCGAGGGTTGTTATATATTTTGCGTCTCCTAACTTCTCGACGAGCTCGTCCACACGGGGTATGGGGTAGGCGTCAAAAGATGATATTTCGTTCAGTGCCTGAAAGTCCATGCGGAACCTTCGAGTCCCATCCGGCTTCGGGATCATAACGATAGGACTGGACCAATTACTTCAGGAAGGGCGTATAACTCCTAGGTCTAGCATATCCTGTACTTCTTTTCTGATGTCATTTCTTTGGGCCTCTGGTACCCTATAGGGTCTTATTTTTATGATTTCGCCTGCGGGGTCTCAATACAGTGTTCTACCAGGGAGGTTCGGTCTGGAGTATTAGAAAACAGAGAGTGGTATGATTTGAGAGTTTTTTGTAGATCTTGATTCTTTTGTTCGTCCAGCTCGTCATTAATCACCAACTGTTCTAGGGAGGTTACTGGGGCCGTTGTTGGGGACTTGGTCGTCAGATTCACTCCCGATGGCAGGGGCCTAAGCCATTTTTTTAACAGGTTGATATGGTATATTTGGGTCTTGTTGGGACCCAGTTTCAACCTATAACTGGTCCTCCCGATAGTCGACAGCACCTTGTAAGGACCGACCCATTCAGCTCTAAATTTCTAGGTGGAGGAGGGGAGCAGCATGAGAGCCCAATCACCCTCTTTCAGATGTGTCCATTTCTTCCCCTTATCATAGGTGTTTTTCTGGCGGGTTTGGCTCTTCTCCAGGTGGGTGTATGCTAGGTCTCTCAGTCTTCCTAGTTTGGATTTCAGACTCTGGGCGTATTCCAAGGTGTTGGTTGTTTCTTAAGGGACCTCCTGCTCCCACGCTTCCTTTGTCATTTCCAAAAGGGAACGTGGGTGTCTGCCGTATAACAGTTCGAATGAGGAGACGCCCAGACTGCTCTGAGTCTGACCCCTTATTACATATAGGGCTAGAGGCAATAACTGGCCCCAATCCATACCGCTGACTTCTTACATTTTCCTAAGGATGGTTTTTAACATCCGTTTGTACCGTTCCACCAGACCGTCCGTCTGGGTATGGTATACTGACGTACGGATCTGTTTTATCCCCAGGTTGGTGAAAACTTCTTTCATAAGGCGGGACACGAACGGTGTTCCTTGGACCGTCAGGATCTCTTTTGGGAACACGACCCGACTGAAGAGTTCTATCATCCTGTCCGCGACTTGCTTGGAGGTGGTTGCTGTTAGTGGGAAGGCCTCAGGGAACCTGGTGGCATAGTCGACCACTACTAAGACGTGTTGGTACCCCTTCTTGGTCTTGGGTAAGGGTCCGATGAGGTCCATCCCGACCCTTTCAAATGGTTTCCCGATGATTGGCAATGGTTGCAATGGGACCGCTGGCGGTTTTGTCAGGTTTTTATGTTGACATATTTCACTCTCCCGGCAGTACACAGAAGCGTCTTTATATATTCCGGGCCAATAGAAATGCCTTAGAAGGGTCTGGGTGGTTTTCTCTGCACCCGTTTTTCCGGCCACCAAGTGGCTGTGAGACAAAAACAGCACTTGCTCTCGGAAAGAGAGAGGCACCAAGAGCTGAGAGGGGCCATCTTTCTGCCCCTGTCTATACAACAAACTATTCTGGATGTGAAACCGGGGATAGGGGCCCTGGGTGGAACCTTGCTGTTGATGGGCTTGTTCCCAGGCATTAAAGAGGGTGCGATCATTTGTTTGTGCGAATCTGAAACTCCTATCCAACACCCACGGTTCCTGAGAAACAAAGGCGGGGAGAGGACCTCGTGGTTTAGAGCGGAGGGGGGACCCTGGTACTTGGTCTAGGTGTTGGCGAAACATGCGTAGGAAATCAGGGTTGTCTGTACCTCTGATTAGGTCCTCGGGGAGGGAGGACAGGACCCCCACTCAAACGACATGGACTTCTCCCTGGGATGGATGAATGGGAATGTTGGCTACGGTATAGGGTCTGATGTCTTCATGCACACAACGGATATTCACTATCTCTCTGGGAACATATTGGGCGGGGGCTACATGCTGAGATTGGATCACTGACTGGCGAGAGCCAGAGTCGAGAAGGGCTTGAATAGAGGACCCGTTTACCTTCACACTTACTCTGAATGTGTTCCCCATCTCGGCTGAATAGAGCACCGCCTTCGGGAGGTATCCAACCTCCATAGGCTCGTCCTGGGTTTTCCGACGAGGACACAGTCTGGCGATATGGCCCCAGTTGCCACAGTCAAAGCATTGGGGTCCGGAGGGCCCGGGAGGGTCAGGTCTCCAATTCCGAGGTCGGGAAGGTTCTGGTACACGCTGGGGCCGTTTCTCTGGTTTGTGAATCGGTCTAGAGGATCGATCGTTTTCCCAAGCGGGTGCTTTAGGTTGGGCTCGGGAAAATGAAGCGGCCATCTCAATAGCCTGGGCAGTTGTTATATTGTGGTGTTGTCTCAGCCACCGCTGGGTAGCGTATGGCAGAGCTTCCAGGTACTGCTCGAGATAAATGCGGTCCATTTATTTCTTCCTTAGTGCTGCTGTGAGGAGTGAGCCACTTATCTGCGGCCATTTTTAAACGCACAAAAAGGGTTTTTGGGTTCTCCCCGGGGCTGCCTCTTTCTTTACGGAACTTCAAGCGGTATGCTTCTGCATCTAAGCCTAAATGCTCCAGTATTACGCATTTCACGTCAGCGTATGGGGTATCCCTGAGGGGTTAGCGACCTGGTAGGCCGCCTGGGCTTCCCCGACAAGGAGAGGGGCCAGGAAGAACGGCCATTTACCTACAGGCCATCCGCAAGCCCGGGCTGCCCTCTCAAAGTTCAAAATAAAGGCGTCTGGGTCCTCTCCTGGTTGATACTTTTGCAAAGAGAGCCCCCTGACCCATGGGGTATGATCCGCTCTTCCCCACCAGCTCGCAGCGGGGTTCCCCCCCATGATTTTGAAGGGTCGGTCTCCTGGGCGCTCAGGGCTTGATTTAGAATGTCACGGTCAGCTTGAGCTGAGTTGAGTTGCTGTTCAACGACCCACTCCAGTCGTTCCTGTCCTTTCACCAGTTGTTGCACTACTGTATCCATCTGCTGCACTATTGTCTCCATCTCTATACAGATGGGTGTTGTGCCCGCATTCTTCACCACTGTTACGGGATCGGCTATCTCGGGGGAGCGAGGAATGGGCAGGAGACGCGTTTTTGTCAGAGAGGGCTTTATTGCAGCATATAAGTAGTCAGTACAGGTCTTCTTAGGGAACAGGGTACTTCTGGGGGATCGGCTTTGGCTCCTCCTACGGGCTCTCAGTTTTGATGGCTCCGTTCGGCGTAGCCTCTCGGGTCTCCTCCTCGCTAGGGGCTGATATTCGTCCGTGGCGCCGCTCACAAAGGAAAACACAAAGAAGGAAGGGGGTCAGTGTAGGGTCCGGTACTCGTGAGTTTGGGGGGAAAAGGAGTGAGGAAGTTCCCAAAGTACAGCACACAAAGGCTCTCGTGCAGTGAAGGCTGTAGTGCTCAGGGGGAAGGGTACACCGGGACAGGGGTGTCCCAATCAGTCGGCTGAACTGCCCTTTCTCCCTACCCAACCCGCAACTCATCTCCGTACCTGAGAGAGCCACACGCCTCCTCCGGGTGTGTGGCAGGGCGGCTTGTGGGAACGTTGGCCTCCTGGCGTTTCTTCCGTGGCTGACACGGCTTCCGCTCTCCTCGGTTCTTCCTCCGATCGAATCCTCCTCTCCTCACCACGCTCTTCTTCCGACTCTCCTCTCCAACTCTCATCTCTCTGGGTGTACAAGCACCCCTTCTCCCTTCCGGCTTCCGTATTTAACTCTGCCTCCTCCGCAGGAAGCCCTGCCCACTCATCTCCAGTTCTCCAGTTAAAGGGCCACGGTTCGTCCTGTTCTCTGGAGGCGCCGATTTCGAAGTTCCGTCTGTAACAGGGAACAAAGAGGTTGGGGATGGTAAGAGGCCCAGGGGGGAGTCCCGTTGTCCATGTCCAGTGTAGGGGATCGCACCACCCCGTTACAGTGTTCTAAAAAAGACCGTTATTTCATTCAGAACTTGGAAGTTAGAATTTGGACAACCATTTGTTTGGTAAGAGCTGCAGAACGACTCTGACCAAACAAATGGTTGTCCAAATTCTAACTGCCAAGTTCTGAATGAAATAACGGTCTTTTTTAGAATACTCATGCCAAAAAGGTTCTCAGTCAGGAGTGACATCATGTGGAGGATCAAAATCAGGAAGATCAGGAATATACTGGGCTGCAGAGACAGAGAATCCCCAGAATCTCCGTGCAGAGAGTACCTCCTTAGTAGAGTCCTGTCCTGTCCTCTTCAGTAGATTTTTGTCTCCTGACAAGATCGCTCCCTTAGATAGCCACTTCTCTGATGAGGTCCACATTGGAGCACTATTTGTAGAAAATAGAAACCTTCCAGGGGTCCCACTGATACTTGGTCCTTTTAAACCAACAAAGAAGAAATTGGCACAGAAGCTGAAATATAAGTGTAACATCTTTATTAACCTCAAATGAGGGAGAATACGTCACACAGAAGCCTTAGCAACTGAATGAGGTAGTCTGACAAGTACAGAAAACAGAGGCCTTATATATGCTTAGGGTTACATAGTCAGCATAAGACCAAGGGCAGTCCTGGCACATGTAAGCATGCAAAATGACTAATATGGACATGCACGATCTGCCTTGCTCAACAAAGTGGGAGGAGCTAACAGTTGCTAATTCTGGTGAACACATCCTGATATTTACAGACTAGAAACAGTTGCAAGGATAGCTGCAAGCTCAACTGAGCATGTGCGAAGGTGGAAGATGCTAAATATAGTTCGTTTCTAGGCAGAGTACAAGAGCAGATAACACAGAGGGAGGACAGAGCACATGGTGAGCATGTGGCAGCACATGACAAACAAGGTTTGATGATTGCCAGAAATACAAAATGGCTTTCAGCTCATGCTAACAAATCCAGCAAATATTTAACCATGGGTCTCACATTATGTGTACGTCAGGCTGTGTGACTGATATGTTCCTGCACCCAAGGAAATAAAAAGCACATTTTTGCACCAATCTGTAGCATTGTGTTATCATTACTCACCTTGAAATAGTTCTGTGTTATCTCATCTTGTGTCTGGCGGCCGGTAGGTGCACCAACACCACCGGCTGGTCTGCATCATGGAGCTGTCCCCTTCTCATCTGATGAGTCGGAATCTGTGACCTCCACTGGAATGCCTTTCTTGGTGGCGATGCTGTGTATCATGGCACATGCAACCACGATCTTGCAGCATGTCTCTGGGCTGTACTGTAGGGCTCCTTCACTCTTATGTAGGTAGCGGAAAAGGCTCTTAAGGATTTCAAATGTTCTCTCAATGGCACAGCGGGTGGCTCTGTGGGAGCTGTTATACCTCCGCTCTCCAGCAGTGGCTGGATTCAGGTACAGAGTCAGGATGTAGTTATCTACAGCTTTCGCACTGTCACCTGTAGGGTGACAAGAATCAGGTTAAACACTGTCCTGCCACTTCTGACCTTTACTGATTGTGTGTTTGAAAGTCATGCATTTACCTAGCAGGTTTCCCTCACCAATCTCCTCATCTGTGAGTCGTCGGTTAATTCCACTGTGGCAAAAAATTAATGAGTTGTGTGTGTGGCTAGGTATTTAGCAACAATATCAGTGATGACATGTTTGGCATTGCACACTACCTGTATGTTCAGGGAATGACAGGATTTGCAGTTTTAGAGCACATACTCATTCAGTGAGGGGGAGATAGCGACATGGGTCCCATCTATGCAGCCAATTACATGGGGAAATTGGACTATCTGGTAGAACTCCTGCTTGGCCTGATCTAGTGCTTGCTGTGTGCTGGGGAATTGGATGTGGTGATGCAGCCTCTGTACCATTGCATCAAGGAAAGTGTGGAAGAAGCATGACAGTGCACTCTGAGAGACCCCTCCTGCTGTGGCTATCACCCCCTGAAAACTCCTTGATGCCTGTAGGTGCAGTGAGCACAGGACCTTTACATAGGTGGGAATGGTGTGTGTCCTACGTCCGGGGTGTTCTAGTATGGGTTTGAGCTCCTCTATCAAGTCCAGGATACTGTCCGCATCCAGCCTGTAGTTCACATGGATCTCCTCCACTGTTCTCTGGAACACGGTGATGCGCGCTATGAAATTACTTTCCTGGCGTCTCCTTCTCTGTGCAGCAGCTCTGATTCATAGCCTCCTGGCTATCACATACAGCCCAGCCAGTGTGGAAAACCCCTGTGGCATTGTGGGCCTGTTTAAAAAGGTCACACCTGGTTACCACCTGCTCAGAGTTGGTGGTAATTGTGATGTCAAAATAGCGAATTTCGCAAAATCACAATTTGTGATTTTTTCTTGCATCTCATTTTGCGAATTTGCAATTTGCGAGCACGTTATTAGCGAATATCACAAATGACGTGGCGCTGATTGCGAGTTTGCAAATTTGTTCAAAGATTCCATGCCTCGCAAAATTGGTAATCGCTAAATTTATGATTACAATATTTGCGCACCAGAACCCTTTCCTACATAGGAACACTCTGTTTTGCAATCGCAAATACCATTTTGCTGTGATTCACAGCCTCCTTTGGATTTAGACACTGCAGCCAACTCAGATAATTCCATCTCAGACCATGTCCATGTGTAGTGGGTGTGGGCCAACACATGCTTCCACAAGAGGCCGCTGCACTGGTGACTCCCACACACCTATTTCAGGACCCAGTGGATGTGGCAGACATCTGTAAGGGCATTGTAGATAATTCTGAACTCAACGCTCTGCCAGACACTCCCTTGAACACGCTTTGGTATTCGTTGAACGCGACCATATGTACAGAGGTGATATCTACTACTGCTAATGCCTGGGAGCGCAAGTCTTTGTTGTTGGGGGAGGGCTTGTCAGCTGCGATCAAGGCTCTGGAGGAGAGGGATCATGTGGCCACCAAACGCTTATTGGCATCCTGTGTGGCCAATTGTAAGCACATAGGACTAACTGGGCTGAGTGCTCTCTCTTAGCCCTGAAGCAGAAATATTATGCTCATTAACTCAGTCAGCATCAATACACCCATAGCCAAACTCTAGGACAAGGGTGTGACTTGGCCAGCCACCGAGAGTGACAAGCAAAGGGCAATCCACAATTACTACCAGATCCTATGTTCACAAGATGGCGTTCTCCGGAGCCTGATGATTGCTTTCCTGCAGGATTGTGATTAGGATCCATTGACCCTAGACATTCAGAACTCTTTGCTGCTGCCATCACTCTGGAGGAGTTGTGCCAGGCAGTTCGGACCTCCCCCTTGATAAGGCACCGGGGCCTGTCTCTTACTAATGGTTGTTTCTCCATAACCAGGATTGCCTCATGGTGATCTTTAACTCCTTTACTCAGGACACCGGCCTCACTTCCACCGTGGCGGCAGCTGAGGTTGTGCTCATCCCCAAGCACAGAAAAGAACCTGCATGCGGCTCTCCTATCGTCCCATTCCTCTCCTCAACATGTTTGCAAACATTTTTACAAAGATTGTGTCCACTCAGTTAGAGAAGTTCCTGCCTGGCTTTACTAACCCTGACCAGGTGGGATTCATCTGTAATCACAAAAACAGAAAACGGTGTGAAATCCCAAGGCTCAAACTCCCTACGCTCTTTTAGAGATACCTTATGAAGGAGGTGCCTTGACCTACTTTCTACTCCTAGTTTAACTTTCTAGAGCAATTCCAAGAATTGGACGAGGACGGCTCACTCATGTAATGTGACGTACTTCATCATTTGCAGCCTCGTCCCTTGCCGGTACCACGGTACTACCAGGTCGGACTCAACCTCAGGTTGGGGCTTACCTGAGGGAGTTCTTAGATATCTCCTACCTAGCCAGCACTGTGCTCCAGTTGAATAGTTCAAAATATCTTGGGATAAACCAGAAAAATGACCTTTATTCTGGTGGTATCCCAGATATATTAAAAAGTAACTGTGGGCGTAACCACACGAGGCATACACTAGTTTTATGGCCAATATGCGTCTCTTTGTATTCGTAGATACATGCTAGCATATTTCTGCCATTTGTGGGTCTATTTACCTATGGCATTCATCAGAGCTGTGTCTAAGAGTCCCTATCCTGCAAGTAGTCTGTGCAGAGTACCCAAGGACAATGAAAAGAATATGTTATCGAGAAAACCTACCTCTCGTTTTCAGCAATACTTCCGTTAAGTAAACAACCTGAAAATACAAAAGGGAAAAACAGGGGTCAGAATAGAGAAAGGGAGAGGTAGCTAGCAAGTCATTATTTATTTGCTTTTTATATGGAAGACTCCTCATTTAGTACACTCTCTGAAGGGGAGACAAATATTTGTACACCCCGTAGAATCATTGTGTTTAAAAACCTTAGTGCAAACAGTCCTTCCAACAAACGTGATTGGGAAACTCTGAAATCTTATTCATTGACACAACATACATATGTGACATTAAAAAACATGTGAAGACACCAGAAATTAATGTACCTAGTTTTGTTGTGCTAAAAACCTCATGGTCTGTTCTGGGCAGGTATCTCCAGTAGTCACACTCCAATAGTAGGGTTACATTAATTTGTTTTAAGATTAGGCATATGCAGAGTGGGAGAATAGTAACTTTACCACTAAATGCCCCCTTCTTCTATTAAAATCAATATGTTTTGTGTGCCTACAACCAATGTTGTTATCTATTATCATCTATTCACACTTACTTCGTCAAGGTAGAAAACCCACTTCTTGTCCTACTGTGCCCCTTTGAACAACCAACTAGAGGAAGCTTCATGCCGGCAGACGCTTCCTTATGAGCCACCCCTTAGGAGGGCATTGTCCGAGCGATTGATTTTTTCCACCTGTTGCTCGAGGCAGGAGGTGGGTAGGGTCACAGGTAAAATGCCACATGGCTTGAGATAATTATCAAAATCCTTTGTGGTTGATGTCCATAGACGCTTACCCGGTTAGCGGTTTCCATCACTGTATAGTGACTGGGAACCTTGTACTGTGCAATTCGGCTCGCCATTGTACCCTCATGTTAGGAGTGGGCGAGGCATCGACTGCGTGCTGCACGTGTGTACGAGCACCAACCATGTTCACAGCTCTTGTGGTATGCCCTGACGTATACTGACGTGGGCAGACGTTCTGTAGCACATTGTGATCATGCCTCTTTGTTTGTGATGCATTGCTCATTGTTGAGCGATAGTTCTACGGCCTTCTGGGACATGTAGTCACCATGCATCCATTTTTGGTCCTTGATGATGATCTTACAATTTTAAATAAAAAATAAAATGGAGAAACTAACTGTATGTATCCTGTAATGCGACTTTCACCATTCTCACATAGACGTTGCAATATTATCCATACGATATGTATCTATATTTAACTCCTCAATGTTATTCTTGCTCGTTATCTGCCCACTGTTAGTGTGCCTATTGTTTTTCAAAGGAATTTTGAAATTATCATCTGTGTTATTTATTTATTTATTTATTTGAAGGTTTTATATAGCGCTGGCTCCACCCGGGGGTATCAGAGCGCTTTACATTGGAATGACAATAGTACATGGAATACAAAACAGTGGTATCCAAATGAAGCATTTAGAACATGGTGGACTGAGAGAACACATTGAGTAATACAGCTTGAATCAATAAACAGTGCAAGGAAGTAGCTATTTACAAAACAACACTTGAATAGAGTGATTACAAATTATTAAACAGTATAAGGAGGTAGACTCATTATTTTGTGAAGAAGTAAGGGTTGGGGAGAGAAAAAAAGGGGGGAGGGGAAGTATTTGCAAAGGGGTGGAAGGGGAAGAAAAAGTGGAAGAGGGGTAGGGAAGGAGGTGAATAGGTGAGGTCGACATAGGCGGAATGAACAGAGGTGAGAAGGCAAGGGTTTCAAAGGGAAGGGAAAGTGTATCAAGTATGATGTTACAAGGATTAAGGACACCAGTATTTGCTGAGAGGGTGCATTTTAAGCTCTTTTTTTAGACTGGCTTAAATTGGGGTTGAGTTTTAGCTCTTTCAGGAGGGTATTCCAGATACTGGTAGCCTTACCAGAGAAGGAGCGAGATTGTGTGGCTTTCTTTTTAACAGAGGGGGTACGAGGAGGAGAGAGTTGGTACTTCTCATCGGTCGGGTACTACCCGCTTTATTGAGTTTGTTTCAGAGGTAAAGCGGGTCTTTTGATGAACGGCTTTGTACGTAATGCAGACTATTTTATAGGAGGTTCTGCCTTTGATAGGAAGCCATTTAAGGGTCAGGCGGGATGTGGTCAGAGCACTTGCAGTCAGTTGTAAGCCTGGCCGCTAGGTTGAGAACAGATTTGACGGGGGCAAGGTGAACTTTGGGAGATCCAAAAAGTAGGGCGATGCCATAGTAAATTTTCAAGAGGACTAGAGATTGGAGAACAGATTTGAAATCTTCCGCTGGAATGAAAAGTTTGATTTTTTTGAGATGTTGGAATGTGAAAAGTGCTCCTTTTGCTGAGTTTTTTATATGGGAATTGAGTGTTAACTTACTGTCAATGGTGATGCCAAGGGATTTTACTGATTCGGATAAGGAAAGTGAAGAGTTTAGGGCACTAAGGCTGGTGATCCATGTTTGGATCAGGAGTGAGTTGTTTTTAGGAGAAAAAAGAATGATCTCAGTTTGAATTTGAGATGGTTGGAGGAGAACAAGGTTTGTATATTTTAGCAAAGAAAACTAGGGCTTTTGCAGCACACCACTTATCATTGTTCAGTCTTGATTACGTGTATCACATCTGTGGGTATAAGTAACACCTTAGTACAGTTAGAGACAATTCAACAATAGTAATCAGAACAGGAATCCAGAAAGATCAGTCTTCTTGCTGTTCAGTAGCCTTTATTAGTGTTACAAAGATGTTTAAAAAACTCCCAGCAAGTCACTGGGTCGCTCACCTGGTGCAAAAATCCCAGCACTACGGTATTCTGGCATGACACCTTTTGCTTGATGCGGAGAAGGAATTTGACCGGGTGAGTTGGTCTTTTCTGATCACAGTCCTGGACAAGATTGGGCTGGGGCCCGGTATGATTGCCAAGCATTAATGGACAATATACACCACAAATCCACATCTCCAGGAGACACCCGACAAGGGTCCCTGCTATCACCCCACCTTTTTGCCTTCGTGGTTGAGCCCTTGGCTATTACTGGGTGGCTGATGGCAGATATAGTTGGCATCCCTTTTGGCGGCCATGCCCACAAGTTCAGTCTTTTTGCAGAGGACCTCTTATTTACCATTACCCAACCAGAGACCTTCCTGCTGATGATCATTGACTGCTTGTCCACCTTGAAGCAGTCTCTGGACTTAAAAAGTAAAAACATGACAAAATCCTTTGTGCTCAAATTTACCATACCCCAGAAGGCTCTCCCTGCGTTTCAAGAGTTAGTGCTGTTTCAGTGGGCCCTGGGCAGCCCACTTACTTTAGATCTCTGAATGGGTGATTCGCAAGAGTTACAATCACTGGTATCATATGGACTCGTCAGTGATCTGTTGCACTTATGGGATCTAACTTGGCACCCTAAGTATGCTCAACCATGTAGTGGTACTTGGTCACTCGCACTCAAATGGTTTGGGTGATATGGGATAAGACAGCACTCCAGAGAGGCCTTGCTACTTTCCCCACCCCTATTCGACAAAACCCTGAGTTCACCATGGCACTAAGCTCCCACGTGTTTCCTAGCTGGGAAGCCAGGAAATGTAGAAAACTAAGGATTATATTTGTGAGTGGCACACTTGAGGCATTAGAGCACTGGAATGTGGAATTCAATCTCCCCTAATTTGCACAGATGCAGTTCTACCAAGTGTGCCACTGGGCACTGCACCCCTCCAATCCCCAAGGGGACATTTGGAACTATGCTTGCTGAAAAGCTTGGTAGTACCTATATTGGCTCTAGCAGCCTGAACACCTATGAGGTTCTACAGCATGCTACAACCCTTTGTGCACACGTCCACCAAGCTAGATATCAAAATAACATCTCAGAGGGCATTACAGGCAAACAGTGGGAGACAGTATGGTGTGCTATAGACAGTGTGGCGTGCTAGAGACAGGGTGGCATGCTAGAGACAGGGTGGCATGCTAGAGACAGGGTGGCATGCTAGCCCCAAAACATACAGAAGTTTTTCCCAATGGGATGCAGCCTCTAAACTGGTGGTTCATTGTTATTAAACATTTTTCTGGCTCCACACCATGTATCCTTCGATGCCCCCCCTCTGTTGGGGATGTGGAACGGAGAGGACAGTTCTGTCACATTCTGATATCCTGTTCCCTTTTAGCTACAGATTGGAAGGAGATCTTGGGGCACTTTAATGATGTAGTGGGATAGTACATCACTTATAAACATACCACCTTTATGTTGGGCGTCCAGACCCGCACAGACCCGGTCCCTGAAAGCCACGACACATGCAGCCTGATGACTGATTGGTCATACACTGATGCTGCTCAACAGCTCTTCACACTGATTTGAAAGAAGTTCCTGCACCCCTGTCACCCTATAGATCCAATGCCAGTCATATGATGGAGATGGAACAACTCTCACACAATCTGGACCACACTGCTGGCAAGTTCCTAAGTTATTGGCACCCCTTACTCACATATCTTAGTTGCCTGCCCTACACCCTCAGAGTTTAAAACACTGAATATTTTTGGTCAAACACTCCTCCTCTCAGAGTCATGCTGAGTTCTTGGGCTGTGCCTCAGACATCTCCCCCTTGTGCTTGAGGGTTTTGTTCATTCACCTGACTGGTGCTGCTCTGGGTCTGAGGGATTCTGAAGGTGTGTATTGACTTGATGTGCTGACTTCTGTTATTATTTTGTTTTGTTTATTCTTTGGCATGTCTCATTCAAAAGCATGCAATGGTTTGACTTGCTTGTTGCTCCTTCATGCTGTGACGTGTCCTCCTCACTATGTTGCATCAGACTTGCTTTGCTTGATGTGCACTTGAGTTTTCTCCCTGCCATGTCTTCTTTTGTATTGTCGTTTGAAAAAAGACGTCACGTAAAAGAGAAAGAAACTTGAAGGCAGACATGCTTTAAAATGGGCCCATCCTACCTGGCCGATAAATTTAGACCCTACACTCCCTCACGTGCTCTTCGCCCCAGCAGTAAAAATGTTCTCGAAGTACCAATCATCAAGAGGGCAAGATTAGCAGGGAAAGCCCTCTCCTACCTCGGTCCACGTCTCTGGAATGAACTTCCTGATTCTCTTAGGTTCTGTCCAGAACACATGACATTTAGAAAACTATTAAAGACCTTCTTGTTTCTTACTTATTAACTAGGTTAGTATCCCAAACTTCCTCAGAGTCTGTGTTAGCATAGAGATGCTCCTTTGGGAGTCGATTCAAGCGCTTTATAAACATATTAATAAATAAATTTAAAAAATGAGATTTAAATAAATTGCTCAGTAGTGTACCAGCATGGACTGGTTTTAGGGCAGTGGTCCTCGTATGTGTGTGTTAATGTGTTATTTGCATGTCTGCAAGTCTGGGTGTGAGGTTTGAGTGAATGGATGAGTGAATGGATGAGTGGGCGACTGGCAAGGATTGGGGATAACTCAATTGAGAGTTGTTAGGCTTCAGTGATCATTGAAGTAAAAAATTTTAGAAATACGAGATAGCCAACAAGGGGCAACAAGGGGCGAAGGAAGAGGAACCACCCCTGGGGTCACTGGGGTCAATGTGTGCTCTGCCTGCCACGATCCAGCAAGTCCTCTGCTATCTACCTACCATCTGCCCCTTGCAAGCTGGAATCTCTCTACGACTATTGCTGCACCTCTTCTCCATAAATAAAGAACAGAGAGAGTAGGCAAGAGAAAGTGGAATCTAAGTAATATGCAATAATTTACCTTAATCTTGAGTCTATCAGGTGTGTCTGTTTCCTTTTATCCTACAGAATGGAGCACTCTGGGACCTACAGGACCTAATTTACAAAGGTAAACCCACACTTTTGTGTAAGTATGGCGTTTTATGGTGTTCACAAACAATGTTTGTAACTTTATAAATGGTATTTTTTCAACTGTGGAGACTACCCAGTAATGGCGGAGTCACCCCTAGTGGACGGAGACTCTACTCTTCAGAGTCTCCATGCAGGAAAAGACAGGACAGGCAGAGCTATGAGACTCTGTACATTGTTGCTGATTCCAAAACTATATTTCAGATATATTTTGTACATTTTTTATTTTTTTTTGCAGAGTTTTATATAGCGCGAACTAGACCCGAACCGAATCAGGTATCAGAGCGCTTTACATATGTTCCAGTTACACTTTCATTTTAGGCACGGGGAGATTAAGTGATTTGCCCAGAATCACAGGAGGTGATGGCGTCGTTACCGAGACTCGAACCCAGATCCCCAGGTCCGAGGTCGAGCGCCCTAGCCGTTAGGCCAACTCCTCTCCCCTGATTTCAGTATTAAAAAAAGTACAGAAAGTACTATTCACTAATGTAGCAATCAATCAATCAATCAATCATTACATTTATAGAGCGCGCTACATACCCGTGAGGGTCTCAAGGCGCTGGGTGGGGGCGCTACTGGTCGAAGAGCCCGGTCTTGAGGAGTCTTCTGAAGGCCAGTAGGTCCTGAGTCTGGCGTAGATTGGTTGAGTGTTCCAGGTCTTGGTGGCGAGGTAGGAGAAGGATATTCCTCCGGCTGTGGTTTTCCGGATCCGAGGGACTGTGGTGAGGGCAAGGTTGGCAGAGCGGAGGCTTCGGGTGGGGGTGTGGAAGCTGAGTCGGTTGTTGAGTTAGGTTGGTCCGGTGTTGTGTAGTGCTTTGTGGGCGTGGATGAGGAGTTTGAAGGTGATCCTCTTGTTGATGGGGAGCCAGTGCGGGCCTCTCAGGTGGGGTGTGATGTGGCTGTGGCGGGGGACGTCGAGGATCATTCGAGCCAAGGCGTTCTGGATTTGTTGTAGTCATCTCAGGAGCTTGTTTGTAGTTCCTGAGTAGAGGGCGTTCCTGTAGTCTAGTCTGCTGGTGATGAGGGCCTGGGTGACAGTTTTTCTAGTGTCGGTGGGGATCCATTTGAAGATTCTGCGGAGCATTCGGAGGGTGTTGAAGCAGGACTGGGAGACGGCGTTGACTTGCCTGGTCATGGAGAGGGTGAAGTCGAGGATGACCCCCAGGTTGCGTGCGTGGTCTGTGGGTTCTGGGGCTGCGCCTAGCGATGTGGGCCACCAGGAGTTGTCCCAGGCTGAAGGGGTGGGTCCGAGGATGAGGACCTCCGTTTTGTCTGAGTTCAGCTTCAGTCTGCTGTCCTTCATCCAGTCAGCTACAGCCTTCATTCCTCTCTGGAGGTTGGTTTTGGCGGTGTGGGGGTCTTCGGTGAGGGATATGATCAGCTGGGTGTCGTCGGCGTAGGAGATGATGTTGAGGTTATGTTGTCGTGCGACGTGGGCGAGTGGTGCCATGTAGATATTGAACAGCGTCGGGCTGAGGGAGGATCCCTGTGGGATGCCGCAGATGATCTCGGTGGATTTCGAGCGGAAGGGTGGAAGGCGGACGCTCTGGGTTCTGCCGTAGAGGAAGGATGTGGTCCAGGCCAGGGCCTTCTCTTGAATTCCGGCGTCATGGAGGCGTGCTGATAGGGTGCGGTGGCAGACTGTGTCAAAGGCTGCTGATAGGTCCAGGAGGATGAGGGCGGCTGTTTCTCATTTGTCCATCGGGATCCTGACGTCGTCAGTGGCGGCGATAAGGGCGGTCTCTGTGCTGTGGTTGCTGCGAAAACCGGATTGGGAGGGGTCCAGGATGTTGTTGTCTTCGAGGTAGCGGGTTAGCTGTTTGTTGACGATCTTCTCTGTCACTTTTGCCGGGAACGGGAGCAGGGAGATGGCCCGGAAGTTCTTGAGGTCCTTGGGGTCCGCCTTGGGCTTCTTCTGAAGGGCATTGATCTCTGCATGCTTCCAGCTTTCCGGGAAGGTTGCTGTCTCGAAGGAACTGTTGATTGTTTTCCGGAGGTGGGGCGCGATGGTTGTGCTAGCTTTGTTGAAGACGTGGGGAGGGCAGGGATAAGATGGGGATCCGGAGTGGATGGAGTTCATGGTTTTGATGGGTGTCTTCGTCGCTGACATTGGACCAGGCGGTCAGGCGGCTGGTGCGGGTGGTGGTCGCAGGGGTGGTTGACTCAGTGGTGGGTGTGGGGGTGTCGGGGTTGAGGCTGTCGTGGATGTCGGTGATCTTGCGATCAAAGAAGGCAGCCATGGAGTCGCACAGGTCTTGTGATGGTGGGATGTTGTTTGGTGTTGGAGCTGGGGTTGGAGAGTTCTTTCACGATGTTGAAGAGCTCTTAGGTGTTGTGCGCGTTGTTTTCTAGGTGGGCCTTGAAGGCGGTCCTCTTGGCGGTCCTGATGAGTTGGTGGTGTCTGTGGGTGGCGCTTTTGAGGGCAGTGTGGCTGTCTGGTGTTCGGTCGTGGAGCCATTTCTTCTGTAGCTTCCGACAGGTGTGCTTGGAGATCCGGAGGTCTTCGGTGAACCAGGTGGCTTACTTGTTGGTAGCAGGCAAAGTTCTATAAAAACAACCATTTGTGGATTCCTGTGTGTTCTCTTCCATGCAATCACTTTCACTCTGAGTGTAAGCCCTTTTAACCCAGGAAAGTATGACACATTAGTATGTGTAAATTAAACTCTAGCAACAGCATCTATGTGCAGAACATTTCTCTTTCTCCTCCCTTTTATCTAACCTTTGGTTACAATCCGGAGGACGTGATACAGTGGGGTATGGCATGGTTTGGATTGTTACGCTGTCGTTTGGAACAGTACAGTTTGCTATGGGATGGTTCAATACCCTCTAGTATCCTTATGTAGCACCAAGCCATGTGTCCTTCTATGTAATTTATTTTTCATCACATGAGTAAATATTTTAGTTTCTCACTCTGTATCTCTTCCTTTCCCCAGGCTCCCAGCTCCTTCTGCAGCGAGAGCTGCCTCCCTGGGTTCAGACAGTCTGTGAGGAAAGGATGGCCTGTCTGCTGCTTTGACTGTGTTCCCTGCTCTGCTGGTGAGATTTCAAATGAGACCGGTGAGTAACCTTTGAGTCTGAAGTGCTTACATCACAAAACCATGGACCGTATATCCATTGATTTCAAGACTCAGCAGGTTCATGGAGGTAACATTAATATTGGCCAGGCTGCCGTATCTATGGAAGTATTAGCCAAAGCCCTTAAAGAACATATTCAAAATGTCCCCTTGTTATGGAGAGATTGTCCATTTACCAAAGGGATGCCGTTATCACTATGGCCTCTTTGGAGTGGGTACCTTGTATTCCAGAGTAAAGGCAATAATGCACTGTATGAATCCAAATATGGTCCCCCCTGTCTTTTCCCCAGTGCTGGTGCACAATGGCCTGCCTAGCTCCAACACTGGCATCCTTTCACCATGCCGTAAGGGAGTCTCTGTTTCACGGAGGATTGAGGACTGCAGCACACATAGAAAGAGTGAAAAACTTAGAGAAATAAAAACATCTCTCCTCGTTATGCCTCACTTGGGGATGAGCAAGTTTTCGGCAATCCCAGATTTACCACTTCTAGTAAATCTAGGATTGCATCAAAAGACTTGGATGTTACATTGAAACAACCACTGGACACCCATGGAATGTCTCTCAGGGTCAGAATAACACAAAGCAGAGATTTGCACTGCGTTGATTTTCTCAAAATGTATGAAGCCTCTCTGGGTCACTCAAGGTGGACTTGTGTGGCTTTTGAACTATCATTTGGGCTTACATCACTCTTGCACCACATTGCGGGGTGCAAGAGCGATGCAAATTCCTTCATTAGTATGCCCTTGTGTGTTGTTCCTCATCAGTCACATAGTATAAGTAGTGCCATTAATGTCATTGGGCCCGATTTACAGAACTAACATAAGACAAAATCTTAATCTTACTACTTTTGGTATTCACAGAAGGCATTTAGTAGTAGTAAAGTTAAGATTTTGCCTTAAGTCTGTCCTAAGTTTGTCTTAAGTCTGTCTTAATATTGTCTTAAGTCTGTCTTAAGTCTGTCTTAAGTCAAACTTAAGTCAAACTTAAGACAAAATCCTAAACTTACTACTTTTGGTATTCTCAGAAGGCATTTAGTAGTAGTAGTAAAGTTAGGATTTTGTCTTAAGTCTGTCTTAACTCTGTCTTAAGTCTGTCTTAAGTTTGTCTTAAATCTGTCTTAAGTCTGTCTTAAGTCTGTCTTCAGTCAAACTTAAGACAAAATCCTAACTTTACTACTACTAGATGCCCTCTGTGAATACCAAATGTAGTAAGTTTAGGATGTTATCTTAAGTTCGTTCTGTGAATCGGGCCCATTGTGAGGGGGATGAACCAAAAATGAAAGCAAGTTGGTTCTACGTGTTTTGTACCATGGTGTCCCCAATAACATTGATTCAGAGTTTTAAAGAGTATGACCACCTCTTGACCTGATTTATTTTAGTACCTTGGATTACGGGGCCACAAGGAGCCGGTCTTTGTGTGTGATGCAGGTCATTTGAAATAATCATCTCACTTCTATAGGAAGCCATGGGTTGATGTGACCGAAGTGTTTCACTCCTGTAATAGGTCTTGTTGTTCTTCTCAGATCCATGTCTGACTTGTGAGTGCCTGTGAGTGGAGCACTTCTATAGACAAGTCTTGACATGAGCCCCTCATCTGAGATATTCTTTATGGTTTCATCCATGTTGTCTGCAACATGAGTCATATTCAAATTCTCATTTGGGATTTGCAGACTAGATGATATGTTCACTGCTAACATAAGCAAATTGTGAGAAATTGAGTTGTTAGTTGAATAGGGTGTGAGCACAGGTCAAGCAACATCCACAAAAAACAGTCAGGCTTAACAAAGAGGCACTGTGTAACGTATTTATGCAGTACACAGACAGTAATAAAGTGAAAACACAACACAAGAAACATCCCAAATAAATTTAGAACAATGGAGAAAGTTGTTATAACTTTTCTGACATCAACATGACAAAAAACAATCAGTAGACTCGGATTTATGAATTTTTGGACTTCTGAGTGAAATATAGTTTGCGTGAGACTTCGTCACTCAATCAATCAAATCACTTTATTCGATTAATTAAAATCATAAAAGTACAATACAAAACACAAAAGACAAAACACCATTGTTATCTTACAATATGAATGGGCGACATAAAAAAGTTTAAAATTCCTACACAAAATCTATGATTAGTTTATACTTAGAAAAAATATATCACGTAAAAACAGTTACAATAAGATAAAATTCAGAAAAATTCATGTTTCAATCATCATAGGAAATCTTTTTTTCCTAAGGCGGACAGCAGCAACAAGAAAAATGGCAATGTTAAAAATATTCCAGGTATTATCTAACAATTGAAGGTATATTAGAGCTGGTCTGACCTGTAAAAAGCCCTTTCCCCTCAGGAGCAGAGTTAAAAACCTCTTCCTAATGTCAATATAAAAATCACAAAACATTATAAAGTGCATAGTGTCCTGAGGTGAAAAATTGTCCTAGTGACACAGGGCTATATCTTCTGGTTTACACTAACCGGGGACATTACCCAAGGAAAAGTGAATTAAGTTGAATCGGAACCTAGTCAGAAGCCAGCGATGAAAAGGCTTAGTCACAATTCTCAGATAGGGCTATATTGACGGCGAGGAGATTATTAAATAATGAGCCCTGACTAAAGGTTTCCTGATCCTCCCGTTCCAGCCTCAATATATTCAAGAACTGCAATTTCACCCACTTTACATCAATTTTTTTTAACCCTTCTGGGGCATTATAGATATCAGGGCACCCTTAATTTAATGAACATACCCTTAACGTACGACAACCACTGGATACTGCTGGCTTCATCTAAGGCAACACACTCCCTTAGAACCTGATGGTTCAAAGTTAGCTCTGGATTGAGCCAAGTTTTCATCCAGCAGATCAAGGGAGCCAATGTCACCAGATCAGTCACATACCCCATCCCCAGTTCCTGGAGAATGGCATAAGTTGGGGTTGATTGGGGGACAGACACAAGGGAACGTAAACATTTGTTTTCAGCCAACTAAACCCCTGCCAGATGCTTATAACCCCAAATGGCAGCGCCACATGTAGCAATAGCCACACATTTAGACCTATAGAAGGCAAATATTGCCTCAAAAGGCCTGGCTCCCAATCGGTGCCACAAGCCCAGTAGAGCTGCCGACGATCTCCACTACTGCATTCTTTTGAACTTTAAATTGGGGGACCCAGAGCATCTGTCGTCGATTAAAACCCCCAAGTATGTAAAAGCAGTCACTCTAGTCATTGTCGAGCAAAAATACCATGGAGGTGTGGGAGAAAAGCAGAAAGGGGAGATAGCTGGAAAACACATGGACTTTCAATTAGTCCTGAACCAAAATGGAGTGAAAGTGACCCAATTAAAGAGCGGTAAGGAAGCTATTCTCCATGGAAGGAACACATACACGATTGAGAAATAGGAACACAAATAAAAGCAGTCAAAAGACTTTGACAGTAAAGCCAATTAATGGTAAGCAATGGTTGGGCTACAAAGCTCAGTCTGTTCTTGTTAAGTTCATAATATATGTTTGCAACTGGATAGCTTGCATTGTCTGATAGGCTCAAACCTAAAGTAAGTAAAAAGGCTTACTGAAAGCAAATGGGAGATGTGAGGCACTATGTCAAGAAGCATTCTGAAGGCAAGCAAGCAATACCCAGAGATCTGGACTGTCTTCAAACTAGCGGGCTTTGTTTATCCCAAAGAAGGTGTGAAGAGAAAGGTATAAGGAGAACAAGGGTATATCCATTCATCACAACAGTGCATCACAGGGTATATTCAAAGGTGTGGTAAGTTTTTATAGATTAGTAATATTTTTCACCTTACTAATGCATGTCTGTACTAAAGCTTTAATTATTATTGTACTCAGTACTTTTTAGCACCTTTGCTGCGGCGACTATTCCGCCGCAGCGCTAACGGTTGTGGGAGGCGTGCGGCTCACCTGCGGGGGTGACAGAACCGTTCCGTCACGGCTCGCGGGTGAGCTGTGCTTGTGACGGAACGGATCCGTCACGGCCCCGCCCGCTTAATGAAATGCGCCGCGCAGGCGCGGCGAGCGGGCTGTGACGGAACCGTTCCGTCATGAGCACAGCCCACCCGAGGGGCGTGACGGAACGGTTCCGTCAATAGCGTTGAAGTGGTTAAAAAAATATAGACTGAGATAACATATAATATTCATGAGTGGATATATATTGTTGTAGTCAATGATTCAGTTTTGGCCAGGAACTGTTTCACATAAAATTACCCTAAAAGCATGTCTTGTAGGTCTGTGGCTCTCCAGGCCGTACCTCCTTTTTAAAGTAGCTATCATAAGGGAGGCTAATGAGACATCTTTCTTTGTCCCCCAAGGGGACACATGCAAAGGCAACTAAAGGGCGATTTTTGTGTCACAAAGGCTGCAGTTTCTCCCTAATATCCGTTTGAGACTTCCTAAGTACAGAGATTGTAATCAATAACCAACTCTCTTCTTTTTCTCAGATTCCCATGACTGCTGGCCTTGTCCTGAAGACCAATGGCCCAATGAAGAGCGAACCCGATGTGATCTAACAACTGTCGAGTTCCTTTCCCTTGAGGAGCCTTTGGGAATCACACTTTTATGCCTCACCAGCCTCCTCTTCCTACTCACTCTTCTTGTTCTCTGCATCTTCAAGAAGTACCAGGACACGGCAATTGTTAAAGCAAACAATCAAGTACTCAGCTACGTGCTTCTCATTGCCCTCATGCTCTGCTTCCTCTGTCCCTTCACCTTCATTGGCCATCCCATGAGGGCCACCTGCATGATCCGCCAAAACTTATTTGGAATTATCTTTTCCATCAGCATTTCCACCATTCTGGCCAAGACCATCACTGTGATTATAGCGTTCAATGCTCGCGATCCCACCAGCCGTTCTTCAAGGTGGCTTGGGACCAGAATGCCCAGTGCAGTGGTCCTTCTGTGTTCATTTGCTCCAGTCCTGATTTGCACAGTCTGGCTGCTCCTTGATCCTCCGTTCCCAGTAAAGATGCAGATACAGGACACCACCATCCTCCAGTGTGACGAGGGCTCTGTTCTCTTCTTCTATATGATGTTGGGATATCTGGGCTTGTTGGCCAGTGTCAGTTTTGTGGTTGCATTTTATGCTCGCAATTTGCCTCAGAGTTTTAATGAGGCCAAGTTTCTTACCTTCAGTATGCTTGTGTTTCTGGCTGTCTGGACATCTTTCATCCCAGCGTATCTCAGCACAAATGGAAAATATTTGGTGGCCGTGGAGATCTTTGCCATCTTGTCATCGAGTGCAGGACTATTGGGTTGTATCTTCATTCCTAAATGTTACATCATCATTTGGAGGCCAGATATGAACACAAAACAGAACTTAATGCAAAAGTCTGTTTCCAAATGACCAAAAATAAATTTTTAAATGATGTATAAAATATTCTATTCGTATAACCTCTCTTGTTAATGTTAATGTTAATTTTAAAAGAGCTTGTTAAGCGTGCTAACACCGATTGGTTTCATGGCGCTATAGAGAGACAGAGAGCTGGTCCGGAGGGTTTTAGATGTGTGCTGGAGTTAGAGATAAGCTTGTTTATAGAGCCAGGTCTTAAGTGCTCTTCTGAATGTCCTGAGGTCCGGACAAGTCCGGATCTCAAGAGGAAAGGAATTCCGCAGACGAGGGGCCAGTGCCGCAAATCGACAGCCACCAGTGCGCTTATGTTTGAAGGAAGGTGTATGTAGAAGGCCAAGAGGGGCTGAGCGCAAATTGCGGGAAGGGGTATTCCTCATTATAAGTTTGTCAATGAATTTGGGACTTTCACAGTGAAGGGATTTGAAAATCATGCAGCCTGTTTTGAAGGAGCAACGCTGGGCCATGAGGAGCCAATGGAGTTTCATAAGCAGTGAGGTGGCAGATTACCATCTAGGTTGGCTCAGAATCAGTCTGGCTGCATAGTTTTGCACCATATGAAGTAGTTTCAGCAATTAGAGAGGTATGCCCAGGTAGATCGAATTCACATAGTCCAGGTGGGACAGTACCGTGGCTATCACCACCTGGGTGATGGCCTCCGATGTTAGGAAGCGCCAAACCTTCCGAATTTTCCTAAGTTGGAAAATACACTTGGAGACCACCTGGCCCACTTGAGTTTTCAGTGAGAGATCACTATTTAAGGTGACTCTGAGTGTCTTTGCCGAAGAAGAGGGAGATGGAGCTGGGCCCATGTCTAGCGGCCAATAGTGCGGGCCCCAGTATTTGACACTGTCCCCTGTGAGTACCAGCTCAGTCTTACCCGGGTTCAATTTCAGATGATTTTGATCCATCCAGGCTTGGATGTACCTCATGGTCGACTGAAAACTGGAGATGGAGATATCAGAATTGTCTATTGTAAAAAGCAGTTGCAGGTCGTCTGCATAATTGAAGACCGCCACTTGTCTATCTCTGAGGGCCTGGATTAAGGGAAAAACATAGAGATTGAACAAGTGAGGAGACAGGGAGGAGCCCTGTGGGACGCCACAAGTAATAGTCTGTTTAGGGGCAACCAGATCTCCAAGACGGACTGCTTCAGTTCTGTTCTCCAGAAAAGATTTCAGCCAGTTGACCGCTGTGCCCTGGACACTGGCCTGGATGACACGGTCGATCAGAATGGTGTGGTCGACCGTGTAAAATGCGGCCGAAAGATCCAGAAGCCCCATGGCCTGGGGAGAGCAGTTTTCTGCACAGTCACGGAGAGTATCTAGAACCGTGAGTACCACCGCCTCCGTTGAATGGGCGGGCCGGAACCCTGCTTGATGGGGCTCGAGGTAATTTGATTCCTCCAGAAAGTTGGACAGACATCTGGCTACGTGGGCCTCCATCACCTTTGCTAAGAAAGGGAGCAGGGAAATAGGGCGATAGTTTGCCTTACATGTTGGATCAGCCCCAGGTTTCTTCAGAAGCGGCACTACCGTCGCTTTCTTAATTTCTAGAGGCACTTGTCCCGATGTTAAGGAATCGTTCAGGAGGGTGCAGGCGGAGTCAGGGAGAGCAGAGAAGTAGTCTTTTAGAATATAGGGGGGCAACTGTCTGAGGGGGCACCAGATTTAAATCTTACTAGAAGCTCTTGGAATTGCTCTGGGGTGATAGGAGGGAAACTACTAAGAATGCCGTTGTTATTGGCAGCAGCCGTTGCAGAAATAATAGGATTGGGGGATTGTGAAATACTCGCTTTAATATCCGAGATTTTCTCAATGAACTAGACATTGAGTGAGTCACAAAAGGTCTGGGTAGGGGTCAGGCTGGGGCGTACACTGTCTAAGGTAGTTAACTCATTCAGTGTAGAAAAGATGTCCTTTGATCTGTTCATCGAGTTGAGGATACGGGACGGAGAAATGGGCCGCGTTGGTAGATAGAATGGCCTTCATATATCCCTTCCTAGCAGAAGTAAATCATATCTTTAGGTCGGGGGAATAGTTGCGGCGCCATTGTCGCTCCGGTTGGCGCAAAGCCAGGTTCTTTGCTTTCAACTCGGACGAGAACCATCGCTGGGCATGTGCGTGCCAAGCCAATTTGACTTTCTTGTAGGGGGCGTGTGCATCACTTGCTGCTTGCAGCCAGCCAGAAAGGTTAGATTCATGTAAATTAATGTCAGGGTGGGGAGGTAGGATAGTGTTAGTGAGTGTCCGTAGGAAGTTTGATCTATCTAATGTATTCCAATTCCTCGCCCAGCCTCCGGCTGCTGTGGTGGTTGTCTTGGTGGTGGAGTAGACAAGATTAAATTTGAGTAGGAGATGGTCAGACCATAGGCAAGGGATGGTTGCCGGGGTCGTGACCAGCGAAGAGTTGGTCCAGAAGTGGTCTAAGATGTGGCCTTTGCGGTGGGTTGGCAAGGTGACCTGCTGAGAGAAATTCAGATTCATGAGAAGCTCGTGAGTTCGTCAGAGTGCGGGCCTCCCAAGGGGTCGTTGAACCAGTAGTAAATCACCTACCAGGAGGGCCCTGGCATGGTCCAGAGCCAAGTTTGCAATTTGCTCGCTGAGCGCGAGATGAAAGAGTGGCATAGAATTTGGGGGTCTGTACAAGAGAACACACGAGATAGTTACATGGGAGATGTCGAGTTTTAACACCGGGAGGTTTAGACAAGTGAGGGCGTTGACTTTCAGAGTGGAGCTGATGATAGCAGCAACCCCCCCCACCAGGTTTGCCCGTAATGCGGTCAGCATGTATGATATAGTAGTCAGGGGGAAGTGCTGCTATTATATCAGGGGCCGAGTCCGGTGTCAGCCAGGTCTCGGTAAGTAAAAGAATATCGGGTTTGTCAGTTGCTAACAGAAGAAAAATGTCAAGCTGATGTTTCACCAGGGAACGGGGGTTTAGGTAAGGAATGGCATGTCTGCAGAAGATAGGATCAACATGGCAGTTCAGTCTGGTGGCTCAGGGGACTAATGCTGTTGGGCATGGCTTTTCTGCAGGGTCACCCCCAAACTGTGTGCCTACTTCTACCCCTTTTTGCTGAATTCATGTTTGTTGGCTTTAGGACTGTGTGCACTTTACTTCTCTTCTAAACAGTGCTAAATTGCTTGTACTCTCTCCTTAATTACTAACATTGGCTAATCTATATATGGCATATTTAATTTACCTATAAGTATCTAGTAATAAGCACTGTCTTTGCCCACAACCTTTAAATTAATTGTTACTAGTGGGCCTGCAGCACCGATTGTGCCCCCCCCAAATAAGTTCCCTTTTAAACATGTCTCAGGCCTGCCACTGCAGACCCTGTGTGTGCAGTTTGAAACTGCCATGTAGACCTGGCAAGTAAAATCTCTTAGCAAACACAATATGATGGTGGACGGAGCGCTGAAACTTTTCACCCCCAGTCACTACTAGATCTGGGTTGAATCCATTATTGTTCTTTAGCTCACTTCACCACCCCAGTTCAGACCCAGCGATATGCAAATCAGTCTTGACCCTGTGCCTCGTGGGAACAGCCCAACCTGAACTGCCAAACCAAGTTCCCTGGACCGGAATCAAACATCCTGGTAGTGTTTTTGGGGTAACAGCAGTCATCGGCCAGGCTAACTTGAATCCAGAGGCATAATAAGCAGATGTTTGCAAAATAAATCCTCTTGCCAGTCCAAACCTTCTTTTTTGATACTTATAAGTTACCTCTATGGTTGGTCCCAGAGGTCAGGGTTCAATGTATCTAGAAATATGCACATGTACTTTTAAGTTTTACATATCCTGGAAGTGAAAAACTCTTATATTATTATTTCACTAAAGCAAGGCCTATGTCTCCCTTGGGATGATATTGGGATTACCTTATTACATGTTATGAGTTCAATTTCCAAGTGAGGATATATACCTGGTTCCTGTTTGTTGCCTCTGGAATTCTAATTCAAAATCCTAAGTTATGGTGATGTTGGTTTTCAATTACAAGTCTGAAAATGTCACATTTAGATCATTACCTTTTTCTGGCCTTAGCCGTTTGATACCTGTAGCCTGTATCTCATCACATGACTGTGTTTAGTTGGCAGCTGGGCTTTGTGCATTCCACCCAGACAGCCAAACACAAAGGGAACTTAAGTGTGCCTGAGATCGCTATCAAAACAGGATGGGAGGAAGGAGCTGTACCTAGCTTCACTTACACATGAATAGGCTGTGCCCTAATCCCTCACAAAGGGCTTCCTAACCCCTGTAGTTAGTCTAGAGCCAGTGCTGTCAGGACAGGGCATCTGTGCATTCCAAAGATTTGTATTTGATGCCTCCCTCAATTCATGCTGCTGAAAAGACTGCCAACCTGCTGGACTACTACTCTGCTCGGCTCCTGCTTTGCTGTATTGACTTGCAGCCTGCTGCCTTCTTGCCTGGCCGAGAAGGACTGGAAATGCATTTCTTAAATATAGAACCCACAGTGACTCCAAGGGATACTTGCTCTCTCTTGATCCAGTAGCAGAACCTGAACCAACACATCGTATCTATCTTCTGAAGGCGCATCCTCAAACAGAACCTTGGGTCGCTGCTGCTACATACATTAAGCCCTTCACCGGAGGTCCACATCACCCAGCACCTTCTGAACCAGCGCATCGTCAACAGCATGGCAGCTCATCAATGGCATCAGACTCCGCATCGCAGCCTCACAGCCAAATGTAACTGATGCATCGCCTCAGCTGGTTGCCACATCCTTGATGCCAAGTTCCAACAAAGGGATCCTCAACAACGACACACAGGGCCTCGCACCGCAGCATCGCCACATCTCAGAACTGAGGCATCGCTTCGACTACGCAATGCTTCCTGCCTCAGTCCCACTCAACTCCCCACAACTATGATTTAAGGTACTTTGTTAAGCAGGCCTTACCTAATCCCATCACCAGCCCATGCTCCACTGAGGTTGATCTGAACTAGTGACTTTGTCCCGGTCTTGGGCGTCTAGTTATCCCTTGTTACTGTTGCCTAAACATTTAAAATTCTATATTTCCATTTCTACTTATCAGATTGTTTTCATGTTGGTCTTGTATAAATTATTAAAATCAAATCTACTGTATTTTTCTAAACCTGGTGAGTGATATATTTTCTTGGAACCTTCACAGTGTTTACTGTATGAATTGCTTCACTAGTGCTTTACACATTACCTTCAAGTTAAACCCGGCTGCTCTGTGTCAAGAGCGAGAGGGGAGCACAGGTTGTTTTGGGGATTGCTTGTGCCATACCCTGACTAGGACTGTGGTTGCTGCTTGACCAGGACTCACAATCTTACATTCACTCAACGAAATGGTGTTCACCCTCATGGTTACAAAAGGGCGGCTTTACTCAGGAATTTCATAATTCTAAAGTTGTTAAAATGAGTTGGGTGGCAATAATTATCTGATATTCAGCTCCAAGATGCCCTTATGTGTGAGGTGACATTTACAAATGCACCTGCTATGTTACATGCTGTGTAAACAATATTTTATTTCAGAGCTATCTGAAGAAATATGAGATAATATTTCACTAAAGAAAGGACTTTGTATAAGATAATGAAAACATTTAAATGTGCCCCTTATATAGATGAGATGTGTATAGTGTGTTCAAAATAATGGGGTTTGTGTAGATTATTAAAGATTGGTTCAACAAATAAGGAAGCACAGGAAATTGAACAATTTTGAAAATAGCAATGAGAGCCAAATCACAGTGCCTTAACTATGATGTATTTTAATTTTAACAGCTTCCCTTCGTGCGAACAACATGTGCTAATCAATTGCATGCAAGTGACAATGAATATATCAAGTGCACACTTTTTTCTTGTTGCTCTTTTCTACAACTGTAATAAGCTTGTGTAAATACGTTAGTGATGTTTTATTAGAGATAAACATTTAAGTTTTAAAATCATTATTAAGAAAAATCAAATTTTTATGGTTGTATGTTTCATATTGTTTTTTTCTTTCAAAAGAACTCTGTCTAATTGTATACAAAATAGCTGAATTGGCCTTTCCCCATTCTCTGTCCTTTGTTTATTCTGAGATTCTTTGATGAAGCTTCTAAATTGGGCACAAAGAGCAAAGGATTAGTGTAGACCTTCACAGCTGGGGGAACGAGACAGACACAATCACAACATCCATTCTAACTGAAGTCTGCTGGGCGGCAATCAGGCTTTGCTGGTTGTCTGTCTGGATAGTTGGTGTTCTTATCACATAGCAGGTCCTCTGGGCTTTAATAGCAGGATTTCATTACTGTTCTAATTTAGGTGATTCAAGTTTGAGCCACCTTTGAAACTCAGAAAGGGAGTTTTATCTGCTCAAGGTACATAGGACAGTTTTGAATACTATCTGCTGTTTACACAATATATGTGAACGTGTTTGCTGCCTTTATGTTTATCTTATTTGTACTTACTATTGATATCGTGGGCAGCAATCTTAGTTGGAATGTTCTAACTCCTGTGCCTGACTGCCTGCTATTAACTCTTTCAATGCTGATGACGGAACCGCTCCGTCAACAGCTGCGGTGGCGCTGTGCTGATGACGGAGCGGTTCCGTCACCAGCATGCGCCCGCCGCGAGGCCGCCCCGCACCCTTAGCGCCGCGGTGGAATAGCCGCCGCAGCGATGTGGTTAAAGAAGCAATACAAGTCTTGGTGTGTGGATGGAACCTGGTCTCTAAACAGGAACTGCAAACAGATTGACAGCACAATGCTCTGGAGTTCTTAGACTTCTTACAAAGGTCTTAGATCTTTAACCCTTCTTTGCCAGAAGACTCATTGGCTCTTGTTTGGACTATGGAAATGTTCTTTATCTTGGCTCTGCTCGCTATGTGACGAAAAGGTTTCAGATCACACAGAATGCCGCTGTTTGGCTTCTTATGAATCTTCCTAGGCACCAATCTGCTAGGAAAGCATTGAAAGTTCTTCACTGGCTCCCTGTGGAACAGCACATTGTGTTTAAGGCCCTATGCATTTTGCATAGTGCTTGTCATAGGAGAGGTCCCATACATTCCTGAAAGGTCACTTAGATCTTCCTCTGCCCAGTAGCTTCAGGTTCCCAGAGTGAGAAGAGATCATTGGGGAGGCTGCACCTTTAACTATCAATACCCCAAACCACCACCAGCTGTCCAACGAGATGTCCTTTCATAAGGCCGAAACCTGGCTTTTCACTTCTCTGCCTTCTTGGTATGCTGGTTTAGTGGGGACTTGTTCTAGCGCTGCGATTCCTCCAGGTAGCTATAAGACTCTCAAGCACTGAAGAATAGAATAGAATGTGCACTAAATTAGGATTTTAAATAAATATGGGCGAAATTTGCAAATTCGCGGTCCGCGAATTCGTGCAAAATGGCAAAAAAATCAGCAAGTTCACGAATTTTCCCGCAAACTTGCGGATTTTTTTGCCATTTGCACAAATATGTGACCACGTGTGCCTGTAACTTTGCCAGCACGCCAAAAGGCGCCGAGGTCCCTTGAGTGAGCTGGCCATTATAGTGGGGACGAGTGGGAAGACATTTCATACCCTAGTGTGTGGTGGACGGGGCCAAACGGGCAGGTCTTCTATGCGAGTTCACATGCATCTTGTTTATGGAGGGTCAGAGACCGAAAAGAGCAGCAGATGAGGAGAAAGCAGCCTCCTGGTCACAGGAGCTACACAGGGATGGTGCGCGGGAAACTCATGGATGCAAAAATACGTTTGGCACAGGACCCCAGAATCCTTCAGATGTCCAAGATAGCTCTGATGCGCGTTTTGGTACAAAGTCAACCCCTGGGCAGCTCAGCAGCACGGGGGCTCACACCCACAGGGCTCCCGGGCAGTTTAGCAGTGCCACCCTCTGGTTCATCACTGCCACCCTTTGGTTCACCACTGCCACCCTCTGGGTCACCACTGCCACCCTCTGGTTCATCACTGCCACCCTCTGGTTCATCACGGCACCCGCTGGTTCACCACTGCCACCCTCTGGTTCACTACTGTCACCCTCTGGTTCATCACAGCACCCTCTGGTTCACCACTGCCACCCTCTCGTTCACTACTGCCACCCTCTGGTTCATCACTGCCACCCTCTGGTTCATCAAAGCAACCTCTGGTTTACCACTGCCACCCTCTGTTTCACCACTGTCACTCACTTGTTCAACACTGCCACCCTCTGGTTCATCATTGCCTCCCTCTGCTTCACTACTGTCACCCTCTATTTCACTACTGCCACCCTCTGGTTCACCACTGTCACCCGCTGGTTCACCACTGCCACCCTCTGGTTCACTACTGTCACCCTCTGGTTCATCAAAGCACCCTCTGGTTCACCACTGCCACCCTCTTGTCACCACTGCCACCCTCTGGTTCATCACTGCCACCCTCTGGTTCATCAAAGCTCCCTCTGGTTCACCACTGCCACCCTCTGGTTCACCACTGTCACCCACTTGTTAACCACTGCCACCCTCTGGTTCATCACTGCCACCCTCTGGTTCACCACTGCCACCCGCTGGTTCACCACTGTCACCCACTTGTTAACCACTGCCACCCTCTGGTTCACCACTGCCACCCTCTGGTTCACCACTGTCACCCACTGGTGCACCACTGCCACACTCTGGTTCATCACTGTTACCCTCTGGTTCACCACTGCCACCCTCTGGTTCACCACTGCCACCCTCTGGTTCCTCACTGCCACCCTCTGGTTTACCACTGCCACACTCTGGTTCACCACTGCTGTGTGTTCTGTGACTGATCACGTTGCCTGCCTGCCCGCCCGCTTGGAAACGCCCGCGTCGGAAAACGACTGCTCCGCAGCACCGCCCTCTTCCCGTCTGACGTCACACGCTGTGAGCACAGCTGAGGCCGGAGGCAGAAGGAGCGGGAAACAAGGAGACCAGGAACCCGTATTTCGTGGTTGCCGTGAGTGCCTCGAGTAGAGCGGAATGTGTAACAAAAGTACGCTCTAAGAGGAAAGAGGCAACTCGCAACTCTGAAACTCGGCAACTCAGCAACTCGGTGCTACAATGGAGCTCAAAGAAGCATAAAAAAAAAATTCTTGCACTAAAGGGAGACGGACATACCGAGGCGGAAAGAAACAAAAACCCAGGGGGCACGGGGGACCTCCCTGCTCCCTACCTAATCACCGGATCGGTGGGGTACGTGGGGCACGGCAAGGGCGTAAAGCTTGATCTGACAGACATACAGGTAAGTGGGGGAATGGCGAGGTGGTTAAAGCGCTGAACACAACCTCGCATTTTACCTGTATTTTCACCTGTACTTTTAATCCTGGCTTGGAGAGTCACATGAACAACATATGGTGACTGGACTGCTGCAAACTTAAGTAAAGACATTTTATAGGGCACGTCTAACGTAGTAGAGAGCCTAAAACGGCTTTGTGGCCTAGTAGACGCATGTAATAGTCCTTCATACTTCAGCCTAATTAACTGCTATGAAGGATATAACAGAGTACATCAGGGGATAAAAGGGAGACCAAGCCCCGGCGAGCTCAAACAGCGCTGGGAGAAAGTCAATCATGGCCACAAAAAAAGTGAAAAAATTGATAGAACCCAACTTGAGACCAAGACTTAACGCAGCAAACGCAATAAATGCGACAAGCCCGGGTTATTTGGAAGAGAGCAGTGATTGTTTTGAAATAACACCGAAAGCTAAAGAGAAAGGAGCAAAAAGCCCAAAGGTGGCGGACAAAACCCCGGGTAGCGCAGCGTCAAACTCAATAAAGGAGTTTATGGGGAAACATTTTAAAAAGGTGTTTACACCTGTAAAAGACAAAGACATTACAACAAGCAAAGCGGCATCCCTGAATGGAAGTCAAGAGGGGGAGAAGAACGCAGGTGCATCCCTACACCTGGAGATACATGTGTCTAACTCCCTCAATTTGGCCAATCAATTGCTACAGCTCTTATTAGATATGGGGGGCTTAATCTCACCACAGCTGTCATCTTCACCACTTATACCTTTCTCCCATGATTTGGAGGGAGGATCCCTGGACAGCCCTATACCACTGGACAGCCCAATCCCTCGGGTAGGGACAGAGAAAGGAACAGAAACCTCCCTGAGTAAAAGGTCAAGCCAGAATAGGAGTAAAAATAAATGCCCATCGGAAGCCGGAAACACCAGTTCAAGACACAGTGCCGAATTGGATAAAACATCTGAATTAAACCTCGAACCTAATCGCGATCTTTCATCACTGTCAGCTACATCAATGCTGGACCTAATGTTAATGTTACAAAGGACCTTGCCAGGCCTCCTACAGGTCACCTTGTCTAATAACTCAATTCTAAAAACTCAGAAACATATCTTGCTAACATAGAGGGGGAGCTGCGGGGGATTAAATCGCATATGCCAAACATGATAAGACATATCCCTGACCCGGAGCCACAAATTCGGGCACAGGGAGAACCCTAAAACACCCAAAGGGAAATGAGCATTTACCAAGTACGGCAGGCAAAATCCCTAACCCTGCCCCTGCCCCGAGAGGGGAGGTTCAGCCTCAAACCGACAAACAACCCAATGAGGACCACAAGATATATATCTCAAAGTGGCCAATGGGATAATAAGAAGGGCAGAGCAGACAAGATGTGGGCTAATAAATAGAGTAAGAGGTGCAGGAAATAAACCAGTAAGGAAGATGAGCCCCTCCCTGTAGGAAGTAGTGGTGATGGAAGAGGAAGACAGAATTACAGGAAAGGAAATAAAGGGTCCCTACCCACAGATAAGCATCCCAAAATTGAACAATATAAAACGGCAGGGAAAAGGTATATGCCCACATAATAAACCCAAACCCCAGAAGAAGACGTCGACAACAAACCCACACACCAGCCAAAGGGGGGGTAAGAAACTGGGAGGAAACTTAGAGGCTTGGGCAACACGGGAGTTGAGAGTAAATAGACCCTATATCCAGTCAAAAAAGGCCAATACGAATGAATCTTCAGTACCCATCAGGGCAAGGAAGGAGGGGAACGACAATATGGGGCTATACCTCGAACAAATCTCGCTAAGGACAGGCGGAAAAAAGTTAGGGAAGAGGCAGCCCCTGAATAGGTCACAACTCCTACAAGGCTTTTCCAAATGTCAGAAGTTGAAAGCAATAGTAACGAGCAACATTAGGGTAGTGGGTTTTAGACAAAATAGAGAAGGAAAAGAGATCACTAGAATCACGCTGTACTCAAACCTGGTAAAAGACACGATTGAGAAGGCAGCAAATGAGTTAAAAAAGGAAGGCATCCGCCTACTAAACGAGAATGAAGTTTTAATAGAAGTAGAAGGAAAGGGATGGCAGGGAAACAATTTTCTAAAATGCCACGCAGGGTTAGGAAAGAGACAGGTTAGGATATGTGATCAGGAGGATGAGGAGGAAATGCTGCTAGGGAACATAAAAATAGTTGCAAACAACTCAGAGGTGGCACATGGGTGGGGAAACTGGAGTAAGGAATCTGACAAGGCAGGACCCTCATCGAAACATGCTAAAGCCCGCGGGGAGGAAGGTTGGTTAGATGATACCGAATAGGGAAAAGGTATGCCACATAGTATAAGGCTAATCTCTTGGAATATAAATGGCCTAGGAAATGACCTGAAACAAAATAATATAAGGGAACTGGGGGAAAATACAGAAATTATGTGTATCCAGGAGACTTGGCTATGTGGCAAGACCCCGATTTTTGATGGTTTCTACCAGCTAAATCGACCTGCGAAGAAATGTAGATTCGGACCATCTGTAGGTGGAATCATGACCCTGGTATCGACTAAGATCATGAAGAAAGTAACTGTTTGGGTGGCAGTGCACGTTTGACTCTGAAAATTAGAACCCTCAATCCAGAATACCTTAGAACTAACATCTGATCATGCACTATATAGTCTAAAAATGGATTCTGCATTCATCTCATTGTGAGTTTCATATATGTGTCCATCATATTTAGGTAGGTAGTATTTTTATTAGGTTCAATATAAATATAAATATTTAGGTTAAATATAAATATAAAATTACCCAAATTATACCCATCAGATGTCAATAAGTTGAATGTACAGCCCACACCCACATATGTTAAAATTGCACACGGTTTCAATCAATAATGTTTGCCATGAAATCTAAGATAAATCTAAGATAAATTCATTTAAATCCATAAACATTTTGGGTTCAACATTGGACATAGTAAAATCATGTTTTATAATTCATTCCAATTTGTAAATACAAAACATGATCTATTAAAGTGAATATACAATAATGGTGCCTCACGAGCTAACCAGTATTAGTAGGATTATACAATAAAATCAATATTCCATTCATGTAAAACTATTTTATACTAAAAAAAAAGTATTTATTGGGTGTAAAGAGACACTTCCCTCCAAATCTGATTTGTAATACTAGTTTTGGACCTATGCAACTGTTGTTTATTAAATGACTGCTCGAAAGTGCCTTTTCAAATCAGAATGCATGATTGTGAGGCAACAAACGGCAGTGTAAACATAAGAATAGTTTGTAGTATCCTGCATTTGTTATGTAATGTATTTTACCACCCCTGCTCAGCCAGTGCCTGTGCTCTGTACTCAATAGAATGTTAGGATACTACAGAATTATTTACCCATTATCTTCCATAACGTATTAGAAGAAGCAACATACCTATAGACTATGTGGCAGAACATATCTGTCTGAAGTAATTGTAAATGTAACAGGTCTGCATTGTTTGATGTTTAGACTCCTGAGCAGGGGAGCAGGTAAATCCTTCCAATTCCTATCATACAATCAATCAATCAATCAATCAAGAAATTTGTATAGCGCGCTACTCACCCGGAGGGTCTCAAGGCGATTGAGGGGGGGGGTCCGCTACTGCTCGACAGCCAGGTCTTGAGTTGCTTCCTGAAGGAGAGGTGGTCTTGGGTAAGACGGAGGTGGATGGGGAGGGAATTCCAGGTCTTGGCTGCCAGGTAGGAGAAGGCTCTTCCTCCCATGGTGGCTCTTCGGATGCGTGGAACGGCGGCGAGGGCGTGGCTGGTTGAATGTAGTTGGCGGGTGGGAGTGTAGAAGGTCAGGCGGCTGTTGAGGTACCTGGGGCCTAGGTCGTGGAGGGCTTTGTGTGCGTGGGTGAGGAGGCGGAATGTGATTCTTTTGCTGATGGGGAGCCAGTGAAGGTCTTTCAGGGGTCCGGCGATGTGGCTGTGGCGGGGGATGTCCAGGATGAGTCGTGGAGACGTTCTCGATGCGTTGGAGTCTTTTCTGCAGTTTGGCTGTGGTACCGGTGTAGAGGGTGTTTCCGTAGTCTAGTTGGCTGGTGACGAGTGCCTGGGTGACCGTCTTCCTGGTTTCGGTGGGGATCCATCGGAAGATCTTTCTGAGCATGCGTAGGATGTTGAAGCACGAAGACGAGACGGCGTTTCCTTGTTTGGTCATCGACAGGGAGGAGTCCAGGATGAAGCCCAGTTTGCGTGCGTGGTCCGTTGGTTTGGGTGCGCTGCCTAGGGCCGGTGGCCACCAGGAGTCGTCCCAGGCAGATGGTGATGATCCAAGGATGAGGACATCCGTCTTGTCTGAGTTCAGTTTCAAGCGGCTGTTCTTCATCCATTCGGCTACGTCTTTCATCCCTTCGTGTAGGGTTGTTCTGGTGGTGGGGGGGTCGTTGGTGAGGGAGAGGATCAGCTGGGTGTCGTCGGCGTAGGTGATGATGTTGAGGCTGTGTTAGCGTGCGATGGTTGCGAGGGGGGTCATGTACACGTTAAAGAGGGTGGGGCTGAGTGATGATCCCTGTGGTACGCCGCAGATGACTTCGGTGGCCTCGGATCTGAACGCGGGGAGGCGGACTCTCTGGGTTCTTCCGGTGAGGAACGAGATGATCCACTCCAGTGCCTTCTCTTGGATTCCGACGTTGCTGAGGCGGTGTACTAGGGTGCGGTGGCAGACAGTATCGAACGCTGCAGAGAGGTCCAGGAGGATGAGGGCCGCTGTTTCCCCGTTGTCAAGCAGGGTTCAGAAGTCGTCAGTGGCTGCGATGAGGGCGGTCTCGGTGCTGTGATTGGCTCGGAAGCCAGACTGTGAGTGGTCGAGGGATCCGTTCGTCTCGAGGAAGGCGGCCAGCTGTCGGTTGATGATCTTCTTGATGAATTTGGCAGGGTACGGGAGCAGCGAGATGGGGCGGTAGTTCTTGAGGTCGGTGGGGTCTGCCGATGGTTTCTTGAGGAGGGCGCTGAGTTCGGCGTGCTTCCAGCTCTCCGGGAAGGTGGCGGTGTTGAAGGAGCAGTTGATGATGTCCCGGAGTTGGGGTGCGATGACGGAGTCGGCCTTGTTGAAGACGTGGTGAGGGCATGGGTCGGTTGGAGATCCGGATTGGATGGTGTTCATCGTCCGGATGGTGTCTTCGGTGTAGACTGGGGTCCAGTCGCGGAAGGTGGTGGTGGGGGGCGTCGGTTCTGTGGTTGGGTGCGTGGTCTGTTCGTCGAAGCTGTTGTGTATGTCTGCGATCTTGTTGTGGAAGAACGTGGTGAGTGAGTCGCAGAGGTCTTGTGAGGGAGTGATGTCGTTTTTTCCGGCGCTGGGGTTGGAGAGCTCTTTGACGATGCTGAAGATCTCCTTGCTGTTGTGTGCATTGTTGTCTAATCGTTCCTTGAATGCTGTCTTCTTGGTGGTGTGGATCAGCTGGTGGTGTTTGCGGGTGGCGTGCTTGAGGGCGGTCATGTTGTCTGTGGTTGGGCTCTTTCGCCAGGCTTTCTCGAGGGTGCAGTAGTTCTTCTTGGAGTTCTTGAGGTCGTCGTTGAACCACGGGGCTTTCTTGCTTCCGGGTCTGCTGGGTTGGGTTTTCAGGGGTGCGAGGTCGTCGGCGCAGTTGTTGATCCATTGTGCGAGGTTGTGGGCTGCTTGGTTGGGGTCCGTTGATCTGGCGGGAGGGTCCTGGTTCAGTGATGCGGTGAGCGGGTCGGTGGTGATCTTGTTCCAGTTCCTGCGGGGGACCTGTTGGGGGAGGTGGTGAGTTGTGGTCTTTCTGAAGCTGAAGTGGACGCAGCTGTGGTCAGTCCAGTGGAGTCCGGTGGAGTGGCTGAAGGAGATGTGTTTGCTGGAGGAGAAGATTGGGTCAAGCGTGTGACCGGCGTAGTGGGTGGTGGTGTTCACCAGTTGCTTGAGTCCGAGGTTAGCGAGGTTGTCCAGTAGGGTGGTCGTGTTGTTGTCGTTGTTGTTCTCCAGGTGGAAGTTGAGATCCCCTAGGAGGATGTAGTCGGAGGAGGGGAGGGCTTGTGGGCTGATGAAGTCTGCGATGTCTTCGCTGAATTGTGTGCGGGGTCCTGGGGGTCTGTAGATGAGGGTGCCTCTGAGTGTGGTCTTGGGGTCGGTGTGTATCTGGAAGTGAAGATGTTCGGCGGCTGTGAGGGTGTCTTCGGAGTTGGTCGAGATGCGAATGGTGTTCTTGTGGATGATGGCGATGCCTCCTCCAGTCTGGTTGACGCGGTCCCTCCGGGTGATTTTGTATCCGTCCGGGATGGCTATGGCGATGTCAGGCACTCAGGAGGTGTTCATCCAGGTCTCCGTGAGGAAGGCGACGTCCGGGGATGTGGTGTCGAGCAGGTCCCATAGTTCCACGGCGTGTCTGTGGACGGAGCGGGTGTTGAGCAGGATGCACTTCAGGTGGTTGCTGTTGGTGCTTGGCTTGGCTGGTGCGGGTGGGTTGCAGGTCCGGATGCAGGTGAACTTGCAGGGTTGGCAGGTGAAGGGTCCGTGGGTGCGTCCTGGGGTGGCTTGGTGGCATCTGGGGAGGCGTCCAGTGTTGAGTGCGCTGAGGGTGGCGGTGGCGTATGTCCGGCGGGTGGGATGGCATCTGCGGGAGCCAGGGGTTCTGGTGCTGGGCGCGGTCCAGGCACAGATGGGCGCAGACGGGCTTGCCTTTGGTGCACCCGCTGCGCGTGCGCGGACTCTGCCATAAATGGAGAGTGGGGGGGCGGAGCGAGGGAGGAGCAGCTGGGAGGCGGGAGCGGGGTGGCGAGTGGGAGGGGAGCGATGCGAGGTGAGGCTGAAGGAACGGGGGTGGGGCCACGGGGGAGCAGCGTCAGGGAGCGGGGTGGGTCAGCGGGAGCACGGAGAGGACCGAAGTACCATTATGGGCACACCAGTGAAAACAGGGGGCACAGCAGCACGAAGAGAACAGAAATACAATTAAGGAAGCAGCAATGAAAGAAAAGTTACTAGCAGTGGCGACAAACAGTCAGGGGCACACGGGGAGAATAGAAATACAATTAAGGACGCAAATACAACAGCACGGGGAGAATAGAAATACAATTAAGGACGCAGCAATGAAAGAAAAGTTACTAGCAGTGGCGGCAAACAGTCAGGGGCACACGGGGAGAATAGAAATACAATTATGGACGCAAATACAACAGCACGGGGAGAATAGAAATACAATTAGGACGCAGCAATGAAAGAAAAGTTACTAGCAGTGGCGGCAAACAGTCAGGGGCACACGGGGAGAATAGAAATACAATTAAGGACGCAGCAATGAAAGAAAAGTTACTTGCAGTGGCGGCGGCAAACGGGGACTGGGCCCACGCAGGTGGGCCACGCGGCGGGTGGAGCGACGGGCACTGACCAGGTCAGGTCAGGTCACAAGCAACAGGAAAGAAAAAAATGCAGCTGTTACTGGACAGAAAGCGAATTGCATGGGCGCGCTATGAGGTCCTGCTGGATTTCTAGGGATAGGGATAAGGGACCAGAGACAAAATCTCACTAAGTAATATCAGTCGGAACTAAGGATATTGAGCAAGTATGGTTCAATATGTCTGGTCATTACCAGCATACTGTCTAATCTGACTGATCCTTTGCCCAGCCCCCCCGTCACTTAATCTCATTGCGCAATCCATCCATTCCTTTTTAACCATGGCCTTTGTGTGCTTTGTGGTACTCGTGAGGGTATTAAAAATGTCTCCCTATCAGTTGGAATTGTGTTTTAACATACTCCAACCACTGGGTATTACCTGCAATATCTAGCTTCAAACAATCACTGATTACTGCTTTGGTTAATGCTGCTTCCGGACGATTCCACATTGAGACCAATAGCATAAGTGGGACTAACAAGACAGTGTCTCTCACAAGGCTTAGACCCAATTCTTCATGACGAATAGATGGAAGTCCAGGCCTTGGTAATTGCAACAGATTGCATGCAAATTTGTTTTCATCAACCTGCAAATGTGTTGGCTCCTGTGTTTCCCAGCTCCCTGCTCCATAGGTAGCTTCTGAAACACCTCTAGCCTTATACATCTTAAACAGTGCACCCAAACTTGTGAATCTAACATGGCCAAGATGTTTCCAGTTGCATTCCCTATCGAACGGTAACCCCAAATATGTTAACGTGTTCCCAGTCAGTCATCTAGTGCCTTTGATAAAAATGGTCTACTCTTCTCCTTGTGCAGCCACTGATCATAGTAAAGGACTTTGTTTTATTGGTCTCCACCCTAGGTATCCCATAAACACCACACATCCCTCTAGCCATCTCTGGAGACCCACACCTGTTCTCGACGTAAGGACGCAGACATCGGTGTACATTAGTACGGGAATAGTTGTTGACCCTGCCCTTAGTGGATCAGCCAACATCTCTCGTAGATGTTTCTTCAGGTCATTGATGTAAATGCTAAACAGAAAGAGAGCAAGGACACAACCTTGACGTACTCCCTTCCAGATGTTGATTGAAGGCGTACATTCTCCATTAGGGCCATACCTGACACATCCCGCAGCATTCTCATGCAATTTGCTTAGAACGTGCATCAACCAAGCCTCCACCCCATAGTAAGGTAGGTAAGGTACGGTAATAGTTTATTGTTAAGTCAATTAAAACCTTTACAATTTCCATGTAAAATGTGGCATAGCAACAAAGTTCATGTTCAGGAACAGATTTTTTTGAAAACGTCATAAAACTTTCATAATTTATGTTAACATATGTTAAACAACTGTCAGTAATTATTAGCACGGACCGTGAATTAAAAACAAAGCTCAGTTCTAAGAGAGAATTTGTTCAGTAGTCAGATGATTTGTAAACATGACAATGGTAAGTTGCTATTGGCTGTCCTGCTTGAGCGTGAATCATCCGGGTGAGGGGCGGCCTGAAAATGAGGTTTACGCTGTAATATTACGCTTTAGCAGGCATTTGGATGCAGTGATAAATCATTCCTGTTGGTTGGCAACAGAGCTTTTGCAACTGCTGCTTCCTTAAATTGAACAAAGCGACACGCTAGCTGAACGTCCCCACCTCCAAGGCATGCCTTCACAGCTTGTCGACAGATTCATAGCCCCTTACTTACAAAGAATGGCTTCAGTAACTGTCGCCGTTCAGCCTGTATATCCCTACAGATAAACAATAGGTGTAATACACTTACGCTGGTGTTTTCACAAAAGCCGTATTTTGTTTGATCCGGGGGTCGAGTCCAAGGGGGAAGATGCGGTAATGATGGTAAAATGCCCAAATGGGAGTGAAGGTATTATTCTTTCATCCTTCGATTAAATCCCACCCCTAGGTATGGTTGTGGAGAGGACTTATCATAGTTGTGATTACAAAAAGGGGGTGGTGATGGACAGAGTATCTGAGTTAATCAGAACACTCCTACCCAGTCAACAGATCAGGGCTTGATCCATCACCGTTTTTTAGCTCACTGCACCATCCCAGTTCAGAACCTGGCTATATGCAAATTAGTCTGTCCCTGGCCCAGTGCATCATGGGAACAGGGCAGACCAAACTACCAAGCCAATTCTTCACTGGAAAGGAAACAAGCTTCCGGGGACCGGTTTCTGGCATTACAGCCGTCTTCGGCCCGGCTTGCTTGAATCCTGATGGTGCAATGAGCAAGGGACTCATGTCTGAGCATACCCTTCCACACTCATGGTGGCCAAAATAATTACAAAAAGGGGGTGGTGATGGACAGAGTATCTGAGTTAATCAGAACACTCCTACCCAGTCAACAGATCAGGGCTTGATCCATCACCGTTTTTTAGCTCACTGCACCATCCCAGTTCAGAACCTGGCTATATGCAAATTAGTCTGTCCCTGGCCCAGTGCATCATGGGAACAGGGCAGACCAAACTACCAAGCCAATTCTTCACTGGAAAGGAAACAAGCATCCGGGGACCGGTTTCTGGCATTACAGCCGTCTTCGGCCCGGCTTGCTTGAATCCTGATGGTGCAATGAGCAAGGGACTCATGTCTGAGCATACCCTTCCACACTCATGGTGGCCAAAATAATTACAAAAAGGGGGTGGTGATGGACAGAGTATCTGAGTTAATCAGAACACTCCTACCCAGTCAACAGATCAGGGCTTGATCCATCACCGTTTTTTAGCTCACTGCACCATCCCAGTTCAGAACCTGGCTATATGCAAATTAGTCTGTCCCTGGCCCAGTGCATCATGGGAACAGGGCAGACCAAACTACCAAGCCAATTCTTCACTGGAAAGGAAACAAGCTTCCGGGGACCGGTTTCTGGCATTACAGCCGTCTTCGGCCCGGCTTGCTTGAATCCTGATGGTGCAATGAGCAAGGGACTCATGTCTGAGCATACCCTTCCACACTCATGGTGGCCAAAATAATTACAAAAAGGGGGTGGTAAATAATTTGTCCACCCTAAGCGTGGAAGGGTATACTCAGATGTGAGTCCCTTGCTCATTGCACCATCAGGATTCAAGCAAGCCGGGCCGAAGACGGCTAAAATGCCAGAAATGCCAGAAACCGGTCCCCGGAAGCTTGTTTCCTTCCCAGTGTAAGAATTGGCTTTTGTAGTCTGGTCTGCCCTGTTCCCATGATGCACTGGGCCAGGGACAGATTAATTTGCATACAGCCAGGTTCTGAAACTGGGATGGTGCAATGAGCTAAAAAAAGGTGTTGGATCTAGCCCTGATCTCTTGACTGGATGAGAGTATTCTGCTTAATTCAGAGACTCTGTCCATCACCACCCCTTGTTGTAAATAATTTGTCCACCCTAAGCGTGGAAGGGTATACTCAGATGTGAGTCCCTTGCTCATTGCACCATCAGGATTCAAGCAAGCCGGGCCGAAGACGGCTGAAATGCCAGAAACCGGTCCCCGGAAGCTTGTTTCCTTCCCAGTGTAAGAATTGGCTTTTGTAGTCTGGTCTGCCCTGTTCCCATGATGCACTGGGCCAGGGACAGACTAATTTGCATACAGCCAGGTTCTGAAACTGGGATGGTGCAATGAGCTAAAAAACGGTGTTGGAGCTAGCCCTGATCTCTTGACTGGGTGAGAGTATTCTGCTTAATTCAGAGACTCTGTCCATCACCACCCCTTGTTGTAAATAATTTGTCCACCCTAAGCGTGGAAGGGTATACTCAGATGTGAGTCCCTTGCTCATTGCACCATCAGGATTCAAGCAAGCCGGGCCGAAGACGGCTGAAATGCCAGAAACCAGTCCCCGGAAGCTTGTTTCCTTCCCAGTGTAAGAATTGGCTTTTGTAGTCTGGTCTGCCCTGTTCCCATGATGCACTGGGCCAGGGACAGACTAATTTGCATACAGCCAGGTTCTGAAACTGGGATGGTGCAATGAGCTAAAAAACGGTGTTGGATCTAGCCCTGATCTCTTGACTGGGTGAGAGTATTCTGCTTAATTCAGAGACTCTGTCCATCACCACCCCTTGTTGTAAATAATTTGTCCACCCTAAGCGTGGAAGGGTATACTCAGATGTGAGTCCCTTGCTCATTGCACCATCAGGATTCAAGCAAGCCGGGCCGAAGACGGCTGAAATGCCAGAAACCGGTCCCCGGAAGCTTGTTTCCTTCCCAGTGTAAGAATTGGCTTTTGTAGTCTGGTCTGCCCTGATCCCATGATGCACTGGGCCAGGGACAGACTAATTTGCATACAGCCAGGTTCTGAAACTGGGATGGTGCAATGAGCTAAAAAACGGTGTTGGATCTAGCCCTGATCTCTTGACTGGGTGAGAGTATTCTGCTTAATTCAGAGACTCTGTCCATCACCACCCCTTGTTGTAAATAACTTATCATACTTGTGGACAACAAACAATCCGTGGGCTCTTTTTGTGAGTGTCGCCTTATCTTCTGCTAGAGATAATCTTTTCACTGTCTTGTTTACAGTTTGTTTAAAACAATGGTAGGACCCTGAGGCTGCCCAGAGTTCCTCAAGTCCCAAACAATCTAATGCTGCTGTCAAGTAGCTCCTTGCCAGGCACTCCCTCTATTGATGTATTTCGATCCCTAAATGGCAGTTCAGTGTACTTGCCTCAGCTGTTTTTATCCTGTACCAGCTCTTGGCGTAGGCTCCTTTGAGGGCTATTTCTCGGCTTTGCAGGCCAAATTCTAACCTTCTTTGAGCTTTCAACAAGTACTTTGGTAAGTTCAAATCAAATCAAAAAGGTAACTTTATTTCGATTGAATTTACAATCATAAAAAGTGTATTTAAAAACATATGTTTTACAACATTATAAAAGTTCGATATGCTCATTGATTACTAAAAGAGGCAAGGCGTTATTGCTTCAAAGCAGTGAAAAAATCATTCAAGTTCAAATAAACACTGACACTCTATACACAAGGATAATATCACAATAGTCAATAAAATATTAGGGAACAGTTGCCAGTAATTGGGAATGAATTTTCAAACAAGCTTTGAGGTAGCAGGCTACAGTTTTGGCAACATACGGGGTGTCTAAGTATTGAAGTGCCAAAAGAGCCGGTCTGCATCTTCTCAATCCTAAGTGCCGGAGAAGTGGGACCAGCCATCGTTTCCGCGGGGACTCATAAAAGCTGCAAAAAAGGATTACATGCAGGGTTGACTGGCGAGTATGACCATCACAAGGACAGTTTGTTAATTCCCGTGACCAGTCTGAGGGCACAGGCAGTGAAACAAGGCGATAAAATACATCAAACCGAAATCTGGTTAACACATATCTCTCATAATTTGACAGAAAAAAAGACAGATACGGTTGAATGCCATAGGAGGATTGAATCATCGTTAAATGTACATTAGACTTTTTGGCAAGTTCTGAGCACAGACGTAGGTCGCTTAGGTGGGCGGCACATAACTTTTTCAGGGATTTTCTAGGTATGTCCAATAAAGATTCAGGGTCAGTGAAATATGCAGGGCAATTCAGATCGGTCAAAAATTTAGAAACATATAACAGCCAAGGAATCTTTTTCCAGTGGGACAGAGTGAGACAGTCAGATATTAGTGACCTAGTTAGATGACATTGCTCCTGGGTCCATATTCGGTGCCATAGTAGAATCGGCTGGTATCTAATGATATCAGTCAGATACTACCAACCGAGTTCCACATGGGCACCGTAAGTAGGAGCACTACGAGGGAGGGCTAATATATATTTCAGAAAATCATTTTCTATAATTTGAAGCTCATCTGCAGACACATAGCCCCAAACTCCAGCCCCGTATGTAGCCACGCTCATGCATTTAGCTTGATAGATCTTCATAATCACAGTAGGGGCGGGCTTGCCCAGTTTCCTAGAGAATGAAGTCAATGCTGATGTTGTGCGTTGGAACTGCAATTTACTTGATATGGCAGGTTTCCAGGACAGATGTTTATCAATGAGAATACCTAGATAAGGGTAGGTGTTGGCAGTTTCTAACCTGGTCTTCTCAATAAAGAGGGATTTGCATTTTTTGACTTTCTTGCCAATATTCATAACGAAAGTCTTGGACTTATTAACTGTGAGACCAAGAGAAAGCATGAATTGGCAGTATTTATCTAGTTGAGTCTGAAGTTGGTTGGGTGTCCTTGCTAGGATGACTGAATCGTCTGCATACAGTAATGCAGGGATTGGGCGGGAGTTTATGCAGGGAAGATCTTTGCTATCAGCTAGCATCGCTTGCTCCAGTCCATTAGTATAGATGTTAAATAGGAATGGAGCAAGGACGCATCCCTGCCTTACGCCTTTTGTGATGTTAAAAGATTCAGTAAGCTCCCCTTTAGTGCCGTATCTCACACAAGCTTTTGCATCCGAGTATAGCTCTCGGAGGAAATTCAGCAGTGCAAGATCTATGCCCAAATTATTCAAGATCGCCCTTAACTTGGAATGAATTACGCAATCAAATGCGGAACTCAAGTCCACATAGACTAGGTAAAGATTACCGCCTTTGGCCCCGGCATATTTGCCTATAAGTAAAGTCAGGTTTAAGGCCTGTTCCACAGTGCCCAGACCCTCTTGGAACCCAAACTGTAAGTCGGTTAAGATCTTATTCTCTGTGGCCCAGTCCCTTAGTCGCTCCAGGATTAGTCTGCCGGCGACCTTGCCTAGAGAATCCAAGAGGGAGATGGGCCTGTAACAGGCTGGGTTGTCCCGATCTCCCTTTTTAAATATGGGTAGGAGCACAGAGGTGGACCAAGAATCAATAAGGCCGATCTTAGTAACTGCAGACATGACCTGCATGACAATTGGAGACCAAAGATCTATGTTGCTTACAAATATGTCTAAGGGGACCCCGTCAGGACCGGGCGCTTTACCGGTCTTTGAGGAAGTCAGTGCTGCGGTCACCTCCACTAGATCGAAGTGGAGGTCAATAGGGTAGATGTTGTTACTAGTGACAGCTTCCGCAACTAGTCTAGGAGCCTCGGTTATCAAGGTATGGTCCCCGAAGATCTGCGAGTAGTGTGCTACCCATTTATCAGCGGGTACTGCCACATCAAGATGTTGTATAGCAGTTTCATCAGCTAGGAAAGGGGCCTTGACTGTTCTCCAAAACAAGGTGGAGTCCTTGGTTAGAGTGCTCTGATGTAATTGGGCCCAGAGATTGTTTTTTATTTCCCGTTTACGGGATTGTTGTGCCATCTTATAGTTTTTTCTTAAGGAGGCGATTAGGGGCTGGTCCCTGGCCTGATTATGTAGAGCGTTTTTTTAATGCACGCTGAGCTTTACGGCAATGGGAGTCAAACCACCCTCTGGAATCCTTATCGTTGTCATGAGTCTTATGTTGGCAAGTAAGCTCTTGTCTGATGACTTCTAATATTTTGACAAAGCTGGAGAGGATCATCTGGGAGGAAGATGACGTCTCCAAGCAATGATGAATTAAAGGAAGGGTTTTTTGGATGATCTTACTGGTGATCTCTGTGGGATTGATCATCGACCACTTGACAGTGTAGCCGTTAATTTTACTCATCTCCAGGGTGTGCTGCGCTAAGAGACTTGTTTTTGGGCGGGCTGAGGATGGAGTGTTTAATACTATGGTGATGCTATTTGAGTAGTGGTCACTTGAGGAATCGGTGCCAGTTATAAATTGCTTCAGTCGGGTGTTTAGGGATTGGGAACATAAGATAAAATCAATGATTGTGGTAGATCCTCTACCGTGGAAAGTCGTCTTGAACTCTACAGCAGGACTCACTAAAATGTTCGCGAATTCAAGTTCTAGTGCAAAAATACAAGTGTTGAATGCGTGACCAACTGTACTGTGGGCAAAGTGGGCCAGAGGGGCTTCGTGCTCGTCTAGAAGCCCGCAAATACCTTTGTTATAATTGTTACACAAATAAACATTGAAGTCCCCACCCCACACAACGTAACATTGTAACTGTTGATTCATGGCTTTTTGATCTTGTAAATACAGAGTAATTTCCGACAAAGATTTTACACAGTCGCTAGGCGGAGAGTTGTTGTACATATTGATGAGATAGTAACAAGAGTTATTGTCAGGAACTATTTTGAGGATTTGGAAAATTGACGAGACCAACGGAACTTCCATGATCGTAAAAGGAATTAAGTTGGAGGTATAGATGGCTAAGCCGCCCTTGCATCTTCCATGAGCGGACGGTAAGGCAGGAAGATGAAATGTTTTGAAGCCCTGGATGTGAATAGGGTCGATTGCCCAAGTTTCTTCTAGGCAGATTAGCTTATATTTATTGGTCATTTCTGTCCAGGACTGGAGATGGATTTTCGACCTTAAGCCAGCTACGTTCCAGTATAAAATTGGAAGGTCCTGGGTTGATGAGAAAGTATAGTCTGAAGACTGGGGTTCAGCTGAGGAGTGTGGGGGTTGGGACAAGGACTGGGTGGTTGTGGCAGAAAGAGAAAGGGTAGAATTGAGCTCACTAAGTTGGGAAATAATAGGTTGTTGGTTCAGAGACGAGTCTGCAGGGGTAGCTGACAAAGTGTGGCACGAATCCTGGTAGGAAGAAGGTGACGGCTGTTGGGTCAGGGGTTGCTGGGGAGGACAAGACTCGGACTGAGTACCATACGGAGATGGCGAAAGAGAGCCAGCCATCCGAGTGCTCTTACAGGGGTCTTTTGGGTTGGGCGAAGCGCTGTTGGAACTGCTGTCTGTTATAGATAGAGTTGGTAGTCAGTCCACCATATCCAGGCAATCGTATCTATTGGATAGTAATGGACCTCTCCAGTTGCTAAAGTGGCCTGGTGGTGGATTGCTAAAGCCGTACCCCGACCACTGATCTCGATCTCTAATTCCGCCCCAGTTTCCTACCCTCGTCCAGGACCATGGAGGACCAGGAGGACCAGCATTACGTCGTGTGTTCGGGGGATAGAAATACGACAGTTTGTAGGTGGCTATCCCTTCAGTAAAAGTTTGATCGCCCCAGGAACAAATATGCTCAACTGTGTTGGGATCTTCAAAATTTACTATAATGCAGTCGCCCTGAATATTTTTTGGGATGTTGCCTAACCAAGGCACTCTGCGTACTGTAGTAACTCTGTTGTCCATAAAGGTTGGAAGCGGTCTATTATTGGACAACCAGTAGGTTACTTTATTTTTTAAAGACCAAACCGGTTCATCTTGGTTTGGGGGGAGTTCCGGAACCCCAGCCTCGGGTGGGAGATGGATAGGGGGAGTCCTTCTCTTACGGTTGTTCGGAATGATGTTGAATCTAGTAGAGTTATTGGGTTGGGTGGGAGCAGAAGTAAGGGCTGTAGAGGTAGGAAGGGAAGAAGGAGGGTTTGGTTGGGAGGGTACTGGTGGATTAGGATTGGTTACAGGGCGGGGCGGTAAGGAGTTAGAGGATTTTGGAAGTGGTTGCGGCTTGTTTGTAGGTGCTGAGGAATGATTTTGTATTGGCTTCTCAGAGACTTTTTGTTTATTAGGGTTGGGATTCTGCACAGAGGTTACAGGCTTTGGCGTTTGAAGCATTTGAAGTAGTGGGCCTGCCTTGCGCCAAATTGGAATCCATCTTGTTTCCTTTACTTTGGGTTAGTTCAAGAGACAGTTGGGTTAGTTGAGACTGAACCATGTGTAAAGCCTTTTCTATGGGTTCCAAGTGGGATTTAAATAAATCACCAATTCTGGTGAGCAGTAGGCTGTCATTACTATATATGTTGGGTGTAAGGTTACCATTTACCATATCTCCTCCGCTGTCATAGCTACTTGAGCTGGTACAGCTGGTATTCGGGTTAGCAGAGATAGAATCCACTATTTGTACATTTGACGCTGAAGGAGAATGGTGGAGGGATGAAGGGTTAGGGATTTGCGGGGAAGAGTTAGAGGCAAGAGGAGTTATAGGGATAGTTGTAGCAGGAGGAATGATGAAATGGTGGGACTTAGTGATAGTCTTCTTCTTTAGTTTTTTGGGAATTGCTCCTTCACGTATACCCCTAGCCATTGAGGAAGAAGGGGTGTTATCTAATTGAGTAACAAAGATAACAGGAGTTTTTTCAAGGGAGAGATGGGATTCAGACAAGTCTAAAGATGCAGAAAGGTCCACCGTACAGGGAACGGTGTGCGTTTCTGCATGCACTGTCACTGGGGGAGGTAGATCAACAGGACGTAAGGGGGTTTTTGCAGTGGCCAGTAAGCCCATTGAGGAGCGTCTGGCAATCATCAGGTCCTGTGAGATCCTCCGGTCTAGTAGGATAATACCCTGCTCAATAGCATCGTTAGCTTTAGTTATAAATTGGTCAATTGGCCCAATGACCTCACCAGCGGATTGAGCCTATTTTTTAACAGTATTCCTGGTGGTTCTCGGGGACATTGTACCGTAAGATTTGTTACAATAGTAAAGTACAATGAATTTTCTAAGGCCAATAACAGAAAGTCAACGATACCTGAATAGATGTAATGTCAGTGGCAGAATATAAAAACAGGCTACAAATTGGGTGGCCCAGTCCAGTCCTGCCCGGTCTTGAACGGGCTTAAACGGGCCCGCCCTTCGCCCGGGCTTCTCCCCGCGCGCGTCCCGCGTTGCGTTTGGGGCTGATCGGTTTATAGTAAGCCAATTAGGGGGCGTGGCCACCTGGGGAAGAGGCACCAGCTGTTAGATGTAGAGGCTGCTGGTCCTCGCAGTCCCCCGGTGAAGCCAACAGGTAGCCCTGAGGTCTAGTGCACGCTGGGAGCGTGCAGGCTGTCCGCCGATTGCGGAGAAGCTCCCACCAGCGGCGTGACCTTTCCTGCGCAGAGTGATTAATGATGAGCCCTCCGGGAACAGCGTTCTGTAATCCTTCCTTCTGGCAAGTGGAGTGTTTAAAAATGAGCGGCACCCGCGAAGCGGGTGTCGCGAAAAGTAAGTAGGCAACTGAAGAGGGCGTGGCCACCTGGGGAAGAGGCACCAGCTGTTAGATGTAGAGGCTGCTGGTCCTCGCAGTCCCCCGGTGAAGCCAACAGGTAGCCCTGAGGTCTAGTGCACGCTGGGAGCGTGCAGGCTGTCCGCCGATTGCGGAGAAGCTCCCACCAGCGGCGCGACCTTTCCTGCGCAGAGTGATTGATGATGAGCCCTCCGGGAACAGCGTTCTGTAATCCTTCCTTCTGGCAAGTGGAGTGTTTAAAAATGAGCGGCACTTTGGTAAGTTAAATATCACCCTGGCTGCTCTTGAGGCAGTACTGTCTAAAGTAACCGTGTCTCTTCCGCTCAGGCACTCACTCCTGTAAGTCATTGCCGGGATGAGTTTTGCTTGTAGCAGTGGGATAAGGCTGGGGCCAGCAGTTTTATGTTTGCTCAATTTAATAGCTACCACAATGGAGTTACCTCTCTTCTTTTAATTGCCTCTTTTTGTGAGTTTATTTATTTATTTATGTCTTTTTTAGAACGAGAACTTGACCTGTTAGGGTATCAGAGCGCTTTACAGAGTCATGGAGTTGTACAAGAGGCATCGGATCACAAGAGTATACCATACATTAGGGAGGGTGGGGGGGTACTGAGTACAAGAGGGATGGAGGTATACAAAGTGCAGTTAGTATTACAGTTGCTGAGGACCAGCCCCAGGATTCTTAGTTGACCGAAGGTCCACGGAGGGAGGCAATAGTCTCTGCGGTGGTTAGGGGAACGGGGTTTAGCCGAAGAATTTACCCATAAGGAAGGATTTGGCCTCCTTTTTGAAACGTGCAAGAGAGGGGATTCTTCTGATGGCGGGTGGGAAGGAGTTCCATAATCTTGGTGCAGCCCCAGCATACGCCCGATTATAGGTTTTCTTTTTCCGAAAGCGTGCAGGCTTGATTAGGAGGTCACTGGCAGACCGTGAGTTTCTGATTTCTCCGGATACCACAAGTTTCTGTGCAAGATATGCAGGGGAGTTTGAGTGTAGGGCCCTGCGTGTGATGCATGCTAGCTTAAGTTGTATTCTGCCCTAGGGAGGAAGCCAGTTCAGTGCTTTTAGATGTGGAGAAATGTGATCAAATTTCCTAGTGCCGGTAAGGAGTCTGGCGGCTGCATTGAGGCAGGCTTTTAAAGGTGTTAGGGAGATCTTGGGTAAACCAGAGAAGGTGGAACAGCCATATTCCAGTCTAGAAATGATTAGTGCTTGGACTGCCAGTTTTAGGTCCGGAGCGTCAAGAAAGGGTTTCAGTTTCCATAGATTGCTCGGGTGGAATCTGGCAGATTAGGCCATTGAGTTGATGTGGTCTCGCATGTTCAAGTTGCAATCCAAGCTTATTCCCAGCGATTTGGCCGAGTCCACGATGGTCAGTGGACAATTTAAGGCTGTGATGGCTTTAATCCATGTCTGGATCTCAGGATTGGTTTTAGTAGGGGAAATTAGAAGAAATTATTTTTCTTTGTGTTTAGTTTGAGTTGGTTGGAAGAGAGCCATTGGACGGTCAGCTTCAGTGCCTCATTCAGGGAGAGAATCTCCTCAAGAGATAAGATTTTGATGTCGTTCTGAGTGTCGTCAGAGTACATATGATAGGAGATATTTGCGGTACGAAGGCCTTCGTCAAGGGGTTCTAAATAAAGGTTGAAGAGGGTGGGGGACAGCGTTGATCCTTGAGGGACTCCAACCATGACCGAAGAGGGAGCAGACAGGTTACCGTTAATTAGGAATCTCTGAGATCGGTTTTGGAGGAAGGATCTAAACCATTCAAGGACAGGGCCATCTAATCCCATCCTAAATTTGAGGCGTTCGAGTAGCTTCCCATGGTTGACCGTGTCGAAGGCCAAGGATAGATCTAGCAGGATTAGGAGACAGGTTGTGCCTTGTTCAAGGGCTTGGCGGTCATCAACAACGATGTGGAGCATGGAGGTTTCAGTGCTGTGTCCAGGTCGGAATCCAGATTGACAGTCATCGTGTAGGTGGAAGTTGTTGATGTGATGACTCAGCTGCAGTTGCACACATTTCTCCAGCACTTTGGCTAATAGAGGAATGTTGGAAATAGGTCTGAAATTGTCTGGAGAGGCTGGATCCAGCGACAGCTTTTTCAGAATGGGGAGGACTTGGTCCGCTTTCAGGGAGTCAGGGATCGATCCCTGCTGGTGAGAGGCATATATTATCGCAGTCCAGCTAGGAGTAATGGATTGGGCGGTGGCAGCTAGACAGTTAGAGGGGAGCGGGTCATTGAAATGGTTGTTCGGGTTTAAGGTAGAAAAGATTTTGGCGACAGAGTCTTCATCGTAGAGAGTGAAGTTGTTCCAGTGGGCTTGATTCTTAGGGGAGGTCTGCTGAGGCGGCATGGGTGGAGGAGGCAGGTCAGGGGGTGGTAGAGAGTGTGAGGCGGAACTCAGTTCATTGCCCAGGGTTTTGATTTTGTTCTAAAAAAACGAGGAGAATTAGAGACTTGGGGTTTTCTATTGATGTTTTGGCCAGTTTGTTGGGCTGGTGTTTGATCGGTTCAAAGAGATTGCGGGGTCTGTTCAGGGCGTTCCCTAGTTCCGATATGAAGAATTATTTTTCTGAGTTAAGGACATTCCTGATGTAAGAATTTCTGGCTTGGCGGAGAAGTTTTAGATGAGCGGCAGAGGGGTGATGTCTCCAGATTCTTTCAGATTGTCGGAGGGATCGCCTCTCATTGTTGAGGGATCCAGTGAACCATGGGTTTCTATCTTTGACTTGAGTTCTTTTAAGTTTTAGTGGGGCTAGGTCATCCAGAATAGTTGACATAGTTGCAGAGTAGTGATCTTTGAGGTCACTGACCGATGTGATATGCGAGGGGAAGGGAAGTCAGATTTGCAATGAACCTCAAGTTCCTTGTGGTCAGGTTCTTGGTGTCTTTGATCCAGCGTTTAGGAAGCACCGGATGTGGTGCCCTTGTCTTGTGGGTGCCAGGTATAAGATAGGTAATGGTGTGGTGGTCAGACCAATCACAGGGGTCTATTGAGATTAGCTTAATGGCTGCTTCCTTGGAGATGATCCAGTCTAGAGTGGCCCCTTTCGAGTGAGTTGAGAGTGAAAAAGCTTGAGTCAGGGCTTGATCGGCAAGGAGGTCTTTAATGGCATTGATATGAGGATCCTTTGGATCATTCCAGTGTAGGTTGAAATCGTCAAGGAAAATGTCTTTGGCGTTGGAGGAGCTCTTTGCTGTGAGAATTTCCATGAGGTAGTCAGTGAAGGAATCATTCGTGCCTGGGTGGTGGTAACAGATGTGCAGGTTGCACAGTAGGGAGGTGTTACTGCAAATTGAGACGGCGAGGTATTCACAGGAGTCAGAGGTATCCGCCAGAAGCTCCTTGACAAGAAGTTTAGAGCGTTAGATGCAGGCGATGCCACCTCCTTTCTTGCTATGTTGTTTGTCTAGCCTAGCAATGTTATAGTTGGGGGGGCTAAGAGGTCCAGGCAAGGAGATGAGGACTCATTAAACCATGATTGTGTTAGAATTGCTAAGTCAAGGTTGTTATTCTGGATGAGAGCAGCGACATCGGCGGCATGCTTTACTGCCGATTGGCAGTTAATTAAGAGAGCAGTCAGGGAGGTGTTGGAGGGTTGAAAGTCCCTTTATTATCCATCATCAATCGTAAGTACTTGTATTGGTCAACTTCTTCAACTGATGAGGCTGCCATGTGCCAGCAGTATTTGGAGGTTCCCTTCTTTGGATGTATCCTCATAACCTTCGATTTATATTTGTAGATGGTTAACCCGTTGAATGCAGAATATCGACTAGTGGTATCTAGTAAGTGTTGGAGGCGATATGGGTCAGACTGACCAATACAAGGTTGTCTGCATACAGGAGGTTGGATAGTGTTAGCCCACCCATATTTGTCACATGAGAATTGAAAATGTCCAATTCTGACGAATAATCCACATTTGTAAAGCGCACAATCACCCGTAAGGGTCTCTAGGCGCTGGGGGCCGTCGGGAAGATTAAGCGAGCTATTGCCCAGAGTCACATGGTGCTGGGCTAACCTGCCGCCGGAGCCGGGGATCGAACCCTGATCCCCAGATTCCAGCGTCAGTCGCCCTGGCCACGGCGCCACACCTCTCCGTCAGACATAAACAGGTTGAAGAGCGTATGCACCAAGACGCTCCCCTGTTTTAGCCCCATGGTTGTTGGGATTTTCCTGGACAGGTACTTTCCATCTCCTATCTTGACTTGGACCCATGTGTTGGTAGGAAGCAATATTAACTGGTTTAGGAGAGCCAATGCTATTTTCTTTTCCTTAAGTTTGTACCAGAGCTTGCTCCTGACGATTTTATCAAAGGCTGACGAGTAGTCAATAAAACACATGATTACAGGTTGCTTTGCTACTTTGGCCCTGTCTATCAGTAGGGATAGTGCTAGTATAATTGTAGTTGCCCTCATGCCCTTGCAGAAGCCCATTTGTTTAATCGGTGTAACTGATTGTTCTTCGGCCCAGACAGTAAGGTCTTTCAGAAGGAGGCTGGCATAATATTTCGCCTCTATGTCAATTAAGGTCACAAGCCTATAACTTTTTGCTGAGTTCTTCTCCCCTTTCTTATGTATTGGGGACATGATTGTCCCCCTCCAGGAGTCCGGTATGATGACTCCTCCTGAGATATGGGCATACAGTGGTAGTAGTACAGAAGCACAATACTCCGGTCCATTTTTATTAGAATTGGTTGCGATAGCTTCCTTTGTAAAATAGGATACTGCTCTGGGTGGTAAAGATTATGTATTGTTTAATTTATTACTTTCTTGAGGATGTGCAGGTTTGGAGCTTTTTGAAATTGGAGATATGATTCTCCTGATGTACCAATGAACGAGTTGTCGTAGAGGCTGGGCGAGCATTTACGGTATTTGCAGCTCCTAGTGCTGCACCTAGTGATTTAGTTATGTTTTCCCAATGTACTATCACATTCACACCATTCTCTTCCTGTTGCTCCCATAATGTCTTAGCTGAGGCTAGTAGTTCCTCTAGGTGATTAGTTTTAATTTTAATCTGCCTGAAGGTGTCTATATGAATGGACTCAGGGTCCTCGACTGGCTTATCTAGTGTTGGTCTAAATATTCTTGTAGAAATTTCTTGAGGGAGATGATCGCTTTGATCTTGGGCCCCTATATAGAAACCCGTAATCCAGTTGAAGAATGATAGCGATGCAAAAGTGTAGGCTATCAGCGTACTTGAGGAGCAAATTTGTAGGTGAGTATTGCATGATGATATTGGTTTTCTCCTGAGTTAGGTGCTCATATCTTGCCGATTTATTGTCCTTGCTAGCCAGGACCAGTTTTCAGATTTAAGAACTCGGTGCTGATCTTTCTTCTCTGCTGGTTGTGCATCTGTACTTTAAGCACAGATTGTGATTGTGTGTCCACCACCAAGTCCAGCAATTTCATCTAGAACTTAACTCTACTAACATTATCAAATGCTGAACTTAGGTCCATGAAGGTGCGGTATAGTTGTCCTTTCTTGTCCCGCACATACTTACAGTGAATGAGAGAAAGATTCAGACATTGGTCGATCATCCCTAATCTCCTGCTAAAACCATACTTGGCAGGAGTCAAGATTTCTTTATCAATTGCCCAAGTCTCCAGGGGTTCCAATATTATCCTACCCAGGACTTTTGCTGTACTATCAATGCACGAGATTGGGCAGTAGAGGTTGGGGGTCCCCAATATCACCCTTTTTGGAAATAGATACTATAATGGCATTTGACCAGGTCCTGGCGAGCCCACGAATGATTGATTTTTTAAAAGATGTTTTACGATGTTGACCAGTATAGGTGCCCAGAGCTCAGTGATATTCTTAAAGAATTCAACTGGCACCCTATCGGGCCCTGGTGCTTTATTATTTGGCATCTAGGTATTGCTAAAATGACTTCATCCAAGTGATAAGGGCCTGTCCCTAAATCCAAAATTAAATTAGCTGTCAATTGATCTTGATGTGGATAACAGGTTTCATTAAATACCTGGGGAAAATGTGTCAACCAGGTTGAAGATTGAATGGGTATATCTGCGCTGCATTTGTGGCCACAACTTCACAAAACGATTGTAAATCTTTTTCAAAACAACCGCTCTACAACTGCTCCCGTGCTTCCTTCCTTAATTTCACTTATCTAGTCTCAAGTATAACCTTGCAAGAATGTATGTACATTAATATGCTCTCTATGCCCCTAGGAGACACTTTGAAAGCTTTCTTAAGTTGTTATGTGCTCTCATGCAGGGGCTATCAAACAACGTGATAGCCTTTTGTTGGGCAGTGAGGTGCAGGAATTGTTGGCAGTTCACCTATATAATACTGGGTAGGCCGCTATGTCATTTGAGGGAGTGGCATTGCAATGCAAACATATTTCTATTTCGCTCTAGCAGCTCCCTGGCAAATGTCTCAGAAGCTCCTCAGGATCCACCTCTCCCACTTACGTCTGAGTCCCTGGTTTTAAGAGTCGGGTGCACTAGGATCACACGGGTGCATAAGTGTTAAGAATGTGATTGCCCTTGTTACAAGATAAAATAGCATCATTTACAATTCTCTCTTATCTCCATTGGTTCAGCTATAAAACCCATTAGACTTCCAGGATCTTTCCATGTAAATGAGACTTGTCTGTCAGTGGCTTCCCCAGACAAATCGATAGTAAGCAACAGATTATAGTTTAACAGATGAGTGGTTAGAGGGGAGCCACAGGGACTGTGATGGAAGTGCGAGAGATGCGGTGAATCAGTCTCCAACAGTCCGCATACAAGATTGCTATTGAATCGACACAGCGTTAAAGTCAACCCCCCCCCCACATTATATGAAAGTCCCTTGGCATGTGCCCGGGTTCAGACCAGAACCCAATGAATCTATCATTGTGCCATCTCTGCTATATTGGCGGATGAGGGGTGAAACTCCGAAACTGGCCTGGCAGTTTAGGCTGGGCTGATCCCGTTGGGCACAGGGTCAAGAATATTGTGCATATTGCTGGGTTCAAACTGGAATGGCATGGTGTGCAGATAAAATATATATTTAGGCCCATATCTCTGTACTGGGGTCAAGACTGATTTTCATATGGATGGGTTCAAACTTAAATGGCACTGTGAACAAATACACAATGGATTTAGGGCCAGATCTCTGTACTGGGGTGAATGTATGACAGTGTTCTGCATTCTGTCCAGCAATTGTTCTTTTTGCATTTGAAGGTGTTTGTAACCCATTGCAGGGTAAGGTCAGTTAGAACACGTTGCTGAGTGGGTTACTTAGTAACCTATTGTTGGGCAGTGTGGCAGTAAGGCACAGGCAATGCTGAATAGCTCACATAATTATGGTCACTACACAGAGACAATTTCTGTTATTAACGATAAGCCATATGGCAATATACGCATAGCCAAAATATACTTAATTAACTCTTGTACTTCACACCATAATAAGTAGGCAGTACAAGAGATTAGTACTGCACTATACTCTGCAACTATGCGATTCTGTGGCCACAACAATTTCCACTTAATTATGCATTTATGCATTTACTGTTTTTGCAACATAATCCATTATCTGCTACATAACTTAGAAATAGATTTTAACAAAAATCTTTTCTACTTTAAACCGATAAAAAAAGCATAAATATATGTTGCTGCTCAATGAAAGGGCCGTCGCAGAGGCCGACTGGTCATATTTGAGTAGGTATTACTGTATTTGTGAGTTAAACTGGCACTAATGAGGTGAAAACATTGGTTACATTATTTTGCAATCCTATCACAAAATGTGAAGCATTATGCTCATTAATTTAACTTTTCTTGCTGCATAATTTAGTCAATGCTGCAACACAATTTGATGTGCTTATGCCATATAATTTTAGTTGCCAATATTACAGTATACAGTGGTGATGCTAAAGGTTGTGTCTGTTAGAATTGGGGGTCTCTGGTTGGCACAGGTAAGAACTTGTGACAAGCAGGGGCCCTCTCCTCTAGTCAGGGCAAGGGACTTACTCTTTAAAATAACCCCTGCTCACACTCTAGGTTGCGTGGCGCAAGCAGACAAGGCTAATCTCAGAGCGTTATTGGTTAAGCATTTGTAAGTACACACAGTAACTCAGTGACAACACCACATATGGACAACACACCAGGTTTTGTATAAAAATAAGTACTCTTTATATAAAAGGCTTAGCACAAGATCTAATAACATCAAAGATAATCCACAATACTTCAGTCAAACGAATTCTTGTTTAAAAATGCGTAATTTAATGTCCTTCAGCTCGGCCCTACGGACAAACCAATAGAGTCTGACACGTGCAGAAGACGCTTTTGTCCGGTGCGCTTGAACACAGTGTGCAAGGAGTACACAGTTACATTGGGTCGATGCGGAAGATGCGTTGGGGAAGTGGTGGTGAACTGGGAGCGCTGTCGGCCCTGCTGCAGTGCGGACACCGGCTCTCTGTAGGCGTCTCGTGGGAGGCATAGAGGGGGGGTCCACGAGGAGCAACGGAGGGTCCTGACTTTCCGGCGTCTGTGTCCGATGCGTTGTGCGCGTCGAACCTTCAGAGAGGGGATGCCAGTACAATCCAAAGCAGCGCAATATCAGGCAGCCGGTACACTGCGAGCTTACAGGCTGTACTTTCAGGAGAGGGGCTGCCTGTTAGATCCGAGCACCGTGGTGCATGGGGGGCTTTACGCTGCAAGCCCGTACTCTGCCCGGCGGTGCGCTGCGAACTTCTGATGCCAGCGGCTGGGACACGGCGAGCGGTGCGGCTCACAGGGGGAGGGTGAAGCAGTGTGCAGTGCGGCCCGGGTAGCCTATGGTGCGCGCTACAGATCATAAAAGGACCGGCGTCACACAGTTTGGGGCAGCAACGGCTCAGGTTCCACGGCAGTTAGGGCTTCGAGGCGCACTTTTAGATCGCGGGTCCAGCAGTGCGGGCAGCACAACAATTTCCAGCAGCTCTTTGTGAAGGCGTTGGGAGTCCAACAGTCCTGGGACTCCGTTCAGGGGGCAAGCTCACCCACAAGCCCTTGGAGATCTTTGAAAGTACAAGTTAAGCAAAGTCTTCTTCAGTCTTTTCTTTCACAGCAAGGCAACCACTGCAGGCCAATCCCCTAGGTCAGGGACAGTACTCCTCTTTGCAGCTTTCCCAGTTCCTTCTTGTCAGGCAGAGGTTCTTCTTGGCGTAAACAGGATCTGATTTCTTAGGAGCAGGGCTTCTACAGTTATACTATAAATCTTTTGTTCTCTCATTCCAGAGGGTCTGTGCCTGGTTCAGTCCAGTTTTTGTTCACTTAGTTGACACGATGCAGGCTTCTGCTTTCAGTGTGCAGGGGAGAGACATCAGACGCTCTCCACGAGGTAGAGTCAGCATTGTGGTGGCAGAGCGCTGCCCTATTCAGAACCTAGGACCCCTCTGGTGTAATCTTCCTATTCACCACCTGGCGGCACTAGCCTGTCTCCTGGAATTCCCCAGCCCTGTCACACACAGAAACCAGACAGCATATACACATCCTAGCAGAGGCGGGCTGAAATGGTTAGGCAAGCAAATACCAACTTTCTAAAAAGTGCATTTGCAAACACAGGATATTAAAATAAACTTTATTAAAAGATCTATTTTATTATTCTTAGTTCAGGCATACTAAACTTGAATTTCTACCGTGTTCCCTGAGTCTGTTGGGATCATAGAGTGTAACAATCCCAACATCCCATTCTGGCTTATGAGAAAAGGTTGCCTTACAATAGTGAAAAACGAAAATGGCTGTATTTCACTATTAGGACATGCCACATACATCAGGGCTTGTCCTAACTTATGCTTACAATGCACCCTGCCCTTAGGCCTACCATAGGGGTGACTCACATGAAGTAAAGGGAAGGTTTAGGGGCTGGCAAGTGTGTGCACTTGCCCAGCCAGCATGACAGTACCAGACTGCACGCAGGTTCTACAATGGCAGACCTTAGACACATTTTACAAGGCTGCTTCTATGGGTGGCGCAACCAGCGCTGCAGGCCCACTAGCAGCATTTGGATTTACAAGCCCTGTCACTCCTGGTGCACTTTACTGGGGTCTGTATCAGATACCTCACAAGGCTTACCTTGCTTGTGAAGCGATTCCGCAGAGACGGCAAGAGACACCGCCCCTGTCCCCACCTGACCCCGTGCAGAAAGGAAATACCCAGCAGGGAGTAGATGGACCCAGGGAAGGGAGCCAAAAAAGGAAGGGAAGGATGATAGGAGACTTGTGGCTGTGGACTCTTGGTGAGGCAGTGGTCAACAGCTGGGGAGACAAGAGAGACCAGGTAAGACGGTTCCCACACCTCCCACAATATAGAAGACCGTACCACAGGACCACTCACCAATACTAATGAAGACAGAAGAACTCCCAACCTGGAAGGAGAATTTAACGTGAGCGCTCCTGCGCTGAACAGAACCAGTGTTACAGGTGGTTGTTAGGCATGCACAACCAATCCTGTGTTTCTGTGAGCATTTGTCTTGGAGTACTATTTGCCCCCATGAATAGCGCTCCTACGCTATGGAAGTTGCCAAAACTCTGGTGCCTTGCACTGGTCGGCATAGTAAATGTGAAAAGCGCCCCAGCGCTATGTGCAGGTATGTACAAGCGCTCCTGCGCGTTGGCAGCATAGAGTAGGGGGAAGACAGTACCCCCGTGCTTGCCCTAAGAAACTAAATGCGCTCCAGCGCGGTTTACAAGCAATAACAAAAGAGTGCGCTCCTGCACGAAACGAGAAAGTACCTGGAAGCGCAGCGGCACGAAGGTAACCCCGTGTTATGAGCCCCTCAGCGATGTGAAGGAAATGCAGGCTCCGGCAGCACGGGAAAGAAGGCTGGAGGGTCAGGAAACGTTGGCGCTAGTCAGCGCTTGCCAAGAGAAAGAGGTGCTCCAGCTGTCAGAACATCAACTGGAACCCCGAAGGTATAATTGACTCGGATCTTTCTCCTAAGCCTCAGATTGGTGCGGTTGTGTCCTCATGCATGTTCCAGCTCAGAAAGATCAGGAAAGTTTCCCATCTCTTGACACCAGAGGCCCTGATACAAGTCCTGATTGCCCTGGTGCTCTCCCGCTTGGATTTTTCAAACTCCCTGTACTACGGCCTACCTAAAGTCCTCCTTAGTAGGCTCCAGATTGTACTGAACCAAGTGGCAAGGCTGGCCTATAAAACCCCGAAGTGGCAATCTGCGAGACCTCTACTTCACAGACTCCACTGGCTGCCGGTGGAGCAGAGGACTGCATTCAAGATCGGCTGCTTGACCTTTAATGATGTGTTCGGGACCTCTCCTGCCTTTCTCAAATCACTGGTCATCCCCTACCGTCCGGCACGTAATCTTCGTTCCTCCCATCGCCTCTTGCTAGCTGTCCCTGCTACCAAATTTTTAAAAAACGGCGCTCGGAGATTTGCCTACCTAGCCCCCGTCCTCTGGAACCAGTTACCTCTCCTTTTTAAATCTGCCAATTCCCTTCTGGCTTTTAGAAAACTTTTGAAAACTCACCTCTTCACACAGACTGGCTAGAACCTCGTCTCTCCATCTCACCGGCACTCAGCCAGCGCCTTTCGGTGTCAGCGTGCTATACAAGTCTCCCCTAAGATAAGATAAGATAAGAAGGTGAAGGGTCCTCGGCTCTTTCAAATGTGTACTCTGGGTGCTCGCAAGACGCGAGCCAGGAAGCGAAAAGATCCAAAGCGCCGACCCAGCGGGAATCGCTGTTCTTAAGCGATTCCCCCGGAAGCGCGGTAGGGCAAAAGAGAGCCTACGAAAGACTAGACCGGGACTCTGCTTCCGCCCGGAAGTGAGGGTCCCGGTCTCCTGTATAGGAGCGGCGGGGCCCTCCCGGAATCGGCAACGCCGAGACATGACAGTCTGACAGTAAACCAAATAGGCCAATCATGGAAATTAATCATATGTACACTTTATACAGGGAGCACTTGCACTGTGGCACTGATTGGCAGTGGTGCAGTGCTCTGAGCAGCTAAACATATGAGGCACAGTATCAACAAGTGGAAGGGAGACCCACGCCAAGGTGCCAGGTCTAACACATGTCCCCTCCAGCTGAAATGTGGAGAAAACTACCCTACCCCAGGGAGTTCTCATCACGAAGGCGGAAAAATCTGGACAGACCGTCAGCATTGGCGTGATCTGTGCCAGGGCGGTGTTCCACCATGAAATCCATCCCCTGTAGGGAAATGGACCACCTCAACAGCTTTGGATGCTCACCCCTCACTTGCATCACCCATCTGAGGGGCCTGTGGTATGTCTTAACCAGGAAGTGAGTCCCAAACAGGTAGGGTCTTAGCTTCTTCAGTTCCCAGACCACAGCAAAAGCTTACCTCTCCATTGCACTCCACCTTTGTTCCCGGGGAAGTAACCTCCTACTGATGAAGGCTACAGGTTGGTCAAAGCCCTCCTCAGTCATCTGTGAGAGAACAGCCCCTACACCATGCTCTGAAGCATCTGTCTGTACAAGGAACTCTTTGGAGAAGTTGGATGTCTGGAGCACGGGCGCCGTGCACATGGCAGTCTTCAGGGTGTTAAATGCTTTCTGACAGGTGTCAGTCCAGATCACTTTCTTTGGCTGCTTCTTAGAAGTCAGCTCTGTCAAGGGTGCAACAATGCTGCAATACCCCTGACAAACCTCCTGTAATACCTGGTGAGGCCTAGGAAGGCCCTTACCTCTGGCTGGGTTTTGGGGGGTTCCCAAGCCAGGATGGTTTCAATCTTGGGCTGAAGGGGTGCCACCTGGCTGCTCCCAACTTGGTGTCCCAAAGAACCCTGCCCAACCTGGTACTTGCTTGCCTTGATCTTGAGGCCTGCCTTGCACAGTGCCATCAACACTTCCCAGAGCTGGCGCAGATGTTCTTCCCATGAACACTGCGATGTCATCCAGGTAGGCGGCACTGAACTCATCCAGCCTAACCAACACGTGGTTGACCAACCTCCGAAAGGTGGCAGGGGCATTCTTCACCCCAAAAGGCATAGCCCGGAACGGAAAATGCCCATCTGGGGTGAAGAATGCTGACCTCTCTTTGGCCCCATAAGTCAAGGCGATCTGCCAGTACCCAAGTCCAACATGCTGAGTTACCGTGCAGCCCCTAACTGATCGATGAGCTCATCAGCTCTGGGGATAGGGTGCGCGTCAGTCTTGGTGACTGAATTGAGTCCTCTGAGTCCACACAGAACCGGAGTTCGGTTGTGGCACCCGGCGCTGCAGCCTTCGGGACCAAGACCACTGGGATGGCCCAGGAACTACTGGAGGACTCAATCACCTCAAGAGCAAGCATCATTGAGAACTCCTCTTTGATGCAAGCCCTGACCCTTCAGTCACTTTGTAAGCTTTGTGCTTCACTGGTGAGCTGTCTCCTGTATCCACGTCATGGACGCACCAATCTGTGCAGTAGGAACCAGGGAGAAAAGATCAGAAAACTGTCCCAGCAACTGGCCGCCATCATCCTGTTGCTCAGGGGTTAGGGTGGGAGAGAGGTTTACTCCATCCACTGACCCATCTTGCTTTGTGGCTACCAAGAGGTCAGGAAGAGGCTCAGTCTACTCCTCCATTCCATCATCTGTTGCCAAGAGCATGCCCACTTCGAACCTCTCCAAGTCGGGCTTAAGGAGGTTGACATGAAGGACCCTCAAGGGGTTCCTGGGAGACCGCAAGTCCACCAAATAGGTGACAGGACTCCTGCACTCCACAACCTCAAAGGGCCTGGTCCACTTGTCCTGGAGTGCACAAGGCTCCACGGGGGTCAGGACCCACACCTTGTGTCCAGGCTGAAGCTCTACAAGTGTGGCATTCTGGTCGTACCACCGCTTCATCTCTTCCTGGCTGGCTTCCAGATTTGCCTCAGCAAGTTGCCTAGTCTGATTCCTGAAGGCCAGCATGTAGCTACATACCTTCTGGGGAGGTTTTCTGGGAGATTGCTCCGAGCCTTCTTTGACCAGACTCAGAAGTCCTCTCACGGGGTGGCCATACAGGAGTTCAAAGGGCCTGAACCCTAGGGACTTCTGTGGTACCTCGAAGTAAGCAAAGAGAAGGCATGGCAAGAGGACGTCCCACTTATGCCTCATGGGTTCTTCCAGACCCATAATCATGCCCTTCAGGGTACGGTTGAATCTCTCAACCAACCCATTTCCTTGGGGGTGGTAAGGTGTGGTGAACTTGTAGCTTATACCACACTCTTGCCAAAGGGATTTCATATACTTGGATATGAAATTGGTATCCCGATCAGACACCACCTCTAGAGGGAATCCCACTATGGAGAAAATTCCCTTCAGTGCACGTCACACCACGGGGGCCGTCACTGTCTTCAGAGGGATGGCTTCCGGGTACCGGGTGGCATGGTCCACCAGGATAAACCTGTTGCTCATGGCTGTCCTGGGGTCCAGTGGCCCCACAATGTCAATCCCCACTCGCTGGAATGGGGTACTGACCACATGGAAGGGTTGGAGAGGAGCCGTCTGCTTCCTCCCTCTCTTTCCACTTCCCTGGCAAGTCTGGCAGGTCCTGCAATGAACATCTGAGCTCTTTTACATGAGGGGTCAATAAAAGTGGGTATCAAGCCTTTCAAAGGTCTTTTCCTGCCCCAAATGCCCTGCCAATAGCACATCGTGAGCCAGCGCCAGTAGGAAGGCTCTGAAACTCTGGGGTACCACCAGAGCGCGGGCTGACACAGGCTAAGCAACCTTAGGCTCCGAATACAGGAGGTCATTCTCCCAATAAATGAAATGTGTTCCAGACTGATCACCGTTGGCCTGGGCTGCAGCCTACTGCCGCAGAACCTCGAGAGAAGGACATTCTTTCTGCGCCCTGAAGAATTCCTCCCTGGAGGGGCCTCCTTCCTGCTGCCAATGGGTCAGCTCAGGTAGGTCCCCCAGTTCAGCTATCTGTTCCCCTGTAGGTTCCAGGGCATCCCCCTCAAGGTCTGGTTCCTTCTGGGCTGTGGGAACTACTGGGGCCTGCTTCCCACACCTCCTGTTCCTTCTCTCTAAGACCGGTTCATGGGCTCCAGGACCTCTTGAGCACCCCTACTGGCTGCCATGGACCGGGTGGTCACGCAAGCCCAATCAGGCAGACCCACCATCCGCAGGTGAATACTTTTCTCCACCTTCTCCCAAGGTGAGCTCTCCAAGTCATTCCCCAACAAATAATCTACAGGCATGGCAGTTCTCACAGCTACTTGAAGAGTACCTGAGACCCCCTCCCACTCAAAGGGAACCTGAGCCATTGGACACTGACTCTCAGTGTTGTCGGTGTTCACGACTCGGCAGAATGCATGGGGGACAACCTGCTCTTGAGACACCAGGTGACACTTGACAGCTGTCACACTGGCTACTGTATATCTAAGAGCCCCCACCTTCTTGCCATTGATGGTCACCCACTGCCCATATTTCTTAGTGTTGTTGGGCAGTTGGTTTTCCTGGACCTGGACCATATAACAGTCTCCTAATGAGACAAGGGTCATCTCTGCGGGACCTTTTCCCCCTTAAGTTTAAGTTTAAGTTTAAGTTTCAAAATGTATATAGCGCACTACTCACCCAGAGGGTCTCAATGCGCTTGGGGGAGGGAGGTGTTATTTTTCAGATGCTTTCTGAAGGAGAGGTGGTTCTCTGTAAGGCGGAGGTGGGTGGGGAGAGAGTTCCAGGTTTTGGCCGCTAAGTAGGAGAAGGATCTTCCCCCCATGGTGGATCTGTGGATACGCGGAATTGCGGCTAGGGCTTGATTGGACGATTGTAGTTGTCGGGTGGGTGTGTAGAAGGATCTACGCGTGTTGAGGCATTCGGGTCCTTGGTCGTAGAGGGCTTTGTGTGCGTGGGTGAGGAGAAGGAACGTTATTCTCTTGTTGACAGGGAGCCAATGGAGGTCTTTCAGGTGGCCGGAAATGTGAGCTTGCCGAGGGATATCCATAATGAGTCTGGCTGAGGCGTTTTGGATGCGTTGGAGTTTTTTCTGTAGTTTGGCTGTGGTTCCGGCGTAGAGGGTGTTTCCGTAATCCAGTCAGCTTGTGACCAGTGCATGGGTAACCGTCTTTCTTGTTTCGGTGGGGATCCAACGGAAGATTTTTTTGAGCATTCGTAGGATAATGAAGCAGGCTGATGAGACGGCGTTGACTTGTCTGGTCGTCGAGAGGGAGGAGTCCAGGATGAAGCCCAGGTTACGTGCATGGTCCGTAGGTATGGGTGCGGTTCCGAGGGCTGGAGGCCACCATGAGTTGTCCCAGGCAGAGGGGGATGGTCCTAGGATGAGGACTTCTGTTTTGTCCGAGTTTAGTTTTAAACGGCTGATCTTCATCCACTCGGCTACTTCTTTCATTCCTTCGTGTAAGTTGGATTTCGCGGTGTTTGGGTCTTTGGTGAGGGATAGGATCAGCTGGGTGTCTTCTGCGTATGAGATGATGTTGAGGTTGTGTTGGCATGCGATGGAGGCGAGTGGACATATGTATGCGTTGAAGAGGGTGGGACTGAGTGATGATCCTTGTGGTACGCCGCAGATGACTTCGGTGGCTTCAGATTTGAAAGGGGGGAGGCGGACTCTCTGTGTTCTTCCGGTGAGTAAAGAGATGATCCAGTCCAGTGCTTTTCCTTGTATTCCAACGTTACTGAGGCGTTGAATGAGGGTGCTATGACAGACTGTGTCGAAGGCTGCGGAGAGGTCAAGTAAGATGAGAGCGACTGTTTCTCCGTTGTCCAGTAGTGTTCGGATGCCGTCTGTTGCAGCGATGAGAGCGGTTTTGGTGCTGTGTTTGGCTCGGAAGCCGGACTGTGAAGGGTCGTGGGATTTGTTGGATTCGAGGAAGGTGGCGAGCTGACTGTTGACGGCTTTCTCGATGACTTTGGCAGGGAATGGGAGGAGCGAGATGGGGCGGTAGTTCTTAAGTTCGGTTGGGTCTGCCGTGGGTTTCTTCAGAAGGGCGCTGAGTTCGGCATGTTTCCAGTTTTCCGGGAAGGTAGCAGAGTTGAGGGAGCAGTTAATGACATCGCGGAGATGGGGTGCAATGATTGAGTCTGCTTTGTTGAAAATGTGGTGGGGACATGGGTCGGTTGGTGATCCTGAGTGGATGGAGTTCATCAGGCGGATGGTGTCTTCGTTGGTGATAGGGTTCCAGGTGCAGAGGTTGTTAGAGTGCGGTTTTGGTTCGGAGGTGGGTGGAGTGGACTGGTCTTTGGACTGGTTTTCAAAGCTGTTATGTATTTCGACGATTTTGTTGTGGAAGAACAAGGATAGAGAGTCGCAGAGGTCTTGGGAGGGAGTGATGTCGTTAGTGCCGGTGGAGGGGTTAGTGAATTCTTTGACGATGTTAAATAGTTCCTTGCTGTTTTGGGCATTGTTGTCAAGTCGTAATTTGAAAGCTGATTTCTTGGTGGATCGGATCAGTTGATGGTGTTTGCGGGTGGCGTTCCTGAAGGTGGTTAGGTTGTCAGTGGTTGGGTTTTTTCTCCAGGTTTTCTCGAGAGTACGACAGAACTTTTTGGATTTTTTAAGGTCATCGTTGAACCAGGGGGCTTTTTTGCTACCATGCTTGATTAGATGGTTTTTCAAGGGTGCTAGTTCGTCAGCGCTGTGGATGATCCACTGAGTGAGGTTGGTGGCTGCTTGGTTAGGGTCCGCTGAAATGGCAGGGGGGTTTTGGTGAAGCGATGTGAAGAGTTGGTCGGTGGTGATTTTATTCCAATTTCTTCGGGGAATAGGTTGTGGGGGGTTGTGGGTCGTGGACTTTATGTAGTTGAAGTGAATGCAGCTGTGGTCCGTCCAATGGAGAGCTGTGGTGTGATCGAAGGAGATGTGTTTGCTGGAGGTGAAGATAGGGTCGAGCGTGTGTCCGGCAAGGTGGGTGGGGGTGTCAACAATTTGTTTGAGTCCGAGATTGGCCAGGTTGTCCAGGAGGGTGGTGGTGTTGTTGTCGTTTTTCTTTTCAAGGTGAAAGTTGAGGTCTCCCAGTAGAATGTAGTTCTCGGATGGGAGGGCATGAGGGCTGATGAAGTCAGCGATGTCTTCGCTGAATTGTGTGCGGGGTCCTGGTGGTCTGTAGATGAGGATGCCTCTGAGAGTGGGTTAGGGGTCGGTGTGAATCTGGAAGTGAAGGTGTTCGGCGGTAGCGAGGTTATCGTCGGAACTGGTCGTGATGCAGATGGTGTTCTTATGGACAATGGCGATGCCTCCTCCTGTTTTGGTTGGTGCGATCTTTTCGGATGAACTTGTAGGTGTCCGGGATGGCTATGGCGATATCGGGGGCTGATGAGGCGTTCATCCATGTTTCTGTAAGGAAGGCGACGTCCGGCGATGTAGTGTCGAGTAGGTTCCAGAGTTTGATGGAGCTCTGTTTGGAGATTGTGGGTTTGGTGGGGGGGGGCTTGATGCAGTCGAACTTGCAGGAGTGGCAGGTGAAGGGTCCATGGGTGTGTCCTGGGGCGGCTTGGTAGCAGTTTGGGAGTCGGCCGGGGTTAAGTGCTGAGAGGTTTACGGAGTTGAAGGTAATGCGGGTGGAATGGGAATTGCGGGGGCCAGGGGGTCTGGCGCTGGGCGCGGTCCAGGCGCGGACGGGCATAGACGGGCTTACCTTTGGCGCACCTTCGGCGAGCATGGGGCGCGATCGCTGCAAGTGAACGCTGCGCGCAAAGGCATCTGTCATAAATGGCTAGTGGAGGCGGGAGGGGCGAGGGAGGAGCAGCTGGGAGGCGGGAGCGGGGCGGAGAGGTGGGCAGGGAGGCACACCAACAGACACCAAAATGGCTGCAAGCCAAAATCGAAACTGGATTGGGGCACAACCTCGTAAGCGCTAAGTAGTGGGCAGTGGCACCGGCCCAATCAGGCAACAATCAGGCACAAAATATTAATACAGGCAAAGGCAGCAAAGCGCCAATGAATGCTAGTCAAAGCGCGCTTTCGCAAATTAGCGCTACGATATGACAATTAGCAGCAAGCAGGCACTAATGGATGCAGGGGCAGAGCGAACTATTACAGAGATCAATCAGAGCAATTCGGACAACCCTTGGACAACCCATTCTCCACCCAGGGCTACACTAGCCATCTGCCGGGGGGCTTCACTCGGGGGTGCAGGTTTACCAAACTGGCAACACTTTGGATCATTGGCAAAATGACCCAACTCACCACACCTGTAACACTTGAGGGGCCCTCTTTGAATAGGGTTACGTGTCGGGGGCCCGGGTGTTTCGGGGTTGGGGGAGACTGAGAACCTTTCCCTTGGTTCCCTTGGGGATTACTTTGGGGCCTTCTTTGAAATTCCCTCTGTTTTCCTTTGTCACCCCCTCTCTTCTGCTGGGGACCCTGCCCACCCTTGGCGGAGTCTCCTACTTGACCCTTGTGGACCCTGGTGCTGACCCAGCAGTCTGCCTCCTCAGCAAGCTTTCTAGGGTTAGTCAACTTGCAGTCAATCAGGTGCTGGCGTAGCTCAGGAAAACAAATGCTCCCATGCTATTAAATCAAAGAGACCTTGAAAATGATTCACTTTGCTACCCTTCACCCAACCATCCAGTGCTCTTAAGAAAAAAGATACATACTCCACATAGGTACTATTAGGAATCTTTGCACAACCCCTGAACCTCTGTCTATACAATTCATGAGTTAACCCATACCTGGTCATCAAAGCTTCCTTCATGTGTGGGTAAGAGTTATGAACTTCAGATGGTAAATCTAGCAGTGTGTCCCGCCCCTCGCTAAGGAATCATCCCCACAACCCCGCTCCCCAATCTCTCTCAGGGACCCGGTGGGAAGACATGGCTACCTCATAGGCCTTGAACCACTGCCCTATGTCATCATTTTAAAAAAAACTCTTTCACCACTTCTTTAGGTATGTACACCCTAGGTTCTACCTGCACCGGCGTTGTGCTGCCACCAGAGGGAGGATGTTCAAAACTTTTAGCTTTCAGCTCCAGCTCACTCAATTTCATCTCATGCTCCATCTGAATTTTTCTTTCTTCCAGAGCCATCTTTTTGCTTTCCAGCTCCAGCTGGCCATTGCATTTAAGTTTTGCCAGTTTTATCTCATGTGCTCGGGTTTCCTTCCTGTCTGCCAGCTCCTCTGGTACCAGGACTCTGCCAAAATCATGGACACTTCCTGCTGGTTCAATTTCCACCACATCCTCAGGTGCCCTTGACTCAATCCAGGCCCTCAGCGCCTTTTGGAATTGGGCCTTGTTTCTACACTCCAACCTTTCTGCAGAAGCCTTTCAGCTGGGCTAAGGAGAAGCTCTCTAGCCTCTCTTCTTCCCAATCAATTCCGTCAATGCCAGAGACTAAAGATGCTGCCTTTTCTATGCTGTTTGGACCAGGCATGATTTTTCAGAAAAATTGAGATCTCTTGGCAAAACAAAAAATCACAAGTATGTGGCTGCGTTATTGGTCTGAACTCACTGCGTGGTGTTCACCAATTACTGTATATAAATTACAAATGCAAATTCGAAATCATCACCGCTGCCTCCAATGTTACAATTGGGGGTCTCTGGTTGGCAAAGATAAGAACTTATGACAAGCAGGGGCCCTCTCCTCTAGTCAGGGCAAGAGACTTGGGGCCCGATGTAAGTAAAACGCATTTACCGATTTTTAAATACCGAATCGTACCGAATCGGAATTTCCAAATCGGTAAATGATATGTAGATAAAAAAAATCGGAATTTCACCGAATCGGTACAATTCGGTATCGTGAGTCGATACGCACCGATTCGGCAAGTACCGATTCGGTATAGACAGAATCTGCCAATACCGAATCGGTAACTACCGAATCGGAAATAGCTATACACCCCATGGGCCAAAGGACCAATAGGAACGCGGCATAAATACCGAATCGGTAGTTTCCGATTCGGTAAAATCCAATTCGGCAATTACCGATTCGGTAAATGACGAATTGTCGATCAAGGAAACTGAAACTAATGACATCAGCCAATGAGGTGGAAGCACCCTCCCCCACAGGGTGTGGCAAGCCAGGTGCAACTCATCAGAACTTTCTGGAGAGGCAGCCTGAGCTGAGCAGCCACAGTGAGCAGCAGTATCCAGATCCCTGTGAAACATGGCAAGCAGCTCTGAGAGCCAGAAGGCTGAGCGCAAGCGGAAGAGCAAATTCAGCACCATGGAGCTGCAAGTGTTGGTGGAGGAGGTGGTGAGGGTACACAGGCAGCTGTATGGAAGGCTGTCCCTCACTGTTCCAGAGAGCACTAAGAGGAAGCTGTGGATAGAAATTGGGGAAAGAGTAAACGCTGTTGGTGTCACCCACAGGAGCCTGGACGACCTCAAAAAGAGGTTCTACGACATCCGCGGCGTCACAAAGAGGAAACTGGCCGAGCTGCACAAGCAGGCTGGACTAACTGGTGGAGGCAAGAACCGGGCGCCACCCCTCACTGACCTGGAGGAACTTGTGGCCACTACCATTGAGAGCGCGAGTGTTGTGGGAATTGGGGACCTGGATAGCTCATCCCGAGCTACAGCTACAGGTAAGAAGCATGCGCAACTTGACACACCATACGGGACACCTCCCCTTTAGACCCAATGCACAGCCAAACCCCAGCCCAGTACTGCTAGCAACAGACATGAGCAATGCATCATGCTAAATGTAGTAAGCAAAAGTACCCAAAAAATGCCACTGCAGAAGCATATTAAAAATAACTGTAATACTGCATCAAAGTATTTGTAATGAGATGTGCAATGCTTTAATGGTAGTGACTGTAATACATTAGCACTGAGTTGACAAATGCCTCTTTATACCTAGGGGCACCATCAGGCGGGGGAGCAGCAGCTACTCAAGCACCAGCTCCAGCACCATCAGCCAGTGCGGTGGCAGTGCCAAGCACCAGTGTACATACACAGGAGGAGGACAACAGCAGTGCCCTGGGCAATGAGGAAGACACTGGACATTCCCTCACATTTCCACACTCCCCCCGACTGTCTCTGTTTCAGACGCCCCCATTGCAGTTCTCCCCGGAGAACTCACCACCACAGAGCCACCCTGCACCTGGCACAACTCATGCCAGGAGGATAATTGTTGCTCCATTAAACATCATGGAGGGAGCAGCGGGTCAGGCTCCAGCACAAAACCCTGTAACACCTGTGTCACCCCAGCACACACAGCAGGGCAGCAGAAATCCCCGGAGGCCACGTGCATCCAGCAGTCCACTTCCAGCACAGGAGGGCCGCGTGTTCCTAGGGCTGGAGGGCAGTATGGTCAGAATCAAGAGAATGCAGGCAAAATAAATCTTGGCCTGCCATCGCCAGTTGCGGCAGCACAACCTGCAGATGGGGGAGATGGCACAGGGATTCAAAGCATTTGTTGATAGCAACAAGGACATTGCAACAGGTATTGGGCGAATGACCACTGCCATCACCCAGCTCTGCAATAAAATGGATGAACACGAACACTGTCGCCGCAGGGATGCCCGCATGCAGAATAGGTCTATGAACCGCCTTGCTGCTGCAACCGCCCAGCTATGCCAACGTGGGGCAAACATGGAGGCCAGCCTCACCCAGAACATGTCAGAGGTGACTAGGGGCATGGCCCGCATTACCACCGCCATGGAGACACTACTTATATCGAACACAGTTGTTAATCCCGCCCTGGGCCTGGGCGAGGCTGGGGACAGCAGCAGCCGCAGCAGCCCAGCCAGCGCAGTGTCTGAGCCGCGCCGGAGCAGCAGGCGCTCAGCTGAGGCTGCTGGTCATACAGAAAGGGGTGAGCCACATCCTAGTGGGGCTGCTAAGCGCAGCAAGAAATAAGACTGCCAGGGCGGGTGAGGCAACCCGGACAATTGACATTTAACCACAACTTGTTTACCTTTTGTTTTGTTGCACATCAGTGCAGTAACGTTGTTGCAACATTATTAAATTTCTTTTTTGAAAACATACATTGACCTGTTTGTGCATCTGTACTCACTCAGAAATAGTTGTCTGTTATCTCCTGACGCCTGTATCTGCCGTCAGTTGGTGCAGAGACTCCAGCAGGTTGTGGTAGTGGCACAGCATTGTCATCGTCAGGGTCCTCGTAGTCGGACAACTCAACCTCAGTGCCTTTCCTGACTGCAAGGTTGTGCAACATTGCACAGACAGCAATAATCTTGCAGCATGTGATTGGGGTATATTGCCTTGCACCTCCGCTCTTGTGCAGACATCTGAACCTGCTCTTCCAGATGCCAAAGGTCCTTTCCACTACATTCCTCGTGCTTTTGTGGGCACGGTTGTACCTCCTTTGGCTGGGTGTTGAGGGGTTGAGGTAGGGTGTGAGAATGAACGAGCGGAGGGCATATGCACTGTCGCCTAGAAGGAAAAGGGGTGACATTACTCACATGCATACATGTACTTCACACTGCTATTTAGGTTATGGGGGTCTGACACTGTGTCTTACCTAGGAGGTATCCTTCACCAAATTCCCCTGCCATCAGCCGTGCATAAATTCCGCTATTCTGGAAGATATAGGAGTCGTGGGTACTCCCCGGAAACTTTGCAACCAGGTCAGTGATGACACACTTGGCATTGCAAATGACCTGGACATTTATGGTGTGCCGTGACTTCCGATTGCGGTATACGTATTCCATGTCAGCAGGGGGGCAAATTGGAATGTGTGTGCCGTCTATGCAGCCAATGATGTGGGGGAATCCTGCCATCTGGTAGAAGTCTGCTTTAGTCTGTACCAGTTCTGCATGGGTTGCAGGGAAGGAAATGTACTGGTCCATCCTCTGGATCATGGCGTCAAGGAACTTGTGGAAGAACCTTGACAGGCTGCTCTGGGTCACCCCTCCTGCCACAGCAACTACACTTTGATAGCTGCCAGACGCCAGCAGGTGTAGGCAGCATAGCACCTGCACATGCACAGGGATTGCGTGTGCCCTTGGGGTGGGGTGCTGCAACAGGGGTTGGAGGTCCCTAATGAGGTCTCTGATGGTCTCTGGGTCCAGCCTGTACCTCTGTAGGATCTCTGCATCTGTAAGTATGAACAGGGTGATCTGCTGTCTATACACCTGCTCCTGTCTCAGCCATTCCCTCTCTCCTTCCTGCTGTAGCCGTAGCCGTCTTGCTATGACATAGAAAGCTGCCATGTTGCAAGTAGAACTGCATTTTGGGTCCTTTTTTATAGGTTGCACCTGGTTACCACCTGATTCCAATCCATGGTAATTTCCGACTCTGAAATACCGAATTTGAGGCAAATTCGGTATTTCAGTGCTTACCTACATCTCATTCTTCAGCTTTTCACAACGAATCGGAATATCACCGATTCGGTAATTATACCGAATCGGTACGTTCACGATTCTGAAAAATCACTGAGTCGGTAGAATTCCGATTTGGAAAAAATAAGGAATCTGAAAAATCTCCGATTCGGTATTCTACCGATTCGGAGATTTTTCAGATTCCAACTTTTTTCCGATTCGGAATTCTACCGACTCTCTGACTTTCCGATTCGGTAATATCACCGATTTTGCCGGATTTCGGCCTCCTACATCCCGATGTCTCTATTCCGATCGGTAACGGCCGAAAATACCGATTTTCGGCCGTTACCGACCGACCTACATCGGGCCCTTGCTCTTTAAAATAACCCCTGCTCACCCTCAAGGTTGCATGGCGCGAGCAGACAAGGCTAATCTCAGAGTGTTATGGGTTAAGCATTTGTAAGTACACACAGTAACTCAGTGACAACACCACACATGGACACCAAACCAGGGTTTGTAAAAAAATAAGTACTCATTATATAAAAGGCTTAGCACAAGATCCAATAACTTCAAAGATAATCCACAGTACTTTAGCAAAATGACTTCTTGTTTAAAATTGCGTAATTCAATAGTCTGTGCGCTTTGTGTCCTTCAGCTCGGCCCTACGGTGAAACCAAGAATCTGACACGCGCAACGGACACTTCTGTTTGGGGCGCTTAAACACAGTGTGCGATGCGTACACAGTTACCTTGGGTCGATGAGGACAATTCGTTGGGGAAGTGGAGGCGAACCAGGAGCGCTGTCGGCCCTGCTGCGGCGCGGATCCCGGCTCTCTGCTGACATCTCCTGGGAGACGTAGAGCGGGGTTCACGGGGAGCGAGGCGGACAGCCCTGACTGTCCGGCATCCTCTTCCGATGCGTTGTGCGCGTCGTACCTTCAGAGCGGAGATGCCAGTACAATCCAGGCGGCCGGTACGCTGCAGGCATAGGGGCCGTACTGTCAGAAGCAGGGCTGCCTGTTAAAGCCGAGCAGCGCAGTGCATGGTAGGCTGTACGCTGCAAGCGTGCGAGCCGTACTCATACCATAGGTGTGCTGCGAACTTCTGATGCCAGCGGCTGGGACACGGTGAGCGGTGGGGCTCACAGGGGGGAGGGTGAAGCAGTGCGTGGTGTGGCCCGGGTAGTTTATGGTGAGAGCTACGGCTCGTAAAGCGAGCGGCGTCACACGGTTCGGGGCGGCAACGGCACAGGTTCCACGGTAGTTAGGGCTTCGAGGCATACGTTTAGATTGCGGGTCCAGCAGTGCGGGTAGAATGGCAAATTCCAGCAGCTCTTTGTGAAGGCGTTGGGAGTCCAGTAGTCCTGGGACTCCGTTCAGGGGGCAAGCTCACCCACAAGCCCTTGGAGATCTTTCAAAGCACAAGTTGAGCAAAGCCTTCTTCAGTCTTTTCCTCTCCTTTCACAGCAAGGCAACCACTGCAGGCCAATCCCCCAGGTCAGGGACAGTACTCCTCCTTGCAGCTTTCCCAGTTCCTTCTTGTCGGGCAGAGGTTCTTCTTGGTTCAAGCAGTATCTGAGCACTTTGTTGACACGATGCAGGCTTTTGCTTTCAGTGTGCAGGGGAGAGACATCAGACGCTCTCCAGGAGGTGGAGCCAGCCTTGTGGTGGCAGAGCACAGCCCTATTCAGAACCTAGGTTTACCCCTCCCACCCATCTGGCTGTAATCTTCCTATTCACCACCTGGCAGCCCCAGCCTGTCTCCTGGAATTCCCCAGCCCTGTCACACACAGAAACCAGACAGCAGATACACATCAGAGCAGAGGCGGGCTGAAATGGTTAGGCAAGCAGGCCTTACAATAGTGAAAAATGTAAATGGCTGTAATTCACTATTAGGACATGCCACACACATTAGAGCTTGTCCTACCTTATGCTTACAATGCACCCTGCCCTTGGGCCTACCATAGGGGTGACTCACACAAAGTAAAGGGAAGGTTTAGGGGCTGGCACTGAGACCGCCCTCATCGCAGCTACAGGCGACATCCGGACACTGCTCGACAATGGGGAAACAGTGGCCCTCATCCTCCTGGATCTTTCCGCAGCGTTCAACACGGTATGCCACCGCACCCTAGTACATCGCCTCAGGAACGTCGGATTACAAGATAAGGCACTGGACTGGATCATCTCGTTCCTCGCCTGAAGAACCCAAAGAGTCCGTCTCCCCCCTTTCAGATCTGAGGCCACCGAAGTCATCTGCGGCGTACCACAAGGATCTTCGCTCAGCCCCACCCTCTTCAACGTCTACATGAGCCCTCTCGCATCCATCGCACGCCAACACAACCTAAACATCATCTCCTATGCTGACAACACTCAACTGATCCTCTCCCTCACCAAAGACCCAACCACCGCCAAAACTAACCTACACGAAGGGATGAAAAACGTAGCCGAATGGATGAAGAACAGCCGCCTAAAACTGAACTCGGACAAGACGGAAGTCCTCATCCTAGGAACATCCCCCTCTGCCTGGGACGACTCATGGTGGCCCCCGGCACTAGGCAGCGCACCCAAACCAACGGACCATGCTCGCAACTTAGGATTCATCCTATACTCCTCCCTCTCCATGACCAAACAAGTCAACGCCGTCTCATCATCATGTTTTAACATCCTACGCATGCTCCAAATGATCTTCCGATGGATCCCCGCCGAAACTAGGAAAATGGTCACCCAAGCACTTGTCACCAGCCGACTAGACTACGGAAACACCCTCTACACCGGAACCACAGCCAAACTGCAGAAAAGACTTCAACGCATTCAGAACGCCTCCGCCCTACTCATCCTGAACATACCTCGACACAACCACATATCAGAACACCTGAGAAACCTGCACTGGCTCCCTAGCAGCAAGAGAATCACGTTCCATCTCCTCACTCACACACACAAGGCCCTCCACAACCTAGGACCCAGCTACCTCAACAATCGCCTATCCTTCTACACCCCCTCCCGCAAACTACGTTTGCCCAACCTAGCCCTCGCCGTGATTCCCGCATCCGTAAAGCCACCATGGGAGGAAGATTCTTCTCTTACCTGGTGGCCAAGACCTGGAATTCCCTCCCCTCTCACCTCCGTCTTCCCAAGAACCACCTCTTCTTCAGGAAGCAACTCAAGACCTGGTTCTTTGATCAGTAACGAACCCCTTTCCCTTAAGCGCCTTGAGACCCTCTGGGTGAGTAGCGCGCTATACAAATCTCTGACTTGACTTGACTTGACTGGCAAGTGGGTGCATTTGCCCAACCAGCATGACAGTACCAGACTGCACGCAGGTTCTGCAATGGCAGACCTTAGACACATTTTAAAAAGCTGCTTCTGTGGGTGGCCCAACCAGTGCTGCAGGCCCACTAGAAGCATTTGGATTTACAAGCCCTGGCACTCCTGGTGCACTTTACTGGGGTCTGACAGTAAACCAAATAAGGCAATCAAGGAAACCAATCACATATATAATTTATACAGGGAGCACTTGCGCTGTGGCACTGACTTGCAGTGGCACAGTGCTCTGAGCAGCTAACACCAGCAAAACATATGAGGCACAGTATCAAACAGTGGAAGGGAGACCCATGCCAAGGTGCCAGGTCTAACAGTGTCATAGGTAATAAAGGAAACATCCCTTCTCTCGTTGACTGGCAGGTTTGACAAATGCTGAATGATGATGGAGAAAGCCTTAATGCAACAAATTACACATGGCTCTGTACTTACTGGGAACATTGGCCCCAGTATGTAAGGGAGGAAATTGTAGGGGCGCTGTGTATACGGCTAACCTCATAATTCTAATTTGTCCACTAACAGAAGATACTGCATATATTTATGAATTATATGGGGTAATTGGATTCGAGTCCTACCTCTCTAATTTCATTGTTTTTGAAATGGCATGACAACTGTGTGACAAAAGCAAATCAATTGAAAGATTTCACTGTGTGTGAAAAAGTTACAAATATTCTGAACACACCTTTAGATCCTTTTAATATAAATCAAAAATAAGCCCTGCCTTATGAAAAACATTTTTAGTCATGTGTTTATTTTTTTCATGCAAACAGCAAAGTCAGACTTGGTACAGACCAGCTAAAATTCATTGGTGCCTATGTAATGTGAAAATTCGAAAGGAACCGTAATGATACACTCTGTAGTGCTATTTCACATCACTGTTCATCCTAATTGTGTGTAGACAGGTGCAATAAAAATAGGAACTTCACTAATTTTCTCCCTTCTCCTGTTTTTCACCCAGGCCCTTCCATTCCTTTACTACATGTGACCTTTCTCCCTTCTAATATACTCCACTGCAGCCCTTCCATTCCTTTTCCTATTCAAATGTGTTTCCCTTCTACTTTATTACACCTGAACCCTAAATTCCTTTCCTTTCTCTGACCTTTCTCGTTTCTCATATATTCTACTTTAGATTTACAATCTGTTTCCTCCTCTTTTCTATCTCCTGTCTCCTATATTCCACCTTAGCCTTTATATTTCTTTCATCCGCTGATCTTTTTCCTTTCTGCTACTGTCCACCTGAGGCCTTTGACTCCTTTCCTTACTCTGATCATTCTCCCTTCTCCTTTATTCTAACTTAGCCCTTCCATTCCTTTCCTTCATCTAAACGTTCTTCCTGGTCCTATATTCTACCTTAGCTTATACATTCCTTTCCTTCCGCTGATCGTTCTCCCTTCTGCCACATTACACCTTAGCCCGTAAAATCCATTCCTTTTTTTCTCTGAACTTTCTCCCTTCTCCTATATTCCACCTCTCTCATTCCTTTTCTTTCTTTACTCTGAGTTTACTCCCTTCTATTATATTCCACCTTAGCCCTCCATTCCTTCCCTTCCTATGATCTTTTTCCGTTCTCCTCTTTTCTACATTAGCTTGTCCATTTCTTAACTTCCTCTGATCTTTCTCCTTTCTTCTATATTCCCCTTGAGCATTTCCATCTAAGTCCTTCTATTCCTTTTTCTTTCTCGCATCTTTCTCCCTCCTCCTACATTCAACCTTAGCCCATACATTCCTATCCTTTCTCTGATCTTTTCTCCCTTCTTCTATATTCCACTGGAGCACTTCCATTCCCTTCCTTCCTCTGATCTTTCTCCCTTCTTCTATATTCCACTGGAGCACTTCCATTCCCTTCCTTCCTCTGATCTTTCTCCCTTCTTCTATATTCCACTGGAGCACTTCCATTCCCTTCCTTCCTCTGATCTTTTCTCCCTTCTTCTATATTCCACTGGAGCACTTCCATTCCCTTCCTTCCTCTGATCTTTCTCCCTTCTTCTATATTCCACTGGAGAACTTCCATTCCCTTCCTTCCTCTGATCTTTCTCCCTTCTTCTATATTCCACTGGAGCACTTCCATTCCCTTCCTTCCTCTGATCTTTCTCCCTTCTTCTATATTCCACTGGAGCACTTCCATTCCCTTCCTTCCTCTGATCTTTTCTCCCTTCTTCTATATTCCACTGGAGCACTTCCATTCCCTTCCTTCCTCTGATCTTTCTCCCTTCTTCTATATTCCACTGGAGCACTTCCATTCCCTTCCTTCCTCTGATCTTTCTCCCTTCTTCTATATTCCACTGGAGCACTTCCATTCCCTTCCTTCCTCTGATCTTTTCTCCCTTCTTCTATATTCCCTGTGGGCACTTCCATTCCCTTCCTTCCTCTGATCTTTCTCCCTTCTTCTATATTCCACTGGAGCACTTCCATTCCCTTCCTTCCTCTGATCTTTCTCCCTTCTTCTATATTCCACTGGAGCACTTCCATTCCCTTCCTTCCTCTGATCTTTTCTCCCTTCTTCTATATTCCACTGGAGCACTTCCATTCCCTTCCTTCCTCTGATCTTTCTCCCTTCTTCTATATTCCACTGGAGCACTTCCATTCCCTTCCTTCCTCTGATCTTTCTCCCTTCTTCTATATTCCACTGGAGCACTTCCATTCCCTTCCTTCCTCTGATCTTTTCTCCCTTCTTCTATATTCCCTGTGGGCACTTCCATTCCCTTCCTTCCTCTGATCTTTCTCCCTTCTTCTATATTCCACTGGAGCACTTCCATTCCCTTCCTTCCTCTGATCTTTTCTCCCTTCTTCTATATTCCCTGTGGGCACTTCCATTCCCTTCCTTCCTCTGATCTTTCTCCCTTCTTCTTTATTCCACTGGAGCACTTCCATTCCCTTCCTTCCTCTGATCTTTCTCCCTTCTTCTATATTCCACTGGAGCACTTCCATTCCCTTCCTTCTTCTGATCTTTCTCCCTTCTTCTATATTCCACTGGAGCACTTCCATTCCCTTCCTTCTTCTGATCTTTCTCCCTTCTTCTATATTCCCTGTGGGCACTTCCATTCCCTTCCTTCCTCTGATCTTTCTCCCTTCTTCTATATTCCCTGTGGGCACTTCCATTCCCTTCCTTCTTCTGATCTTTCTCCCTTCTTCTATATTCCCTGTGAGCACTTCCCTTCCATTGCATTCCTTTCTCTAAACTTTCTCCCTTCTTCTGTATTCACCTTAGACCTCCATTCCTTTCCTTCCTCTGATCTTTCTCTCTTCTCCTATATTCTATTTTAGCCCCCATTCCTTTCTGTTTTTCCGATCTTTCACACTCGTCCTACATTCCACCTGAGCACTTCCATTTATTTATTTCCTTTGATATTCATTCTAGCTCGTACATAGGCTTTCAATTTCTATTTTTGACCAATTTGGATTTTTTTTCACAGTGTTTTCAATACCTTAAAAGATCAGTGGATATCAGGTATTACATATTTTGGCGCCCTTAAAAACAACAGAAAGAGTGCTTTTCCAGTGTTCATGGAATGTTTTGCTTTTACTATTGCGTGCTTTCTGCACTGATAGTGCATGTGTATATATGGTGTACTTACACAGTATTAGAGGTCCAAATAAATGTTTAAAAATCAAAGTCATTGTAGTACACCATACAATACTCCTTTAGTGAGTCTTTAGTCATGTGCGCTCACTCTTTCTTTGCTTTTCTGTGAAAACGCCCTCTAAACATTGGCACCCGAGACTGGCAACACTAAAACACCCAGTACACAATTTGCTAATTCTGGCCACTGACAGAGCTTTCCATGCCAATACTGGTGCACTTGATGATTGTGACTTTCTGGGACGGATTCTGTATTGTGTACTTTGAACTGGTTAAAATGAAGCAGTACGTTTCAAAGTCATGAGAAAGTTCCCTTTTATATAAGGTATCTAATGTTTGTGCAGAGTACCTCATTGAGGTTTCATTGACTTTAAATGCCATGGTTGGTGAAGGAACATTTATATGTATCATTGTAAGCCAATTACTATACATTATAAAATAACATTTCCTGTATTGCTCCTCAACATTTCTTTGCTTACCAAGTGGTAAGAATTCTAACATGGAACATGTTGCAGTGCCAACGTTACTAAAAGTGTCACACAGCCTACTCTCAAGGAGATGTTTCACATCTACACCAATTATCCTGAATACTTGGTATATAAGGTTATTTTCAGACTCGTTAGGTCCAGCCTGAGCCTGCGCACATGCCCTGCTCTGCGAGATTTATTGTAAATGAGTAGAATAGAAACCCCACCCACTCTCCGCTCATGTTTGCCATTGGGCTGTGTCATTGTCTGTCCTAAATTCTGGCTTCTAGTTCATCAATAGGCTTGTTAGGGCCTCTTTAGTACAGCCTCCTCTTCATTTGTCACTTCCCATGGCAACTGGCCCCTTTACTTTGAGTATTACACGGTAGGAGTTATTTAGACTGTGAGCACTATTTTCTTTAACGAGGTTCTCCTACTGCCTTCTTTACTTCCACCTCCCTCCCGTTGTCCGTGTCTTTTTCTCCTACCCCCCCACATTCCCGTTGTCTGTGCCTTCCCGCCTATGCCAGCCCATTCTCCGTGCCTTCTGCCCTCCCTCCTGTTGTCTGTGCCTTCTAGCCCCAACCTTCCCTCCCTCCCATTATCTATGCCTTCTCCCATCCCACCTGCCCTCCCTCCCGTTGTCCAAGATAACCAACATTTGCAATGTAATTGGTATCACTTAAATGCTAGACATATTGCATTGCAAATGCTTGTTTTTTATTATGTCCACTACAGCAGTCATGTTTTCCTGTAAGAATCTAAGAATGCAGCAGAATGTACTTTTTTCACATCACTATCAAAATGCGACCAAAGATCCTCACATTTCTTCCCTTTGGCATCATCACTAAGAAAAAATGATTTAAACGGTCATCACATTGATAATATAGCATTCATGGCCTCTAGGACTGACAACCACCGGCTAAATAACACAGTTGTGATTACTCTTTCTTTGATGCCACACAAAGCAATCAATTTGAAATATTCACTTTTTAGTTCTTGCACATAACACAACAAACACTAGAATGGACTAAAACGTCAATAGCGTTCTTCATTAACTCCGAGGTTTGTACAGATGCTTTCAGCATACCATCTAGCAAGTGGCAAGGGAAGTATTTCATGTCAGGTATCCATTTTGACAGGTCATGACACAACTTTTTCATATAGATAGCTGAATGCCTGCAAATACAAACAATACCACTCCTATTTTGTTGAATTTGGTCCAAACTTTTTTCAGCAGCATTCCAAGTTACACTGTATTCCATGTTTTCCAAAAGTCTGGTGACATTTTTTTACCACAATCCCAGATGCTTGGTGACAGCGTTACACCTACTCTAATATTTCACCTTAGCCCTTCCATTCCATTCCTTTCCTTCCTCTACTCATTCTCCCTCCTTCTATATCCCACCTGAGCCCTTCCATACATTTCCTTTATGTGATCTTTCGTTCTTCTCCTACATTCCACCTCAACCCTTAATGCCCTTTCTCCCTTCTCCTATATTCCACCTCACTCTTTCCATACCATTCTTTCCTCTAATCTTACTCCCATCTCTTATATTCCACCTCAGCTCTTCCTTTCCTTACTCTGATCTTTCACTCTTCTCCTATATTCTACCTTAGCTTTTGCATTTCTTTCCCTACTCTGATATTTTCTTTCTCCTATATTCCACCTTAGCCCTCCATTACTTCCCTTCTACTGTCTTTCTTCTTTCTCCTATATTCTACCTGAGTTATTACATTTCTTTACTTCCTTTGATAGTTCCACCTTCTGCTAAATTCCACCTTAGCCCTTATATTCCATATATTCCATTCCTTTCTTTCCTCTGACATTTCTCCCGTCTCCTTTTTACCACCTTAGTCCTTCTGTTCCTTTCCTTCCTCTGATCCTTCTCCCTTCTCCTGTATTCCACCTTAGCACTCCATTCCTTTCCTTCAACTGTTCTTCATCCCTCATTCTATATTTTACTTTAGCCCTTCCATTCCTATCCTTCTTCTGATCTTTCTTCCTTCGCTTATATTCCACCCGAACCAGTCCATTACTTTCCTTCCTCTGATCTTTCTCCCTTCTCCCATTTTCTACCACAGATTTTTCATTCCTTTCTTTCCTCTGATCTTTCTCCGTGCTTGTAACTTCCACCTTAATCCTCGATTCCTTTCCGTCCTTTGATCATTCTCCCCTCTGCTATATTCGGCCTTAGCGCTTACATTCCATTCCCTTCCTTCCTCTCATCTTTCTCCCTTCACATATATTCCACCTTCGTTTATCCATCCCTTTACTTCCTCTGATCTTTCTCCCTACTTCTTTCTTCCCCTTGAGCTCTTCCATTCCCTTCCTTCCCCTGATCTTTCTCCCTTCTCCTATATTCCACTGGTAGCCTATCAATGAACCCGCTTGATTTTCACGCCCGGACAGGTTCTTTTACGTGTTCTGATGCTTCCCCATATCTTTTCAATATCTTCCCTGACTGCCTTCTCAAAGGTCAGTACCTGAGGTGGTACAGATTGTGCCGGAGGTTAAAACGTGGAACGTTTTTTAAGACCAGTGTTAACATCAAGTGGGTCTTGTTCCATGTCTTGTTTGTCCTTAAAAAGGGATGAAGTCTTAACTTCCTGGAGAAGTGCGCCAATTCACACCGAAATTGGAAAGGATCTCCTTCATGTGTAGTCACAAACCCTAAGCCTCTGTTCAGGACGGTTTTTTCATCTGGTGTAGGAACCTTAGTACTCAAATTTACTACGAGGTCCTTCACAACACATACAAGAACCTGTCCGGGCGTGAACATCAAGCCTTATGGACTCTTTCACAAGATCAGAAAATCACAATAAAGCCTGCCGATAAAGGCTGTTCTATCGTGATCTTAGACAGCACCGACTATAGAGATGAGTGTCTCTGCCAACTGAACGACAGGAGAGCCTACCAACCAATGACACAGGCTCCCACAGAAAAATTGATTAAACACATCAGCCTCCTGGTTGAAGAAGCCTTGACCAAGAGCTGGATTACACCCCGAGAGGCACAATTTTTACAGACAAAACATCCGACCATGCCGTATTTCTATATCTTGTCAAAAGTGCATAAACCCCAAAGACCACCACCGGGGAGGCTGATTATTTCAGGCTAGGGTTCAGTTCGGGAACCCTTATCCACTTTTGTGGATCACTTCTTAAGGCCCCTGGTACAAAGAATGCTGACATATTTACAGGACACTAAAGATGTCATTTGTGCGATACCAGACATCGAATATGACAAGGAGAGAGACTTCTTAGTCTCCTTTGATGTGGAGTCTTTATACACCTCAATTCCCCAGGATGAGATCATAGACACCATCACGTCCTGGGTGAAGCTGCTCTAGATACCATCACTCCGGTTCATTTTATCATGACACTTGCCAGGCTGGCCATGAAAGACAACTTCTTCATGTTTGAGGATACAATCTACCTACAAACATCAGGGACCAGCATGGGAAGTGTCTTTGGCCCAGCCTTGTGAATCTCTATGTACTTTCTTTTGAACAACAACATGTGCTCACAGCTACCAATCTATTTTTCATGTCTATCCGTTGGCGGAAACGTTATATAGATGGCGTGTTGATAGTGTGGAGGGGAGACAAGGAGTCCATCTTTCAGTTTCATCAATGGTTGAACACAAAAAAAACAATATTTGAGATTTACGGTGGATATAAATAAATAAAGATTATCTTTTTTGGATTTATCCATTTATGCCACTCCTACCGGAGTAGAGAGTGAACTGTACCGCAAGCCCATGGCACGTAACTCATTGTTACAATACGACAGCCAACACCCCAAATCCCTTAGGGATAATTTTCCCTATGGGCAGTTTCTTCGAATCCGGAGAAACTGCTCCACGGATTTAACTTTTCATCATTATGGGAAGAGTCTATCTGAACAACTAGTATCACAACATTACCCACGTAATTGATCAAGCGTTCGCTCAAACGGGCGAAGAATATTCATCGAGAACCCTTACTGGAACCTCCTGTGCCAAAACCCTATATGGATCGTCTAACTTTTATCCGCACTTTCAGTACGAGGGCTAACAACATACAGAAGGTGGTTCGCCGCACTGGCTGATTTTGAACAGTTGTAGCGAGAAAATAGCTCCACCTCTGTTTGCCTTCAAGAGATCTGGCAGTATATGTGATCCACTCGTACATACACGTCCTAAAATGACATCCAAGAGGCTTGTGGGCACATTGTGGGATTTACCAGCAGTTATTGGGCATCACCTGTGTGGAGGTTGTCCCCAGACTAAGCATTCAACCACTATTGACATCTGCACCGATCGACTTTGGGTACAGAAGAACTTTACTAATTGTAATAGTGCCTAACTGATCTATCTTTTGACCTGTCCTAGCCAAACCAGATATGTTGGGATGACCACACGTAAAGTTAGAACTCGAATGCTTGAACATAAAAGTTCATTTGGATGTAAAAAGACCATGACAAGACTCACCAAGCATTTCATTGATAAGAACCATGGAGAAGAGGATTTCCAATGGACAGTATTAGAAAAACCATTTATACCCCCACACATCAGTGACATCTCAAAATATCTATTTTTAAGAGAGAAAAAATGGATGTTCACGCTTCATAGTGACAGAGTAGGTCTTAATGACGACATACCATGGACCACTCTGTATGTACGGTATTCTGTACATTGGAGGTGGGTGGGTTCACTGGTAGGCTACCATTGAGGTCATCCTTCTCCGATACAGGCCCAGTTGGAGGGAATACTTGATTAACCATACATCACTATGATATTCATTCATCACAAACCATACATTACTCTGATATTCATACATCATAAGGGATCAGCAGGCTCTTTAGGGTCTTAAATACAGCAACATGTTAAGACACTAGTTCATGTGCCATATGTGTCATAGAGATAAGTTGTGTCACAAGATCCTCAAAATATAGGTTTTTAGTGATTATGGGTTTTTAGTGATTGTGGGGATTTTGACATCTAGTTCTCCATGGAGCAAGGTACCGAGGTCGGTAAAGGCTAGGGTTTTTCATAGCCGTAATACTATTTCAAATCTTCGATTTTTCACCAAGATTACCTGGTCTGTTGTCAGTCGGTATATTAAGGATAGCAATAATACGCAGTAGTAAATGCCTTATGGAGCAGAATAAAGCTGGCATACTTTTTATGCAATATTTGCATGTTGATTATGGCTTTTTAACGCATGTCTAGAAAGGAAAAACTGACATTGGAATTACTACTCACTATTACTAACTACTCACGCCATCTTTATGACGTCATTTTGTAGTCATACTCGTTTTCGTGAGAAGAGCCACGTTAGTATAAGCCTGTGCGCGGATCTGAACGACAGCTCACAGTAAGTTATTGAGTTTACGTTGGGTTCTGGTTTTTGCTTTTGTTTTTTGCTTTATCTTGCTGAACACACGAGGAACGCTGTTGACTTTAGGAGCATGCGAGCGGTATGTGTGCTACATTTTGCAGCACACATAGACGGAGAAACATGCCTCAGGATATTGTTTTTGTTCACGAAGGTGCCCCTTCCTGGACCATAACAATCTTCCTTACTATGCAGGCACCCTTGAGTCATAGTGCAAGGGTGGTTGCACTGGCGAGAGGTGCCCAAAATTGTGCCAGCACAAGGACACAAGGCAGGGATGCAATGAGTAATGGTGCCATACCTATTACTCGTTATGTAGATGCTGGAGCATGGATGAGGCAGCATTGCATACATAGAAATAATCAAACCAAAGTGCAAGCAGCATCAGAGGTAAGTATAATTTCATTACCATTGGCCATTAATGTTACGTATCCACATGAATGTCATGGATTTTTCCTTACACTCAACTGAGCTCTCCTCTGGTCTGCACTCCTCCTCAGAGAATGAACTTCTAGACCCAGGTGAGAACCACTATTTCTTGAAAGTACGAGTGAGTGTTTCTTCTCAGCGAGGGAGTTTTAGTCACACCTCCATAATAACAGTGTTAGCTGCTCAGGGAAATAGGGGGCTCCAATGTGTCATCAGGTGCTCTGAAACTTGTAATTATTTTTCCTTCATAAGATGCTTGCACTTGTACCTGAGAGTCATGTCACCAGAGGCTCATTTTGGGGCTTTCGTGTACCTGTACAGCCTGAGGTGACATTAGGTATATATTGGAAGTTACGCTGTAAGTCAGGACTGAGTGGGAGTGCAGGCTCCCTTGACTCTCTCAGACACCTCTGCCGAGCAAACCTCCTACATCCTCCCCAGAAAGGCTTCTGGTGGACTTCCAGCTCTAGTTCACCCCATTAAATGGAGCTCCACAGGTACTTGTTCATCACATTAAACTTTTGCACTTGGAAGTCACTGGTGAGATCTACCTGCACTCTGCAGTCCTTGGAGCTGGAAACCCTCTCCACATCTGGGCAGCTTCTCCTGGGGGGCATACTTGATGTTTACACTGGAGTGACACAGAGTGAGATCAGCTACAAAAAGAGACCAGAAGAAGCGACCTGCAACAGGTAAGGAGAGAGTGGAGATGTGTATCTGTCTTCAAGGGCTATTCCCCAACCTGTCTCTGAGTCGAGGTATTTGTCTTTCCACTCTTGCCGGGTTAAGACCAGGATCCATCCATGAGTAGAGATGTATGTCTATCCTCTCAGACAAGTCCCCGGTCAGGGGTAAGATCAGGATGTGTGTATCAGAGTCTAGGTGTATATCTATCCTTTCAGGTTGACATTCTGTTGGGATAAGAATAGGATCTGCCCCTGTGAGTCATGGTGCTTGCCTCTTCTCTCATTGCAGTCTCCCCAGAGTTAAGTACAGTATCTGCCCTGACTGTCTGTCATGTACTACACTGCAATGGTGTTTGTCCTTTATTGTTCACAAGCCATCTGAGGAATAAAAGTGTCAAATTACAGCTCCACTTGACTGTGTGTATTTAACAAAGTCTGCTTCCTGATGGTTAGTTTTAGCACCACGTGAACAAAATTTGAAGAAATTAGATAAACCATAAGATGCAGAAAATTAAAAACGTTTGTAACAATCAGTGCATTTCTTCTCAGCTCCCAAGACATTGCGGCCCACATTTATTATTTTTTCAGGAAATGCAACAGAACAAGACACTTGCCTGTGCTGAGCAGTGTGAAAGGATGAGGGCAGAAATGAGCTATATCTATCAATTTATGGCTCGTTTTCCTTGCATTGGCGCACACTCTGCTGTTTACTGCCAATGTTGGCCCCCTTGCTCCGTGGTGCAAGCATGCCTGCATTGCATTTACCTCTGCCAGAGAAATGCACAGAGAGAAGCTGGGAAAAGAATTTGAAACAGGACCAATGGGGGATGTGAAATAGCACTTCAGTTAATATCTTATAAGTTGAAGTTAGTGACTGTTAGAAATCGGCTTTATCGTTGGCAGAGGTATGAACCCTGTCCATACAGGGACCACAACCCTAAGCAGGGTGTGTCACAAATGCACTCTAGGTTGACAGGTGCTCACCATCGAATAGCATTTATTTATTTATTTTAATGTTTTAAAGAGCGCGAACTTGACCCATGAGGGTATCAGAGCGCTTACACGGTTACACAGTAAACAAACAAACGTTCTCAAGTACCGAAATATACAAAGTTTGCCATAGGGTATGGTTGCTGATAACATCAATCATCAATCAATCAAACATAACATTTGTATAGCGCACTACTCACCTGGAAGGGTCTCAAGGCGCTTGGGGGAAGGGGTCCGCTATTGCTCGAACAGCCAGGTCTTGAGCTGTCTCCTGAAGGCGAGATGGTCCTGGGTCAGCCGAAGGTGGATGGGGAGGGAGTTCCATGTCTTGACCGCCAGGTAGGAGAAGGATCTTCCTCCGGCGGTGGCTCTTCGGATGCGTGGTACGGCGGCGAGGGCGAGGCTTGTAGAACGTAGCTGGTGGGTGAGCATGTAGAAGGTCAGGCGGTCGTTGAGGTACTTGGGGTCTAGGTCATGGAGAGACTTGTGTACGTGGGTGAGGAGCCTGAACGTGATCCTCTTGCTGATGGGGAGCCAGTGCAGGTCCCTCAGGTGGCCGGAGATGTGGCTGCGTCGGTGGATGTTCAGGATGAGTCGGGCGGAGGCGTTCTGGATGCGTTGGAGTCTTTTCTGTAGCTTGGTTGTGGTTCCGGCATAGTGGGTGTTTCCGTAGTCCAGTCGGCTGGTGACGAGTGCCTGGGTGACCGTCTTCCTGGTTTCGGTCGGGATCCATCGGAAGTTCTTGCGGAGCATGCGTAGTGTGTTGAAGCATGATGAGGAGACGGTGTTGACTTGTCTGGTCATTGAGAGGGAGGAGTCCAGGATGAAGCCTAGGTTGCGTGCGTGGTCAGTTGGCTTGGGAGTGGTGCCCAGGGCGGGGGGCCACCAGGAGTCGTCCCAGGTGGAGGGCGATGGTCCCAGGATGAGGACTTCCGTCTTGTCTGAGTTCAGTTTCAGGCGTCTGTTCTTCATCCATTCGGCGACGCCTTTCATCCCTTCGTGTAGGCTAGTTCTGGCGGTGGCGGGGTCTCTAATGAGGGAGAGGATCAGTTGGGTGTCGTCGGCGAAGGAGATGATGTTGAGGTTGTGTTGGCGTGCGATGGCTGCAAGAGGTCTCATGTAGACTTTGAAGAGCGTGGGCTGAGTGATGATCCTTGCGGTACGCCGCAGATGACTTCGGTGGCCTCTGATCTGAACGGGGGGAGGCGGACTCTCTGAGTTCTTCCGGCGAGGAAGGAGATGATCCACTCCAGTGCCTTCTCTTGGATACCGATGTTGCTGAGGCGTTGAACTAGGGTGCGCTGCAGAGAGGTCCAGGAGGATGAGGGCCGCTGCTTCCCCATTGTCGAGCAGGGTTCTGATGTCGTCGGTGGCTGAGATGAGGGCGGTCTCGGTGCTGTGGTCGGACTGCGAGGGGTCGAGGGATCCATTCGTCTCGAGGAAGGTGGCAAGCTGTCTGTTGACGGTTTTCTCGATGACTTTAGCAGGAAAAGGGAGGAGCAAGATGGGGCAAAAGTTCTTGAGGTCGGTGGGGTCCGCTGTTGGTTTCTTCAGTAGGGCGCTGAGCTCGGCATGCTTCTAGCTCTCCGGGAAGGTGGCAGTGTTGAAGGAGGTGTTGATGATGTTCCAGAGTTGGGGTGCGAAGGTGGAGTCGGCCTTGTTGAAGACGTGGTGGGGGCAGGGGTCGGTTGGAGATCCGGAGTGGATGGTGTTCATCGTGCGGGCTGTGTCTTCGGTGATCACCGTGGTCCAGGTGCGGAGGGTGGTGGTGGGGGATGGTGTTTCGACCGTTGGGTGCGTGGATGGTGCGCTGAAGCTGTTGTGGATGTCGACGATCTTGCGGTGGAAGAACGAGGCGAGAGAGTCGCAGAGATCTTGTGAAGGAGTGATGTCGTTGTTGCCGGTGCTGAGGTTGGAGAACTCCTTGACGATGCTGAAGAGTTCCTTGCTGTTGTGGGCGTTTTTGTCCAGTCGTTCCTTCAGTGATTTCTTCTTGGTGGTGCGGATAAGCTGGTGGTGCTTGCGGGTGGCTTGTTTGAGGGCGGTCATGTTGTCTGTGGTCTGGTCGAGGAGCCAGGGTTTCTCGAGGGTGTGGCAGTTCTTCTTGGAGTCCTTGAGTTTGTCGGTGAACCAGGAGGCTTTCTTGCTTCTGGGTCTGCTGGGAGGGTTCTTCAGTGGTGAAAGGTCGTCGGCGCAGGCGGTCAGCCACTGCGTGAAGTTGCGGGCTGCTTCGTTGGGGTCCGTTGTGCTGGCTGGAGGGTTCTGGCTGAGGGAGGTGGTGAGCTGCTCCAGCTCCTGTGAGGTGGTCGGCTGTGATCTTGTTCCAGCTTCTGCGTGCAACCTTTTGCTGTTGGTGGTGGATTGTGGTCCTTTTGAAGCTGAAGTGGATGCAGCTGTGGTCCGTCCAGTGGAGTCCGGTGGAGTGGCTGAAGGTGATGCGCTTGCTGGATGAGAAGCCGGGATCAAGCGTGTGGCCGGCGTAGTGGGTGGGGGTGTTGACCAGTTGCTTGAGTCTGAGGTTGGCGAGGTTGTCAAGCAGGGCGGCGGTGTTGCGGTCCTTGTTGTTCTCCAGGTGGAAGTTGAGGTCCACTAGGAGGATGTAGTCAGCGGAGGGGAGGGCGTGCGGGCTGATGAAGTCCGAGAAGTCTTCGCTGAATTGTGTGCGTGGTCCCGGGGGTCTGTAGACGAGGGTGCCTCTAAGGGTCGTCTTTGGGTCGATGTGTATCTGGAAGTGGAGGTGCTCGGCGGCGGAGAAAGACAAAAGAGGACACAAATGTATGGTTATGGTTATAATTAGGATACGTCAAAACAGAAGCCCCACATTTTCTTGTTGGGGTGAGTTGGTGATCTGAGGAAGAAGCAATAGATTTATATTAGTCAGGTAGACTGTGGTGGATGAGAGCAGGCCTTACACCAGGAATTTACCCATGAGGAACGTTTTGGCCTCCTTCTTGAAACATGGTAGAGAAGGGATTTTTCGGATGTCATGTGCGAGAGAGTTCCACATTTTTGGTGCTGCTCCAGAGAACGCCCTATTGTAGGTTCTTTTTTCTGAAAACGGGCAGGTTGGAGCAGGAGGTTTCTAGTGGACCGGGAGTTCCTGCTTCCTCCAGCTATCACAACTTTCTGTGCCAGATAAGCATGGGATCTTGTATGTAATGCATGGCAGTTTCAGCTGTATTCTGCCCTCCAGTGGGAGCCAGTTTAGTACTTTCATATGTGAAGAGATCTGGTTGAATTTCCTAGTGACTGTGAGTAGTCTGATGACCACGTTGAGGCATGCTTATAGAGGTGCCAAGGAGATCTTGTGTAATCCAGCGAGGGTGGAACATCCATATTCCAGTCTTGAGATGACTAGTGCTTGGACTGCCATTTTTAAGAAAGGAGCATCGATGTAAGTTTTCAGCTTCCAAAGGTAGCTCAGGTGGAATCTGGCTGATTTAGACATTGAGTTAATATGAATATTGCATTCCAGCAAGGAACACTGGCTTGGGAGGCAGCTATCAGGCAGTTGATTGGTAGAGGGTCATTGAAGTTATTATCTGGGTTTAAGGTAGAGAGGATTTTATAGATGGAGTCTTCATCATAGTATTCAAAGTCGGTCCAGTGATCTTAGTTTTTAGGTGAGGCCAGTGAGGGTAGTAGGGAAAGGGGGGGGCAGGTCAGGAAGGGGTTAAGAGTAAGCGGCTGTACTGAGTTCGATTCCTAGTGCTGTTATTTTATCAGTGAAGAAGGAGGAGAATTCCTCCGAAGATATTAGAGACTTAGGGGATTCCAAAGGAAGTCATCCCCTGGATGAACGATAGCTCCCTCTAGCTTAACTCAGACAAGACTAAAGTCCTCATCCTGGGTTCATCCCCCTCGGCCTGGGATGACTCTTGGTGGCCCTCAGCGCTCAGAGTCCCCCCACTCCCATGGACCATGCACAAAACATCAGCATCATGCTGGACTCCGTGCTCTCATTGAACCACCAAATCAATGCTGTTTCGTCCTCCCCCTCGACTCAGTAGATACAGAGCAGGGCCTCGTTATCCTGAGCTAGGTCCAGGTGAGGTGAGGTCCAGTCCCCGGATGCCATCTGCATCACATGAAGCGGAGGATCTGTGGAAGTGGGTTGCATTGATTCCAACCTTTTCCTGGTGTTAAAACTTTTTCACTTTATTTCTTTTTCACTTGGTTTGTAGAGAGATTCATGCAGTAGCAAATATTAAGAACAGAGGTCCTGAAGAAAGCCTAGGGCACTCTTACCCTATTACAAAACAATACGGGATGGCAGTAAGGGATTTTTTGCTACACCACCTAACTATACACAGAAATTTGCGTAGATTTAAACACAAATGCTGCCCACCTCTCTGGTCCACTGCTGCAGGACCATATAAATATAAACAGACAACGAACTGTTGTATAGCTCCTATATATCCTTATATCGTGTTAAGTTAGCATAGGTACATTTGAGATTTAAACGCCATTTTTCCTTTCTTGCAACTTCTGCACACGACCCTTAATTGTTGACTTAGCTTTCAACCTAGTGGTTTGCCGTGGTGTATGTGAGAATAATATGTTATTGCTCTGATATCAGTTTTGTTTAATAAACCATGTCTGCACGGAGAGTGCTGAAGTTTCAGGAGCAACACGATATGGAATTGTTATGAGGTCTGATCTCCACGCCTTCATAGTCATAACACAAGTGCAGCCTTTGCCAACTTGGGCTTGAGGCGGGATTGATATTGCTTTGCAGGGGAATAGTTAACACACTTGATGCGGTGCACATGCAGAGAGAGCTGGTGTATGCTGATGTGATTCCTTCATGCTAGGGCACTAAGGTATGGGCCCGCCCTAAAACAACCCAAAGAGACCTTCTTAGCTAATAATATAATATATGTGTTAGGGAGGGTGAGATATAAGTGTTGTTGACTCTTATTCATTACAGCATGTTAACATGCTGTCACCATTTGCTTTTTATGTCTTAGTAACTATGCTGATAATTTTGCTACTGATAATAAGTATACTTGTATTATCTAAGATACTGCGCCTGAGAAGACGGCATTAGTAAATAAACATTTCAAATGCACATGTGTCTTCTTTACTCCATGTTCTGGTTTGTAATGATAATATAACGAAAGAGTGTTCATGAGTTCCACGTACCCTGAGGTACTGTAAGTTCATGTTCTGGTTTGTCTAAACATTGGGAGTTTGATATGTCCAATGAGACACTGTAGCTAGCTCGGTAAGGGGTGAGTTGGTTGCTAAGGTAAGTTTTGGGACACCCTAATTTGCCGAGGTTCCACTCCTCTGTGCACAGTTCTGTGTGAGAACAGAAACCCTGCGACATGGCGCCCAACGGTTTCGGTGGTCTTATATCATGACACTCGAGTAGTTTATCGTTCATACCTTAACCCCTTCACCTCCGTTTCCGGAAAGCGGGGTGTCGGTGAACCTTGCAACAGAACAAATAGAGAGGCAGCAATAGAAATAATTATACAATGCTTCAAAACATCAAAATGAGACACATGTCCTTTATTGATATGAAAAAAGTACTTTTTTAATTTGTTCTCTTGACACAAGATGTTAAAATAGACAGCCAATGTTCTTATTACAGGAAGATCAAAGACACAGCCAACACGTTTTGCACATTATGGGCTTCCTCAGGGCAATTCTTCAGGTTACCTCTAATATCGCTGGTTTCCTGACGAATAAATAGACAGACTTATTAGCCTATTAATAAAGGTATCCATTGCATTTAGCAACGAGACGGAAAAGAGGGGACGTAAAATGGACACATAGTAAATCCTATGAAGTTCTTTAACCAATGTAATTCTGTTTAAATATTTCTTATCTTTCACAGCTGATGATCAGCTCGGCACTGTGGGTGTATGCTATGATATGCAACACTCACGTAGATCATATATTTCTCAGAACGCCCCCATGTTGCCCTGAGTCTCTCGACTCACCAGTCTATCAGTCCGAATTTTGCACGAAATTCGGACTGATAGACTGGTGAGTTGCTGTGTCCATTTTACGTCCCCTCTTTTCCGTCTCGTTTCTAAATGCACTCTCACCCTATTGGCTGAAACATGTTGGCCTTAATAACTTAGCAGTTGTTTGTTAGTACTGTTCTTTGCACTGTTCTGTTTCTAGATTAGAGGGTGAGGTGACATCTCCAACACATTCTGTAATTTCTCCTCATGACTTTTAAATTTTAAATATCACTAACTTTTGTCTTGTTGCACTGCTCTTAATTCCCAAGTGGTCATGGACCCAAAGAATGTACAATCTGTCCCTCTTTCCTTTGGTGTTCCTATTCTGATTCCATTGAGCGGATCCATCTCTGGAAGTTTGTCTATATGAACAGGAGACATGTCATCCATATGGTTGGATAACCAGATGATAAGGTTGATCACACTGATAATTGATGGGAATCTAAGCTCTGCTCAATGATTTCCACCTTCAACGACATCCATTTTTCTTTGCTTTTCTATTTCTGTCTGTAGCAGCTTAAGGCACTTGGTGGATTTGTATCTAGTAGCCCCGCAGTTCACTTGGTTATTGCTTATGCTTAACTCAGACAAGACTAAAGTCCTCATCCTGGGTTCATCCCCCTCTGCCTGGGATGACTCTTGGTGGCCCACAGTGCTGAGAATCCCCGCACTCCCATGGACCATGCACAAAACCTCAGTATCATACTGGACTCCTTGCTCTCCTTTAACCACCAAATCAATGCCGTCTTGTCCTCGTTCTTCCACATGCTCTCCCTCCTTCATAAACTCTTTAAGTAGAATCCCACTGCATCCAGGAAAATGGCCACCAATGCACTCGTCAACAGCAGATTCAACTAAGACAATGCACTTTAGTCCGGCACCATCCAGAAACTACAAGGAAACTGCAGACCATCTGGAACGCCTCCGCCAGACTCATCATGAACATCCCACACTGGAACATCAAAAACCAAGCAAGAAAACTTCACTAGCTATAAGTCAATAAAAGAATCACGTTCAATCTTCTCACACATGCCTACACAACCTTCCACAATGCCAGACCTGGCTATCTTATCTACTGCCTCTCCTTTTAGACTCCCACTAGACATTTCCACTTCACCCAACTGGCCCTGGCCACTGTCCCACAGATCTGCAAGACCACAGCTGGTGGAAGATCATTCAGGAAAGACCTCAAGCGCTTCTACCAAACTGCAGACCCAGCCCCCACACCCAGTGCCTTGAGACCCTCACGTGTGAGTAGCCACGCTTTTAGATTGGAGTATGAATAGTAAATATCATCCATTTAGGGTCCAACACCTTATCTAAATTGGCATATATTAGAGTAGCGATGGTAAATGTCACCCCTTTAGTGTTCAACACCTTCCCCAAATTGGCAAGGATTAGAGTGGGAATAGTAAATGACATCTCTTTAGTGTCCAACACCTTCCCACATTTAGTATAGATTGGAGTAGTTTGAATAGTAAGTGTCCCCCCTTTAATAGCTAATACATTCCTCAAATTGTAATAGATTGGAGTGGGAGTAGTAAATATCTCCCCTTTGAAGTCCAACACATTTCCCAAATTTGAATACATTGTAGTGGGAAAAGTGCATTTCATCCATTTAGAATCCAACACCTTCCCTAAATTGGTTGTGATGGAGTAATATTAGTAAATGCCACCCCTTTAATATCTTATTCTTTTCTGAAAAATGTTTATGTTGGAGGTGGAATAGGTGATAGTATATATTAGAGTCAGAACAGTGGATATCACCCCTTTAGTGTAAATCATCTACCTCAAAATAGTTTAGATTGGATTTAGAATAGTAAATGTCACCCCTTTAGTGCCAAACACTTTCTTGGTTATGGTATAAATTGGAGCTGAAATAGAATATGTCAACCCTTTAGTGCTGAACATTTTCCCAGAATTGGTTTGGATTGGTATGAGAACAGTGAAAGTAACTCTTCCATGTCCAACGCTTTCTTTAAAATTGTTTATGATAGAGTGTGATTAGGCAGTTTAATTATTTTAATATGAAATACCTATTTAAAATTGGATTTCTATGTACTAGGAGTAGTTTCTAATTTAACTATTACTGTTGGTGATTAGACATATAATGAAAAAAGTAATTTATTGTAAATTTGAACAAAGACGTAATGTATAGTTTTACATTTTAAACATTTTTTTTATTCCAAATACATATTTATACATAGATAACAAAAAACCTTTCATGTATTTTCACAGTATGTATTACATAATTTCATATTTGTATGCTATTATTTAATTTATACTTTACAATACTTTAAACTCTTTTTTTATGTTTTTGCACTTCTTAATGTAGTTATTTGATATTTGGAACATATTTTCCTATTCATGTCTATGGAGGGATAATGTATTTTTCAGTCTTATGTAGCAGCCATTTTAATGTACTGCTACCTTATATTTTGTAGTTTATTTGTGTAATTTTTAATCTACTGTCCAAGGTGCAGGTAGTGGTAAGGTGCTGATGTTAGTTTGAACAGGTAAGTCCTTTACAAAGGTTTTCTTTAGGTCTGTGATGGTAGGAAGGATATGGGAGGAAAGTCTAGAGGTTAGTTATACCTCTGTTTGTGTTTTTATAAAGTTAGTTGTATTAATGTACTATTTTTTAACTAGTGTGTATTTTTATGTTACACTGTTTTAGTAATGTATAAATATTTTGTGTTATGTTACTTGTTTTATGAATATTAAGTGTAATATGTACTTACATTTGTGAATGTAATGTTTTTAGAGGGTGGATTTTCTATTTTTCTTTACAGTTTTTGTCCATGAACATGTCCTATATTCAATGCTAATTTGAGGTTTACATTTATATAGTATAGGTTGGTTTCTGCCTAATGTGTATTGGGAGGCATTGTGGCATCATTACATTGTGTTGCTTTGGTTCCCTGTGTCAATGTGCTGTCAGACATGATACCATGTTATGTTAAATTGAGGTTGGCGTTAGTATGTGTTCATTCTGTTGCTAGAATGGGCTTTTACTAATACATTGTAGTGGATAGCTATCTATGTGACAGAGGCATAGGCTAATATTTTTATTTCAAAGGAAAATTGACTGTTGGTAGCATGTTCCACACTTAAGGCCAATTGTTGCAGGTCTCCCTATGCTTTCATTGAAATGGTAGCCTTGTCTGGCTGTGTGAGTGTAAACTTTAAAATGGCTTGAATCATGGCCTGTTCAAAGATTATTTTTGGGGATAATAGTTGTTTGTTTTATATTTGATGTGGTTAAAAGTTCGTAGTTAATGATACTTTGCCTATTTGATAGTACGGCATACATAAAATGGATATTTGTGTTTGAAAAGTGGTGGGCAAAATGTGCGGAATTTGACAGAACTCTGCAGAGTCACATAACAACTCCGCTGGATTCTGCCGAGTTCTGACAGCGGGAATAATTTGGCACATCCTACTACTTGTACTGTGATTTGGCAGAGGGAGTGATTCCCACCCTAAAAAATCAATTTGAACAACACCACATGGTCCACAGAAGAGAGCAGCTAGTTACGTTGATTTTGCTGTGACTGGAGTAGGTTTTTTACTCAAGTGGAAGCCTTCTAACAATGAACGTCTGCTTCCATTGAAATAAATCTCGTTGGATGTCCTCCTAGAGACCAGGAGACATCATTTCTCATTTGCAAACCTACCATTTTAAAGCAGCTCGCTAGAAATAATTCCACCATGTGGCATTTGGCCACATTTGAATGAAATTCAATGTCACCCAAATTCCGCCAATTCCACTGGAAACTAAATACATAACCCCTTCCCCCATAGTTTTGTTACTCACCATCGTTTGAGAAGTCATCAGTGATGTTATCAGTGATGTCACTGACCATGGAATGCCTGATGTAATTAGTGACGTCATACGCAGTACATTGCAGGGGCGTAAGTTATAATTAGCTCAACTAACTGTAACGTCCCTCAAACCTATGGTATATTCTGTGAATTTCTAAGGTTTTTTTGAATGCTAATTCCTAACTATAATGCACCTGAAACCTATGTTTTTTCAGTGAATTTCAAAAGTGTTTTAAATGTTAAAATGTTGACCTTAATAACTTAGCAGTTGTTTGTTAGTACTGTTCTTTGCACTGTTCTGTTTTTAGATTAGAGGGTGAGGTGACATCTCCAACACATTCTGTAATTTCTCCTCATGACTTTTAAATTTTAAATATCACTAACTTTTGTCTTGTTGCACTGCTCTTAATTCCCAAGTGGTCATGGACCCAAAGAATGTACAATCTGTCCCTCTTTTCTTTGGTGTTCCTATTCTGATTCCATTGTGCGGATCCATCTCTGGAAGTTTGATTGGAAATCTTCCTGATAGAGAGAGGTAATGAGTTCCATAAAGAAGGAGCCAACACTTTGAAGGAATGTCCTCCAGTTCTGGCTCCACAAAAGCGAGGCACATGCATCAAATTATGGTACGCAGAGCGTAGAGCGAGGGATGGAACATAGTGGTAACTTAAATTATTGAGGGTTTTCGGGCCGTAGCCCATCGGAACTTTAAGAATAACACAGAGTGCTTTGAGCTAGTGGAGTTGACGCAACTGTACTGTACTTAGGTAGAGAAAGTAACATGCAAGCTGCTTTTTAAAATGTTGTTTTAGAACGACATAGATTCTTTACTCGTGTCCAAGGTTCTCGTGAACGTGTTGGGACATATGTTGCAGCTCTGAAAACTCTTTCACATACATGTGATTTTGGAGATTTATCTGAATCTCTTGTTAGAGATCAACTTGCTCGATGTACGAACAGTTCTAGGGTTCAAGAGAAGTTACTATCCAAAAACCCCACATTGAAAGAAGCTTTGGATATTGTAGAGGGTATGGAGAACACCTCTACATGAGTCAAAGAAATAAGAAAAAATAAAGAAGATGATAGTCACACTATTAGTGACAATAAAAAGAAAGTTCCTGACTCTGTACATATGTTAGAAGAAGATTAACTGTTTGGTGAGTGTCATGAAGAAATTGCTAAAGTCAGGGTTGGTTCTAAGAGCAAACCTATCCAAAAGACATTTTCCCTAAAAAACACCTTTGATAATCGCTCTTCTTCTTCCAAAGAGTCTAATTTCTCTAAAGAACGTGATTCTCGCCAACAACGTCCCATAAGTAACCAAAAAATGCGTTGTTTCAGGGGCGGGAGTTTTTCTCACACTTCAAATTTTCCTCATTGTTTCGCAAAGGACAGCATTTGTAATAACTGTGGTATCAAAGGACACTATGCACGCGTATGTAGGTCTGGTAAAAAGAAGGAAGTCAGTGAACCTACCTCTGATATTGTACGTACACTTGTAGTTTCCAATGTTAATGGTGCAATGGTTGACACAGAACATATTTTCATGCCATTCTGTGAAGTAAGATTTGACAAATTTGTTTTTAAACTTATGGCAGACTTTGGGTCTCCTTTTACTTTAATTGGAAATAAGATTTGGGATGAAGTGGTTGGTCCGGAAAATGTTCAACTATTACCTCCTGATATCTCTCCTCTTAGTTATAATAAGTCAAACATAGAGATTTTGGGATACACTGTAGCCAACATTTCCTTCAGTGGTAAGAGTATTTCTGGAAAGGTTTATGTAGCCGTCAGAGGAGACAATCTTCTTGGATGGCACTCAGCTGGATAGAATCCTTCCTCACCGGACGCACGTTCCAGGTATGGGACGGCAATTACCACTCATCCACCCTCCCCCTCACAAGCGGGGTCCCTCAGGGATCTTCCCTGAGCCCGACGCTTTTTAATGCATATATGGCCCCTCTTGAAGACGTGGTGACACCATTTGACATAAAAATGGTAAGCTACGCTGATGACACTCAACTGGTCGTCTCCTTATCCCAACTAGTCGACCACCCAGAGAACCTGGCCAACTGTCTCACACAAATCCACAGCTGGATGAGTGATTCATCATTAAAATTAAATGGGTCTAAGACGGAAGTGATGCTCCTGGGAAAACAATGGGCGACCATCCCCCCAACAGTCTGGCCTGACGTGTACGGAGAAATCCCTTCTCCGAAGCGTGAAATCAAAACCCTTGGAGTGTGGCTAGAACCTGAGCTCACCATGAAGACGCAAGCGGACAAAACTGCGGGTACCTGTTTTGGGCTCATGCGTACTACCCGTAAGATTCTCCCCTTATTACCACCTGCTTCCAGGAAACTCCTTATCCAGGGACTAGTATTGTCCCGTCTGGATTATAGCAATATGGTCTACCTGGGAGCCCCAGAGGCCACTTTGACGAGACTGCAGCGGACACAGAACGCTGCGGCACGTCTGCTCATGAACCTTCCCTCGAGAGTGTCAGCAAAACCAGCCCTCAAGGCCCTGCACTGGCTCCCTGTGCGCCAAAGGGTGGAATTCAAAGCCATGTGCACGACACACAAACTAATCAACGGATCTGGCCCTGCGATCCTCAGCAGCTTGGTCACCCCCTACAAAGCATCCAGATCCCTCCGTTCGGAGAATGAGCACTTAGCCAACATCCCCAAATTCAAAAGGACACGCACAGGAGGACGACGATTCTCGGTTCAAGCGGCCATGGGATGGAACTCCCTCCCACGCACCCTCAGACTGGAATCCAGTTATCTGGTTTTGCGCAAAAAACTGAAAACGCACCTATTCCCGAAATAAATGTCCCTCCTCCCTTCCCTTCCCTCAATGGATATCAGCCTTTTTACAGCGCGGGGATGCCCTTGGGTCACCAGGCGCTATACAAATCGCTAAATAAATAAAATAAAAATGGCGACATCAGCATGATTTAGGGATTATTCTTAATCCCGGAGCAGAAGATCTAAAAAATCAAGTCATGCTGATGGAAGAATTTCTTTCCAATTCTTTTCTTCCTCAAGTAGATTTTGTGTGTGGGTCAGACAAATTGTCAGGGGGTCCCCTGCTCGGCACACGCTGAGCTAACTGCCTCTTCGTCTTCCCCACAGACCGGCAGCTACGGGCCCTTTAAGGATGGCCTGGCCTTGCATTTCCCCGGACCACCTGACTTTGTTGGCCTATCAGAGCCGGCCTCGCGGCTTAAGGAGGAGGATCCGGAAGACGCCAGCGCTCGTGAGCCTCGGAGAATCACGTCGTGGGAATCCGACGTGCAGCGCCAGGAGGAACAAGCCGACCAGGAAAAGGAAGGACCGTGTTTGCCCGGACCCGAAGACGACGCGGAGGAGCCCCTTCTGAGCGACAGCGGAGACGTGAGCCTGACGGAAGGTGCAGCGGAAGCAAGGAAGCCAGGAGGCCAACGGTTCCGTGTTCCGCCCAGCCACGCGAAGGAGGACGCGTGGCTTCTCCAGGTGCGTGGGCGTTTGCATGCACTATTCCAGTTTAAGAGGGGAGGGACCGGGTAGGCAGCGAGGCACTGTCTGGGCACTGTAGTCTTCCTGCGCACACACTCACGGGTCGATATATTCAATAGCCTTGCTTGAGCGGTGGTGGTTACCTATTCCCTCACTCCCTGCCCTGACAATAGTTTTAGAAACAGGACAGTCTACTAAAGCCCGTTGTTCTTTTCTTTTCTTGCATACGCTGGAGTCCGGCTACTTCCACCCAGGGGATAAGAAACCGAAGACCTAGGATCCTGGACTCTGCCTGTTATTGTAAACTTCAGTCCTATGTTAACGCTGAATAAATAGTTGAACTGTCGCCCCAGTATTGGCTCCTTCCTTCTTGCACCCTCAAAGGTGACAAGTGGCGAGCCAGATAGGAGTATCCGTCTGATAGAAGATGGAGGCCGTGTTAACCCAGATGAGCGAAGGACATGCCAAATTAGAATGGGCGATTGGACAAACAAACGAGCAGGCTGAAAATGACAGAGCCTCCTTCACTGCTGCTATGCAACAGCAGTCCGAACATTTAACCAAACTAGCTGAAGGTCAAACTCAATTGTTGGCTGTTCTGGGTCAAGGCAGAGTAGCAGCCCCTCCTGGAGCAGTAGTACCCTTACAGAAGTACGTCGCGGGAGACGACCCTGTATCTTTTTTTCTCAATTTCGAAAGGGCGGCTAGAGCCAGCGCATGGCCAGGGGAGAGATGGCCCTTTTATCTGGCACCTCTCCTTACGGGGGAGGCCCAGGCCGCCTATCAATTGGCCAATAAGGATGGGACAGCCACCTATGGACATGTGAAACAGATAGTCCTGGATAGGCTGGGGGTTGATGATGAGACACACAGAATACGCTTCCGGCAAGAAAGAGGAACCCCAACGGACGCTCCTAAGACTCTGTTCTACAAACTGAAAGACGCAGCGGATAGGTGGTTAAAGCCACAAGAGGGGAACATGGACAATGTCATGAACAAAATATACTTAAAACAGTTTCTGGAGGCCCTGCCCTTTGGCACACAGTGGTGGCTCCGACAACATGCAGGGTTGACATTAGATCATGCCATCGAAATGGCCAACTCATATGCCCGAGCTCAAACTCGGCCTACTTACAAAGAACCCGAGAAGCCCATCCTGTCTAAAAACCTCCCAAAGCCTGACAAGAAACCCTTCAAGCCTCAAAGCGAACCACCGTCGTTTAAGCCTAGGCCTCCAAAGCTTGAGCCCCCTGTTATGACCAGTCCGCAGTGTTATGAATGCGGCGAATGGGGTCATATAGCGAGGTTCTGCCGCAAAAAGAAAGAAAAAGAAGAAGAGCCCATGGAGGTGGGATACGTGCCGCGTGCTATAATGTATGCCCAGGAGACAGGACCAGCTTTCTACGTAAGTGTCCTAGTGGACAATAAGAAAACCCGTGCTTTACTGGACTCTGGGTGCCGCCATTCAGTGGTTAAACAAAGCACCCTGTCCCCTTCTTCTATACTTTTGGACCGTATAGTTCGCATCAAATGTGTGCATGGGGATATACGTACCTAACCTCTAGCCCAGGTCACTCTAAAAACTGAAAAGGGAACCCAAGTACAGTGCGAGTTAGGGGTACTCCCTGTATTGCCCGAACCACTTATCATTGGGACTGATAATAAATGGTTCTCCACTCTCATGGCTGAAGTCCTAGACAAGCAGGGTCATCATGGGGTCCGGGAGGGTCTGTTACTAGAAGAACCCTGGGCCACTGATTCCAACTTTAGGGCGGCCCAACTGAACGACGCGTCTCTAACAACCGCTTGGCAGAATGCACAGAAGAACAAAGGGGTACAACAACTCCCGTATCCCTGTTTTGTAGAACAAAACGGACTCCTTTATAGAATAGGACAGGACCAGGCCACTCCCCAGTTAATAGTGGCAACTATGTTCATGGAACAAGTGATGTTTTACGCTCACGCCCACCTTCTCGCTGGTCATTCTGGTGCAGAAAAGACCACCAATTCCATCACAGAACAATTCTATTGGCCTGGGGTGTACGCTCAAGTAAAGAAGTACTGTCAGGAGTGCCAAATATGCCAAAAAAGGAATCCCTACATTCCTCCTAAAGTTCCTCTAGTCCCTCTTCCAATCATAGGGACTCCGTTTGAAAGAATAGGAGTAGACATAGTGGGTCCTTTGCCTAAATCACACCGGGGGTACCAACACGTAATGGTGGTAGTTGACTACGCGACGCGTTATCCCGAGGCATTTCCCTTGAGGGCGGCTACGACCGGCGCCATTTCCCAGAAACTGGTTGAGTTGTTCACCAGAATGGGATTTCCCAAAGACATAGTTATAGATCAAGGGACGCCGTTCGTCTCTCGTCTTATGAAACAAGTATGTGGTTTATTGAACATAAAACACCTTCGCACTTCTGTATATCACCCACAAACCGATGGTCTGGTCGAACGCTATAATGGGTTGATAAAGACCACTCTAAAAAAACTATTGTCGGGCGACGGGAAACAGTGGGATCAGCTACTTCCGTTGGCCCTTTATGTGCTACGAAGTCAGTACCAAAGCAGTCTCGGGACTTCCCCCTTTGAGCTATTGTTCGGACGGAAGCCCCGTACACTGTTAGAGATAACCAAAGACAGCTGGGAGAGGACAGGGTCCAAGGACGCTGAAGAGCTCTTGGACTACTCACAGCAGTTGAAGTCCAGGTTGCACAAATTGAGGACCTTGTCCTATGATACACTGGAAAAAGCACAAGGGAAGCAAAAGACCTTTTACGACAAGGGCAAGAAGTGGAGAGAGCTGAACCTAGGCGACTGGGCTCTGGTTCTTCTGCCCACGTCTACCCATAAACTACGCAAGGAGTGGCAGGGCCCTTTTCAGGTAGTAAAGAAGATAGGAAGAACCACCTATGGCCTGCGACTATCTCCTTCCCGAACGCAAATCTACCATATCAACATACTTAAAAAGTGGTTGGGTCCCCCGCCCAACTCCCCCGCCTCTGTATCCCTAGCCACGTCCTCTGCCCATACCATCGCCCAGTCGGTCATGAGTCCCGAGCTTCTAGAACCCCAAAAGAAGGAATTGAGAGACCTGTTATTAAAACACCAGTCCATATTCTCAGATCAACCAGGGCGTACTCCGCTAGTGGAACACCATATCCCAACCCTTCCAGGGGTGACTATTAAACAGAAACCCTATAGAATCCCCGAAGCCAGACGGGCTTTCATAAAGGAGGAGAAAATGTTGGAGGCGGGGATCATTGTTCCCTCCACAAGCAACTGGTCTTCTCCGGTGGTCCTGGTGCCGAAACCCGATGGCAGTAAGAGATTCTGTATCGACTTTCGAGCAGTAAACAAAGTGTCTAAACAAGACGGTTATCCCCTACCCAGAGTAGATGAAATGGTAGAGCGCCTTGGTGAGGCTCGATTCATAACAACTATTGACCTCACCAAAGGATATTGGCAGGTGCCCCTGTCCCCACAAGATCAGGAAAAAACGGCCTTCATAACACCCGACGGCCTGTTTCATTTCACTGTCCTACCCTTTGGCCTCCATGGGGCCCCTGCTACCTTCCAACGTCTCATGGACACAGTACTAGCCCCTTACCGACAGTTTTCCGCGGCCTACCTGGACGATATTGTCATTCACAGTCCAGATTGGCAAACCCATTTACGACATCTGGGGTTGATTCTAGAGGCCTTGGAAAAAGCGGGTCTGCACATAAACTCCAGAAAATCACGGTTCGCCTTTCCACAGGTCAAATATCTGGGTTATGTTCTTGGTAACGGTCAACTGTATCCACAACAAGAGAAAGTCAAAGCCATTCAGGGTCAGCACTTCCCTACAAACCGTAGAGATCTCAGGGCCTTTTTGGGGTTGGTGGGATATTACAGGCGCTTTATCCCTCACTTTGCCTCTATCTCAGCTCCCTTGACAGACCTCCTAAAGAAAACAGCCACTTCTTCTCAGTTTAAACAACCCTCTCCTCAAGTAAAGGATGCTTTCCAGGCCCTGAAAGATGTCCTGTCGTCTTCCCCTGTACTCATTACTCCTGATTTTGAGAAACCTTTCTTTTTACAAACGGACGCATCAGGGGTTGGGTTGGGGGCTGTGCTCTCGCAACACGACACGGAGGGGAGAGAAAGGCCCGTCTTATACTTGAGTAGGAAGCTTTTTCCTAGGGAGGCGGCTTATCCCACGATTGAGAAAGAGTGCTTGGCGGTGAAATGGAGCATTGAGAAGCTCCGCTATTACTTGGATGGCCGACACTTTACCCTATTCACGGACCATGCACCCTTACAGTGGCTCCAAAGGAATAAAGGGCGTAACGATCGTATTCTTCGTTGGTTCTTGTCCCTCCAACCTTATGATTTTGATGTCTGCCACCGGAAGGGTTCTGAACAGACCAATGCTGACTATTTGTCTCGTTATCCACTTTCCCCCGAACGGGAAAAGTCTGGGGGGGGGATGTGTCAGGGGGTCCCCTGCTCGGCACAGGCTGAGCTAACTGCCTCTTCGTCTTCCCCACAGACCGGCAGCTACGGGCCCTTTAAGGATGGCCTGGCCTTGCATTTCCCCGGACCACCTGACTTTGTTGGCCTATCAGAGCCGGCCTCGCGGCTTAAGGAGGAGGATCCGGAAGACGCCAGCGCTCGTGAGCCTCGGAGAATCACGTCGTGGGAATCCGACGTGCAGCGCCAGGAGGAACAAGCCGACCAGGACAAGGAAGGACCGTGTTTGCCCGGACCCGAAGACGACGCGGAGGAGCCCCTTCTGAGCGACAGCGGAGACGTGAGCCTGACGGAAGGTGCAGCGGAAGCAAGGAAGCCAGGAGGCCAACGGTTCCGTGTTCCGCCCAGCCACGCGAAGGAGGACGCGTGGCTTCTCCAGGTGCGTGGGCGTTTGCGTGCACTATTCCAGTTTAAGAGGGGAGGGACCGGGTAGGCAGCGAGGCACTGTCTGGGCACTGTAGTCTTCCTGCGCACACACTCACGGGTCGATATATTCAATAGCCTTGCTTGAGCGGTGGTGGTTACCTGTTCCCTCACTCCCTGCCCTGACTATAGTTTTAGAAACAGGACAGTCTACTAAAGCCCGTTGTTCTTTTCTTTTCTTGCATACGCTGGAGTCCGGCTACTTCCACCCAGGGGATAAGAAACCGAAGACCTAGGATCCTGGACTCTGCCTGTTATTGTAAACTTCAGTCCTATGTTAACGCTGAATAAATAGTTGAACTGTCGCCCCAGTATTGGCTCCTTCCTTCTTGCACCCTCAAAGGTGACACAAATACTTTGCTGATTATCCAAAAGTCTTTTCTGACAATTTGGGGTGTCTAAAGGGATTTGAACACAAAATCATCCTTAAAAAATCTGCCAAACCATGTGTACACAAAGTCAGGAAAGTAACTAACATGATGCTTGAACCACTTAGGCATGAGATTGAAAAATTATTAAATTTAGGAGTGATCGAAGACATTGAATCATCTGAGTGGTTAAGTCCAGTGGTTCTAGCACCCAAAGATGGTGGGAAATCGATTAGGATGTGTGTGGATCTTCGCGGATTGAATGAGTGGATCTGGGTAGATCGACAACCATTGCCCAACATAGCTGAGAGTATTAGTATTTTGAAGGGTGCAAAGATATTCAGTGTTCTTGATCTCTCTTCAGCTTACCACCAAGTTGTTCTACACAAAGATTGCAGGCATTTAACATCTTTTGTTACACCTTTGGGTGCTTATCAATTTCTGAGAATGCCATTTGGTTTAGCTTCGGCAGCCGCGTGTTTTCAAAGAGTGATGAAGATGGTTTTGGGCAGTCTTTCCAATGTAATCTTCTTTCAAGACGATATTTTGATTCATGGTGTGGATATGTGTGAACATGACAAAGTGTTAAGATCTGTCTTAGATAAGTTAAATGAGAGTGGACTTACAGTGAAGAAGGAAAAATGTCGTATTGGTTTACAATCAGTCACATATTTGGGAAATGTTATTTCTGGGAGTGGAATTCAACCCAAATTAGAGTTAGCTAAGAGCATTGTTAAGGCACCAACTCCAGTTGATAAAGATCAAGTCAAGTAATTTTTAGGAATGGCGGAATTTTATTCCAAGTTTGTTAGAAGTTTTGCCAGTCTTGTTGAGCCCATTAGATCTCTTTTAAAAAAGGGTGTACATTTTTCTTGGTCTGGTGATTGCGAGAAAGCCTTTGAATTGGTTAAAAAAGAGATAGGTGAAATGTCAACTCTAGGTCATGTCATCAGTAATGTCATTTGGCGTGTTTCCAAGAGGGCCCACTATGTGCCAAAGCAACCTCCTCAGCTGTTGCAGGCTGTGATTCACAGATTTTTGACTCCCAATACAGACCTCCTGCCATGTGGCGATGACTTGAGTTCCACTAAGTTAGTACCACCAGAGGTGAGCGGGTGTGCAGCCAGCGATGATGCGTGGCCTCGATACACTACCTTTCCACCACCGATGTGTCTCCAACTATGTGCCGGGACATACTGCAGCCCTCAAGCACACTTATCTGAAACATGTATTTATTTATTTAGTATTTTATAGAGCGAGAACCAGACCCGTGAGGGTATCAGAGCGCTTTACAGCGGTATCGGGTGGGATAACAGGACAAAGGGGGATGAGAGCAGAAGGGATAGGGAATAGGGAACAAATAGAGAGATACAGTACATGGCAAGGCATAAACTCATAATATCTGACTACCTTTTGAGATAGGAACAAAATGATACAATAAACTAGAAAAGCAGTCTTAGCACCCTGGAGGAATGTTTGGAAGTGCCGGGTGGGTAACATAAGGAGACGGGGCTACATTTTTCCAGCACGTTAGCGAGGAGAGGGATGTTTGAGATAGGTCTGCTGTTGTCAGGATTTAGAGTCAGGAATCGATCCCTGTAGGAGGGAGGAGTTGATTATCGTCGTCCAAGAGAGGATGATAGCCTGATAGGCAGCGACAAGGCAGTTTGACGGGAGAAGCTCATTGAAGTGTTGTTGGGGCTAAAAGAGGAAAGGATTTTTGAGACCAATTGTACATCATAGACTTTGAAGTTGGACCATAACGCTTGGTTTTTGAGGGAGGTCTGGGAGGGCAGCGCGAAATGTGGTGGACGAACCAGAGGGGTTTGGGAATAGGTAGCAGACATGAGTTCCTTACCTACGGCAGAGATGTTATCACAGAAGAAGGAGGAGAATTGCTCACATGGGATTGGAGATATAGGGGTTTCTTTGGAAGATTTAGCTAGTTTGTTAGATTGGTGTTTGACCAACTCGAATAATTTGCAAGGTCTATTCTTAGCCTTATCTAGTTCTGTTCTGAAGTATTTATGTCATAGGTGATTCTGGCTTGCCAGAGAAGTTTAAGATGGTCGGCGGTAGGGTGCTTTTTCCAGTTCCGATCTGTTTGCAGGAGGGACCGCCTCTCATTGTTAATGGATCCGTTGAGCCAGGGGTTCCTATCTTTGATCTGTGTTCTTTTCAGTTTTAACGGAGCAAGGTCATCGATTATATTGGCTATCGTTGTGGAATAGTGTTCAGTGAGGTTCTCAACCGTGGCGATATGGGTGGAGGTTGGATGCACAGCGGCCAGCCAGTTTCTTTTGGTCAAGGTTCTTGGTGTCTCTGATCCATCTTTTGGGGATCACTGGTTGTGGTGTCCATGTCTTGTGAGTGCCAGGCAGACAGAAGGTGATAGCGTGGTGGTCAGACCAGTCACAAGGATCTATGGAGGTAAGTTTGACCACAGATTCCTTAGAGATGATCCAGTCTAGAATGGCACCTTTTGAGTGGGTAGGGAGGAAGCAGTCTTGGGTAAGGGATTGGTCATCCAAGAAGACTCTGATGAGATTGACCTGTGGGTCCTTGGGGTCATCCCAGTGCAAGTTGAAGTCGCCAATAAAAATGTCATTGGAGTTATGGGAGGCCTTGGCTTTGATGATTTCCATGAGGTAGTCTGTGAAAGTGTCATTCTTGCCTGGGGGGTGGTAAAAGATATGCAGTCTGCACTGAAGGGTGGAGTTGTTGCAGACGGGGAGGGCAAGATATTCACAGGAATCCAAAGGTTCGGCTAGAAGTTCAGTGATAAGGAGGTTAGAATGGTAGATGCAGGCAATGCCACCCCCTTTTTTTGTGATTGTCTGTCCATCTTTACGATGTATTAGTTGGGCGGGACTAGAAGGTATAGGCAGGGCAAAGCCGAATAATTAAGCCAGGATTCCGTCAGGATTGCTTCGTCCGTGTTTAGGTTGAGGATGAGATTGGCGACATCAGCTGCATGCTTTATCACAGAGCGGCAGTTGATAAGGAGACCGGATAAAGGGGGGGGGGCGGTATGTGTGTCGTGACTAGGGGCGGAGGTTGGGACTAGCGCTAGGTTACTTTTGAGTATCCCTCTGTTGCAGAGAGTAGCTCATCTATAGGGACTGAATGCAACCGTGCGTAGAGGTGTTTCTGTCTTCGAGTCAGAGGAGCATGAGGATTTATAGCTAAAGAGGAGGTCGGCAATTTTGTCCTCCGGAGTTCCAGAGGGCTGGTCATAGCAGGGGGTGGTTTGTAGGTTAGGAGGAGGGCCTGTACTTCTTCCTCTGTGAAGTAGCAGGGCTGCCTGTGAGGGCGCAGCTATCTCAGGGATAGTGGGAATGCATGGAGAGGGGGCTCAGAGTAGGAAGTGGGGGGGGAAGTTCTGTGAGAGCCTGATATGCGGGAGAGTGAGCTCGATGAGGTGCAGGAGGTTTTTGAGGTCTGTGAAGGACTTGTGAATGCTCAAGGTTAATTCAGTAGCTTTGCGATGGAGAGTATCCACATCCCTAAAGAGGGGTGCTCTTGCGGGCATGGAGCCAACGGTATGGGGATGGACCTGGTGCTGAGTATAGTATGCTTAGTAGAGTGGCTAAGACAACCAGAGTCATGAGTTTCAGTATTCCCACGATAGGAAGGATTTGCAGTAGATGGTTTAGGGAGGCCACTCATGGCTTGCGTTGTTGGCCTGGTAGACAGGCTAGGATGTCTAGAGGGCTGGGCTAAGGGAGGGTGTCAGGATCCATAGGAGAGGGATGGGAATATAGGTTGGAGGTCGGGGTGAGGGCTCGATACAGTTGGTAGGCGCTGGATGCATAGTCGGGGGCTTTGACGGCCTGTTTTGGGAGCTCTGTCGTGAGTGGTTGATGGGAGAGCAAGTTCCCTTGGATGTTTTAGCGTGGGAATGTGCAGGGGGAACGTGGCTGAAGGGGGGTTGTGTACATGTTTTGGAGAGGGAAGAGATCCGCAAATTGGTTGAGGTCTTTTGGTGGAGCTTGTATCAGGATGATGCCGCTTTTATATAAGGTAATGGTGAGGTCAGCACGCAGGTTTGCGGATGGTGCAATCATGAGCTTTCTGCCATGAGGAATATTCCTAGTATTATGCATGTTGAGGACCTTCGAGAGTGCGTTGCACCAGACGGATGTTCTCCTGGAGTAGAAGATAAGGTCATTGATGATTGAGCCCTTGTCCACGCTGGATCGATGGTCAGATACAAGAGTCTTAGGGTGCCTTTTTAGGATTGCTGAATTCTGCGGCACAGGCCCCCAGCGCATCCTGTTGCACCGCGCCGAGGAGTCATGTCTGTACAGCCAACGGCCTTTGGCATACACGCTGCCCAGCCGAACGCACAATTAAAAGCGAGTCAGGATGGTGTATCGAGGCCACGTATCATCGCAGGCTGCACACCCGCTCAGGTCTGATGGCACTAACTCAGTGGAACTCAAGTCCTTGCCATGTGGCAGGAGGCCCAAGCCGGGCAAAGTGCCTCGGCTGCCACCAACTCTGTGTACTTCAAGTCATGGGAGAGAATGGAAATGGCCTCCAGCACACACTGTGATGGCCCTTTTTATTGGCAGGGTCACATGTTCTGTGATGCCTGTGCTGCATGGGTGCGGTGTGTGTATAACCCAGCGGTGAGGGAGTGGGTGTGGCATGCTGACAACTAGACCTGTGATCTGCAGATCACTACTGGAAATACCTGGGACATGTAGCGTTGTCATTCCTCCCTGTAAGTGTAAGTGGAGTAGGCTGGCCTGGCGTATGCCAGTCCTGTGTGAGGCTACGAGCAATGACTCCGGAGCTCTGGGCGTGGTTCCGTCCCGGGCTGTATGAGGAATCAACTGATGCTGGTGTCTTTGTTTTACTGTTGATGTTATACAGGCCGCAACGCCAATAGTTCACCCTGTGGCCCAAGTCCCACAGCATGGCCAACATGTAAGGTAGGAGGAATCACTGAACCTACATTCATCCATACTTCAACACATGAAAGATCATGCATATGACATATCTGTGTGGATATAAATGTTTATTCCACATTCAGTGGAGTGATGCAACTGTAGCAATATAGAGCCATGCAAAGCCTAAATTTAATTTTTAGGCACATGGAGGGCATCTAATTATAGCCAAGCTTCTGCTCGGGGGTTAGGCTCTGCCAACATATGTACTCATCCAATTACTCCTCCAATCCCCAAGCACTTATAAATTCACTATGCACTCTCCTTGCAGTACTCTAATGATCCAGTCTCTACCTATGTACTTATACAATGACCCAGACAAAGTTTCATAATTGAAGTTTTCCCCACTGCCACCAGAGTTATCATAGTTGCATGCGTTGTCCAAAGCACAATGTATTGTGGTAGGGCCAAGGTGCATAATGCATACATAATGAACACACAGACACAGTTAGACAGATAGTGGAACTGGGTAGGGGCACGTGCGCTCAGCCCCTTTTTATTACAAGGGTCACATGTATAGTGACGTCTGTGCTGGATGCGTGTGGGGTGAGTGTTAGCCAGCCTTCAGGGAATGGTTAGTGCTGGCAACAGGTACAACAGTAATCATAAAGGGTCAATGAGTTGTGGTGCACCGAGGAAGGGGCATCAGAAGCATTCAGCATATGCGCAGCCAGCTATGATGCGAGGTCCAAGAGGGCCGCACTGGTAGTAATGTCTGTTGCCTACTGGACTGCATCATCTGCAATTGCAAGTCAATCAATCAATCAATCAATCATGCCATTTGTATAGTGCACTACTCACCCGGGAGGGTCTCAAGGCACTTGGGGGGAGGGGTATGCTACTGTTCGAACAGCCAGGTCTTGAGTTGTTTCCTGAAGGCGAGATGGTCCTGGGTCAGCCGAAGGTGGATGGGGAGGGAGTTCCAAGTCTTGGCAGCCAGGTAAGAGAAGGATCTTCCTCCGGCGGTGGCTCTTCGGATGCGTGGTACGGCTGCGAGGGCGAGGCTGGTGGACCGTAGCTGGCGGGTGGGCGTGTAGAAGGTCAGGCGGTCGTTGAGGTACTTGGGGCCCAGGTCGTGGAGAGACTTGTGTGCGTGGGTGAGGAGCCGGAACATGATCCTCTTGTCGACGGGGAGCCAGTGCAGGTTCCTCAGGTGGCTGGAGATGTGGCTGCGTCGTGGGACATCCAGGATGAGTCGGGCGGAGGTGTTCTGGATGCGCTGGAGTCTTTTCCGTAGCTTGGCTGTGGTTCCGGCGTAGAGGGCGTTTCCCTAGTCCAGTTGGCTGGTGACGAGTGCCTGGGTGACAGTCTTCCTGGTCTCGGTCGGGATCCAGCGGAAGATCTTGCGAAGCATACGCAGGGTGTTGAAGCACGATGAGGAGACGGCGTTGACTTGTCTGGTCATCGAGAGGGAGGGGTCAATCTGAATTGTGAGCCCTGCTGTCCGCAGTGTCGGTCGAAGGCAGTAGTCAGCACAGACATCGAGGAATGCTTTTTGTCACTTCCTCTTGACAAAATCCGAGGACATAGAGTACACTTCTCTTTGCATTTAACAAATCAAGACTAAATACAAATTGTGAGCTCTGATGACCACAGTGTAGACATATGGAACAAAAGATTAAATATGTAAGGACTACATAGTCGAAATATGCAGTTTTTAGGGACATTATAGTTAGTTGCCTACTGGATTCTGAATTAATGAATCAAGACAGAATTTGAATTGTGAGCCCTGCTGATCATGTGTAGGCCAGAGGCAGTGGTCAGCAAAGGCCCACAGCCATGTGCCATTGATTTCAGCTGCACAGAGTGGGAGCCTTTGGTCTTCTTAACAGATTATAGTCTCTCACACAATTTGCATCGGTACTAATCTTGAATTGTGAGCCCTGCTGACCGCAGTGTAGGCCGGAGACAGCCATCAGGAGGGACCCACAGCCACGTGACATTGACTTGAACTGCGTACAGTTAATGGCACCTGAAGCACTCACCGTGTGCACAGCCAGTGATGATATGTGGTCCAGATAGGCTGCACTGGTAGCAATGTCTGTTGCCTACTGCACTGTGTCATCTGCAATCGTGACTCTATCTGAATTGGGAGCCCTACTGTCCGGGTTAATAGGGGGTGTGTGTAAAGGAGACTGGTGGTAAGGTCGGATGCCTCATGGCAGGGTGAGAGCCGCCGCTCTGACAGACATGTTTGCCTTCCCAGAAGTGAACCACACCCAGAGCCCCGGCCTAATTATTCACACTCCTATGCTGGAGTTCCATATATTGGACCAGTCCACTCCGCTTCTGCTTCCGCTTACAAGGAAGGAAGACACAGTTACATGACCAAGATCTTCCCCACTGCCTGAGGTAACATGGTTGCATCCACTGTCCACAACACTACAAGCACCAGCAGTATATGTACACTTGGAGAGGTCTGTGTTCTGCATAGTGAGGTCCGTCCAGCACATCATTGCTACACTTGGCATTGTGTGCATTGTTATGGATGGGTGACTTGCCTCCTTCACAGAAACTTGGTTGCCAGATCTCCCAACATTCAGATATTGTTTCGCTGAGGAGCCATGCCATTTTGTCCTGTTCTGCACTGCCTCAATGGTAGTTGGGGGTGGTCCAAGGGGAGGTCCTGGGGGTGGTGGTGGTGGGTGTTGTTCCCTTCTTGGGTGTCCGAGATTCTTGTTCAGTAGTTTTATCACATGTGTTGGTCTTCAGATGTGGCTCTGTGGTGGGCTACCTTTCATATTGTAGGTAGTCATCCTGCTTTACACCAGTAAAAGGCAGATGTTAAATTCTTACTGTTAACACAGCTTTTCGCCTGTTTTTGGATCGCATCGCAGCTTTGGCCGGTGTTTGAAAATATCAGGAAGTGGTGTTTTTGTGTTATATTTGCACAGGAATGCCTTTTCTGCATTTAATTAGCATTAGTTGTCATGCTCATTTGGGGCGATTTGTTTTGCGGAAGCTATTGCTGGAAAACTGGCATTATTGGAAGTTTTCACCAGGTTGAGAATGGGATGATAATTGAAAATTCCTGAAAAAAACATAGGTTTAATAAAAATTATAATTAGAAATTAGCATTTAAAAAACCTTTGGAATTCATTAAAAAAACATAGTTTTCAGGGACGTTATAGTTAGAAATTAGCATTTAAACCAGTTGACCGTGGCGTGATTTCCGTAGTGGCGTAGGTGATTTATGGAGTGGGTGTATTTCAGACTGCCCCTTGGCGTCCCCCACACACACCCACTGTGACGTTGGATGGCCGGGGGCCATCCAACGCATCGAACGGGTTCAAAAACCTTAGGAAATTACTGAAAAACCCTTAGGTTTCAGCGACGTTATAGTTAGTTGGACATTTCACATGTACAAAACCAGAGAAATGTGGCTGTTATAGTTAGTAGAGCTAACTATAACTCACGCCCCCGCAAGACACTGCTGATGATGTCAGATATTACATCACTCATGACTTGGTCAGTGACATCACGCATGACATCACTGATTACATCATCCATGTGATAATGTTATACACCTCCTCAAACCCTATTAATAACTTTGATACACCAACTCTAAAATACAGACTACCATTTTTGAAACCAAATACAAACCAATATCATTTACTACTTACCCATTGACTGATACCTAGGTATACATACACATCCATTCATTCACCCATACAGTCTCTCATACATGCAGTCACTCATCAATACAACACTATAATATGCACTCACACACCTATACAGACACTCACACATCGCCACTCATCCATAGTTATTCACACACCTAGCCAGTTATGTAAAGAATCAAAAACACTGCCATATACTCACCTATACAGTTATAAATGTACTACCTCACCTACTCATACAGATACTAACATATACTTACTCTCATTTACAAGGCCCTCAATGGGAAAAGCCCAAAATCTGTGAATAAACTGTTTCACAGACATGTTCCCCCCCGCAACCTGCGCTCAGCCCACAAACTTTTGCTATCGTCGCCCTCCTACAGACTAAAACGCACTGGTGGTGCCAGCTTTGCTGTCCTGGCACCCATGTTCTGGAACTCTCTCCTTCCAATATATACTTCTCTGATACCCTTCTTAAATTCAGAAGCTGTCTCAAAACCTGACTATTTCGCCAAGCCTTCTACTTTTGCACTTGTACTTGGGCTCTGAAGACATGGTAGTGCCAAGAAACCTCCTCGGTGTATGTGCGCTTTATAAATGTATTTTAACATAACATAACATAACATTATACAATCACTGACACAAGCACACACTCAAATTCAAATTTGAATTCAAAGAACTTTATTTGGGTATTATTAGAAAAATAACTATAAAAGCACAGTTTGTGGATCACACTTAAGTTCCACAGTTAGAATAAAGATAATAGATCAGGCTCAGAACACATACAAATCATATCACAATTGATTTACGAAATTTAAAAACATTTTTTAAAAAGGCAGTGACAGAGGCAATAGTGAATACATTATCCAGATTTTGCAATGCCAAAAATGCTGGGTGACATCGTCTCAGTTCCAACTTTTTTAACACAGGAACACATCATTTTTTCTAAAGATGGAATAGAATGTAGAAAAAAGCAATATATGTATAGATGACTGGGCTGACATGTCGTCGCATGGGCTGTTGCAAAGTGTTTTTGACCAAGCATTTACCTCAGGAAAGCTTAAAGATCTATGCACTAAATTCAATCTGAGGCGCGTTAGCATAATCCCTAGTGGTTAGCAAGATATATGGTTGCATATTTAAGGAGGTCAGAGTAAGGTGGTGTGCTACCAATGTGGTCTTGGCCATTTCACTCATGATTCTGGATTCACTCATGTATTACATACATGTGTTTTAAGGTCCTTTCTTGGTACCCTGCACATAGTAGAGGGGTAGTTGTAATATTCTATAGGGCCTGTTCGAGTTAAAAAAGTTTTAACATATTTTAGCCATCTTATATGTTTGGCCCCATCAATTCCCAGTGCATCCTTTAAAATATGGGGATTAAAAACAGACTCTTAAGTGGTCTAAACCCAATGCCACAGGAGAACAGGCTGTATCGTGATCACATCCTCAAGGTATGGCAGGCCTAATTCTGTATTACAGATAAAGGTTGATGTACTGCCAAAAGATACCTGAGGAAGATATTTTCTGCCATTTGGAGTGAATTAATATTAGCGTATCACCAGATAACTGCTCCATAAGTGGCAATTGCTACACATGTTGCCCTATATATGTGTAACAATTCCCCTGGGGAGCGTCTACCCAGTTTCGCGCTAAAGTTTGTTAATGCCATCAGTGATTTACTGAATAGCAGCCTTCTCGCTTTGATAGCCCTACTCCAAGAGCCTGACTGGTTGAATAGGATCCCTAGGTAAGAAAAAGTATTAGTATTTTCTAGTGCCTTGTTGTTGATCAAGATGGTGTTTTTCTTTTTATTTGCCCCAATCCCACGTTTCATAGAGAACGTTTTTGAGCAATTAGTTGTAAAGCACAAGTCTGTCATACATTTTTAAAAGGAAGTTACTACTCTTTAGAGACCAATGGACGTATGGGCCATCAGGACTGCATTGTCTGAATAAAGGAGTGCACAGATGGGGTGAGTAGCTGCCAGTGGCATGTCCCTGCACTCCTTGATTAAAGTACTTTCAAGATCATTTATACATAGCGTAAATAGGAATGGGGCAAGGACACAGCCTTGCCCACTCCTCTTGAAACTCTAACATTCTTAGAGCAGTCTCCAACCTGTCCAAAGCTGACCCTCACCCTTGCCCCTGACTAAAGCTGCCTTAAAAAAGAAATTATAGAGTTGTCCACCCCCATCCCTTCCAGGATTACCCAAAGCTTTCCATGGAAGACACAGTCGAAGGCTGATTTTAAATTAATAAAAAAGTTAAAAACAGCCTTTCCCTTTTAGCTTTGGTGTATTTATCTAAAAGAATATGTAGGTTTAGGCCCTTATCAACAGTGCCAAGGCCCGCACAAAGGCTGTATTGCAGAATGCTTCAAATTGAGTGCTCCTCGGCCCACATTTGTAGTCTATCTAAAACTACACACCCTATTATCTTGACTGTGGAATCCAGTGATAAAATTGGGCGATAACAAACTGGATTCGCCTTATCACCCTTTTTAAAAATAGGAAGGATGATGGATTCCTATCAAGACGATAAAAAACCCCTAGAATAACAGGGATTAAAGAGTTGTATTAAAAGTGGTCCCCATAGTGCCATATTGTTTTTAAAAGAGGTCAATCGGGATATCATCTGGACCGGGGCCTTAGCGCCCATGCTAGCTGTTATGACCACATTAACCTCGCTCAAAGTAAAATCCGTTATAGAGTGTTGAAAAGTGGGTGAAGACTCTGGATCGGCCTCAAACTCCAAAGTTCCATGACCATTTAATATTTGGTTGGTATAGAGCTTAGCATAATGGGAAACCCACTCTGACTCTGAGATGGCAATCCCTATAGTGGCTTAAGATTTAGCTGCAAAAAAAGCGTGTTAACCGCCTTCCAGAATTCAGCAGAGTCATGATTAATCGATGCCTCGTGCAATGCGTTCCATGCGTCCTCTTTTAGATGATTCTTCCTTACAGGTAAAACCCTCTTCTAGTTCCTTGTGGCTTCCCTAATAAGGTCCTGATCCCTCACTCTGGCCTTTAATGCATATTTAAGTCTGGTGTAAGCCTTAGCGTGAAACCACCCTTCACCCTTCACTACGGTTGTCATTCCTTTTAGCCTTTACCCAGAGAATTTCTTCAATTTGGGTTGAAATTGCTAAAAAGTTCTCAATAATTACTGGATAAGAAGAATTTTCATCAAGGCTGGGATAGAACATATTTTGCACCTCGTCAATAATTTGGTAACAAATTCCTCTAGATTCACTTTCGTCCACTTCAGTCCGTACCTGTTTTTCATCATGAACTGTGTGGATCTGCCTTTAGTATTGAAATCTTGATTGAACACCATAATATCAATGTTTAATTGAAAATGATTGCTTCGGGCGATGTCATGAGTAAAAAAATTCTAGTCACACGGAATATCTTCTAGATATCAGAATATCGTCTATTGTTGAGAAGACACCTTGTCCATTAAAAGTCGGACTAAATGGGACCTAGGGTAAACATAAACTGTTAGAAAAAAAAACATATCACAAGAGAATATGATGTCATTTAGGAGGTCCCCATGTGCTTTATGAGAGAAATGTGGAAACTAGAGTCTTTTCAATAGTTTATCCCGCAGACCCCTTATCACCATTCTGACATAGAAAGCATTTAAAATCCCCTCCCCATATGACAAAAACATCTTTGGTTATCTTAGTTTGTAAGTTAATCACATCTCTGCTTACATTTCTAAATGTTTTCTTCAGCGTTTCTGAGGAGGCGTAGTTATAAAAATTCAAAATTTTCACACAGGTTGCCTGATCTACGAGCATACTAATAATTTGATAGTGTCGATTACTAACAATTAGTTCAACTTTCCTTTTTTTAGATGGTTGGAGATATAAGTTTAAAGAGCCCCTTTCGCTCTAACATGAATCAATCTAATTGCTGGGATGTGAAATGTTTTGAAGCCACACATGTGGATTGGCTCCTCCACCCAAGTTTCTTGCAAACTAAATATCTCATAGATATTCACCTAATTCACCCACACTTTATTGGTTAATTTCGTTTTCAGACCAGCTACATTGCAACACATGATCTTGCATTTAACATTCCTCACTTTACTACCAGTCTTTCCCCCAACTCCCTCAATAAGCAAGGGTATACATTTATTATGGGGCATGAGGGCATGTTCCAAAACATCCTCATTCTCTATGTTAATGGCGTCCGCTGTTTCTATAATTACCAATGTCACTTGAAATGTTTGGTCTACTATTGTGGCACTAGATCCAGTTACTAAGGTGCCCTTGTTACAAGAAACGTTCCAGCCTCTGATTATGACAGCTTGAGTGGGGTCCTCTAGACTCAGTCAATCCACTTCTTTGAGATAGTTTATCGAAGCAATTTTGGGTAGGAATATTGAACTGTCTCCTATGGAGTGGAGTAAGATATTCCCAATTAGACCTGGGATGATTCCTGTGTGGAGGTTGATACAAATATCACAAAAGAACAGCACTAATATGTGAGCCTCCCATAAAATTATCTCAAATTCTACTCAACGTCACTCTCATTAAATTTGGAGTTTTGAATGACAACACAACACGGCACCCCTGGAATTTTTTAGGCCCTCTTCCTAGCCATCAAACTCTCCTTGACATCTTAAAATTGTCAAATAGGTTCTCAGTTAGACTTGACCTGGAACCAAACCACTGTGAGGACTTGTTCCTTAAGTTCTCCCGGGATTCTACCATCTCATCTGCTAATATGGGGACGTTAAATGACACCACCATATGCGGTGTAACAGCTGGCAGTAAATCTAGGTATGTGGTGTGTTGTGTCCCCTGAATCATGGACGCTCGATTAGTATTTACTGAAGGTGGAATTTGTATGGGCTTAATTACAACTGGTGCGATAGTGGGTATATGCGCCTCAGTATTAGCAAGAAGAGTTTGTTGAATTATGACAGCGGGTCCATACTTAGGGGTGTTATGGGTAGCTGGGACAAAGCTGGTGTAATTCGACTATTTGCTGTTATTTTGGTGGACATCATTAATGATGTGACCAGGCAAACACGTTCTGTCAGGTAATGATGACTGAAGTAAATCCAAACATTTAGCTAAGATTGCCTCCATAGTGCCTATGTTGGTTGTCAAACTGCATAGACTTTCTCTGATCAGTGTATCCAGAGCATCCAGCTTAACGTTTAACTTTCCTACCTCACTCTGTGTGCATATATTAGAGTTAAATAGTGATTTTTCTCAGTTTTCAGCTTTATTAGTCAGTCAGTCAACAAGCTTTATTCGAATTCAATAAAAAATTCATAAAAGCGCACAAGATAAAAAACACAATAAAAGCAGACATCAATTATATTCGTTACAAGTACACTACATATAAAGAATTAACAAAACAGTTCATTATACTGATAAAATCATTTTTACAATTCAACAAAAGCAGACCCTAGCAGCTTAGTTACAGGGCATAGTCATATCATTTTCAATAGAGTCGGTCGCCAGGAAATAGGGTATATTTGCAATTTTATAATGACACATTTAAAAATAAAACAGACGAGAGCCCTTCTGTAAACGGATTTAACAAGTCAGGTGACCAGGTCTGAGCCTTTAGAATAATTATAGGCGGGTAGTATGTACTTACTAAATCCAGGGCCACTCCTACCCATATGTTCTGCTTGGGTTCTCAGATTAGATAGAACCAGCTCATCAGAGCCTTACTAACCCAGCCAGAATGTTACCCTCTGCCCCTCCCTAGGACCTATTCACAACAGGTATCTACCCCCTAAGGACAGGGAATTCCTAAGATGCATACCATGTACCTCCTATAATATTAGCAATCAGTGGCCTCGCGGTCCCATTCGAACCCAGACCTCTCTACTCAGACAGCAGTATCAGAATCGGCGATCTCGCGGTCCCATACGAACCCAGATCTCTCTACCCAGACGGCAGTATCAGAATCGGCGGCCTCGCGGTCCCATTCGAACCCAGACCTCTCTACCCAGACGGCAGTATCAGAATCAGCGATCTCGCGGTCCCATACGAACCCAGATCTCTCTACCCAGACGGCAGTATCAGAATCGGCGGCCTCGTGGTCCCATTCGAACCCAGACCTCTCTACCCGGACGGCAGTATCAGAATCGGCGATCTCGCGGTCCCATACGAACCCAGATCTCTCTACCCAGACGGCAGTATCAGAATCGGCGATCTCGCGGTTCCACACGAACCCAGATCTCTCTACCCAGACGGCAGTATCAGAATCGGCGATCTCGCGGTCCCATACGAACCCAGATCTCTCTACCCAGACGGCAGTATCAGAATCGGCGATCTCGCGGTCCCACACAAACCCAGATCTCTCTACCCAGACGGCAGTATCAGAATCGGCGATCTCGCGGTCCCACACGAACCCAGATCTCTCTACCCAGACAGCAGTATCAGAATCGGCGATCTCGCGGTCCCATACGAACCCAGATCTCTCTACCCAGACGGCAGTATCAGAATCGGCGATCTCGCGGTCCCACACGAACCCAGATCTCTCTATCCAGACGGCAGTATCAGAATCGGCGATCTCGCGGTCTCATACAGACCCAGACAACCTACCCAGACGGCAGCTTATCCTATCATTACCATTATATAGAGGGATCGATCTCACTATTCATCAGGGTTATAGAACTACAATGTCCCGGATCACACAACGGTTGCCAATTTAGATAATGTGCAGCGGGGTCGTTAATTCAAGGGGCTCCTCTCTCCCTTATTCAGTTACCACTTACCTGATCAGGGTTAGCATCTGTTCACATAGCAGCATCTGACTAGAAGAATAGGTTACCCTCTCATACAAGAACACACGGCACATGTCGGTTCACTAAGAACTGGGGTACTTTATTTCCCATTATGCAAAACAAACATGTAACACCATACTACAACACATAGCCTGCAAAGAAAAGTAAAAGATTAGGTTGTACGCTCTACTAAGAAAGGGTCGACATCACCTTATTAATATGCAGTCCACACTTAGCAGTCATCTAGGTTCCCCTCTCGTCTGGGCCTTGGCTCATCTTGAAGTCACACCTCCGCAATCACGGGTACACGGCTGCACCGCTATGCGCTGTTCCCTTCACCCTTCTCCAAGCCCCTGGGACCTTCCCCTCATCGGCTACTCTCCTTCCCTGGCTGTTCTGCTAGGAGAGTATCTGTCTCTCGATTCTTCTCCGCTTTTAGAATGGTGTCTGTCTTCCCTGGAATAAGTAATAGGTTTGCTACTAACGGCTAGATGCCGCCTACGAACTGACTGCACAACTATCTCGGGCTTTCACTAATATAGAAGCGTGTTTTTTCATGGAAAATTCCAGCCAGTAACCTGCCGCCCACCAAATTCTTGTACCTCCCCGTACCAAGGACACGTTCCCAGCCGGCCGGCCTGATATTGTGTCTTCGGCATGAAGAAAAATACAATCCTTCGACAAGGGCCGGCCTAAACCGGTTCTCTCCAAGCGAACAACACCTCGTAACTAAAACATTACACTTGACCTAGAAGCATCCCAAGCTGCCGGGGCAGAAAGAAAGATGGAGTCTCTCCCGTTTGAGGCCTACCAGGCCCGAATTCAGCATAACTCCATGGAAAGTATAATAATACCCTAACTAAAGGACGGATTATCCCTGATACTAGCAAATCTATCCCCTAGCCTATAGGTATAAGCTCTAATCTAGGGAGGAGAATGCAGAATTATATCAAAGTGCCTCGTAAATAGGCTCTATCCACTACTCTAACCTTTGCACTGGAATGATAAGAGACTGAAGTCACCATCAATCACCTTTCCTCAAAAGAGGGCCGGGAAAATCGAGCAGAACACCATACCATGGTTAATTTATTTGCATGATTTTGCAGGGGGCAGATATGTAGTCCTGGGTTAAAAGTCAAACAGTTCCCATGTTCCAATTGGGCCATCGCCCATTTGTGGCTGCCAACTTCGGAGATGTTGGATAACTCGGGAGTCCCTAAAGTTGACCAAAACCAGGTCTCCCCGTATATCCTTGGGGTAGATCCCAACCACCATACCCTTCTAACATTTAGAATCGTTCCATCAATATTGGGTGGTAGGGGTCTATTCTTTGTCAGCCAGAAAGACACCTTATTTAGCAGATTTGCCGGTCTTTCAGTTTTACTGTTAATGAGCTCTGGCACGCCCGACAGGATACACACGAATGGAGCTGCCTCCGGCGGTAGATCTATGTGGTTAGCCCTTCTTTGCGTGTTATCATGGTTGTTGGACTTCCCCTCTTTCGGTGTAAGTGGTTTGATCTGCCTTTCTCTAAGTGCAGGTTTCTGAGTTATTGGGGGGTTTGATTTAGCTAATGTTTTAGATGTTTTGAGGGCAGGTGCGTGAGTTAGTGTGATATTTCTTTGTACAGGGAGGATGGGAATGTCAGCAGTAAATAGGGTCTCATCATGAATATTTCCTTCTATTCATTTTGTGAGTGTCATGTTTGCCCTGCTGATTTCCTCTATGGAGCAGAGCCTTTCCCCTATTGCCTCAATTCTTTTTTCCAGTGAGGAAATTAAGGACCTGATCAGGAGTTCAATCTGGGCCAATAGGTCAGGTGGACTAATAATTGCGGGCAACTCCAGATTTGAACATACCTCTGGTGTTTTTACGGTGTTGTTAATCGACGGAGAGAGACTTTGATGCAATCTTTGTTTTTTAGCTGATCTTCCCCTCTGTTTGGGGCCTTCGCGCTTTCTATTAAGATAGGGTACCTGTGAATTTACTGGCAGTTGTATAGTATCATTAGGTGTTAATAGAGGGGGAGAACTAAGATGGCTTAAGTTTAGTTGAGGTGTGGTAACAGACTGAGGGCTAGAAATTTTCATAGCATGTGCAGCAGCATTTGTTAGGTCATTCCCATTATCAACATTGGTGTACCCGGTTTTACAAAGCATATTTAGTTCCTCCAATAAAGAAACATTTTGAGTTTGGTTTGATAACACAATAGCTGAATGGGTACTGGATGTAAGATCTGTGGGGAACATTTTTTCTGCTCTTTCTATGACGGACTCGATTGCCGATGTGGTCCTGATTAGGTAGTTATCCAATGTCCCCTTCCGCTGCCCCCCCTGGAGGGTGTTATTTAGGTAAGGACCTTTGTCAGTCATGATTTGGATAGCTTTTCTAAAAATATATATATGATAAAACAGTGATAAGGGACTAAGCAAAAGCAGACGTGCACTAATTATCTGGCCACGGGAAGCTTAAAGACTAGTTCAGTGAAGGATACCGAATATGGCAGTCACTTTGATGGAGTTAGTTAGTTCATGTTACCTCCCTTTTCCAGTTAGCAGAGGGCGAAGATCGAAAGGGGGTGGCCCGTCCCGTCCTCCTCAGACCTCTGAGGGCCACAGAGGGCCCGCCCTTTGCCCGGCCTTCGCCCGGTGCTCGTCCCGCGACGCGGAGGGAGCCTCCTCTTTTTCAGCGCCTCTGGGCGCGCAGAACAAGGAAGTAGGAAGTGACCCGCTCGGCCTGCCGGGAGCTGTAGTTCTCCTCCCCGGCAGCCGTGCAGGTGGATGACAACGGCGGCGGAGGAACAGCAGCGCGTGGGCCCCAGCAGCGGCGTGGCGTGTGGCAGGTAAGTCTTTCCCGAAATGGCCCCCCTAGCTTTATTAGCTAGTGTGGACATTACCCTTTTGGGGGCCCTTTTACGGGTTTTGGGAGAGAGCCTCTCACTTGAAGGACCCGGAAGCTCGGGAGCACTAGGGCAATTATTCGGATTCCTAGCACGCTTCTTTAGTGTTTGCTGTTGCACATTATACTCGGAAATATTTATCACACAGCAATATGTACCTGATGTGCATCTCTGTTCCTCAAATAAATTGGAATTAGCTTTCCCTGTAGCACTCTCACCCTCCCCGGGTTTGAAGGCCTCTTCAACCATGGTGATCTGCCGTTCTATGGCACCTACAGCTCAAGTGAGATAATTAGGTAGGGACTGGCGGGAATGCTCCCCTGATTTAGCTAGCTTCTTGGTCTGAGTGCTCGTCATTTTTCTCTTCCCCATACTAAATTTATCACATAAAAATCACAGACATCAAAATATAATACCAAAAACTTTTACAAAAAGCAGAAGGGAAGATAGTGGTAGCTATAGTCAGTACTTCTCAGAAGACTCAATGCCCTTCGGCAGCTCCCTTAGGAATAGAGAACGTCAGAGCAAGAGTCCGGCTTCATTCAGGGACAATAACAAGTGCCTATAAAGATCATTTCCGTATTCCGTATTAGTTCTTTATCAGTATTAGGGGGTGACAGTCAGGGCTACGTTTAGAATAAGTGTCCAGTGACAAGGAATTAAGGACCCCAGTATTTGTTGAGAAGGTACAGTTTGAGGTCTTTTTTGAAGCAGTGGCAGGAGGGGTTGCAATGTAGATCTTTAGGGAGGGAGTTCCAGACGATAGGCACGTTTCCGGAGAAAGAGTGTGATTGTGTAGATTTCTTGTTTAACAAGGGAGGGACTGGAACAAGAATGTAATTGCTCCTCATTGCTCTGGCATAGCCCGCTTTGTGGAGTTTATCAGAGAGGTACGATGAGGTGTTTGGATGAAGGGCTGTGTACATGCTGAAAGCAGTCTTGTAGGTTGATCTACCTTCAATAGGAAAACCTTTAACCCCTTGCCTGCGGTGGTATTCCCTCCCCCCGGTGTGGGTGGGTTCTGCGGCCCAACTATGCTCATGACAAGCTCTTCTACAGTCCACAACCTAAACCAAAACATTAACAATCAATAGATTGCCTTTGTTTCAATTGTCTGTGTGCCAGATCCATGTTCAAAGGTTTCTCTGATGTGCTATGGGGAGTCAACCAGGGATCTTAAAAAACGATTTTCCACAGCAGTTGAAGGAGATATATTTCCTGTCCCCCAACAGCTCCACAACATACGTTTGGCTACTAGAATAGTGGTAATTTATACTAGGTTGACGGCGCCACAGGGAGATGTGCACTTTTCTTGTATACAAGTAATTGGATGCTGATTTTTCACGGTGCTACAAGGAGAAGAGAACCACTTTCCCTCTTCTAGTTAGGCGATGCCACAAAATGCTTGTTACTCCTTAGCACACGTTTTGATATTATACGTTATTGTTAAATACAAGTGTTTCCACAATACAGTTCATACACCAGCAAAATAAATTTCTTAATCCTCTTGTTCAGGGTTTGTCGCTGTTTATTGAAGGAGACGTCACAGCCAACACGTGTTTCGTCGTACTGGGGAATGTAACCCCCGACTTTTTCAAGGCTGTTTAAAGAAAATGGTAATGTTGTAGCACATTACTTTAGATCATAACATTTGATCAGGTTTTATACACAACATTAGATGGTTCTTAAGATTAGATGGTAGTGCAATATTCTATTTACATTTTTTGTAAGCATGCTCGTACTGTGACATTATTAGTTACCACATTTGGTACATGCTTATTGGTATTGATAAAGATTCGATTACAGTGTGTTTTTTTCTTAACATCATAGAAAGTATGAGCCCATTAGAAGGTATGGAGAGACCGGTGAGGGTGTCATTATCGTTATCTTGGGGGTGACATGCAAATTCCTTTAGTTGTGATTATTTTTGTGATGTTTATCGTGGGTTCATGCTTATCTAGGAACCATGCATTTTTGTACCTATTCTCGTTCTGCGTGAGGGAATATGGAAGCAAGATGTAAGCTTGTACTTGTCCTGTTTGGAACATCTAGTACCACATACGCACTATTCTTAAAGATTTTGTAACTTTACTCACGTTAGTTGAGGTGATACTTCCAACCCTCAAAGGGGTTCTAGTGTGGATATCGTGGGTACTATTCAAGCTTCGATGATGTGATGACCAAAATAATGGTTCACTCTCTGTAAGCTGTAATTAATATATCAGACTTTAATTCGGTACACTCAGGAAATTTCTGTTTTTGATAAAATCGTGCTGTCTTTTAGCAAAAAATGCCGCCTGGTGTCCTATGCATTATATTGGGTAGTTGGTAATCAAATGGTGCTATTTTATTGTTTACGAGTATAAAAAGTATATAGGATATATATAAAGCGTAGTGCTTCCCGATGTATAGTATTTATTTTTTGAGCCATAATATTTTTAATGAGGGAAGGGCTTTGCCGATATCGGAAGTGCTCCCCGTCTCTTGCCCCAAATGTGCATATCGCCGAATAACACTAATTTTACTCGTTTCTTTTATGGTGCTCCCCACGTCTCTTTCCCCGTGTCCGTCACTTTATTATTAAAGCTAGTTCAATCGGGTCTGCCTCCTTTTTATATTTTCAACTTCGATATACTCCTCAAAACCTTAGAATTGTAGATTTCGAGTGCGGGTGCAAAATGCTGTGACTCTGTTTTTCTGTGTATCTTGCTAATATGGTTACATTGAAATATTTGATGTACCTTAGCCTTCTCCTTGTGTGCGTTCCAGTTTACTGATGGGGATACACAAATTCCGAAATAATCAAAGATGTCAACTTGTTCAAGGGAAGTGCTACCTGCCCAAATGGATCTGCTGGGATTTTTTCCCTCTCTTATTGAAAATCATGTACATAGTTTTCCCCTTGTTTAAGAACACCCCCCTATCAATACAAAACTGTATAAAATCATTAAAGAGTGTTGGAGGCCCTGGGGAGATTTGGAAATGAAAAGGCTGTCATCGGCAAATAACAAGGTAGGGTTTCTTCTATTATTTATGTTCGGGGCATCACAGCCATACCTGTCCAAGAACTCAAAGTCCCCATTAATAAATAAAGCAAAAAGAGTAGGCGACAACACACATCCCTGCCTCACTCCATGGTTTACAGGAAAGTGTTGGTTACTTCATTATTTGGGCCCCACCTTACCTGGGCTGATTTAGAATCATGTAGTCTGATTAAAATATCTAAGAGATTTGGAGCCAGAAGCTGTGAAAAGATCAACAATGGCCACATATAATGTTCCCCCTTTAACATATACTTCCTCCCAGTAGATGCAGTTGAAACAAATAACCTGGTTTGAAGTACTGACTCTGGGACGAAGCCCGCTCGGAGATCACTTTTGGACTCCGTAAACCATTCTCGAAGCCTCCTAGAACTTGTTTCCAGAAGATCTTTTGGAGGGAATCTATGAGGCTTATCGGCCTATAGCTTGAAGGCTTGGTTTTGTTACCATTCTTGAAGATGGGCACACTTTCTGTGGCCTACCACGATGTTGGTACAGGTCCCCTGGACAGAATCAAGTTTGATAACATTTTTATGTACAAGTCCCAAAGAGATCTATCCACTTTGTACAAGCCGTTAGGATTTTATCTGGATCTGGGGCCTGTGATGAAATACAAGATGAAATTGCCCGGTCAGTTTCTGCCATGGAGAAGCTCAAGGGCGCAGAGTCCCCACTCAACCCCTTGCCTGGAGACTCCCCTGTCTCATCCCTATCATTGCTATTATTTGCATAGAGTAAAGTAAGCTATCTATTCATCAGGCTGTATATTATTTTCCAACATTGGTTTCTCTCCCTTTAGCCAGTACCTTGCCTCTCTCCAAAAGGATTTTTGATCTTTATCAATTAGTGCTGTGTGTAAGTTTAGACATAGCAAACACTTCCATTCCTTTTTGGCACTGGTGATAGCCCGCCTATACTTGGCTCTGCAGGTCACAATCTCAGAGTGTGCCTTGCGCTTAACAGCACTAATAAGCTCCCACTTTGACCTTCCACAGTCCTGATTATACTAGGAGCTTGTAGAATTATGCTTAGTACAAGTACAATGGCTACCACTTCCTACGGCTTTAAGAGTCAGACTAAGCGATTCCCTAATCTCATCAACGCGTTGCTCATGGCATAGACATACGTTCTTTACAGCATTTTATGTAGGGATTTTAGTTGGTGACTCTATTATATCCAATGTTTTTTTCTTGACTAGGTCCGGCACTTCTGGATGCTTTTCTACTTAGACCCACTTAACCGATCGCTGGTTGTTTGTGGGTGAGAGTACTCCCAGGTCAATGTAGTCATTTGGATTTGTCTGTGCATTACCTGAAACAAATAGGGTCTGAACTACTTCTCCCATTTGGTCCCCGTACATCATGCTGGAGTGTTAATGCAAGCAACTGGCCACCTCTCTTCGTGCATTTGACCTTAGGTAAATTTAGCAGCTGGATTGACCATTCCCTATCCTACTTCTCTGTCAGATCTGGGGCGGTTAGGGCAAGGGGCTCAAAAGAACAATTAAAATCACCAGCCACTATGGTGGGGATGTTGTCCAAGTACTTAATTAGGGCATTGTCCAATATAAAAAGTAACCTGTTATATATGTTGAAAAATTCCCCCTTCCAAGCTCTTGGTAAGGTCAACTCAAAATCCAAAATGTCCTGCGAGTTTACTGGAAGTCTCTTTATTTTGATCCCTAATGCGTTCTTTACCCAAACCAGCAGACCTCCCACAGGACGACCCCGCAATTTCCTGGTGGCAGCGATGGTAAGGGCAGAGTAGCCACTTCTGTGGAGAGAGATATGCTCCAAGGTTCCTGCATCAGGAATGTGCCAAAATAGTCTATAACGGTACACCATTCAGGATCCAATAGTAATTTTGAGATCCCAGCCACATTTCATACTAAAATCCTGAGAGGCATTAATGGAGAAGACCCTTCTTTGATAGAACAAATATTCCCGGTGATGGTATGCATTTCAGTTGTGCTTCGAACACAGCACAAAGTTCTGCATTATGTGTTAAGTTAGCTAATGACGAGGGGTTTGGTGGGGGAGAAGAGGAATCCTTCCTGGGTTCAGGTAGCAAGACATCGTCTGCTTTTAGTCAACATTGACTATATTTTGTGTGGGTATTGGTACCTGATCTGGATAGAGGTGTTAGGGGGGAGTACAAGGATTAATTGACAAGAGCCCATAGACCATGGTTTCATAAAAAAAATGAACTGAGATTGTATCATTTTTAGACCCCGGGATATTCAATCTACTAACTCATCTGATACCGTCCCTTATAATTGAATAGCAATGGCGAGGTGACCTAAACCAATGGATAACCTTATTTAGTGAAGAATCGTGGTCATCATAACCCCTATCTTAAAAATGTTGGATGATTTGGAACATTTGTAAGGTAAGCCACATCATGGCTACCCTTGCCCTCCAGCCATCTGTACACTCCATCCATTACCACCCCCATCCCATATGGAGTTTCGTGAAATGACCTGTGTGTGTAACCTTCATGCAAAGTCAACTCCCCTTTATCCAGAAAGCCAGGTCCTAGTGCCTCACGGTTAACTCCCTGTAGAGTATTTTTTTGTTAGTCTTAGGTCCCTGGAGTTTAAAAGGGATGACACCACAGGCACTCACGATTGGTGAGAGGAGTTTAACAGAGGGGGTCTGGGTTGTTTCTCCGCCTGCCCAAGTGTTGCTTCGAGCCGCTGCCTTTATCGAGAGACGGCGACGGCATTACCAGGGGACTTTTAAGGGATAAGTGGCTTGCTTCACTCCCATTTCCATTAATGACTCTCTTGGAAAGACTCCCAACTTCCCTTCTAAAAGCAACCACTTCTTCTTTCAGTGACTCATTCAAACTCTTTAATGCACCAATGAGAAGGGTCCCCTGACAACAAATACTAGGCAGGTGATTGCAGGGGAAGAAAATTACTACTGAAGAAAACCACCTGCCTATATTATAGAATATATAAAATGCCCAAATAGGGTCAGACAATGTTAGACAACACAGGCCTAAAAGGGACATAATCAAAATAATTACAAGGATAACATAATTACCACATTTCTATTCCTTTTATTAATGTCATTTTGATATTTCATCACATCCTATCAAACTTCAAAACATACATATTCAGGTGAGTAATGCATAATAAACATATACATATAGGCCCCACACACAGAAATCAATCAAATCAACACTCATTCAAGATTCCAAAGTAGCATACACATTCATTCATTACTCCTGATCCACAACCATACATATAACTAAAAACAATCAAGTATGATATGCAGCCAGATGACGTGAATATATTAGGCTCTCATGTATCCTTCCAATCATCGATAGAGTCAGGATCCAAATACACGAGGTGATTCAGATCCATAATGCAGCCGGTTTATTAGAATGGGCATTTTTACTTTCACTGGGATTTGGCTTGTTGGCCCCACAGTCATCAGCCTCTAGAACATCCAACCTGTTGTGGCAACAAGGGGGATAGAGGCGGGCCCACAAGAATCGTCTTGGAGTTTATCTACCAACAAATCAGGCTCCTTCCACTTATCCTTAACCAATCCTTTTTTTCATTTCAAGTTGGAATTAAACATACATGGAATTGTCTTAACCAAGGTCTGCTTAGACTTCACAATTTGGGAGGGGGACAAAGCTGAGCCAGGTAACCCAACACCATGATCGGCAGCGGATTCTCCACGTGGAATTCAACCAACCAAGTCTTCTACAGTGGTAGCAGAATTTGGTTGGTAGTCTGCTATCTCCTGGCACTCTGATAAGATTGACTCGATATAATCCATGGTCTCGTTACAAAATGTGCCAGGGGATTTATTTCTTTTTTAGCAATTTCAGGGCCATTGACCCTTCTGACCTTTCCTTTTACCCACCTGGCCTATTTACCCAGGAGAATGTTTTACTAAAATAATTATGATGATGAATTTGCTACTTAGCAATGAATCCAAATAAAACAAAATATATGCTGAAACAAAGGGTGTCAGCCATCAATTGAGGTTCTATCTGCTCACCTTACAATCCCTAGATACATAATGGGGTCGATTCCGATTCAGGAAAAAACGCTCCGAATAGCCGTTCGGAGCATTTTTGCCGTACCAATCATACCCTGCAATGTCCCCCGTACGTACAACGAAATACGATTCGTACCAGGAGCCATACTCCGTACGAGTCGTACAGAGACCGTACGACTCTAGTCTCCGTACAATTCTCCCTCGGAACCCGCTGTACACGACATCGCGGCTGGTTTTTACGACCCAACAAGTACGATACGTATCGGGGACGCACCGTACAACCCTTTTTTTACGGGAGCTGAAAACAGCCGTAAAAGTAGAGTTCGCGACAAAACAGGTAGGAACGCCCCCCGGGTACGGTGCATACCCCCCATGATTGCAGGGGTACGGCCTGTACACCCAGCATACATGGGGTATGGTGCGTACCCCCCATGATCGCAGGGTTATGCACCATACCCCATGTACGCTGGGTGTACGGGCCGTACCACTGCGATCAAGGGGTGTATGCACCATACCCCATGTATGCTGGGAGTACGGGCCATACCCCTGCGATCATGGGGTGTATGCACCGTACCCCTTGTACGCTGGGTATATGGGCCATACCCCTGCGATCATGGGGGTACGCACTGTACGGTGTGTATGTGTTTGTGCGATTTTCCGCACAAATCACCCTTACCTGACGTGGACCGTACGGATCGCGTCCTGATGCCCCGGTCCGGATCGTACTCGTTGGGTCGTACGGCATATGTACGAGTCATACAGAGACGGCTCCGGATACAAATCGTACGGACGTATTTTTTTTACAGGATCAGAATCAACGCCAAAATGTTTTGAATACATTAACAGGGAGTGACGTCGGATAACAGAACTAACAACCCCCAAGATCCTGGCCCCCAAATAATAATATGTATCCTTGTAATAGGCAGTAGTCAAAGCCAGGGAGCAGCTCCAGGGAAAAGAAACCCAAGAAAAGGTTTTATTAGCAGGCCCAGTACCTCAGGTCCGCAAGAACTTCAGGAGATCCATAGCCGAAGCATGAACCATGGGAGAACAAAATGTAACACCAAAGGGGGCTGGCCCTGCCCTCCCTCTTCCAGTTGATGACGGGCATGGACGGGCCCACCCTTGATCCGGGAATTGCCCGTGCGCCGCCCGAACGTGATAGAGGGGCGTTTTCATCGACCTTGGTAGGATGTGAGCCCTACTTGACAAAATCTGAAAATATGCTAAAATGACCAATTTTCACTATATAAAATCAGCAAATGAAATCCCACGGATCCCCTGAATCCCGGGTTTGTAGGCCCAAGCCAAAGGCCAAAAGCCACCAGCTTATGTTAACAGAATCCACTGAGCCTAAATAGTTTTAAACGTGCATTTCTGATGTGCTGAACAAAACAAGGCAATTGAGCAAACCAGAAAAGTACAGTAGCCTTTCACAAGCCCCATTGCTCTTGTCACAGGTGTACACAGTGTTCTCTTGTCACAGGTGTACACGGTGTACTCTTGTCACAAATGTACACAATGTGCTCTTGTCACAAATGTACACGGTGTTCTCTTGTCACGGGTGTGCACAGTGTTCTCTTGTCACAAGTGTACACAATGTTCTCTTGTCACAAATGTACACAATGTTCTCTGAAGATTTTCCTTCCGGTGTCCTAGAACACATGTGGTTAGACCGCCTGCACTGAATGGGCGTAGGCCAGTATGTCACCATAGAACCTGGTTCCGCATTTTCAGGTTTATTAGATTCAGCCCATCAAATCTGAAGCCAGAGTTCTGCTAATGCAACTTTTTGCATGCAAGCTCTCCGACTAGGCGATTGTCTGACTTAGGGTGTCAATTCCTCTCTCTCAGGTGGTGGGCTCCCTAAGCCAGATAATACTTTTGTCTTTTTAAATGTCTGTCCATGCTCTGTATTTTCCATTCACATCCAATTCCTTGCATTCTTAGGTTCCCTTAAGCTATTAGCGCCTGCTGGGATAGTCTCCATAGCTAAGGTGCTTCTGGGCACTAGACTTTATAGAGTGTTCTGCTTACCCCAACTAATTTCAATTGTGCCCTTTTGAAAGATCCCAGTCCTTTTGCACCTTGGATCTCTTTGGAATGTCAAACTTGCATGGGTAATTCTCTTCAGAAAAGCACATTTCTAGGCGCTATGTTTTCATAGAATGTATCATAGAATGTATCCTGTGCCTTTTGAATTGCTTACTGATGTCAAATATACCGTTTTACAGGTCCTCATTCCAGCCTGTTTTCTAGGCTCTTGCACATAATAAATATGAACTTACGTTTTTTAAATCCTGACAGATTGAAGTCAGACTTTCAAACGTTTCCTTGCTCAGGCTGATCAATTGATAAATCCATATGCTGATGTACTTAAGACTTAACAAATAAAATGCCACTTCAGCTGTGATCTTTGTTGTCTCATATCATTGTTCCTTATTCCTCAGTGAAGTGTTGCGTCGATGACACGTGCCCATGGCTCAAACCACAGGGCAGGGTGGTTTATGGTTTGTGACTCGTGACCACACCCCAGAGAGCTTCCTTTCACCCCTCATCAGCTGGCGCCCAACGTATAAATCATACTACATACGTCTGCAGTGGATTTGGCGTTCACCCCCAACAGGTTCCTGAGAGCACCGCCACCGCTCATTTGTGGCAGAGACCACGGGTAAGACAAGGGTTTTGTTTTTCCTTGGATTTTCTGGGTCTCTGCTGCCTGGGGGTGCGACTGACTCTTTTGTGGACTGTCTCTGGCTGTCACCTGTCCCTGCTCTGGCCCTATCTCTGGTCATGATTTGAACCCAAAATGTCTGTCCCTTTGTGTGGTCACAATTTGTCACTTTCTTGTCAGAGGCCAGTATCAGCTTTTCTGCTGCTTATTGGTTCATAACAGTTGTGCCTTCGAGGTTGGGGGTTTTCCTGTTTTGCACTCTTGATTGCCCTGCCGGTTCCGGTCCGGAGGGGATGGTTATAGCGTCAATGGTTCTAGGTTTTTGATCCCTCGACAGTTAAAGTCTGTGCGCAGGGTGTCCCCCGGAGCCTCTGTGTCTGGGGGCGGAGTTAGAGTCTCCCCTTCTACAGTTCAAGTCTGTGGGCAGGTTTATGATCCCTCTCCAGTTCGAGTCTGTGTGCAGGGTGTCCCCCGGAGCCTCTGTGTCCGAGGTCGGAGTTAGAGTCTCCCCTAGTTCTCCATTTTTGCATTATGGTTTGACGTACGATTGCATTTTGTTCTTTGCCATATTCTAGGTTGATAACACATTACTACTTTGCACATTGTATTGTATTGTATCTTTCTATTTTCTTGTGTGGTCACAGTTTTTTGCCTTACACACATTACTACTTTGCACATTGTATTGTATTGTATCTTTCTATTTTCTTGTGTGGTCACAGTTTTTTTGCCTTCCTGTCAGATACAGCGTGTCGGTTTCTTTTTACATATGTTACGTGGGCAGTGGTTTCGGTACAGGGTTTGTGGCTTTGTTGGGTGCCTCAGGTTGGAGGTCCTGAGTGGTATTTTTTGGTAAGCCTCAGGGTGGGTCCTGAGAGGTACTTTTTAACCCCAAGTTCGAGTCTTGGGAAGTATATATTTATTCACCTGTACCAAATATTTGTATTAGTATTGTATTTTACTCTTCAGTCTAAAATTTCCTATGCCAGTTTCCTTGTATAATAACTGCCTTACACTCCGGTTTCGTTTCGTTCCCATTTTTCATTTCATAACAATGTCATTTCGTCTTCATTGTGCTATCCTACATATAGACATCATTTAAGGGTTTTTTATTTCTCATGCTTTCAAAATTAAATTATGTCCCTTAGGCACCTGGCCTCTCCAAAAATAATTTCTCTTCTTCCTTCTTCTCCTGATTTGTTTCTGCAAGGATTGGGTCTTTTAGTTTAGTTTAGTTTAGTTTTGTTTAGTCTGACACTTTCCATTGTCGGAAGGACGGCAAGGCAAGACTTACTGCCTTTGTCAGCTTGCAATTTGCGCGCACAAAAAGAGGAAGTGCTCTGTGCTCTGTGTCAACAATTTCCTGCCACGGTGGTTCACGGTGCCGCATGGCACTTCACCCAACACGATATTAAAGACCGGTCTCCCACAGCCCCTCTCTCTCTCTCTCCTTCACATCTGCTGAACAACACACCCCTCTTTCTCTCTCCTTCACTACTTGTCCGTACATCTCTAACAGTTCTCTCTCTCTCTCCAGCTCGTCCCCCAGACACCCCCTCTCCTCTGTGCTGTGCAGCAGCACACGTCATACTTCCCTTTTCTGGATTCTGTGATCAAAGGCTCACCCGGGGCTCCATTTCCTGCTTTGACATAATGACGCACGCACACATTTTTCACTGCTACATTGTCACCTACGACATTTACTGACTGCATCATGTTTTTGTTCGTTTAAATTACCATTTTTTCCTCCATCTAAAAAATACCCTTTTCATTGTTTTTGATTTCTGTCTCCTGTTTATGTCTGATGCTTCCTGGTCATCAATATCACTCCTGGTGCTCGAGGTACCGTTGCTGTTTCTGTGCAGTTCTTTATGTCAATAGGCTCTGCAGCTGTGCCCGTGATATCGGCCCCAGTGCCCTCTCTGCCCCGCCCTTCTCACCAAGCCCTCTCGAGGCCTGGGGTGCATCCTCACTGACACTCCCCGTAGTACACTCTTGCTAGGTAGTGTCCGCTCTTATCTACAAACTGACTACACATGCCTTGCCCTTCGCCCACTTCCAGTAAATTCTTTTGCCTCTCATTTTGCGCCTGCAAACTGATTGCCAAAAGAGGAGGGGTGAGAACTGTATCCCATCCTGGCACTTGACTCCCTTTTGCTACCCCCCACACCGGTCATGCTCCACCTCTCCTTATTTTCGTAATGTCCAGCACCCCCCCCACATATCCTTCATTGCACTATTCAGTTCTCTCACGGTTACCTGAATTAAAGCACAATACCGCTACCAATGTATTGGTCCGGCGGCCCAGTATGAGCGTCTACTTACGACCGAGATGCTGAATATGTCAAAATACTCCTTAGGTCGGACGAGGAAAGAGCGAAGAAAAATGAGCAGGCCCAAGGTACATTTAAATGTTATGCCCTGGATACCCCCACTGGCTGTAGGGGGAGGAAGTATTTTGCAGGCATTAATTGACCACATCACACAGCAACGTTTTTTATGTTTTCTGGTTGCTATTACACCCTATTACACCCTATTACACCCTAATAGTACTTACTAGTATAGTAATAGTCTAGGTTCTTCAAAGTTGCAGGAAATATTGTGTACCTATACTGGAAGGTGCGTGTACTAAAATGCTTTTAAGCAGTGCATAAGCCAGGGACTACAATACTGGGTGTGCATTGACAAAGCCAAGAGGGTAACAAATAATTTTGAGACCTACTGAATTTTACCAATGCTTGTTTATTTTTGTATTGCAAAGAATGGTACATACCACCTTATTCCAGTAGTGTGGTGAAATGATTTTGCATTCTGTTTTGTGAACATTTTATTTTGAAAGAAAAGAATTATCGGTCTTGCGTTGAAGCTTCTGCAAATATTTGCATCTAATTGGGGAACATCCTGTGAGCAATATGCATAGCGTCACATTGCTAAATATTGAAAATAAGTGTACACATTTTTATACCCTAACAAGTATCAAAATTGCAGTCTGGGCTTCAAAGATTTACCTAGAGCGCTCACCCTAATAATAAAGCCTTTGCATTAGAGAACAAAAAGAATACAATGTAACACAGGGATGCCAATATCATTTTTAGGCTGTTTTCTTCATTTGGAGCGCCCTTCTTACGTCAGCTGGCAAACATACAGCATGCATTAGTAATAGCACATTTATTGAAAGGTCTGTTGCTATTAAAAAGAGGTTAAATTGTAGAATGTGCTGCACACACCACCTCCAAGGACTATATATCACGAGGTAAAGAATGTATTGATGCAGATGTAAAAATAAAAAGGGGGAATACCTTCAGTAACTGGTTGTATGTACACAATGGTTCAAATTGCTTCTTCCCCACATGATTTCACGATATGAAGATAGAAGATAGTGAGATGTACTATTTCCCTAAAGTCTTTTTTATTGTCTATGACTTGTAGGATGTGATCAGATTGTTACTGTGTTTTTCTAAATTGCTGGTATTTATTTACTAAAAAAATAAGCTTTACATATATTGGCAACTTCAAAAATTGTTCCTTCAAAAATAACATTACGTGTTCAGAAAATATCTATATTTTCTATCAAATATATGCTCTTCAATTTTGATATACATACATTAATTCAACAAAGCACAAAATAGGTTTTAATTTCGTAAATTGAGCTACATACTAGAGAGCTACCAGTAGCTCAAGAGCTACTGGTTGGAGAAGCTTGTTGCAATTGCAAAGCAGTGGTGGTTGACATGAGCATGTCATGTGTTTTTCATTGTAGGTTACTTTTTTTTTAAAGTATTTCCATTGATTTAAAATAATATTTTTTGCATTTGAAGGAGTTTGATTTGCACTCCAGAAATGTGCATTTAAATGCCAGGACTTCGCCAATGCTCATTATTGAATGTTGAAAAGGGTTCTTCTACCATATAAATGAGAGAGGTATGTTTCTCTATCATTTGTACATCTATGGGGTCATGAATTTGCGAAGACACCCCCTTGAAATGTCACCCTTTCCGGGCATCTAGATATACTTTGTGGTTGTAAATTCCGCATTTAGGAATTTCTGACTGATTTCAACCCTTTTTTTGTTTTCTGGTTGCTATTGCACCCTAAACTTGGCCAAGCAGCAAATGATAGTAAAGTGCCTTGCTGCTAACATACAAATATGTTCTTCCTTATTGAAAATAGATCCTTACAAAATAATGTTCTAGGGCCCACAATGTTAAAAGACATAACATGCCATCAGTATAGGTAGTATGATCTCCTGGCAGAAAAGAAAATACTTTCACTTTCAAATGCATACGAAAATGTATTTATTTAGATGACGAATTATAATTAATAAAATAATTTTTCATTAGAGACTTGATGACTATCTATTGGCATCCGTATTTCAATGTACAAAATGTAAAGGCCTACCATGTCAGCTAGATTAACAATACTAAGATTACACAAAATACTGCAGCCCTAAGATACTAAGTACAGAATAATTAATTCCTACCTGCGTTTGAATATAGCAGCAGCTAAGGCAGGTACAGGCTTATGGCCCGAATGCAGCACTAATTTGGAAGGGTGTCGGAAGAGGGCACTGACAGTTGATGTTAGCCATTACAAAATAGGGTTTTGAAATTTTGGCTCATGTTCAAGTTGAATGATGACACTGGCCTTAGAGCAACGTAGATGTCGGAGCAGATAATAATAAGGTAAGAGAATCTCCCACAATTTCTTATGTACAGAAATCGTGAGAGAATGGGGGATAAAATAGTGGAATGGAATACGATAGCATATATGTGCACTGTGGTGCACAGGATTAGGATGTGTTTGATGTGATATTAAATATTCTGGTCAGCATAGCATATAACTAAAGTACACATGTTTTTAGATGTTACAAGGTGACAAAAGAGTTAACAGACTTTCTCTGCCGTTAATAAGTAGCCAACCACAGATTCTGGGCATCGATCCAGGCAGGAAATACATTTCCTGTGGTTTGTAACGAGAGTTTTTAGATAGTTGGAACACCAATCGCAAGATCGAACAGAATGAGAAATATACACATATATATATATGTATAGAAGTATACATGTATATATGCATAACAGAGGTAATATGTGGGCATAGTAATAATACATTGCATACAGCAGTAAATAAGCACTATTATTGCCAGGCGGTTGAAGTAAAGTTGCAGACTTCAGATGGTTGTGTATATTTTTTACCTGCTTTAAAAGTTTAGATACCATTGGAATTATGACAGTATCATGTTTTCGGTGTATAGTGCATTTTTTTTTAAGTTAATGGATGTTCCAATGTTTCACAAAATTATTATTTATGCATTAACACAAGTGAAACGTTTTCTGAAATAATGAAATATATTTGTATACACTAACATGCACTGCGAGGTTTCTATCAAAGTCAGGTTTCCAGGAAGTGGGGCCACATCAGTTCTGGCCTTTGACATTTCAATAATGGAACACCAATCTTGGCCCAAAGAATTTTGGAAATAATAGACTACTAATGAGCAGCTGTCCCCATTGCCAAGAGGGATGAAATAACAGAACAGACTTCAAAGTCAACGCTGCAAAATAGAGAAGATTAACTTGCTTCCATTTGACTGTCCAAGAGGAAGAAGGTGGTGACAGCTTGGTCGTTTATGGATTCAGACGTAGCCACAACACCAGCCGCACAGAAGTGTCTTATCTAATGTTATGTATTTTGTATTATAATATTTTGCAATACTGGCAGAAGTGGCATTAGGTAGATTAAATTGGTTTTGTTTCATTGTGTTAATAGGAAGACTTGTATTGTTCACATTCTTGAGATTGCCAATAGCAACAAAGTCACCTCCAATATATCTGTTAGCACATGGAGTAAATGGCCCTTGCAAGCATGCAGAAAGGTTCAACAGTCCCTCTACCAGCACAGTTGGCACCCCAGAATAATTGTAACATGTGTCTTCATCGCCCTCCACTGATGGAAGTACTAATGCAATAATAAGAAATAGTGCCCAAGCAGTTAGATAGCTTCCTGCTCACGATTCTCTACACAGTATGAGATACAGTCAGATGACAACAATAGGTAGACAGAAGACTAAAGACGCACTGTTACATGACTCATACACTCCCAATGCAGGGAGAACAGATAGATTTTCTCACCTAGGCAGATTCGACCACAGACTATAGAACACATCCTGCAGGATACACAAACTAATGTAATGATTATTGAGGCCTCTGTCTCTAGAGTGTTTATACATAGAACAGGAAGGGACTACCCCTCCACCTCTATGATGCATGAGGTCATCACTGACACATGCAGAATAGAAGTGAAGGCAACAAGGCTATTTTAGATGATTGTTCAGGATATGGCCCATAGTGTAGTTTTTTGCAGCATCAATGGGTTTATGATAGCAGGTTCTCTGTTAGACTATAATTGCTACATCCCCCACACTCTCCATTGCCCATGACAGATTAGAGCAGCGTTGTTGTTATTCGCACCAAGTTATGCTCATGGCACAATACAGTGCCCGAGGTTAGTTAAGATATAAAGAAGAGCTATTAGGGCAACATAGGGTAGATTAGGATTAAAAGATAAGATAGCAGATTGTCTACTTAGGGTTTATAAAATAAAAATTTGCAAAAGTACGAACTAATTTCAAACTAAAAGACATGTGTTCTCTGTTTTCTAGAATGGCATGTTACCTGTGGGACGGCACACAGCAAACAGCACTGGTTTTTTTCTGGACAATAAATATGACACCCTATCCAAATTGAATTTTACTGGGCCTGCAGAGAATGGCTCCATCTCCAACAGCCCTTACGAAGGAGCAGCCTGAGCTCACTAGACCATTGCAAGTCACCATGATGGTTCCAACAGCAAATATCTCCAACGTCGATGCCCATCTCTGGCTCTGTTATATGGCTCCACGGACAAGAGCAGTGTGCTCAGTTCTAAGGGTGGACAGTGTTCAAAGTCCCACCAAAGGAGGTTTGCCGGTTGAGCAGAGTCCAGTTCTTTTTCCTTTACCATCATTGTGATGCTCCAGACCAAGGCAGAAGGACTCTGGCGTCGGAATACTGAGAGGAGAGTATGCCTTTGGATAAGGAGTGAGCTGTACATTTCCAACAACGAAGAAAATGGCTCAACTGACAAATGCCATAAAAAAACTTGAACAAGATAGAAAAGAAATGGATTGCTGGAGGAGGTGTCATAGGAGATAGCCACTGATTTGTTGAACTTGGACTGGATACGTTTGTGGCAGTTCTAAAAAAGTTTTTATTTTTTGCTGTTCCTTTTTGTGTTGCCTCCCGCAGATGAGTGCCATTGCACTAAGATAGTAGGGACAAGTTACACTAGTATAGGGATTTACAGTTAGCTGAGTATGAGGACAAAGATGGTGTTCATTGGGATGGGACTGGAATACAAATGGAGATGAGCGAGTTAGAAGAACATAGCACATACTATGGAATACAAACAGCTCCGCCACTTCTCCCAGGTAGAGACTGTCTGAGTAAGAGCCCAACAGCAGCCTAATGTGAACGCCGGCTTAAATGAACAAGATGCAGAGTGTGCAAAAATACCACTATAAGTGTTATGTTAGTGACATGCCCTGGATACGGCCACTGGCTGAAGGGTCACAGAGATACTGAGTTGAAAATAAGTGATCATTGAATGAATGATTGAATGATCAAGAGGAGGGAGATGATAGAGGGGCGTTTTTATCGACCTTGGTAGGATGTGAGCCCTACTTGACAAAATCTGAAAATATGCTAAAATGACCAATTTTCACTATATAAAATCAGCAAATGAAATCCCATGGATCCCCTGAATCCCGGGTTTGTAGGCCCAAGCCAAAGGCCAAAAGCCACCAGCTTATGTTAACAGAATCCACTGAGCCTAAATAGTTTTAAACGTGCATTTCTGATGTGCTGAACACAACAAGGCAATTGAGCAAACCAGAAAAGTACAGTGGCCTTTCACAAGCCCCATTGCTCTTGTCACAGGTGTACACAGTGTTCTCTTGTCACGGGTGTACACAGTGTACTCTTGTCACAAGTGTACACAATGTGCTCTTGTCACAAATGTACACGGTGTTCTCTTGTCACGGGTGTGCACAGTGTTCTCTTGTCACAAGTGTACACAATGTTCTCTTGTCACAAATGTACACAATGTTCTCCGAAGATTTTCCTTCCGGTGTCCTAGAACACATGTGGTTAGACCGCCTGCACTGAATGGGCGTAGGCCAGTATGTCACCATAGAACCTGGTTCCGCATTTTGAGGTTTATTAGATTCAGCCCATCAAATCTGAAGCCAGAGTTCTGCTAATGCGACTTTTTGCATGCAAGCTCTCCGACTAGTCGATTGTCTGACTTAGGGTGTCAATTCCTCTCTCTCAGGTGGTGGGCTCCCTAAGCCAGATAATACTTTTGTCTTTTTAAATGTCTGTCCATGCTCTGTATTTTCCATTCACATCCAATTCCTTGCATTCTTAGGTTCCCTTAAGCTATTAGCGCCTGCTGGGATAGTCTCCATAGCTAAGGTGCTTCTGGGCACTAGACTTTATAGAGTGTTCTGCTTACCCCAACTAATTTCAATTGTGCCCTTTTGAAAGATCCCAGTCCTTTTCCACCTTGGATCTCTTTGGAATGTCAAACTTGCATGGGTAATTCTCTTCAGAAAAGCACATTTCTAGGAGCTATGTTTTCATAGAATGTATCATAGAATGTATCCTGTGCCTTTTGAATTGCTTACTGATGTCAAATATACCGTTTTACAGGTCCTCATTCCAGCCTGTTTTCTAGGCTCTTGCACATAATAAATATGAACTTGCGTTTTTTAAATCCTGACAGATTGAAGTCAGACTTTCAAACGTTTCCTTGCTCAGGCTGATCAATTGATAAATCCATATGCTGATGTACTTAAGACTTAACAAATAAAATGCCACTTCAGCTGTGATCTTTGTTGTCTCATATCATTGTTCCTTATTCCTCAGTGAAGTGTTGCGTCGATGACACGTGCCCACGGCTCAAACCACAGGGCAGGGTGGTTTATGGTTTGTGACTCGTGACCACACCCCAGAGAGCTTCCTTTCACCCCTCATCAAACGCGCCCCGCACCACAGGTGTTCTGGCCAACTTTAATGCATGATTCAGGGTTTCAGCTCCTCCCTCCTGGGAGAGCAGAAGAATGTGGGCCCTGGAGTCTCCCACCGGCCACAGCAGCAGTTGCGTCCCATATTCAATATCATTTAAATTGATGATTTTGTTGTGTTATCTGCTATTTTAATGTAACTGATATTTTTCTTTTCTTTTTTTGTTGTCGATATTTTTATCATTTATTGCCATCTCAGATTTGTGTATTGGGTGTCGATATTTTTGTATACAATATTATTGTGTTGATATTTTTGTAGTTCAATGTTATAGGAGTCGATGTTCTATCAGTGATAATTATATATTTTTTTTTATTGATTATTTGATAGTTATATTAATTGTGTTAATTTGTTTGGGGAGCGGGTGTTAGTTTATTGAGGAATAGGGTTCAAAACAAATAATTATAATAAAGTAATTATTAATTTGTATGTATTGGTATTGATAAGTAATTTATAGTTAATCAATGTATAATTGGTAATTAATTTTTATTAATTGATTCATTGTTTAATATATTAAGAATGTTAATATAGTTTAGGAGTGCATTGTAGGCTTTTTGCGGAATAGGGTGGGAAGAAATGTAATTGTATTAAAGTAAATATTATTTTTCATTTATTGGTATTCATAATTAATTTATTGTTAAATAGGTATTAAGTGGTTATTTACTTGATACACATGTTAATTTTAACCTTCTGCAATCCAACAGGTTCCCTGCAGTTGCACTGTCTGGAGTGGGAAGAATAATTTAAAACTCTTTTGCTACCCAACACTTTCCCTACTTTTGCAATCTCTAGAGTGGGAATAGTAATGTTTACCCCTACGCTATCCAATACTTTCCCTCCTATTGCACTCACTGGAGTGGGAATAGTAATTTTTACCCCTACACTACACAGCACTTTCTCTACTGTTGTGCTCCTTGGAGTTTGAATAGTAATTTTAACCCCTACACTATCCAACAATTTCCCTATTGTTACACTCTCCGGATTGGGAATAGTCATTTTATTCCCTTCGATATCCAATATTTCCTCTACAGTTTCTGTTAATGTAATGTAAAATGTATTTTAAAAAGATTAAAATATTGTACTTTTTTAATTAGTTTTATATTTTTATGTATATTATTTTTGTATGTATATATATGTATTTATAATGTATACAATGTTTTAACAATTTATAATTATTAAAATAATGATTTATGAATAATATTATGTAAGTATCCATATTAAATTTGATATGTATAATGCATTTTTACATTATAGGTATTAGTTATAATTTGTAAACATTTTAAAATATGTTTAACTATATTTCTTTTAATTATACGTATTAATTACTTCATGTTACATTATTTTTTTAACATAAAAAACAATATTTTTAACATTGGTATTTTAGACATCGATAGTTTTCAATGTTTTTGTACTCACCATAATGTCGATGGGACTTCGATATTCTGGACATCGATATTCATGCGTCGATATTTCTGTACTTCGATATTCTAACTGTTGTTATTCTGTCAGTGATCCACTGGATGGACAACATGCAATGACATCAATTCTTAATTTAAAGCAAAACTCCTGTCAAACTACCAAAGTCATATCTTTTCAATCTTCAACCAAAGTTCTAAGCCTGTGTACAGTGTTTCTTCTAAGTGGTTCGTCTGTGTTTTAGATAGTCTCTGGCCTACTGGAGGTAATGTTTATAAAACATTTTGTAAATTCAAAAGAACTTTAATCTTCCAGAAAGGAGTTAATATAACATCTGAATACTACACTTTGTAATTAAACTCTGATACTGGATGGATATAATACAATGACACCAGCCTTAATTTGAAATCAAAAATGACATTTGAATGTACAAAAAATAACCCCTTTTGTTTCTTCATACAAACTTCTATGGACTAGTTCTGGAAAAAACTAAGATGTTGAATTTTGTCTGCATGGATCATCATCTTTTTTACACATTAGGTGGCCTAATAGTGATAGTTTTAAAAAGAGTTCCAAAATTAAATAGTGGTTTAAATGTAATTATATTATTGTACCAGATACAATTTCAACAATATTTCTTAAAAATGTTTGTTAGTGCTGGTGTAGTAACTCTAGATAAAACAAGTGGTTCATGAATTGTAGTGAGTGTTGCGCATAGTGTAACTTAGGTATGGTGAAATAATGTGGAGGGATTTTTTTTTACAATTCAATGATTGTTTTTACCCCACTGTTCGAGGATGATGCTTCACGTAGACCATGATTTATAGTGAAGAAGTATGAAAGCTGAGAACAGTAAAAAAAAAAGGGAAATGACGTGCTTTAATGTAATCTCAAATACTATTACAGCAAAAGAAAGTTCTACTATTTTTGTTTATAATATGAATGTTATCAATATATAAATAAAAGGTTTATTTTATGTAAGTGTATAAAATGTAATACTAACTTTTATTTATTTTTCTTTTCTTTGTATATAGATGAATGGCAACATCTATTGGAGTAATGTAATCTAATTCTTTCGGGGTTGTTCAAAAAACTTACACCATCAAATTACACAGTGGCATAGTTATATAGCCACTTAGGCATCCAGAAATACACAGATACAGCCCATCACATTTCCACTCACACAGTGGTACATGTACTCACTGAGCAATGTATTCATCCATACAGCTACTCAAGTACCCTCTTACCCATCCATACAGTCACTGGCACACCCATGCATCACTGATACAGCTACTAACACATGTGTAATGTCACAGACACAACTATTCACATTCTCATACACCGACTCACATGCTTACTCACTCACTCATACAGTCCCTCGCAAACCTACTCACTCACACATACACCCAATCATATAACTACTCACTCCTCACCCATATACATACTGATGTACTCACTCACTTGCTCATACAGCAACTCACATATCCAGACAGTACTCATATATATACTCGCACACCCATATACCAATACATGCACCATCTCAGTCACTCATACAACCATCACCTACCAATTCACTGACCAATGCAGCTACTTACACGCCACTTACTCACCCATACAGCAACTCACACTTGTATTCACATACCCATCCAGCCCTAATTACACTCATCCATACACCCACTGACATGCCCATCCACCCTCCCATACTCTACTCATGCACCATCTCACTCACTGATACAGCTACTCACACACCCACTCACTCACTCAAGCAGCCACTGACACACCCACTCTCCCACTCAGTAATACAAGAAAAAAGAGTAATACACTCATTTACACATCCAGTGAAATGCTAATACTCGAAGTCACCCATTCAAACAATTATCCCTTTAAACATGCCTGGGGCATGTCACTGCAGGTCCTGTGTGTGCAATGTTAGAGCCAGGCTAAATAAATTAGCATTTAAAACTGTTTGCCAAGGCTTAAACTCCCCTTCTACTAGATATCATTCCCTTCTAAGTTAGGTCGAACATACCACATAGGGCAGGGTGATATGTGGTTAAAAGGTAAGACATTTACTTTCAAGTTTCAGAAAGTTACATGTGCAGTTTTACACACAATCAGACTCTCCATTACAAACTATTCCATACCCTGAGACACCAATAGACACTCTGATGCACTCATTGTCTCCCTCATAAACTCACACACTCTGCTGTGCATATATAATCTGATACCTGAGACTCCAGGCTCATACACTAGACAGAGTTATTCATACACCTATCTCCATATAGACAAATATGAACAAGAAAATAAAGAGTCAGTACTTTGATGCAGTAGGGGCTCTAACTAAAAACACATTTATTTTATATGTTTTACAAATGTTTTACATCTTTGTGCTTTATTTTCTTTCTTTCAAAAAGTACGAAATGAACTTTCATTAAAAAAGTCAATGCAGACACTTTGCATTTCCATCGCACAAAAGTTACTTGAAAATGAAACATCTGCAGGTCTTTGTGCAGTACTCTGTCCAGCCATTCTGAAAATTGCTGGATGATTTCCCAAAATATGTTTCTACAACAACAGCCATAGAAATAATAACTGTATAAAGAAGTGGCAAAAAGTCAAGCCTTTTCCGGATCACAGTTTATACCTTGGTACCCAGCCCTGAGCTGTGTTGTATTTTGAGGCCCACCCTGGTTTTTGGGTGCCTTTGGACAGATTTCTGTTTTACTCTTTTGGTCACAATCTTTCCCTTGGGGGTGTTGGCATGCCCTCTTCCCTAACTCTAGAGAAGAAAGTGAACCTAGTTCTAACAGATGCTAATGTAACTTGTCATTGTAACAATTACTCACCACTTCAGTATCTTTGAGTCTAAGCCTGACTAGCTATAGGTCCTCACTTGCCCTCCTAACCTTACTAGAGAAACAAGTGAATTGGCACCCTGGAACAGAACACTTTCGACCCTCTCAGTGATCATGGTAACAGGATACGCTCTTTTACTTGCTCCCCCATACTTCTTCACAATAAGATTACTATGAGATGCAAAGAACGTTTAGAAATGTATTTAAACTATTGTGCTCTAAAATGAGTAATGTATGTTTCACAATTAACAAATGCATATTAGAAATGCTGTCAGCATGGTTAATAATCTATATAGCATGAAAAGCCCTATCATTCCATAGGACAGAGTCACCTAAACCGCCCCCTCCCCTACCACTGAAGCTAAATGTTTATAAATGAAATAATTCTGTGGTTACCTGCAGACCCCTTTCCTTAGCATTCACAGTTGGATGTTCTACATCTCAGCAGACGCAGTGATCTTGTCTCAGTCTCTCGTTCCATATGTGTTTTTATTGGCTCCTGTGCTCAGCTATATGACAAGACGTGTGCACATAAACAACAGCTATATTCTTGTGTTATGTATTGGTGCTACAGCCTGTGCATAAAGAATAACAAGGGACATTGGGGCATATTACCAACAACTAGCGATAATTATCGCTAAATGGGCTTAGCGATAATTTTTCTATCGCCAAGCATCACCAGATTTTATTGCTGAGATAACGTGCTATTAGCAACGTTTATCACAAAAGCAATAAAATTTGCGGCGATATCGGCGAGATCCGTGAACATCGCTGAGAATACAGCGATATTCACGCATTATTACTAACAAGGTCTTAGCCATTATATCCACCTCCCATTGGATATAATGGCTAATAACTGGTCTGAGGCGTTATTTCCATCACTACGCCTGCCTTGCTAATAGGCGATATCGATGTTAGAGACTGTTTTCAGTCGCTAACAGTTAGGTATGCCCACTTTGCATGTCATTAGCAATAAATATTGCTGACATGCAAAGCGGGCCCCAAACCACTCGTTATTGCCTCAAAGATGTCGCTAACATTAGTGATATTTAATTATCACCACTTAGCGGCTGAAAACAGCAGCTAAAGTAGCGATAATCTTATATCGCCAAGCTTGGTAATATGCCCCATTGTTCTTTAACCCTGTCTGTGGTGTTCAAAAAGTCTCCAGAAAATAGCAGGTTCTGTGTCAAGTACATTGTGGAACAAAAGCAAGCATGTTTATAAAGTAACTTGTGCGAAGGAAAACTAGGCCTAAAATATGTACTGTTAGGCCAGCATAGGAAAAACTGTATTGGGCAATGCAGGAAACACAGGACAGGGTGCCCGCGTGGCTTTTTGAGTGGTTTTGTGGTTAACTGATTGGTTGTTTGACTGGTTGTATTAGAGAGTGAGAGTTTATCTGGCTGGCTGTGTGGGTGATTGTTTGGACCCGTTGAAAGGCTTTATTGGTGAGTGGCTGGGTCTGTGAGTGTATGTGGGGGTGAATATATTGGTATGTGAATAGCCACATTGGTAAGTGAGTGGTTGTGTGAGTGAATGAGTAGCTCTGTTAATTTGTGTTTGAAAAGAAAGTGGCTGTGTATGGTTGTATGGGTGAGTCAGTGGGTGTGTGATTGGCTCTGTGGATGAGATAGTAGGTGAGTGAGTAGTTGTATGGGTGGGTCAGTTCATGTATGAGTTCTTGGGTTGGGTGTATTAGTGGATTTGTGAGTGAGTGTTTAGATGATGACATCAATGATGTCAGGTGGGATCTCATCAGTGATGTCACTGATAAAGCCATGAACAATGTAATATGCATAAGCAGTGCATTGCAGTAGCCTTAGTTATAGTTAGCTCAGGTAACTTTCATTGCTGAATTTCTATGTTTTTTTTCAAAAGAAATCGGAGTCTAACCATAACATTCCAGCAACCTTTGGATTTCTCAGTGAATTGCTATGGTTCCTTTAACTCTATTCCCTAGCTATAACATCCCTGTAACGTTTGTTTTTTTAATGAATTTCAAAGGTTTTTTAAAATTATATTTCCTAGTCAAAATGCCCCTTTCCCTGTTACTTATTTAAGTGCACTATTAAGGTGTTTTAAATTGTATTTCTTAACTATAACCTGTAATCTTTGAAAATGAGTGTGTGAAAGAGTGGATGAGTGTCTCAGTTGTATAAAGCCATTCACATATCTGTAGATTGGTTAATACACTTACACACGGATACACACAGCCACACAGTCACTCACACAATATATGCTACAAATAGTATCACTCATTAGTAGTTCATAAACTAAAATAACATACAATTTGTGGTACCATAGTATATATGTTTAGGGCCAGATGTCTGAAGAAACCGTTTTGTAATTCCCTACTTGCAAATCTTTTTAATTCGCAATTAGGAAATCACAAAACAGCATTCATGAAAGTGTGTTGCACACTGTTTGTGATTCCTAGGGGATCGCAAATGACCTACCTCATAAATGTTAATGAGGTAGGTCGCAATTTGCAACCCCCTAGAAACTGTAACAATCACAGGGTTGGTGGCCTTCTTTTTCAAATGCAGCCTGCATTCCTTAAAAGAAAACGGGATGTGTTTCTAAAAAAAATAAACGTTTTCTTTTCATTTTTTAAGAGAGAGTGGTGCTTATAACGGAACTGTTCCTTCATGACCACACCCGCGATTGGAATGTTCAGCACCGGGGGAGAATCGGCGCCGCAGGCAAGGTGTAAAAACAAATGTTTGCAAGAATTTTTTCAATTAAAAAAGCTTTTATTTTGTGATTTGTATGAATGCTATCACTTGGTGAACCGGATATTGAGCATCAGGTACTCTGGGGTCCTGTCTTCAAAGATGGCTTGATGACAGGAGTGAACACCAAGCAGTCCATTAGGATGACTTTGTCACCGTCATCCTACCAGTGAAAGGGACCTCCCACCATAAGGGCGGGGGTACCGTACCGTTGGTGGCATTAGGATGCGCCTGCCACAGTGGCGGGCGCATCCAGCATTCCTACCATTGTGGTGGGCCCGCCACAATGGCAGGAAAGCATGTTGTGCACTTCCATGAACCTCATGTCAGTCACCACCAGCTATGTGCACTCCCCCACCCCCTCAGAGTCCATTGGGGCCCGCATTGGGCCCCATAGAAGACTCCGCATGCCTTTCCGTGGCGGTTTTGCCACCATGGGAAGGCACCTGTAAAAGCAATCTGTCATTGGGGCTCCCCCCACGCTCCCCAACGGTGAGTCCAGGTCCCGGGGGATGGGGTCCTTGGGGCTGAAATTGGCCAAAGGAGGGGAGCGACACGGCCCTCTTCTCAGTTTTTTTTTTAAAAATAATGAACATGTCAGCTTACTTCGGGGGATGGGGTCCCGAGGCGATTGTAATTTAGTGAAAGGGGACGTTTAAAAAAAAATAATCTAGTCGGGACTCTAGCAGGGCTCTCAGCGCGGCCCCCTTGTGAAAGCAATGGATGCGCGGCTCTCAGTACGGCACTCAAGTACCTCTTAAGTCTTTCAAACACCCAGGGGTATATTCTGAAGGACACATCTCCAAGTTAACAGCACTTTATCACAACTAAAATGGTGATGAATTTAACGCGCCATTCACAAGCTGGAGCAAACAGCCCATATCACCAGTTTACCAGCAATAGCAGCCTCAAAAATGCTTGTCACAGATGACCCCGGCAAATATTGGGAATGAGATGTAGAGTAGGCATTCCCGCACATAAAAGCAGTTAAATCATCACTTTGTAAGTTTCTCAATCACCAGCAAGATCGTCAAAGAGAGTACAAAACAGGCGATAAGGTGTGTTTAGTAGCAGGAAGTTTACACCTGCTCTGAGCTGGTGTAAAGTTTAACTACAACTTGCAATATGAAAGGGAGCCCAGCCCAGAGCCACACCTGAATGTCAACAGATACAATGGAGCCCACTATCATGCAGCTCCGACAAAGTACACTTCTCAGGCACCCTTCACCACCAGCCCCTTATCTGCCATCCCTTCTCATCCCCACCCCCTACAAAAAAATGTGACAGCAACCTTAGGAAATCGGGAACATTAGAAATTGGCTGAGGTTGAACAATTTTAATACAGAAGATGCAGTAGAGGTTGGACTAATAAAAATCCTAGTCATATATGGACTAACATATAGAACATTTTATTTAAACAAAAACAAAAAATAAAAGTAGGTAGAGGCATGACGTGTCATCCATCGACAATTTGTGAATCACTGTCTGCAAGACAAAAAGAAAGATAAGATTGTAAGTCATGTGTCCATCAAAGGAGAGAGAGAGGAAAAGAGAGGGAAAAAAGAAGCTGTGTGAGAAAGAAGATAGAAACTAAAATAAAAATAAATAAATGTCGGAATTTGTAAAGCGCACAGCTACCTCCACCGGAGGTGTCCCGGCGCTGTCCGTATACCGCTTAGGAACCCTTCCTGGCTTTCCTGGGAAATGTCCACTCCTGGGCACCCCCCAGGTGCAGCCAGGCATCCCAGCGCTTTTGGGGCCGTTGTGAAGACTAAGCAAGCTATTGCCCAGAGTTGCAGCGTGGGACCCATGATCAGAACAGGTACTGAGGTGAGAATATCCAGTCTGGGGAATTAATGAGTCGGAGACCCGCCAAGGCGGGAATCGAACCCTGGTCCCTGGCCAGAGCTCTGCATCAAGGTCTGCCTGCTCTAACCATTGAGCCACACTTCTCCACCTGAGGATGAGTGAGAGAGAGAAAGAGAGAGATAAAGAGAGAGAGGAAGATAGACAGGAAGAGGAAAGGAGAGAGATACAGTGAGAGAGAGGAAGAGAGAGAGAAAGACAGAAGCAGTGTGGGAAAGAGGAAGATAGAAACTGAGGATTAGTGAGAGAGACACGAAAGAGAGATAGAGAGAAAGAGACAGAGTAAGAGAGAGAGAAAGAGAGAACCAGTGTGAGAGAGGATGAGAGAGAGAAAGACTGTGAGGGAGAGAAAGGAAGAGATGGAGAGGGACAGTGAGTGCCCACACTGTGGGCAAAACTGTCACAACTCACCGTTCTACCACTGGTGTGTCTCCAAACACATTCTGAGACATAGTGGAGCCCTTAAGCTCACTCATCTGAAACATAGTAAAGAATTAGTAATGGCAGAGTATATACGACTGTGCAAGCCTAAATCGCTGTCACTTCTTTGTGCATCCAGGCTGCTGCACCCCATCCACTTCCACTGCACAGAGGTGTCTGCCCACCGCTGCACACCCAGGCTGCTGCACCCCATCCACTTCCACTGCTCACTGCTGTGCACCCAGGCTGCTGCAACCCATCCACTTCCACTGAACACTGCTGTGCACCCAGGCTGCTGCACCCCATCCACTCCCACTGCCCGGAGGTGACTGCCCGCTGCTGTGCACCCAGGGTGCTGTACCACAACCACTCCCACTGCCCGGAGGTGACTGCCCGCTGCTGTGCAAACAAGGCTCTCTGCTCCCCTTTTGCAACCTGCATGTAGAAAAGAGGGCCTTTCACGCGCCGCTGAAAGCCCCAAGCGCAGGTTTCGTGGACAAGGCATCCTGTATATCATGCAGCCCCGCTACGTAGGCCACCAGGTCTCATATTTGGTGCTGCATCTTGGTTTTACAATTACAGAGGACATACCAGTGGACTTGCCATCATTTCAGGTTGCACACCTGCTTAGCCCTTGCAGTGACACTAACTCTGTGACCAGAGAGGCTACACCATGTGGCGGTAGGCCCCCGCTGTTCGATGGCTGAGGCCTTCACTGTGGACCTTCAGGGCACACAAAACCTGACCTGCCCAGACTGCCGGGACAGCCCATCATCGCAGGCTGCACACCCACTCAGGACTTACAGTTCCCCTCCCTCAGTGCACCGAAAGTCACCATCCTGTGGAGGTGTGCCTGTGCGAGCCACAGTGCATCCGGTGTCATCAAGTCTGAAATGGAAATGGCATGGAGCATGTGAGCCTGATCCTTTTTTATGGCAGGGTCACGTGTCCTGTGATGCCTGTGCTTGATGGGTGTGTTGTGGGTATAAACCAGCCATCAGGGAGTGGCTGTGGCGTACTGACAACTAGACATGTGACCAGCAGATGGATACAATGAAATCTTGGGCCATGTAGCGTTGTCGTCCCTCCCTGTAAGCATAAGCGGAGTGGGCTGGCGTGGCTTATGCCAGTCCTGCATGAGGCTATGAGCAATGATCTGGAGCTCTGGGTGTGATTCTGTCCTGGGCTGTATGAGGAATCAACTGATGCTGGTGTCCCTGTCGTACTGCTGCCACCACCCGGGTAGCAAACACCAATGAGTCACCCTGTGACCCACGTCCCAAAACATGGCCAACATGGAAGGTAGGGGGAATCACTTACCCTACATTCATCCATGCTTCCACACATGAAAGATCATTCTCATGACATATCTGTGAGGATATGAATGTTTATTGCACATTCAGTGGAGTGTTGCAGCTGTAACAATACAGGGCCATGCAAAGCACAAATTTCCATTTTTGGCACAGGGAGGGCAGCCAATTAGAGCCAAGTTTGTGCTCGGGGATTAGGCTCCGCAAACATATGTACTTATCCAATCACTCTGCCAATTCTGAAGCACTTATAAATTCACTATACACTCTCCTTGAAGTACTCTAATGATCCAGTCTCTACCTATGTACTTATACAATGACCAAGACAAAGTTACATATTCACATTTTCCCCACTGCCTGAGGTAACATGGTTGTGAGCGCTGTCAGCAGCAGAATGTAATGTAGTAGGGCCCAGGGGCAGCACCGTGCATACATAATGAACACACAGACACAGTTAGACAGATAGTGGAACTGGGTAGGGGCACGTGTGCTCAGCCCCTCTTTATTACCAGGGTCACATGTTCAGTGACGTATGTGCTGGATGCATGTGGGGTGAGTGTAAGCCAGCCCTCAGGGAATAGTTGATGCTGGCAACAAGTACAACAGTAATCATTGGATCATACACAGAGATTCAATCATAAAGGGTCCATGACAAGTGCTGCACTAAGTAAGGGGTACCAGATTTAAAATAATAAACACAAAATTCTATCAAAAAGGGTTCAGGACGTGTGATACACTGAGGTAGGGGGAGCAGATCCGAAATCATACACAAAAGATTCCATCATAAAGGGTCGATGAGTTGTGATGTACTGAGGTAGGGGCATCAGAAGCATGGTGCGTGGTCCGGGAGGGCCACACTCTGGTAGCAATGTCTGTTGCGTACTGGACTGCGTCATCTGCAATCGCAACTCGACCTGAATTGTGAGCCCTGCAGTCCACAATGTATATGGAAGGCAGTAATCAGCACAAACATTGAGGAATGCTTTTTGTCACTTCCTCTTGACAAAATCCGAGGACACAGAGTACAATTCTGTCTGCAAGTAATAAATCAAGACTGAATTTAAATTGTGAGCCCTGATCACCACAGTATAGAGGAGGCAGTGGTCAGGAAGGGCCCACAGCCACGTTCTGTTGACTTGAGCTGTATAGAGTTAGTGGTAGGTGTGGTACTCAGCATGTGTGCAACCACCGATGATGTGTGGTCTGGGTGGGCCGCACTGAGAGCAATGTCTCTTTCCTACTGGACTGCGTCATCTGCAATTGCAACTCCATCTGTATTGTAAGCCCTGTTGACCGCAGTGTAGATCGAAGGCAGTAGTCAGCACAGACATCGAGGAATGCTTTTTGTGACTTCCTCTTGAAAAAATCCAATGGCACAGAGTACAGTTCAATCTACAATAAATAAATCAAAACTGAATTCAAACTGTGAGCTCTGCTGTCAGCAGTCTAGACTACCATTCAGTGTTCCTTTGGACTTGCAAAATGATTTTGGTCATTTTACTAAAGCTATCATTGATATCAAAAAAGTTCTTGAAGCAAGGATACTAAAAGGATATTATGTAGGTTTTAGGGACGTTGTAATTAGTTGCCTACTGTACTTTGTAAATATTGAATCAAGACTCAATTTTAATTGTGAGCTCTGCTGACCACAGTGTAGGCCAGAGGCAGTGGTCAGCAAGGGCCCACAGCCACGTGGCGTTGAGGTGAGCTGCACAGTTAGTGGCATCAGAAGCACTCAGCATGTACGCAGCCAGCAATGATGCATGGTCCGGGTGGGTGGCACTGGTAGCAATGTCTTTTGTCTAATTAATTCTGCTTTATTAAGGCCACATGTTGTTGACTTGTGGTGCACTAAGTTAGTGGCACCTCTGGTGCTCAGTGTGTACGCAGCCAACGATGATAGATGGTCTGGGATTGCCGCACTGGGGGCAATGTGTCTTGCCTACTGGACTGCGTCATCTGCAATTGGGACTCCATCTGAATTTTGAACCCTGATGTGCACAGTGTAGATCGAAGGCAGTAGTCTGTACAAACATAACTCTGCAGTGCTGTGCTGCTGTGTTCGCAGGTGGCCTGTGTCGAGGAGGCCAGCGGTCATGCAGCCACTTGGCTGGGTGAGGGCCGCCGCTCTGGCAGATGTGTTGGTCTACACACAAGCGAACCATGCCCAGTGCCCTGGCCTATTTATTAACACTTCTACACTGGAGTGGCGTACGTTGGACCAGCCCAGGGGACGACAACACAGGTACATAACCGAGATCTTCCCCACAGCCTGCGGTAACATGGTTGCGTCCACTGTCCACAACACCACAAGTACCAACAGTATATGTACACATGGAGATGTTTGTGATCTGCATAGTGAGGTCTGCCCAGCACATCCGTGCTACACTTGATATTGTGCGCATTATTATTGGTGGGTGACTTGCATCCTTCGCATATGTTTGGTTGCCACAATTCGCAACATTCAGCTATTGTGTGGCTGAGGGGCAATGCCATTTTTTGGAAAGTCTGCTGTCCTGTTGTGCGCTGCCTCGATGGTAGTAGGGGGAGTGGTCCGGAGGAAGGTCCTGAGGGTGGTGACAGTGGGTTTTGTGGCCTTCTTGGTGGTCGGAGGTTAATGATTGATAGCTGTATGACATGTGTTGGTCTTCAGATGTGATTCTGGGCTGGGCTCCCTTTCACACTGTAGATAGTCATCCTACTTAACACTAGCTAAAGGAAGATGTTACATTCCTACTGCTAATGCAGCTTATCGCCTGTTTTTTCATCACACTGCAGATTTGGCTGCTCGTTGAAAATATCGGGAAGTGGTGTTTTTGTATGATTTTTGCAGAGGAACGCCGACTTTGCATATTACTAGCGTTAGATGTTGCTCTCATTTGTGGATGTTTTCACCAGGTTGAGAATGGAATGATAATTTCATCACTGAAAAAAAAACTATAGGTTTAATAAACATTATAATTAAAAAATAGCATTTAAAAAACCTGTGAAATTCACTGAAAAAAACATAGGTTTCAGGGACGTTATAGTTAGAAATTAGCATTTAAAAAACCTTAGAAATTCACAGGAAAACCATAGGTTTCAGGGACTTTATAGTTAGTTGGACATTTCACTTGTACAAAACCATAGAAATTCAAACATTATAGTTAGTAGAGCTAACTATAACTCGTGCCCCCAATGCACTGCTGATGATGTCACATATTACATCACTCCTGACATAGTCAGTGACATCAGTGATGACATCACGGATGACACCTCAAATGACAGAAAGTCCCAGAAACCTATGTATTTTTCACTGAAAAAAAAAAAAATTATATATATATATATATTCACTGAAAAAACCATAGGTTATAGACCATATATAGTTAGGAATTAGCATTTACAAAACCTTGAAAATTCACTGAAAAAACCATAGGTTATAGACCATATATAGTTAGGAATTAGCATTTAAAAAACCTTATTTTACTCACACAAAACCATTGAAATTCCATATATAGTTAGTTGCACTAACTATATATCGCGCACCCGTAATCCACTGCTGATGATGTCACATATTACATCATTCATGACATGGTCAGTGACATCACTGATGACATCACTGATGACATCTCAAATGACATCACTGATGACAACATCCAGTGATTATGTGTTTCTGTAAAGTTTAAATATGTTTTACATATTGAAGAATGAGTGGATGTATAAGTGTCTCAATGAAGGTTTTAGTAGGTGCGTGATTGACTGTATGAGTGAGTGATTAAATGCGTCTTACTAAATGCACGGGTTAGTGACTAAACTGTCTGAAAGTGTGCATCAGCATGTCTGTTGTTGTGCAAGCTGCTGCATGTGTTGATCAGTAGCTATATAAGTAGCTATATGGGTTATTGATTGGTTGCACAAGTATTTGTATGGGAGACTGAGTGTGTGTATGACTGGCTGGGAGGTGTGTGACTCTGTGCAGATCAATGTGTACTTGTATCAGTGATTCTATAAGAGAGTAAGTATGTGTTAGTATATGTTTTAAAATGTAAGGTACTCTATGTTTAACTGTGTAGATTAGAAAATGGAACTGTGATTGATTCTTTACAGGACTGACTAGGTGTGTGAGTAACTCCATGGATGAGTGGCAGAGTGTGAGTGTCTGTATAGGTGTATGAGTGCATATGATAGTGTTGTAAAGATGAGTGATTGTATGTATGAATGATTGTATGGGTGAATGAGTGAATGTGTGTGTAGACGTAGGAATCAGTGAGTGGGTATGTAGTAACTAGTATTGGTGTGTCAATGGTTTCAAAAATTATACTCTGTATTTAACACTGGGTGTAACAGAGGTTATATTAAAGTGTGAGGAGATGCATTGTATTGTCACATTAATGATATCATCATTGATGTGACCATTGATGTCAAATGAGATATCATCAGTGATGTCATTTGAGATGTCATCAGTGATGTCATCAGTGATGTCACTGACCATGTCATGAATGATGTAATATGTGACATCATCAGCAGTGGATTACGGGTGCGCGATATATAGTTAGTGCAACTAACTATATATGGAATTTCAATGGTTTTGTGTGAGTAAAATAAGGTTTTTTAAATGCTAATTCCTAACTATATATGGTCTATAACCTATGGTTTTTTCAGTGAATTTTCAAGGTTTTGTAAATGCTAATTCCTAACTATATATGGTCTATAACCTATGGTTTTTTCAGTGAATTTCATTGGTTTTTTAACAGCTAATATCTGTAGCTGTAAAATGTATTCTTCTTTAAATCCAAAAATATATTTTATATGTTTATGAATAATTTTTTTTTTTAAATATTTTTTTTTCTTCGTTCCCGCTTCGCGAATCGGGAAGCTTCCCGTTAGCTGACCTTGATGCCGCGAAATAGACCGCGAGCCGGTAAACGTTTCTTTACCGCAACTGCCGCGTTAGAAAACAACATCGTGACGCCTCCCGTCCGCATGACGTTTCGCGTTGTCGCGTGATACGTCATATGACGTGCTACGTTAGCGAACTCGTACGCTTACCGAGTCGCAAAGCACAGGTTTCTGGAAGCAAACCGGGAGGCCCTGCAAAGCGCGTAACGTAAACACAGCAGGTCATGTGACTTGGTAATAACACTTTTCATTGGTTCATTTCACTTTCGGTTTCCTAATGATGTAAGACTAGGTCATATGATCTAAAATGAACACTTTTCATTGGTTGAGAACTATTTTTTTTCCCAAATGGTGAAAATCCCTCCTTCTTTCCTCACTCTGACTTTCATCATTGTGAGAGAAAGACCCTTTGTTACCAGTGAGCAATGGCTTCTTTACTAGCTTCAGCTGGTGCTTCCCCACCACCTCCACCACATCCAAGGAAGAGTGGACCACCTGCTAAAGTTATAATTCAGCAAGAAGAGGAAGAAGAGGAACAGGACGACCTAGATAATCTCCCTATTATGGCCAGAAGATCTGTTGTACCGGAAGTAACGGGACCAGAGGGCAGGGAGATGGTGCCAAATATACAAACGAGATTTCGTGAAGTAAAACAAGTCTGCGTACATTGCAGTGGAATCATTTGCTACGCAGAAAGTAGCATCACTCTGATCAACAGAGCTATTAACAATCATGCTCATGTTTGTCCGAAACTCACCAAACAATAAATTCTTTTTTTTGTTTTCTTCCTCCTGTTGAGCCCTTTACAATGAATCGTTTTCGTTGCCCCCTCCGAAAAAAAAACAAAAAAAATATAAAACTGTTCAGAAAAATTCAAAAAAAGTAAAAAAAATGTTCAGAAAAATAATAAAAAAAATATAAAACAACAAAAACAATTTAAAAAAAAGTTCTTTTCAGAACTACCTCCCCGTTATAAAAAAATTGGTACAATATTTGCAACTGTGCCAACCTCTATTTCTCTTAGTTCGCTTCCCAGTTCGCTCCCCGGTACGCGAACCGGAAGCGAACCAAAAAAATTTTTTTATAAAAAAGAACAGTAAGTATAAGGGAAGGAAACAGACAGTTATGTTAAAAGAAAGACAGCTATAGGGGAGTAAACTAGAGATACTATTACCCGTAATCCACTGCTGATGATGTCACATATTACATCATTCATGACATGCTCAGTGACATCATCAGCAGAGGATTGCGGGTAACAGTATCCCTAGTTTATTCCCTATAGCTGTGTTTCTTTTAACATAACTGTCTGTTTCCTTCCCTTATACTTACTGTTCTTTTAAAAAAAAATTTTTTAGATCTGTCAGAAACAGTGAAAGTAATGAAATATAAAAGACTACGTAGAATATGAGCACTGTATGCAACAACTTTGACACTGACAGAAGCCTCACCTTCTCCATGCCTCCTACACAGTTCTACATGTACATCATAAATGCAAACAGAACAGAATTAATTATACATGTTAAATGGTTTATTTTTGCTGTTCTCAGAATGTATCAAATTTCACTAAAACAGTGACTTGAAGGTATTCATCATATAACAGCGGGGAAAAAAAAACACAATCAAAATGATTGTGTTTAAAAAACCCATACATTACAAATCAGAATTCAGAACTCCTTAAAGTTAACTTACTTTCCATGACGGCCAAGGATGTCCTATGAACAGCTTACACTCTGTTGTGCTGTTATTACTTTCAACCCGCCACTTTCTGAAAGAAAACCTCCATCGTTTTCAAAAACATGTTACATACAATAAATGACTTCTCGCTCTCTACCACACGATTCCACAAGGCCAAATCGTGTCAGAGCCATGTATAACTCTTGGATTTCTTGTAAGCCAATCCCGTCTTTTCGCATTTCCGCAACTTTCAGAATTAAAATGTTGAAGATCATTTACACAATCCTGGACTAGTAATATCTTCCCCTTCTTGCTCAATCATGTTCTACATTTCCTATCACACTGATACTGCTTACTATGAAGCAGACTTACACTACCTTTATGACTAGTACAATTATTTAATTCTCTACATCACTTTTAATCACAAAGCAATGTAAAACAGTAGACAGCATTGCAGACTTACATTCCCTCTACTCCATGTTTTGATTCGCTGCTTCAATTAGCTTATAAAAAGAAATAGTTTTTCTGAACTCATTCAAAGTGCAGTTATTTTTCCATGACGTCCAGTCTTATGGTTAGAAGTTATGTCTCTGTACTACACTTATCCTCAAGGCCAAATAGTGTAGGAGCCATAAGAACTTCTTGAAATTCCTCAGAGCACATCCCGAGATTCTTTCCCTAAAATTTTGGTTTTAAAAACACCAGGTAAGAGTTTTTAAGGTCATATGGCAATTTTTTTTTGAAAATTAAAACAGAATCATTGCAGAATGACCAGCCATTTCTACACTTTAAATAAGCTGTATAATGTCCTGATGTTATTGAAGGACCATCATGATATATAATTGCTACAGTTACAAAAGTCCTTCCTGATATTGACAACTGTGAAGCCACAAAATTTTTAATTAAAGTTGTCAATTTTGTTCCATCAGGCCTACATCGTTGGAACATTAAAATGACATACTGGCCATATGTTCGTATAAATAAAGTGGACATCATTTCAGATTTACATTGGCTACACTCCATGTTGTGATCAGCTGCTTTTACTAGCTTATTAAAAGAGACTGATTTACTGTCTGGCAAAGTTAAATATATAAATCTTTCTGAGTCTACACTAGTAGTAGCTGATACCCTACAGTTCTCGCAGTCATGCTGCCATTGATAAGAAAGCCCAAACAGGTGATCTACATCTACACCTTCATCATGCAATACATCAAGCATATACATTAAAAACTCCTGACAATCTTGCTGACTATTTTGAGAGAATTGTGTTTGGCCTGAACATCTGTCTAACAGATTTCGAATTTCAGACACACTTTCTATGTTTGTTCTATCAGTGCTACATTTCTCTAACACAGAATTTAACAAACTGCAAAATCTTTGATCCGAATTGACCACAATCTGTTCTTTTAAAGTTTCTAGAGAAAAGACAACATTAACCACTACATTAGCATAGCAGTTGACACCAGAACTGTTTTCAAATTGAAAACCAACAACATCTTCAACAGAATCCTTTTTGTTTCTGCTTATAATTTCAGGTTCATCAACTTTTCGTCTTTTTGCTACAACCTCCCCAGTATTGGTCACATTTCTTCGTTTCCGGCCTACCACACGTTTCTCAAACAAAGGATACTGAGGCAAATGTGGCGCATACTCTCTTCTCAACCTATTGTATTCCTTAACACAATCTAGATCCGCACAAATGTTTGTGACATCACACTCAATCAAGTACAATCCCGATAAAGTCCTAACTCGTGACAATGCCACATATGCCATACCCTCCTTGAACACAGAACTGCCAATATTCACCAATGCACAGTCTACACTTAAACCTTGCGATTTATGGATTGTCACCGCATATGCCAAGCAAACAGGAAACTGCTTACGACGAACATATAAGTCTTTTACAAGCAAAAATCTAGCAGAACAACGAGCAATTAGCTGTACTTCCTCAATGCCATCAAATTTAATTTTTAAAAATTCAATTCCATCTCTATTTCTGTATTTCACAAAATCAACAACATTACCCATTGATCCATTTACCAGACCTCTTTCAACATGTAAATTCCTTCTTAAAATTATACGGCAGTTCAAGCACACATTCAGAGTCTTTTCAAAACCCGCAGTTTTAGATATACTCTTCTCTAATGAATCCAATTTTGTTTTCAGATTCTCAGACAAAATAATTGTTGATCCCATATGCTCTACTCTGTCAATAGCTTCCAATTTCACAATCTCTTGCTTTTCTAAATGCAACATTTTGTTGTTGAATTTGGCACATTCTGCAAGAGTTGGCATCAAACATATTACAGATTTTTTCTCAGTAACTTTCTGAAAAATATTCTCAGGCACAACATCTTCGTCTGGATATAAATTTGTCAGTAATCGTGCATGTAAAGCTTCTTTCCCATGCTCGGTCACTTTTCCAATTCTAACATCTTGTAGAATAGTCTTGTAAACTTCATCCTTTGCCTGACGCATATTTTCATGCAGTTCAGCATAATTGAAGTTTAACCATATATTGACGTTGCCAATACTCCCTAAGCACTTCCTGGTATCTTCATGCGTGAGCATTTTGAACACAGGTTGCCCTTTCACTGGTGTCAGCTGCAGAAGATCTCCAAAAACAATGATGTGTTTGCCACCAAATAACACATCATACTCTGTTTTGAGAACTTCTTGCATTCTCAAATGCACAAAGGCAAGCATAACATTGGAAACCATGCTTACTTCGTCAATGATAAGAAGTTTCATTTTCCTCAAGACTCTTGAAACTTCAAAACAAGCATCTCCAGATAGCTTGTGATATTCTAATTTGTTGTCATGCTCCACTGGCAGCATCAGTAAACGATGTAAAGTAATCCCTTTAATGTTATGTGCTGCCAGTCCAGTTGGAGCGGTGACAACACAAGACAGCGATGACTCTGTCCTTTCCTGCAAATAACATGAAATTGCTTTAATAAGGAAACTTTTTCCAGTTCCCGCTTCTCCACTCACGTACAGTCGGACAGGCTTCAACGACGTACATGAGCACTCTTTCTTATCATGACTTAATCCATGATCAATTTGCATGGTAAGTTCGTCATATATTTTCCTCTGCTCAACGTTGAGTTGTCTTTCCAACTCTTCTAAGTTAACCGCATCCTCCTGAGCATGTGCCATGGCTCTTTCCACTTCATTCATAGCAGTGGCAGCTTCATTTTCGATAAGAGGTCCTCCTAGTGGATCCTGACTCAATGAAGCAGAACTCTGACTGTCCTGAGAACTGTCTCTGGCAATCTCGGCTGCAATCGTTGCTTCCTGCTCAATTTCCACATTCAACATTTCTACATATTTGGGAAAAGCAGGACATTCTATGGTCTCCTTGGCAGCATTGAAAGAGTCTTCGTAACAGAGGAAATCTCCAAGCAGTTCCTCTTCTGCACGCCAAGGCTTAAAAAGTTGCAAAAGTGCTAAATAGAAAAACTCCTTTTTTTCAGGAGATTCGCCACTCAATTTTCGATGGTTTATCAAGTGGCATTTTCTTTGCTTGACCAGACATCCCTCACTTCCTATTACAGCATACACTCCTTTCTCAGTATCTTCTTTGATGTTCCTCTTGAATATGTAATTTTGCAGAACCTCATACAGACAAACATTCTCGAGGTGACTACTTCGATTTGGATAATATGTATCCAACATGTTGCTCTTCAAAATGTCGGTACTGTTTGGCTCCTTTTCCGCCAAATACTCAATTTCCCGCACAGGTTTCAGAACTCGATTACGCGTTGCAGCAAGACCAACACTCGCCCAAACGATACTCCTGGACTTGGCATAGAGACTTGCTGAAGACAACCGGTCAGAACATTCGTAAGCTCCGATTTCTCGATGCGACAACATCTTCAGACTGAAACTGTACAACTTCTTGCTGAGGCTCTTTTCATGGGAAATGTCCTCCCACATATCCTTCAATTCTGTCTTCTCTTTTTTGGTGATGTAAGATGTCACATACCTAGCCACAGCCATACAGTTATCAGCCACAAACTGTATATCCATGTTAGCATTCCACATGGACAAAATCACCGGGTTGTAGTCGTTGATGTACTTAGACTCTTCGTTCCTCTTCAAATTGTATGTGTTTTTAGGTGATTTCTTCATCACATTATGTCGCAGCGAAGACATCAAACTGTTCACTCTTCCTTTAGAAATCACCGATCGTGGAAAGCCGAAACGACATTTGGTGTAGAACTTGTCTTTGTTCCGGAATTTACGACGACAGTACTTTCCACATCGATGGCTTTGGAAACGTAGAACTTTTTCTCTTAGGCTTTTTTTCTCCTTTGCGTTTGGAACAGCACACGTAGAATACTGTTCTATGAAACTCATCACTGAGTCGTCTGCATCCGTTCCAAATTTAGGTGCATCCTTGATCCACAGCAACATATGTATATGAGGAGCACCTCTTGCTTGGTACTCCTTCCTCCAGAAGAAATCCAACACCTCTCCAAGAGGTGGATTCTTCTTATTCATGATGAAAGACATCATACCTTCAAATCTATGATTGAAGTACCTACATACATTGACTGGATCCAAAGAGCACAGTTCTCCGGGTGTCTTGAATTCGATGTTTTCTACGTTAGCATTTGCCTCTCGTAGAAATTCAAGTAAGTCTTCCCAGCCATACTCAGCACAGCTCAAAGTGAGGAACCATGTGGGAGTTCCTAAGTTCCTCAGCATACATTTTAAATCACCATGACGACGGTACCAGTACTCATTAGTACCACGCTGACACGCCATGAGATTAATCAGGTGAGAATCCAAAATGCTGTCTTGGACATTGACTTTATCCATAAAGTCACTTGCCGAGATGTTTTGCATGTGTATACCACTTTTCAAGATGTGGTTCACTGCATATGACAGTCCAGACAGATCGCTTTCAAACAGGAGATGAAACAAATAAGGAATGCATTGTCGAAACCTAGGATCTCCTGCATACAATCGCAAAGTCCGGTATTCAGAAGCAGGAATTTGATGAGGTCGCTCATCATATCTTCCTCCCTGACCTGTTGGAAAAAGCTGTGGGAAACACCGAGCTTCCAAACTTTCCTCCCAAACACTAATGGGACTCCCTTTCGCTTGTTTCATTTGAAACAACTCAATAGCATTCCCCATGACTTCCTTGGAATGCAAAGGATGAACACTATAATGTTCATATATTTCTTCACTAGTACAGGGTTCTACTTTCTCAATTTGACCAGCACACAAATCGCTATCCTCTTCCTCACTTACTTCCTCTTCTGCAACATATACATTTTTATAGTATTTATTATATTTTTTCAAATACAATGTTGCCCTTTTGACTTTCCTAACATCTACTAAATCTTGCCATATTTTCTTATTCTTTGTCGGAACCCCATTAACTAAGATAACCAGAGGTTCCTCTTCCACTTTTTCTACTCCAATTGTGTTAATGTTTTTCTTCAAATCTAGAGGCAAATAAACAACTCTTCCCTTTAATCCTCTCTGTAAATCTGATGGAGGCAATTTCCCTGTCTTTGGCTCCATTCTTACAATAGCCTGAAAGGGATGGATACTTTGAATCAAAATAGATTCATAAGTATTTAAATCCTTCAATTCAGAAGGAATTTCAACCAATTCCAGATTATTATGAACTGCTCTAGCAGGCATCTGGTTTTGATTTAATTTGTTACAACAATAAGTACACACACGTTGATCCAATCCCAAATCAAAACAATTTTCTACCATCAAGTATGTTGTAAAATCCTTCCATTCACTATTATTTTCCCTTTCACTTTTTCCATATAAATCCACTAACTTAGTCTGATTCTTATAATAAGTGCGTCGACAACACACACAAGTGAAATTTGGCCTCTCACTTGATTTCACCTCAAACGTCGCAATTTCCCTCTGGAAATTATCTGTACTGGAAACCTGTACACTATCTTCCACATTACTCTCTTCTTCTTGGTCAATTTCAACATTCTCCTCTTTACTTCCAAAGTAACAAAACTCAATTTCTTCACATATATTTTTCACATCTATTTCAGAACCATGCAAAAGAGCAGCGCATAATTGTTTTAGCATAATTGCTGGACTCTTAGCATAATACAACATTCTAACTAATTTCCTCACTTTATTATGATGCACTGCTAGCATCCTGAAATGATGAAAAACACTCTGGCATACTCTCCTGGAAAGACAAGCCAGTGAATGACCATGCAAACCTATCACTTCTCTCACTCTGCAAGGATCTAATTCTTGCAACAACTTCATTTTCTGCTTCAAACTTTTCTTACTAAATGACCGTATAAAATCACAAAGCAAATTGATGGAATCCTGTCGTACACTGCAAATACTACTACACTTCCAGGTGTACACAGGACCCTTAGGACGTCTCCCTAAAACCTCATTACCTAACACCTCTTCTATCTCTGTTCTCACAAGTTTTTCTTTTTCAACTGGACAACCATCTTTCACTTCATAAGCTCGACCACTGGTGTCAACTGCATGCACCAAATCATTATCCTGGAAATAACTCTCCTCATTAAAAAATGCCTCAGAGCTTGAACTATGCATCCATTCTCCAGAAAAAACTTCACAAAAATTACTACGATTAACTATTCTCTTCCATCTACTATTTCTTTTGAAATCATAAATTACCTTGTTTAGCTTCCTAATTCTATTGATTGTCAAAATAAATAACTTACGTTTAAATTCAAATGCCTGATCAATAACTTTCTCAACTATTTTTTTTCTCTTATAAAAAACCACTTTCTGCTGACCTTTCTTAATATTTTTTAACAAATTCCCAATTATCCTGTTGCGGAACATTCGTTTACGAATATCCCTAAACTGTTGTTTCCTTCTACTTTCATGCATAGAGTTATCTCTTACTCTAGCAGTAACATTTCTCATTGGCCTTTCCTTACCATTTGAATTCGGTCTCCTTTTCTGGAGTGAAACATTTTCTGTAGTAATATTTTTTTTAGTACACATATTTCTTATGACTGTTTTTCGACTCTTACCCGGTGCTTTCTTGGTGACTTGACAAATCTTTTTGTTAGAGGACTGCTGCAATATTCCATGCTCCTGCTGTCTTTGACGTTTTCCAGCCTTTCTTACTCTTTCTTTGCTAGGCATCCTAAAATCTTGAAATAATGTGCAGTTGAATCTGTGGTAAAATATAATAAAAAATGTTATTAACCACTATTACCCAACAGTAAATTAATAACAGTCATCAAAAACTTAACACACTACTTAAGTATATAATATACTGAAGCCTATCTCCAATTTTTCACTGAACAGGACTCATCTCTTCTTAACCTTGGATAAACCTCACCTACTCTGTGTCCCCTGCACATAATTAAATGTAAAGGGACAGATTTATATTAACTAGCACATCCCCAGGGATGCACCAGTTAACGTGCACCGCTGCTCTGCCACCCACGGTGTGCCGCATTTACAATCAGATAGGACAAAGCTACATCAAAACCCTGCGCCTGCTTGAAGCAGGCATAGATCTTGACGCAGGTAGGCTGAAAGCTAAAGCAACAACTAAGTGTCGTGTGCAGAAGTTACAAAAAAGGAAAAATGGCGTTTAAACCAGTAATGAGACCATGCTAACGTAATACAGAGTAAAAATATCCAGGATCTACATCAGTTTGGGGTTCACGAACCTGGCAGGTACAAGGCACTGAGGCTTTCCACCGTGCATGTCTCATCCCAAAACATATGTTGTTTGTGAATGAAACAATTTCCCAGACCAAATGCTTTGGATTGGCTACTTCTAAAAAATTAAACACCCCTACTATCCCGGAGTTAGAGGAATACGATGGTTGGAGTAATTTTACTCGTTGTCTATTAAAGATTTACAGGCCCTACTCCGTAATTCTTCCTTTAACATTTCCAGTATAAATCCAAAAGGTTGACTGCTTTGGCAACGTGCCTTATCCACGGTTTAATAACGCTGCCTTTTGCTTTATATAAGTTTTCAAATTGTATGAAATATATACCAATAGGTCGTTATTAACCTTTAGGTAGTGGTTTTCTTCATCAAGTCTGGTCGCTTCCATACACATACAGATTTTCAAAGATGATCAAGAACTTTATCTGAATGGAGAGGAATGCACTGAGACGCCAGATCATTCACTAATGTGTAGGCACAGACAGTTACACGGTTCATGCAACAAACACCGACCAAATATGGCTTGCGTGTTGCAAGGCACGCCAGTTCCTGCTATCATCCCCACGTTCAAGTTCTTGGAAAATGGTAGTTATTTGATGCTCAATAATGAAGATTGTTCTGGGTTAATTAAAAGTATTCATTTTATCGTAACAGTAAATGAACGGGTTATTTGCTGCAGAAATGTTCTATTTCCTCCCACACATGAACATAGGGAGTTTTCAATCTGGCCACAAATACCAACCTTGGGAGCACATTTCAACAGCATGGCAAGAATAAGAGCTCTTTTGTCTCAGAGAGAGGTGGCCTTGAGTTCGGCCCGTGAAACTTTCGTGCTTCACATAGCGAACACCCGTACAGAGGTGCAGACCCTTTTAAATACAGATTCGACTTTGCATTTCAGCAAGATTACCCATTCATTTCCATGCAGCAGGAGGCCCATAGGAATGAAGGTGCAATTTGCGATTAGCAATTACCTCATCGCAAATTACGAATTTTTCCGACGGTGCAGGGGTATCTCAAGAACACCCTGCTGCACCCCTGAAAAAAAAATTTGGGGTCATATGGCGCACATAAATTTTGAAAACATTCCTTTACCTCAAAAACGATTTTCAACTCATAATTTGAAAACACTGCACATGGGGAAATGACTTAAAATGTCCTTAAGACACATAAAAGCATTTTTTGATTGCCTTTGCAGCATGTTTCAGTCACCTTTAACATGCCTATGTAACGGAAACATTCAAAATCTAAATTTGCCATGCACAGGTGGGAGCATATTTACAAGCAATTTGCTCCACAGACAAACTTCTTACATTGAAATGGGAAAGACTCTCAATTACCTTATAAAGAAGCAGACACCATTATGTCCTTCTCATCAATATTAAAACCATTGCTTTTTCTCAAAAATGATTTACAAGTCATAATTTGAAAACACTCCACAGCTCCTATGCACATAAAAGCCCTGTCAGTACTAATACTTCACATTTTCTCCAATTACAATTTCTCAAACAAACAAAATCTATTTGTGAAACACTTGAGACAAAGCAACATTTGAAAAACACAACTTTCTTCATAATTTTCTCCTTAAAGCACACTATTTTCTATCTAAATTAAAGAAATTTTTTCTCACCTTAGCAAGTACTTTGAGTTTCAAAACAGTCTCAGAAACACACCAATTTGTCTTCAGCAGAGCAAAAGGTATGCACTCCAGAGTCTGCAGCTATCAAAAGCACAGAAATGCTGTAATTCCTCACACAGATCTCTCATGTCACCCAATCAAAACTCTTCCCTCACTTTTTTTCAAAGCAAAACCCTTTTCCCCCTCTGCCCCCTCTCTGCTTTTTCTGCATAGCAACCACCTCTTGCAAGACCTCTCACACAACAATGTTGCAATTGAACTCTGAACTCTCAGTGCACCTGCATATCCAGAGCATTCTTTCATTTAATGATTTTTTCTTCGCCACTCAAAATACATCTTTCAACGAACTCATCCATGCACACTAACTTTCTGTTTTCAGCAATCAAAATCCACCAATCACTCTTACTGCTTCATTAACACAGAAACTCCTCAGTTTTTTTCATTTTACACTCTCATTTTTTCAACTGCCATTTCATTGCCACACTTCATCTGACTGCAGCAGAACCTTCTCTCACCATGTTTTCTGTCTGGATTGTTGGACATAGTTACATCTATTGGGCTCAAAGGTACGTTGAAAACAGGAATTTACCTAACCTCAATTTACAAGATGTGGAAATTAAGTGGTTTGGCCACAGAGGATTAAAATGTCACCAATTGATACCATTGGTGAAAACCTTTATGCATTTGCCAAAACCTGACCTGTTAATTGTGCACTGTGGAGGTAATGATTTGGGCACTTTGACTGGGGTAGGTCTGGAAATGCTTTTAAAGGACACCTTTGAGCAATTGATGGCACTTTTTCCTCAGACTGCCTTGGTATATTCAAATATATGCCAAAGACAGAAATGGAGGTGGTCGAACCAATTTTGTCCACAAATTGAGAAATCGAGGAAGCATGTAAACAAATCTGTTTCAGCTTACATGAGAGACCATGGAATGGGCTCCCTGTACAACAATAACTTGCATTACTACATGCAAGATATCTACAGAGGAGATGGAGTTCACTTCTCAGATGAGGGCAACAGAGTTTTCACTCTGAATTTAAGAATGTGCATTGGTACCTACTTATAAGTACCTAAATGTACCATAAACCCAAAAGCTCTTCTCAGAGCTACCCTACATCTGATCACTCACAATTATTATTGTACTCTAACTTTTTTCACTAATTTTCAAGAAAGTACGCTCCCCAGAACGCTTCCCGGTTCGCGAACCGAGCGCACTCCACGCAAAAAAACTAAAAAAACGGTATATATTTTTTTGCCCTGCGAGAACCTTTCAAAGCCTCCACATCAAACCTAGGGGGTCAGGGACGATCTACTATGCCCCCTTATGGTCATTTGCCCCTTCGCTTTGGCCTCCTCTTGTCTCTCGATCCTACCGAGAGACAAGATGGCGGCCGCTACGGACTGTTTGGAATGTTTACAGACGCCGAAAAACCAATCAGCTTCGCAAACCTCCGTAACGCGAAAAGTACGCGAAGCGGAGCGCTGTTACAGATATATATCTTTTTTTGAACGTTAATTTCTCAAAATCCACTGGAGCACATATATTGAGACCTAGCAAAGGCACATCGGGCTACCAGTCCCTACAATTTTGCCAAGTTTCGTGCAAATCCATTCAGCCGTTCGATTATTATTATTATTTTTTTTTTTGCCCCGCGGGGCCCTTTTAAAACCTCCACATCAAACCTAGGGGGTCAGCGAGGATCTACTATTCCCCCTTATGGTCATTTGCCCCTTCGCTTTCGCCTCCTCTTGTCTCTCGATCCTACCGAGAGACAAGATGGCGGCCGCTACGGACTGTTTGGAATGTTGACAGACGCCGGAGAACCAATCAGCTTCGCTTCACAAAGCTCCGTTGCGCGAAAAGTCCGCGAACCAGACCGCTGCCTGGTCCGCGCTTACAGATATATATCTTTTTTTAAACGTTAATTTCTCAAAATCCACTGGAGCACATATATTGAGACCTACAAAAGGCACATCGGGCTACCAGTCCCTACAATTTTGCCAAGTTTCGTGCAAATCCATTCAGCCGTTCGGGCTAAAAGTGAGGCCAACCGCCCTATGGAAATTAACATGGGAAAAACGCGTTTTGGGACCCCCCTTTTTTCTCGGCCCCCCCTTGACGAACCCCCCCCAAATTTTCAAAGGCTGCTCAGAAACAAAATGTGCCATTTTCCTGAAAATTTCAGCCAATTCCGTCCACAAACGCCAAAGTTATTAGACATAGAATTTTCAAAAAACCCATAGAGAAAAAATCCTAACTATATATACCTACTGGCGGTCGCCAGTAGGTATATATAGTTAGGATTTTTTCTCTATGGGATTTTTGAAAATTCTATGTCTAATAACTTTGGCGTTTGTGGACGGAATTGGCTGAAATTTTCAGGAAAATGGCACATTTTGTTTCTGAGCAGCCCCTGAAAATTTTGGGGGGGTTCGTCAAGGGGGGGCCGAGAAAAAAGGGGGGTCCCAAAACGCGTTTTTCCCATGTTAATTTCCATAGGGCGGTTGGCCTCACTTTTAGCCCGAACGGCTGAATGGATTTGCACGAAACTTGGCAAAATTGTAGGGACTGGTAGCCCGATGTGCCTTTTGTAGGTCTCAATATATGTGCTCCAGTGGATTTTGAGAAATTAACGTTTAAAAAAAGATATATATCTGTAACAGCGGACTGGGCAGCGTCCCAGGACGCGTACTTTCCGCGCAACGGAGCTTTGTGAAGCGAAGCTGATTGGTTCTCCGGCGTCTGTCAACATTCCAAACAGTCCGTAGCGGCCGCCATCTTGTCTCTCGGTAGGATCGAGAGACAAGAGGAGGCCAAAGCGAAGGGGCAAATGACCATAAGGGGGCATAGTACATTGTCGCTCACCCCCTAGGTTTGATGTGGAGGTTTTAAAAGGGCCCCGCGGGGCAAAAAAAAATAAAAATAATAATAATCGAACAGCTGAATGGATTTGCACGAAACTTGGCAAAATTGTAGGGACTGGTAGCCCGATGTGCCTTTGCTAGATCTCAATATATGTGCTCCAGTGGATTTTGAGAAATTAACGTTAAAAAAAAGATATATATCTGTAACAGCGCACCGCTTCGCGTACTTTTCGCGTTACGGAGCTTTGCGAAGCGAAGCTGATTGGCTCTCCGGTGTCTGTAAACATTCCAAACAGTCCGTAGCGGCCGCCATCTTGTCTCTCGGTAGGATCGAACAGCTGAATGGATTTGCACGAAACTTGGCAAAATTGTAGGGACTGGTAGCCCGATGTGCCTTTGCTAGGTCTCAATATATGTGCTTCAGGGCATTTTGAGAAATTAACGTTCAGAAACAAGATATATATCTGTAACAGCGCTCCGCTTCGCGGAGATAAAATTATATGTGTATTACCTAGCTGTTGCTAACACCAGTTAGCGACGGCTAGTAGAAGATAGCGACCATCTTGGGCCCCACTTTGCATGTGAGTGATATTTATCACTAATGACATGCAAAGTGGGCATGCCAAGATGTTAGCGACTGGAAACAGTCGCTAACATCGCTATCTCCTATTATCAACTTTTGGAAATATTCGAGATAAGCGCGAATATCTCCAAAAGCTACCACCTGCCCTGAGCAGTTCTTAGCCATGTTATCCAATGGGAGGTGGATAACATGGCTAAGAGCATTAGCTCGGTAATGCATGAATATCGCTGATCTTGGGCCCCACTTTGCATGTGAGTGATATTTATCACTAATGACATGCAAAGTGGGCATGCCAAGATGTTAGCGACTGGAAACAGTCGCTAACATCGCTATCTCCTATTATCAACTTTTGGAAATATTCGAGATAAGCGCGAATATCTCCAAAAGCTACCACCTGCCCTGAGCAGTTCTTAGCCATGTTATCCAATGGGAGGTGGATAACATGGCTAAGAGCATTAGCTCGGTAATGCATGAATATCGCTGAGTTTTCAGCGATATTAATGCATTGCGGTCGTTTTTTATCGTATTTCCGATAAACCTTGATAATAGCAAGGTTTATCTGCGATAATTTCTGACGGTAAAAAAAGCGTTGCTAAGCATCGTTAGGGATAAATATCGCTTAACTTTGGTAATATGCCCCAACGTCTGTTAACGTTCGATTCGAAGGAAATCAGGAAGTGTTGAAAAACATTGTCTGCGCCATCTTGTCTTTTTTCAAATGCCACACTTTTGTCGTGCACGGCAGCCATTTTAGATGCCTTGACCAGACCCACTCTGTCGATCCTTAGCATGGCTCCCCACCCTCGCAAGCATCTCCCCCAGGCAGTGGTCACCCCCGCTCTCTGTCTTATGCATGGGTAATAAACCTCCCCCCATCTGCGCTGCTCTTCCCTGAGAATCACACCCTGTGCCCGCCCGACACCTCCCTTTCGCCCTATTCACTACCGCACCCTCTGACACTCCTTTTCCTCTGTGTCCGATTGTCCAGGCTGGTCCTAGGGTATCAGCTAGCCCTGCAGATGTAGTTTATGGCCACAGCTGTAAAGAATCACCCCTCCTCAAAGGAGTTATAGTAGATCAAGGCCCACACTCGATGAGATCCGTCACAGCAGAAGCGTTGCTATTATCTGAAAACCATCCTGTATTGTGATTGGGGAGGGGACCGAGCCTGAAGCGGAAGATTCCAGGGATGACTCTTTGTACATCAAAGTTTTTACAATTATGTGTCACATTAAAAATATATAGCACTCCGACAAAGTAGTAAGATTATAAAACTTTAATAATTTATAAATATATACAAGAAAACAAAAATAGTAATAACATATAAACATTTTTAGGGAAAAACAACGAAGTAGCGGTCGGCTGTGCGAATAGTCCCAACGCAGCACAACGTCCAGATTTCCGGCGTGGGGCGTCGCGGGGGGTGGGTCATCAGTAGCAAACTGTTGTGCGAATAGTTCCAAGGCAGCAGAACGCGCCGAAATCTAGATGACACGAAAGTGATGTCTAGTAAGTTGCCACCCAGCAAATAACGGCATGGGGCGTCGCAGGGGGTGGGTCATCAGTAGCAAACTGTTGCGCGAATAGTTCCAAGGCAGCAGAACGATGGCACCAAGGTGATGTCCAGTAAGTTGCCGCACTGGTTTTGGTATCCTACAATGCTGCTCCGAATAACGGCGTGGGGCGCCCCGGGGGAGGCGGCGTGAACGGGCCTCTCCAGGTGGAGTGTCATCTGTTGTAGTGGGGCGCCCCTTTACCGTTTCAGTTGCCATTCCGTCCGTTTTTGGTCCACTGTGTCAAAAGCCGCAATTCAGCTGAGTTGCGCCCACTCTTGCGGTGCAGCGATAGGCGGCTGTCACAGGACTCTCAAAATGGCGGCAGGCTGTTTCGTTTTTGGGCCTGGTCCACTGAAATGGCCCTGGGACACCTTGGAAATCGGACGCTTGTCTGCTAGGTCTTGGACCCCATTCTCGAAAGCGTCCCCTCCGCCTTGAGAATTCATCAAAAGTTTTGGGGGCTCCGACTCCTGCAGGCTTCTGGTGGGGAGCGGCTGCCATGATTGCTCGCGGAATGACCACGACTGAGCTACGAGATGGTGGTGCTCTCATGCTGACGCCAGCTTCAGTCTGAAACATCCAGAAACAAGGTGGGGCTTTCATCGTTTGAGAAAAAAAAAAAGTTTTCATCCAATGAAAAGTGTTGTTTTTAGGTCACATGATCAAGCCTTCCATCATTAGGAAACCAAAAGTAAAATGAACCAATGAAAAGTTTTATAAACAAGTCACATGACCTGTTATGCGGCATAGGGTGTAAAATGCGGAGAAAATACGTTGGCACGTGAGGCGGCGTCAGTAGCGGAACGATGTGCGAATAGGCCGAAGGCAACACAACGCGCCAAGATCCGGATGGCACCGAGGTGGTGTCTAGTAAGTTGCCGCACTGGTGTGGCCATCCAACAATGCTGAAAGTCGGCGTGGGGCGCCCCGTTGGCCTGTGAGTTTGCGTCAGTAGCGGACCGATGTGCGAATAGGCCGAAGGCAGCACAACGCGCCAAGATCCGGATGGCACCGAGGTGGTGTCTAGTAAGTTGCCGCACTGGTGTGGCCATCCAACAATGCTGAAAGTCGGCGTGGGGCGCCCCGTTGGCCTGTGAGTTTGCGTCAGTAGCGGACCGATGTGCGAATAGGCCGAAGGCAGCACAACGCGCCAAGATCCGGATGGCACCGAGGTGGTGTCTAGTAAGTTGCCGCACTGGTGTGGCCATCCTACGATGCTGAAAGTCGGCGTGGGGCGCCCCGTTGGACTGTGAGATGGCGTCAGTAGCGGACCGATGTGTGAATGGGGCCGAAGGCAGCGCAACAATATTTTCGGAATAGAAGACACCACTAGGCGCTGAGATGCCAAGATCCGGATGGCACCGAGGTGGTGTGTAGCAAGTTGCCGCACTGGTTGGCCATCCTACAATGCTGAAAGTCGGCGTGGGGCGCCCCGTTGGCCTGTGAGTTTGCGTCAGTAGCGGACCGATGTGCGAATAGGCCGAAGGCAGCACAACGCGCCAAGATCCGGATGGCACCGAGGTGGTGTCTAGTAAGTTGTCGCACTTCTGTGGCCATCCTACAATGTTGAAAGTCGGCGTGGGGCGCCCCGTTGGCCTGTGAGATGGCGTCAGTAGCGGACCGATGTGCGAATGGGGCCAAAGGCAGCGCAACAATATTTTCTGATTTGAAGACACCACAAGGCGCTGAGATGCCAAGATCCGGATGGCACCGAGGTGGTGTCTAGCAAGTTGTGGCACTGGTGTGGCCATCGTACAATGGTAAAAGTCGGCGTGGGGCGCCCTGTTGGCCTGTGAGATGGTGTCAGTAGCGGACTGATGTGTGAATGGGGCCAAAGGCAGCGCAACAATATTTTCTACAATATTTTCGGAGTAGAAGACACCACAAGGCGCTGAGATGCCAAGATCCGGATGGCACCGAGGTGATGTCTAAGTTGCGGACCGATGTGCGAATGGGGCCAAAGGCAGCTCAACAATATTTTCTGAAGAGAATACACCACAAGGCGCTGAGATGCCAAGATCCGGATGGCACCGAGGTGATGTCTAAGTTGCGGACCGATGTGCGAATGGGGCCAAAGGTAGCGTAACAAGATTTTCTGTATGGAAGATACCACTAGGCGTTGAGATGCCAAGATTCGGATGGCACCGAGGTGATGTCTAGCAAGTTGTGCCACTGGTGTGGCCATCGTACAATGGTAAAAGTCGGCGTGGGGCGCCCTATTGGCCTGTGAGATGGTGTCAGTAGCGGACTGATGTGCGAATGGGGCCAAAGGCAGCGCAACAATATTTTCTGACTGACACCACAAGGCGCTGAGATGCCAAGATCCGGATGGCACCGAGGTGATGTCTAAGTTGCGGACTGATGTGCGAATGGGGCCAAAGGCAGCGTAACAATATTTTCTGTATGGAAGATACCACTAGGCGTTGAGATGCCAAGATTCGGATGGCACCGAGGTGATGTCTAGCAAGTTGGTGTGGTCATCCTACAATGCTGAAACTCAGCGTGGGTCACCCCATTAGCCTGTGAGATGGCGTCAGTAGCGGACCGATGTGCGAATAGGCCGAAGGCAGCACAACGCGCCAAGATCCGGATGTCACCGTGGTGGTTTCATAGTTGAGAGGCACTTCATCTGCAGTGGGGCGCCGAGATCCGGATGGCACCGAGGTGATGTCTAGCAAGTTGCTGTACTGGTGTGGTCATCCTACAATGCTGAAATGTAGTGGGGCGCCCATTTACCGTTTCAGTTGCCATTCAGCTGAGTTTCGGCTGCTCTTGATGCTACAGCAACAGGCGGCTGCAAGAGGACTCTCAAAATGGCGGCCTGTTCTTTGGATTTGGGCCTGGTCCACTAAAATGGCCCTGGGACACCTTAGAACTCGGACGCTCGATTTTTTTTTCCTTTCCTGTACATGCAAAAAAAGGTAAATGCCTGGTACGTTACACGCTTCATCTGCCACGATGAACTCTCCAGAGGAACCGAAAAAAAATATAGTTGTGGTAACTATACCATGCATCGTCATATGGAGAGGTGGCACCAATTAATTATAGTGCTGCATAAAAGAGAGATTTGGAGGAGAACCCCTGACCTGCTAGTACATTCATCAAAGAAGTGGCACTGAGAGCTTCAGAGGCAAGGGAAACGGTCCCAAATATTTAGAAGAACTTTGGAAAGATTAAAATGACATGTTTAGATTGTGGTAAATTAATTTCATGTGGACAGATGAGTGTTACTCTAATAAATACAGCATATGAACATCATCATAGTCGATGGTTGGTAGAGACCTTTTGACTATATCCTGGACCTGCCCGTCCTCGCCCAAAATGGTGCCGGAATAAATGGGACTCGTAACTCCTTGTTGTGTACTGGTTGCAGAACCTTGAAATCACGAGATACGTATGCAGTTTTGAAGCACATGGCGGGCGGGGACGAGAATTGATTGAATATTTCGACATCCCTATTGATATTAAGTTCTGATGTGTTATTGATTACTGTACTGTTGAAAATTCAAATTAACGTCACCCATGGTACTTGCCCGCAAATGTATATCTAGATAATTTTATTGTAACTGGCCCTGTCGTATTTTAATTATAAAATGTACGTCCACCGATTCCGTAACTGTTAGACACCTTAGTTCTTGCAACCTAATGGCCCGCCCGTTACGTTCCTCTACAGTGTAAATGTCTATTCATCATATACGATTACAGTTTGCTCCGTGGCAGGCCCACGTGGTTATAGGCTCGTATTTGTATAATGAAATGTTCACAATAAAGGTTTTTAAAAGAAAACATGGTAGTAGTATATACATTGGTAAAGTTTTTAATAATAGTCACTGTTTTAGAATCATTAAAAGGCAAGTGAAATAAAGCAGACCAATTACATGAAGGGTAAAAGGTATAATACGAAGGAACGCAGTAAAGATAAATGGTCAAGGGCTGTTGTGTTTTCCATTCCTGCAACATAAAGTGATCGATAAGAATCTCATATTCAGGCGTATCGGCGACTAAGACAGCAGGTCGACCCTCTTTTGCTCAACGGCTCCGTCATGGGACGAAGAAACGCTCTTTTTCTCGAAAAAAGAATATATTTTACTTGCAGGACAGTTGTAAAATTTCCGGGAAAGTACATTAGCCTGGAACATTATAACATATATTTAAGAAAAAATAATGTTCGGAAGAAATTAAAAGCGTAATTTTTAGGTGATATGACCAAGGCTTTCATCATTAGAATAAGAAAAGTAAAATGAACCAATGAAAAGTTTTATTAACAAGTCACATGACTTGTTATGCTTACGTTATGCGCTGCGCGCCCCGGATGACTTCCGGATGCGCTAACGCGGCGCGTCATATGACGCATTACACGACAACGCAGGTCCAGAATATAGTCAAAATGTCTCCACCAACCAGCGGTCGAAACACAACCCCTTTCAGCAGGCTAAATAGTTCTGTTAAATGACAACAGAAGGGACAGGCAACAAGAACCATCAGTCAAAGAGGGGAGGGCTAGTTCTTCTCTACCGGGTTACATTTGGGCGCTACCGGAACTGATCGAATTGGTAGTCTACAGTGTTTCTGGATGTTTCAGACTGAAGCTGGGGTTAGCATGAGAGCACCACCATTTCGTAGCTCCGTTGTGGCCATTCCGCAACCAATCATGGCAGCCGCTCTTTATCGTTATTTTGGGCGGGGTGGGTGGCGGAGCCGAGCTGTTTTGCAGCCATCATTGTGTGGAGTTCAGTTCATCTCACTAGTTTTGTATTTGTCATGAGGGGTTGTTCCTAATGTTTCTATTTTAGCGAGGTCAAAAAGAGATCCCATTAGTGGCCTACTGATTTTGCTCGATTCCTTTTCTTTTTTTTTACACGATTTTTCGTTATCTGCAAAGACTAAACAGAGTATTGCGACTCTGTGTTTGTTTGTAAATAGAGAATGAACCAAAGAGAACTAATTCTAAAACAGTAAATACTTGGATAACAATCAATCAAATGGAGAGAGAAGCAGGCACGACGGATTACAACGGGGGCAAAGGCCTGCGTTAACTACCTTTCACTATCTGCAAAGAGAGAGTACTCCTAATAGAAATGAGGGGGGGGGGGGCACCATTCAAAGCAGATCAGTGTGCATAAACACGAAAATGTTTTCACTTACCACGTACTTGACATTCGACAGCTTATGATATTTGCTATTAAAAAACCATTGAAATTCACTGAAAAAACCATAGGTTATAGACCATATATAGTTAGGAATTAGCATTTACAAAACCTTGAAAATTCACTGAAAAAACCATAGGTTATAGACCATATATAGTTAGGAATTAGCATTTAAAAAACCTTATTTTACTCACACAAAACCATTGAAATTCCATATATAGTTAGTTGCACTAACTATATATCGCGCACCCGCAATCCACTGCTGATCATGTCACATATTACATCATTCATGACATGGTCAGTGACATCACTGATGACATCTCAAATGACATCACTGATGACATCACTGATGACATCTCATTTGACATCAATGACCACATCACTGATGATATCATTCATGTGACAATACAATGCATCTCCTCACATTTTAATATAACCTCTGTTTCACCCAGTGTTAAATACAGAGTATAATTTTTGAAACCATTGACACACCAATACTAGTTATTACATATGCACTCACTGATTCGTACGTCTACACACACATTCACTCATTCACCCATACAATCATTCATACATACAATCACTCATCTTTACAACACTATCATATGCACTCATACACCTATACAGACACTCACACTCTGCCACTCATCCATGGAGTTACTCACACACCTAGTCAGTCCTGTAAAGAATCAATCACACTTCCATTTTCTAGTTTATACAGTTAAACATAGAGCACCTTACGTTTTCAACCATATACTAACACATACTTACTCTCTTATACAATCATTGATAGTAGTACACATTGATCTGCACAGAGTCACACACCTCCCAGCCAGCCACACACACACTCAGTCTCCCATACAAATACTTGAGCAATCAATCAATAACCCATATAGTTACTCATATAGCTACTGATCAACACATGCAGCAGTTTACAGAACAACAGACATAATGATGCACAAATTAAGACAGTTTAGTCACTAACCCATGCACTCAGTGAGACACATTTAATCACTCACTCATACAGTCAGTCACGCACCTACTAAATCCTTCATCCAGACACTTCTACATCTACTCATTCTTCAATATGTAAAACATATTTAAACTTTACAGAAACACACAGTCACTGGATGATGTCATCAGTGATGTCATCAGTGATGTCATAAGTGATGTCATTTGAGATGTCATCAGTGATGTCATCAGTGATGTCACTGACCATGTCATGAATGATGTAATATGTGACATGATCAGCAGTGGATTGCGGGTGCGCGATATATAGTTAGTGCAACTAACTATATATGGAATTTCAATGGTTTTGTGTGAGTAAAATAAGGTTTTTTAAATGCTAATTCCTAACTATATATGGTCTATAACCTATGGTTTTTTCAGTGAATTTTCAAGGTTTTGTAAATGCTAATTCCTAACTATATATGGTCTATAACCTATGGTTTTTTCAGTGAATATATATATATATATTACCTATTTGCGGTCGCCAGTAGGTAGTTATAGTTAGGACCTAGTTTCCATAGGAAATCCTCAACATTCTATTTGGATTAACTTTGGCCCTGGTGGATGAATCTTTGCGAATTTCTCAAAGAAGATGGCTCGGTCCGCTGCGCTCCTTCCCTGAAAGTTTGGGGGGGATTGGTGAAGTGGGGGCTGAGATAAAAGGGGGGTCCCAAAACATGTTTTCTCCATGTTATTTTCCATAGGACGTTTAGACACGGCTACAGGTCGAACGGCTGAATGGGTTTATAAGAAATTTGGCAAAACTGTAGAGTCCGGCTCGCAGATTACGCTTTTTTTGGAATGGTGTAAATCCGTTCAGTAGTTGCTGAGAAAATGAAAGTTAAAGTCAATTATATATCTGTAAGCGGGCACGGGTGCGCGCACTCAAGCGGCTGCGCGCGAGCGGAATTTTTTTCTTGCTGCGTGACGTGTGTTAACGTTCGATTCGAAGGAAATCAGGAAGTGTTGACCGCCATTTTGTCACTGCGAGTAAATATATTGTTCATTTCAAAGCGTTGGAACATGGAAAGGGGAGAAGGTAGAGATTGTTTTGCTGCGTAGGTTTTCTCAGGGTGTGCAGTAAGGTCCTTAAAGGCGAAAATATATATATATTTTTTTGGGAAAAAAGTTGCGGGGTGCGCGCACTCCGGCGCGCACACTTATTTAGAAGAGTGTGAAAATGGAGATAAATCAGAAGTTTGAGTGCTTTGATATAAGGTGGCTCTGAAAAGAGCCCTTGTGTTAATTGAGTTTTTTCTGCATTTATAAGTAAGTAGCGATGCAGAGCTGGATGTTGCAGAGGAAGATTCTGTTTCTGTCTTCCTTCTTACTTAGTTATGGTTTTTTTCACTCTCACTCCAGCCTTTTAGTCTGTGGATGGAAATCCATGAACCTAGACTCACCTATGAAAATCATACTATTGATGCTTGACTGAGGCCAAGGAGATCAGAGTGCATGTGTGTGTAAGGTGATGTACATTTGGGGAGATGATGTTACGTTTAAACGTAGCCTCTGAGTGCTTAGTTCGGTTCTGTTCTCTCACTGTTGTTGATTTAGAGCCCCAAATACAAAGGCTTGTTGTTGCTTGTGAATCCCCAAGTGTATATTTGCTCATACTGATCCATAACGCCCCGGCGTATCCATGTCGTAGGCTGCACGAGTGGGCGAAACTCAGCTGGCCGAGCAAGACTTGGGGAGGGGGCAGGAGTCAAGAGGAATCAATGAGGGGTTTTCATCATTTGGGACAAAAAATATTTCTAAACCAATGAAAAGTTTTATTAACAAGTCACATGACCTGTTATGCTTACGTTACGCGCTCCGCGCCGCGGCCCGGATTGCTTCCGGGAAGCTGCGCTTCGCGCCTCGCGCAGCGGAGCACTTCCGGGTGCGCTAACGCAGCGTGTCATATGACGCATTATGCAACAACGCGATACGTCGTTGGGGCTGCACTGGAACTGATTGAATTGGTAGTCTACAGTGTTTCTGGAAGTTTCAGACTGAAGCTGGCGTCAGCATGAGAGCACCCCGTGGCTACGTCGTGGCCATTCTGCGAGCAATCATGGCAGAAGCTCCCCACGGGAACTCTGCGGGAGTCGGGGGCCCCGGTGACTCTTGTAGAATCTTCAAGGCTGATGGGACGCTTTTGGGAATGGGGCCCATGCCGTAGCAGTCAAGCGTCCGAGTTCCAGGGTTGTCCAGAGCCATCCTTGCAGGCCAGGCCCAAGTCTGTGGAGCCGACCGCCATTTCCTGAGCTCCGTGGCAGCCGCCTGTCGCTGTACCGGAAGAGTGGGTGCAATTCAGCCGGATGGCGGGTGAGACGCTGTAATAGCAAGAGCAGGCTTAATTCAGCTGGCCGAGCGAGGCACTGTGCCGCAGGAGCGGGCGCAACTCAGCTTGTCGAGTGAAGCGCTGGGGTGTAGCTGAGAAACCTCCACCTGGGGAGGTGGGGGAGGCTCGTTTGCGCCGCCTCTCCCTTCCAGTGCACCCCACGCCGTCTCCTGGCGCTGGTATATGTGATGGTTGGACCAGGGCACCGCAGGACGTGTCTTCAGGTCAAACGGATTGTGGGACAAGGTCCAGAATGGAAGAGTCACCAAAAGGCTAAAAGTTCCGCCGGACCCCGGGAGCCGGCCGCCTATGTTGAGTGAAGTGCTGGGGTGCAGCTGAGAAACCTCCACCTGGGGAGGTGGGGGAGGCTCGTTTGCGCCCCCTCTCCCTTCCAGTGCACCCCACGCCGTCTCCTGGCGCAGGTATATGTGATGGTTGGACCAGGGCACCGCAGGACGTGTCTTTAGGGGTGTAGCTGAGAAAACTCCACCTGGGGAGGTGGGGGAGGCTCGTTCGCGCCGCCTCTCCCTTCCAGTGCACCCCACGCCGTCTCCTGGCGCAGGTATATGTGATGGTTGGACCAGGGCACCGCAGGCATGTCTTTAGGTCAAACCCTCAACTATGGCACCCAACATCCAGGACTTATGACATTTGTGGAAGGCAGTGACATCGAAGCATCTCAGGGACCAAGCATATGCAGAGTCCTTCCTACAGCCTCTGCGTTCCTTCTTACCTAGTTATGGTTTTTTCACTGCCACTCCAGGCTTTTAGTCTGTGGATGGAAAACTATGAACCTACACTCACCTATGAAAATCTTACTATTGATGCTTGACTGAGGACAAGGAGATCAGTGAAGCGCTGGGGTGTAGCTGAGAAACCTCCACCTGGGGAGGTGGGGGAGGCTCGTTCGCGCCGCCTCTCCTTTCCAGTGCACCCCACGCCGTCTGCTGGCGGAGATGTTGCAGCAGGCTGCCATGTAAATAGTTATTTAATTAAACGTTTTACCCTGTTACTTTGTTGGTGTGTTGTATATATTTATAATATTTGCATAGGGTTTCTCGTTATTTTGGGCGGGGTGGGCGGCGGAGGAATTTCACTGAAAAAACCATGCATTTGGATCGATGTTGCAGCAGGCTGCCATGTAAATAGTTATTTAATTAAACGTTTTACCCTGTTACTTTGTTGGTGTGTTGTATATATTTATAATATTTGCATAGGGTTTCTCGTTATTTTGGGCGGGATGGGCGGCGGAGCAAATTCACTGAAAAAACCATAGGTTATAGACCATATATAGTTAAATATCTCAAGTCCATCTCTGCACTCGATGGAGATACAGGTCGTCGATCAAAAAATGTGCTAGCCACCTCTAATGGTAATAGCGTGGCCAGGGCTTTTGTCAATCCCTCTGCAAATTGCACAGGGTGCTCTTGTTTGACATGCCGCACCATGGTATGTATGGAAAAGGAATATTTTTTTGTTGGATTTCCTCTTGAGAGAAACGAGTCACATATCGTGCAGGTTACTTTTGGTGCATTTACTTTCTTTTGATCTTCAGGATAAGTGAAAAATTGCCAGATGAAAGATTCTTTTTTCTTCTTAAAGGTAGTCGATCATTTTGTTCAGATTCGGAAGATGAATGAGATACGGTAGCCATTTCACCAAAGTCTTCCGAAAAATGTAGGACGTTGTTCTCTCTTGAGAGTAGAAAAGATAGTGAGAGAAGTGGGTGGAGTGCTGCGTGTAAATTCCAGAATAGAAACTAGTAAGAACCAATTGGAAGTGTTGTTTTCATGTTGCAGCAGGCTGCCATGTAAATAGTTATTTAATAAAACGTTTTACCCTGTTATTTTGCTGGTGTGTTGTATTTATTTATAATATTTGTATAGGGTTTGTCGTTATTTTGGGCGGGGTGGGCGGCGGAGCCGAGCTATCTTGCAGCCATCATGGGGTCGAGCTCGGTTTCTCTCACTAGTTTCATATTTCTCATGAGGGGTTGTTCCTAATGTTTCTATTTTAGCGAGGTGAAAAAGAGATCCTATCAGTGGCCTACTGATTTTGCTTGATTCCTTTTGTTTTTTCTAACGATTTTTAAGTTAAAGTTTGCTAGCACGATACAGCGGCTAGTCCGCATTTTATATATGTCTTTTTTATTAGGGGTCTCCTCCGGTGGAGTCGGACGATCTACCTCTAATAACCGGTAAGTGTTCCTCTGAAGGAATGCGTCTTGAAAGTGGCTGACTGTAATGTATGATATTTCACTCAGTGACTTTCAGGCCCATGCTGTTTCAAAACTGTGCATGTGCTTCAAGCAGGCGTAGGTATTGACGCAGCATTGTGAATATAGTGCATTGGTGAGCCTTGCTGGAGCTGCATCACAGTTGCGATGCAACTCTAGCAATGTATTAGATTATGAGCACAGATGTGTTACGCATGTATGGTGTTTTTGTACCATGGTGCGCCACATTTCAAATGTGGCACACCATGGGTAACGGAGCACTAGCATACTGTGGTACACATTAACTGGTGCATATCTGGGTATGAAGTAGTTAACATGAATCTGCCCCATAGGTTACAAATCCGCGTTTAGTAGACTGTTTGGCCTTTGTAGTTTTATGTTTTTTCTGTTATTCTATGTAGGTATGTAATATTGCAAGATTTTTGTCACGAAAAAGAAGCCATGAGTATTGGGTTTGTGAAAGATTGCAAGATTTTTAAAATTAAAAAGGAAAAATCATGGCATTGTTTAATATAGTATTGTAAATACTTATCTTTAACAATGATGAGAGAGTAAAAAAAGGTTAACCTGATGTTCGAAAGTTATTCACAGGCTTCTTTAGAGGAAGTATTCTATATGATTGTAGCGTGGGTGTTTCACTTTTTTATAGGTAATAGAATGCATTCTGCAAGCATGTAGTACTCCTCCTGCTACAGCATAAATATTCTTCAGTGCTTATTTTCATTTCGTAAGTGGTATTGAGACCGACACAGAACTTCAATGGATCGGAGGGGCTGTTCCTGTGCATCTGGAGGACTGCCAAGCCGTTGCAGCAGTGGGAGTGAGGCCTCTCACGACAGAGAACTTCAATGGATCGGAGGGGCTGTTCCTGTGCATCTGGAGGACTGCCAAGCCATTGCAGCAGTGGGAGTGAGGCCTCTTACAGGGGCGTAGCGCAGCTCCTTTTGATGTTCACAATTGCAGATAACAGGGTGGAGATGTGAGAGAAGTGGGTGGAGTGCTTCGTGTAAATTGCAGAATAGAAACTACTAAGAACCAATTGGAAGTGTTGTTGTGAAGTCACATGACTTCACATGCGCGTCTCAGGACGTGTACGCGGTGATAGTATCTGGTCACGTACGCCATTTGGAATTAGCGGTCTAATTCAGCGAAGTTTCAAAACGTGAAAAGGAGTAAATCCAAATATATCCGGATTTAATATATCTTCTGAGCTGGAATCAAGCATACAATTGTTAAAGTATAAAACCTTTTATATTTTTTTTTTAAAATACCAAGGTGTGTACATTCGGTCACACACGAAAGTTTAAAAAGACATTCGGCTCCATTTAATGAAAATTTTCATAATAATAAAAAAGAAGCCTAGGTTTACTGTCTTTGACGGGTCTATGAAGAAAGTTAATAAGTTGCAATCGCGAAGTTTTTCCCGAAATATATAGGTGGGTGCGCGCACACGGTCGCGCACGAACGAAAGCCAAAAAAGGGGAGATAAACCCCCTTTATAATATGCTCCTGGAGCTGTTTTTGGTACAATGAGTTAGTTCTGAAAAGAACTTTTTTTTTTTTTCTTTTTTTTTAAACAAGTGTTATGTTGTTTGATTTTGGACCAGGGCACCGCAGGACGTGTCTTTAGGTCAAACCCTCAAGTATGGCACCGAACATCCAGGACTTATGCCATTTGTGGAAGGCAGTGACATCTAAGAATCTCAGGGACCAAGCATATCCAGAGTCCTCCCCGGGGTATTTGCACAACGGTCCTCCACCCCTAGGCCGTCAGCTATGCTACCTTGACAGGAACAGTGTCATGCAGTTTTTGATTTTTTTAACTTGCGACAACATTTTCATGTGTGACACAGGATCAAAATGAAATGAAGAAATGTATCTTTTATTCGGGGCATTTATGACTCTCAATTTTTAGTTTAGTAAGAATGAGGCTCTGCTCTCTGTACAGAAGAATTTCTCCACACTCGTTGCATTTCATGTGCACCTTTGCAAGATATGGTCTCAAGTCCATCACAGCACTCGATGGAGATACAGGTCGTCCACCAGAAGATGTGCTGGCCACCTCTGATGGTAATAGCGTGGCCAGGGCTCTTGTCGATGCCTGTGCAAATTCCACAGGGTGCACTTGTTTGACATGCCGCACCATGGTATGTATGGAAAAGGAATATTTTTTTCTTGGATTTCCTCTTGAGAGAACCGAATTGCATATCGTGCAGGTAACTTTTGGCGCATTCACTTTCCTTTGTTCTTCAGGATAAGTGAAAAATTGCCAAATAAAAGATTCCTTTTTTCTTTTTAAAGGTAGTCGCTCATTTCCTTCAGATTCGGAAGATGAATGCGGGGCGGCAGCCATTTCAGCAAAGTCTTCCAAAGGGTGTTGAACGTCGTTCTCTTTTGAGAGTAGAAAAGATAGTGAGAGAAGTGGGTGGAGTGCTCCGTGTAAATTGCAGAATAGAAACTACTAAGAACCAATTGGAAGTGTTGTTTTCAAGTCACATGACTTCACATGCGCGTCTCAGGACGTGTACGCGGTGATAGTATCTGGTCACGTACGCCATTTGAAAGTAGCGGTCTAATTCAGCGGAGTTTCAAAACGTGAAAAGGAGTAAATCCAAACATATCCGGATTTAATATATCTTCTGAGCTCGGTTCAAGCATACAATTGTTAAAGTATAAAACCTTTTATATTTTTTTTTTAAAATACCAAGGTGTGTACATTCGGTCACACACGAAAGTTTAAAAAGACATTCAGCTCCATTTAATGAAAATTTTCATAATATTAAAAAAGAAGCCTAGGTTTAGTCTCTTCGACGTATTATAATTTCTTTGATGGGTCTATGAAGAAATTCAATAAGTTCAGATTGCAAAGTTTTCACGAAATATATAGGCGGGTGCGCGCAGTCGGTCGCGCACGAAAGCCTGGAAATGCGCTATCCATTTTATTGAGAACTGTTGCCGAGAGTGCGCACACCGGGTCGTGCACGAAAGTTTAGAAAGGCTATTTTTATTTACAGGCAAGTTTTAATGCGTTGAAAAAAAGGCAAGGTACAGACTTTCTAATTCTGTATCGCTTTACAAGGAGTCTCTATGCGACTTAAACAGTGAAGAAAACGGCTTGTTTCTGAAAATATTATTGCCAGAACTTTATTGACAAAAGTATAGGTTGTATACACGAGATATTTCTGAATTAGCATTTTAAAAACCAATGAAATTCACTGAAAAAACCATAGGTTTTACACACGTTATAGTTAGGAAGTAGCATTTACAAAACCTATGAAATTCACTGAAAAAACCATAGGTTTGACACCAGTTATAGTTAGCTGGAAATTTTACTGATATAAAACCAATGATATTCCACGTTATAGTTAGTTGGACTCACTATAACTTGCGCGTGTAATGCACTGCTGATGACGTCACATATTACATCACTCATGACATCACTGATGACACCATCCAGTGAATGTGTGTCTTTCTGAAAAATAAATGTGTTATATATGTATATATTATTGAATATCTTAGTGAATACATATATTAGTGAGTAATGCTTAAATATTTAAATATATGTATTAGTGTTTCACTTTGTGTATAAGTGGCTGCATGGGTTGATGAGTAGGTACATGTGTATGTATATAGGTTATTAGATGTTTTTCTTAGTATCAGTATGAGTGTTTGCATGCTTTGGTGCGAGTATTACTTAGTACATAGATGCAAGAATGACTGAGTCTCTGTTTGTATGTGTTTTGAAGACAGCATATGTGCAGGACTGTATGGGTGCATGAGTGTGTATATGTCTGTGTTAGTGAGTGAATGACTGTCTTATTAGTGTCTTTATCAGTAACTACATATGTTTTAATCTAGTATATGTGAATATTGATGTATATAAGTGAGTATATGTGAGAGTGAGGGATTGTAAGAGTTCCTGTTTAAATTAGTATGTGTTTCTATAAATGATTTTTTAAGAGAGTAAGTATGTGTAACTTTCCTTAGAAGTAAAGTGGTAGTGTGTGTATAGCTGTTTATGCAAATAAATGGATGTTCAATAGTTTATTTGCATGTGTGAGTATGTGTGTGAATAACTTTTGGATGACTGTCGGTGTGTAACAGGATGTGTAGGTGTATCACTACATATGATTAGTGGATATATGTATGAGTGACTATATAGAACTGTTGGTGAATTAGTGCATGTGTATATAGATGGTGGAATTATTGAATTGGTTGTTGTAACTGGTATGGGTATCTCCATTTTTTGAAAATTTTAGTTTCTATTTTTGAATATGTGTTTCAAGGGTTAGATTACAGTGAAAGGAGGTCTGTCACTGTGTCACAAGGATGGTGTCATCAGTGATGTCATGAGTGATGTAATATGTGACGTCATCAGCAGTGTATTACACGCGCAAGTTATAGTGAGTCCAACTAACTATAACGTGGAATTTCATTGGTTTTATATCAGTAAAATTTCCAGATAACTATAACTGGTGTCAAACCTATGTTTTTTTCTGTGAATTTCATAGGTTTTGTAAATGCTACTTCCTAACTATAACGTGTGTAAAACCTATGGTTTTTTCAGTGAATATATATATAAATATGCAGAGAGAACAAGAGAGAGAGACGACGGGAGAGAGAGGACAGAGATTGTTATGTAAATGTTTTCAGTTATATAGATATTTGTTTTTGATTATATAGGTATGTATTTTGTTATGTAGCTGGCAGTATGTGCTTGTCTTCAATTTTCACCCACTAGAAGATCGTCATTCTATCCCATCTGATGTCTACAGATGACTGATGACAAAATAACGTCATATGTTTGAATAGTTCTTTTTTAGTAAATCTTAATTTCGTTTGTAAAATATTTTCTGGATTTTGTTTCAATACAAGAGATTTACAGTGAAAGAACCCTATATAATGATTTCAAACATGTTATGTGTGGGAATGGAACGCCAATATCTGTTCAGATTTTCTAAAAAGAAATGAATCATGTTACATTCATTTATTTAATTTCATTATGTACATTACTAGAGCATCATAATAAGGCATGTAATTAATAATGTGCAACAATATGTAGCTAAAAGCAATGCAAAAAGTTGTGTTGTGATATTAAAATGTATGGTGATATATTAGAGTGCATTGCATATACATGGTTGGAAAAACGCCCATTGTAAGATAGCAAGTTATAATGACATACCTTGTTATTGCTAATATGTGCTCCATGGTCAAGGGAGCAACATTAGATGTTATCCCCCTGCCTCAATCCAAATATATCTATATGTTTGTACCTTTGGTTTACTGGTACTGTCTCATAGCAAGTATCCAGTTTAGACTAAATTAAATTAGATTAGACTTTAATTCTAAAATTTATCTCTGTGTATGTTACTAAGTGCTCTTCCTCTCAGTCACCAAACTTCACCTCTCCGACTGAACCTTAACCCTTTGCCAGTTTTCAGATACAATACTACAGGGATGTGCTGGGATTACTCTTTGCTGTCACTGAGGTGAATGAAAACCCCTATCTTCTGCCAAACATCACCCTGGCTTTGAGGGTCTATGCCTCCTGTCCGTCTGAGAAGAGAGCTGTGGAAGGGGTTCTTTCCATCCTCACTGGACTAGAGAAGACGGTCCCAAACTTCTTATGCCAGCCTCTGTCCACTTTAATTGGCTTTGTCGGAGGTGGCACATCCTCCACTTCCATCGCAATGGCTTCGATACTAGACCGCTACAGTGTTCCTGAGGTATGGATTTTCTTGGTCTTCGCTTAATTCTATTTTGTCATCTTTTTTTGCATCTTTGTGTTTTTTGTGCAGCATAATCTTTAGAAAGAAGTATGGTAGAAGAAACAAGAAAATAATGACAGTGCCATAAACATCTGTGTAGATAACGTAGATATATGGCACCATTTGAGGTGAAAGGAATTGTGTTTCTGTGGTTGCTGAGACATGGCGTAATAATCTACCTATCTGTGATAGTTCTTTCAGAGAGTCATTATACCTCAGTGAATGTTGACTACTGCAGCACGGGGTGAAGGGTCATGAATGAAGGAAGGTTGTCATCACTGCTTTTCCCCTGGACCCAGATTGTGGGGTGCAGCAACTGTCATCAATGGCAGATGAATTTTTGAAAAATTGGCTGGGGGCGACTTCATGACTGTGTGCATCATAGTCCAATGGTGACTTCTACTTTGAGGCTACGCCCCATTTCTCCACCACTCTGCAAACGTGCCCGCTGGCACGCTGCTGATGAGAGAATTAATTGCACTTTACTCCTGACTGCCTTTCGGTCTAAGGCGCTCAAGACTTGTCTGGCAGGCCAACTTTACCCCTGAAAGATGCAATGCAGTATCATCAATCTACTGAGGCAAACATCTCAACAATGTCTTGGAAGGTTGGTTCTAGCACCACATTCATTAGGATTTTGATCCAAATTTAATCTTAGCCCTCAAGGGAGGTAGCAGTCAAACAGACTCTACCATTTCTTCTCAGCTATACTGGTCTCAGAATAATTGAACCATGTTTCTGTATTCAAACTTGACCAATAAAAGCATTTGATAATTTTTATGACTTTGATCCTCTTAAATCCTAGAAGGGCATGCACACTGGGTTCACAGTGTATGCCGGGATCAAGGCACATGTTCTCACACACGAGCTGCTTTCAGATGGCTCATGAGCCATGTTTAATGCCTCAGACATTGGGCCCAAATCCAGAAGAAAGCAGAAAATTATAGAAATAGTGATAGAGACTCCGTAACAACTTCAAATACTTCAATAGTCACCACATCTGCACACAGGAATCTTTGGTCAGAAGTCCCCGGTCCAACATGAACCCAGGAAGTCATTATACAAAACCAGGCAGGAACCTAAATGTTATACACACAAGGAGTTCAAGGGACCTTGGACAAACACAGACTTTACAAGCAATTACTAAACACACACACACACACACACACACACACTCGCGCACACTATGAGCACATCTAAAGGGTTCCATATACAATCATAATCTGCTGCTCTATCTATACACCAGGGAACTTTTTATAGTAATATGATTAAGGACATTCATAATATTTTGCACAATTATATGAGCATCTAAGTGGGTCTATATCCAAATTAACAAAAACTACAAACAGACCCGCACCATCGCATTCCTACTGAGCAGTGCTCTATCTTGTCTCAAAGAATAGGGGGTAAGGTTACAGGAATGAACACTCACACAGTGCATCCATCTACAATAGGCAGTAAGAGATACACAGGCTCCCCTTAAGGCATGTGGCAATTTCCTCGCCTGTCCACAAATGTTTACTTTGTTTTTGTTCTATCTTGCACATGGGTGACCTAAGGGACTCAATACAGTGGTGGAGCGTCAAGTACTGAAATATTTCAATAGTTTGGATTTAAACTCCCTGCAAGTTCTTTCTTTTATTTTTTCCGAAACGATTGAAATTCTTGAAATATGCATGGGTCACGAAACTCCTTCAGGGCCAGATCTTGCCTCTCTAACATTGGTACTACAATATATTAGTTATGGTGCACCTATCACAATATCGAGAGAGTGAGTATATATAGCTAATCATAGATAACTCCCCATATAAAAGCAAAATTTACTTTACAGAAATGTTCACGGTATGCAGAAGAGTAACGATGAATAATGTATCTAATGTTGCCTGTGTAAACTGATATTTCGGCTGTTTTGTTTATAATATTGTTGGAGCACAGTATTTTTTGCTCTCTGTTCAGAAGTGCTCCCCTGTCACTGAAGTAAGTGAGGCCTACTCACAATACTTACTCAAGAAGTGAAATTTGGAGCTGGTTTTGTACTTTCTGCCAGGGCTTGTTTTGGTTCCCTGTCCACTCTGAAGGATACTGCAGTCACAGTGTAAGAAATTGGGTTACTCGAAGAGGGGGTGAAACTCTACTCGAGAAGCAATCACAATTCTCTCAAAACTCTCCCAAATTACTTTTTAACAATGTTTATAAATTATTTGGTACCAAAATGACGAAAGTCCTATAGTACAACTGGAGCCATACATTTTTAAAGATTTAGGAGACAATAATGCCAAAATACACCAAGCGCTACTTATGGTCATCTGCTTGGGTGAAAGTCAAAAGTGCAGGCTGACCGCGATGGAGCACGAGCCTAGTACAGGGACCAGGATAGTCCCCCCGAAAGAGTTACCTTCACAGTCCAGCACAAAGAGTTCCATTCACAGCGGAAAGGGCTGTGATGAGCAGGGAGAGCAATGCAGATGGCTGCCATAGTAGCGTGAAGAGCAGTACCAAGATCCAGTTGGTTCCTTGGGCAGTCATGGTCTGAGCTTCAAGTTGGCAGTCGATGCAGTAGTGTGAAGTGTTGGTCTGTCAGAACTTCACATTGTTGTAGTTTTGTTGTTGTAGCGTAAAGGGTTTGTCTGTCAGAACTTCACATTGGCTGGTAGTAGGGGCAGCAAGGTATTGTTGAAAAAAGGCTTGCTCACATTCACGAAGAGCCCAGTAACTTTAGGGGAGCTCAATTGAGGTCACACCAAGGGTGTAGGACCCGAGGAGGACAATTTCAGGGTCAGGAACACCAGCGGGTTTAAATGCTGATTTAATATTTTGAGAGCCTGTTATGTCCCTGTGGTTCTGAGCAGGAGGTCACCAGGCTAGCCCTGGAGTCACTCAGGTAGCTCTTGGTTCAGGTGAACGTCCAGTCCTTCTAGATCAGGTATGTGGGCTGTAGGGCAGCAGTCCAGCAGAGCAGCCTTCCAGCTAAGGAACACTCCTTTCATTACACACTTTTCTTTTTCCTGGCAGATTGTCTACAGATCTAGAAGTGCACTTGGTGCCTGAGGTCCAGTATTTATGCCTGGTGGCTTCTTTGAAGAGGGAGAAGCTTCTTGAGAATTCCCTCTGAAGTTCCTGTCCTGGGCCACCCTACAAAAGTGGATATGCAGCACTCTGATCCTTATTACGATGGAGGGTAGACCTCCATCGTCAGGCCATCAGTGGCTGTCCACCCACCATCCATGGATTTTGTCCGACTGTTGCGTTACAATGCAGTTGGTCAGACTTTTCAGAGTTGGGGAGAAGCACTGCCACCTCCAAGGGAATCAAAGATCCCATTGTGATGGCAGTCAGATTCCTAATCCCTACAATGGTGGCAGTGCCTGCGCAGCCACTGTAACGATTAGAAAATCCCTTTTCGAATGCCTGCTCATGATGGTCCACCTGCCATGAACAAGGAGTAGGAAAATGACTTTGGGAGCTCCTAGCAGGGCACCCGTCCCCACATGGCCTATGCTATATGGCCAAGGAACACATAGTCACCCCCTTCATTGCTGCTGTGTGGCATTCAACTTCCTATGCAAGTCGGGGAAGACATCTACTAGGATGCAGAGAATGTGAGGGGTCAGTGTTCAGCATACACCCCTCTTGCCTGGAGGTGACAGGCCCAGCTTAACTTCCATGATCTTCTTTGTCCTACCACAAAGGTCCTGACACCATTTTCGACAATGGTGGGTGTGCCAATTTGTGACCTCCATGGAACGCACCTTTCAGGCAATTGTCCTCCACAGCTCGGCCTTCGGATGGGAGTTGACCTGTAAGGAAGACATAGTGAAAGACCCTTACTTCACATGCAACATGTTTCTGAGTCAAAACACTGGTACACATAGGTCAGATTAGCAACAATTTCTATGGGTTAGGCAAGTGGCATTATGTGCAGTTCTCCTGTGTTCAATGATGACTCCATCCCATGAGACCAGTGATAAGATGTTTACCCCAGTACACAGACTTCTACAGCAGTGAACTTGCCCAGAACATTTATCTACACAATTTTAAACTTAAAAAAAAAAACTTTTTATATGCTTGTCTGTGAGATTCCTAATGCCAGTAGTGCTGGCCATTGCCCCGGTCAAATGAGAATGCAGTGTGATCTTCACTCACCTGCTCCTCTGGTTTGCCACAGAGCTGGCTGTACAGTGGAAGGAGGATGTCCATCAGGGCTTGGCTCTCCTCCTCACTGAAAGCTGGGGCCCTGTCTACTGTACATGGCATGGAAGCGCCCAGAGGATGTGGACGCAGCAGCAGAGAGATGGGGAGTTGCAGGAATAATGCAAGTAGTATCTATGCCTCATAGGTGGTCTTCAGTCCATGCGGCCAAAGCAATAGTTTCGAGTCAGTCGCATTTTCCGAATCGGTCCAATGAATTACATTGCTTGCAGATGACACGCTGACCATGCTGTTTGAAACAATATCATCGAACTGCGAGTGACTTTGATACATTGGCAATGGGAGGTTACCAAGTCAGCTTCCATGTGATGAAGACACAATCCAAAACCCGCTTCTGTCACCACAACAACTGACAGCCTATGGCTGTTTCTGAATCAGTGATGATGCACCTACCACGTCCTTTGAGTAATCTCTAGGAAGGGCAGATACTTTTATAAAAGTTGTAATTTTGTGACAATTCATGGCTGGATGCAGCTTTTTACTGCTCATGAGGACATCTAAATGAAACGGTCACACTCCCATGATGACCTAACCTTGAGGGCAACACAATTGCAGGCTTTGCCTAGTCACTGCATTACGTGACAGTGTGACCCTGGATGCTATATTTGTGAGAAGTGAGACTGACAAGGTTGTGTGTTTTCCAAATCATTGACAATGCTTTTACCAAGGATTGACTACATGGTGACATTAAACAGCCACATACGCTTAGGTGTGATATGTGATTTTCAAGTGTATCTTTGTGGCCACACTTAACTGGACAACCTCATTATATGGGATTTCTAAAAGTTCATCATTTGTGAATGTGATTGTATGTGTATTGCAGACATGGCAACATGACAGAGTCCGCCCTGTGACAGTAGTGTGCAAGAGTACCATTGTGAGATGCTGTGTATGTTGTGTCCCAAATATCAGGCATTACATGATCCTATTGTGGGTAGATTTGAAGCATGTGATTGTTCTCACAAAATTATATCTTGGCTTATTTGGTTGTGAGCTGTGGAGTATGCCATGCTAGCTTTACATGAACAATGACAGACACTAATGAGGTTTACACTTCTGCACCGTAATTGCTGTGTCACCATAGCTTCGAAACATGTCCAGCAAGGATCAGTATGCTGTGATATGTTTGTGAGGACAACCACATTTATTGAAATGTATATTTGTATTGACATCCAGTTTTTGTGTGATCATATTTGATTTGATGTTTGTGCATGTTGCATGGGACATTGTGAACTAACACCGAGTGTGTTTATAGTCTACACGTAGGCATCAGAGACAGCTTCCAGTGTACATGCCCTTCCCAGACCTACAAACAATGGAAGAACGGGACATCATCAAGAAGTATCATTTCTTAAGGACAACAATTCGAGAGTTGTGCTTGCAGTTTTCACCTTATTTGCAGCCAGGTCACACTTATCCAACAGCACTGCCCCCCAGGGTGAAGGTGATGGCAGCATTGCATTTCTTTGCCACAGGAACATTCCAGTACACAGTGGCAACATCGGGTGGAATTTCCCATCCCATGTTCATCAATGTCCTTAGTGATGTGTTAGATGCATTGCTCTGTTACCTGGACTACTACCTACAGTCTCGGAAGCCTGGAGAGTCATCTAACATCAAGGGTGACTTCTTTGCCTTCGGGCGGTATCCCGATTGCCTTTGGAGCAATTGATGGCACCCCTGTTGCTTTGGTCCCACCACATGCCAATGAGCAGATCTATTGCAACATGAAGCCCTAACACACCATCAATGTGGAGGTGGTGTGTTTGGCAGACATGTGTCTCCCACATAGCTGTGCCCATTTCCTTGCCTCAGCACATGCTGACTTCACTGCCCAACCCAGTCACACCAGCAGAAGTGAATAAAGCCAATGGCCGGACCAGTCAGATAGTGGAGCGGACGTTTGGCCTCCTGAAGACAAGGTTCCTCTGTCTGGATAGTACGGGAAGCCTTCCAATATGCCCCATTGAAGGTTTGCCAGATCATTGTGGCTTGCTGAATCCTTCACAACACAACAATATGTAAGAGCATACCCCTGATAGTGGATGACGGAGACCAGCAGGTGCCACTGGGTGAGGATCTGGGGCTGGTCCATGATGACAGTGGCGAGAATGATGATGGCATGGATTTGAGACAACAGGTTACCCACTACATTTTCACATGACTGTAAGTATGCAACAAGAGGAGGTGACTAACCCCAATTGGTTGTTGTTGTGTTGCTGGTGAAAAAATGTTTATGTATGCTTAAGAGTGTCTGATAATTTGCCTCAGGTTCTTTCTAAGATAGGTCTTTGAAATGGACAGGTTAACCTGTCCAGTGTTACCGTGAAGCCTGGCTCGTGTTCACAATTACATTTTTGTGCTTCAGATGACATTGTTTTCAGAATTGTACTACCATATTCCTGATTTTCTGACTCTGTTCTATGTTTTTTCTTGCCAGTGTCCTTAGCCATTTTATCCACAGAGTGAACTTGAAGTTGTGATCTAACCTGACACGGGATGCTGTGACAGACTCCAAAATGGAACTGTTGCTGAACTCCCTGGCACACACTTCCTTCAGACCTGATAGTTTGTGCGATGTGGTCTGATTTTGTGTTCAGGCACCATGTTGTATCTTGAGAATAAACCTGGGTTCCACATTTAGGCTGATTTGCATATGGCCATGTCTCAACTGGGGTGGTGTGGAGTGCAAAAAAATTGATGGATTTGTACCATGATGAGCCAGTTTGCTAACAATGATTGTTGATTGTGCTGGAAAAATGGTGATACTTTTGTAGACCATTGAATCTGTACCATGTACTAATGGTCGTGGATGACCTGGTTGTGTATATCATTCATGCTGTGCCAAGGTTCATTTACTCACAAGACCTTAATTTACTTTTTGGTAGTGATTTGTTACCAATGTTGTTGACACTTGCTTCGTTGTAATTTTGCGGGTCATTACAATAGGTGCAGTTGTAATTCAAAGTCACAACATGATCAAATATTTTGGTGTAAAGTGTCTTATGTTTTTGCATAAAGTGGTCAAAACAAAATTCTCCCTCACGACCTACAGTTGTGTTACATTACCATTGTTTTAATTCTACGTGTGAGACATCAAAGAACTATTCAAAGACACAAACAGTTCACCTAAATATCCTTTTAATTAATTTTTACATCAAAAATACTTTTATCATCTTATTCTCTTTTTTATATGAAAGGTTTTTCTTTTACAATTATAAAGTGGTAAAATAAAGCCACACAATAGTGGTGTGCTCTGAAAGAAAACATAGAGCATAGAGAAAGGAGTTGATAGTGTTTGTAGATGAACTTCGCCAGGGTAAAGCTACAGTTATTTAGGTCCAAAGTCCAACCATCCATCCAATGTTGGATAGTTCTTGATGACAGTCAACAAAGGGAACACTTGGCAAACACTGGAGGATATCAGGGGCACATTGTGACTCCTAGGGGTGGTACATTGCCATCTGACTCTCAGGGATTCTTCCGTGGATGACTCTTCCCATGTTTGGCGGGGGAACTCTAGCTGTAGGCTCTTGGGATACTGTGGGCTGTCTGCCAGACTCCGTGTGGTTTGGGCAGATTTTGATCCACCAGATGTTGTGGGCACGCAGGGAGGAGGGGTCAGGTGAATTGCAGCCTAGCAGAGCTGGTACTAATGCCCCACATCACCCCAGTCATATCATCTATTTTCCGATTAAAAGTGTCCAGCCATTGGTTCTGGCCTGCCGGCAGCTCCTCGCTATTTCATGTGTGATGTATTCCTATAGGTTCTGTATCGATCCCCCTATTCCTGACCCTGTTCTGGTTAACAAGTTAACTAGCAGCCATCCCATGATGCAGAAACCGTTATCTGATGAAGCCACACCACGGCACAGGAACGTGTTATCTGATTAGGTCATAACGCTTGCCATCTAATTAGACAAGCGATATTCCTCCAGCCCCTGATAAGGCATACGGAGTTCTCAAAACAAATCAAACCTATGACAACCTGGGAAAAACCCTGCAGCCATTGTTTTGATTTCACCGAGAACTTCAGCAAAAGAATGTGCTAACGACCAAGTCGTATGACATCCTTATTGACATATCTATGTCCATCCTTACGTCAATCTCGGCACCTTATAGGTATAAATATTACCGGTATTGCCTTAAGCAAACACACGCGGTGGTAACGAGATCGGAGCAGCCAGACTTGCCGAAGCCCAGAGCAGAGTAGACCCCGCTGGCGCAGCCCCGCCTTCCTGACGCGCTGAGAACGAGACGCTGCTTTCTCCTGCCGAGAAATCCAGCTCCGGCGCTTCCGGGTAGCCCTCGCAGGCAGCCTGGAATATCGAGACCAGAGACGAGAGATACCATCTCTCATTCATCCTAGATTCCAGGTACAGAACTGAATAACCCCTTGCAGAGAATTCTTGAGTCAGTCACTTGGCAAAACAAACTTAACTTAAACTGCTACTTTCTATTCCCGCCCACGTATTAGGCTTAGGTCAGGTACACTGGGGTAGGCGTAGTTAGAAACACCAGTTGAGTACGATTAGTCAAATGTATATGTGTATATATCTATTTTATCCATTTTAAACCACCTTATGGCTTAGAAACCATATAAATGTTTTTACAGTATTATTTTATACTTCTGCTTTTATTGTATGCACTTTACTTAACCATAAGTATTGCGATAATATCGATACATTTCTCTTGTATGAGAAAAGAGACTGATCAATAAATACCATCTTTTATTGAACACGCCCGTCTCTTCCTTTTCTCTACAATCTGGTGAAACTAAGAATGCACGTACTGACTGAGTAAAATAAGTTGTCTTGTTTTCACACGACTCTAGAGATACACTCTTGATTAGGGGAGAGCAAAGTTGTCATGTTCTATGGTTGTCAGAAACTAAATCCCTTCTTGTCTATCCAGGGAGGTTCAACTCCTCCTTGCCTATTCGAGAAAGTTTCTAGTGAACTCTGAGCTAGCTGGCAAACCCGAAACTTTAAGTCTAATATCGACAATAGAAGACCTAGTTAACGTCTGGTCTAGGCCTATACTATTGAAGGTATTATTCCAATGCGCAGAGCCTATTGGGATATTAGGAACTACACTACACATGGGATCCCTATAACCTGGCCCATTTCTCCCTGGTAACTCTAGAAGGAATTGATCATTCCCACCTCCTCTACCCACTGAGCCTCCTTCATCATTGATGGGGTGTTATTCAACTCCAGAGTGTCCTGTGTTTCTGTGCTGTTGGCATTGTCCCTGGCTGCTGTGTCTGTCAGGGTAGGGGTCAGCTGGGTGTTGTCAGCTGAAGTGGGAGTGGTAATAGTGGTCACAAATCCACTAGCAGGATGGCTGACAATGGTGTTTCACCTGTCCCCACTCACATCAAGGACTTGTGAGCAAATACTAGTGCCCAGTGTCAGCACTCTGGATAGTACATTCCCACTCACTGTAAGGAAAGCAGAGTTTCTGGTTGAGTTTTGGTGCTGGGTGGGAAGGTGTGTGCATGTACACTTCCCAACATTGCCAGGTACCCATGAGACCAGAGGAAACTGAGTGAGAAGAGGAGTATTCACAATGTCTACATCTCCCATCAGGCTCTGTCCTACACACACCGACCCACCCTTCCCACCCTAGTCAAACAGCACCTCTGGAACTACCCTTCCATGTAAGTGAGTGGAAATGTCCTGGCAAGATGGCTGGTACTGGGGACTGGTTTTAGGAACATAAGGCCATGATGGGATTTATGGTCAATTGGACACCAGGTACCAATCTCAGATATCCCGCAAGTACAATTCCCATCTTGCTAGTACACCTCCCCTCACTGTCAGGTACCCATAGGCCTAGATGAGCTGGTTGGGCTGGTGGGAGGAAATTAAATGAAATGAAATACCAGCATTTGTAAAGTGTACAGCTACCTCCATAAATAAGTCCCAGTCTTGGGGGCCGTCGGGAAGATTATGCAATCTATTGCCCAGAGTAAATGGTGCTGGGCTAACGTGCCACCGGTGCTGGGGATCGAACCGTGAATGCCGTTGGCCAAAGTCAACACCCTGGCCGCTGCACCACATCGGCCTCTGATGCCTTATCCCATCAGGCCCTGTCCGTCATATTCTTTCCCACCCAGCCCAACTAGCCCAACTTGAACTATGCTTTCCTGACAGTGAGCGGAAATGTACTATTTAGATGGCTGGCACTGGGGTCTGGAGATTTGCACACAGGTCCTTGATGTGTGTTGGGGACAGGTGAAATACCATTCACCATTGTCAGCCATCCTGTTAGTGGATTTGGAACCACTGTGAGGATAACATGGTTCCCGATGGGCTGTTTCAGATGGGTGGGAAGGGTGTGTGAAGGTCAGGGTCTAATGAGAGTTATGTCCATACCACACACTGGTTCCCGGTGTCAGCCATCTTGTTAGTACATTACTGTTCACTTTCAGGTAAGCATAGTTCCTGGGGTGCTGTTAGGGGCGGGTGGTAAGAGTGTGTGTAGTACATGGCCTGATGGGAGATGTGGTTAATGCAAATAGTCCTCCCACCACTAAGCACCAAAAGCCTACCTAGAACACTGTTTAGCTGTGATAGAGTGGAAATATACTGGAAAGATGGCTGACACTGGTGCCTAATGTCTGGAGCAGAAGGCTGTGGTGGGAGATATAGTCAACTCAGACACCCGGCACCAGTGTCTGACATCTGACAGTACACTTCCCCTCATTGTCTGAACACTACTCTTTCTGGTGACCTGGTTGGGCTGGTTGGGAAGAGGAGTGTTTGCACTGACTCCATCTTCCATTTTGCTCTGTCCTACAAACACCTTTCCACCCAGCCCAAACAGACCACCCTGGACTCTCCTCTACTGAGAGTGAGGGGAAATGTGCTGGTAAGATGGCTGACACTGGGGCCTGGTGTGAGGAGCACAATCCCATGATGTGAGCTGTATACTATCAAGACAACTGACATCTGCTGTTTGATTTCACTACAACTCACATGAAGGCCTTCTGCTGCAGACACCGTTCAGCAGTGTCAGCCTTCTTTCTTTTACATTTCCACTCATTGTCAGGAAAGCAGGGTAGGCTTATTGTGCTGTACCACCTTCCTACCTTCCCACCCATCCCAACCAGCCTACCTGTACCTGGGACCCTGTTTTCCTGAGAGTGAGTAGACATGTGCTGGAAAGATGGCTGGTACAAGGGACTGGTGTTTGGAGCAAAAAGACTTGTTGTGAGTTTGTAAGATGTGTGTTACATGGTAATAGTTGTATGCCTTTTCATTTCATTGCAGGTATATGGTATATCTATCTGGCATACACATCTCATGCTCATTGTCTATAGTTTATTTAAATCAAAAACTGTTCATTTAGTGTACTGGCTCCATTACAGTGATGTCGATAGACGTGTAATTGCTAACTTTGTGGAATGTGGAGTAGCTTCTTACCAGCACTCTGGCCCTTCTGTGAGTCAATAGACGCTCTCCGGTGGAAGGATAGCAAAGCATGCACATTCTCCTTCCAGGAAGTGACATGCACAGGTGGTGCAGGAGGGCCACCACCAGTCCTTTTTGCCTCGGCGTAGTTGATTGAAAACATTTTTCTGACTCTCCTTCTGACTTCATACCACCGTCGCCTGATCTCATCCATTGTACTTAGTATGTAGGCTACTGTGTTCACATTGTTTACTATCTTGTCCCACATCCTATTTTTCTTGGTGATGGGGGTCTGTTAGACTAGGGTCCCAAATAAATGTGAGTCTACTTTAACTATTACTGTGTAACGTGGCTGCTTCCTCTACAGCACGGTGAGTGTGAATATAAAATAGAGGATGTGTTTGTAAGAAGGTACTGAAAGAAAATAGATATGTCTACAAGTTGTGTGGTGGGTGAAGTGTGTGGGTGTGTATAAGGCAGAGAGTCAGAGAGCAGAGAACGTAGACAGACTTTGATGCTCACAACAGTAGTGTGTGATCAAGGGATCATATTTATTTTTTGGCCTTTTAAATAGGTGGATTATTGGGCGTGCCTAATATTTGTAATTTTCTTTTTTTTAATTTGGTGCTGAGTATGCTTAATATTATGGCTGATTTTGTAATTTTAAACTGCCATGTGTAACATAAACTGACACAGTTCCCGCTTCAGATGCATTGTCATCTCTTCGTAGGGTCAAACGAGTCTTGTTCGTATACGGAATGACTATGACTTGATCTCCAAGTGGATCAGTATGATTGGACTTGTTTTTGAACAACTCATTCAGGCGGAATTCTTTCCGACTGACTCAGTCAGAGTTTAACCTGCTATGTATCATAATACAGCCGCCAAAGAGCTCGCAGTCGAGTCGGTCGGAATGTTTCCGAGGCGAGACAGTCGGATGGTTTTTCCGACTCACATCGCAATCAGCCCAAAAATAGGAGGAACCGTTAGCAAATACCAAAGAAACTGTCAGCAAAGACAGAGACCATACAGATATTTATATTTTTTTGCTGACACCATATTCTTTAGAGTACCTGCTTGCAGCATCTGTTTCTTCAGTCAGTGGAAAGCTACAATCATGCTTCGAGGGATGGGCCATGTAAAACATGTTTGCTATTAGAGTTGCAACAAAATTCCTAATAGGAATATGTTAAAGAGGTCCTTTTAATAAATACAAGTTTTTGTATCCTAGCATATTTTATATTGCTTCCTTATGCATGTTGTTGGAGAAAGTTTACCCTATTCCTGGACAGCCCCTAAAAAGCTGGCATTGCTGACTGATTTGGTGTAAATAAGACATTTGATGTCTTTTTTTCAGTTTTTTTATTCCCTTATGCTCCCCACCCGTGCTCCCCCCCATCCCACACCCCCACCCTTCGAAAACTCTAACTAACTTCCCATGGCAAAAGCCCCATGGGAGAGCCTCACAGGTGTGCAAACGGACGTTAAAAAAATAGATACACAGTGGAGCAACTGAAAGGGACCTTATTAGTAAACCTCCGATTGGAGCTCCTTAATACATTATTCAACCTCCTACACAAATCAGACAAAATGAATTTTGTTGTTTAATATCACTTTGTGTAGACCTGGGAATTTCAGTTGAACTGATGCTCCTAACTTTTTCAAAGGTTCCATCCTTTTCCCCAGCTCCCATTGTCTAATAGATGTTATTGTTGAGAGATCAGATCTTATTTCAATTTTTGCTCCATCCAAGTCTAATGACTTATTCTTCAGGGCTTTGGCCAGGATCTTTTCTTTTAAGGAATATGAAAGAAAATGTTCTAAGATTCTCCTATGTTTAGATCTATTTACATTTAACGTGAACAGGACTCTATGGATCCTTTAAATGTCTCTGGCAATTTCATCTTCTCATTCCTCCAGTTGAAGCTCCTTTTTGAGCCGTTGAACCACAAAACTTTTAATATAATAGCCTTCCTTGCCCTCAGGGAATCTTAACATTTTTAAATGATTTCCCCTCTGGAAATTCTCTACCCGCTCCACTCTTTCATCCTGATCTCTCCCCCTTGCCTTCAGGTCTTCTATCTCTTTTCTTTTACCTTTTTAAGGTCTCTTACTTCTGCTTAAATCGTCTATCTTCTTCTCCAAAACATCGCATATAGACTTAATTTCTTTCTGATTCACTTCTGAAGTTTCGAATCGAGTGTGAGAGAGTTAAACAAACTGCTGATAGGGGGGAACCCCATTCTCATGGTTTATACTAACATTACCCATCTCTTTCTGCAAAACCGTAGAATTATCCCCAAATGCTTTATTATTTCAGGTCCCCCTTTGCATCAGGGGGAGACTGATCTAAAAATGCCATATTGGTGTTTGAGGAAACTTCCCCCTCCGAGTGTCCACCACTCCCCCATCTCTGAGGCCAACACCTGAAAGCGATTCAGGCTCAAATGCTCTATCGATTCTGCCAGATTTGGACCTCCACTCATAGTCCCATCTCATAATAATTGTTGTTGTTGAGTGGGGTGAGACTCAATTGCCACAATAACAGGATTACCCCTTAACACTGGAGTTTTTGGTATTACTTTAAAGTAAGTCCTTAGAGTCACTTTGACCTTCGGCTCAGTGCTACCTCCTTTTAGATTATTTTTTTGAACTGTGGCTTCATTACTTAATGCTCCACCCCTAGGTTTTGCTTTATTTACTTCTTTCCTACTCACCCCAGCTCTTTAACGCATTTAGCAGTGTTCTCCTGCAGCTCGGGGATTTCCAACCTGCTTTCCTTACCCACACTCTTCAACGCATATCTGGAGATTCCCCCTGCAGCAGGTTTTAAATCAGAACCATCGCCCCCTCTCCCCCTTTCTGTGCTTACTTTGTAAACTGTGGCTCACTTTTCCTTACCATTTGTTCTTAAATATGGGGCCTCTGTAGCTAAGGACACCACTGATGCATTTATTTTCCCCTCTGTTATGCTAGAAACAGGATAATCAGGATCATCTTGTAGTGGCTTACTGTCATCAGCCCCCTCTCATAGCTCCTCACCTTTACTGGCTCTACTGGCTCCTCCACCGTTCCCCTGAAAAAGTACCATTGCAGCTGCCCAACACCCTCTACGCAGCTCCAGAGCTGCTCTCCGCCACGGCTGCTCTGCCATGGTTGCTTTGTCCGCAGGACACCTCCCACCTCCAGCCATAACTAATAAGCCATCACCTGGTCACCTGAGAGAACTGCCGCTCCACGTCGAAGCTCTGTGCTGCCCCAAGCAGAAAAACCCAATACACGGTGTGATTCGCACTGCTCCTACCAGACCCCTCTCACTACTTGCGCCTTAATTACGGTCCCATGCTTAACCGCAATCTGTTGCGGCTCCCGATCTCCCGATCTCAACTCCAAATGCAAACGCCCACTGCACATCTCCTAGTTCTCCCGCGACCTGCCTCTAGCCGGCTTCCATGTTTTTCAAAGACCCGCCCCTCTTTCCTCTTACCATGCGTTATTGTCGTATAGTAGAAAGAGTCCATGGTTGAATGCTACTATTAGTTCATCAAGATTGATTTATTTCATCCAAGGTGTTGGGTTGCAGGGTGGCAATATGGACAGTCATAGTATTAGTCTATTGGGAGAAGTGTGGCTCACTGGTTAGAGGAGGCAGACCTGGAAGCAGAGGTCAGCCCGGGACCAGGGTTCAATTCCCGGCTCGGCGGGGTCTTGAGTCCTAAAATGTCCATGGACTCGACAATTCTCGCTCCGGTGCCTACTCGACTCACGGGTTCACACTCTGCGACTCTGGGCAATAGCTTGCTTAATCTCCACAACGGCCCCTCGCGGCGGGATGCCTGGCTTTCACCTTGCGGATACCCTGCCAGGGTTATCTCTCAGGGGAATACCAGGACGGGTTCCCTAAGCAAGCGCTTAGAAACCGCTTGGTGATTTGCGCTATATAAATTCCTGTACATTTACATTTAGTAATCTTTTTCAAACTTGGAACAGAAGTCACTTATCCAGAAACAAGCTTGAGTAACCCTGCACCATTATTCCAGTTGCAGAGGCAGAGTGGTCCTGTTCTGAGGTCCTTTCAACAAAGCCCCCAGAGTAACCCCACTGCGCCTGCAGTGAGTAGGGAAATACTTGACACACTTAGAATTAACCTTTATTTCAGTCTGCTTTACCATACAATAAAGATACCACGTTGCTTTAATACTTGATTTGTCCTCTTTGACTTAAACTTTGTGGCATTGTGTCCATGTTGATAAAAAGGAAATCAGCAAGAAAAATCATTGTTTGCAGGCTTTACAAATAGTATCTTACTGTTTAAATGTTGTTTACTCTTTGTTTACCCTTTCATGTTCACACAGATGGTCTTAAAATGTAGTAGTTTTTCTTTGGTATTGCCCTATTCTTTCTCTGGTTGGTTTTATGTGTAGTTCTCTGCATTATTATAGAAACATGTAATTTTCATGTTTTAATTCTTTATTTGGATTATTTAATTTTGTCCTGCAACGAAAAAGTATTTCTGATTATCTGAGAAACATTTTATCTTGCTACACCATTCAAAGAATTTCCCTTGATCATAATACTGGCACTTTTTCATTTCAAACAGTTACAATCTCACAAAATCATGCATGTCTATTAATGGAGTTTACGGGTTTATATTAATGGGGCTTGGGTTTTTAGATAAATGATACTTGGGTTGTGTTTTATTTGTTTTATCTCTCGTATCATTCTGGGTTTCCTTTCATTTATTCCAATGATGTTCTAGAACTCACAGTATCCACTTACTTAATATATGTGTGAATTTAATGAATTACTGTTGGTGAATTTTATTTTATCAATGTAGACATGTTCTTATTCCTTTTTGTTTTTGCACTTAGCTACTGTGGAAGATAAGTTGCACTGGTAGTTGAGGCAGTCATACTTTAATGTAAGTTGTCTGGTCCCCTCGAAGGTCACCAGATGAGTGAACACAAAATGGTCACTGATTTATGTAGGCTTTTTTAGTTTCAATTTTTATCTCAAAAAAGTTTGATGACATATATGTAGTGTTGGTGTAAATTTATGACTGAAACATATTTTCTTTTTATTTGAGCATAAAGTTAGTTTGACATGCATGAATGTATGTGCTTGGTTACCATCTTGACTGGAGAAGTGTGGCTCACTGGTTAGAGGAGGCAGACCTGGAAGCAGAGGTCAGCCCGGGACCAGGGTTCAATTCCCGGCTCGGCGGGGTCTTGAGTCCTAAAATGTCCATGGACTCGACAATTCTCACTCCGGTGCCTACTCGACTCACGGGTTCACACTCTGCGACTCTGGGCAATAGCTTGCTTAATCTCCACAACGGCCCCTCGCGGCGGAATGCCTGGCTTTCACCTTGCGGACACTCTGCCGGGGTTATCTCACAGGGGAATACCAGGACGGGTTCCCTAAGCAAGCGCTTAGAAACCGCTCGGTGATTTGCGCTATATAAATTCCTGTACATTTACATTTACAAAGTAAAGTACAACAATGTATGATGTCAGAACGTAAAATCTGTCATCCATTGGTGGCACCAACATGGGGTAAGGAGGTCAAGGGTGAAGGAGAAACCAAAGGAAGGATCCATATATTAAAAAGAAGAGTAAAAGACACCAACTTGGATATGAAGAAAATACAAAATAGATGTATATACAGAACCATTGCACTGTAAAGAACCACATGCATTATAAAAAGATCCACATGGAGTTGCACATTCATTACCAAGAAAGCAAAACGCTTCCTGCTTAGTGACGTTCAATGATACTAGGATAACTGTTGTTGGTTTGGTTAAAGGCTAACACAGCTGCTCAGATGCCACAAAAGGTTGATAGATAATTTGGGTACGAACTTAAGGTATTCCACTGTTTGTCACCAGCAAACCCCTCATTCATCTCTAAGAGAAGCTCTCGAGCAACAGACAAATCTGCCTTCAAAGGTATCCAGCCATCATGGACTTTTGGGAAGGCAGCAGGCTGTGGAAAGAAGGGTCTGCCTCAAATTGCCATATAAGAATATAAACAGGAACCACAAACCCCCCACCAGTGGGTGATTTTGTCTTTGAAATTGATGTTGATTCATTCAGCAGATTCAATATTTAATGGTAATTAGTGTTAGCTTTGTTTCAGTTTTTCCCCTTTGTAAAGAAGAAGAAACTAAATGAACTTTATGAAAACAATCTGAGTACACTGTGGACAGTTCTATGGAATGGAACTTTGAATGTAAGGATGCTAGACGGCACAGCAAAAATAGCAATAGTGCATCAGTCTCTACAAGAGTTTTTGGTGTTGAATCCAACTGAGAATTACATACAATTGAAACTCCAGACAAATATCGTAATGTAGAAATATAAATATATGGGGGTATTATGTGCATAATGAAATCAGACTTTTAGTTGCATTTATCTGATGCCTATGCCATATTTGTACAATTCCTGGTGGACAATCTGCGTTGAAGCTATTTACACTTCCTGATTTGCCCAGATAAAGCTTGATTAAGCTCAAGCATAAGCCCACATTTGGATTTGAGCCAAGCCTATGTTGTTGCAATTCACAGCTAAGTCGGAAGATTAGTATACCTATCTCCTGCTGAGGTGCTGAGGTTCTGTGGTTTTCGACTTCGCTTTGTATTTAGCCGCCATTTTGTCCAGTCGCCATTTTGTGTTGCCTTTACCCAGGCAGCACGGCGAACGTAGTATTTTTGCTTTTCCAGCTGCTATGCGTTTCTTTTGTTAAAAAGTAACCCTTTGTCCTTGCTTATGAAACCGATGTCAGGGTCTGGCCGCGTTAGTTAGTCCATGTCTAGACTGATTGATCTTTGTCTTAGTTGACTGTTTGGGTCCCACCATTCTTTCTTTATTTTATCTTATTTGACTGGCCTTCGCTATTCTCTCCTTGTATTCTACTATTACACAACTATCCTTTGAGGCACGCAAATACGTCCTGCCACCTGCAAATTGGATTACATGCACTAGCATTGATTAACTTGAGGGGAGGAGAGAACACGAGGTCTGAAAAGAAGGGCGTATTCAAAATACTTGATAGCTTGTTTTCAAACTTTTCCTATTTGTCAGTTTTGTATGTTTTGGGAGTAGACATTGTAAATATGTGTGCTATAAAAGATTGTGCGCCACGAAATTAAGTGGCAGTCTCCTAAGAATATACTCCTGTACTTCTTGGATAACTGTGCATAGCTGCAGCTAATAAACCTGATTTTCTACGCCTAACAAAGTGTCTAGTGTCTCTGTCTGACTAGGCAGGTGAACCCTGAGATATTAGGCGTGCCCTGCGCCGCTCGGCCCATAAGGCCCGGTTCTCCACTGCCAGCATTCCAGATGCTGTGTGGCTAGATCTTAATAGTTTACATGGAAGAAACGTATCAGCTTCATTTCTCCAATAGTCAACTTATGACAACAGTGCGTTTTGTAAATTATGAAAGGTGTACACTGACATTACCATCTGTCCATTATTAATACAACATTTCTGCCCCAAAACAATTGAAGAGAAGGGTTTGTGGGTGTAGTTGGATATCATTCTTCTTCTGCCGTGAAGCTCCAACCAATCCGTAGGACCTGTGCATTGTTCACTCAACATAAACTAAGAGCTTAGTGTCAGGAGTGATTCTAGACACCCTTGTAGGATATAGTGGTCTATCTACCAGCCAGCTTACAGTTCCACCGTACGCCCCCAAGACCTAACAGGGAGTGAATGGTTTCTGGCAACCACTGGACACGAAAACCCTGCACCCTTAGGCATTGTGGAAGCAATACAGAACATTTCTCTTGGTCACTTTTGATTACTTATTCTCAAAGAAATATACAGATAATGCATAGTGGGAAGTTTTCAAAAACATTTATTGAAACAACGTTATTCTTGTATAAAGTATGTGTTCGGTAATGAAAAGGAGACAGAAGCAGATAAATGTAAACCAAAAGTGTAAATTGTAGGGAGAGTTAGAATGATGTATATATTCAGGCTTATAAAACAAAGCAAACACAATGAGATAATTGATGGAGCGCTGAAACCTTTCAGATACTCACCCCCAATCACAGATCTGGGTTGAATCCATCATCGGTCTTTAGCTCACTTTGCCACCCCGATTCAGACCCAGCCATAGGCTTATCATTCTTGACCCAGTCACTCATGGGAACATTCAAGCCCGAACTGCCAAGCCAAGTCTTCCATTAACCAGAATCAAGCATCCTGGGACCGGTTTTGGGGTTAAACCCCTCATCAGCCAGGATAGCTTGAATCCAGTGGCAAAGTGAGGAAGTGACCCACGTCTGAGCATGCCCTGCCATCTTAGGGCGAACAACGCAAACACAAGGAGATAAGCATGGAGCCCTGAAACTTTTCAGAAACTCACCTCCAGTAACAGATCTGTGTTGAATCTATCATCTTTCTATAGCTCACTTCACCACCCCAGTTGAGACCCAGCCATATGAAAATCAGTCTTGACCCTTTGCCTTATGGGACATGTCCAACCCGAGCTGCCAAACCAGGTCTTCCCTGGTCTGGAAACTAGCTTGAATCCAGTGGCAAAGTGAGCAAGGGAGTCACCTCTGGGCATTCACTGCCAATTTAGGTCAAACCAATCAAACACAAGGAGATGATGATGGAGTGATAAAACTTTTCAGACACTAACCCCCAGTTATGGATCTGGTTTGAATCCATCATCGTTCTTTAGTTCACTTCGCCACCCCAGTTCAGACCCATCCAAATGCAAATCAGTTTTGACCATACTCCTCATGGGAACAGTTTAGCCCGAACTGCCAAGCCAGGTCTTCCCTGATCCAGAAACAAGCAACCCAACACCAGTTTTGTGGTAACACCCCATATCAGCCCGGCTAGCTTGAATCTATTCTCTATGTGAGCAACATGGGTGGCACCATGTCATGTAGTTTACACCACATGAACTAAGGGATTGGTGTCCAGACTGATTCTGGACCCCTGCAGGATATGTCGGCCTTTAGAGCATCTGGGTAACAGTGCCACCATACGCCTCCTAACCTTAATCTGACAACTATCGATCATGACAACACTTGATCCTTCAAGAGACACAGAATAAACAATGGGGATTTTTTTCACTAAGCATTTATTGAACCACCATACATCTAGTGTAATCCATGTTTTCTTTGACAATCATTAGACAGATAACAGATGTATAAGATTACAAGCACCAATTGAGTAAAAAAAAGCTCAAATTCTACCATGGTGCTAAAACAGTGAATATATGCAGGCATCATCAGGCGGTAGGAACATAAAGAGTCACTGACTAGGATGCACGCTGATTTACAAGTCGCGTTGCCTTTGGCTGTATGTGTGGGAACTAAAGCTGTCATTTTTTAACTTTCTAAAACTTGTTTTGCACTTTGCACTTGAGAGAACTGGCCTTACCTGTTGCTTTTAGGCTGCCTGCTTTTTCCACTCGCTGCTCGCTCCGACCCCGGTCCACCACATCTGTTGCTGCTTGTGTGGAGAGCGGACCGGCAGAGTGCAACACGCCCCCTCCTGACTCATCAGACAGGAAGCACATAAAATAACTAATGCCTAGGAAGCACAGCCAGAGGTGAGCCCGTCTGCGCCCGTCCACGCCCGGCTGGGGCCAGAGGCCATAACCCCTGCCCGTTTTACACTTAAAAGGCAGTACAACTCTCAGCAGCTGTGAGCTCTTTGCCCCAAAGTGGAGGATGAGTGCAAGCATAGTATGGAACCGAACAGTCGTGACCATAAATGCAAGCATTGCCCCTATGTCGCAAGTCGACAGCTGAAGTCTATGAACAGAGGTCAGACACTCAATCTTTCTTTAATCAAGTGCAGATCTCTAGGAAAACATAGGGTGCAAATACATGACCACCTGATAGAGGGGCCGGTAGATGTCCTTTTTCTCACTGAGACATGGCTCAATGATGCCTCGGCACCAGACATTCTAGAGGCCCTCCCACAAGGATACGATAGAACCACAGGGAGGGGTGAAGGGATCGCTATAATTTGCAAACATGATATTCTATGCACCCTAGAACCTGAGAACATTGCAGACAGCGAAACAGTGCTCTTCTCGATCTCAGCTTCAGAAAATCATATTTTAAAGGGGACTCCTGGTATACAGACCACCAGGACCAGGGAAGTGCTTTGCCTCTAGTTTAATTGGGAGCTTAACCCTGCCAGCCCCCAAGTATGAGAGGCTCTTATTGCTTAGAGACTTGAACCTTCATTTTGATGAGGCCAATAATACTGAGGCGCAAGAACTACGACAGGAACTAGCAGTCCTCCAGCTAATCCTGAAACCTGAACGGTCTACACACTGCCATGGCCATCTTCTTGACCCGATCTTTGCGAATTGGGAGCATTTATCTATTGAATCCCCCACTCCCGTGGTATGGTCTCTAAGCATGGGCGTAAAATCCGCTCCGCTTGCGGATTTTTCGGATTTACGGCAAATTCGCAATTCGCGAACTCTCGCGAATTTGTCGAAAATCCGTGAATCCGCTCGCGGCGGATTTTTTGCTTGGTTGCGGCGCGCGGCGTGGTGCACGGCGTTCACTTTCCGTCATTAAGCGTTTGCCGAGTTGTTTTTCTCGATCATATTTTGCGAGTGCTGCACCATTTTGGATCTTGCTGCGTGATCCCGCGGGAGTTTGGCGCCCGCGAATACGTAATCGCGGCTTGCCACCTTGCACAGCACACCTCGCGAGAGTTCGCAATTGCGAACACGTAGTTGCGGCGGAAAGGAACAATCTCGCACTCGCGAAATATAGATTTTGCAATTCTGCACAAGAAATCCACCAGCAAACAGGATAAACCTTCAGAAAATGATTATTTTTATCAGAATCACTCCACAGGTTGACATTTGCATGGCCTTTTTTTTGCAAGGAGTCAATTTTTTTGGGGCGGGAGGGAAGGAAGTGCCCCACAGTCTCCAACTTCCTGTTCCTGTCCAGCAGGCTCCTCCCAGTGCTTTGTCCATCTCCTGGTCACTTTCATTTGGATCTGGAGCTGGAAGGATTACTTTTTGTGGGTGCTGCTGGATATTTGGATTTGAGGCATTTTTGACTTTCTTTGGATCACTTTTGGATTAGAAATCAACTTTCACAAGTAAGTTTGTTTGGGGCATTACAGTTGCTGCAACTACAATTTTGGAACTTTTTCAGAACATTAAATAAATTATATTGTGGGTAGCCACAGTATCCAGTAGGACCAGGGTTGGTTATGGGTGCATGATACAACTGTTTTGTTGAATTTAAACACCATTGAGGCCATGGATGGGCTGGGATTGTGCTGATTTTTGTGGTTTTTGTCGTTTTTTGGGGGCTGCTAGTGGGGCCCTTTGCCCAGGGGTGGTGAGTGTTGCATGGGCCTAGTCTTTCTGTGGGGTGTCTTCTTGAATTTAAACATCAATGAGGCCATGGATGGGCTGGGATTGTGCTTATTTTATTGTTTTGTGTCGTTTTTTTGGGGCTGCTGGTGTGGCCTTTTGCCCAGGGGTGGTGGTGCATGGACTGAGTGTGCCTGTGGTGTGGTCTCACTCTCTTTAATGTAAACATCATGGATGGCATTGGATTGTGGTGATTTTTGGCTGTTTGTCTGTTTTTTGGGGGTGTACTGTTGATGTGGACTGGCCATGTGGGTGGTGGTGGTGGCCATCTTGAGTGCTGGCTGGTACAGGCAACATGTGCTTGGGGTGCAAGGGGCCATTTTGAAGAGAGGCAGTGTCTGAGGCCTGCACTTATTTTGCCTACTTTTCATCCATTATGCCCAGGGGTAGTGAGTGTTGCATGGGCCTAGTCTTTCTGACGGGTGTCTTCTTGAATGTAAACACCATTGAGGCCATGGATGGGCTGGGATTGTGCTGATTTTCTTGTTTTTTGTCGTTTTTTTGGGGCTGCTGGTGGGGCCCTTTGCCCAGGGGTGGTGAGTGTTGCATGGGCCTAGTCTTTCTGTGGGGTGTCCTCTTGAATTTAAACACCATTGAGGCCATGGATGGGCTGGGATTGTGCTGTTTTTGGTGGTTTTTGTCGTTTTTTTGGGGCTGCTGGTGTGGCTTTTTGCCCAGGGGTAGTGGTGCATGGACTGAGTGTGCCTGTAGTGTGGTCTCACTCTCTTTAATGTAAACATCCTGGATGGCATTGGATTGTGGTGATTTGTGGGTGTTTTTCTGTTTTTTTGGGGTGTACTGTTGATGTGGACTGGCTTGGGGTGTAGGGGCCATTTTGAAGAGAGGCAGTGTCTGGGGCCTGCACTTATTTTGCCTACTTTTCACCCATTATCCCCAGGGGTAGTGACTCAGTGTTGCATTAGCCTAGTCTTTCTGAGGGGTGTCTTCTTGAATGTAAACACCATTGAGGCCATGGATGGGCTGGGATTGTGCTGATTTTTCTTGTTTTTTGTCGTTTTTTTGGGGCTGCTAGTGGGGCCCTTTGCCCAGGGGTGGTGAGTGTTGCATGGGCCTAGTCTTTCTTTGGGGTGTCCTCTTGAATTTAAACACCATTGAGGCCATGGATGGGCTGGGATTGTGCTGTTTTTTGTGGTTTTTGTCGTTTTTTTGGGGCTGCTGGTGTGGCCTTTTGCCCAGGGGTAGTGGTGCATGGACTGAGTGTGCCTGTAGTGTGGTCTCACTCTCTTTAATGTAAACATCCTGGATGGCATTGGATTGTGGTGATTTGTGGGTGTTTTTCTGTTTTTTTGGGGTATACTGTTGATGTGGACTGGCCATGTGGGTGGTGGTGGTGGCCATCTTGAGTGCTGGCTGGTTCAGGCAACATGTGCTTGGGGTGCAAGCGGCCATTTTGAAGAGAGGCAGTGTCTGAGGCCTGCACTTATTTTGCCTACTTTTCATCCATTATCCCCAGGGGTAGTGACTCAGTGTTGCATGGGCCTAGTCTTTCTGAGGGGTGTCTTATTGAATTTAAACACCATTGAGGCCATGGATGGGCTGGGATTGTGCTGATCTTCTTGTTTTTTGTTGTTTTTTTGGGGCTGCTGGTGGGGCCCTTTGCCCAGGGGTGGTGAGTGTTGCATGGGCCTAGTCTTTCTGTGGGGTGTCCTCTTGAATTTAAACACCATTGAGGCCATGGATGGGCTGGGATTGTGCTGTTTTTTGTGGTTTTTGTCGTTTTTTGGGGGCTGCTGGTGTGGCCTTTTGCCCAGGGGTAGTGGTGCATGGACTGAGTGTGCCTGTAGTGTGGTCTCACTCTCTTTAATGTAAACATCCTGGATGGCATTGGATTGTGGTGATTTGTGGGTGTTTTTCTGTTTTTTTGGGGTGTACTGTTGATGTGGACTGGCCATGTGGGTGGTGGTGGTGGCCATCTTGAGTGCTGGCTGGTACAGGCAACATGTGCTTGGGGTGCAAGGGGCCATTTTGAAGAGAGGCAGTGTCTGAGGCCTGCACTTATTTTGCCTACTTTTCATCCATTATCCCCAGGGGTAGTGAGTGTTGCATGGGCCTAGTCTTTCTGTGGGGTGTCTTGAATGTAAACATCATGGATGGCATGGGATTGTGCTGATTTTTCTGTGTTTTTCGATTTTTTGGGGTGTATAACTGAACTGACGTTCCTCTGTCATCCATTGCTTTTAGGTGCACAAGACTGAAGAGAACCACCAGTGCCAGGAAGAAGTCCTGCAGCGGTGTGTGTGTGCAGCATAACGTCACGCGACGTCACGTCTGGACACAGACAACTCTGCAACTCGTGCAACTGCTGCCTGCTGTTCTGACCTGCTCTGAAGAAGATGGCCCCAAAAAAAGTTACCCGTAGCTCCTCTAGCAAGAAAGTTGCCAGTAAGGAGCAGAAGAAGCAAGTTACCAAGGAGACTGGTGTGCCGGCCGCCCCCTTTTTTGGGAGTAAAAAAAAAAGTATGCCTGCAGCAGCAGCGGGATCTGCTGGGGACCAAGCTGGGAGCAGCACCCCCGCTCCATTGGGCTCAGTGCCACCACCACCACGCCAACTTAAGTCCAAGCCCTTCACTGCTGCAGAGGCACTTAGTCTAGTTGTTCAATCACCATCGACCAGTGATGTTGGCTCATCGCAAGAAAGTAGCAGCAATGGTCCTCAATCAACACAGGTTGTTGTAACTCATCTGACGAGTGTTGAACAACCACAGCTGCAACAAAAACCACATGTGCAAGTACAAGCCCAAGTACATGTGGAAGGAGAGGCAGCGCAAAGAGATGCGCAAGCAGAGGTGCATGGAGGGTCACAAGTGCCCACAATAGTTGTTCCTCCCGAAGTAGGGGCACATCAGGAAATCGACAATCAAGGCGAGGTATCATTTGAGGAAGACACTCCTCCTGATGATCATTCATTGTCTTCCACACCCCTAGCAAGGAAGAGATCAAGGGTGGTGTCTACATCTTCTTCAAGCACACCTCCTTCTGATGATACGGATCAAAATTGGGAACCAGCACCACTGCCATCTGAGAGTGAGGCACATGATCTGACAAAGGTATTTAAGCGTAAAAGGAAGCTCATCCAAAGTCTCAGAGTTATGGAGTGTAATGATGAGGCTCGACAAGAAGTGGCGGATACTGCTGCTGATGAAGACTCTGACAACGACGACCCAGTCATCATAAAGGTCACTGCAGCCCCAGCGGGCATGCAGCAAACAGACATTTTGACCCTAGCCCGAAAAGCTGCTGAGCGTGATGATGATGATGTTGTCGACGAGGAGGCAGTGGAAACACCACAATCATTGGAGTTAAGTACACCAACTCGTACCGCTTCCATATTTCTTTCTCACAAGAAGGGACCTTCATCCACCTCGACCTTAATTAGTGGCGGTGAAAGTGCACAACGTACAAAAGTTGGGCAATCCAGATCCTCCACTTCATCTGGCATTAGCAGCATGACCACCACCACCAGTATCGCCGCCTCCTCCAGGCCCCACAGACACTTCAAGTCCCCAGTTTGGGACTTCTTTATTGTTTGCCAAAAAAGGGAAAAGTTCGCCATTTGTACCCTTTGTAAGCTTGCAGTTAGTCGTGGTAAGTCAGGTACCAACTATGGTACCGGAGGCCAGAGAGGTCATCTTGAGAGACAGCACACTGTCCAATGGTTTGCGCACCTAGATGCGATCAAGGAAGCCCGAATTGGAAGTCAAGAAAACGTTGATGTTGCATCTGATGATTACGAGGAGGAAGAAGACGTGTCAAACACTTCACTTACACCCAGTACCCCTGTCAGCAGCACACCCCGTGTGAGGCACACTAAGAGTGTTGGAGCGAGTGAGACACCAACGCGCAAAAGTTCACCAGCGAGCATAATTGGGTCAACAAAGTCATTATCATCCCGTAAATGCTTGGTCCAGGGCAACATTAGAACCATGCTTTCTTCAGACGCGCCATATGAACGCAACCACCCACTGACGCGTCTGTATAACACTAAGCTGGCTAAAATGCTAGCTGTGGACCTTCTTCATTTTTCTTTTGTAGAAGCGGTAGGTTTTCTAGAATTAGTGGCAACGCTCTGCCCTAAATGGAAGGTTCCTAGCCGGTTCTATTTTGCCAGAGTTGCGGTTCCAGCACTACATGAAGATGTGCTGGAGGCGATTGGGGCAGCTTTGCAGAAGAGTGCTGTTCACACTATACATCTGACAACAGACATGTGGACCAGTGGCGCAGGCGCTGATTACATGTGCATCACTGCACACTGGGTCTCTTTTTCAGGTGTTAAAGCAAAGCTAAACGCAGGTGTTGACCCGGACCAAGTTTTTAAAGCTGCTCGGAAACATGCAACACTAGCCATGTTTGGCTTGGAGAAAAGTCACACAGCAGAAAACATTTTGGACGAGTTTAACAAAAAGGTCTTTCACTGGCTGTCCCCAAAAAAACGCCAGATTGGTTATGTTTCCACGGATAATGGCGCCAATGTAGTTAAGGCCATGTCGCTGGGTGCATATTTCAGAGTGCCGTGTTTGGCGCACTGTATCAACCTGGTAGTTCAAAAATTCTTGAATGATACAGACAGTACAGCGTTCGAGGTAATGGCCACCTGCCGCAAAATGTGCAACCATTTCAGCTATTCTTTTAAGGCCCGGAAGCATCTGAGGAGCCTGCTACTTCAACGTCGAATGCCAGTGAAAGCACTCATCCAGGAGGTGGCAACACGTTGGAACTCAACCTTCTACATGCTTGAGCGTCTGTATGAGCAGTATACGGTACTCGATCACTATTTCTTAACAGAGGGTACAGCTCAGAAGGACCTGCGGATGGGTGCGGCGCAATGGGACATAGTTAAAAGCCTGACAGACATGCTTCGTCCTTTTGAGTTCTTCACGCGTGCAGTCAGCCAGGAGGACTGTAATTTGGGAAAAGCTATCCCATTGTTGTGCATGCTGGAGCACCAACTGAAGGCGGTGTCTTCTGAGTTTGAAAAAGATGAAAAAAAAGACCCTTTTATTTTGTCGGAGAAATTATTAGAGCGCCTACGTGGTGATAAACGTCTTAAAAAGATCAAGTCAGAACAGCATTACATTTGTGCTACTATTCTGGATCCAACCTACAAAAAGGCTCTGGCAGGCCAAGCATTCTTTCCTTTTGCTGATGAAGATGTTCAAAACTACAAACATTGGCTAGCCTGGTCAGCCAAGAGGTTTGAAAAAGAACGGCAGGATATTGAAGGAGAAGGCAGTACATCAGCATCAGCATCAACAGGCCATCCCCAGTCAAAAAAATCCACTTCTGCACCTGTGGCTGTGGCACAAGTGACCTCTCAGCCATTAAAGACACCGGCAACCGGATCATCTGCACCACAGACAACAGTAACAGTGGCTGCTGTAGAGGATTGGCTAACTTTGCTTGGGTATGATTCTCGAAAAAATGTCACAGGCACAGCAAAAAGTAAGCAAAGTGGAGGAACCGTTGATGACCTTGAGTCGATGGTGCAGGACTATCTGAATGACTCAACAGAGGTCTTTCTTAATGATGAGCCATTGCAGTATTGGCATGGGAAAAAACAATTGTGGCCACAGCTCTCCAACCTGGCTATAAACTATTTGCCTTGCCCACTCTCAAGTGTGTCTTCTGAACGTGTTTTCAGTGCTGCTGGTGGCATTGTCACTCCCAAACGGAGCCGCCTCTCGCCCAAAAATGTGGAGCGGCTGACAATGATCAAGATAAATCAGCACCTAATACCACCAGATTACAAAGTACGAGAAAGCAAGCCGCATGAAGACGAGGAGGACGGCAACGTAGATGAGGGGATTTGTTCTCTGTTCGGTGACACTGACCTCATCCTGCCTGAATTCGCAGAGTATGATCACAAAATCTTCTTCTTATTCCCTGACACCGAGCCCTGAAAATGAGACAATGATCAATAACTTTCTTTTTCGTCCTTATTCACTTTTATTCCTGTGTGTCTGTCTTTCTTTGTTTTGCACAGTTAATTTAATTCAAACTTTAATCACCTAATCCCAAAAACAAGCCCATCAGCAGAACTGTCTTCACTTGTTTGCTTATTGAGTTGAAGGTGCCGCAGTCTACATTCCTCAGGTTCACAAGTTCTGAAGAACATGCTCCTCTATCCTCCTCCTCCAGACTCCGATATCCCTCAAAGCAGAGGGCTGGATTACGCCCAATGAAGAAAGACTCAGCACTTGTGGGGGTGTTCTACTTCTTTGCGGGTGAGTTGACGGCTCTAGGCCCATTGCTGTGAAGCTCTAATAACGGATAAAAGTGTTTTGGACCAAATATGAGGTGGAAATTTCTTGCCGTTTTTGCTGACTTGCTTGCCTGTGAGGTGCTCTTTGGCGGGGTTCCGGGTGTTTGTGGGTGAGTTTTGGGGTCTGGGAGCACTGCTGTGACAGTCTAATTTTGATTGCATTTGCTTTTCAGGAAATCCGTGGTGGAAAACAGGAGTTATGATGATGACCTAGCTGCACAGCGCGTTTGGACCGAAGGCCGAGAGATAGTGTAAGTATGAGATTTTGCTTTTTTGATGTTTGGGGGTGTGGTCGCGTGCTTTTTTGCGGGTGGGTTGGCGGGTCTTGGGGCATTCCTGGGAAGGTCTAATACCGGATAGAAGTGTTTTAGACAAAATCCATAAGGAAAAGCCTTTTTTTTGCTATTTCTTCTGACATCTTGCTCAATGTAGCGTTTTGGGGGGCTTCCTGGTGTTTGTGGGTGGGTTGCAGGGTCTCTGTCGAAGCACTGCTGCGACAGTCTAATCTTGATTGCATTTGCTTTTCAGGAAATCAGTGGTGGAAAACAGGAGTTATGATGATGACCTAGCTGCACAGCGCGTTTGGACCGAAGGCCGAGAGATATTGTAAGTATGAGACTTTGCTTTTTTGCTGTTTGGGGGTGTGGTCGCGTGCTTTTTTGCGGGTTGGTTGGCGGGTCTTGGGGCATTCCTGGGAAGGTCTAATACCGGATAGAAGTGTTTTGGACAAAATCCATAAGGAAAAGCCTTTTTTTTGCTATTTCTTCTGACATCTTGCTCAATGTAGCGTTTTGGGGGGCTTCCTGGTGTTTGTGGGTGGGTTGCGGGGTCTCTGTCAAAGCACTGCTGCGACAGTCTAATCTTGATTGCATTTGCTTTTCAGGAAATCCGTGGTGGAGACCTGGGAAGGTCTAATACCGGATAGAAGTGTTTTGGACAAAATCCATAAGGCAAAACCTTTTGCCACTTTTTGTAACTTAGGGTTCGTTAGGGTTAGACCTAGCAGCAGGATTGCATGTGTTTCGGGGTGTTCTATTGCAACTCAGTTCTGGGGTTTTAGAGCACTCTTGGAGCGATGCTGGCTATGGATACTTTTGCTTGCTTGCAAGTGGTTTGAATACAATCCACGGTGGGTAAGGGTGTATTTGGGCCTACTTTTACTTTTAAAGTACGTTTTGTCACCATTTTTCTGCTAGGCCTCGTTTTTTGAGATCTGATTGGGGGTCTTCTACATTTGCGACTGGCTTTAGTAAGGGTCTTGGTGGGAGCATTGCTGGGAAGGTCAAATTTTGTTCTAAAACACACTTTACAGTACACCTACCTTGAGGGAAAAGATCCGCTATAATATTTTGGCCATACTTATTTATCCTTAAAAAGGTGACTCAGACAGAGTACGCAATTTCAAAAATATTGTACTGTCTATTAGGGAAATCAAAGTGTGACTTTTTGCACCACACAGCTTACATACCTTATATTTATTTATCAGTGGTATTGTAATAGCACTTCCTGTTTTCCGTTCAATAATTACAGGCCGGGTTTCAGTCGACATCCGCCAGGCAGGCAGTGGACAGGGTGTCTTCTGTCAGTGGTCACCAACATTGATGGACGAAGCGTCAGCTGGAATGGAGGAGTGCCGCTAATAAGAGGAATTTTTTGCTGCATGCAACTTACTTACCAAATTCAACAGGACAACTCCAACAACATACAGAATACAGATACAGTATCCATTGTTTTCTTCTATGAGTGTGACTGCATGTGGTTAGCTTTAGTTTGTACCCAAAGATTTCTTTATCTTCAATTATTGTTTGTCCATGCTGTGCTTTTTTTTTCTTCTCTCAACAAAACCTACCCAAAAAAGGTTTAGGTCGCACGCCAGCTGATGACCGGTACTCACAGGGCCTAGGCTTTGGGCCTTAGGAATCTGGTAGGGTTCTCCCGGGGAGGGGGGGGGCACAGAGCGGTGGGAGGGGTCAGGTAGGGCATGGGTGTGGGTGGGGTGGGTTAGGTAGAGGGGGGGATGAAAAACAAAAAGGTTCTTATATGCTATTGACCACCTGGAGGTTAAAAAGTTTGAAAGAAACATATGATGGTGGAGGATAAGAACAAGAGCATGAGGGGGAAAACACAGTTGGTGAAATGGATGTCATGGAATGTTAATGGATTAAGGGTTAAAGCAAGAAGGGACAGGATTTTGAAGTATTTAAGAGACACTTCAGCAAATATAATGATTCTTCAAGAGACTCACTTAACAGAGGAAGAATGTAAACAATATATGGGTCGACTTCGGTGGATAAGACTTTATTACAGTTCACCACAAACAAGGGTCACTAGAGGAATACTGGTGATAATTAGAAGTGGGTTAGACTGCCAGATAGAGAGCAGCATTGCGGACAAGAATGGCAGGTGGTTGATAGTGACTTTAAAAATAGCAGGATCATTATATAATATTATTGGATACTATGGCCCTAATCAGGATGATGTTACCCCATTGTTAGAATGAACAAAAGAGATGATAGGGTTGACAGGGTACGTTGTTCTTGCAGGGGACTTTAATACAGTACTAGACGCCAACCTTGATAGATCTGCAAACAGTCGAGCATTGGGAAACTGCAAAATGGCGTCTACTGTAAAAAATATAATAGAACAGTTTGGATTATGCGATATTTGGAGGAAGCATGCTGGGACAGGGCTAGGATACACATGTTACAACAAAAAATATAGTCATAGATCCAGAATAGATTTCTTTTTAGTAGATGCAAGAATAACGGATAAAGTGAAAGGGGTTGTGCATGTAGGGGTTCACTTGTCAGACCACTCAGCGGTCTTCCTAGAACTAGATGTCGGGAGATGTGATTCGGATTCAGTTTGGAGATTGGATCGTACGGTTTTGTATGATTAGGAAGCAATGCAGCACCTCCAGCAGGAGCTTGAGGTTTTTATCGAACAAAATATAGGAACAACTAGATTGGACATTGTATGGGAGGCTACTAAGGCTTTTCTCAGGGGAAGATTGGGAACGCTGGGGGCCAACAGAAGGAGAATATACTATCAGGAAGTACTGGGTTTGGAACAGAAAATTCGCAAGCATGAAAGTATTATTGTAAATTCAGGGGCAACACCTAGGGAGGAGACTATTCAAGAGTTGGAAGGGTTAAAGGAACAACTTACTATTGTGATCAATAAAAGGGTTAAGGAGAGATGGGAGGCCTCCAGACAGGAACACTTTGAATACGGGGAAAACACAGGTAAATTGCTAGCCTGGAAGGTTAGGAAGGATCGGGTTAGAAATACGATAAAAGAGATTAAGGTTGGCGTAGAAGGAAAAGTAGCCTCAAATACAAATGAGATAGCGGCAGCATTTTATAAATACTTTGAGGAAGTCTATAGTGAGGACCTCCACCCGGATAGGCAGAGGATAGAGGAGTGGGTCAGGGTTCTAAAGACCTCTACGGAAGAACAGCGAAGAACTTTGAATAGAGAGATCAGGCAGGAAGAGGTAGAAGAAGGTATCAGGCGGGCAAAAAAAGGTAAAGCTCCTGGCCCTGATGGTCTTCCTGTAGAAGTATATAAGAGTCTAATGCAGAGGTTGGCACCATTACTAACTAAGGTGTTCAATCAGGTGTTTTCTGAAAGAATGGAGATTCCTGCATCATGGGACCAGGCAAATATAATAGTGATACCCAAACCTGGGAAGTCTCCAAAATATATGGACTCATATAGACCTATTTCACTTTTAAATAGTGACTATAAGTTGTTCGCTAAGATCTTGGCCGACAGATTGGGTAAAGTGATTCCGTACTTTATACACAAAGACCAAAAAGGGTTTGTAAAAGGTAGATATTTAAACGAATTAACGTTCTCCCTGATTGGCAGCATAGATGTTGCTATAGATCAGAAGCTCCCTCTGGCGGTGGTGGCCTTAGATGCCGCTAAGGCTTTTGATCGCGTAAATTGGGAGTTTTTGAAAATGCTAATAGAACATCTTCAGCTAGGGGGAAACTTCCTTCAAAGAGTGTCAAGACTATATCATACGCCGAACTCCAAGGTATTGGTTAATGGAGTTCTTTCAAAACCTATCCGGATCATGCGGGGAACCAGGCAGGGATGCCCTCTTTCTCCGCTTTTATTTGACTTGTATATTGAACCACTGGTCTGCAAAATAAGAGAGACAGAGAACATTCCTGCTTTTTCGTTTCAAGGCTGGTCAAGAAAGATAGGTTTATATGCGGACGATATCGTAATTTTAACATCAAACTTGACAAAATCTCTGGTCGAAATAGAAAACGTCACTAAGAAGTTTGGAGAAGTTTCAGGTTATCGACTAAACTCTGATAAAACGGAAATAATGGCTTGGAACATGGTTGTGGAGCCTGGAATTTCAAAAAACAGATTAGATACCTTGGGATACAAGTAACCCAAGACATTAAACAATTAGCAATGGTGAATCTGGCCAAAACAAGGAAAGATATTTCCGCAATTTTGAGGCACTGGAGTTTGATACAATTAGCTATGATCGGCCGGGTAAATCTAGTTAAGATGATGGTGCTTCCTAAGTTGACCTTTTTATTTGACTCTATTCCTCTTATGTTTGAGAAAGAGGGATTAGTTAAGCTACAGAGTGAAATAGGTTCATTTATTTGGGGTTCCAAGGGGTCAAGGATATCTTGGAAAAAAATTCGGAGAAAATATGCCAAAGGAGGTCTAGCAGCTCCAGATTTTCAAATTTATTCCTGGGCCTTCTTGCTTAAAAATTTTAGAATGCTCCTCGGAAACCCTAATAATCTCGCGATAGGGGACCTCTTCTTAGCCATGTTGAAAATAGGAAAGTGCCATACACGGGGCTACCTCTATAAGTTTGCAGACCCAAAGTACTTTAAAAAGGTAAGACTGAAGGTTTTAAGAGACCTAGCCACGGTGTGGTATCGCATTAGGCGTGTGACAAAAATTCCATACTTTAGTGCGGCTGCGCCAATCTGGAATGCTCCGGGGGCTCCAAGCTGGACGAAGGATGCCTTGGCAAGGGTACTAAAAATAGAAGGCCCACAAGTTTGGGGCGAGCTGTTTTGCGAAGGAAATTTGCTACCGTGGGCGGTTTGTGAGGAACTTTGGGGTCGCAATTTTGCAAAATTCAAGTATCTTCAGATACAAAGCTGGGCGATAGGAAAAGAAAAGTTAATCGGACAATATAACGAGTTTGAAGAGAAGCTGGCTTTAAACACAGGGATAAAGAAAGAAGTGGCGATATGGTACTGGGCTATAGTCGAAATGGAGGACGGCCCTTTTCTAGTACCGGAGGTCCTGTGGGGAGAGTGTTTGCCGAGGATCGCTACAGAAGAACAATGGCAAGTAGATATGTTGATTCTTTACAAAGTGGTAAAACCAGCAAATTTAAGGAGGAATCACTTGTTCACTCTCCACAGGGCATATTGGACCCCAAAGAGGCTCGCTAAGTTTAAGGACGGGGGCACGGTGTTGTGTCCCAAGTGCAAAAGTCCAAATGAAGACGATATGCATATGTTTGTGACATGCCCGGAAATTCAAGAGTTTTGGGCAGCTGTAAGTATAAAGCTATCAAAAATGATGGAGCTATATATCAAGGTAAGCCCTGAACAGATCATCTCGGGCAGATTGGACATACAAGGTAAGGGCCTTGATGATAAATCTAAATTGTTTTTTTATGCCATCTTGATTGCTCGGAGAGAAATATGCAAATTATGGGTATCACCAGAGTCCCCGACAGACTTAATGTGGATCAGAGCTATGGGAGGTATAGCTAAGCTGGACATGACCGGCCAATATAAAAGGAAGCACCAGTTTTGGACTTCATTTCTAAATCATTTTGGGTGAGGGTAAGGGGAGCCCTAATAATATAATATATGATAGATATGATGTGAGAGGAAAAGTGGTCCAATGATTAAGTCACTTTTGAAGCTCTTGGAGGTTAATGTGGTCTATATGTTGTGCTGCATCAGGCAAGGCTGCGGTACTCTCCATCTGTATCATGATTATATGCCTGCAGTTTAAGCAGTAGACAATAAACCTCTCATGGTTGAGTTGAAAACCACCCAAGGGCGTTACAAGAAAAGAAGAGGTGGGAAGTGGCGTATGAGGACAAAAAAAAAGAAAAAAAAAAAATTTAGCGTTTTGGGGGGCTTCCTGGTGTTTGTGGGTGGGTTGCGGGGTCTCTGTCGAAGCACTGCTGCGACAGTCTAATCTTGATTGCATTTGCTTTTCAGGAAATCCGTGGTGGAAAACAGGAGTTATGATGATGACCTAGCTGCACAGCGCGTTTGGACCGAAGGCCGAGAGATATTGTAAGTATGAGATTTTGCTTTTTTGCTGTTTGGGGGTGTGGTCGCGTGCTTTTTTGCGGGTGGGTTGGCGGGTCTTGGGGCATTCCTGGGAAGGTCTAATACCGGATAGAAGTGTTTTGGACAAAATCCATAAGGAAAAGCCTTTTTTTTGCTATTTCTTCTGACATCTTGCTCAATGTAGCGGGGTCTCTGTCGAAGCACTGCTGCGACAGTCTAATCTTGATTGCATTTGCTTTTCAGGAAATCCGTGGTGGAAAACAGGAGTTATGATGATGAGACCTAGCTGCACAGCGCGTTTGGACCGAAGGCCGAGAGATATTGTAAGTATGAGATTTTGCTTTTTTGCTGTTTGGGGGTGTTGTTGCGTGCTTTTTTGCGGGTCTTGGGGCATTCCTGGGAAGGTCTTATACCGGATAGAAGTGTTTTGGACAAAATCCATAAGGCAAAACCTTTTGCCAATTTTTGTAACTTAGGGTTCGTTAGGGTTAGCCCTAGCCCTTGCATGTGTTTCGGGGTGTTCTATTGCAACTCAGTTCTGGGGTTTTAGAGCACTCTTGGAGCGATGCTGGCTATGGATACTTTTGCTTGCTTGCAAGTGGTTTGAATACAATCCACGGTGGGTAAGGGTTTATTTGGGCCTACTTTTACTTTTAAAGTACGTTTTGTCACCATTTTTCTGCTAGGCCTCGTTTTTTGAGATCTGATTGGGGGTCTTCTACATTTGCGACGGGCTTTAGAAGGGTCTTGGTGGGAGCATTGCTGGGAAGGTCAAATTTTGTTCTAAAACACAGTTTACAGTACACCTACCTTGAGGGGAAAGATCCGCTATAATATTTTGGCCATACTTATTTATCCTTAAAAAGGTGACTCAGACAGAGTACGCAATTTCAAAAATATTGTACTGTCTATTAGGGAAATCAAAGTGTGACTTTTTGCACCACACAGCTTACATACCTTATATTTATTTATCAGTGGTATTGTAATAGCACTTCCTGTTTTCCGTTCAATAATTACAGGCTGGGTTTCAGTCGACATCCGCCAGGCAGGCAGTGGACAGGGTGTCTTCTGTCAGTGGTCACCAACATTGATGGACGAAGCGTCAGCTGGAATGGAGGAGTGCCGCTAATAAGAGGAATTGTTTGCTGCATGCAACTTACTTACCAAATTCAACAGGACAACTCCAACAACATACAGAATACAGATACAGTATCCATTGTTTTCTTCTATGAGTGTGACTGCATGTGGTTAGCTTTAGTTTGTACCCAAAGATTTCTTTATCTTCAATTATTGTTTGTCCATGCTGTGCTTTTTTTTTCTTCTCTCAACAAAACCTACCCAAAAAGAAACCCCCATTCCCATCCATTTTCCAAACCCTAACCCTCTTCCCCCGGGCTGTGTGGTTTTGCTTGATGTCTGACTAAATGACATCAATAATTCCACACACTTGCTGGGGAGGATAAGGTCATAGCAACAGGCTGGTGAAGGAATACGAGGATATCTTCTAGACTTACTCAGCTTCAGTACTATTTCTTGTAGTAGTAGGAGCCAATGTCAACTAAATTCAACGCAAGTACTAGTTATACTTGCAATACTTTACCATTTTTTAGGCTACATTGTGGCACTGTTCTAGTTTACTGTCACCTGCTATATTCTCGATCGTACCGTAACTGTTGTAATGCTACAGTAAGGACAAACCAGGTTTCGTTTTATTTTTCCCATAGGCATGCAACTGCCACTGTGTCACACCACTAGTACCACCGCAATGAGGAAATTTCATCCGCCCAGGATTGCCAACCTTAATCCCCATTTCACGTGGAGCCAGCCCTGGGCCTAGCCCTAATTTCTAACACAAATTACAGGTAAGATAAGCGTTTGGTGGGAGGTAGTATAATGGAGTATTAGGACTAGACGAGAGATTGACGGTAGTACTACTAAAGTCCTATGACTCTTCAGGAAAACAAACTTACTGTTACACCCCCACCCACCAGACTGAGAAGCAGTAAAAAACAGGTATGGTCAGATAAAGTTCAAAAAAGTATATTTATGTAGCCCTAACAAATATAATCTCCCTCAAGACCCTCCCTAACCCCAACGATTGTCTTTGAAAAGTCCCAAAAAGAACCCAACTCCCAAATCCCACCCCCCAAAAGTCTCTAAAAAAAGGGCAAGGGACACTCCACTACTGGAGGGTGCTGGTGAATTTTGCTGCCAGGGCATCATACTCCTTGCGGAGGGTGGCAAGTTCGAAGCGGAGGCCCTCCACCAAGATCTTGTACCTAAGGACCTCCTGCTCCAGGTAGGACATTCGGACTCCTAGGCGGCGCTGGCGTGCCTTGCAGCTCCTGTGGGGGGCAGCTGGTCTTTTTGCTGCTTGGCGGTGGCGGTTGGCTTTGTTAGCCCAGCTCCGTACCGCTGGAGCACTGCACTGGCTGGCAGCCCGTGGTGTCACGGAGGAGGATGCAGCTGTCCCAGTCGAGGATGTTGTGGTTGCACCGGTCGACTGCGTGTCCTCCTCCTCCTCCAGGGCCACCAGCCGCCGATATTCGGCGACAGTGGCATCCAGCCTCCGTTGCTGGGCCATTCGAGCCTGCTCCCTCCATGATGTCGATTTGGAAGGAGCAACTATATGAAGAAAGAAAGACATAGTCTGTAACCAATGCTCCTTCACATTAATAACACAAAGTGATTGAGCCGAAAGTTGTGTCACAGTACAAGTAGCAAATTGAAAGCACAGTACATAACTATTGAGGACAGTATCTATCTAACCTCCCACTTCTGCATCCTTGCTCTAACATTAGTGGTAGTTTAATGAACAAATTCTACGACCACTATGGACTTCCATTACAGTCGTACACCAGTCTTATTCTTCTTCTTCTCTCTTGTTTAGGAAAATTAGTACGTTATCTTATGCAAGCCGGCAGAATGGCAGCGCAGTGAACTTGCACCCGAGAAAAACAGACGCACACCATGATGAGTGAGACAGACTTGCATTACTGTACCGGTCCAGTACATGCAGGTGGTGAAGCTATTACTTTTCTATTACGGGTGGCACTGAGAATACTCTGTTACAAGGGCTACTGCTTAATTAATTTACCTTTCACCGTACAGTGCAAATGAGTACTAGAAAAGGAAAATGAAGAAGCTAAATATTTAGATTATCTATCACTTCACATGGGATGTATTTGATGACATATGGGATGACTTTAGGTGCTTTGCTTATTATTGAGTGAACAGTGATACACCCACACATGAATGACGTACTACTACTACTAAACTAAAGTTATTAAGAGAGGTACGGAGTGTCCACCGTAATAACCGGATATATGCTGTGCTTGCAGTTGCAATACAAACTACTGCTACTATTCATGGTAGTATTGGACAAATTTACAATTTCTTTTCCTTGCCTTCCCTACACTGGAACAGACGTGCGGGTGCGGTGTTACATGCTCTTCAAGGTAACAATTAGTTCATCCAGCGACCATCTACTCTCTCTAGATACACATGTGCTATCTAAGAGTCAGATATTACCATGCTCCAGGCATCCATCCATTCAAAGTATATGCACACATACAGTTTCTGTTTCACCCACCCAGGCTGTTGTCCTTCCACCCATCCTTGCTTCATCATTGACCCAGCCATGCACCATACCATATTCTTTCCTTCCCAGCCACCACGGGGACCAAGCAAACACATATCATTCTTCTTTGCCAGCCATCATAAAATTTCTCGTCCTTCCACACTTACTTACACCCTTCTTTCACTTTTCGTTCATCCCATCCATCAAGTTCATCTCAGATCTTATTGGGATTCTTCTCGCCAAAAACTTCACAGCTAAGTCGAAGTACATTTAGAGGAGGCTACTACCTGGTTGATTTATAATACACCCATGCAGAAAGCACACTATGCAGTCTTCAATCTCAATAAGTAAGGAATATAAAGCTTACCTCTGCCCGCCACCACCGTGTGAACCCTCACAGGCACATTGGTGTCGTCCGGCACTCGCACCGCCTCCTCCCCAGAAGTGTTGTCCTCCTCATCCACCACCTCCGCGCTGGCCCCGCCACCAGATGTTCCACCTACAAAGTACATTTAAGAATGTTAGAATACACCACTCACTACTATATAATATTTGGTCTAGGAGGAATAAAGACATTTAAAAAAAATGAAATACAATGTAATAATTTGTAACTGTATACTCTACAGTAAAAATGTCCCTTTTTCCAGGGAAGGCTGTTGTCTTCCTGCACTTTTTGGCACAACTGATGAATGCTTGCTTTTTATTTTTAACACACAACACTTTTTCTCCTAACAGAAGCTTGACTTCTAAGAACACGATCAGGGTCAAGCTCAAGTTCAAACCAGGTGAGAGCTCAGCTCGACCACAAGAAATGTGTCCAATTAATCGTTAGCACTTAGCACTTTTCCATTTTCAGTTAAAAGTTTACTTTTATAACAAATTTGATTTTAATAAATGTGTTTAGTTTTAATAAAGCTTTTAAACTTAAATAGACTCTGTGGTTTTTGGTCCTCCAGACTAGAGTGGATGAGCTAAAGGTTTTGGAATTTTTGCAAGCATGAGTGCCTTTGACACTTCTTGACTGTGACTCCGTACTCTTGTCCTGCGTAGGATAATATAATGATCATCGGGGATCAATCATCGGTGACTTAGGGAGCTAAATGACTCTGCCACACTATCTAGTCAGTAAGGAGATTGGGTGTTCTTCATAGTCTGATATCACTGAGGTATGTGGAAAGAAAGTCTACCTGCGCCTATTATAATTGATAAACAATACACTATTTAGTGTTCCTAGTTCGGTTTGTGCAGATTTGTCCCTGCAACAGTAGTAGAATGGATTGTCCTCCTATCCAAACCAAAAGTAAAGTAGTATCTTATTCTTTCTTGGTGGTCATTCACCTTTTTATTGTTGGCAATTGCCAAAGCATAAACATTTAGAAGACTTGAAAAGACATTATGGACAATCCCAGAGGACTGCACTCAGTGCATAGAGCTATTGCTGACTAGAATGGGAGTCCAATGGAATTGCCAAATGTGCAATCTTAGTTAGCTACACAGACAGACTAATAAGAATAATCTAGTAATACCACAGGGAGTCATAGTCGAGGCTGGACAAGAATTTAGATCCAGTCTACAAGAAGATCAAAGACGATTTAGAAAAAATCGAACGAGGAACGCTAGGAAAAAATAGGTACTCTATATTAAAATTAAAAGTTACTGGGGCCAGCAAAGGAGCCCTCGCCTGCCCGATCCTGGCCTGCATCCTCCTGAACAGCACCCTCCTCCTCCTGTGTCCTCTTGCCCTTGGGGGGAGCTGATGTACAACATGAAAGAAAGAAAAACCAGAAAACATGGATGAGATTTGTCAACCAAACCAAACATTTCAAAAGAACAATAACAAAATATTTTGGAGAAATAGCAAATAGATAGACAACTATTCCACGGGATACATTGACCTATCTCATGTGGTATACTACGTTATTCGTATTGCCTGATTTGCGGACCGTTGACTTTGAAAGTTCCTATGTAACTCAATAAACAGACTACTAAAAAGGTTTGCCTAGGCATGGCAGGCAGCAGTCCGCAGCACGTGAAGTGACAGACAAAGTCCATCCTGCTTGCAGATCAGTGAATACTCAAACTATCAATCCACCGACCACCACCACTATTTCTTCTTATAGCCATGTGTCTAAAGGAAGGACTGGACTTCAGTCTGTTGGGGCTGAATTAGAAGTCCCTTGCGGCTCATTTTCCTCCATTGTTGCGTGACTTTTGTGACGCAGCGGCAGAACAAAAGAGTCGCCATGGTGCGGCGTATATATTAAAAAAAAACGCATATGGGAGATGCATCACGTTGTAAAGCCCTGCGCCATCAGGGGGCGTTCCGGCGCAAGGGAGGGCGTTCCTGCGCAGGAACGAATCCTAAAAGTGGCTAAGGGAAATCTACAAGATGTCAACCAGTCACTTTTAGGACAATGATGCGTGACTCAAACCCTGCGCCTGCTTGAAGTCGACGTATGGTTTGATGCAGCATTGGGTAGATAGGGCACCCCAGAGCATTGCTGGAGCTGCGCCATCGTTGGCACGCAACTCCAGCAATGCGCCGCCTTTACGGCACAGATGCGTAAGGCTTCTGTGACGTTTTGGGCCAATGGGTGGTGGTGGCATGGCGCACAATTACTGCCGCATCCCTGCTACTTTGCAGGGATGCGCCGGTAATTGAAAATATGACCCTTAGTGTCTAGCATTACGCAGTTCTTATCTTTACCCTACACTCATACATAATTTCTCAGGCCAATGAAATGAACACAAAATACAAAACAAATAAGCATAGTAGCAAGCAAGGCTACTGAGAAGGAGAGCAGTGCACCTGAAATGCATAGAAGATTTTGAAATATAATTTACCTACAATGTAATCGGCAGCATTATTGCTCTTGGTAAAGAACAAAGATTTGCAAATAACAGAGCCGGATAAAACAGAGTAGTGATGAATAGCTACTACTTCTCACCAAGCCCGGGGACCTCTACGCCGAGCGCGTCCAGCAAGTCCCGTTCCCGGTCCATGACATCCGTCCAGCGGTGGGTGGCCTGGTTATAGGTGCGCCGGACCCCAGAGAGCTTAAACATGGCCCGGCACACCTTCTCCCACCGCTTCCGGCGCTCCCGGATGCCATAGCCGGTTGCGATCTTGCCGCCTCCCAGGATGGTCTTGGGGAGGCGGCGCTGGACGTAGAAGATTAGTGCGCCCACCTCCTCCGCGCTAAAGATCTCCCGTGGCACCACTTGATCCCCCCTCAAACGCCCGCACGGGAGCCGGGCATGGGGTGCGGGACCCTTTCCCTTCTCAGGGTGCTTCCCGGCTCCCTTTACCATGGTCTGGGCAGAAATAAAGTTAAATGATAAAGAAGAAATAGAATAGTGAAGAAGAAAAGAAAAGAGTTTAAAAAAGTAGTTTAAAATTAACTAAAAGTAGCAGAAAACACAAAAATATAGAGCTAGAAAAATAGAGGGATAGATAATAAGTAAAATGGATCAAATAAACTTCAAACAAGCAAAGGATGGCATAGATTCAGAGAGGATACAGAAAGCATGCCCAGAACCATAGCAATGAATGAGAAACAAGATGGCCGCGCCCATTCACGACCGCGTGGGTAAGTTCGCACAAGATTTTCCTCGCGATCACGCGCGAAATTGTACTAGCGAGCAGCACACTTTGCGAGATTACACATAGCGGCCGGAAACGGAATTACGTCACGCAAACAAGATGGCCGCGCCCGTGTACGACCGCGTGGGTAAGTTCGCAAACATATCACTACAAGCGCCTTGCGAACATGCAAAAAATCACGCGAACATACACGCCGCAAAAAAAAAAGAATGCATTCGCACGCATTCGCGGCTTCCGAAATCGATCTTGCACGGATTCGCGCCCCGCGAATCGCACGAAATTGCAGAAAACCGATTTTTGCTAAACTGAAAGCAATCACCAGGTGCAAAAGTTCAAACTTAACATTAGTAACCATTCACTCTAGTGCCTCCAGAGTTCAGTTGCCTATTTGCAACTATTCTACGACCCTGCTATGACCCAAACAGCAGGCTCATAGAATAGCTACAAGTAGACCATAAAGGTCCTGTGAAAAAGAATTGCACTGCAACAGAAAGCAAATTACAGATAAGGAAGGAAGCAGGTGCCAGCCAGACTGAAAGTTTCAAAATTACTGACACATTGATCACCCCCAAATTAATTCATGGCAGTTGAAGAAGGGCAGGTGTGCTTGCTTTCACTGCAACAGAAAGCAAATTACAGATAAGGAAGGAAGCAGGTGCCAGCCAGACTGGAAGTTTCAAAATCACTGACACATTAATCAACCCCAAATTAATTCATGGCAGTTGAAGCAGGGCAGGTGTGCTTGCTTTTTTTCACCCCCATTATATACAGTGATAAACAAACCTAATGGGTGGCAGTGAGGATGTACCAGAGGGTGGCATGGGTGTACCAGAGGGTGGCAGTGGTGAAACAGAGGGTGCTGTCAACCTGTGATGATAAACCAGACGTAGAAACAACATAGCCGCGGCCGTTGCGAGCCGAAAAGTAAGTTCGCAATTGCGAAATGGTCCACAAATCCTCGCGAACGCGCGCCAACACAATCCGCGAGAGTTCGTGTATTTTTGCGGATTGCGAATCCGTAAATTCGCAAATTCGCGTACGCGAGATCCGCTAGATCCGCCCATTCTTAATGGTCTCACCACTTCCTCATCACACTTAGGGTGGCGTTAACAGATATCAACACATTAGGCAATATAGGAGCTAGAGAAAGAATAAGACGCAGGAAATGGGCTAATTTCCCCACAGAGGCATTCAACAAATCCCTCACATAAGGCGGGCCCCCAGGGGGCCTGGAAATAGAGTCAGCCTGCGAGGCTCTGGACAAATGCATCATGGAGGCTTTGGACAGAATTGCGCCCTGGACGAATACTGCACCAAGGAGGCAATCCAAATCTGCCCCATGGTTTAATGCCGAACTGTGGGAAAAAAAAGCAGTTGGCAAACGCCTGGAAAGGCAGTGGAGGAGAGATTTCTCTGTCAACAAGAGGAACAAGTATAAATCCACTCTTAAAGAATACCACACCTTAATTAGAAAAACCCGGAGAACCCACTACAGCAGCAGGATAGAGGGAGCGGACAATTCAGCGAAAGAGCTGTTCTATCAATCAATTAATCAATCAATCAAAGACACTTATAGAGCGCACTACTCACCCGTAGGGTCTCAAGGCGCTAGGGGGGGGGGGTGCCGTTACTGCTCGAACAGCCAGGTCTTGAGCTTCTTCCTGAAGGAGAGGTGGTCTTGGGTCAGGCGCAGGTCGGTCGGGAGGGAGTTCCAGGTCTTGGCGGCCAGGTAGGAGAAGGACCTTCCTCCTGTTGTCGCTCTTCGGATGCGGGGGACGGCGGCGAGGGCGTGGCTGGTTGATCGGAGGTGGCGCTTGGGAGCGTAGAAGTTGATTTGGTTGTTGAGGTAGCTCGGGCCTTGATCGTGTAGGGCTTTGTGTGCGTGGGTGAGGAGACGGAAGGTTATTCTTTTGTTGACGGGGAGCCAGTGCAGGTCTCTCAGATGTCCGGAGATGTGGCTGTTTCGTGGGATGTCGAGGATGAGTCTGGCTGAGGCGTTCTGGATCCACTGGAGTCTCTTCTGGAGCTTGGCGGTGGTTCCGGCGTAGAGGGCGTTGCCGTAGTCCAGTCGGCTGGTGACGAGGGCCTGGGTGACAGTCTTCCTGGTCTCGTGGGGATCCACCAGAAGATCTTCCGTAGCATGCGCAGGATGTTGAAGCATGACGAGGAGACGGCGTTGACTTGTCTGGTCATGGAGAGGGAGGAGTCCAGGATGAAGCCCAGGTTGCGTGCGTGGTCCGTCGGTTTGGGTGCGGTGCCCAGGGCGGGGGGCCACCAGGAGTCGTCCCAGGTGGAGGGCGAGGAGCCCAGGATGAGGACCTCCGTCTTGTCTGAGTTCAGTTTCAGGCGGCTGGTCGTCATCCACTCAGCTACATCTTTCATCCCTTCGTGCAGGTTGGCTCTGGCGGCGGCGGGGTCGTTGGTCAGGGAGAGGATCAGCTGGGTGTCGTCGGCGTAGGAGATGATCTTGAGGTTGTGTTGGCGTGCGATGGCCGCGAGGGGGCTCATGTAGACGTTGAAGAGGGTGGGACTCAGCGAGGATCCTTGAGGGACACCGCAGATGACTTCGGTGGCCTCTGACTTGTACGGTGGTAGGCGGACTCTCTGTGTTCTTCCGTCGAGGAAGGAGGTGATCCATTCCAGTGCCTTCTCCTGGATTCCGACGTTGCCGAGGCGCTGCACTAGGGTGCGGTGGCAGACAGTGTCGAATGCCGCGGAGAGGTCCAGGAGGATGAGGGCCGCTGTTTCTCCGTTGTCCATCAGGGCTCGGATGTCATCGGTGGCAGCGATGAGGGTGGTCTCGGTGCTGTGGTTGGCTCGGAAGCCAGACTGTGAGGGGTTGAGGGATCCATTCGTCTCGAGGAAGGCGGCCATCTGTTTGTTGACGGTCTTCTCGATGACTTTGGCCGGGAACGGGAGGAGCGAGATGGGATGGTAATTCTTGAGTTCGGTGGGGTCCGCTGTAGGTTTCTTGAGTAGAGCGCTGAGTTCGGCGTGCTTCCAGCTCTCAGGGAAGGTGGCGGTGTCGAAGGAGGTGTTGATAATGTCCCGCAGGTGGGGTGCGATGACAGCATCGGCCTTGTTGAAGACGTGGTGAGGGCAGGGGTCGGTCGGAGATCCGGAGTGGACGGAGTTCATTGTGCTGACGGTGTCTTCGGTGCTGATCGGAGTCCAGGCGCGGAGGGTGGTGGTGGGTGGCATTGCTGCGGTCGTGGCGTGCGTCGGTTGGATGCTGAAGCTGTGGTGTATGTCCGCGATCTTGTTGTGGAAGTAGGAGGCGAGGGGAGTTGCAGAGGTCTTGCGATGGGGTGATGTCGTTGTTTCCGTCGTTGGGGTTGGAGAGCTCTTTCACGATGTTGAAGAGTTCCTTGCAGTTGTGTGCGTTGTTGTCCAGCCGGTCCTTGTATGCATTTTTCTTGGTGGCGCGGATCAGTTGGTGGTGTTTCCGGGTGGCGAGCTTGAGGGTGGTCATGTTGTCCATTGTTGGTTCCCTTCTCCATACTTTCTCGAGGGCTCGGCAGTTCTTCTTGGAGCTCTTGAGTTCGTCGGTGAACCATGGGGCTTTTCTGCTGCTGGGTCTGCTGGGCGGGGTCCTCAGAGGGGCGAGTTCGTCCGCGCAGTTGCTGATCCACTTCGTGAGGTTGTCGGCGGCCTGGCTGGGGTTCGCTGAGCCGGCAGGAGGGTGCTGGCTCAGGGAAGCGGTGAGCTGGTCGGCTGTGATCTTGTTCCAGCTTCTTCGGGCAACCTGTTGCTGGTGGTGGTGGATCGTCGTTCTTTTGAAGGTGAAGTGGACACAGCTGTGGTCCGTCCAGTGGAGTCCTGTGGCGTGGCTGAAGGCGATGTCTTTGCTGGATGAGAAGACGGCGTCGAGTGTGTGTCCGGCGAGGTGGGTGGGGGTGGACACCAGCTGCTTGAGTCCGAGGTTGGCGAGGTTGTCGAACAGGGTGATGGTGTTTCGGTCGCTGTTGTTCTCCAGGTGGAAGTTGAGGTCCCCCAGGAGGATGTAGTCGGCGGAGGGGAGGGCATGCGGGCTGATGAAGTCGGCGATGTCCTCGCTGAATTGTGTGCCTGGTCCCGGGGGTCGGTAGATCAGGGTGCCTCTGAGGGTGGTCTTCGGGTCGGTGTGGATCTGGAAGTGCAGGTGTTCGGCGGTGGTTAGGGTGTCGTCGGTGTTGGTCGTGATGCGGATGGTGTCCCTGTGGATGATGGCGATGCCTCCTCCCATCTGGTTGGCGGTGCGGTCCCTCCGGGTGATCTTGTAGCCCTCTGGGATGGCGATGGCGATGTCGGGTGCTGAGGAGGCGTTCATCCAGGTCTCCGTGAGGAAGGCGATGTCAGGGGCTGTGGTGTCGAGGAGGTTCCAGAATTCGACGGCGTGTCTGTGGACGGAGCGGGTGTTGAGCAGGATGCACTTGAGGTGGTTGCTGCTGGTGTTCGGCTTGGCGGGTGCTGGTGCAGGGTAGGTCCGGATGCAGGTGAACTTGCAGGCGTGGCAGCTGAAGGGTCCGTGGGTGTGCTTCGGGGTGGCTCGGTGACATCCCGGGATGCCGCCGGTGTTGAGTGCGAAGAGTTCGGCGGCGTTGTAGGTCAGTCGGGTCGTCTTCTGTCGGTGGGGGCCAGGGGTCCTGGCACTGGGCGCGGTCCAGGCACGGACGGGCGCAGACGGGCTTACCTTTGGCGCGCCTTCGGCGCACAATCCGCGCGTTCGCACGGTCGCCATATATGGCGAAGTGCCAGGGAGGGCGGAGCAGCTGGGAGGCGGGAGCGGGGAGGGTACAGAAAGAAAAAAGGGGCGGGGTAAGCGGCGGTGGCGGGAAGCGGGGAGGGATGAGACGGGGGCGAAAAGAAAACCAGGCAAACAGTAAAAGTGGGGGCAAAAATACAATACAATATACAACAGGTAAATTCACACAAAACAGAGGTAAGGCAGGATAGCTAGCACAGACCACGCCGCTCGATGTCAGGGGGCGTGGTCACGCGGCGGCAGCCGGTGCAGAGACAGGCAGGCGTGGAGGCACACGCGGCAGCTGGTGGCCGTGCGGCGCGGGGGGTGTCCTAAACTAGGTCACACTCACCTGCGTCGCACGGTCGCCATATATGGCCAAGTGCGAGGGAGGGCGGAGCAGCTGGGAGGCGGGAGCGGGGAGGGTACAGAAAGAAAAAAGGGGCGGGGTAAGCGGCGGTAGCGGGAAGCTGGGAGCGGGGAGGGATGAGACGGGGGCGAAAAGAAAACCAGGCAAACAGTAAAAGTGGGGGCAAAAATACAATACAATATACAACAGGTAAATTCACACAAAACAGAGGTAAGGCAGGATAGCTAGCACAGACCACGCCGCTCGATGTCAGGGGGCGTGGTCACGCGGCGGCAGCCGGTGCAGAGACAGGCAGGCGGGGAGGCACACGTGGCAGCTGGTGGCCGTGCGGCGCGGGGGGTTCTGTGTTTACTAGGAGATCTCCGATCTCGCCAGAACTGATGCACTCATGACAGGTTCAGAGGATTCCTGCAACCAGGTGGCGGAGTTATTTGCACATAAGGTGGAGAGGATATACTCCTCATATCCAATTTCAGCCAGAGAAGGAAGCGGGGGAGGGGAGATATCCACTGAGGCTGATTACATGGACTCCCTTATGAATTTTAGCGTCCCTTCTCGGGAGGTCCTATGTACAATAGCGGGCAAAATTAAATTGGGCTCCCCCGAGGATCCAGCACCACCGAAAGTACTGAGGGAAAGTATGGAGACTCTAGAGCCCTATATTAGAAATCTTTTAGAGCTCTCCTACAACTCAGGAAAGGTGCCGAAAACCTGGAAGGAGGCAGTAGTGCTCCCCCTGAAAAAAAAGCCCAATATAAGTATGGAGCAATTAGAGAACCTGCGCCCCATCTCACTCCTGCCATACTTCGCCAAGATAACAGAGAAGGCTGTCAATAATCAGCTGACAGCCCACATTGAGGCAATAAACTGCTCCACCCCTCCCAATCGGGCTTTCGCGCACTCCACTCGACCGAATCAGCGCTACTGCTATCCACTGAGACCCTAAGGAAATATGCAGATGAGGGACAAACAGCGGCACTGATCCTGTTGGATCTCAGTGCCGCATTCGACACCGTAGCCCATCATACGCTGCTGCAGGGCCTGAAAAGGGGAGGAGTGGTGGGTAAAGCATAGAATAGCTGGAGTCCTTCCTGAGGGACCGCTGTTTTCAAGTGGCACAGGGGCCTTTTCGATCTACAAAGATCTGTGTGAAACAGGGAGTTCCTCAAGGGTCCAGTCTCAGCCCAACCCTATTCAACCTGTATGTTGCACCAGTAGCAGAAATCACGGACAAGTTCGGGGTGGAAGTCGTGTCCTATGCAGACGACATGCAACTGGTTGTGACTTTGACACAACCAGAGGGACAGGCCGCCACCAATTTCTGCTCCTGTCTGAAGGAATTGGCAGCTTGGATGGCAAATAATTCCCTCAAATTAAATGGTAACAAGACCAAGGTACTGATTGTGGGGAAGGCTCCCTCGGTCTGGACCTCAGCCTGGTGGCCCCCGGTGCTAGGTCCTCTTCCCACTCCAAGCCAGCAGGTGAGGAATTTGGGGGTATGGCTTGATACCAAAATGTCTTTTGAACACCATACCAAACCTGCTTTGGGATATTGAGGGTTCTTAGAAAAACTTTGTACCTACTGCCTCTCTGAGCTAAGAAAACCATGGTACAGGCCTTAATCACATCTAGGCTGGATTATGGTAATGCCCTCTATTAGGGAGCGAATGCCAAGTGCACTCAGAGGCTGCAACGCATACAGAGTGCAGCAGCACGCCTGGTCCTGATGTTGCCCAAGAGAGCACCCTCTGAGAAAGCACTGAGATCACTGCACTGGCTTCCAATTAAGGAACGGATAATGTTTAAAGCCCTATGTGTTGGCCACCGTGTCCTACAATTTAAAGGGCCCACATATCTTCACAACCTGATAACCCCGTACCACCCATCCATCCAGACAGCTGAGGTCTAGCGGGACGGGACAGGTCCAGGTTCCGAAGTTCAGAAGAGTGAGAATGGGAGGACACTCCTTCTGTGTGATGGCAGCCCAACAATGGAATAGACTGCCTACGAATCTCCGGCTGGAGACGTCGGAAGCAGCATTCCGTAAAGGGCTGAAAACTCACCTTTTCCCCAAAGAGTAGGGAAGGGCAGGGTAGGATTGTGAGGAAGATGAAAGCAACAGTAGTTACAGTTGAAATGCTCAAGCCTTACGCTGGCGTCTTCAACGCGGGCACACACCAGGTGGTGTAACCAGGCGCTTTACAAATTCAGCTATTATTATTATTATATAGACATAACAGTAGGCAAGCACACTCATACTGTGCAAACCATACCTAAGTGTACCTAAGTATACCTTAGTATGTATGTGTGTGTACAGCTAAGAGTCCCTTAGGAAAGAGTCAACCATATCACCAGATGGGAGAGAATGAAGGTCTCCCATCTTGGTCTCGAGTTGGACACCCCCCAAGGGATGTCAGACCACTACGTGTTGAAGCTTCTGCAGGCTGGGAACTCAGGGCCTCATTTATGAGAAATGATGTATCGCTGCGTGAAAGCAGCGATGCGTCACTACTCAGTGCGCACTCCTTGCCACATACCTGATGCGTCATATTTAATGTATGAGGCATCATGTCGCAAGGAGTTGCAGATATGTCAGTATTTCTGACATATCTGTAAGCACAAAAGTGACGCATTGCTGGACTATGTCACAAAAGTGACGCAACTCTAGCAATGCATCCTATCACATGGGGCAAGGCCCATGTGAAAGGGTCTGCGTCAGTCTTACGCCTGCTGTGAGGCAGGCGCAAAATTTTGACGCAACGGCATCCTAGAAGTGACGCAGTGCAATCTCATAGATTTCACTGCGTCACTTCTACGAGGCTTTTTGCGGGGGAACGCCCCTCCCTGCATACATTATACCTGGCGCAGGTATAATGTAGAGCAGGGGTTTACAAAGGGACGCATCTGCTTAGATGCGTCTTTTTGCAAATAGTGTGCCACAGGAGGCATGTTTTACGCCGCCGATGCGTCACGAAAAGTGACGCATCGGAAGCGCAAAACTGACGCAAGGCCTCATAAATTAGGCCCTCAGTGTCTTATAGAAGCGTCTCTTCTGCCTATCTAGTGTTGGTATCATTGGGGTTCCTTACATAATTGATATGTTGTGAGTACGATTATGCAAATGAATCTAGAACAATACCTCTGATAATGCAAAGTGATAAAGATGACCATGACTTTTACACAGAGTGTGTTGATGATGTTAGGTACATCATGTGCAGGGATTTTTCTAAGAATCCTCATGCATGTTAAATGAAGCTAGTTTCAGGGAAACCTATCAATATTTATTCAGCACATAACAGAGTAAAAGGTCAGTGCTAGAACCATCATGCAGAACAAGGTAGGACAAATGTAGGTAAAAGGTCCTGTAGCTTCCTAGGCCTAAATTATGGTGAAATGGGGTACATAACACCCTCTTCATCACAGAAACAAGGCCCAACCCTATAACCTCATACATCCTAGATGTCCTTCTTCCTGAAGCTTACAGCATCACTATGGACCATGCTCATAAAAAGGAAACATGAGTCGACTTGGCTCTGCCTTCAGACAAGAAAACCACATACAACTGTATTGACCTCTTTATTTAAAACTGTCTAATTCATGCAACGCAGCCCACCACATTCCAGAACATCTATAGGCCTCTTGCATCTAACGAGGAGTTCAGAGACAAACTCTCATATCCCTTATCTACCCGGCCTACCCATTCCAACATCTTCAGTGGTTTCATCCCTGCAAGCGGCTCACGCATGAAAAAGCAGGATACACCACATTCAACCCCCTCATCACACTCCATGAAGAAAACTATGCTACCCAGTCAACCCACTACGATGGCCAAATCATCAAAGACATATCCTCTATATTATCAACTTTCCAAAACAAATCCTGTCGTATCCCAGAATAGGTCAACAACTTTGTCATTGCCAACTCCCAGCTCAGTTGTTCAAATAACATATTGCTTTCAAAACAAAACAGAACAACAGATATGGTGGTCTTTTGAAGAATTCTCAATCTATAAACTAACATTTAAATTATCTTGTCACCCTGCTATCTTCATATCCAAGACCAATCCATCCAAAACCATGTAAACACCCAAGGTCCAGCTCAAACACAAAAGTGAAAGCCAAAACATGCATCATCCTGGAACTCAAAATACCTGGATGACAATAATGCTCTATGCACTGACAGGAAAGAAAATAGAACCCTTAACAACGTATTCAATCAGCCGAATAAAAAATACTATATCAACAACATCAATGAAGCTGCTAATAAATAAAGAGCTTTATATAGAACAAAAACTGCAAGACACCCTGACAAACCCTCCTCTGCTGCACTCCACGGACAAGTGAGATGGCATTAATCATTTATTCAATCAATCAATCAATCAATCAAAGCATTTATATAGCGCACTACTCACCCAGAGGGTCTCAAGGCGCTAGGGGAGGGGGGTCCGCTACTGCTCGAACAGCCAGGTCTTGAGTTGCTTCCTGAAGGCGAGGTGGTTCTGGGTCAGGCGGAGGTGGGTCGGGAGGGAGTTCCAAGTCTTGGCGGTGAGGTAGGAGAAGGACCGTCCCCCTGTGGTGGCTCTTCGGATGCGGGGGACGGCGGCAAGGGTGTGGCCGGTCAATCGAAGCTGGCGTTTGGGAGCGTAGAAGTTGAGGCGGCTGTTGAGGTATCCTGGGCCTTGGTTGTGTAGGGCTTTGTGTGCGTGGGTGAGGAGAGGGAAGGTGATTCTCTTGTTGACCGGGAGCCAGTGCAGGTCTCTCAGGTGTCCGGAGATGTGGCTGCGACGGGGGATGTCCAGGATGAGTCGTGCTGATGCGTTCTGGATCCGCTGGAGTCTCTTCTGGAGTTTGGCGGTGGTTCCGACGTAGAGGGAGTTGCCGTAGTCCAGCTGGCTGGTGACGATGGCCTGGGTGACCGTCTTCCTGGTCTCGGTGGGGATCCATCGGAAGATCTTACGTAGCATGCGCGGGATGTTGAAGCATGACAAGGAGACGGTGTTGACTTGTCTGGTCATGGAGAGGGAGGAGTCCAGGATGAAGCCAAGGTTGCGTGTGTGGTCTGTTGGTTTGGGTGCGCTGCCTAGGGCGGGGGGCCACCAGGAGTTGTCCCAGGCGGAGGGTGAAGGTCCCAGGATGAGGACTTCCGTCTTGTCCGAGTTCAGTTTCAGGCGGCTGTTCTTCATCCATTCGGCTACCTCTTTCATCCCCTCGTGTAGGTTGGCTCTGGCGGTGGCGGGGTCGTTGGTGAGGGAGAGGATCAGCTGGGTGTCGTCGGCGTAGGAGATGATCTTGAGGTTGTGCTGGCGTGCGATGTCTGCGAGGGGGCTCATGTAGACGTTGAAGAGGGTTGGGCTGAGCGAGGAGCCTTGAGGAACGCCGCAGATGACTTTGGTGGCTTCTGATCTGAACGGGGGAGGCGGACTCTCTGTGTCCTTCCGGCGAGGAAGGAGATGATCCACTCCCATGCCTTCTCCTGGATTCCGACGTTGCTGAGGCGCTGCACTAGGGTGCGGTGACAGACAGTGTCGAAGGCCGCGGAGAGGTCTAGGAGGATGAGGGCTGCTGTTTCTCCGTTGTCAAGCAGGGCTCGGATGTCATCGGTGGCTGCGATCAGGGCGGTCTCGGTGCTGTGGTTGGCCCGGAAGCCAGACTGCGAGAGGTCGAGGGATCCGTTCGTGTCGAGGAAGGCGGCCAGCTGTTTGTTGACGGTCTTCTCGATGACTTTTGCAGGGAACGGGAGCAGCGAGATGGGGCGGTAGTTCTTGAGGTCGGTGGGGTCGGCTGATGGCTTCTTGAGTAGAGCGCTGAGTTTGGCGTGCTTCCAGCTCTCCGGGAAGGTGGCGGTGTCGAAGGAGGTGTTGATGATGTCCCGCAGGTGGGGTGCGATGACCGCGTCGGCCTTGTTGAAGATGTGGTGAGGGCAGGGGTCGGTCGGCGATCCGGAGTAGATGGAGTTCATCGTGCGGACGGTGTCTTCGGTGCTGATCGGGGTCCAGGCGCGGAGGGTGGTGGTGTGGGGGCGGTGGTTCGGTCGTGGCGTGCGTCGGTTGAGTGCTGAAGCTGTTGTGTATGTCCGCGATCTTGTTGTGGAAGTAGGAGGCGAGGGAGTTGCAGAGGTCTTGCGAAGGGGTGATGTCGTTGTGTCCGGCGTTGGGGTTGGAGAGCTCTTTCACGATGTTGAAGAGTTCATTGCTGTTGTGTGCGTTGTTGTCCAGTCGTTGCTTGAATGCAGTTTTCTTGGTGGCGTGGATCAGTTGGTGGTGTTTTCGAGTGGCGAGCTTGAGGGCAGTCATGTTGTCCGGTGTTGGGTCTCTGCGCCAGGCTCTCTCGAGGGCTCGGCAGTTCTTCTTGGCGCTCTTGAGTAAGTCGGTGAACCATGGGGCTTTCTTGCTGCCGGGTCTGCTACGTGGGGTCCTCAATGAAGAACACGGAAGATCTGACAGCATTTTGAAGACATCCATTCCTAGCATCCTATGCTGGCTGTGCTTCCAACCACAATCTCTCAAAGACTGGGCTATCACTGTCAATGAGTCAAAGTGACCACCTACAAGGGTGACATCATAACATTATCATTCATCAAAGTCTTCTCAAGACAAACTTTATCACCCCTACTCACAATTGTAATGCATTTTCTTCCTTTAAGACGCTTCTCCAGAGTTTCTAAGTCAAGCAATATTTTTCAACCCACACTAGATCCTGATGACCCACTACACTTGCCGTACCCATCGACGCTTAATCTGCCAAATCCTCAAAAAAAGCAGTGAATTCACAGCTTCGTGGCTGCACCAATGCATTCAATTTCCTACTTCACTATCAATCTTGCTTCTGACCACACTGCTGCAAGATGACACATATTTTTAAACCATAAGAGTTGTCTCTCTGAGCAAAGATCGAAATAACCCCAAATTCTCATTAACATAATGTTTGTATTTGTAAAGTGCACATTCATCCAAGGGTATGCTGGTGCTGAATAACAGATGTTTATTGTTATCCAACTTGAAGGTACTTATTTTATCAGCCTCAAAAGGATAAAAGGCTGAGTCGGCCCACTGGGATTTGAACCTGTGACCATGAGGTCAAAGCTACATGCCACATCATTAATCCCCCCACCTTAGTTTGAAGTCTCAGAGGGGATTCCCTCAAAACATCCTTCAGTGGGTGCCCTCCTACTTATCCCCACAATGATCATTCATTGACGTGGGCTCCTCCAAGTCCCAGAAAATCCCACTAACCTGCTTAGTTCCCATCTTGTCACAAGTCATCTTCAAATTCATCATGGAGGCCTTAAATCTGTAAAAACTCACTAAAACTCTACAATGCACAGATTTATCTGAAGTGCTTCTAATGAAAGTAAAACCATTCCACCCAGAAAGCCCTCATACTCTCATATTGGGATTATGTAATGCCCTGCTCTGCAGCCTCCCAGACTCCATACTGACACATTAAGGACAGCCTACATTTTGTGGAGCATCTCATTAGAGCCTGTAGAAATATGACCATGTCACCCCCACCTTGAAGGAACTCCATTGGATCCACTTGTCAGCCTTCAAAACCATCTGCAACATCTAATCCACAAACCCATTACTGCAACGCACAGTGACTCTCAGCAAGCCTCCCTTCACGATACCACTAGACCAGAGACAAAAAAGTGCAAAATAAAGCAAATAAAGAAGATTGCAGGCCGTCAACACCTTTGAACCTAGGAACGCTCCATCCCTGCTATAAGTTAGGAAAGAGCTTGAAACACACCACTTGACAAAACAATCTACTTTTGTTCTTAGTAACCAGCTAGCCCGATCGTACATTTACTGTCTGTTTGTCCATGACCCCACACAGTGCTTTGTGGCCTTCCGGACAAGTTTATTCTGAACAAATATATATATTAATGTTTTTAGTGCTCCCAAAACTCAAACCTATCTAAAAGGCAGCAGATAGCTGTGCACAAACACAAGCAGAAAGCCAAGAATAATAGGGGAGGAAGCTAGGTAGTGATGTTTAATGCATTGTGAGGTAGCATTCATCAAAGGGTGGCAGTCACATCCTAATTTGCACGGCAGGACCGCCGCACCCCTGGTGGGCAGTCCCGTATAACGGTACATCGCAATGATCCCCTAAGTTCAATTTAGTTCAGCTATTGATTGGAAACTTGTCGATTTGGACAACAGATCCAGAAGAAACAACTTACGTGTTCTGGGCATCCCGGAGGGAAGTGAGGGAAAAAGTATGCGCCAGTATATTATGGACCTTTTTAAAGAAGCTTTCCCCGAATTAACCCAGTGACAGTGGGACGTAGAAGTCCAAAGGGCTCATAGATTTCCATTTCATCTAAAAAACTCTAGAGGAACTATGAATGTAAAGCCAAGAGCTATATTGATATGCTTGAATAACTTTCTTGCGCGTGAAGCATTGTACGACCTAGCTAGACCTGATCGAAAGCGGAAGGGGAAAGGAATAGAGTTTTTCGTGAGACCTGACTATTGTCAAGTGACAGTGCAGCTGAGATGGCAAATGTGCCAGCTCATTCCTCTCTTTCAGCCCAAAGGGGCACAGGCATTCTTACTTAATCCTGCTAAGTTTAAGATTATATATAAGGAGAAAACCCAATTTCTTACTTACCTGGCTTCTCTGTAACTGTTGGATAGTTTAAGATAGTTATAAAATTAATTATACACACCCATCCCCTATATATTAGTCCCTATTTTAGAGGGAAACAGGCTTCATTATCCATGTAGAACCTTTAATTGTCTTGTTCTTTTTCTTTGCTAAATGCCTGTTTCTTATTCATGATATAACACAGGGGACTGGGTATGTATAGAATGGGAATGCAAGAGCCAGCGACGTTATGATTTTCTTTTTCTTCTTTCTAGCTTTGGCAATTGCTTCTACTTTCTGTTTCTCTTGCTTTTTTTTCTTTTTTAATGTCAGGGGACTGGATGTGAACGGAGGGACACACATCATGCTTCAATACCCATTACATACAGGGACTATTTTGTCCCTTTGCCTTCTGTGGAAGGGAATCTGGGTGGGTGAGGGTGGTTTATGGGTTGAGGGTGGGGGGGGGCAAGAACAAGAGCAGAGCAGAATTTATATCAACAAACAGATGTATCAAGATGATGATTAAATATATAAGCATTTTGGAGATTAGCAGTGTGATTCTCAGAAGAAATTTTATATGCTATGGAAGTATACTGTCAAATTATATGATTTTTGATAATGGTAAAGTTAAGGATTTGCTCATGGAATGTGTGCAGGTTAAATGATAGGAAAAAAAGAGGAATAGCGGCACAAATTATACAGGTCTTGAAATTTGATGTTCTATGCCTACAAGAAACCCACTTGCCATGGAGTAATAGACATTTGCTTATGGATTTAGGTATGGCGGTGGTAGGATCTTCCAGACAAGACTCTACAACTAGAGGAGTAGCAATATTGAAGAAGAAGGGGAGTGGTAACTGTAAACGACTAAAAACCGATCCCCTTGGAAGGTGGGTGATTACGGAATTTTGGATAGGGGATAAATCGTGGACTATTTGTGCTATCTATGGCTCAAACTTGGACGATCCGGAAATATTAAACTTACTTAGTATCGAGCTTGCTGGATGGTCTGACCCGCTTATACTATGCAGAGACTTTAACATTCATCTGGAGGGACAATTTGATATAACTAGTGATGTAGGATATTCAGGCAGGAAAATTAAAGTTTATAAAGCTTTAAGAAGACTGGTTAGGGAATTCGGTCTGGTAGATGTTGGTTATGCTAAAAATATGGGTGCCCCAGCATATACTTTTTTTTCGGCTCCCCATCAGAAATTTGCACGTTTAGATTACTTTTTTTATAACTCCAAGACCTATCAAGGACCTTAATTATTATATTCATCCTAAAATAATATCGGATCATAATCCTATTATGATAGAATTGGTGTTAGATGGTATAGGTACACTTGCACGGAATTCATGGACATTTGAACGGAAACTACTAGCAGACACGCGCTATATAGAACACATGGGGAAGTGGATAAATGATTTTTTAGAATATAATCGCGGTTCTACTTTACCGCAAATAGTCTGGGACCATTTAAGGCGGGGGTATGGGGTGAGACATTGTCATATTCCATAAATATTCAAGAACAATCTTGAGATCATATGGCTTTACAATTTAAGAAGCTACAGGAATGTGAATTTAAGCTTATAACAGCTATAAGGCTCTCCCAAGACACTGAAGACATAATGTCGGACCTAGCCATTCATAAATCAAGATTAGATGTGAATTTTGCAAAGAAACTTGCAGAACCGATAGCTGTCAATCACGCAAAAGTCTATGAGGTGTGGAGAGAACACAGGTCGAATCTTAGCCAAGAAAATTCGTCAAAAGGAGGCTAGTAACTTAAAAAATGTATTCAGGATCCGACAGGACAAAGTTTTGAAAAACTAGTTGTTATGTTATGGTATGTTATTTTACTTTTATATAGCGCAAATAACCACTGGTCTCTAAGCGCTTAAAGATGGAGCAGGGCCCTGTATGACTGCTGGACGGAGGATTAAACAGATGTCAGTGTTTCTCTGAACAGGTGGGTTTTTAACAACTTTCTAAAGGGGAGCAGAGCTGATTCCCTGTGCAAGGACTCAGGTAGGTCGTCCCAGATCCGTGGCAGGAAGACCGAGAACGCTCTGCCTGAGATATTGGAGGTCTTTAGACAGTATTATAGTAGCTTATACAAGGAGGAAATAACTAATTACTCAGTATTCAGATTGCTTCTTGAACTTTAATAATAATAGAACTATGACTAAACTAACAACAGAGCAGATTCTATCCCTTGAGAAAGATATAACCTGGGAGGAAACAGAAGCTGCAATTCAATCCCTTGCACTAGGAAAGGCCACGGGACCTGATGGCATCCCATTAGAGTTCTATAGGATGTTTCGACATATATTAAAACAAGATATACTGCTCACATTCTCAGAAGCACAGAAAGGAAGAGCACCTGAGTCATGGAGACACTCAATAATTATTGCATTCCTGAAGAAAGATAAACCACCCACTTTACCGGCCTCTTATAGGCCAATATCTTTAATTAATGCAGATAGTAAGATCTATTGGAAGATCCTAGCTTCTAGGATATCCGGCATGATAGCATCTATTATCTCAAACTTTCAACATAGATTTATTCCTAATAGGGATACTACAGATCATATTCGTCGGCTTATCGGTCTTATGGATTGGGCCCAGGCAACTAAGACGGCCATGGGAATTTCCCTGTTGGATGCCAAAAAGGCATTCAACAGGGTAGCATGGCCGTATTTGTGGGATGTGTTGAGCCAGAAGGGTTTTGGCTCAAAGATGATTCTGGCACTGAAAGCGTTATATATTTCTCCAACAGCATCCATTAAATTAGCAGGGCAGGAGTCTGTCTCCTTTTCAATACTTTGGGGAACCCGGCAAGGGTGTCAATGCTCGCCACTATTATTTGCCCTGTATATTGATGTATTTTTAAATAAATTGAACACTGCTGATAACATAGAGCCAGTTCAAGTCTGCCGGATGGATTATAGAGCATTGGCATATGCTGATGATATCGTAGTAGTAACAACAGATATCCATAGGATAATCGCGACAATTGAAGATTTAGCAACTAAATTTGGATCTTTTTCACTCTACAGATTGAATATTTCAAAAACACAAACACTATATTTAGCACAAGATCTCCCGCCCCCTCCACATATAACAACGGTGACAGAGGCCACATATCTAGGCATTAAAATTGGAATCCCATTATCTAATATTCCAGACCTAAATTTTAATGCAGTTCTAAAAAAGACAAATTCAATATTGGAAAGAATAGATCATTTTCATTTCTCACTAACAGGTCGGGCCAATATTCTGAAAATGGTGGTTCTCCCTAAGTTCTTATATATGTTCCGCGCTATACCACTTGAATTTCCTCTTAGTTGTTTTAAACAGCTAGACAGAATGTCTGCAAGGTTTCTATGGAGCTATAAGCGACATAGACGTGCGTATAAAAAATGATACTGTCTAAAGAAAGAGGAGTTTGGGGCATACCCTATTTTTTGTATTATTATTTGGCCTCTGTCTTACAATATATCTCCCCTTTAGTGATTGGTAAAAAGGCAAGATTATCTATGAGTCATTCGCCTTCTATGTATGAATTTGCTTTGGGAGCGGATTGTAGGGGCTGCCTGATCAAAATAATTGAGCGTAGTTATTTAAAAAAAACTGGATTCAAGATATTAAAATCAGCGTATACAGCATGGAGATTAATTAAACGGCATATAGGAATCCCAAAAGTCACCTTGTATACACCTTTTAATGCATCAGAAATCTTACCATCAATTTGTTGCGATAATGTGATGTATAGGTGGCGTATGAAGGGTGTTCACTGCTAGGTGAAATAATTTGTGATGGATCTCTTCTCTCTTTTTCTGCCCTTCAAGAAATATGTAATTTATCTGGTTCTGATTATTTCAAGTACTTACAGATTCATAGCTATATTAATAAATTAGAATCACACTTAAAGAGAATCCCTATTATTGATTCTATGTTTAGGAAAACATCAATTGGAATATATTACACATTTTTGTTGGCATCATGTCAGGATGATATGGAAATATATCAAAGTAAATGGGCAGCAAAACTAGACCGGGATTTAGTTAATATAGAGAAATCAATTAGATTAGCTAATGAAATTTTAATGACAGGTCGCTCAAGAGCACACCATTATATGGTAATATTTGATCTTTATTATACCCCCGGTACAATCTCGAAGTGGGGGACAACGGTGGGCCAACTTGCAGCAGATGCGGGGAATTTTGTGCTGACGCCGTACATATGTTTTTTTCATGTCCGAAATGAAGGAATTATTCTCCTCTTTCGAAATGTTTTTGACTATCTTGCTACAGAAGGCAGTATGCATCACTGGGGAAATGGTACTGATCGGGGTAACATCAGATGTAGCTCCTGAATAGAGGAAACAGTTTTTGTTTATTTGCATGGCGGTTACACGCTCCTGTATTACGCATGAATGGATCAGTACTGCCCCTCCCTCTTTTGAGACCTGGCGGGCGGGGCTACTTGCTGAATACAATCTAGAGCTGGCTATATACAGAACCAAGGGTAGAAGAAAATGGAGAATGGGAATGAAAATATGGGCACCTTTGATGGAATGGTGTAAAGCGTAAAACTTGTTATTGCTTTTTGTTCTTTTTTTTTCACATATCATGTAAATATATCTCATTTCTTGATTTGTTATAATGTATAATACATTGCTTGCGTCTTTTCTTTTTCTGTTTGTCCTGTGTATGCATATGTCATAAGCTGCTCTGTCTGTTACTTGTCTGTATAAAATCAGAAAATTAGTCAATAAAAATATTTAAAAAATAAAAGTTCAGTTTAGTTTGTTGTTGATTAACTTAATCTTACAATATTGGAAAGAATAAAATAAAAGATCAATTTAACCATATTTGTAAAATTACTAACATTGTTAAAAAGAGTTATTACACATTTACATGAATAAGGAACCGGCAAGTAACAATTTCCTTATATGGTTCTATATTAAATAAGAAAGTATTCATTGCTAGGGCTAAAGGTTTCCCGTTTTCATTTCCACTGCTCTCATCAATTTTACAAATATACAAATCAGTGCTATATCAGACAGATTAAGAAATGGTATCACTGCTTGTCTTCATGAACAAGTGTTCCACTGGTGAAAAATTAGCCTTAGCTACCTGCCTTAGATCCAATAAAGCCGGGCAAATACAAATCAAATGAAGAATGTTCTCTTGGCCAAGTTTATACAGTGTACAGGGGGAAGCTGTTGTTTGTCTGAACCATGGCTCTGTATCTGCGAGGCCTGGAAGAATTCCAAATCGTGCTCTTATGAACCTACTTTTTTGTAGCGGGAACCATCCAGACTCTAAATAGAACTGTAGTTTAAGGATTTTATATTCAATTATAACCATCCAGGCAAGTGACCTGGATACAAATAATTCTTCAACTTTGAACAGTCTGTCGCAAGCATCTTTGTCTAAAAGCGCAGCAGAGGAATCAGCTGATTTACTCAGTGCATCAACATCTAATTTAAACTGAGTCTACAACCCTAATTATGATGGCCGGTGGACCGCCACCGATAGGTCATCGGTGGTGGTCTGCCCGCCATCTAGGGCATTGGTCCATTACAATTCAAATGATCATACCACGGAGATGGGGGGCAGAACCGCCAGCTCCAACAGGATCAAAGAACCCATTGGGATGGCAGTCAGATTCCTAATCACTGCAATGGGAGCGGTGCCTGTGCAGGAACCGCCATAGGGATTAGGATACCCCTTCCAGAGTGCTGGTTCATTATAGTCCCACCGCCATGAACAGGCAGCCAAAAAGGGAACTTGAGGGAGCCCTTAAGGTCCCTGTTCTGGCTCTGTTGTGTAGCCAGGGAGGCAAATGTGGTGCCCTCCAAACATCCATGCTATGTGTGCCAGTCACACAGTACGTGGATGTTTAAAAACAGGCTTGTACTCAGACTCAATTTCTGGGTAGCAGCACAAGCCACAATTAACAATGGATGTTCATGACCGCCTACACAGCGGTTGCATCCTAATCTGCCAGGTGGAACCACTGACTACTTGTCGGCCAGTATCAATCCTGCGACGCAGGCAGTCAGACACTTGACCAACTGCCATCATAATGTGTGTGTTTGCATGTATGTGTGTGGGAGCTGGGTGTATGTATATCTGAATATGTGTTTGTTTGCATGTATGTGTGCATATGCGTGTGTTTGCGTGTGTGTATGTGTGTTTTGTGAGGGTGTTTGTATGGGTTTGAATTTGGATGTGACTTTGTTGAATGTCAGGAATTTTAGCTATATTCTGGCAATCATTCACCTTTTCATTCTATTGTTTTCTCCCCCTTCCCGTTCCTAAACAATAACATTAATGTATTTTCAGCACTGAATTCAAAGTTGAGGAAATTTGATGGGTTTGCTGATACATTTCCGATCTGATACATAGGTATCACCTACAAAAGTTATACTTCATAAGTCTTTCCATGTTTTAGCTTGTAATACTTCATCAAATACTGAAATTCAAAATGTCACTATCTGCCTTGAATGCACAGCAAAATTGTAATAGGACACAGATTATTGGTCTGTTCCTTGTGCTTCTTTTTTAGATCAGTTATGCAGCAGTGCACGATGTGCTGAGCGACAAAGCAAAGTTCCCATCTTTTTTTCGTACCGTACCACCCATGAGACCTATGTCTACTGCATTTGCTCTGTTAGTGAAGCACTTTAATTGGACTTGGATTGGAGTTTTATTACAAGATAATGACATCGCCTACATGTGGAGCAAAGATCTGAGGGAGGATTTGAAGAGGTTGGGAGTCTGTGTGTCTTTCTGGGATACAATCAATGACAAGTACCCAAAGGAAAAGATGAGGAGCATCGCCGAGAAGATAAGGAGCTCTTCTGCCAGGGTTATCATCTGTGCCTGTTCTGAGCCGGAACTGATACCTCTTCTGCAGGAGCTGAATGACTTGAACGTAACTGATAGAATGTGGATTTTCCCAGGTTTAGCAATAATTCCACAATACTTTCCCAATTCGTCTTTGAGACTACTGAATGGTTCCCTGGTTATGGTACTTCATGCCCCAGACATGCCCATACTCAAGCCTTTCCTAGAGAGCCTTCACCCCTCAATGTTTCCTAAAGATATTTTTATTTATGACTTCTGGGAGGCAGCCTTTGGGTGTAAGTGGTCAAACAATGCCAGCTCTTCAGGATCAGGGCCAGTGGACGCGAAGGATGGGGAGCTGCAGTGCACTGGCACAGAGGTGCTTGAAGATGTGGAGTTGATATTTGTATTGTCTGATATGAGTTATACTTATCACATGTATCTGGCAGTGTATGCCCTGACACAAGCTCTGCAGGACCTGATCTCATGCACACCTGGGATGGGACCCTTCCAGAACAGCAGCTGTGCTGAGGTGGGACATCCAAAGCCTTGGCAGGTAGGGGATAATTATTTATTTATTGGTGTTTTGATATATTCCAAACTAGTACGAGCTGCATTATAGTGCTAAAGACTGATCTATAAAAATCACCATTCAGGGAATTGTCTCATTTGTGTGAAAAGCTTTATTATCAGTGTCTCACAAAAGTGTTAAACCGTGTAGAAATACTAAATTCTACAAGTGTGAACAACATGGTCAAAAATATATGAAGCCTCCTTTCTTCACCCACAACCCTAACTGTCCTAAGCATATCTGCTTTCAATTCAAGGGTTTTGCAGGGACACCAAGAGGAACAACCCAAACCTGGAACTTGTGGAGCTTAAGTCCCAAGAATAACTAGTAAACAAACTCCCTCTTCTTTTATCCCAGAGGCAAACCCTGAATGATCCACGGCCTTGGGCTGCCTACATTGGCTGTATCATTGACAACTGTACTGTGACTTGATCAGTTGGAATATTTCTAGATTTTCAAAAGGGAAGAAAGTTGTTTCACCAGAATTCTTCAATCATTCAAACAGTGCTTATAGAGCGCAGATAGTCACCCTTCTCGGTGTCCAGGCCCAGAGGTCTCTGAGGACTCTAGTCGAAGGGCAAAGTCACGAGTACCTTTCTGAAATCTGCCGTTAAGGGTGATGTTTGTAAGTGGGGGGGAGGGGGAGTGGTTGTTTCAGGACTTGTTGGTGAGGTAGGAGAAGGAAAGACCTCTGCTGTGCCTTTGGACGATATGGAGAATTTGAAGAAGGGTGAGAGAGTCAGAGTGCAAGCATCTGGTGGGCTGGTAGAATTTCAGGAGGTGGTTGATATAAGCTGGACCCTGGGTATAGAGGCCTTAGTAAGTGTGGTTCAGAATCTTGAACTGGCATCTATTCTGGATGGGGAGCAGTGGAGATTCCCGATTTGGGGGGTGATGTGGGTCCATTTGGTGAGGATGAGGATGAGTACGGAAGCTGCATTCCATGCGGTCCGAAGTCTCTTGTTGAGTTGGGTGGTGGTACCGGCATTGAGTGAGTTTCAAAGGCCAGCTGGCTGGTAACGAGGGCTTGTGTGATGATTTTCTTTTGTGTAGTTCCTATAAAACTCATACAGGTTCTGCACGTTCAGACAACATACACTGCAGGATTGGTGTCAGACTGATTCTAAACTCCCCCACCAGGTATGTTGGCCTGTGTATCAGCTAGCTCACAGTGCCACAAGAATCTCCTCTTACCAAGGAGAGAATAGTTCTTGGCAACCTTCGAACATGACAACCCTGATCCCTCAGGACTGTGAAATGTACCACTTTTCGCTCAGTCACTGGTGCTCACTTAGTCTTAGAGAGATACACGGAATAAATGGTCTATATCTTTTTCAATATTTATTTATTCAACAGTCATTATTCTAGAGTAAAATGGAGGAGCTGCAACAACCACTAGACAGTACCAGATATAAATGAATAGAAGCATTATGAAGGTAAAAGGATGATAGAGTTCTACCAGTAATCATGAATACATGCGAGTCTATAAAATACATGATAATAAAAGTGTGTTCTCCTGCGATGCCTCCCGAACTAGATGTACCTAAGTGTACCTAGCATGTGTGTAGGTATTAAGCCAAGAAACCGTCTAGGATAAAGTCAACCCCATTGCCTGAATTAAAAACTGTGGGATCACGTCCTGGTCTCAGGTTGGACACCTCGCAAGGGATGTTAGACTATTGTGAGCTGAAGTATCTACATGCATGACCAAAGCATCTTTGGTCAGTGTGTTTGAACGGGTAGTCCTGGTCTCCTCTGCCTGTCTTAGCAAGATGTGATGTGTATATACTCATAGGTCTCACCGGGAGTCCTACCTCACTTTGGGGCATATTATCAAGAGCAAAATCACTGCTTTTCTGGAGCTATGTGCTGGAAAAGCAGCAATTTTTACAGCTCACAATTTACAAGGACTTGCAATCTCACTTTAGCGCGAGCTTCCTTGAGTCAGGTGCCTTTTTAACCCTACTTTGGATGTCAGTGATATACATCGCTAATGACATGCAAAGGAGGTATTTCCAACCTAATCCGCATGGATTCCGTCAAAAATGCAACATCATCCTATTATCGAGGCGGGTCAGGTGATCACAAAAGACGTGTTAACTGCGTTTTTTTTTCCACCAGGGCGTATCAACAAGGATTATGCCATTTGGTGAGTTTATGCGCTGGATTTCCAGTGATATTCAAGCATTTTTCCGCTATCGCTGGATTTTAAATTGCCTATGCACAAAGCGTTGTTAATACAGCGCTGTCATGGCGATAAAATCCAGCGATAGCCTGCAATGTTTTGATAATATACCCCTGTATTACTTTGTCAGACTTAGGATGACGTGGGAAATGAACTTTGTACATAGATATCATACAGGAGATGGTAGTCCTGCTGTGCAGTGTTCTTCCCATAAATCACTACTTCCTTCTTGTTTCCGTTTAGCTTTATCACTATAATAAAGTAGACAATGGAAGTGCATGACAGTGAAATATCAAATTGCAGCCTTGCAGCATCTTACCAGATGTGCACAGGAGACCTACCAGGCACTAGGACCCTGTAATCCTTTCAGAGGAAGTAGTCACTGGTTAGAATTATGGCTTGGGGCAAAAACACCATTTGAGGTGCTCTGGGGCACTGGAGGAGAAGGGTCAGTGGAAAGGTAGAAGATTATAACTGAACATCCCTGCTGTGCTCACTTATGAGGTCTGAGGTCAGTTCAGGTTCATTAGTAGCAGAGTTTCATTTAGGCCTCAACCCAACATCTGCCAATGTATTCATTATTTTGTTTATTTATTTATTTATACTGGGCCCTGTTTGTGACACAGCAAGTTACGCATTGCTAAGTTCCCAATTGCACGTTGCAAGGGAGTGATAATTTCCTAATATAAAAACACAAATAGAATAAAAGGTACAATGTTGTATGTAATCTACATGTTAGTGCCACATATGATGGGTGTCAATATATAAAAAAACAAGTAGAGTGATGAACAGGGTGGTAGGCAATAAAGACAAGTGTAAACTAGCACCTTATTTACAGAGTATTAAGAAATAAATATAAAATGTTGAGGCAAAAATTAGTTATTGCTAGTTAAATGTATCATATAGCAATAATGACTTGAAGGCTAATGGCAAACGATTCTTAAACCTTCAAGAAGTGGCGGAAACGGATTGGATTAGCATCTTTTAAAATTATTATATCCCTATGAAACCTGAAATTCAGTATTTGAGTTAAACTCCATATTTCGATTTTAGTGGGCGTAAAATCCGTTCCGTTCGCGGGATTTGCGGATTTTTGGCGAATGCGCGAATTTGGCCAAAAATCCGCAAGCTGCGGATTTTTTTGCTTGGTCGCGCTTCAAAAATACAATATCGCGCGAGCGGCGTTGACTTACCATGATTCTGAGTCTGCTGAGTTGTTTTTCTCCCGGTTTGCATGTGCTGCGCCATTTTAGATCTTGCTGCTTGATAGCGCATGAGTTTTTCGACCGCAATTACGTCATCGCAGTCCACCGTCCTGCACAGCGAGAGTTTGACAATGCGAGTACGTCATAAAGTCCCGAGATCATGCATCGCGGGAGTAAACAATGCCGAACACGTAGATGCGCCGCGCAACTGACATCCCACGGGAGATTTGAAGAGCTCGCTTTCACAAATTTGCAAAAATTGCAATTCTGCACAAGAAATCCACCGCAGGCAGCATAAACCTTCTGAAAATCATGAATGTGATCAGAAAAACTCCTCAGATTGAGATTTGGCTGCACTTTTTTGTGGAAGGAGTCCATTTTTTGGGGGGGTGGGAGGAAAGAAGTGCCCCAGAGTCTCCAACTTCCTGTTCCTGTCCAGCAGGCTCCTCCCAGTGCTTTGTCAATCTCCTGGTCACTTTTCATTTGGATCTGGAGCTGGAAGGATTACTTGTTGTGGCTCTGCTGGATATTTGTATTTGAGGACTTTTTGGACTTTGGAGCTTTTGGATCACTTTTGGATTTGAGATTATACAAGTAAGTTGGTGCTGTTTGTTTGGGGCATTGCAGTTGCTGCAACTACAATTTTAAAACTTTTTCACAACTTTAAAAAAAATATATTGTGGGTAGGCACAGTATCCAGTAGGCTCAGGGTTAGTCATGGGTGAATGATGCAACTGTTTCTGTGAGTTTTGTTGAACTTAAATCTCATTTATGTCATTGAATTTTAGCTCACTATATGTGGATTTTTTTTATTTTATTTTGGGGTGCCTGTAAGACCACACTAGCCAGTAGGCCCAAGGGTACTGAGTGGTGCATGGACCAAGTCTTTCTGTGGGGTGTCTTGAATTTAAACATCATTGAGGGCATGGATGGCATTGGATTGTGGTGATTTTTGCGTGTTTTTCGTCTTTTTGGGGTGGTGTTGGGGCCTGGCCATGTGGGTGGGGGCCATTTTGAGGCCTGGTACAGGCAGGGTCTGGCCATGTGGCTGGGGGTCAAGGGGCCATGTTGAAGCCAGGCAGTGTGCTCAGTCCTGCACCCAGTTGGCCTTGCTTTCTTCCATTAGGCCCAGGGGTAGTCAGTTGTGCATGGACCAAGTCTTCCTGTGGGGTGTCTTGAATTTAAACATCATTGAGGGCATGGATGGCATTGGATTGTGGTAATTTTTGCGTGTTTTTTTACTTTTTGGGGTGGTGTTGGGGCCTGGCCATGTGGGTGGGGGCCATTTTGAGGCCTGGTACAGGCAGGGTCTGACCATGTGGTGGGGGTCAAGGGGCCATTTTGAAACCAGGCAGTGTGCGCAGGCCTGCACCCAGTTTGCCATGCTTTCTTCCATTAGGCCCAGGGGTACACAGTGGTGCATGGACCAAGTCTTTCTGTGGGGTTTCTTGATTTTAAACATCATTGAGGGCATGGATGGCATTGGATTGTGGTGATTTGTGTGTGTTTTTTTACTTTTTGGGGTGTTTAACTGATGTTCCTCTGGCTTCCATTGTTTTTAGGTGCACAAGACAACCACCAGTGCCAGGAAGAAGTCCTGCAGCGGTGTGTGCAGCACAACGTCACGTGACGTCACGTGTGGCCACAGACAAGACAACTCTGCAACTTGTGCAACTGCGGCCTGCTGTTCTGACATCTGAAGAAGATGGGCCCAAAGAATGGTGGCCGTAGTGCCTCAGCAAAAAAAGTTGCCAGTGTCACTGCCAGTAAGAAGGAGCAGAAGAAGCAAGTGGCACCACCGACACCTTCTTTGGGGGAAAAAAACTACGCCTGCAGCAGCAGCGGTGTCCGCCGGGGACCAAGCTGGAAGCAGCACCTCGTCTTCATTGGGCTCAGTGCCACCATGCCAAGTTAGGTCCAAGACCATGAGTGCTGCTGATTGGAACCCACAAATGCAGACTGAGAGTGAGGCACGCCATGAGCCGACAAAGGTAGCTAAGCCTAAAAGGAAGGTTCCTGCAAGGCTTCGACTTATGTGTGATGGCGACGAACAAGAAGTGGTGTCTTCTACTGCTGATGAACAGTCTGACGACGACCCAGTCATCACAGACGTCACTCCAGCCCCAGCGGGCATGCAGCAGACAGACATTTCTACCCTATCTCGAATGGCTGCTGAGCGGGATGTGGGCGGCGTGGCACTGGTACCATCACCAACACTGTTAACTACAACACCAACACGACCTAGAGCTTCCATCTTCATCCAAGTATCAGTTAGTCGGGGTAAGCTTGGTACCAACTATGGTACCGGAGGCCAGAGAGGCCATCTCAAAAAACACCACCTTATCCAGTGGTATGCGCACCTAAGTAAGATCCAGGAAGTCCAAAGTAGAACTGATCCAAATGTATCCATTCACATTGCATCTGATGATGATGAGAGGCTGATCGTGCAGGGGGGAAGTGAAGAAGCAACAGACATTTTTTCTGGTACACCCAGTACCCCTGGCAGCAGCACCGCTGTGGTAGCGCCCACATCCTCTACCTCTGCAACATGTATGAGGCACACTAAGAGTCTGGGACAGACACCAATGCAAAAAACTAAATCAATGAGCCTAACTGGTGTGAAGTCTGCATCATCATCATCACGTAAAACGGTCCAGGGCACCATTAGCAGCATGTTTTGGTCGGATGCGCCATTTGAACGCAACCACCCAACGGTACGTTTGTTTAACGCAAAGCTAGCTAAAATGCTAGCGCTGGACCTTCTCCCTTTCTCTTTCATGGAAGGGGTGGGTTTTCTAGACTTAGTGGCAACAGTCTGCCGTAAATGGAAGGTTCCTAGCCGGTCCTATTTTGCCAGGGTTGCTGTTCCAACACTACATCAAGATGTGCTGGAGGTGATTGGCGCAGCTATTCTGAAGAGTGCTGTTTACACTATCCACATGACAACAGACATGTGGACCAGTTGCCAAACCCTTGATTACATGTGCATCACTGCACACTGGGTCTCTTTTGCAGGGGTCAAACAACAGTTAAAACAAGCAGGTGTTTATTTATTTATTTTCTGACACTTATAGAGCGCGAACAATTACCCTTGGGTGTCTCGGCGCTAGACTGCAGTTATGTCATTCCTTAGAGGTGAGGATGCGGTAGGTGTACTGTATTATTGGTTGAATAACCACGTCTTCAGATTTTTCCTAAACTGTAAGAGCGATGGACTGGCTTTGATGTGGTATGGTAGGGTGTTCCAGATTTTGGGGGCCGCAACTAGGAAGCGGCGGTCACCCCATGTCACTGTTCTGCTACGTGGGACCACTAATTGGTTAAGTGATGAAGATCGTAGCTTTCTGGCAGGACTGTAAGGTATTAGGTGGTCTTTTAGGAAGCGAGGCCCCTGATCCTGCATTACCTTGTAGACTATGCACATAGCTTTAAACTTTATCCTGTTTTGAATAGACAACCAATGATAGGACCTCAGAGTATCTGAGATGGGTGCAAATTTTGGTTTTTTGGACAGCAGGCGTGCGGCCGCATTTTGTACCGTCTGCAACTTTTTTGTGACTCTGGATTGTGCATTCAGAAAGAGTCCGTTGCAGTAATCTAGTGAACTTAAAACCAATGACGTGACCAGGGTCTTGGCGGCTGTGTCAGGCAGAAAAGGCAAGATTTTCCTGATTATTCTGAGTTTAAAATGGGCCGTGGACGCTACCTTATTGGCATGAGCCATAAAGTTAAGCTGGTTGTCGAAGGTAACTCCTAGATTTCTCACCTTGGGGGTTGGGCAGGGTGGGGTGCCAAATGCTGATGGCCACCAAATAGTGGGCCACGGTGGCAAGAGATTGCCAAAAATGACAACCTCTGTTTTCTCGGAGTTGAGCTTCAGGCAGTTTCCTGCCATCCACTCACCGATAGCTGTCATGCCTCTTTGGAACCTTTCTGCCACCTCCTGTCCGTCACCCTTAATGGCCAACACCAGCTGTGTGTCATCGGCGTATGAGGTTAGGCTCATCCCATGTGCTTTGATGACACTAGCAAGGTCCGACACATAGATGTTAAAAAGTGTCGGACTAAGGGATGAGCCTTGAGGAACCCCACGCGGCAACGACAATTTGGCAGATTGGAATGGTCCAAGAGTGACCGCCTGAGTTCTATTAGCCAGGAAGGAGGCAAGCAGGTTTCTCGCAGTGGAGTGGATTCCCATTTTTTCGACACGGTCGACCAAGGTCTTATGGTCAACCGTGTTGACACGGACACAGTTTTTCAAGCTACTTGCAAACATGCAACAGTAGGCATGTTTGCTATGGAGAAATCTCACACTGCACCTAACCTTTTGGAGGAGTTTAACAGGAAGGTCAATGAATGGCTACATCCAAGAAATCGCATAGTTGGTTATGTTTCCACGGATGATGGCAGTAATATAGTTAGGGCCATATCTGATGGTGAATATTTCAGAGTGCCGTGTTTGGCGCACAGTATTAACATCGTGGTGCAAGAATTCTTGAAAAAAGAAGACACAGTCATCAAATTACTGACCATCTGCCGAAGAATCTGCACACATTTCAGCCATTCTTTTAATGCCCGGAAGCAGCTGAGGAGCATTCAACATGAACGTAAATTGCCAGTCAAAGGACTAATTCAGGAGGTGGCAACACGTTGGAACTCAACCTTTTACATGCTTGAGCTTCTGTCTGAGCAGTGCGGGGTAATAAATGAGTATGTCTATAAACTGGGTTCTACTCAGAAAGACATGAGGCTAGAATTGGAGGAATGGAAGCTAATTGCAAGCCTGACAGACATGCTTCGTCGTTTTGAGATCTTCACGCGTGAAGTCAGCAGGGAGGACTGTTCTTTGGACAAAGCTATCCCATTGTTGGCCATGCTAGAGCACCAACTGAAGGACGTGTATTCAACTTTCAGAGATGATGCTGAAAAGCGAGAAGCATATGATTTTGCGGAGAAGTTATTAAGGCGCCTACTTCACAATGAAAGGCTTAAAAACATACATACAGAACAACATTACATTTGTGCCACTATTTTGGATCCATGGTACAAAAAGGCAGTGGCCAGCAAAGCATTCATTCCTTTTGATGAAGCAGATGTTTCGAAGTACAAACATTGGCTTGCTGTGTCAGCCACTCGGTTTGAAAAAGAGCGGCAGAAATTTCAAGGAGGCAGCACAAGTAAAACTGAATCAGCAGGCCATCCGGCGTCAAGTTCCACTTCTGAATCCGTGGCCGAAGAGAGTCACTTTCCCTCACAGCCGTTAATGACACCAGCAACCGTGTCATCATTCTCACCTGCACCAGGCCAAACAAAAATATTGTCGGAAGCGGATTGGCTAACTCTTTAAGGGTTTGCTCTGTCCACTGCTGCAAAGGCCACAGATGGTACGCAAAGTGGAGCAACCCTGGAGAACCTGGAGTCGATGGTGCAGGCCTATCTAGATGACCCAACAGAGGTCATTACATTGCTGTATTGGTATAGGAAAAGGCCTGTATGGCGACTGATCACGAAGCTTGTTCTAAATTATTTGTCTTATCCACTCGCAAATGTGTCTTCTGAACGTGCTGCTGGTGCCATTGTAACTTCAAAAAGGACCCGCCTCTTGCCCAAAAATGTGGAGAGGTTAACAATAATCAAGATGAATCAGCACTTCATACTACCCGATTACAAAATACGTGAATGCACGCAGGAAGAAGAGGACACCGACTTAGGTGACGCCGACGGAAGTTCTTCTCTGTTACCTGACCTACTCCCGTCTCAATTCATAGACTTTGAGGATGAGCTCTACTTCCCTGACACCAAGGCCTGAAAATTACTTCCTTTTTTTCCCGTCCTTATTCACTTTTATTCCTGTGTGTCTTTCTTTGTTTTGTAACTTTTACCACAACAAAACTCTAATCACCTAATCACAACAAGTCCATCATTAGCACTGTCTTCATCTTATTTTCCTTATTCATTTGAAGGTGCCGCAGTCTGCCTTCCTGAGGTTAACAAGTTCACAACTCAATCATGTACCTCTATCCTCCTCCTCCATACGCCCCCTATCCATTTCCCTCAAGGCAGATGGATGGATTATGGAGAATAAAGAAATTGTGTCTTCGTAGACGAGTCCCCTCAAAGTGGGACTGAAATTACTGACTGACTACATGCTTGCTGATTGTTGACAGACTTACTTCTGAAATTGACAGGAGAGGCTTCCCTGTGGGCCCTCACTTTCCGAAGAAGATGCTGACAAAAAGTAGAACAGGTAATGAATAATGAGAAGATGGCATGCAGTGGACAGCAATGGCTGTCTGTCTCTGTTGAAACCAATTGCTGTTTGTTTTTTGTGTTTTTTGTGAACAGCGCAATTTGCCATGTTTTGAATATACCAGTATTGCAGGTTTTTGGGGGGTTCTTTAGGGGTGTTCTAGATTTGCAGTGCTGGGTCGGGGGATCTTGGAGCACTGCTGGGAAGGTCTAATTTTGATTGCAAGTGGTTTGAAGAAAATCCATGGTGGAAAAGGGTGGTTATGGCCTAGCTGCAGAGCGCGTTTGGACAGAATTAAAGGAAAGCCGAAAATGTTCTAAGTGTGAGATTATGCATTTTTGCTTTTTGCCTGTATGGGGGTCTTCTACTTTTTTGCGGTTGGGTTGACGGGTCTTTGCTGCATTGCTGGGAAGGTCTAATATCGCAATCAAGTGGTTTGGATAAAATCCATGGTGAAAAAGTTTTTCAGTTTTTGCTCACTTGCCTGTTTTTGGGGGGCTGTTTGGGGGTGGGTTTTAGGGTCTGGGAGCACTGCTGGCACAGTCTAATTTTGCATTTGTTTTTAAGGAAATCCATGGTGGAAAAGGGGAGTTATGGCCTAGCTGCAGAGCGCGCATGGAGAGATTTAGGAACTAGGCCAAAAATATTCTAAGTAGGAGTTTTAGCATTTTAGATTTTTGCCTGTTTGGGGGGGGTTCTGCTTTTGTACGGGTGGGTTAGCGGGTCTTGGGGCATTGCTGGGAAGGTCTAATATCAGAATCAAGTGGTTTGGAGAAAATCTATGGTGAAAAAGTTTTTCAGTTTTTGCTCACTTGCCTGTTTTTGGGGGGCTGTTTGGGGGGTTCCTGGTGTTTGGCGGTGGGTTTTGGGGTGTGGGAGCACTGCGGGCACTGTCTAATTTTGATTGCATTTGTTTTTTAAGGAAATCCATGGTGGAAAAGGGGAGTTATGGTCTAGTTGCAGAGCGCGCATGGAGAGATTTGGGAACTAGGCCGAAAATATTCTAAGTATGAGTTTTTGCATTTTTGCTTTTTGCCTGTATGGGGAGTTCTGCTTTTATGCGGGTGGGTTGGCGAGAGCATTGCTGGGAAGGTCTAATATCGGAATCAAGTGATTTGGAGAAAATCCATGGTGAAAAAGTTTTTCCGATTTTGGTCACTTGCCTGTTTTTGGGGGGCTGTTTGGGGGTTCCTGGTGTTTGGGTGGGGTTAGGGGGGGTCTTTGAGCAATGCTGGGCATGCCTAATATTGGATGCAAGTGGTTTGAAGAAAATCCATGGTTGGAAAGGGGAGTTAGGGCCTAGGGTTAGGGTTAGGGTTAGGATTAGGGTTCTAAAATCGTAGTTTACACTTTACACCTAGCTTGAGGGGAAAGGCAAATTTCACCCACACTTATTTATCCTTGAAAAGGAGACTCAGAGTACGCACTTTCGAAATGATGCTTGTATGTTTTGTAATACTGTTGTATTTTTGCACTACACAGCGTACCTTATATTTTTTTAACTGGTTCACTTACTGTTTTTTCTCATCAAAAATTACAGGACGGCTTTTACTATGTGCCATGGAACAAACGCTGAACTCAGACGCAATCCGCAATTACTCATCAGGCAGCCAGTAGACAGTGTGTCTTGTCACCAATATTCATCGACGGATCGTAAGATGGAATGGAGGAGTATATCGCGAATAAGAGGAATGGCAGGATGCATGCAACTTCACCAATTCAACAGGACAACTACAACATAAAGTTACAGTATTCTCTCTTAACTTCTCCTTGTCTTTTAAATGTTATTGTTGTAAAAAACTTGAACTTCCACAAATGTGACTAAGTGCGTTTCTTTGTTCTCTGCTTCAAAGTCATCTCCCCAGCTATTTCATAAATTTTTTTGCTATTTTTATGCAGAAGTGCACTACCTTTATGTCCCGTAAAAGATTTATGGATATCTTTGAATCCAAAAATGTGTTTCTCTTCATTTCTTGTTTGTCCATGCAGTGTTTTTTTTTCTTCTCTCCACAAAACTTTTCGCAAAAAAACCCATTCCCATCCAATCTTCAAAAACCCTAACCCTCTTCCCCGGGGCTGTGTGGTTTTGCAATGAGGTATGACTATGACAACAAGAAATTCCACACACTAGCAGGGGAGGATAAGGTCTAAGCAGCACCAGAAACATGTTGGAAAATGGAATTTCATGTGCGACATCATAAATTGAGCATCAAACATCATGCTCGTACACGTGACCAATCAAATGGTTAATTCTTATGTTTAAGTATCCCTTGCCTTCATAATATTTCTTATAGCAGCCATAGTCCATGAAGCTAGTATAAATATATTTAGAATACTTTAGCACTGCTTAGGCTACAATTTATGGCACTGTTCTGTAGCGTACTATCTATCTTACTGTTTCTAATGCTACGCTCAGGCCACTCAATGTTTCATTTCCTTTTTTTTCATATGCTGCTACTGCCAGTGTGTACTACTACTACTACCAGCACAACAATGATATTTCATCCATCGAGGATACATGTTAACAACCAACCTTAATCAACATTTGCCATGCAGGCAGCCCTAAGGCTACCCCTATTCTCAAACATGAATCACAGGTAAGATAAGACTTTTGGAAAGGTAGAATAATGAGCTAGGACTGGGAGGAGAGCAGAGACTGGCAGTACTACTAGTAAAGTACTAGTAGGGCTACTGATTTCACTAACTCGGTTACTGGCACTTTGGTACATTTCAGGACTAGATATTTCATTCATGCTGGTAAGTTGGAAGAAACCAAACGTCCAGTAACCACCGCCCACCCCCACACAAGATAATATGAATGCGTATACTATGTTTTGGTATGAAAAATAATTATTAAGAAATATATCTATGTAATAAAATAAATTAACCCAACTCACCCCCCTACCTAACCCCAACCAATGTCCAAAAGTCCCCTTTCCCAAAGACCCAATTCCCACCCCCCCAACAGTCTTTAAAAAAGGGGCAAGGGACAGTCACTTTCTCTGGTGGCGTAGTGTGGACAGCTGTTGCTGCACGTCCCGTAGCTCTTTGCGGATGTCCCGGAACTGGCGCTGATGTTTTTCGGCCATCCGCTCCAGGTACTCCACTCTCCTACGGAGGCTGCGCTGACGTACCATCCAGGATCTAGGGGGGCAGCTGATCATGTTGCTGCTGTGCGGCGGCGGCGGGAGGCTGTCGGGCCGCAGCTGTGTTTGGATGGAGGCTTCTGGCTGGTGGACACGGGGCACTGGAGGAGGATGCAGTGGTTGCTGTCTCCTCTTCCTGCTCCCGAGCCCACAGCTGCCGATACTTGGCAGAAATAGCCTCCAGCTTACATGCCCTGGCCCGGACAGCCATCTCCTTTATGGTGAGCTTTGTTGGATTAGCATCTATATGAAGAAAGAAAGAAAAATACTGTAGCCAATAGTCTTTAACAGAAAGTCAAAATAATTTTACTGAAAGTTGACTCTCAGTAACACCAGCAAGTAGCAAACACAGTATATTTTGCCATGTATCTTTCCGCCGTCTTTGTAGGCCTGTGACATTACTAGGAGTTTCAGGAATTCCACTAGCAGGACTATGGATGGACTCACTAATACATACATAGTCAGAGAGTACTAAAAAAAGTCTTCTGTTTTTTTCTCTTGTTTTGCAAAAGAAATTAGTGGTACCTGAACTTGTGGTAGCTGGCATGGCAGCTCACTCAGCTTGCACCCAAGAAAAACAGACACAAGCCATGATGACGCAGACTCGTAGTACTTTAAGCAGTACATGCAGGTGGGGATATGAATCTCTTACTTTTCTATAGGGGTGGCTCTGCCACTGGCCATACTCGGTTACATCAAGGGATACTGCTCAATGTAATGATATCTTTCGCACTGCCCCCCGGTCCTTTACTACAACAAAAGAAGAATGAAGATTATTCAATTCTGATCATATATCATTATCCTGCCAATCACATGATCTTTGCAGAGCAAAAAGCACCTTTGCTGACCACGAGGCATTTACAGAGACTGAGGGAATCGTTTAATACAGCCTGGACCCGCCCGCCAGTCTCCAGCCGCCGACCGCCTGTGAAACAACGAAGAGCGGGGCTGCCTGGAGGAGACCGTCGAGGGGCCTCGAACCACATCACCCAGCAGCCCTCACTGGGGTCCAGCGTCACCACTGAGCGCCAAGCGGCGCTTTAAAACTCCATCAACCCGGTCGAGTGGGCGACCTGTTTGCAGAGCAAAAAGCACCTTTGCTGACCACGAGGCATTTACAGAGACTGAGGGAATCGTTTAATACAGCCTGGACCTGCCCGCCAGTCTCCAGCCGCCGACCACCTGTGAAACAACGAAGAGCGGGGCTGCCTGGAGGAGACCGGCGAGGGGCCTCGAACCACATCACCCAGCAGCCCTCACTGGGGTCCAGCGTCACCACTGAGCGCCAAGCGGCGCTTTAAAACTCCATCAACCCCGTCTCGCGGGACGCCCGGGTCGAAGCCCGGGCAAAGGGCGGGCCCTCTGTGGCCCTCAGGGGACCGAGGAGGACGGGACGGGGCCACCCCCCTGAAATCCCGCCTAGCTGACATCAACTAAGGTAAATAGCAAGTGCTTTTTCCATCCATTTGCACTTGCAAGCCGTTAACTTTCCTTCAGCAATATTGCTTACAGCTTATAATAATTCGGCCAAGATGCATAAATGTCGAAATACCCCCGTGGCCACAAGATCTGCAACGAGACTGAAAGACGTCACTAATACCCCTCTTCCCACAATAACCGCCATAGACTTAATGCTACAAAAAAACGATCAATGTAGTGGCGGACGCTATTCAGGACTCTGAAAGACGCCTTTCACTTACCCCAGACCTATGTTTTCCGGACCTCTCTTTACACACCACCGGAAACATTAACATACTGGACAATACTATAAATTCCCAGGAGTCCATTCTAACGTTGTCATTTACAGGGCTCCCTAGTCCTCAAACAAGAGACAACACACAAACAGCCTTGCCTATACCCTCCATAGGCAATAGCAGGAACAATAGTCTTGTGCTACTTGGTGAAAACGGCAATAATACTCATCTGTCACCTATAGCCCACTTACATTCAGTGGCCCCTTCCCCGGGTGGTTTAACATCTACAACGACGAAACCTGCCACCAAAGTAAGTCGTATGATAAAGAGCAAAACTAGGCCCATTGGTACACGAGGCAAAATTAAGTCATCTATAGCTAAAAAACAAAAATCTCACCTCAAGGCTAAACATCTTATCTTAGCTAAAGACATCTGGTCTACCTTTAGACTGGCCAAATCTGTCCCCGACACAGCGTCCTCATGTCCTTTCATAAGTAGTCAAGACCCAGACCTGATCTTGAGTAAAGAGCCGACAGTACCCACAAATATGCCTACACATACCACAGTTAGGGCTGATCACACAATGATAAACACAAAATCACTCTTGAGTGACCTTGAAAGATTAATCAAGTCCCTCCTGTTACCCATCAGCGAGAGAGTCCTTAATATTGAGAACGCTTTAGGGAAGTTTGAAAGGGCCCAAAATGATGCAACATCTACCTTGCTTAAAACATTGAAGGTACCACAATCAAATTCTACCTTTACACCAGCCAGTAATTCCCTCGCTTCGACTAGTAATAAAAATCTCAGGGCAAAGAAAGCCATAGCTACTTCTACCTCTGCTAATAAGCGAAATTTGCCACTATGTCAGGAAAAGACTTCTCCTACCATCCCAGTGACAACTCAAGATAGAGGTATTAACATACCCCACCCAGTGGCTGCCATTCCAAGTAGCCCTCAAACTTCACCTGACGCTGAGATAGAAGATTGTGAATGGGCTGCTGAAAGCTCCCCGATTAAAATAGTAACTACTCAGGTAGAACAAACGAGACAAACCAAAAATCTCAAACAGGGTATACCTATAAAACAAACGGGTGCTACCCTGATAAAACCGGTGGTAGCTAAAAGACCACTTCACGTTAATCTCCCGCCTGAATCTAGCCCGTACACCATTGTAATGATTGGAGTACCTAAATTAGTGGGGGATAGGGTAGAATCTCACGGGGACCTAAAAAACAAGGTGAGCCATTGGCTTACAACCCATAGACCGATCCCTAAACATATTAATGGCCATATTGCACACGTGAGAAGAGTAGATTGGGTGGGAAACAGATTTAAATCGACCGAGGGTGACTGCATTGTGGTAACCTTTGGGGATAGTCGTGCTGCCAGTTTTATAAGTAGCTGGAAAAGTGGTGTGACAAACAGCTTGATTCGTACTATGGCCTTAAGCTACTTTTACTCAAATAACCTTGGTCATTACCCAACACAAGTACAGTCAACTTATGGACAGGAGGGGTTGCTTGAGCCAATAGCTGATAACCAACCTAGGGCTTATACACGGCCTATTGGTCCACATACCCGAACAAACTTCATCGACTATAGGCAGGAACGCCCAAGGCTGAGTAGGCCAAATAGCCATCTTAGTAGACACCAAGAGAGAAGTGAGTTTTTTACTCGCCCTCAACAGCAGCTCTATTCATACCCCTATTATCCAGACACACAATACGGGGTCCCCATCTCAAATAGAGTTGATGCTCTTTATGATACTGATTACCTAGACGAGATTGATTGACAAACCGTATACCCATCCTCCCATTCTATTTCTACTGAGCCCTCAACTAAGGTAGCTCCCCTTTATAGAGTATCAAGCATTAGATTGGAGTGCACACATGTCTCCACTCGAGAGGCTAGTGAAGCATCCAGGGTAGCTCCCATAGTACAATCTCATGAAAACACACTGATTGTGAATGGGTGTAGTCATTCATGTCCCTCAAATCAAACCCAATGTATAGTGCCCAGTGGAGTAAAAAATTCTTTAACCACTAGCAATGAAACGCAAGCACACTTAACAATGGGTCATGGGGTTCAAGCAATTTCTTCATTCACAAACAAGGCTCAGATAGCAGGCTTGGGCCTCATTGAACAACGTTCCATACATCTCTTATCCTGGAATATAGCCGGTCTGGCCATTAAGGTTAACGATCCAGCCTGGTTAGCCTATGTAAAAAATTATACAATCTTATGCTTTCAAGAAACCTGGTTAGTAGATGAAAATGTACACATCGAGGGCTTTCAAAGTTTCTTCTTACCAGCTGCCCCGTCAAACAACGGAAGATCTAAAGGGGGCCTGGCAACTTATATAAGCCTTGCACTTAGCTGCCAGGTCTCAAACAGAGCATTGGACAACAGACACATTCAAACCTTAGTGCTCAGGAGTGGTAAAAAGGCACTGACCCTTATCAATTTCTACAATGCTGCGTCATCAAATAAGGAGTGCAATATTCTTAACTTACAAACATTTTTACAAGCAAAAGCGGATAGTCTACCTCGAAGTATCATAATCAGTGGAGATTTTAATGCTCACCCCTGCGGCAATCCTGAAATGACACCTATTGGCCTTTTAGGCTGCAACAATAGGTCTGGTTTTCATTTTGACCACTCGCTTCGTGGCACCTGCATCAACAACCTAATTGATGATAGGAATCTAACTGTCGCAATGACTACGCTGGAGGACTTACACATATTTAATGTCCCTACGTATAAAGGCCATGGTAAAGGCTCCTACATAGACCACATCTTTCTCTCAAGTGACCTTGTTGATTTAGCCACTGACTTTGAAATTCAAACAAGTATCTTCAGTGACCATAATCCTCTGTCGATCAGGATTGGAGGCGGCCTTTTCGAACTTAGGAAGCCTCGTCCTGATCATGGCGTTCTAAAACCTATCAATGGAAACCGTCGTCTGAAGTGGTCAAAGGTTAACAATGACTCCCTGTACAGCTCAATCAACACTAGTTGTGGTAATGATTTAGACCTTTGTGTCTCTCCTTCCACCTTGCCTGAAGCGACTCTGATTGCCTTTGCTGCTGTTGTTGATAAAATTGGCCAATTGCTATCTGTACCAATAAAGGGTCACCATGAACACCAACCAGGGTGGTTTGATCAAGCTTGCTCAAAGGCCGGACGAGATCTAAAAAAAGCACTCAAGGCTACCCCAAGAGACCCTGTCCTTATAAAGTCTCTGAGATTTAATTACAAGACAGTCCTGGCAGCCCGGAAAAAAGAAGTAAAAGCTGGTGTTTGGGAAACTCTATGTGACCCTGCAATTTTGGGCAATAGCTCCAAGTTTTGGAGTATCATAAACAAACCTATGTTTGATGTCCCCATTAATCCTATGGCTGGGACTAACATACCCGAGGAAGAGTGGATATCACACTATAGTACAATTTTCAAAAGTGACAAACCACAAGCAGACTCTGTTTTTAAATCCTTCGATGCAAATGTGTTGTGTTTCACAGTGGGGGAGGTAGTAAAGGGGATCCAAGGACTATCTTGTAATAAAGCACCTGGCCCTGATGGTATACCACCCGATCTATTTAAATCAAATACCCTTTTATGGGCACCAGTTATCACTGCAGTTGTAAATGCTGGAATCCTGGCTGGCTGCCCAAAAGCTTGGGGGTCCTCGACTATCGTCCCTGTTTTCAAGAAGGGCGATCGTGGCAGTGCTACATGCTACAGACCCATATCACTGATTAATTCAGTTGCAAAGGTGGTGGGGGGCATCATCCTAAATAGATTAACAGCATGGGCCAATGAAAATAACATACTGTCGTCAATACAATACGGGTTCAGACCAGGCCACTCTACGATAACCCAATGTCTGAATCTATATTTAATAAACAGTAAATACACCCTAGCAAGAAAAGGGACGATCCATATGGCCTTTATGGATTTATCGTCCGCCTTTGACTGTGTAGACAGAGGCAGGCTCTGGGAGGTCCTGCTAAAAATGGGAGTGGAACAAAACTTGGTCAACTTCCTTGTTGACCTCCACTCGGACACAAGAGCAAATGTCCGCTACACCCATGACATGAAGGTAACAAGGGATTTTAGTATAAATCGAGGTGTTAGACAAGGGTGCATCCTCGCCCCCTTTCTTTTTAATCTTTATATTAATGAGTTGGAGGAGCACTTACTAAAAACCGGTACAGACTTTCCTTATATTGGTAAGAAGGGCATACCTGTCCTATTATATGCGGACGACGCCGTTTTAATATCTAGAACGGCGCTCGGCCTTCAAATCGTGTTAGACTCTTTTAATAATTTTATGAACTCCCGTGGCCTGAGCATCAATAACTCGAAATCTTTTACAATGATGACAGGTGTAACTCCTAAAAAAATATACCCTCACTTTGTAAATGGGGACAAAATACCGACCACCAAGACCTTTTCGTATCTTGGTGTCCTTTTTGATCATAAATTAACTTGGGCACCAGCAATACAAAAGAAAAAGGGTGAGGTAGTGCGGGCCAATGCAGCAATACTGGACTTCTCAAAAAAAATGGGCAACAGTCCGGTGGCGGCTGTCTTGAAGTTATATCAAGCCAAAAGCACTGCAATCGCACGTTATGGAAGTGAAATATGGGGATCAGAATCACTAGGTGCCCTTGAAGTTACTGAGAATAACTTCCTAAAACAGGTCTTACGGCTACCTAGGGGCACAGCCAACTTTCCAGTACATGAGGAACTTGGTATCCCATATCTAAGTGATAAGTTGGCTGTGAATCCTCTGCTATGCTGGCTAAATAGCTGGCTAAACACAGCCATACCCCTTACTAGAAATATCCTTCAAGAGGCACTAGAGTGGGACGGCAGACTCAAGATCCCATGGTTAAAATATGTAAGAAGGTGGCTCTTTGAACTAGGCCGACCAGATCTATTTCTATCCCCTGAGACAATAACTAAAACTGATGTAACCTTTGTTAGGAACACTTTTATGTTGTCCAGGTGCATGGCGCGGGAGGGAAATGAGTACAAGAAAAGTAGTGTGAGACAGTATGTTCTAAGTGTTGCCAGCTTGCGGCTGCGACAATAAGTCTCCGCAAGACCTGGCACACTTTTTATTTTTTTGTCAGTTTTATACACTCCCCCGTAATCTGTTTTTAAAACCTTTACTCAAACAGTTGAACTTTATACAATACAGACCTGCACTCTGCCACCTCCAAATGCTAAACAGTGAATGTACTATGTTTGTATGTAGTTTTTTAAAACTCGCAGTTAAACATAGAAAAAGCATGGAAGGGTAACCAATTTTGCTGCTGAATGTACTTTCATTCCCACTGTATTTTTATCTTTTTTAACCATATTACTGTTTTTATGCTTGTGACTGTCTGCTGCAATATCACTCTTCCTATTTCTATCTTTATTGTATGGATAAATGTTTATGAAATGTACTTTTATGATTGTTATATGCAAACAATCGAATAAAGATATTCTTATTATTATTATTACATGATCTTTGGTTATATGATGGATGCCTTTAGGTGCTTTGTTTTGATAGATTGAGTGAACTACAGTGATATTCCACTCATGACACAGCTGAAATAAAATTATTACATAGGGAGTGAGTGTGGAACCCATAATTGACGGAGGAAGGAACTTGACTTGATATAATGTTGTCAACTATACAATCCATACACAATAGATGCTGCGCTTGCAAAGTAAAGTACTGTACTGTTAGTCAAGGCAGGGAGTATTTGTGATTAATCAATTTCCTCAGCTTTGCTACTCTGGCACGGACATGCTGTTCAAAGTAACAATCTTCATCCACTCAGCGTCTGCTCTACTACATCATACACCTCTGCTATCGATGAGGAAAAAGAAGATAACATCCAGGCTTCCAAAGTATGTCTATCATTCTTCTTAATGTCTCAAATGTCCCAAGTTTTCTTTTTCTCAACAACCAACTAACACCCTTTTCATTATATTTTGGAAACCACCGTCTTCTTCTCTTGACTTGCATTCAAAAACACCATTCTTTACAGTCATAAATGTTAAGACTTGCTCGTCCCTCGTTTCACCTTCTTTCACTTTTCGTTCTTCATATCCCTAAAGTACATCTGATTTGACTTGGTTTCACGATAAAAGTCTGCCAGCTGAGTTGAAGTCAAATAGAGGGGGCTATTGCTTACCCGAGAAGTACCGCCGCTAATGCTATTTCAAGTCAAGGTTGACTGTATTCTCCGTTATAACCAAAAAAGTAGTTCTAAATTAGTAACTGTTCTTAACAGTACAGTGTACTTGTACTAGTGTACTGTACAGTACGTCATACACTCCTTTGCGAGCCTACTCAAAAATGTCAATAAGTAAGGAGTATAATAACTTACCACCGTCCGCCGCCGCTGAGCCTCCCCCCCATCTCCTCCTGGTGGCACCGCCGCATCCGCCCCTAGAGTGGAGCCCTCCGCAGTGCTGGCCCCGGCACTGGTAGTTAGCTGTGCCGCATCAGATGTTGTGACGTCTACAAAAAACATGTCATATTTTCAGATGCCATACACAACCCCGTATTTCGTCTCGTAATGGAAGGAAATGTTACATAACACATTTTTTATTACTGGGATTGAAAAATAGTAACGTTTAGGGGAGGATGTTAACTTTTTATATGCTTATTCCATTAAATGCTACACTTCTTAGGACAACTGATTAAATCTTGCTTAAGGTGTACCATTTTTCTAATTACAGAAAGAAGATTACATTGCCCTTCTCCCAACAGGACAATTCACCAACTACTAGTAAGTCATCACCAGCAGTACTTTAAGTACTTTAAAGAAGGTGGTGGCATCCGCACAGTTTTTCTAAGAATTTCATGTGCCTGTTAACTGTTACGTTAAAGTAATTTGATTCATGGAAATGTTGTTTAAACTTTAGCATCATCTATCAGCAGTGCTCGCTCCGAATACTACGCTATTAAAAATAAAGACTTTATTTTTCATTTCTTAATTGAAAATAAAACTTTAAAACTAACAAACACTGTGTGGTTTTTGTTCACGAGTGAGTGAGCGGAAGGGTTTGAACTACTGCACTTGGCAGTCATGTTTCTGTGACTCAGATAGGCCGGGACTCGGATGTAGTCGTCTTCTGTTCTTATGGGTCGTAAAATCATTGGTCAGACACACTAGATAGTCGGTCAGGGGATTGGGGGTTCAACTTCTGTTCGGACTGAGGTATGTTCAAAGTCGAACTGCACCTATCATCAATAATGTCCTGTTTCTCTTGTCCATACTTCTGTATGTGCAGAATAGTCCATGAAACACTAGCAGTATGGTATGTGCTCCTAGCAAATCAAAAAGGCAACTGCTACCTTTTACTTGGTGTAAACAATGACATTTTGTTGTTGGAAATTGTCAAAGCACTTACATTAAGAAGACTGGAATAGACAGCAAGGGCAACCCAGATGACTGCACTTAGTGCCTAGAGCATTGCTGTATCAGAGTTCTGTTTCACACCGTTTGCCGACTGGGCAAGCTTAGCTACCTACACAGACCGACTCATAATCGTGAATAGTAGTAGCACAGAGAGTGATGGTAGGGGCAGGATAAGAATGTAGAAAGTAATCTAGATTAGAAGAAGATCAAAGAATATTTTGTAAAAAATAGAATTATTAGGAAACAGTTTGTAATGAATAGGAGCTGTAAAAGTTAGGGAAGTATAAGTATTAATATAACAATAGGACAACTTACCGAGGCCAGCAGAAGAGCCTGCAAGGGACTGCTGTGACTGTCCACCTTCTTCCACCGGAGTCTCAATGGTACTAGTCGCCTTGCCCCTGGGAGGTGCTGATGCACATGAAATAAAGAAACACAACATGGATGATTGTTTTTTTTAAATATTTGATTTCTTTGACCACAATCTAAAATTATCTCGGGGAAACAAATTATCAACAATTGCACTACGTGTATTGAAAATCAGCAAAACATGCACCTTGTATTTGTATTTGAAAAGCCACTAAAAATAATGTATTGAAACAGAAGGGAGTCATTTAAAATCTCATGTGAGGGTTTGGGGAAGCAGGTAAAACAATTGTAAAGCAGGCGGCTCTTTAGTTTACCAATAATGACATCCTAGCTTCAGTATATGTTATTTATAGATTTCTAAAGCGCGTAGTCACCTCCAGGGGTATCCCAGCGCTGAACCTGTTACCACCAGTGGAGGATAGTCAGGAGTGGGATGGATGGCTCAGGGAAAGAGTAATGTTTTGAGAGCCATAATGGAGCCTCTTTTTGAAATTAAAAAAAGCAGTTTTAACTAGGAACTTGGACTTGCTTGAAACATTTTTGGGCTTAACAAAAAGCTTAACAGCCTCAAACTAAATGCTTTCTTGACATATGCCAGCCAAGGTATAGCGGCCGCTTTATCTTGGGGCAGACACCCATGAATAATCATCCTAGCAGGGGTCTAATCTTATTAACATTGTCTGCATACTCCAACTTATCCTCTTTGAGACATATATACATACAGGGTGATTAAAGGACAACTAGGACCCTACACAAACATTCATGTTTCATCATGACAGTGATGAGAGTCTGATTCTCCCTAACAAACTCATGCAGAGCTTGCTCTTTATTTACTTTCTCTCAATTAACCGTAACTCCTTTATTCTGTAAATTTGCTATTCTCGTGACCATCCCCCTGAATCTTCCCAACCCTCAAATTAATGTTAAAATAGCTATGAGTGGATTGTGTTGGCTACAATCTGCTAAACCAACACATTTCACTACTAAATGTGCTAAATCAAAAACAAGAGAGTATGGTCTGCATACCTACAACTAGAATAACCCTTAAAAGTGGGAGAAAAGACACATAAAATCTGTAATCACTACCAACAGCTAGAACCTTGCCCATTATATTATTGTTTAACATTTTTCCCTCAAACATCTAAAGACCACAAGTTGTATACACATCAGGGCTACAGAGAGAAGTATTCAAAATCCACAAACCATACTAATGAAAGCTCTTTTTTATGCTTGTCTTGAGACAAGACAAATCCTTCTAAATTTTCAATCACATTGGTCACACTATCATCAAATATATTATGATAAAAATTGACCTGCAGCATATCAAATGTTGCAGGGATGATACAGATTCACATTGGAAAATGAGGAGGGGAACCATAATGACGAATGTAGTTGAGTTTACAGATGTCATGATAGTCAACTCTCCCTGTGTCCTAGATGCCTTCTAAAGTATAGCTTGGAAACACAAGAAAAAAAAAACATTTACGTAAATTGAATGAGTAGCCTATGTTAGAATAGAGGTCAAGATAGATACATCAAAACTAACCTCTGGGAATAGAGAATGACTTAGAGGTGAAGCATTAGCAGCCAATCAAGTTACTCAAGTGACAACAGTACTTCTTATATATTATTAGTCTCAAAGCCATCCACGTGCTGTTTAGAACCCCCCTGCTCATCCTTTGGCACCAAAGGTAGAGCAGAGACCTTGAAATTTGGTATGCAAAAATACCAAGAGGCAAAATTTTAATAGATCCAGGTGACAAAAAGACCTGGTTTGCAAGTGATGAAGGACGGCATCTACAACAAAGTGCCTTCTGTATTTTCTGATTCTACACTCACATTGGAAATCCTTTCTCAATTTCTCACTCAGGCAGCTCAAGAATATTCTGCCAATAAATCATGGTCCCTGTCTGGGTTCTTTCGAAGACAGAACACTGTATTATTTTTAGGGGCATGATGATCTTCCTTCTGTAAAGAGGATAACTACAGCCGTACAGCCATCAAGACTAAAAGGTAGGAAGGGCATTCTGGAGGGAGCTGCGGGTATACATGTTCCGGCTTAGCTGTCCTTACAATAATCATTTGCTTGTCACTGACTTTCAAATTATTCATTATTTTATATGTTAGCATAGGAATCATCCATAATCCATCTTAGCCTCCAGTTCTTTAACGTTTCCCAATATTGAGGCACTCAAATCTTTACAGATTGCAATCTTGTTAAGACTATTTATAACCTGTTCTGTCACCCTGGATACTAGTTTTGCCCATTCAGGGCAAGTCATAATGCCAGGGCTTTGTAACTGTGAAGCTTACATTTTTAAATTATTATTTATGCTATAAGTAATGCATACATTTATTATACTAATTATTATGTTACACACATCTTTTAAAAAATTGCATTACCAAATAAAATACATAATATTTTATAATAACTCTTAGAAGCATACAGGCATAAACTTTTAATTACATATCTACAAACACATTATTATTAGGTACAACATTAAAGACATTTCTTAAATATTAACATTGTATGCAAAAACTCATAACATCAATTAATTAAATTGTATAATTGTAATAAATTTCAAACAAACAATAACTTTTCAAAAATACATGAAACATATTTTACTATAAACCTTTCTTTTTTTTTAAATAGTATTTAAATAATGTGTAAAAGAATACAAAAAACATATATGTATGAACAAATCATTAATTATTCACACATTTTATTAGTCTCCTCATCCTTTTCCCTTATAAAGCCAAGATCCTGCTTCTATTAAATATTGTGTATATCATAGAAATGGGGGATGCACACCCTCTTCAAATGTTCCGTTCCTGTTTGTTTCGTAAACCGCTCGTGCGTGCTCACTGATAAAGTGCCTTGCCCAAACAGCACTTGGATTCTAGATTACATCCTAATTGCTGGGGTGACATTCCACCCCAAACCAATGGCACAGCCTTGTTGTGATTTCTTCAAATAATATACCGTCTTTCTAACCCATTTAACGCATTAAAAACCCAATGATTTGAAATCCTTTTGTGGAATAGGGTACATGATGGTTGGTTTTTAGCAGTTACCCCTGACGAAGGGCACCAGCAGCCCGAAATGCATTGGGTTTTTAATAAAAACTGCTTTGGATGAACAACGCGCTTGTACGTATTCTTGAAGAAGAGGTCCGGATGGGCACATCTTGAATATGAGAAACTTTTGAAAATAGCATTTTCCTGTGTGTGTAATATATTAGATAAAAGTGAAAAACAGAGTGAAACAACAGATTAATTGGAGTAAAATGGGTTAAAAAGACGGTATAATATTTGAAGAAATCACAACAAGGCTGTGCTATTGGTTTGGGGTGGAATGTCACCCCAGCAATTATGATGTTACCTATAAAATAATAACATATATATTATTTGAAAAAAGAAAAATTATATTTAAATCTTATTTAAAATGTTTTAAGTTACAAAAAACATTAGAAATGAATATTAAATAATTACCATACAACAATAATGAAATAGTCCTTAAACAATTCAGAATGAATCCACAAATATGATATTACATACAATAATTAAAAAAACAATATTTTTAAAACTACATTAAAAACAACACTTAAAACAGTGATCTGTTGATGTACTTTTCACTGAGCTAATAGCAGTCCTAGTCACATTTTTCCACCTCTTAAAAGTTTTAGGCGAACGTCTAATTTTACAATATTTGGTACAAAGGGTATTTACTACTCCTACATGCCCTTTGTGAGTACCAAAAGTTGAACTTTATGGCTTTCAGTATTCACAAAGGGCGTTTACGAGTAGTAAATGTTCTTGGTGAATACCAAAATTTGTAAAGTCAGACTTTTGTTTCACTTTACCTTTGTGGTGCAGGCCCAGTGTGTGCCCCTCTTAAGTAACTAGCAAATCTGAGAACATCTTGGAATTCTTGTGCATTACATACTTGCAAGTCTAAGCCGATGAAGTTGAATAAAAGGGTCTCATATAACCATCACAAATTGAGACATCTAGACAGACCTTTGGAAGGACATTGAGCTAATTCAAAGCTGTTATTTCAACGTACCACTCGATGGGACACAACAGCTAAAAAATTTGACTTACATGCCCAGATAAATGGTGCAGATAATTCGAATAAATAGGCCTATATGGGGATGGTCACTCATAGTCTAGTGACAAGCTTGCTGGTACCTTAACCCTCAAATGAGCTGTGTGAGAACCTCTTGTCTTATCTTACAACCAATGATTATATCCTGTTCACTTTCCATTGGCTGATGGCCTTTGCCCAATAGTACCTGCCTGTGCTACCCCTCTTTGTGTTCTTACCATTCACTGATGATGATGTTAGAGTGATCTTTATGTCCTTCAAAAAGTCATCCCAGGCCATCAAATGCCAGTAATGCTTAAGCAGTTAGCCTGGTTCTCTATTACATTTCATCCACAAACCAATACCTCTGAATCCTTATCTTAACCACTAAATGAAAATAACCCTCTTCAGACTTAGGAAATCTTTAAAACCTTTCCCAGACTTATCACCAGTTTCAAAGACGCTTGAAACAGTTACCTGTCAACAGCCTTCACAGTTGGAAGCCAACGGCCTCATACAGGACGTTCAGTGGGTCTCATTGGCCTGGTGACCCCTCTCAGTTCAATTACTTGAAGCATCAATGAGGAAAAACTTAATACCGCTGAGTCCCATTTCATCACTATCAGCCACAAGGTGCTCCTCAACAGACTGTCTCATTTCATTGACACCATCTCTATAGGACCATTTATTTGACCTTTTTGCTATTGATCTTGTAATTTTAGAAAAGCTCTGCAGAAAACCTTGCGATGGCCTCTGTTTTTTTGTATCAGCCACAAAGATGGTTGAAAACATACTACCTTCTGAATTGCAGCTGAAGATCTCACTGAGGGGTGCTATCTATGGAAGGAATCTATCAGCCTTGCATGTTGATATAAAGGTGGCATACACATTGTAAGAATCTGCAGTGTAAAGAGACATCATCTGGTTGTAGATATCTGACTAATAGACTAAAGAGAAGAAATAGAATTGAGGCAGGCACAAGAGGGCTGGAAGGCTGCTTGGAGAAATGTTTTGTAGTATTGTAATGGTCGCAAGTCACATTGATGCATGGTGGTGTCTAGCAGGCGTTTCTGCCCCTACGAAGTCAGACTAGGATTAAACCTCTGATCTGTCAGAATGGGGTGAATGGAACTCAGTTGAAGTTGGATGATGAGATGCTCTGTGCATTGGCTCATCATTGTTAACAAATATTAATAACTAGGCAGGGGAGCCGGAACATTTTCATTCCTGTCTGTGTTAGGAGCATGTCAGGGTAACACTTCTTTTGAGTGGATAAGAGGTTGTCTCACTTCCAGGTGCATGAACAAGTGTTCTGGATTTTTCTGGATTTCATGGGCTATTGTTTTTTTTACTTATATTACCCAACAGCCATGCTACATACAAGAATCATCCCGACCAAAAAGAAAAATAATTGAGTGAGTTTATTTTGTTCCACAAGGGTCCTGTTTCTAATTTCAGATGCTGCACTATGTGAGGCGTGTGCGCTTTAACACTAACTCCGGAGAAGAAATCTTCTTTGATGAAAATGGTGAAGTGCCAGCGGTTTTTGATTTGGTAAACATCCAAATCAACTCTGAGGGCACCTTGAGACTGGTGAAGGTGGCAACGTATGACTTCAACTCCCCTGAAGGGAAGCAGATCAGGCTAGAGGAGGATGCCATGATGTGGAACACAGAGGACAACCAGGTGAGGATCTTTGGTGATTCCTTCTTTTAAAGTGCCAGGTAGTAACACCAGATTCAGGGAACAGATAGAAGTTGTAAGTAATGTTGACTCTCTTCTGCAGAATCTCAAGGCTGATGCCCCAAATGTAGGTGCTTGTCCCACCCAAGTACTCCTTTATGCGGATGATGACAACCTTATTTCAATGATGGCAAATGGTCTGCAATGTCTGATAACAAATGTGCTCCCTTCATGAATGAAAAGGATTTAAAGCTTAACTTGTCTAAAACTTTCACCATGATTTGTGGCAAGAATAAAACAAGGATTAAAAAGCACCATGTGGTTGGCACCGTAATTGACAGAGTCTCAACTTTTATGTACTTGGGCTTATTGTTCAATGAGTATGGCACATGGGGTACGCATATTAACTTATCCAACATAACATTTACGCAAACAATCAAGGGTATATTTAGATTTTCAACAAAAATAGCAAATAAACCAATAAGGGAAATGCTTACATTATAGAGAAGTAAATCTATACAACTGCATGTTATGGCACAGCTTTGTGTGGAAGGTCTGACATTGCAACCCTCCAACTACAAGAGAATACGTTTTTAAAACGTTTGTTAGCAGTTCCAAGTTCCACACCAAATTGTCTAGTCCATAGAGAGCTATCTTTCCCTTATATTAGTGACTTTATAAGAACAGCTGGACTTACTCTATGGCATGAAATATGGGCGAAAGAGGAAACAAGATTTACTAAGGATATAATACTGTACTGTTTGGCTCTGGACAATAGTAGAAAAATACCTTGGCTTGAATATATTCCATCTCTATTAAAAAGCTGTAAATTAACCCTAGAGTTTAAAGAGCCTATGTTCATACAAGGATATAGTGAAAAAGAGTTGAAAATAAGGTTTTATGCCTCAATGAGTTTGGTAAGGGATGCTGAATCAAGCTCGAAACAAAGTATCATTTCCTACCATGAGCGTCTACTTTTTATTGCCATTGCAACCCTATCTGATTAAAGTAAGAAATACCCAACATAGGTTCTTTTTAACAAGACTAAGGCTTAGCATCCTACATTATTTAGTTGCATTTCTGAAGTCCAGAAAAAGGTATCATATATTACCAAACTGACCCTTGTGACGGAAAATCACCCCAGTCCGCTCTGCATTTCCAATTATTCTGTAATTTTTACAGGGACATTCGCAAACTTGTTTTGAAACCTCTTTTTTTAGCTAATATATTTTATCCTTATAAGCAAGCTTTTATTTTTATCTGTAGTTTGGAGAATGGCAGATTATGATTACTGCTAGTAACTGTATACAAATGTCCATTAAGAGAAGAATGGTTAACTCCTATCTAGAGGCCTTAACTTATGAACACTATGATGATTGAAGTTGGAGTTATAATGCCGTCCATATTAAAAGTATGTAGCTATCTCGAAGAATGTACTGTATGCACTCTTGAGAATTTTTATAAATTAATTACTTTTAACTGATGTTAATGTGCTTTTTATTGGCTCAATTATTTGGATTATTAATCCAAAAATGGACTGTATCTATGCACACAACTTTGAAGATGTATACGAATTAATAGCTTTTTTCTTAATCATAATATGTCTTTTTTATATTTGTTATTAGAATGCTTTTATGGTCATGTATAATGTACAGAGTAAAAGCTTTTTTTGAATTTGAATTTAAACAGAAAAAAGCAAATTATTGCAATAAATCAATGGAGAGCAATAACATGCATTTATTGCTTTACTTTTTCAAATGTACTTCTTAAGGGGATGTTCCTTAAAATGTTAAAATGTCTTACGCTCTAAAATTAGCAGGAGACAATCCATCTGTCACTCCAGGGTAACAAGAACATATAAGATTAAGTAAACATCACAACCCAAAATGAGGAATCGAGTATTTAAATATCCCCTTTTCCACTTTGACTTGTGACACAGCCTGCAAAAGAGCTACATCAAAAGCCAAAATAAAAAATGGGATGGTTTTTAAACATCCATGCGCTTTGTGCCAGTCACCATGGGGTGCCTGACACACTACATGGATTTTTGAGGTAAACTACACGTGCCCCCCAGGTCACTCGCAAAGGCCTACATGGTAAAGGGGTCCTGCTTGGAGCCCCCAAAGCCCCTTTCCGACAGACTTTCCATGGAATTGGGAATGCCATGAAAAGGCTTGCGGACTGGGCCTGCGCAGGCACCACCCCCATTGTAGGGTTTACAGTATATTCAATGCCCCAAGGGGCTCATAGTACCTGTTGAAGGCAAAGATCTGTTCCTTTAGCTGCTGCAGTCCGACTCCCTGCAGAGTATTGCAGCGGTCTGGAAACTATCACGGCTGTTGGGCCGACCGCTACCAACATCCTGTCAGTGGAGGTCCGCACTACAGGTCCAGAATGTTGTTTCTAAAGACACTCTCTCGCTCACAGAAGATTTTATGTGCTAGAAGGCAGCTCATCAGACAATATGTGCTCATATCAGAAAAATACCAATGTAAGAAATTGGATACTGGTTGAGGGTTGAGGGAGTGAAAACCCTACTCAAGCAGCAATCCAAATTCTTGCCAGGGTGAAGTCACAGGCAAAACCTCAAATTAACCTGGGTTTAACACCCTCCGGTAGCTTTGCTCGGAAGCAGTCAAGCTTAACTTGGAGGCAATGTGTAAAGTATTTATGCAGCCAAGTTCTTGAGCTGGATGTGGGTTATCAGATCTTGTACATTCCCAGCGACCTGGTGAACCCTTAATTGTATCTGTGATTGAGTCTTTGATATTCTAGTTTTGACTCTTGGGCCATTTTAACTATTTTAAACATTTTAAACATGTGAAATACTTTTATATTTACATAGTACCTGTTATTATTCCTTCTTGTTATTGTTTTATCAAATTCTATTCTATGTATTTGTCTTTTTTAAGATGACCAGTATGAATCAGTTCTTGATCATGATTGTTCATATATAATAACAAATGTTTTTATACCTTTTATTATTGCTTTGTTATAAGGCTGAAAAATACTCTATTCTACTGTACACCTGCTTGTACGACACATGATGTTGAATAAAGCTTTTTTGGGATTGGATTGGATTGGTATTTATGCAGCACTTAAAATAGTAATAGAGTAAAAAACTACACAAGGAAAGTCCAACATCAACTTAAAAATATGAGTCAAATGTAATAAAACAACAAAAACTCAATCAGTAGAACCAGAAATTTGCAAGTTCAAAGAATTTAGTTGAAAATAGTGTGAGAAAGCATGCAGCTCCTGTGACCGTCCTGACCCAGTCAGCTACGGACGCTCCACTCGCTCCCTGGACCCACTTGCGCCTGATTGTGCCCCCGATCTCGCCTGGTATCATCTGGAGACTGATATTGCCCTCAGCTCTGCTGCTTAACCTCTGATTGTGCCCCCGATCTCGCCTGTGATCGTATTGCTGTATATGGTATTGTATTATTGTTGCTTTTCAACTGTTGTGCCTTGCTTGCGCCTGGTTGTGCCCTCGATCCCCCCCACTGCATTTTGTACTGTGCCATTTGGTCCTAGCTCCCTGCTGCTGCTCCCTCGCAGCCCCACCCCCGTTCCCTCGAGCTTCCCTGGACATCGCCACCCCGCTCCCGCCTCCCAGCTGCTCCTCCCTCGCTCCGCCCCTCCACTCTCCACTTATGACAGCTGCACTTACGCGCAGCGGACGCGCCCCATGCGCGCCGAAGGCACGCCAAAGATAAGCCAGTCTATGCCCGTCCACGCCTGGACCACGCCCAGAGCCATACCCCCTGGCCCCCTCAAAAACCACTCCACCCGCCTTACGTACGACGCCGCGTCCCTCACTGCACTCAACACCGGCCGACTCCCCGACTGCCACCAAGCCGCCCCAGGACGCACCCACGGACCCTTCACCTGCCTAACCTGCAAGTTCTGCTGCATCAGAACCCACACTGCATCCACAAACGCCAAGCAGAGCTCCAACAACAACCACCTGAAGTGCATCCTGCTCAACACCCGCTCGGCCACAGACACACCATTGAACTATGGAACCTACCCGATACCACAACTCCGGACGTCGCCTTTCTCACGGAAACATGGATGAACGCCTCATCAGCGCCTGACATCGCCATAGCCATCCCGGACGGATACACGATCATCCGAAAAGACCGCATCAACAAAACTGGAGGAGGTATCGCCATCATTCACAAAAACACCATCCGCATCACGACAAGCACCGACTACACCTTCTTAGCCACTGAACACCTCCACTTCCAAATACAAACCAACCCCAAAACCACACTCAGAGGCACCCTCATCTACAGACCCCCAGGGCCCCGCACACAATTCAGCGGAGACATCGCTGACTTCGTCAGCCCGCACGCCCTCCCCTCCGAGGACCATATTCTCCTAGGAGACCTCAACTTCCATCTGGAGAATAACAACGACAGCAACACCACCACCCTGCTGGACAACCTCACCAATCTCGGACTCAAACAATTGGTGAAGACCCCCACCCACTACGCCGGACACACACTCGACCCAATCTTCACCTCCGGTAAGCACATCTCCTTCAATCACGCCACTGGACTCCACTGGACTGACCACAGCTGCATCCACTTCAGCTTCAGAATGACCACGACCCACCACCACCCGCAACAAGTTCCCCGAAGATACTGGAACAAAATTACCACCGACCAGCTCACCACATCTCTAAACCAAAACCCTCCCGCCAGATCAACGGACCCAAACCAAGCAGCCATCAATCTCACACAATGGATCACCCAATGCACTGATGAACTAGCACTCTTCAAAAACCCTCCCAACAAGCCAGGAAGCAAAAAATCCCCTTGGTTCAACGACGACCTCAAGAACTCCAAAAAGAACTGCAGCACCCTCGAGAAAGCATGGCGAAGAAACCCAACCACAAATAACATGACCGCCCTCAAGAACGCCATCCGCAAACACCACCAGCTGTTCCGCACCACCAAAAAATCAGCATTCAAGGAGCGACAAGACAACAAAGCCCACAACAGCAAACAACTCATCAGCATTGTCAAGGAGCTCATCAACCCCAACGCCGGCAACAACGACATCACTCCCTCTCAAGACCTCTGCGATTCTCTTGCCTCATTCTTCCACAGCAAGATCGCTGACATACATAACAGCTTCGGCGACCTGACCACTCCCCCAACCACAGAACAGAAGCCCCCCACCACCACCCTCCGCGCCTGGACCCCGATCAGCACCGAAGACACCATCCGCACGATGAACTCCATCCACACCGGATCGCCACCCGACCCATGCCCCCATCACATCATCAACAAGGCCGACTCCATCATCGCCCCCCAACTCCGGGACATCATCAACTGCTCCTTCAATACCGCCACCTTCCCGGAAAGCTGGAAACATGCCGAACTTACTGCCCTCCTGAAGAAACCTACAGCGGACCCCATCGAGCTTAAGAACTACCGTCCCATCTCGCTCCTCCCTTTCCCCGCCAAAGCCATTGCGAAGACCGTCAACAGTCAGCTCGCCGCCTTCCTTGAATCTAACAATGCCCTAGACCCCTCACAATCCGGATTCCGAGCCAACCACAGTACCGAGACCGCCCTCATTGCAGCCACAGATGACATCCGGACACTGCTCGACAACGGGGAAACAGTGGCCCTCATCCTCCTGGACCTAACCGCAGCGTTCGGCACAGTCTGCCACCGCACCCTTGTACAACGCCTCAGGAACGTCGGAATACAAGATAAGGCCTTGGACTGGATCATCTCATTCCTAGCCGGAAGAACCCAGAGAGTCCGCCTCCCCCCTTTCAGATCAGACGCCACCGAAGTCATATGCGGTGTACCACAAGGATCTTCACTCAGCCCCACCCTCTTCAACGTCTACATGAGTCCCCTCGCATCCATCGCACGCCAACACAATCTCAAGATCATCTCCTATGCAGACGACACCCAGCTGATCCTCTCCCTCACCAACGACCCAACCACCGCCAAAACAAACCTACACGAAGGGATGAAAGACGTAGCCGAGTGGATGAAGAACAGCCGCCTAAAACTGAACTCAGACAAGACGGAAGTGCTTATCCTAGGATCATCCTCCTCTGCATGGGACGACTCTTGGTGGCCCTCGGCCCTAGGCAGTGCACCCAAACCAACGGACCATGCTCGCAACTTGGGATTCATCCTAGACTCCTCCCTCTCGATGACCAGACAAGTCAACGCCGTATCATTATCATGTTTCAACATCCTACACATGCTCCGAAAGATCTTCCGTTGGATCCCCAACGAAACAAGGAAGACGGTCACCCAAGCACTTGTCACAAGCCGTCTGGACTACGGAAACACCCTCTACGCCGGAACCACAGCCAAATTACAGAATAGACTTCAAAGCATTCAGAACGCTTCCGCCAGACTCCTCCTAGACATACCTCGCCACAACCACATATCTGGTCACCTGAGAGACCTGCACTGGCTCCCCGTTAACAAGAGAATCACGTTCCGACTCCTCACGCACGCACACAAGGCCCTTCACGACCTTGGACCCAGATACCTCAACACTCGCCTGACCTTTTACACCCCCACCCGTCAACTACGATCGTCCAACCAAGCCCTCGCCACGATTCCATGCATCCGAAGAGCCACCATGGGAGGAAGATCCTTCTCCTACTTGGATGCCAAGACCTGGAACTCCCTCCCCACCCACCTCCGTCTTACACAGAACCACCTCTCCTTCAGAAAATAACTCAAGACCTGGCTGTTCGATCAGTAGCGAACCCCTCTTCCCTTAAGCGCCTTGAGACCCTCTGGGTGAATAGCGCGCTATACAAATTTATGACTTGACTTGACTTGACTAGCTCCAACTCTGGTTTTCTGATTGCAATGGACTGGGATAAAATCACAAGTTCATGCCAGCTATGATGGAGCGCATGCCAGATACGGGGATCACGTTATACCCAATTAACTAAATGCCTTAAATCCTGTTTGCATCACAATATGAAGTCCCTTGTTGAGGATGTGCTTGGCGCAGAGATGATACAAGGCCTTGCATCGGACAGTGGGTGGCTATATGAAGTCCTGCAATGAAATGTATTTTGCAACGGTGAGTCTGAGGGGCCGTAGCAACAATGTGAGGTCATGCGTGGAGAGTGGAAATGCACCAAACAGCGATGGTTCTGAGGAGCTGTGCACTGCGATGTGAGGCCCTGCATCTTAAAAGCATTACTCAGCGGTGTTCCTGATGAGCAGTGGGTCTTTGATGAAATAAACAAGTTACTTACCTTCAGTAACGGTTTTTCTGGTGGATACAGTATCTGCCTGTGGATTCCTCACCTTGTGACTATCCCCCTGCGTCAGCAACGTTCAGAAAATTCTTTACAGCTCGCCGGCGTGGGCGACGTCACAGGAACGCACGACATCGCAAGCGGCTCCCGGTGACGTCACCGACTCCATAATAGGCCTAAGCTGGCGTGATGACGTCAGTTCCAGCCCTTTTTTCGGTGCCTTCGAGGAACACGGACAGACCAACAACAATAGATATATACACAGTATTCACAGTACGAACTAGTCAAGGTAACACACATAGTGTGAATATAACATAGTAAACATGTCCAAGAACACATGCCCTTTGAGGATAACATGTACACATTAAAAAACAGTACCAGAAATTCAGGTATAGAAGAGTGGACAACGGGGAGGCGGGTGGGCATGTGAGGAATCCACAGGCAGATACTGTATCCACCAGAAAAAGCGTTACCGAAGGTAAGTAACTTGTTCTACTGATGGATACATCTGCCAGTGGATTCCTCACCTTGTGAATAAATTCCCACAGCAGTCCACACTCCCGGAGGAGGGTGTTCACTCCTCTATACCAGGAAGTCCTGAAGGACAGAATGCTCAAAGTGGCCGTGCCTCCTCACCTTGGTATCGAAGCAGTAATGCTTCGCGAAAGTGTGGAGGGAGGCCCAAGTTGCCACTCTACAAATATCCTCAACAGGAACACCCCTAGACAAAGCAGATGTTGATGACTTTGCTCTAGTAGAGTGGTCTCTTATACCCTCTGGAGGTTCCTTACCAGCCAGTGCGTAGCAGATCTTGATGCATAGTGTAATTCATCTAAAAAATGTGAGCTTGCGCACAGCTCTTCCTTTTCTGCAGCCAGCAAATCCAACAAACAGCTGGTTATCCACTCGATAGTCCTTTGTCCTATCAAGATAAAAGCTCACCGCCCTCTTAGGGTCCAGACGGTGAAGCCGCTCCTCCTCCTTGGAAGGGTGAGGGGGAGGATAGAAGGTAGGGAGGGTAATAGACTGTCCTAGATGGAAGGGAGTTATCACCGTAGGCAGAAAAGCAGCCCTGGTCCTGAGAACAATTCGTTCAGCATGAATGGTCAAGAATGGGGGCTTTGAATTAAGAGCTTGAAGCTCACTTACCCTTCTTGCCGAGGTAATAGCAACCAGGAAGATTGTCTTAAAAGACAAAAGTCTCAAGGGACACTTTTGCAAAGGTTCGAAAGGAGAACCTATCAGAAAAGTAAGCACCAGATTCAAGTCCCATTGACGTACAATAAAGGGAGTAGGAGGAAATGTATTTGTAAGGCCCTTCAGAAATCTTAAAACAATAGGAGATTTAAATAAGGACGACAGATTCGGCAGGCAGAGAAATGCCGACAAAGCTAAAAGATAACCCTTGACTGTAGCCACAGGAAACCATTGCTGCGCTAAAGAAAGAGCTTTCAAAGGGTCAATAGATTTCTCCCCACACCAAGTAACAAATTTAGACCATCTCTAAGAATAGTTTGACTTGGTGGAGTCACGCCTGGCCGATAAAATGACATCTACCACATCATGTGGGAGAGAAAAGGAATTCACGTTGCCCCGTTCAATCTCCAGGCATGAAGGTGTAAGGTCTGGAGGTGGGGGTTTAGAACCTGCCCCTCCATCTGAGAGAGGAGATCTGCCCTGTGAGGGAGACGGAGCGGCGGGCACGAGGAGACGTGGTGAAGATCTGTGTACCACACCCTTCTTGGCCAATCCGGGGTGATCAAAATGACTTGGGCCCGGTCTTGGCGAATCTTCCTCAGAACCCGAGGAATCCAAGGCATGGGAGGAAATGCTTAAAGGAGTTGTGAGCCCCAACTCAAGTGAAACACTTTCCCCAATGCTCCCTGCATCAGATACTGGAGACTGCAGAATGACAGGCAGTGAGCATTCTCGCGAGTGGCAAATAGGTCCACGTGAGGAGTTCCCCATGTCTGAAAGACGTGACGAACTACCTCTGGGTGGAGCCTCCACTCGTGGTCGGCCGAGAACTGCCGACTGAGACTGCCTGCACGCACGTTCAGAACTCTGGCCAGATAATTTGCCATCAGACAAATCTGAACCAGAGACGCAGAACCTCTCTGCAGAGACACTGCGACCCCACTCCTCCCTGTTTGTTGATATACCACAGACAGATTGCCTTCCACACCCCACCAAGAAACATCCACTGCAGCTTCTCTGGAGATCCTCAGCCTCCCTGAGATCTCCGGTGTGTTGATACCACTGCCTGCAGAAACACCACTGGAGTACCCTCATGTGCCAGCGTGCATGGTTGACCAACAGAATGCAGGAAGCCATCAGACCGAGCAGGCGAAGGACCTTCAGGACTGGAACAATCGCTCCATTGTGAAATAAAGTAATCATACCCTGTATGTCGAGAATCCTTTGAGGTGGAGGGAATGCCCGACATACAGTTGTGTCCAGTTCCGCACCTATGAAAAGGTTGCGCTGGGAGGGCACCAGGTGAGATTTTGGTACATTTATTGAAAAACCCAACCTGTACAACAACTGAGTTGTGACTTGCAGATGATGGAGCACTGTCTCTGGAGATTCTGCTTTGATCAACCAATCGTCCAGATAGGGGAATACAGGTATCTCTGACCTTCTGAGATGTGCTGCTACCACAGCCATCACCTTGGTGAAAACTCGAGGTGCAGTAGCAAGACCAAACGGAAGGACCGCAAACTGGTAGTGTTGCGATCCCACCGTGAAACGGAGATACTTCCTGCGCGACTTCAGGATGGGGATGTGGAAATACGCATCGACACCATTCAGTCTTCTTCCAGCAGCGCCTGAAGAACCTGTGCAAGGGTGAGCATCTTGAACCTATCCTGTTTCAGGTAAAGATTCAAGATCCTGAGATCCAAGATTGGACGAAGTCTGCCATCCTTTTTGGGAATCAGGAAATACCGGGAGTAGCATCCCTGACCCTTTCCCTACTCCGGAACCACCTCTATCTCACCCTTTTGTAACAGTGTCAGGACTTCCTCCTGCAGGAGAAGAAGGTGGTCCTCCGAACAAAATTCTTGGCAAGGAGATTAATCAGGTGGAAATTCCCGAAAGGGAAAAGCATACACATTCTCTACGACATTTAGAACCCAAAGATCTGATGTAACCGATTCCCAATCCCGTAGAAAATGGGTAAGCCGACCCCCCACAAGACCCACATGATCCGGCATGGCGGATCTAGGGCTGCTTTGCTGAAGGTGGAGGGGTTTGGGGAGCGGAAGAGGAGGAGGAGGCTTGACGTACTCGTGGACGAGCTCGTTGCCTGCCCCTGTAGGATTTATATAATGGATTTTTGCTGTTGCTGCTGTTGTTGAAGTTGACGGTAGGGTCGAAAGGACGAATGTCCAAAACTTCTAAACCTCTTAGCCGAAGAGCTTCTGGACTGCAGCCCCAAAGATCTGGCAGTAGCCCTACTGTCCTGAAATCTTTCTAAAGCTGTATCAGCTTTTTCGCCAAATAGTCCGGTACCATCAAATGGCAAATCCAACAAAGCTGCCTGAACGTTCGCAGAAAAGTCAGATTACTTCAGCCAAGCAGCCCTTCTAGAGGCAACAGAAGTTCCCATAATGCGAGCAACTGAATCAACAGTGTCAAGTCCACTTTGAATCACTTGACGTGCAGCCGCCTGAGTATCAGCCAACACCTCATCAAAATCCTTCCTGCTGTCTTCAGGAATCTTAGGAGCCAACTGCCGTTCAGAGTCCATCAGGGCATGTATATATCTCCCCAAGAGACATGTGGCATTGGTTGACTTTAAAGCCATACTCGCAGAAGAGAAAATCTTCTTCGCAGTCTGATCCTGTATCTTGGACTCCTTATCCCCATGTACTTGAGGGAAATCACCAACAGACTTCTTCGAACAGGCTGCCTGTATAGCCAAACCTTCAGGCAAAGGATGCGAGGATAGAAACTCAGGATCACCAGGAGCTACCCTGTACCTCCTTGCAACACCCTTAGCCACTGCAGGAGCTGTAAGAGGCCTGTTCCAAACCTCCAATATAGGCTCAGTCAAAGCCTCATTAAAGGGAAGCAATGGTTCTACAACCGAAGATGGAGAATGAAGAACCTCAGTAAATATATTAGCCTTTAATTCACCTGTAGGCAAAGTCAAATTTAACCACATTGCTGCTAGGCATATTTTCCTCCTGTGCTGAGGACCAATACTACTGGGTGTGGTCATGAGGAGCTCAGCTCGTCATGAGCACAGGAGCACTGTACTGCATGACGAGCTGAGATCTTCATGAGCATGGAAGGGGTTAAAAGAGCCGCAGCCTTTTTAATGACCACATGGTATGGTGCAACGTCCTTTGAAGGGACATCAGAAACAAAGGACAGCTCCCATTTAGGGGAAAGCTCTAAGCCACTAGCTTCCCTCAAGTCATCAAAATAGTCCTCCTGAAGCTCACCTTCTTCCATCTTAGCCTCAGCCTCTCTATATCTCTGCTCCTCTATAAGACGCTGAGCCTTCCTCCTCGATCTTTCCTTCACATGCCTCGCCGTCGGATCCGTGACCGACTCCAACGGAGCCGGCGTCGAGATCGGATCCGTAAGCCCAAGCTGCTGCTCAAGAGGTCAGTCGGAGTCGGCGACGATGGAGTCGGCGGTGCCGAGAGATGCCAAGGTGGAGACGGCGCCGGCATAAATGACATAAAAGGAGCTGGAGCGGAGCTGGAGTGGGGAACTCCTAAATTATGTGCCAAAGGACCCATGGGACCCGAAGGTGCACCAGAGGGGTACAAAGCTCTCGAGAAGACTACATACATCGCATTTAAAAACGAAGTAGGGTCCTGACCTGGAGTTGGGAAGGAAGGGTAAGAACCCACAGGATGCCCTCTCAGAGTGCATCCTGCCCACATGTAGAGGAGCCTCTTCTTCCTCTCGAGTAGGGGACGGTGCCGTAGAGGGATCCAACACCGGAGCCGGAGAATGCACTGGCGACTCCAAGGGCGAAGAATCACCTTCTGGAACACCAAGCGAAGGAGACACTTCATCTTTCCTATGCCTCCTCTTAGGCGACTTCGGCCTCGACTCCGAATCCTTACCGGAGTGATGATGAGATCCATGCCTTCAATTCCTATGCTTTTTCTTTGCTGACCTCGAAGCATGACCAGAAGACGACTTCGAAGGCCACACCGTGCGGGACCTCGACCTCGACCTTCTCGAACTCGATCTCGAAGTCTTCTTCTCTTTTCTATCTTTCAACTTCGCCACCAGAAGTTTCACTTCCCTCTCTCGAAGAGCCTTCGGGTTCATCTTCTTACATGAAGAAAATCCCTTGACATCGTGGTGAGGAACTCAGGCACTCAGATACAATCCTCATGCGGGTCCGTAATCAACATAATCTTGCCGCACTCCCCACAAGGCTTTAACCCGGTCTTCTTAGACAACATCCTCAGCGAAAAACAAAGAAGCAAGAAGCCAAACAGAGAAAAACAGTAACAAAGTTACCAAAGCTACAGAGGTTCCCGGAAACCGTTAGCATCGACGACGCGGAAAAAAGGGAACTGGCCTATTATCGAGTAGGTGACGTTGTGCATTCCTGTGACGTCGCCCACGCTGGCGAGCTGCAAAGAATTTTTCAAACATTGCTGACGCAGGGGGATATTCACAAGATGAGGAATCCACTGGCAGATGTATCCATCAGAAATCTTGCATTGAGGATGCGTTGTGCAGCACACCGACAGACCTAGTGAGGCATTGCATCACACTGCATCGGTTCTGCTGGGTCTACTTATGGGCAGGCAGAGCACCTTTAGGCCCACTTCCAAGTGCCCAGGATGGAGGTGGCAATACTGGGGGGTAACACACACAGCAGGCAGAGACTAGGTGCACAGTTCCAGGTGGTTAGAGCCTTTTCTCTCACTGAAACACATGGGCTGTGAAAATGCCCTATTGGTAGTAGATATTGAATGACTAATATTAAAACGAAAATAGTATTTTCTGTACATCTCCTGAACCTAGTCTAAGATCACTGCATTGGCGATCCATCCGGAAACAAGCCATTTTAAAATTATGGTACACAGATCCCCATCAGGTAAAGGCCATGAGTATTTCCAAAATAAACTCCTTCTCTTTCTTCCCTCCAGAAATCTGCACTCCAAGGATAAACTCTTCCTCTACCCACACCATGTCCAATCAGCCAAACATGGTGGCCTATCCTATTCCCATCATGGTCTACATATTTGGAACACACTTCCTTTAGACATTCATGTGTGCTCTGATAGTGTTCACTTCAAAGCACTTCTCAATACATAGGTTTTCTAACTGCTCCTTTCTACCTTTCTTCCTTCTTCTACTGGGTCTCTGCTCCAACACTGAGATACCCCTTCATGGGTGACTTGGCGTGCTATATTAAGTTTCAGTAACATAATATAAAATAACTGAGGCTCTTATCAGGACGACATCCAACTAGCCCTTGGAGCCACTCTGGTGATATTGTATTCCAGATGAGCATCCAGTCCTTCTTTCTCACCTAGGCAAGAGTAGTAGGGCAGCAGAGTAGCAGTCCTCTTTGCAGCAGAGCAGAGTCCTGTTCTGAATATTGGTGATGCAATGATAAGTCTGATCAGACAGGATTGGTTTAATGCAAGGTTCAGGAGCGTAGCAGGGAGTCTTTGCTGTCAACAAATTAATCCAGGCAGGAAAACCATAGTTAGCCCTGGGAAAATTGGAAAGGCAGGAGGTCCATTTATAAGACTCCAAAATGATTTCATTCAGTTACTTGCTTGTACAGGATTAAAATACCTCCTTGTCATTGTTTGCCTATTTTCCAAATGGGTGGAAGCTTACCCGACCAGAAGGAATGATAGCATAACTGTAGCCAAACTCCATTTGAGGGAACTAATTCCTAGGTTCGGTTTTCCAGTAACGATTGAATCAGACTGAGGGTCTCATTTTAATAATGAAATAATTAGGTTAATTTGTGAAACATTCAACATTGAGCAAAATCTGCTATGTGCATACCGCCCAGAGGCTTCTGGAGCTGTGGAACAACTTATTGGCACAATCAAATCAAGATTGGGAAAAGTTTGTGAATCCACCCCATTGGAGTGGCCTGGTGCATTGCCTATTGTCTTGATGGGACTCAGAATCATTCCAGACAAAAAAATAGGCTTGAGTGCCCATGAGATACTCATGGGAAGGGCAATGAGGCTAGCATGTGTACCAGGACACACACCGTTATATATATCTGACGGTATTAGAGTACTGCACAGAGTTGGCTGGCCAAATGCATTCTATCTCTCATCAGGTTAGGGAAGGAGCTGTGACCAGAAAATAGACTCCAGCACATGACCTGAATCCTGGTGATTGGGTAGAAATAAAAGATCAGACCTGAGAGTCGTGCCTAGCACCAAGGTGGGGAAAACCACAGCAAGTAATACTGGGTACCACCACAGCGGTGAAATTTAAAGGAATAACAAAAGAGTGATAGAACCTGATGAAACAGAGGCTGGAGGTTGTACAACTGGAGGATCCCAAGAAGTCGATCCTGAAGTAGGTGATGAGGCATGCCATAGCACCAGTCAGGATGCGTGGATTCCCATAGTCGACATACCTGAAATAACAGTACGCACAATAAGTCAAACATATTTAGACAGACAGAGTGATAGTGAGGACAAGTCAGGAATAGACGACCACACTCGGATTACAGAAAACAAAGTCAGTTTCAAATCTGAGGAGAACCAGATAAGGAAAGAGCAATGTACTCAGACAGAAGAACATATAACAAGCACTCACAAGTCTGATGAGGGATAGATATGTACTAGAGAGAACGTTCAGGCAGAAGACAATAAAGAAAAAGAAAGACCTGAACAGGATCAGACAGGTATAGAAAAATGAGTTCAGGAAGAAGAAAGAGAACAAAGCCAAAGTCAAAGCCAAACTCAACAAAAACCTGAACAAGGCCAGATTAGTGTAGAAGAACCGATCCAGGCAGAAACTTCAAAGGAAATAAGCCCTTGACAAAGTCAGATAGAGAGAAAATCTGAAGCCGAGAAAAATCAAAGTGTGCTACAACTTAATGAAACCAAAAGGACACTTGAAGAAAATAAAAGTACAGTGTCAGCAAAAAGACTCAGAAAAGGTAATTGTTTAACCTAGCATTATCAAGAGACCGAAATATCGCCTTAAAACATTAAGGGTAAAATCAGACCTAGTAGATGAAATAACAAATCAGTATGGACCATCCACAGAAATGGCCAGAAGGAGAAGTCCACGATCGAAAAGGGTGAATAATAAATTCAATGGTCCTGAGTGAACCTATGTAATCCTCAAGGATTTTGAGAATTTGAAAATCAATGAAGAAAGTGATGAATAATTAATTGCTGATCAGATTGACGAATAAGTGAGACCAACTTGAACATAACTTCACAGGTTATATTCTGTGTAAAGGTTACAAAGAGGGGCTAAGTCTCCTTAGTCAGAAATGGCTGATATTAGAGCTTCTGGAAAACCGAAAATAAATTGAACAAAGACATGTTGTAGAATATGCATCTGTAGTAGATGGATAATATTCACAGAATGGTTAGGACTGACAATAACCATACCTTACCTAATGAATGAGAGTAGACACCATTACCCTATTGCACATGGAAAGGGAGCTAACCTTAAGCAGGCAGAATAAAATTAGAAGCCCCATATGAGACAGCAATACACTACAGTATAAATAGTAATGAGACGGATTTAAATGTGTTTGCTAATCCGTTAGTACATTGTGTAGAAACAATGGAAGTTAGTGACTGCTATGTTTGCATATCCGCAGCAGAAGGAGTATTATATCATCATTACCATTGACATATGGTGTTTCATGTAGTGTTCTAAAGTTTATTTTAGAGAACTGAAAAGTTACAATATTATTATGCTAACACAGTTGTGATTTTTTTCTGAAATCACTATACATAGAAACATAAACCCTGTCCTTAGTAGTAAAGGGCCATATGTACGAACACATTTTCTCATAGGCACAGAATGGGTAAACACCTTTGATACATCTGGCCCAAAGACTCACAGTTTATGGGTGAATTTGTTATAACAATGAAAACAACAGATATAACAGAAGCACATAAGGATAATTTAACATGTAGGTTACAAAAGAAGAGAAAATATTTGGGAATTTAGTAGAGAAAAGGAGGTAGGATTAACATAGAAGGGCTACTGAACCAAAACCTCAGATACCCAAATGGGCTGAGAGGGAAGAATTATTTGCAACTGGCAAGACTTATGCTGCTATGTCCCTGGACTTTGAAAAGAAGGAGAAAATCTGTCTCCATAGGTTAAAAACAGAGTATAACAGCGTCTTCATCGGTTCCTGTGAATGTGAACACAATTTCCTGATAATTGGGTGTTGGGGACTAAAAAGGGGAATTGATCCTGTATTTCCTGGAATATATTATATTTGTGGGATCAAAGCTTATTTTAAGCTGCCTGATCATTGGTATGGTATTTGTTATTTCGGAATAGTATTCCCAAATATATATGTAAAAAAAATCACTGGAAGCAATGAAGAAAATAATGGACTAACACGAAATAAAAGAGCAAATTTTTCAGCAATTGAAGGTGATATATTTAGTGCATTGATACCTTCAGTGAGAGTAATTCTAAATACACAAAGAATTTGTGAATATCCTACAGTGGTGGGTCGTTGGCAAGACTGCTGGAGGATTCTTACTGATCAATACTGAATTAGTTGCGATAAGATCAATGGTTTTACAAAATCGATTTGCTCTTGATATATTATTAGCAAAAGAGGGCGGAGTCTGTAGAATGTTGAAAGCGCAACATTGTTGCACTTACATGCCTGACAAACGTGTCAAAATTAGAAGGTATGGCAGAAATATTACACATTTGGAAGAAGAATCTAAACCACTGGAGGTTGATAGTGCGTGGAAGAGACTAACTGATGGTCTTTCCTCTGTAGGTAGTTGGTTTTCTGATGTAGGAAAAAGTATTGTAGGTCAAATACTGATGCCAATAATAGGAATAGCCCTACTGATCTTAGTGATAATGAGTTGGTACAAATACCGCAGAAACTGCTAAAGTTGTCATCCCGTTCTGTAATTAGTGATGGTATAGAATACCATCAAGGAGGGGGTTGATGGAGCAAGGTTTCCTATGTGGAAAAACGTGCTCAGATTCAGCCCTCTTGAAATAACATGTAACTTATTAATTAACCAACATGTTTTGTATTATTAACAATTGCATTACACATCATTTCTAGTATCTAGGGGAAGCTTGACAATGAGCTTTTACTAACAGTCACCAGAGTGTCTTAAAATGGATGCCAAAAAAGTGGGAGTCTTTCTGCGTATGCGTCTGCGACATTAACGTGGTGTGACGGATACATGCTTTTGGTGGGAATTCTTGCAGCTGCGCACTAGTATTAATAATGGCAACTTCACTCGTTTCATACTAATGCACATGCTCCTGCTCAAACTAAACTCTGTAAGTCCTGCTTAACTATTAATGCTATAGTTAAAATAAAGTAATGGGGTTATAGCAGAAATAAGTGGTATACAGTGTGTTCATTTATTCCGTATTTTAACATATCTTTCTTGGACTTTATTGTTAGCTCGTATTTGGGCCTGAAGTGTTGCAAACTCCGTTTTGAAAAGGCTGCGTCTGCACAGATGGTCAGAAAGAACATTGAAGCATTGGCATTGAATCACCGCCAAGTCCTGACTTACTCCCAATTTACTCGAGGAATAAATACTCACTGTCATTAATACATTGTATATGAATTGAAACTAATATTGCTGGGTGGAATACAATACATGGGGTGGTATGTCCGTTTTCCGTTTCCTTCTTTCACCCTTCCCATGTACCAATGTCTAAAAGTAATCCCTTAAAATTTCTGAAGATGTTTGCTTTGTTAATTTTTTTCCTACTTGAAAAGTCTTTGACCGCTCTTGTTTAGAACTCGACTCAGAAAATATTGCATAGATAAATAGATAAAGTGTTTAATACTTAACCGACTCTGTGGTTATTTCATAAAGGTAAATGTTATTCTCTACGTATTATCCTAACTCCCTTGATCCTTGGATTTAGGACTTAGAGCTCAAGTGACGAGGATTTGGTAAGTCATGATGTACAGGTATAAGTCCTAAAGATGAATACAATTCTGATAGGCAGGAAGGATAGTTGGATTACCGGTTCAAAGTGTGAATGTGCATGGACCCAGGTGAGTATGGTATATTGAGCTGGTAATCCTGAGCCATCAAGAGCACTAGAGGGTGGAATTAAATCTCCCCTAATTGTAATGGACGCAGTTCTACCAAGTGTGCAACTGGGCACTGCACCCTTCCAATCACCAAGGGGACATTTGGAACTACGCTTGCTGAAAAGCTTCGTAGTACATGTAATGGGTCTAGCAGTCTGAACACCTAAAATGTTCTACAGCATGCTACAACCCTTTGTGCACACGTCCACCAAGCTACCTATCAAAATAACATCTCAGAGGGCATCACAGGAAAACAGTGGGAAGCAGTGTGGCATGCTAGAGACACTGTGTCGTGCTAGAGACAGTGTGGCGAGCTAGCCCCCAAAACATACAGAAGTTTTTCCCAGTGGGAGGCAGTCTCCAAACTGATGGTTCAGTGGTACTAAACGTTGTCCTGACTCCACACTATATATTGTGCGATGCCTACCCTTTGTTGGAGAAGTGGAACGGAGAGGAGAGTTCTGTCACATTTTGATATCCTGTTCTATTATAGCTACATAGTGGCAGGACATTAATGGAGTAGTGGTATATTACATCACTTGTACTCATACCACCTTAATATTGGGCGTTCATACCCGGATCCTTAAAGTCATGACACATGCAGACTGGTGACTGATTATTCATACAATAATGGTGCCCGACGGCTCATTGCACTGATTTGAAAGAAATTCTTGTATCCCGGTCACCCTATGGATCCAATGCCTCAGTCATACTATCCGGACCACAGTGCTGTCATGTGCTTAAGTGGTTGGCACCCCTTACTCACATATCTTAGTTGCCTGCCCTACACTCTCAGAGTTTCAAACACTGCAGATTTCTGATCAAACACTCCTCTCCTCAGAGCCATGCTGAGTTCTTGGGCTGTGCCTCAGACATCCCTCTTGTGCGTGAGGGTTTCGTTCATACACCTGACTGTGCAGCTCTGGGTCTGAGGGATTCTGACGGTTTGTATTGACTGGATGTGACTGACCTTTGTTCATATGTTGTTTTGTTCATTCTTGGCATGTCTCATTCAAAAGCCTCCCACTTGGGTTGTCTTGCTTGTTGCTCCTCCATGCTGTTATGTGTCCTAATGATGGGGCTTCATACTGTCTTGAAATGCTTTGCTTGATGTGCACTTGAGCTTTCTCTCTGCATGTCTTGTTTTGCCTTTTGATAAACTTTCAAAAAAAGACATCAAGTAAAGGAGAAAGAAACTTGAAGGCAGATGATATTGAAATACGTGCTTGGCAGGGGTCCTCGATTTTGTGTAGTGATGTGTAATTTGCACGTCTTGAAGTCTGAGTGTTAGGACTGAGTGAATGGATGAGCGGGCGACTGGTGAGGATTGGGGATAATTCACTGGAGACCTGTTAGGCTTCAGTGATCATTGAAGTAAAACTTATTAGAAATATGAGATGGGCAACAAGGTGCAAAGGAGGAGGAACTACCCCTAGGGTCACTGGGGTCACTGTGTGCTCTGCCTGTCATGATCCGGCAAGGCCAAACTCACAATGGGAGCTCAGGGGGAAAATAGGGCAGGGTCACCCTCCACTCAAACCTAAAACAACAACAAAAGACCCTGTCCAATGGACGTCTATTGGTGTCAGTAACTACGGAAATAGAACAGTCTGTGTGTACTGCTAACTACTCCAAGCCCCTACAGTTATGTGAGGACAATTCACTGCACTGCGCCCAGATTCACGTTAAAAAAGCCCATCTTCCTTGACAGCAACAAAAAACAACAAGTTGTCTAAACCATCTAGGTCAATGACAGGGATCCACACCCACAGTGTTGGACCAAGTCCTACTTAGGAAAAATGTGCGAGAAACAAGTGACCCCTCACGGAAACACCACCAACGGGGTGACTGGTATGTAATTTCCAGACAAGCCCCTGTCTCATCATCGGTAGTCACTTGATTCTCAAAAAGAAGAAAGACAGTGTCCAAAACAAAAAAACAAAAACGTGTAGCGAACAGTGGAAAGCAGAGAGCATCTGCTGGTGAAAAACACAACATAAATAAGTGCATAAAACACAGCATCCGGTAGCTATTCGTGAAGGAGACGAAGCGCTCACTCTGAGCTACCACGAATGCTAAAGGCAAAGCTTAGTGAAGGCAAGACCTCACGATTGGAGTACTCTTGCATCTCTCCCAACCCCGGGGCGGCCGGTATGATCAACATGGTCGGCTCTGGTTAACACAGAACAAGTGTCCATGAGTGGAGTGGCAGCATATAGTGCAGCCCTGATGAAACTGCCTAAAGGCTTGTGGCAGTGAAACATGTCGGCACTGGCATTAGGTAATGGTATGCACAAATAGCTACCAGCCTTTTTATTGGTACAGCCTACACACATTTCCCTACAAGTAAAATTGCTTAAGGGGACCGGATGCTGTGTTTTATGCACTTATTTATGTTGTGTTTTTCACCAGCAGATGCTCTCTGCAGATGATCCGGCAAGGCCCCTGTAGTGTCCTCCAGCGGCGTAGTGGTGCAGTCTACCCGCGTCAGAGAATTTACGTTAGCGCTGGCGCGTGTCATCACCCACTAGCTACAAATAAAGGGGCATGACCTGGCTCAGGCAGTTGGGACCACGCAGTTAAGCACACAAGTCGAGTCCTGTGATTATTGCAGCCGCAGCGCTAATTAAATACGCGCGCGGCTCCCTCCTCCCATCACACTGGGGATGAGGCAGAAACAAGCCCAATTAAAGCAATTAGTGGGCTTTAATCCCCAGAGTGGTTGAGAGCCTTTGATCTAGGCCGGGGAAACCACGTGGGAGCCAACTGCCCTGAGCAGGCCTACTGTGTGCCCCTGGCTAGTCTCCTGCATCCAGTGAGGTCCCTGCAGCCCCTGAGAGCACCTGAACAGAAAAGGGAAGCAAACTGGAAAAATGGAAAAGGAGGAATAGATATCTGAATAATTAAATAATAGGGGACTGTTAATTATCCTATACTACTGACACTTGTCCACTAACATGCTATTTTATAGATAAAGATACCATCACGACTATTTGAAGACGTGATTGCATATTTTATTTATCGTAATCACACAGAATCATTATCCAGTAATTTCTGTAAATTTCAAATGTACGTTATGCACAGATATACATACATATGTACACAGATATATACAACAACAAAAGACAAAATACACTAAATTTGCACAAGAAGCACGTAATCGCAAACAATTCCTTTTTCACCAAGAACAAATTATTAAAGCAAAAGCTAAAAGTCCTCCTATTAATTCTAGGAAGTACACTCCAAGGTAGTCAGACACAATTGATTCAAAAAGGAAGATATAGAACCTAAATGTAAAGAATATGTCAAAAGGTATAGTTCCACTTTGATTTGAAGGTTAGATCAGACTCTTCTTTATGGAAAGTGTCGACGCGGTCACGTTTCGGCCTTCCAACAACTCTAGCCTCCTCAGGACAGGGTGATGAAAGAACTAATGTAGATCCAATCAGGCAGAACCCTTGTGAGATCTCACAGGAAGGAAAAATTATTCTAAGTGGCAAAATACGCCTGTGTGGAACATCCTCTCACATCGCTTTGTCAGAGTAACAAATATCCCAGGTTCAAAACTGCACTAAAGTATGCCAAGGTCGCCCAGTCACTGCGCGGGGTCTTCACTCTGCACGGTGGTTAACCAGGGGACAGAAAATGGGCCATCTCTGCACATCCTGTCAGAGCCAGCGCGCGTGTATGCCCCCAGCGCCCTGGAAGAGGAGGACACCACAGCGAGGCCTAGCACCCACAGGCCACAGAGGAGAATACCCGACTGTGCATTCCTCACACTCGACCAGGCGGCTACTACCACGCCCGTGAAGTAGGCAGTGCACATGCCACAAGGAGTGACTGCGACGGCACTAAGATGGCATCAATCCCGGCCATTGAGCCCTTTGTGGTAGACAGCGCCCCCTCATTCCTCACCCCACGTTGGAGGGACTAGACTGAACATCTCCAAATTTACTTTGAAGGGGCGGGCATAGCCCAGGACAAACGCAGAGCCCCACTCCTCCACCTAGGAGGCAAAGACCTCCACCGCATTTACAAAACCCTGGTGGAGGCCACACCCAAAACGTATGTGATGCTCCTCAACCCCCTAAATGCGCACTTCAAGCTGATGGCGAACAGGCATCTTTCTCCAGGCCAAACAAGAAGCAAATGAGTTGTTTAAAAGAACTGGCCAGCACGTGTGGATTTCGAGATGAACAGGAAGAAATCCGAGGTCAGATAATACCTATGCATCCAAACTCAGAGTGATTATCCTTCAGGAAGATGGAAAGTCTCTAGCGGACATCTTCACCTTGGGTTGGTCCAAAGAACTGTCGCAAGCCAGAGCATCCCACATGGAGGAGGCCCTCTACCGACCCATCAAAATGGAACAAGTCAACGTGGTGGAAAAGGCGAACATGGTGAGGCCCAAAGCGCGCCATAACAGCAAGACAAGAAAAGGGACTGTGACTACTGCGGAGGCACAACCCATTGCATGCCCAGCGAGAGGGAAGACGTGTAGTGCTTGCGGGTGAATGAACCACTTAGAGGCGGTTTTCTAGTCTGCAAAATTACAGAAAGAAGCTGCACAGACAGTGGCTGAAGCGCACGACAGTGAGGACATGGACGATGATGCGAAGACTACCTGGTCCACTAAGTATTTGCAGTAGACCAGCCACGACTGAAGAGACAGCGACTTCCAAGGAGCAGAATCAAGATCCACCACTAGGATGTGAGAGCCACCATAGACACTGGGGCCTCGATCGAACTAATGGCTGCCAATGTGTATAATGAACTAAGTCCACGCCCACCATTATGTGGAGCAAGGATCAGGGTATTTGCATACAGACAGAAGACACTCATCCCACTCCTAGGATGTTTCAAGACTGAGCTGAGACACCAGGACCTCAATATTCCCACCACAGTGTACGTGACCAAGGAAGGAAGCGGAATGTTCATTAGCGGACAATCAGCAGAAGAGCCGAAGCTAATATCATTCGCCATGATGGTACAAGAGGAGGAACTGAAGGCCATCATGGAGGAGATCGAAGATGACTTCAAAGGCATTGGATGCCTGAAAGGGAAAGAAGTCTCTCTCCACATTGACCCGTCAATCCAACCGGTGGCGCTGAGGCACAGGCGCATCGCATTCCACTTGCGAAAGAAGGTCGAAGAGGAGCTAGAAGCAATGGAAAAGCAATGGATTATAGAGAAGGTCAGTGGACCCACCCCATGGTTGTTTCCGATCGTAGTGGCACGGAAACCGAAACAGCCAGCGCTGGTCTTTATTATAAAGAGAACGTCACCTAACCCCCACCATTGATGACATCTTCGGAGAACTGAATGGCGCAAAGTGGTTTTTGAAGATGGACCTGTGGTCCGGCTATCACCAACTGCCACTACACCCGGACTCTCAATACATCACCACATTCTCTACGCACGTCGTCCTCAGGAGACACTGACGCCTCAATTTTGGGATCTCGAGTGCCGTGGAGGTGTTCCAAAACACTTTCCATGAAGTCCTCAGCGGGCTCCCCGGGGTCTTGAACGTAAGCGACGACCTACTAATATACGCATCGTCGATTGAAGATCACCACCGTAGACTTCGCAGGGTTCTCCAGAGGATCAAATAATCCAGACCGACACAAAGAAAAGTGCCAGTTCTTAAAGAACAAGATCAGCTTCTTTGGCTATACATTCTCTGACAAAGGAGTGGCCCCGGATCCCGACAAGGTGCAAGATGTCCAGGAAGCCCCAGCACCCTCCAACATCCCAGAAATAAGGAGTTTCCTAGGGATGGTGAACTTATGCGGGTGGTTGGTTGTGGACTTGTCCAACCTCACAAAGCCCCTCAGGGAACTGATAAAATCCACCACCACATGGCAGTGAGGTCCCAAACAGGAACAAGCCTTCAAGTATACTAAAGCAGCCCTGTCGGCAGACACAAAACTGTCATACTTCGACCCGGCCCTTCCACCAATGACGCTGTGGACGCCAGCCCATACGGGCTAGGATCCCTGCTCAAGCAGTGGCAAGGAAATGAAGAGCGGGCCCCGATAGCATATGTGAGCCGCTCGCTGACAGACACAGAACAGAGATACTTGCAGATAGAACGAGAAGCGATCGCCATCCACTGGGACTGTTGGCACTTCAACGTGGATGTGTACGGCCATCCATTTACAGTGTTCGCCGACTACAGACCCCTCATTTCCCTGTTTCGAGGGTCAACATCCAAGCCTCCCCCGAGGATTTAAAAAATGGATCCTTCAGCTGCAGGGGTATAACTATCAAGTAGAATACAAACTAGGCTCATCCAAACCAGCGGACTCCCTTTTAAGACATCCAACGGCCGCCACCAAAGCAGAAGAAGAGGATTGATAAATGCCTGCAACTGACCATAACAGCGGTCCAATCGAACGGTTGGCGCCCCATTCAGTCCACTATTACCAGACAGACGCCACAAGCCAAGACCGTCCTGGAGTCAATTGTGAGGGTCAAGGATCAACTTTCGGTCGACAGCAGCGAATGTCTACTCAGAGGCCCGCGACTAGTGATCCCATCAAGCCTGGCTCAACAAGCCATGGACCTCGTACACAGGGGACATCAAGGCATGGTAAACAAAGAGTTGGCTGAGGGACAAGGTGTGGTTCCCAGGGATGGACCCACTGGTTGAACAGTCAGAACATGCTCTTGGTGCCAGGCATCAGGCCAACCGGATCGCCCTCACCCCGTCATCACTGAAGAAAACCCCCAACGGCCATGGGAGTGCTTGAGTGTTGACTTCGGACACCTCCCAGATGGAAGCTATGCCCTGGTGATCATCGATGACTACACTAAGTACCCCAAAGTCGGGATTGTAGGAAGTCAGAGAGCCACGGAAGTGATTAAAAAACTCAAGAAAACCATTGCAATCAATAGAATATTTGGAGTGGTGAAGTCAGACAACGGACCACCCTTACAAACAATAACTGTGCACACGTCAGGTAAACAATTTGGTATACATGTATTGTTGGACAAACGAAAAAGAAGCTGTTGATTTGATGAGAGCTTTATGTAATTTTCTTAAGGGAGTGTACAGATGCCAGCCAACGGCCCACCCTTACATGGGCAAGAATTGGCAGACTATCTTAAGGCCTGGGGAATTCAGCACCGGAAAGTAACCCCGCACTGGCCCCTAGCAAATTGGGAAGTAGATAGGTTCATGCGCACTCTCAACAAAGTAATACTTATCGTGCATGTAGATGGATCACCACTCCAGAGGGCCATATATAGTTTCCCGAGAGAATACCGTTTAATGCCCCTTCTCACGACCGAGGCAGCTCCGGGGCCAGCAAGCATGGGCCGAGTATTGCGAGACACCATCCCACATCATCCAAGCTTGACCCCATCTCAGATTGACACCAAAAAGGTCCTAGCCAACTGGACCACCTCCAATGACCAAGCTAGTGCCGACCGACGAGCACGACTGTCGGTCATTCAAGTAAGGGACAGAGTCTATGTCAAGGACAGGTGCCCCAGGAGCAAGTTCTGGCTTCCGTTTGAACATCAGCCATGGACAGTTATCCGCTGAACCGGCACTATGATAACAGCCAGAAGAGGAACCGAGGAAATCACACTCAACATCTCTTTCTTCAAAAAGGTACTCGCTGGAACTCTGGACCAGCTGCTTTCGGACAACCTGAACACCAGATCACGTCAACAGCCAGGGGAGGAAGGAACAGATGGTGACCAAGGAACAATCCCCACTGAAGATGTGGGGCACCTTTACTGTTTGGAACACCAGACGGAGCACCACCAAGTTCCCCTGCGAGATCTCCTGAGCGTGAAGTCTCGCACAAAATTGCCCGTCATTGTATCCTCATGGGGAGAACACTCCAGATATGGCCTGAGAAGCAATCCAGCTCCCTCCTCCCACCTGGCAGGTTTCATGGTGTGATGAACCAAGGACTGGAATCCTAGTGACTGGTAACAGATCAAAGTATTCAATGTTTTGTTTGTTGTATAATAAAGGTTGGAAGGAATGTAGTGTCCTCCAGCATGGTAGCTGTGCAGTCTACCCGTTCCGACGGCTTCACGTTAGTGCTGGCACATGTCATCACGCGCTAGCTACAAATGAAGGACCGTGGCCCGCTCAGGCAGTCGGAACCACGCAGTTAAGCACACAAGCCGTGTCTTGTGATTACTGCCGCCGCAGCGCTAATTAAATACGCGTGCGGCCCCCTTCCCATCACAGCCCCTGCAATCTAGCTCCCAAATGCCCCTAGCAACTGTAATCTCTACAACAATCATTGTACCTCTTCTCCATCAATAAGAAAAACAGAGAGCAGACAAGAGAAAGTAGAATCTGAGGTAATCTACAATAATTAACCTTAATCTTGAGGATGTCAGGTGCGTCTGTTTCCTTTTATCCTACAGAATGGTGCACTCCAGGACACACAGGGCCTCATTTACAAAGGTAAAAGCACACTTTCGTGTAAGGATGGCTTCTTGGTGTTCACAAACAATGTTTGCAACTTACCAACTGTGGAGACTAGGCAGTCATGGCGGAGTCACCCCTCTAGGAGGGAGGCTCTACTCTTCAGTCAGTCTGCTATCGAGCACAGGACTTCACCCAGAAACAGACAGGACAGGCGGAGCTGTGAGACTCTGCACATTGACGCTGATTCAGAAACATTTTCAATATATTTTGTATTATTAAAAAAAGTTGCAGAAAGTGCTATTCACAAACTACGCACTGAGTCTTAAACCTCTGCCGGTATTATATTTTTATGTGTGCCATTCGACTCCACAACTGCCATTGTAGTGGTCAATAAATGAGGGACACAGGACTTGAGCAAAAAAATACCTAATCTTTAGATTAAATGAGAGTGATATTGAGAGAATTAAGGAGTTGTTCGGGAAAGGACTTGGAGGGGTTATTTTCAGAGTAAATGTTTACACTTAGTACAAGTTAAAAGCCGCAACATACATGAAGTCAAGACCCGGACATGGTGGTTTGGCGGTAACCCAAAAACCTTATATAAGGGATTCTTTTTATCTTAATTTACACATTTTTTTAACCTCTTTGATTTGTGGTAAGAAGTGTTGATAGATGATACATTTATCTATTTGTTATTTTTTAGTTTCTACATCCATTGTACCAGCATTTTAACAATAATATTTAGTTAACTTACCTGTATTTTGTTTTGTCAATCTGTTCAAATGTGAATGTAAGTAATAAGTTAAATCCCAATTTCTAAACTAATGTATAGAACATTGTTTTAAACAGACACTGGTAATTAATTTATAACTTTTTTCAAATTCCACTAGAATCCCGTTACAGCCAGTCACAGCAACGCTGAATGCACCACAACGGCAAAGCATAAACAAAGTTTTCTGAGATTTTACCTGTCTTCTGGAGATGGAGGAGGAGGAGAGCAGAGAGGACTGTTAGGCAAATGATTACTATATTAATAATAACTTTAGATGCGAAGCCAAGATGTATTTTCCAGAATCCACCCAACATTTTCTTACCACTGAACATTTTCACAGGGTGTCCAGCAACATTTTAGGCATCTCACACCCAAGCTAGTACCAATGCTTGCATTAGTTCCTGAGGTGTACCAATTGAAAAATGCGCCTGGCAGTTCGCTCTGGACTGTTCCCATTGGGCGCAGGGTCGAGACTGATTTGCATGTGGCTGGGTACAAACTGAAGTAGCGTAAAGCGGCAAAAGAACAATGGATTTAACCCAGATCTATTGTCAGGGGGAGAAAGTTTGCATTGTCAGCATTCCATCCATCCTTTGCTTGCTATAATTCTTTACAGGCATGGCACTATTGCTGGCGGGAAGGCAAATGGTCCCTAAGGAATTATAGTCAATTTGCAACTTCTCACGTCTACCAGGCGCTATTGATTGCACTCATGTGGCATTTCAGCCACCTCACCACACAGCACACCTTTTCTGGAACAGACAATCAATCAATCACAAAATTTGTAAAGCGCGCTACTCACCTGTGAGGGTCTCAAGGCGCTGAGGAGGGGGGTGGGGGGGGGACGCTACTGCTCGAACCGCCTGGTCTTGAGTTGTTTCCTGAAGGAGAGATGGTCCTGGTTCAACCGAAGGTGGGTGGGGAGGGAGTTCCATGTCTTGGCAGCCAGGTAGGAGAAGGATCTTCCTCCTATGGTGGGTTTCCGAGCTCGAGGGACAGATGCGAGGGCGAGGCTGGCGGATCGGAGCTGGCGGGTGGGTGTGTAGAAAGTGAGGCGGCTGTTGAGGTACTTCGGGCCTGTGTCGTGGAGAGCCTTGTGTACGTGGGTGAGGAGTCAAAACGTGATCCTCGTGTTGACGGTGATCCAGTGCAGGTCTCTCAGGTGTCCGGAGATGTGGCTGCGGGTAGGGATGTTCAGGATGAGTCGTGCTGAGGCGTTCTGGATGCGCTGGAGTCTTTTCTGGAGTTTGGCCATGGTTCCAGCATAGAGGGTGTTCCTGTAGTCCAGACGGCTGGTGACGAGGGCATGGGTGACCTTCTTTCTGGTGTCGGTGGGGATCCACCGGAAGATCTTGCGAAGCATGCGCAGGATGTTGAAGCAGGAAGTCGAGATGGCGTTAACTTGCTTGGTAATAGTGAGGGAGGAGTCCAGGATGAATGCCAGGTTGCGTGCGTGGTCCGTAGGTTTGGGTGCGGTGCCCAGGGCAGGGGGCCACCAGGAGTTGTCCCAGGACAAGGGAGATGGTCCTAGGATGAGGACCTCTGTTTTATCCGAGTTCAGCTTCAGGCGGCTGGCCTTCATTCATTCTTCAACGTCTTTCATTCCTTCCTGGAGGTTGGCTTTGGCGGTGGCGGGGTCGTTGGTGAGGGAGAGGATCAGCTGGGTGTCGTTGGCGTAGGAGATGATGTTGAGGTTGTGTTGGCGGGCGATGGCTGCGAGAGGGCTCATGTAGACGTTGAAGAGGGTGGGGATGAGCGAGGATCCTTGCGGGACGCCGCAGATGACTTCGGAGGTTGCAGTTTGGAACGGGGGGAGGCGGACTCTCTGGGTTCTTCCGGTGAGGAACGAGATGATCCATTTCAGGGCTGCTCCTTGGATTCCGGTGTTGCTGAGGCGCTGTATCAGGGTGCGGTGCCAGACGGTGTCGAAGGCCGCTGAGAGGTCCAGGAGGATGAGGGCCACGGATTCCCCGTTGTCGAGCAGGGACCTGATGTTGTCGCTGGCTGCGATGAGGGCGGTCTCGGTGCTATGGTTTGCTCGGAAGCCGGACTGTGAGGGGTCGAGGGACCCGTTGGTTTTGAGGAAGGCGGAGAGTTGTCTGTTGACGGTCTTTTCGATGACTTTGGCTGGAAAGGGGAGTAGCGAGATGGGGCTGAAGTTCTTGAGGTCCGTGGGGTCCGCGGTGGGTTTCTTCAGGAGGGCGCTCAGTTCGGCCTGTTTCCAGCTCTTCGGGAAGGTGGCGGAGTCGAAGGAACTTTTGATGACGAGTCGGAGTTGGGGTGCGATGATGGAGGCGGCTTTGTTGTAGACGTGGTGTGGGCAGGGGTCGGTGGGTGAGCCGGAGTGGATGGTGTTCATCAGGCCGGTGGTGTCTTCGGTGTTGACAGGGGTCAGGTGCAGAGGGTGGTGGTGGCGGGTTTCGGTTCGGTGGTGGGATGCGTGGTCGTTGTGGTCAGAGTGCTGAAGCTGTTGTGTATGTTGGTGATCTTGCGGTGGAAGAATGAGGTGAGAGAGTCGCAGAGGTCTTGCGAGGGTGTGATGTCGTTGCTGCTGGCGCTGTGGTTGGAGAGCTCTTTGACGATGTTGAAGAGTTCCTTGCTGTTGTGGGTGTTGTTGTCCAGTCGTTCTTTGAAAGCTGTCTTCTTGGTGGTGCGGCTCAGCTGGTGGCGTTTGCGGGTGGTGTTCTTGAGGGCTTCCATGTTTTCTGTTGTCTGGTTGTGGCGCTAGGCTTTCTCGAGGGTGCAGCAGGTTGTCTTGGAGTTCTTGAGGTCGTTGGTAAACCAAGAGGCTTTCTGGCTGCCTGGTCTGCTGGGAGGCCTCTTCTGAGGTGGGAGTTCATCGGCGCAATCGGTGAGCCACTGAGTGAGGTTGCGGGCTCCTTCGTCGGGGTCCGGTGTGTTGGTGGGCAGATTCTGGCTGAGGGTGGTGGGGAGCTGGTCGGCGGTGATCTTGCTCCAGTTTCTGCGGGGTGCCTGCTGCAGGTGCTGGTGGGTAGTGATTCTCCTGAAGTCGAAGTTGCGCAGCTGTGGTTAGTCCAGTGTAGTCCGGTGGAGTGGCTGAAGGCGATGTGCTTGCTGGAGGAGAAGACCGGGTCTAGCGTGTGGCCGGCGTAGTGGGTTGGGGTGTTCACCAGTTGCTTGAGTCCGAGGTTGGCAAGGTTGTCCAGCAGGGCGGCGGTGTTGCAGTCCTTGTTGTTCTCCAGGTGGAAGTTGAGGTCCCCTAGGAGGATGTAGTCTGTAAGCATGGGCGGATTTTGCGGATTGGCAATCCGCGAACTTGCGTATTTACGGATTCGAAATCCGCGAAGATCCGCGAACTCTAGCGGATTTGCGGATTTTTCCGTTTTTTGTGTTGGCGCGTGTTCGCGCCGATTTTGGGACAAGTTCGCAATTGCGAACTTACTTTTCGGCTTGCAACGGCCGCGACTATGTTGTTTCTACTTCTGGTTTATCATCACAGGTTCACAGCACCCTCTGTTTCACCACTGCCACCCTCTGGGACACCCATGCCACCCTCTAGTACATCCTCACAGGCACCTATTAGGTTTATTTATTACTGTAGATTATGGTGGTTGAAAAAAGCTAGCACACCTGCCCTTCTTCAACTGCCATCAATTAATTTGTGTTTCATTAATGTGTCAGTAATTTTGAAAGTTCCAGTCTGGCTGGCACCTGCTTCCTTCCTTATCTGTAATTTGGTTTTTGTTGCAGTGAAATTTTTTTTTTACAGGACCTTTATGGTGCTATTCTATGAGCCTGCTGTTTGGGTCATAGCAGGGTCATAGAATTGTTGCAAACTCTGGAGGGGCCCATCAGGAAGCACTACCTTGAATGTTACTAATGTTAAGTTTGAACTTTTGCACCTGCTCATTGCTTTCATTTTAGCTAAAATCGTTTTTTTTGCAATTTCGCGCGTTATTTGGGGCGCGAATCCGTGCGAGATCGATTTCGGAAGCCGCGAATACGTGCGAATACAAAATTGTTTTTGTTGCGACGTGTATATTCGCGTGATCTTGCGCGTGTTCGCGAGGCGCTTCTAGCTATTCGTTTGCCAAGTTACCCTATCGGTCGTACACGGGCGCGGCCATCTTGTTGGCGTGACGTAATTCCGTTTCCGCCCGCTATGTGTAATCTCGCAAAGTGTGCTGCTCGCGAGTACAAGTTCGCGCGTACTCGCAAGGAAAATCTCGCGCGAACTTACCCACGCGGTCGTGAACGGGCGCGGCCATCTTGTTTCTCATTCATTGCTATGGTTCTGGGCATGCTTTCTCTATCCTCTCTCAATCTCTGCCATCCTTTGCTTGTTTGAAGTTTTTTTGATCTAATTTTACTTATTATCTAACCCTCTATTTTTCTAGCTCTATATTTTTGTGTTTTCTGCAGCTTTTAGTTACTTTTAAACTACTTTTTTAAACTCTTTTCTTTTCTTCTTCACTATTCTATTTCTTCTTTATCATTTAAGTTTATTTCTGCCCAGACCATGGTAAAGGGAGCCGGGAAGCACCCTGAGAAGGGGAAGGGTCCCGCACCCCGTGCCCGGCTCCCGTGCGGGCGTTTAAGGGGGGAGCAAGTGGTCCCGAGGGAGATCTTCAGCGCGGAGGAAGTGGCGGCACTGATCTTCCATGTCCAGCGCCGCCTCCCCAAGACGATCCTGGGAGGCGGCAAGATCGCGACCGGCTATGGCATCCGGGAGCGCCGCCAGCGGTGGGAGAAGGTGTGCCGGGCCATGTACAAGATCTCTGGGGTCCGGCGCACATATAACCAGGCCACCCACCGCTGGACCGATGTCATGGACCGGGAGCGGGACTTGCTGGACGCGCTCGGCGTAGAGGTCCCCGGGCTTGGTGAGTAGTAGTAGTAGTCCATTTACTACTCTGTTTTATCCTGCTCTGTTATTTGCAAATCTTTGTTCTTTACCAAGAGCAATAATGCTGCCGATTACATTGAGGTAAATTATATTTCAAAATCTTCTATGCATTTCATTTTCAGGTGCACTGCTCTCCTTCTCAGTAGCCTTGCTTGCTACTATGCTTCTTTGTTTTGTATGTTGTGTTCAGAAGCATTTCATTGGCCTGAGAAATTATGTATCAGTGTACTGTAAAGAAAAGAACTGCGTAATGCTAGACAGTAAGGGTCATATTTTCAATTACCGGCGCATCCCTGCAAAGTAGCAGGGATGCGGCAGTAATTGTGTGCCATGCCACCACCACCCATTGGCCCAAAACGTCACAGAAGCCTTACGCATCTGTGCCGTAAAGGCAGCGCATTGCTGGAGTTGCGTGCCAACGATGGCGCAGCTCCAGCAATGCTCTGGGGTACCCTATCTCCCCAATGCTGCATCAAGCCGTACGTCGGCTTCAAGCGCGCAGGGTTTGAGTCATGCATCATTGTCATAAAAATGACTGATTGACATCTTGTAGATTTCCCTCAGCCACTTTTAGGATTCGTTCCTGCGCAGGTACGCCCTCCCTTGCGCCGGAACGCCCCCTGATGGCGCAGGGCTTTACAACGTGATGCATCGCCCATATGCCCATATGTGGTTTTTTTTTTAATATATACGCCGCACCAACACCATGGCGAGTCTTTTGTTCTGCCGCTGCGTCAGAAAAGGCACGCAACAATGGAGGAAAATCAGCCGCAACTTCCGCAAGGGACTTATAAATCAGCCCCAACAGACTGAAGTCCAGTGTCCTTCCTTTAGACAGTCACATGGCTATCAGAAGAAATAGTGGCGGTGGTGGCGGGTGGATTGATAGTTTGAGTATTCACTGATCTGCAAGCAGGATGGACTTTGTCTGTCACGTGTTGCGCACTACTGCCTGCAGTGCCAGGCCTAGGCAAACCTCTTTAGTAGTCTGTTTATTGAGTTACATAGGAACTTTCTAAGTCAACGTTCCGCAAATCAGGCAATACGAATAACGTAGTATACCACATGAGATAGATCCCGTGGAATAGTTGTCTATCTATTTGCTATTTTTCCAAAATATGTTGTTATTGTTCTTTTGAAATGTTTGATTTGGTTGAAAAATCTCATCCATGTTTTATGGTTTTTCTTTCTTTCATGTTGTACATCAGCTCCCCCCAAGGGCAAGAGGACACAGGAGGAGGGTGCTGAGGATGCAGGCCAGGATCGGGCAGGCGAGGGCTCCTTTGCTGGCCCCAGTAAGTTTACATTTTACTAAACAGTACCTATTTTTTCCTAGCGTTCCTCATTCGATTTTTTCTAAATCGTCTTTGATCTTCTTGTAGACTGGATATAAATTCTTATCCTGCCTCGAATATGACTCCCTGTGGTATTACTAGACTATTCTTATTAGTCTGTCTGTGTAGCTAACTAAGATTGGACATTTGGCAATTCCATTGGACTCCCATTATATTCAGCAATACCTCTATGCACTGTCTCCTTACTGACTAGATAGTGTGGCAGAGTCATTCAGCTCCCGAAGTCACCGATTATAGATCCCCAATGATCTCTAGATTATCGTACGCAGGACAAGAGAGTAGTACGGAGTCACAGCACAGTCAAGAAGTGTCAGAGGCACTCATGCTTGCAAAAATTCCAAAACCTTTAGCTCATCCACTCTAGTCTGGAGGAACAAAAACCACAGAGTCTATTTAAGTTTAAAAGCTTTATTAAAAGTAAACACATTTATTGAAATCTACTTTGTCATAAAACTATTTAACTGTAAACGGAAAAGTGGTTAGTGCTGACGATTAATTGGACACATTTCTTGTGGTCGAGCCGAACTCTCACCTACTTTGAACTTGATCCTGGTCGTGTTCTTAGGACTCAGGAGTCAAGCTTCTGTCTGTTAGGAGAAAAAGTGGTGCGTGTTAAAAATCAAAAGCAAGCATTCATCAGTTGTGCATAAAAGTGCAGCAAGACAACAGCCTTCCCTGGAAAATGGGACATTTTTACTATGGAGTAGACAGTCACAAATTATTACATTGTATTCTGTTTTTTTAACATTTCTCCTAGACCAAATAATATATAGTAGTGAGTGGTGTATTCTAACTTTCTTAAATGTACTTTGTAGGTGTAACATCTGGTGACGGGGCCAGCGCGGAGGTGGCTGATGTGTTGGACTTGGACTCGGAGGCCTCTGGGGAGGATGCGGCGGTAGAAGAGCTGGTGGCCGTTCCTGTGGGGGATCAAACGGTGGTGGCGGAAACAGGTAAGCTATATATTCCTTACTTATTGAGATTGAAGACTGCATAGTGTGCTTTCTGCACGGGTGTATTACAATTACAAATCAACCAGGTAGTAGCCTCCTCGAAATGTACTTCGACTTAGCTGTGAAGTTTTTGGTGAGAAGAATCCCAATAAGTTCTTAGACGAACGTGATGGATGGGATGAACGAAAAGCGAAAGAAGGGTGTAAGTAAGTGGGACGCGAACTTGTATGATGGCTGGCAAAGAAGAACGATATGTGTTTGCTTGGACCCAGAGGTGGCTGGGAAGGAAAGAATATGGTATGGTGCATGGCTGGGTCAATGATGAAGCAAGGATGGGTGGAAGGACAGCAGCCTGGGTGGGTGAAACAGAAACTGTATGTGTGCGTATACTTTGAATGAATGGATGCCTGGAGCATGGTATTCTCTGACTCTTACATAGCAAATGTGTATCTAGAGAGAGTAGATGGTCGCCAGGTGAAGTAAGTGTTACCTTGAAGAGCATGTACCACCGCACCCGCACGTCCGTCCCAGTGCAGGGAAGGCAAGGAAAAGAAATTGTAAATGTGTCCAATACTACCATGAATAGTAGCAGTACTTTGTATTGCGTTTGCATTCACAGCATATATCTGGTTATTACGGTGGACACTCCGTACCTCTCTTAATAACTTTAGTTTACTTGTAGTACGTCATTCATGTGTGGGTGTATCACTGTGTTCACTCAATATTAAGCAAAGCACCTAAAGTCATCTCATCTGTCATTAAATACGTCCCATGTGAAGTGATAGATAATCAAATTAGTTAGCTTCTTCAGTTTCCTTTTCTAGTACTCATTTGCACTGTAGGGTGAAAGGTAAATTAATTAAGCAGTAGCCCTTGTAACAGAGTATTCTCAGTGCCACCCGTAATAGAAAAGTAATAGCTTCACCACCTGCATGTACTGGACCGGTACAGTAACGCAAGTCTGTCTCCATCATCATGGTGTGCAACTTTTTTTCTCGGGTGCAACTTCACTGTGCTGTGTCCATGTCATTCTGCCGGCTTGCATAAGATAACGTACCCATTTCCCTAAACAAGAGAGAAGAAGAAGAATAAGACTGGTGTACTGTCATAGTCGACTGTAATGGAAGTCCATAGTGGTCGTAGAATTAGTTCATTAAACTACCACTACTGTTAGAGCAAGGATGCAGAAGTGGGAGGTTACATAGATACTGTCCTCAATAGTTATGTACTGTGCTTTCAATTTGCTACTTGTACTCTGTGACCCAACTTTCGGCTCAATCACTTTGTGTTATTAATAAGGAGCATTGGTTACAGACTATGTCTTTCTTTCTTCATATAGTTGCTCCTTCCAAATCAACAACAAGGAGGGAGCAGGCTAGATTGGCCCGGCAACGGAGGCTGGAGGCCACAGTCGCCGAGTATCGGCGGCTGGTGGCCCTGGAGGAGGAGGAGGACACGCAGTCGAGCGGGGCAACATCTTCGACTGTGACCACTGCATCCTCCTCCGTGACTAAACCAGCGGGACCGAGCCGGGCTAAGAAAGCCGACCGCCACCTCCAAGCACCCGAAATACCAGCTGCCCCCCACAGGAGCTGCAAGGAACGCCAACACCGCCTACGAGTCCGCATGTCCAACCTGGAGCAGGAGGTCCTGAGGTATAAGACCTTGGTTAAGGGCCTCCGCTCCGAGCTTGCCACCCTCCGCAAGGAGTATGATGCCCATGCCGCATCATGCACCAGCACCAGCACCCTCCAGTAGTGGAGTGTCCCTTGCCCTTTTTTTATAGACTTTTGGGGGGTGGGATTTGGGAGTTGGGATCGTTTTGGGACGTTTCAGAGACAATCGTTGGGGTTAGGGTGGGTGAGGGAGATTATTTTGTTAGGGATAAATAAATATATTTTTCAACTACTTTATCTGACCATACCTGTTTTTTACTGCTTTTCAGTCTGGTGGGTGGGGGGCGGGGGTGTAACAGTAACTTTGTTTTCCTGAACAGTCGTAGGACTTTAGTAGTACAACCGTCAATCTCTTGTCTACTCCGAAATAATACTCCATTATACTACCTCCCACCAAACGCTTATCTTACCTGTAATTTGTGTTAGAAATTAGGGCTAGGCCCAGGGCTGGCTCCAGGTGAAATGGGGATTAACGTTGTCATTCCTGGGCGGGTGACATTTCCTCATTGCGGTGTTACTAGTGGTGTGACACAGTGGCAGTTGCATGCCTATGGAAAAAAAGAAAACGAAACCTTGTTTGTACTCCTTACTGTAGCATTACAACGGTTACGGTACGATCGAGAAAATAGCAGGTGACAGTACACTAGAACAGTGCCATAATGTAGCCTAACAAATGGTAAAGTATTGCAAGTATAACTAGTACTTGCGTTGAATTTATTTGACATTGGCTACTACTACTAGAAGATATAGTACTGAAGCTGAGTAAGTCTAGAAGATATCCTCGTATTCCTTCACCAGCCTGTTGCTGCTATCACCTTATCCTCCCCAGCAAGTGTGTGGAATTATTGATGTCATTTTAGTCAGACATCAAGCAAAACAACACAGCCCGGGGGAAGAGGGTTAGGGTTTGTAAAATGGATGGGAATGGGGGTTTCTTTTTGGGTAGGTTTTGTTGAGAGAAGAAAAAAAAAGCAGAGCATGGACAAACAATAATTGAAGATACAGAGTTTACAGACAATCTTTGGTTACAAAGTAAAGGTAAGCACATGCAGTCACACTCATAGAATAAAAGACAACAATGGATACTGTATCTGTATTGCGTATGTTGTTGGAGTTGTCCTGTTGAAATTGGTAAGTAAGTTGCATGCAGCAAACAATTCCTCTTATTGGCGGCACTCCTCCATTCCAGCTGACGCTTCGTCCATCAATGTGGTGGTGACCACTGACAGAAGAGACACCCTGTCCACTGCCTGCCTGGCGGATGTTGACTGAAACCCGGCCTGTAATTATTGAACGGAAAACAGGAAGTGCTATTACAATACCACTGATAAATAAATAAAAGGTATGTACGCTGTGTGGTTCAAAAAGTCACACTTTGATTTCCCTAATAGACAGTACAATATTTTTGAAATTGCGTGCTCTGTCTGAGTCACCTTTTTAAGGATCAATAAGTATGGCCAAAATATTATAGCGGATCTTTCCCCTCAAGGTGGGTGTACTACTGTGTTTTAGAACAAAATTTGACCTTCCCAGCAATGCTCCCACCAAGACCCTTACTAAAGCCAGTCGCAAAAATGTAGAAGAACCCAATCATATCTCCAAAAACGATGCCTAGCAGAAAAATGGTTACAAAACGTACTTTGAAAGTAACAGTAGACCCAAATACAGACCGTGGATTGTATTCAAACCACTTGCCTGCAAGCAAAAGTATCCATAGCCAGCATCGCTCCAACAGTGCTCTACAACAACAGAACCGCGTTGCAATAGAACCCCCCTAAACACATGCAATCCTGCTGCTAGGGCTAACCCTAACGAACCCTAACTTACAAAAAGTGCAAAAACTGGTGTTTCCTTATGGATTTTGTCCAACAAACTTCTAGCCGGTATTAGACCTTCCCAGGAATGCCCCAGGCAAGACCCGCCAACCCACCCGCAAAAAAACACGCGACACAACACCACCAAAGAGCGAAAAAGCTAAATCTCATACTTACAATGTCTCTCGGCCTTCGGTCCAAACGCGGCGCTGTGCAGCTAGGTCGTCATCATCATCAATCATCATAACTCCTGTTTTCCACCACGGATTTCCTGAAAAGCAAATGCAATCAAGATTAGACTGTCGCAGCAGTGCTTCGACAGAGACCCCGGCCGCAACCCACCCACGAACAGCAGGAAGCCCCCCAAAACGCTACATTGAGCAAGATGTCTGAAGAAATGGCAAAAAAAAGGCTGTTCCTTATGGATTTTGTCCAAAACACTTGTATCCGGTATTAGACCTTCCCAGGAATGCCCCAGGCAAGACCCGCCGGCGCCAACCCACCCGCAAAAAAACACCCGACAACACCCCCAAACAGCGAAAAAGCTAAATCTCATACTTACAATATCTCTCGGCCTTCGGTCCAAAGTAACGCGCTGTGCAGCTAGGTCATCATCAATCATCATAACTCCTGTTTTCCACCACGGATTTCCTGAAAAGCAAATGCAATCAAGATTAGACTGTCGCAGCAGTGCTTCGACAGAGACCCCGGCCGCAACCCACCCACGAACAGCAGGAAGCCCCCCAAAACGCTACATTGAGCAAGATGTCTGAAGAAATGGCAAAAAAAAGGCCGTTCCTTATGGATTTTGTCCAAAACACTTGTATCCGGTATTAGACCTTCCCAGGAATGCCCCAGGCAAGACCCGCCGGCGCCAACCCACCCGCAAAAAAACACCCGACAACACCCCCAAACAGCGAAAAAGCTAAATCTCATACTTACAATATCTCTCGGCCTTCGGTCCAAAGTAACGCGCTGTGCAGCTAGGTCATCATCAATCATCATAACTCCTGTTTTCCACCACGGATTTCCTGAAAAGCAAATGCAATCAAGATTAGACTGTCGCAGCAGTGCTTCGACAGAGACCCCGGCCGCAACCCACCCACGAACAGCAGGAAGCCCCCCAAAACGCTACATTGAGCAAGATGTCTGAAGAAATGGCAAAAAAAAGGCTGTTCCTTATGGATTTTGTCCAAAACACTTGTATCCGGTATTAGACCTTCCCAGGAATGCCCCAGGCAAGACCCGCCGGCGCCAACCCACCCGCAAAAAAACACCCGACAACACCCCCAAACAGCGAAAAAGCTAAATCTCATACTTACAATATCTCTCGGCCTTCGGTCCAAAGTAACGCGCTGTGCAGCTAGGTCATCATCAATCATCATAACTCCTGTTTTCCACCACGGATTTCCTGAAAAGCAAATGCAATCAAGATTAGACTGTCGCAGCAGTGCTTCGACAGACACCAAAAATTACACACAAACCCCCGGAACCCCGCCAAAGAGCACCTCAAAGGCAAGCAAGTCAGCAAAAACGGCAAGAAATTTCCACCTCATATTTGGTCCAAAACACTTTTGTCCATTATTAGAGCTTCACAGCAATGGGCCCAAAACCGTCAACTCACCCGCAAAGAAGTACAACACCCCCACAAGTGCTGAGTCTTTCTTCATTGTGCGTAATCCAGCACTCTGCTTGGAGGGAAATCGCAGTCTGGAGGAGGAGGATAGAGGAGCATGTTCTTCAGAACTTGTGAACCTGAGGAATGTAGACTGCGGCACCTTCAAATCAATAAGCAAACAAGTGAAGACAGTTCTGATGATGGTCTTGTTTTTGGGATTAGGTGATTAAAGTTTGAATTAAATTAACTGTGCAAAACAAAGAAAGAGAGACACAAAGCACACAGGAATAAAAGTGAATAAGGACGAAAAAGAAAGTTCTTGATTGATTGTCTCATTTTCAGGGCTCGGTGTCAGGGAATAAGAACAAGATTTCGTCATCATACTCTGCGAATTCAGGCTGGATGAGGTCAGTGGCACCGAACAGAGAAAAAATCCCCTCATCTACGTTGCTGTCCTCATCGTCTTCATGTGGCGTGCTTTCTCGCACTTTGTAATCTGGTGGTATGAGGTGCTGATTCATCTTGATCATTGTCAGCCGCTCCACATTTTTGGGCGATAGGCGGCTCCGTTTGGCAGTTACAATGCCACCAGCAGCACTGAAAACACGTTCAGAAGACACACTTGCGAGTGGGCAAGACAAATAGTTTATAGCCAGGTTGTAGAGCTGTGGCCACAATTGTTTTTTGCCATGCCAATACTGCAATGGCTCCTCATTAAGAAAGACCACTGTTGAGTCATTCAGATAGTCCTGCACCATCGACTCAAGGTCATCAACTGTTCCTCCACTTTGCTTACTTTTTGCTGTGCCTGTGACATTTTTTAGAGAACCATACCCCATCAAACTTAGCCAATCCTCCTCCCCAGCCACTGTTAGTGTTGTCATTGTGTGTGGTGCAGATGATCCAGTTGCCGGTGTCTTTAACGGCTGAGAGGTCACTTGTGCCCCAGCCACAGGTGCAGAAGTGGATTCTTGTGACTGCGGATGGCCTGCTGATGCTGATGCTGATGTACTGGCTTCTCCTTCAATAACCTGCCGTTCTTTTTCAAACCTCTTGGCTGACCAGGCTAACCAATGTTTGTACTTTTGAACATCTGCATCAGCGAAAGGAAAGAATGCGTTGTCTGCCAGCGCCTTTTTGTAGCGTGGATCCAGAATAGTAGCACAAATGTAATGCTGATCTGAGTTGATGTTTTTAAGACGTTCATCACCACGTAGGCGATGTAATAATTTCTCAGACAAAATGAAATGGTTTTTTTTTTTTTCATCTTTTTCAAACTCAGAAGAAACCGCCATCAGTTGGTGCTCCAGTATGCACAACAATGGGATAGCTTTTCCCAAATTACAGTCCTCCTGGCTGACTGCACGCGTGAAGAACTCAAAAGGACGAAGCATGTCTGTCAGGCTTTTAACTATGGCCCATTGCGCCTTACTCATCCGCAGGTCCTCCTTCTGAGATGTAGCCTCTGTCAAGAAATAGTGATCGAGTACCGTATACTGCTCATGCAGACGCTCAAGCATGTAGAAGGTTGAGTTCCAACGTGTTGCCACCTCCTGGATGAGTGCTTTCACTGGCATTCCACGTTGAAGTAGCAGTCTCCGCAGATGCTTCCGGGCCTTAAAAGAATGGCTGAAATGGTTGCACATTTTGCGGCAGGTGGCCATTACCTCGAACGCTGGACTCTCTTTATCACTCAAGAATTTTTGAACTACCAGGTTGATACAGTGCGCCAAACACGGCACTCTAACATGGTGACCCTGTGACATGGCCTTAACTACATTGGCGCCATTATCCGTGGAAACATAACCAATCTTGCATTTTAGGGGGGATAGCATTGACAACACCTTTTTGTCAAACTCTTCCAAAAGGTTTTCTGCTGTGTGACTTTTCTCCAAGGCAAACATGGCTAGTGTTGCATGTTTCCGAGCAGCTTTGAAAACTTGGTCCGGGTCAACACCTGCGTTTAGCTTTGCTATAACACCTGAAAAAGAGACCCAGTGTGCAGTGATGCACATGTAATCATCGCCTGGGCCACTGGTCCACATGTCTGTTGTCAGATGTATTGTGTGAACAGCACTCTTCTGCAAAGCTGCCCCAATCGCCTGCAGCACATCTTCATGTAGTGCTGGAACCGCAACTCTGGCAAAATAGAACCGGCTCGGAACCTTCCATTTAGGGCAGAGCGTTGCAACTAATTCAAGAAAACCTACCGCTTCTACAAAAGAAAAAGGTAGAAGGTCCACAGCTAGCATTTTAGCCAGCTTAGTGTTATACAGACGCGTCAGTGGGTGGTTGCGTTCATATGGCACGTCTGAAGTAAGCATTGTTCTAATGTTGGCCTGGACCAAGCATTTACGGGCTGATAATGACTTCGTTGACCCAATTTTGCTCGCTGGTGAACTTTTGTGCGTTGGTGTCTCACTCGCTCCAACACTCTTAGTGTGCCTCACATTGGGTGTGCTGCTGAGAGGGGTACTGGGTGTAAGGGAAGTGTTTGACACGTCTTCTTCCTGCTCGTCAACATCAGATGAAACATCAACGTTTCCTTGATTTTGGCCTTTCTTGATCGCAGCTAGGTGCGCAAACCATTGGACAGCGTGCTTTCTGTCAAGATGACCACTCTGGCCGCCGGTACCATAGTTGCTACCTGGCTTACCACGACTAACTGCAAGCTTACAAAGGGTACAAATGGCAAACCTTGGATTTTTGGGACAAACAGTAAAGAAGTCCCAAACTGGGGACTTGAAGTGTCTGTGGGACCTGGAGGAGGCGGCGATACTGGTGGTGGTGGTGGTCATGAAGCTAATGCCAGATGAAGTGGAGGATCTGGATTGGCCAACTTTTGTACGTTTTCCACTTTCACCGCCACTAATTAAGGTCGAGGTTGACGCAGGTCTCTTCTTGCCAGAAAGAAATATGGAAGCGGGACGAGTTGGTGTACTACTTAACTCCAATGATTGTGGTGTTTCCACTGCCTCCTCATCGACAACATCATCATCATCATCATCACGCGCAGCAGCTCTTCGGGCTAGGGTCAAAATGTCTGTTTGCTGCATGCCCGCTGGGGCTGCAGTGACCTTTATGATGACTGGGTCGTCGTTGGCAGAGTCTTCATCAGCAGCAGTATCCGCCACTTCTTGTTGAGCCTCATCACACTCCATAAGTCTGAGACTTTGGACGAGCTTCCTTTTACGCTTAAGTACCTTTGTTGGATCATGGTGTGCCTCACTCTCAGACGGCTGTGGTGCTGGTTCCCAAGTTTGATCCGTATCATCAGAAGGAGGTGTGCTTGAAGAGGATGTAGACACCACCCTTGATCTCTTCCTTGCTATGGTTGTGGAAGACAATGAAGGATCATCAGGAGGAGTGGCTTCCTCAAATGATACCTCGCCTTGATTGTCGATTTCCTGATGTGCCCCTACTTCGGGAGGAACAACTATTGTGGGCACTTGTTGTGACCCTCCATGCACCTCTGCATGCGCATCTCCTTGCGCTGCCTCTCCTTCCACATGTACTTGGGCTTGTACTTGCACATGTGATTGTTGTTGCCGCTGTGGTTGTTCAACACTCGTCAGATGAGCTACAACAACCTGTGTTGATTGAGGGACATTGCTGCTGCTTTCTTGCGATGAGCCAACATCACTGGTCGATGGTGATTGAAGAAGTATACTGGCTGCCTCTGCAGCACTCAAGGGCTTGGACTTAAGTTGGCGTGGTGGTGGTGGTGGCACTGAGCCCAATGGAGCGGGGGTGCTGCTGCCAGCTTGGTCCCCAGCAGATCCCGCTGCAGCTGCTGCAGGCATACTTTTTTTTTTACTCACAAAAAAAGGGGCGGGCGGCACACCAGTGTCCTTGGTAACTTGCTTCTTCTGCTCCTTACTGGCACCTTTCTTGCTAGAGGAGCTACGGGTTACTTTTTTTGGGGCCATCTTCTTCAGAGCAGGTCAGCAGGCAGCAGTTGCACGAGTTGCAGAGGGTTCTGTGTCCAGACGTGACGTCGCGTGACGTTATGCTGCACACACCGCTGCAGGACTTCTTCCTGGCACTGGTGGTTCTATTGAGTCTTCTTGTGCACCTAAAAGCAATGGAAGACAGAGGAACATCAGTTCAGTTATACACCCCAAAAAATCGACAAAACACAGAAAAATGAGCACAATCCCATGCCATCCATGATGTTTACATTGAAGACACCCCACAGAAAGACTAGGGACATGCAAGTATGCAACACTCACTACCCCTGGGCATAAGGGATGAAAAGTAGGCAAAATAAGTGCAGGCCTCAGACACTGCCTCTCCTCAAAATGGCCCCCTTACACCCCAAGCACATGTTGCCTGTACCAGCCAGCACTCAAGATGGCCACCACCACCACCCACATGGCCAGTCCACATCAACAGTACACCCCCAAAAAACAGAAAAACAGCCAGAAATCACCACAATCCAATGCCATCCATGATGTTTACATCAAAGAGAGTGAGACAACACCACAGGCACACTCAGTCCATGCACCACCACCACCCCTGGGCAAGCAAAAGGCCACACCAGCAGCCCCCCAAAAACGACAAAAAACAATAAAATAAGCACAATCCCAGCCCATCCATGGCCTCAATTATGTTTAAATTCAAGAAGACACCCCACAGAAAGACTAGGCCCATGCAACACTCACCACCCCTGGGCAAAGGGCCACACCAGCAGGCCCAAAAAAACGACAAAAAACAATAAAATCTGCACAATCCCAGCCCATCCATGGCCTCAATGGTGTTTAAATTCAAGAAGACACCCCACAGAAAGACTAGGCCCATGCAACACTCACCACCCCTGGGCAAAGGGCCACACCAGCAGGCCCAAAAAAACGACAAAAACCAATAAAATCTGCACATTCCCAGTCCATCCATGACCTCAATGGTGTTTAAATTCAAGAAGACACCCCTCAGAAACACTAGGCCCATGCAACACTCACTACCCCTGGGCATAAGGGATGAAAAGTAGGCAAAATAAGTGCAGGCCTCAGACACTGCCTCTCCTCAAAATGGCCCCCTTACACCCCAAGCACATGTTGCCTGTACCAGCCAGCACTCAAGATGGCCACCACCACCACCCACATGGCCAGTCCACATCAACAGTACACCCCCAAAAAACAGAAAAACTGCCAGAAATCACCACAATCCAATGCCATCCATGATGTTTACATCAAAAAGAGTGAGAAAACACCACAGGCACACTCAGTCCATGCACCACCACCACCCCTGGGCAAGCAAAAGGCCACACCAGCAGCCCCCCAAAAACGACAAAAAACAATAAAATAAGCACAATCCCAGCCCATCCATGGCCTCAATTATGTTTAAATTCAAGAAGACACCCCACAGAAAGACTAGGCCCATGCAACACTCACCACCCCTGGGCAAAGGGCCACACCAGCAGGCCCAAAAAAACGACAAAAAACAATAAAATCTGCACAATCCCAGCCCATCCATGGCCTCAATGGTGTTTAAATTCAAGAAGACACCCCACAGAAAGACTAGGCCCATGCAACACTCACCACCCCTGGGCAAAGGGCCACACCAGCAGGCCCAAAAAAACGACAAAAAACAATAAAATCTGCACAATCCCAGCCCATCCATGGCCTCAATGGTGTTTAAATTCAAGAAGACACCCCTCAGAAACACTAGGCCCATGCAACACTCACTACCCCTGGGCATAAGGGATGAAAAGTAGGCAAAATAAGTGCAGGCCTCAGACACTGCCTCTCCTCAAAATGGCCCCCTTACACCCCAAGCACATGTTGCCTGTACCAGCCAGCACTCAAGATGGCCACCACCACCACCCACATGGCCAGACCACATCAACAGTACACCCCCAAAAAACAGAAAAACAGCCAGAAATCACCACAATCCAATGCCATCCATGATGTTTACATCAAAGAGAGTGAGACAACACCACAGGCACACTCAGTCCATGCACCACCACCACCCCTGGGCAAGCAAAAGGCCACACCAGCAGCCCCCCAAAAACGACAAAAAACAATAAAATAAGCACAATCCCAGCCCATCCATGGCCTCAATTATGTTTAAATTCAAGAAGACACCCCACAGAAAGACTAGGCCCATGCAACACTCACCACCCCTGGGCAAAGGGCCACACCAGCAGGCCCAAAAAAACGACAAAAAACAATACAATCTGCACAATCCCAGCCCATCCATGGCCTCAATGGTGTTTAAATTCAAGAAGACACCCCACAGAAAGACTAGGCCCATGCAACACTCACCACCCCTGGGCAAAGGGCCACACCAGCAGGCCCAAAAAAACGACAAAAAACAATAAAATCTGCACAATCCCAGCCCATCCATGGCCTCAATGGTGTTTAAATTCAAGAAGACACCCCTCAGAAACACTAGGCCCATGCAACACTCACTACCCCTGGGCATAAGGGATGAAAAGTAGGCAAAATAAGTGCAGGCCTCAGACACTGCCTCTCCTCAAAATGGCCCCCTTACACCCCAAGCACATGTTGCCTGTACCAGCCAGCACTCAAGATGGCCACCACCACCACCCACATGGCCAGACCACATCAACAGTACACCCCCAAAAAACAGAAAAACAGCCAGAAATCACCACAATCCAATGCCATCCATGATGTTTACATCAAAGAGAGTGAGACAACACCACAGGCACACTCAGTCCATGCACCACCACCACCCCTGGGCAAGCAAAAGGCCACACCAGCAGCCCCCCAAAAACGACAAAAAACAATAAAATAAGCACAATCCCAGCCCATCCATGGCCTCAATTATGTTTAAATTCAAGAAGACACCCCACAGAAAGACTAGGCCCATGCAACACTCACCACCCCTGGGCAAAGGGCCACACCAGCAGGCCCAAAAAAACGACAAAAAACAATAAAATCTGCACAATCCCAGCCCATCCATGGCCTCAATGGTGTTTAAATTCAACAAAACAGTTGTATCATGCACCCATAACCAACCCTGGTCCTACTGGATACTGTGGCTACCCACAATATAATTTATTTAATTTTCTGAAAAAGTTCCAAAATTGTACTTGAAGCAACTGTAATGCCCCAAACAAACTTACTTGTGAAAGTTGATTTCTAATCCAAAAGTGATCCAAAGACAGTCAAAAAGGCCTCAAATCCAAATATCCAGCAGCACCCACAAAAAGTAATCCTTCCAGCTCCAGATCCAAATGAAAGTGACCAGGAGATGGACAAAGCACTGGGAGGAGCCTGCTGGACAGGAACAGGAAGTTGGAGACTGTGGGGCACTTCCTTCCTCCCCCCCCCCCCAAAATGGACTCCTTGCAAAAAAAAAGGCCTTGCAAATGTCAACCTGAGGAGTGATTCTGATAAAAATCATAATTTTCTGAAGGTTTATCCTGTTTGCTGGTGATTTTCTTGTGCGAAATTGCAAAATCTCTATTTCGCAAGTGCGAGATTGTTCCTTTCCGCCGCAACTACATGTTCGCAATTGCGAACTCTCGCGAGGTGTGCTGTGCAAGGTGGCAAGCCGCGAGTACGTATTCGCGGGCGACAAACTCCCGCGGGAACACGCAGCAAGATCTAAAATGGCGCGTCACTCGCAAAGAAAAACAACTCGGCAAACGCTAAAATGACGGAAAGTGAACGCCGTGCACCACGCCGCGCGCCGCAACCAAGCAAAAAATCCGCCGCGAGCGGATTCACGGATTTTCGACAAATTCGCGAGCGTTCGCGGATTGCGGATTTGCCGAAAATCCGAAAAATCCGCGAGCGGAGCGGATTTTACGCCCATGCTTAGTAGTCTGTGGAGGTGAGGGCGTGCTGACTGACCAGGTCTGTGATGGCTTCGCTGAATTGAGTGCGTTGTCCCGGGGGCCTGTAGATGAGAGTGCCCCTGAGGGTGGTCTTGGGGTCGATGTGTATCTGGAAGTGAAGATGCTCGGTGTCGGTGAGGGTGTTGTCTGGGTTGGTCGTAATGCGGATGGTGTTTCTGTGGGTGATGGCGATGCCTCCTCCGGTTTGGTTGACGAGGTCCCTCCGGGTGATCTTGTAGCCATCCGGGATGGCTATGGCGATGTCGGGGGCTAAGGAGGCGTTCATCCAGGTTTCTGTGAGGAAGGCGACCTCTGGTGATGTTGTGTCGAGGAGGTTCCAGAGTTCGACGGCGTGCCTGAGGACGGAGCGGGTGTTGAGCAGGATGCACTTGAGGTGGTTGTTGCTGGTGCTCGGCTTGGTGGGTGCGGTGACGGTTCGGAGGCAGGTGTATTTGCAGGCTAGGCAGGTGAAGGGTCCGTGGGTCCGCTTCGGGGTGGCGCGGTGCCAGGCGGACTTTTGGTCGGTGTTGAGTCCGTGGAGGGTGGCGGCGTCGTAAGACCGTCGGATGGGCTGGCGACGTTGAGAGGCAGGGGTCCTGGCGCTGGGCGCGGTCCACAGCCGTCACTCAGTCAACAAGCAGGATGTGATGCCTAGGGCTGCTTCACCAATGTGTATGATGTGTTTCCAGACACAATACACAACAGCTTTAATTCTCATCTGATCACCTCTTTCAGGCACTCACCATACAGGCCCAGTATTAACCCCTTCGCCGCAGCATGAATTTACCACGGCGCGGGGCTGGGGGGGAGCACGGCGCTGCTGTGCTCGTGACAGAACTATGCCGTCAGGAGTCATGGGAGGCCTGTGCTCATAAACACGTGGTTCCATCATGGCCCCGTCTGCTCATTAATTCGCCCGCACATGCGGGGAATTATTTCAGCGTGGGAGGAGCGGTGTGCTCATGGCGGCATGGTTCCATCATGAGCATGCAAGGGATTAATACTTGCGGCCTCATTTATGAAGTTTTGACGTAGAGCAGTGGCAAAAGGAATATTGCTGAGATGCCATTCATCAAAATAAGTGGGGCAGAAATGCACAATATCTATGTGACACAGTGCATTACTGTCATTTTCCCCTGTTCCAGCGTTGCAGGGCTGATTGGTTTTGTGCAGGGAGGGATGCCTTCCTGCACAAAATCAATTAATTCAGGTTATTTCCTTTTTCTATGCATACTGCAGAAAGCTACGCACATAGAAAAAGGAGAGCACGAGTAGAAATGAAAACATTTCTCCTCATTGCCCCCACTACAGTAACCCCTAGTAGGGAGAGGTCATTGTTTCTTAGGACCTCAGGTACATATGTTTAGTGATTCAGAAATTGCTCTCAAACTGATTGCAACCTCACAAAGAATCCTAAAAATTTATGCAATGTCTGAAAAGGATAGTTCAGTAAACTTGAACAATTTTTTCTTCCTGTGTCTTCCCCTCCATGTTTGCTTGGCTTTGTTTGTAGTTGCATCACATATGTGATGTTGCGTACTGTACACTGTCCCTAGGAGCCCTTCCAGTGTCCCAGAAGTGACATTTTGGGCAGCTAAACATGTTGGGAGAAAGACTATTCGTTGTGAGAAAGCCCATTTGAATTCATTGATAATTAACATGCTGTGAAAGTGGCGAGCATTTGTCTCCTGGTGAGGCCCTCAGCTTCTTGTAGAACTTGAGAAGGAAGGAGAAGGCTCTGGTGCAGCCAGGAAGGTCATTCCATGCCTTGGGGGGGAGGGATGAGAAGGGACAACTTACAGCATAAACACATGTTCCTGTTTCTACTGAATGCACCACACATTGAAAGAGGAAATAACAAGGATAAATAAAGATATTTCTCCTCGGTACATCTCAGTTTGGAAGGGGGACCACTTTGATGCAATCCCAGGTTCACAGGCCTTTGCAAATCTTGGATTGCATCACAATGCATGAGTTCATGCAACTACCCATGGACCACAGGCTAATGTAAAGCAGCGATTTGAGCTGCCTCCGGATGTGTTGTGCCACACAGGGCCATGCAAGGTGGCTTTTCATGTCTTAGTAGTTCTGACTAAAGAGCTTTGGCTGCCTTGCGTCACCTTGATTGATGCACGGGAAACATAAAACCTTTGTAAATCCGGCCGATGCTTCACATTGTGTCAGAAACCATTATAATTATTAGGAGTCATTTTAATAATTTCTTTCTTACAAAGTGGTCAGAGGGAGGGGACTTCCTCAATCAATCAATCAATCAGCAATTTGTATAGCGCGCTACTCACCCAGTAGGGCCTCAAGGCGCTAGGGGGAGGGGTCCGTTACTGCTCGAAAAGCCAGGTCTTGAGTTGTTTCCTGAAGGAGAGGTGATCCAGGGTCAGACGGAGGTGGATGGGGAGGGAGTTCCAAGTCTTGGCCACCAGGTAGGTGAAGGATCTTCATCCAGCGGTGGCTCTGCGAATGCGTGGAACGGCGGCAAGGGCGAGTCTGGCCGATCTTAGCTTGCGGGTGGGTGTATAGAAAGTGAGGTGGCTGTTGAGGTACTTCGGGCCTATGTCGTGGAGAGCCTTCTGTGCGTGGGTGAGGCGTCTGAATGTGATCCTCTTGTTGACGGGGAGCCAGTGCAGGTCTCTCAGGTGGGCAGAGATGTGGCTGTGACGAGGGATTTCCAGGATGAGTCGTGCGGAGGCGTTCTGTATGCGCTGGAATCTTTTCTGTAGTTTGGCAGTGGTTCCCGCCTAGAGGGTGTTCCCGTAGTCTTCCTCTAGATCAAGACGATCAAACATCTAACTGTCGCTGTTCCATGGTTTCGTTTTGAAACTACGGTTTGTGTCACACCTCTTATGTTGTAGAGATATATACCAATAACAAATCTTAATGAACACTAACCATTATGCTTTTATCAGTAAAATAACAGACAGTGACATCAATGTATGTCTGTCTATATTATAGCATTCTGATGTTTGTACAATCCTTGGTGGATGCAGCAATATATTCAAGTGACTGCTAGAATGCTGTATTGTGACAAATGAAATGAAAAGTGACTGAGAATAACATGATATAACTTGCAGTAATTAACAGATATCCTGGAAAAAGACGCCAAGTGCACCCTGAACATGTTTCATGCTGTGTTTTATATGTCCAGGCATAGCAGGGAAAGGAATGCAGATTGTCTCAGGCCACAAATGTAAGTCCTGTTGGGACCTTAGGAAGCTTGTGGAAATAAGCATAAACATGTCTACAATAGGTAGGCTGTAGAGTCACTACATCCCACTGACACCCAATCACTGTTTTAACTCGACTCCTTTCATCAGAGGGACACCGGGGGCATCAAAGGAATGTTTACCACTTAGAAGACACCAGTGGAAAAAATGTTCTCTGAAATATGATTGTGTCCACCCTGGTTTATAGGGACCAGAATGCGACCACACAACTAATGTAGTAGGCGAAGGTCCATACAAACAACCATTAGTGGATCCCTGTGTGTTCTCTTCCATGCGATCACTTTCACTCTGAGTGTAAGCCCTTTTAACCCAGGAAAGTGTGATACATTAGTATGTGTAAATTAAACTCTGGAGGCAGCGTCTATGTGCAGAACATTTCTCTTTCTCCTCCCTTTTATCTAACCTTTGGTTATAATCGGGTACGGCATGGTTTGGATTGCTATGGTGTGGTATGGAATAGTACTGAATGCTCTGGCATGGTTCAGTACCCTAAAGTATCCTTATGTAGCACCAAGCCATGTGTCCCTCTATCTCATTTACTTTCATGAAGTGATTTATGGTTTTAGTTTCTCACTCTGTACCTGTTCCTTTCCCCAGGCTCCCAGTTCCTTCTGCAGCGAGAGCTGCCTCCCTGGGTTCAGACAGTCCACGAGGAAAGGGTGGCCTGTCTGCTGCTTTGACTGTGTCCCCTGCTCTGCTGGTGAGATTTCAAATGAGACCGGTGAGTATCCTTTGAGTCTGAAGTGCATACGTCGCAAGACCATGGACTGCATATCTATTGATTTCAAGACTTTGCAGGTTAATGGAGGTAACATTAATATTGATCAAGATATTGTATCTATGGAAGTATTGGCCAGAACCCTTAAAGAACATTTTCAAAATGGTCCCTTGTTGTGATTGTCTGTTTAACAAAGACATGCAGAGATCACTACAGCCTCTTTGGAGTCGGTAGACAACATTGAATGATTAACCATTGTTGGCCATAGTTTCTTTGACACCTTTTATCCCAGAGAAAGGGCAATAATGCACCGTATGTATCCAAACATGGTGCCCCCCTGACCTTTTCCCAGTGCTGCTTCACAATGGACTGCCTAGCTCAAACGCTGGCACCCTTGCACCATGGTGTAAGTGAGTTTGTTGCATGCAGGATTGCAGATTGGAACACATATAGAAAGAGCAAAAAGAGCAAAAAACAAGGAGAAATAAAAACATTCTCCTTGTTATGCCTCATCTGGGGATGAGCAGGATTTGAGGGCAACCCCAGGTATACCACTGCCACTTCCAGTAAATCTTGGATTGCATCAAATGACTTGGATGTTGTGTTGGCACAACCACTGAACACCCATGGAATGCCTCCCAGGGTCAGAATAACACAAAGCAGAGATGTGCGCTGTGTTGCCTTTCTCAAAATTTATGAAGCCACTCAAGGCTACTCAAGGTGGCCTCATGTGGCATTTGATATCTCATTTTGGATTATGTCACTCTTGCACCACATTGCGGGTGCAAGAGCGATGCAACTCCCTTCATTCTTATGCCCTTGTGTGTTGTTCCTCATGAGTCATACAGTATAAGGAGGTCCATGAGTGTCATTGTGAGGGGGATAACCCAAAAATGAGTGAGAGTTGGCTCTACGTGGTTATCATGGTGGCCCCAAGAAAATTGATTCAGAGTTTTAAAGAGGGTGACCACCTCCTGACCTGGTTCATTTCTGTGCATTGGATTATAGGCCACAAGGAGCCGGTCTTTGTGTGTGATGCAGGACATTTTAAATATGCATCTCACTTCAGTAGGACGCCATGGGTTCATGTGAGCGAAGTGTTTCACTCCTGTAATCGGTCTTCTTGTTCTTCTCAGAGCCATGTGTAACTAGTGAGTACCTGTGAGTAGAGCACTTCTATAGCCAAGTCTTGACATGAGCACCTCTTCACTGATATTCTTTAAGGTTTCGTCCTGGTTGTCTGCAACATGAGTCATACACAAATTCTCATATGAGATTTACAGATTAGATGACATGTCCACTGCTAACATATGCAAATTGCGATTAATTGAGTTGTAGGTTGAATGGGGTGTGAACTCCGGTCAAGCAACATTCACAAAAAAGAGTCAGGCTTAACATAGAGGCACTGTGTAACGTATTTATGCAGTACACAAACAGTAATAACCTGAAAACACAACACAAGAAACACCCCAAATAACTTTAGAACAATGGCGAAAGTTGTTATACCTTTTTTTGATATCAACATGACAAAAATCCAATCAGTAGAGCTGGATTCATGCATTTTTTAACTTCTGAGTGATATTTAGCCTCTACAACCTCAGACATCTATTTCCAAAAGACTTAGTGAAAGTCAAAAGTTAAGGACAAGCGCGCTGGAGCATGGTTCTGATACAAGAAGTGGATTGGGCTGGGCTGGGCAGCGCTTACCTTCAAACTTAGAATAATGTCTGAGAAGGAAGAGGTTCAGCGGGGCAAAGCTGCAGGAGTGTCTGAGGAGGGAGTGTCACTGTTGGATGGCCGTGAAGCACATCTGCAGGTTTTTACCTTAGGACTTAGTTGTCAAAATGGAAGTCAAAAATCTCCAGTGGGGTGAATTAGAGGGGGGCTGCAGCTGAAGACAGTTCCATAAGATTTGAAAGCCCTTTGGTGAAGGATTCCTAAACTGGATTTGATCTTAGGGAGAATAACATAGCAGTAAGGTACATCAGGTGGATAGGCGAACATGTTGATCTTGTTTCCTCCTGGTTCTTGGAGCACTTTTTGGCCACATATTGCCTAAGGCTCAGCGCCATGAAACAATTTGGTGTACGTGCGCTTAATAAATATTATTAACGTAACATAAGTCCTCAGTTATACCCAGGGCCTGTAATGTAAATGCTACCAGGGAGCCTGAAGCACTTATTGTGCCACCCACAGAAGTGGTAATTCAAAACATGTTACAGGCTTGCCATTGCACTGCCATGCCATCTAGCATTTAATATCCCTTGGTAAGCCTCAAAACTCCTCTTTTATTACATAATGTTGCCCCAATGTAGGTCCTAGAAAGCCCATAGGGCAGGGTGCTGTGTAATTGAAAGCTTGGACATGTACTTTTAGGTTTTGAACAGGCTCAGATTAAATGTTATGCGCACGGAGGGCAGGTTCCGGAGGTATGAGGAAGGGATTGGGGGCACATGTTGGGTCTTTAGATGAAGACTGGGGGGAAGAGAGAGAAGAGGGAGAGAAAGTAAGGACATAAGGAGAAGGGGAGAGAGAAACCGGGTGGAAAATAGTAAGAGAGAGAGGAGAGTCTGTGTAAGGGGGGAAGAGAGGTGGATTTGTTAAAGTAAACACAATTAGGAGAAATTACAAAGAGAGAACATCAAAATTGTGTAACCTGGACATACTCGGACGCTAGTTGGGGCAGGGGGTAAAGCAGGGAGGAACACGTAAAGAAGATATACGAGGGGGTGAATACTGTATAGGGAATAGCTTACGGAGAGGGGAGATACAATGTGAGGTGAAAAGAGGGGATAAAGAGTAATTATATTAGATAGTAGAGAGTGTCAAAATAAGAGAACAACAAAATAGCAAAAACAAGAGTAACTTAAGAGTTCACCAGAGCATCCGTGGAAGTTGCAAGGAAGATACCTAGAAAAAAAATTCTGGAAGTTAATAAACATCGGAACACAGTATATCAGATGGATAAGGGGGATAGTTAATCAAGAGGGCAATGATACCCCTCTGGAATACTCATAACAGGAACTGTTTTATAGTATTGGTTGTAGCTGTGAATTGTTATGAAGGCAATCCACAATAAAAACAACAGAATGTAACTAATCCCCAAACTATCTCTGAAGCAAACTTGACAGCCCTTTAATACTCCTAAGCATGAATAGGAAAGTCTGGTGCACCATAAAGGAAGCCCGCAAAGTCTTGTAAATGGATAAGGTCGCAGAAAGTAGATACAATTCAAACTAACAGAGCATCTGATCTCGGAAGGTCTCCTGGCTCTACCCCTAAACCATGGTTTTTATATACATTTTTGCATAGCCAATAAGCAAAACAACAACTTAAAGTGGTGCTATCTCATACTGAACCAATTCGAGGATTTATGATCTGAGAACGTTGGTTCATGTATCCTTCCTTTGCTCTTTCTTCAGACTCTACTTTTTTGTGTATTCATTCTACAGTTTTCAGGTGTCTCTCTTATGCGTACCCTCAGTTGTATGTGTACTTGCCTCCAGCACCTCCCACCACAGTCTGTTATCTGTCTGGTTGCACAAACCCCTGCAGCCCACCCACTACTCTGGGTGAACTTGCCACCAATCACCTTCTGGTGTCTGTCTGTTTGACGCAGTCTCTCCATGTGGTTGCCAACACCCATCTCGCCTACACTCTGATGCCTGTGTAACTCCCCACAGGACTCGCTGTGGAAGCTAAATCAAATGGCCACAGACACAGGTGAATTTCCAAAGTAGAGGGAACATATGGCATAGAAAAGCCAAATGTCCGAAATGTGGAAGTTGAACACAATCTTTTTTAGCCCCAAACCACAAGTGGCGTTTCATTATATGTCACAAGAACAAAAGAGTTTATCAGCAGCCATGGACTAATACATCATGTGTCCAAGATACAGACAGTTCAGGTTAAGCTATTATTAGATACAGAGCCAATCATAAGAACTAAATATTGGTAATACCTCCATGTTGCAAGGTAGAGGTGGTGTTCACATCCTTCCCACGTGTCCAGATTGGTATAGTACTGTATTTATATATATATATATTATATTAAGTCACCTGAGAAGTCCCTGAGCAAACCTTGCAGTAGAAGCTATTTACTTGAGCAGAGTACATCAGTTCACCAATGTTCAAAATATAAGCTATCAACATTCTACAGGCCTTACCATGATTGAATATCACAGAACCCAGCAAGACAAAATGGATCCCATGCATGACTGAAAAACATGATTCCACAACCCACCTATCCTCCATTATCCATCTGCTTTCCCCAGCTCCGCCTGACCACCCTCTGCTGACCTTGCAGTCTCCCAACCCTTTGTGTCTGTCATCTCCCCCAACCTGAGTCCCTTTTCCCACCCTCCCTGCCTCTGTGTTGCCTTAGGCAAGCACACAGGTAAAAGTAAGGAAAACAAACTTTGGGGTTTCTTTTAGGTCGAGCCTGGAGCAGCGCATGCACTGCAATAGAAATCGACCTCTTGGAATCACTCTGGGTTTCGAGCAAGCTCATACTCGAAATAGTGACATTTGATTGGCCTTTGCATGTGGCTTTCGCATGCAATTGTCCAAAGGCAGCTTTTTGTCCGACATTTTCTTAGACTGTTGACACCTCTAGCCTAGACCTTGCAGTTACTTGCAGAGGCGTGCAGTGTGCCATCTGTTTCGGGTCACATTTCAAAGCTTGTTTTTCATCACTTTCAGTTTCGCAGACGCGGCATTACTCAAAGGGACCCCATTTGTCTGGTGTCAAAGCTCTCACTCTAAAATGAAGACTATTTTTGCAGATTCTCTTGCAAGTCTCTGGAACTTTGCATCACTGTAGTTTATCTTTGTCTCTGGCCCCTCCAAGCGTGTTTTGGCCGTCCTTGGCTACAGACGCTCTTCTCGGTTCACACATGCACGCAGACACTTGTGTGTGAGCCGGTGCCAGGAGAGGGAGTCAGCCTGTGTTTAGATTGGAGATTCTCACTGTAAACAGCAGACAGAAGCAGTAGGTTACACTTTCGACCTCACTATAAATCAAGTCTGTTTTTATCTTAGAGCGTGAATGTAAAGCTCCTTACGGGTTATCCCATTGATCCATAGTGCCGGGCGCCTTGATCTAACAGTTCCACTAAAATGAAAAGACGCAAATGTGTTACAACTACACGTTCTAACAGTTCCTTAGAAGTCAAAGTATCGGACCAAAGATGCATAAATTGCCCCGTTTTTCGTCCCTCTTTCTAACTCTTACATTACCGGCTTATGCTCCGTTATAGAGTTGACAATTTGCAGCGCATTAATATTCTAGGGCTCATTTTTGGGGCAGTGCACTGAGATTTACATTCACAGGGAGAGCAGAGACACGTCTAGCTTGAACAAAACATAATAGCGTAAATTACCTCAGCATGCTTCGAAAGCATAAAACTACATTCTTGTCGAGAAAGCTGCCCGGGCCTAGAGAATGCCAAAGGGGCAGAGACCAAGCAGTGAGCTAAAGTGGTTTCTGCTGCTGGGCCGACCACTAACCGGCAATTGTCCTTGGAGAAACTCTGCATAGAACAGGGCAGCTATATGCAGCACTTACTGACGCCTCCCTCCCCAGAGTCACCAAGAGGGCCCCATGCCTACTTTACGTAAATACCTCAGAAACAGGACCCACACCTCATTCACCCCTTCTCTCGCTTATCTTCACTCTCTGAAGTAACTTTACTTGCACTGGCAAATGTAAGTTTCACGCCTCTCTCCTCTATTTCCCGACCGTTGTCCCCTTCTCAGTACTCCCATCACACACCCTTTGTCACATGTTTTCTGTCATCTGTAAGCCTCCTTTTGCCTATTTTCCTTCCCCAATATTTTCCAAATGTTGTTCACTCCCTTCTTTCTGCTCCATTCATTCTCCACTAATCCCTTTTTCTTTTATCTTCTTTTGCCCTTTCTACCTCTTGTCTACTACTAATTTCCTGACGTTTCCCCTCATTCCACTTTATCACATTTTCTGCTCTAGGTTCAACTCTCGCTCCACTGTCTCTGTTTGTTCTTTATTTATCCTGTGCTAATTCGTGCCTCTCTTCATCCACCGTTCCTCAATTCCACACCATCAATTTCCCTCTATTTTTCCTCACTTCTCCTCTCTATACTTCTGTTAGGTTTACCCATTTTCCTCATAACCTTGGCCTATTCCACTTCTCTTCCCAGTCTTATTTTACCATTCTCTTTCACTTTCCTAATCTTCCTCTGTTCGCCTTTTTTTTCTGAGTGGCATTTCACCTTCATTTTCTCACCCCCTACTGTCCTTGCCACCCACCCTATCCCTCATGCACCTTGTTCACATTAGCTGACATTGATCTGAGTGCATTGTGGCTGTAAACAAGAAACAGGAGAGGCTTTCCAGTCCTGAGCCTCGCTCGCCCCTCTCAGAATCCATTAGGGTCCTTCATTGTCCGTGGTGGCAGCCTCAACCTGAGTTGAGAGCACATCAACACTGCTGTGGCAACAAATACTGAGTCTTAACAGGAGCTGAAGATTACATGTTTAATATGCAGATCTTGCTGTGGTTCAACTGATGCTCCATGTGGACCTTTTCTTTTAGTTGGATTTCACATGTGCAATTATGATAAGCGCTTATTATCCATATTGTAGGTCATTCCTTTTTATTCTCACACAGGTGTAACACTGGTGTCCTCTGCCAGTCTTGGTAATTGTAAGTTAAGAATTAGTCCCTTGCATTTCCACTCTGGAACAGTATTACCAGACAATAAAGTAGTAGGGCTTTTTGATTATGTCATATGAACACAGGCAACATTTGATTGCAATTTATTTTTTATTAAAGTCAGAAATGATGACAACAACAGTAGGTTATGTATAAGCAATCGCAATGGAGCGCACACCGCTAGCCCCTCCTCCGGATCGCCCCTCGGGAATCTGGTACATGGAGTTCATGAGTTGTTCACCCCAGTGGGTGCAAGTAAGTACTTGTAGAACTGATGATCTCTAGACCCGATACATGTCCCGGGTTTTTGGATATCGCCCGAGACATGGCTCGGGTTTCGGATTAACTTCCCTCATCAGTAGAGAAAATAGTTAGGGGTGGAAGAGAAGGCCGCCAAAAAACCGTCAAAGGCCTTAATGCCAGAACCGGCACGCAGGTGCGTCGTCCAGGAGCCCGTCGGCTCAAAGCTCAAGGGAGCCAATTTGTATAAGCAATCGCAATGGAGCACATACAGCTAGCCCCTCCTACGGATCGCCCCTCGGGAATCTGGTACATGGAGTTCTTGAGTGGTTCACCCCAGTGGGTGCAAGTAAGTACTTGTAGAACTGATGATCTCTAGACCCGATACATGTCCCGGGTTTTTGGATATCGCCCGAGACATGGCTTGGGTTTCGGGATAACTTCCCTCATCAGTAGAGAAAATAGTTAGGGGGGAAGAGAAGGCCGCCAAAAAACCGTCAAAGGCCTCGATGCCAGAACCGGCACGCAGGTGCGTCGTCCAGGAGCCCGTCGGCTCAAAGCTCAAGGGAGCCAATTTGTATAAGCAATCGCAATGGAGCACACACCGCTAGCCCCTCCTCTGGATCTCCCCTCGGGAATATGGTACATGGAGTTCTTGAGTGGTTCACTCCAGTGGGTGCAAGTAAGTACTTGTAGAACTGATGATCTCTAGACCCAATACATGTCCCGGGTTTTTTGATATCGCCCGAGATATGGCTCGGGTTTCGGGATAACTTCCCTCATCAGTAGAGAAAATAGTTAGGGGTGGAAGAGAAGGCCGCCAAAAAACCGTCAAAGGCCTTAATGCCAGAACCGGCATGCAGGTGCGTCGTCCAGGAGCCAGCCGGCTCAAAGCTCAAGGGAGCCAATTTGTATAAGCAATCGCAATGGAGCGCACACCGCTAGCCCCTCTTCCGGATCGCCCCTCGGGAATCTGGTACATGGAGTTCTTGAGTGGTTCACCCCAGTGGGTGCAAGTAAGTACTTGTAGAACTGATGATCTCTAGACCCGATACATGTCCCGGGTTTTTGGATATCGCCCGAAACATGGCTCGGGTTTCGGGATAACTTCCCTCATCAGTAGAGAAAATAGTTAGGGTTGGAAGAGAAGGCCGCCAAAAAACCGTCAAAGGCCTCGATGCCAGAACCGGCACGCAGGTGCGTCGTCCAGGAGCAAGTCGGCTCAAAGCTCAAGGGAGCCAATTTGTATAAGCAATCGCAATAGAGAGCACACCGCTAGCCCCTCCTCCGGATCGCCACTCGGGAATCTGGTACATGGAGTTCTTGAGTGGTTCACCCCAGTGGGTGCAAGTAAGTACTTGTAGAACTGATGATCTCTAGACCCGATACATGTCCCGGGTTTTTGGATATCGCCCGAGACATGGCTCGGGTTTCGGATTAACTTCCCTCATCAGTAGAGAAAATAGTTAGGGGTGGAAGAGAAGGCCGCCAAAAAACCGTCAAAGGCCTTAATGCCAGAACCGGCACGCAGGTGCGTCGTCCAGGAGCCCGTCGGCTCAAAGCTCAAGGGAGCCAATTTGTATAAGCAATCGCAATGGAGCACATACAGCTAGCCCCTCCTACGGATCGCCCCTCGGGAATCTGGTACATGGAGTTCTTGAGTGGTTCACCCCAGTGGGTGCAAGTAAGTACTTGTAGAACTGATGATCTCTAGACCCGATACATGTCCCGGGTTTTTGGATATCGCCCGAGACATGGCTTGGGTTTCGGGATAACTTCCCTCATCAGTAGAGAAAATAGTTAGGGGGGAAGAGAAGGCCGCCAAAAAACCGTCAAAGGCCTCGATGCCAGAACCGGCACGCAGGTGCGTCGTCCAGGAGCCCGTCGGCTCAAAGCTCAAGGGAGCCAATTTGTATAAGCAATCGCAATGGAGCACACACCGCTAGCCCCTCCTCTGGATCGCCCCTCGGGAATATGGTACATGGAGTTCTTGAGTGGTTCACTCCAGTGGGTGCAAGTAAGTACTTGTAGAACTGATGATCTCTAGACCCAATACATGTCCCGGGTTTTTTGATATCGCCCGAGATATGGCTCGGGTTTCGGGATAACTTCCCTCATCAGTAGAGAAAATAGTTAGGGGTGGAAGAGAAGGCCGCCAAAAAACCGTCAAAGGCCTTAATGCCAGAACCGGCATGCAGGTGCGTCGTCCAGGAGCCAGCCGGCTCAAAGCTCAAGGGAGCCAATTTGTATAAGCAATCGCAATGGAGCGCACACCGCTAGCCCCTCTTCCGGATCGCCCCTCGGGAATCTGGTACATGGAGTTCTTGAGTGGTTCACCCCAGTGGGTGCAAGTAAGTACTTGTAGAACTGATGATCTCTAGACCCGATACATGTCCCGGGTTTTTGGATATCGCCCGAAACATGGCTCGGGTTTCGGGATAACTTCCCTCATCAGTAGAGAAAATAGTTAGGGTTGGAAGAGAAGGCCGCCAAAAAACCGTCAAAGGCCTCGATGCCAGAACCGGCACGCAGGTGCGTCGTCCAGGAGCAAGTCGGCTCAAAGCTCAAGGGAGCCAATTTGTATAAGCAATCGCAATAGAGAGCACACCGCTAGCCCCTCCTCCGGATCGCCACTCGGGAATCTGGTACATGGAGTTCTTGAGTGGTTCACCCCAGTGGGTGCAAGTAAGTACTTGTAGAACTGATGATCTCTAGACCCGATACATGTCCCGGGTTTTTGGATATCGCCCGAGACGTGGCTCGGGTTTCGGGATAACTTCCCTCATCAGTAGAGAAAATAGTTAGGGGTGGAAGAGAAGGCCGCCAAACAAGCTCGCAATGGAGCGCACACCGCTAGCCCCTCCTCCGGATCGCCCCTCGGGAATCTGGTACATGGAGTTCTTGAGTGGTTCACCCCAGTGGGTGCAAGTAAGTACTTGTAGAACTGATGATCTCTAGACCCGATACATGTCCCGGGTTTTTGGATATCGCCCGAGACATGGCTCGGGTTTCGGGATAACTTCCCTCATCAGAGAAAATAGTTAGGGGTGGAAGAGAAGGCCGCCAAAAAACCGTCAAAGGCCTTAATGCCAGAACCGGCAGGCAGGTGCGTCGTCCAGGAGCCCGCCGGCTCAAAGCTCAAGGGAGCCAATTTGTATAAGCAATCCCAATGGAGCACATACCGCTAGCCCCTCCTACCGATCGCCCCTCGGGAATCTGGTACATGGAGTTCTTGAGTGGTTCACCCCAGTGGGTGCAAGTAAGTACTTGTAGAACTGATGATCTCTAGACCTGATACATGTCCCGGGTTTTTGGATATCGCCCGAGAAATGGCTCGGGTTTCGGGATAACTTCCCTCATCACTAGAGAAAATAGTTAGGTGTAGAAGAGAAGGCCGCCAAACAACCGTCAAAGGCCTCGATGCCAGAACCGGCACGCAGGTGCGTCGTCCAGGAGCCCGTCGGCTCAAAGCTCAAGGGAGCCAATTTGTATAGGCAATCGCAATGGAGCGCACACCGCTAGCCCCTCCTCTGGATCGCCCCTCGGGAATCTGGTACATGGAGTTCTTGAGTGGTTCACCCCAGTAGGTGCAAGTAAGTACTTGTAGAACTGATGATCTCTAGACCCGATACATGTCCCGGGTTTTTGGATATCGCCCGAGACATGGCTCGGGTTTCGGGATAACTTCCCTCATCAGTAGAGAAAATAGTTAGGGGTGGAAGAGAAGGCCGCCAAACAACCGTCAAAGGCCTCGATGCCAGAACCGGCACGCAGGTGCGTCGTCCAGGAGCCCGTCGGCTCAAAGCTCAAGGGAGCCAATTTGTATAAGCAATCGCAATGGAGCACATACCGCTAGCCCCTCCTACCGATCGCCCCTCGGGAATCTGGTACATGGAGTTCTTGAGTGGTTCACCCCAGTGGGTGCAAGTAAGTACTTGTAGAACTGATGATCTCTAGACCTGATACATGTCCCGGGTTTTTGGATATCGCCCGAGAAATGGCTCGGGTTTCGGGATAACTTCCCTCATCACTAGAGAAAATAGTTAGGTGTAGAAGAGAAGGCCGCCAAACAACCGTCAAAGGCCTCGATGCCAGAACCGGCACGCAGGTGTGTCGTCCAGGAGCCCGTCGGCTCAAAGCTCAAGGGAGCCAATTTGTATAGGCAATCGCAATGGAGCGCACACCGCTAGCCCCTCCTCTGGATCGCCCCTCGGGAATCTGGTACATGGAGTTCTTGAGTGGTTCACCCCAGTAGGTGCAAGTAAGTACTTGTAGAACTGATGATCTCTAGACCCGATACATGTCCCGGGTTTTTGGATATCGCCCGAGACATGGCTCGGGTTTCGGGATAACTTCCCTCATCAGTAGAGAAAATAGTTAGGGGTGGAAGAGAAGGCCGCCAAACAACCGTCAAAGGCCTCGATGCCAGAACCGGCACGCAGGTGCGTCGTCCAGGAGCCCGTCGGCTCAAAGCTCAAGGGAGCCAATTTGTATAGGCAATCGCAATGGAGCGCACACCGCTAGCCCCTCCTCCGGATCGCCCCTCGGGAATCTGGTACATGGAGTTCTTGAGTGGTTCACCCCAGTGGGTGCAAGTAAGTACTTGTAGAACTGATGATCTCTAGACCCGATACATGTCCCGGGTTTTTGGATATCGCCCGAGACATGGCTCGGGTTTCGGGATAACTTCCCTCATCAGTAGAGAAAATAGTTAGGGGTGGAAGAGAAGGCCGCCAAACAACCGTCAAAGGCCTCGATGCCAGAACCGGCACGCAGGTGCGTCGTCCAGGAGCCCGTCGGCTCAAAGCTCAAGGGAGCCAATTTGTATAAGCAATCGCAATGGAGCGCGAACCGCTAGCCTCTCCTCCGGATCGCCCCTCGGGAATCTGGTACATGGAGTTCTTGAGTGGTTCACCCCAGTGGGTGCAAGTAAGTACTTGTAGAACTGATGATCTCTAGACCCGATACATGTCCCGGGTTTTTGGATATCGCCCGAGACATGGCTCGGGTTTCGGGATAACTGCCCTCATCAGTAGAGAAAATAAATAGGGGTGGAAGAGAAGGCCGCCAAACAACCGTCAAAGGCCTCGATGCCAGAACCGGCACGCAGGTGCGTCGTCCAGGAGCCCGTCGGCTCAAAGCTTGAGGGAGCCAATTTGTATATGCAATTCCCAACGTCCCATTTTCTTTCTTCTAGCACCTGGACACTCCATGGAGCTGTTTCCACAGCCACATAATTACACTATTCAATGCAACATAAATGCACTCTACATAATACCACCCAGTGCCACATAATTATATGCTACATAATTACACTGCACTTAATGCAACATACACTCCAAATAATATCACTCAGTGCCACATAATTAAACGCCACATAATTACACTCAACTGTATGCAACATGCACTCCACATAAGACTACTCAGTGCCACATAATTACAAACCACATAATTACACTCTACTCAATGCAACATAAATACACTCCACATTATACCACTCAGTACCCCATAATTACACACCACGTAATTTCACTCTAGTCTACTCATTTAAAATGCTACTCTGAGAAGTCTGAGATTATCTTTGGGCCTCAGCCACCAGATATCTGTCATGAATGGTGGCCCCAGGATATGTCTCCTCCTGTGTTAGCTGTTTCCACAGTGAAGAATCTGTGAGTCAAGCTGGATTCCACTCTTTCTATGAAGGCCCAAGTACACTCGGTAGCCGGGGTGGGCTTTGGGTTGTTGAGAATGCTGCAAAATGTCTTCCCATTGCTCTCTATTCCATACAGGAAGAGAGTGGTCCAGGCGTTGATAATGTCCAGATTGGACTATGTTAATTCCTTGTATCTCGGCCTTCCTGTATATCTTTTAAGCCGACTACATGTGATGAAGAACTCAGCAGCCAGAGGCATTTTCCTGACAGGTTCTAGAACCAATACCACCCAGCTCCTGTCTTCACTTCATTGGCTTCCGGTATGGAAAATAATTCAGTTTAAAGCCCTGGTTCTAGTTTTTAAAGTCTTCCATTAGATCAGAGCCCCTTATCTTAGGGACAGATTTAAGCTTTATCTCCCTCAGCACACCCTGAGATCTTCTTCTGAACTTTTGATTACTCCTAGGGTACTAAGGGCCCGGATAGGGGGTAGATATTTTCATGCAGCTGCCTCACGGCTGTGGAACTGCCTTCCTTTTGCGATCAGACAGAGTCCGGATCTTCTTCCTTAAGGAAAAGTCCTAAAACGTGGGTCTTCCAGTTGTGAGTCATTGGCAGTGGTTTGGTTTTGCTTTATGTTACGTGATGTTTGGATGTTTTTAGCGCTGAGACACTCCAGGGAGTAGCCCCACGCTCTATAAATATACGCTAACATAACATAACATAATATATTATAATACCACTCAGTACCACATAATCACACCTTACAATTACTCTATTCAATTCAGTATAAATACACTCCACATAATACTATTCAGTGCCACATAGTTACACACCGCATAATTACACTCTACTGAATGCAACATACACTCCACATAATACCACTCAGTACCACATAATCACACATTACAATTACTCTATACTACTCAGTGCCACATGCTTACATACGACATAATTATACTCTACTCTATGCAACATGCACTCCAAATAATATCACTCAGTGCCACTTAATTACACGCCACATAATTACACTCTACTGCAGAGGTCTTCAATCTTTTGTAGGTTGAGACCCCCCGCCTGATTTTTTTAAAATGTTGAGCCCCCCCTCACCACCTGACAGAAATTTCTGGAATCTGGTACACTATATAAATGACCGCCATCTGCATATCCCGGGCCATATCCGGCAAATAATGTTCAACAAAATAAGCGTTTAGTTAACTGTAGGTTTGTGAGTGGGTGTGGTTAAATGACAGAGGCTTATTACACAGCTCAAAACAAAATTTTCCAAGATAAAATTGTTTTTACTAAGATGCTTTGTTTTACACATGACTTGATAACAAATGGAAGGTAGTCACTTACACACCAAAAGTACAAGTCAATAATCCTAAACGTAAATGAATTGTTTGAAAAAAAGAATCAAACTAAAGCGTGCTACATGGTGTCAGAGGGCTGCCGATCCCTCATGTAACATTAACGTGTGTAGTGATTCAAGACGATAGTCTAGAAAAAAACGTGTGCACAGCTGAGGGAAAGTTTTCACTTGTTATACCGGCTTGTTAGCAAATGTTAGCACAGTTTTATGGATAATATAATAAAAACAATAGTCTCATGTTGATATCACCATTAATTTTCATTTGTTTTCAAATAAGGCAAAAATGTGAACATTGTTCCATAGATACAGAGATACAATAAGCATTGCTTCATGATAATCAATGATGATCTAAACACAGAGAGTGGCGATTGATGACATTCGGCCCAATGCATTTCGGGACCTCGCGTCCCTTCCTCAGGAGCCATGCAAATAGCAGGAACTGCCGATATAATGCAAAACAACGCTGTGCTGTGTACTCTTTAAAAACAAAGGCACGGTAGAAGACTGTGAAAGACAGCAGGTCACCTGTACTGGGAATAATAACATGCACTGAGGATCAGAGCATACTCGAAAAAGATCTACGTTAGCGCAACTCGAAAAAAAGCCAGGTCCTAAAACTACCACTGACATGGATGTACGCCAAAAGTTCTTCAAACGGTCCTCTCACGGCTGTGGGTAAGACGATACTGCTGAGGATGGTGGCGGACCCCCCCCTTGATTGAAAAACTCAGACTTAAGTTTACCCTAACACCTCATTCCACCTTGTACACGTCGCATCCTTGCCCCCAAATATTTTGGTTTTCCATGTGTGGGACTCTTAAACTCAACAGGTTTCCTGAGAAGTGCAAAGCTGCCAAGGTTTCAGATTGCTATGTGTGACATTTTCATAATATTAGTGTCTTATGAGTGACATTTCAATGACTATCAGAGACACTTTCTCGCAAGCAAAATCAAGCAAAGAAGATTAGGGAAACAAATATCAGAAATCCCTTCCAGTTGAGCAACAAGAAACTTTTAAGAAGTCACTGAACTAAAGTGTGTGACAACACTTAATACTTCATGATTTAGTATAGCACTTGGTACATGTTTCATTGAGACTTAGATGTGGTCCTAAAATCTTACCAAATAAAACAATAAAAATCACTTCAAATTTTTGTTTCATTCTTGAACAGCCTGCATTTAATGACTTTCACAGATGCGTGTTTTCCCACCATATATTTTCACAAGCCCCTTTGTGAAGTATATGCTGAAAAAGTACTTTATTTTTCCCATAGACCTGTTTTGGGTACCTGGTCTAATGATCTTTTCCTTACTCTGTGTGACATTTTATTGCAACCTGCAAAATTTGTGAAATGTAAAAGCTGTGAGCGGGATTATCCAAAATTTGCCACTGTGTAATTTGCACTATTTTTAGTGATGGATGTCAGTTCAAGCAAGATAAGCTATCGGGCTCAAGTTTCACACAAGAAAGGCAAACGAACATCATTGCCAGCTCCACACCGTCCCTATGCAAACCGTGCAATAGTGATTGATGTACAACTGAAACAGTGCAGCCCTGCACTGAAACCTGACAGCACAGATGGGTCCCAGAGTGGGTGAATGATAACCACTTTGCAGGACGGCCCTGTGGCATCCAGGACATAAGTGCCAACTCCTGTCCACCTCCACCTGCCCTGCGGAGCCACGTCTTGAGGCACTTACATTTGGAGGGAGAACTATAACCCGATCTGTTTTGCCATGTAAATATCCTCCATAATCTCCTAATTTTCTCTACCAAGTAGTCCATTTTTCTGTGAGCGATCTCCCGGTCAATTACTTAAGCGTCACTCTCTTGCTTGTCCGGGAAGAGAAAGTGTAACATATCATGGCAATGCAACAGGAAGTGCCACTAATGAAGGCATGTTGAAAACCTTGCACAGGTGGGTGTTGTTTGCATTTGGTGAGATTGCATCTCTATTATGTATAAATACCAACGAGGTCACCTGCAGACAGGCTAAATTGGTTACTGGCAGTGCAGCAATGCACATAGCTGCCAAGGTTTCAGATTGCTTATGTGTGGCATTTTGAACATTTAAGTGAAATTATGAGTGACATTCAATGACTAGGAGTGACACTTTCTCAAGAGCAAAATCAAGCAATGAAGAGGAACACATAAATATTAGATATTATACTCATTTGAGCAATCAGAAACTCTAAGAAGATCTTAAAATTGCTGCAAATAAAAGGGCACTTTTGGACCTGACTGTACCAAATAGGAAGATTGAGGCCCCAGCGCGGATGATCTCAGCTTCCTGCTAATAAAATATTATAATTCCTGTGTCACTACAATCGGCTGACACGTCGATTCAGAGTGCTGCCCAGCCTGCAGGAGCACCGGGCAAGCCTCAGGAGAGCCACCTTCACGACTTAGCTACACTATTTTGTCCATCATTGTGTCCCTCAGCGACCATACGATAACCCACTGCACCCCCTCCCCCAACACTGCCCTTTGCTTTTCTTCATATCCTGTCAGTCTACCATTAAGTTTTCAGCCTCCTGTAATACGAACTGTGCAGCCAGGTAATTTACTGTGCATCTCTCTACTTTAAACCTTCACTGCTAGTCGAAGGAATGGAGGGAGGCGCTGAACAAAGTCAGGGTGTCAGAGTGTTGCAGATGGGCCGGAGCGTGGAGAGGCTCCTATTGCAGCACCAGACCAGCAGCGAATCCTCGCGGATCCTTAAACTGAAAGACCGCACCGCAACACATAGGATTACCAAACCCGCGTAGCCATTACTTTTTCTCCCAAGGAAACGCCACAAACTACAAATGCCCAAAAGAGCCTAATGCGTAATTATCACAAACGCCATGTGCCCTATCTAGAACTTGCAATAAAGAGCCCTCACAGCCGAGGCGTCTTATTGTTTAAACCAGGCAAATAACCCTGCTAAGTCCTGATGATGATCCCCTTGTAATTTGAGTGCGGGATCGAAACATCGACTCTCCTAAGTAGACATACATTCAAACAATGTGTATTAATATTTGTATGTACTACTCTGGCAAACACTCAACAGTGATCTAAAAAGTGTTCAGAATGCTCATTTTCTTTGCCTGAAAAAGTGTTTTTCTTACTGTATTACTCCTTTCTCTCCCACCGTGTTTCCTTCCTTAGTATGGTACAGGACTGTGCCTTACTTCAAAAATTTGTTGTCTTTGTATTCAGACTTAAAACTTTGATTCCACTTAAAAATAAATTCCTTGTCCGGCTGGACATGGACAAATATATAGCAGCCTATTGTGGTCTATATATCATTAATAAGTATCTTTAAATTTGCTTAGGACCATTGTTTCTTTACTAGACTGCACTGTGAGGCATCAACACTAAGGCGGGGCGGGTTGGGCCGCCACTGCGGGCTGATATTTGTCACATATATTGATTGCACAGTGTCAAAATCGTGCGGTCGGCCATTATGCGCAGATAAAGCGCTGTGGGCGAGGAGGCTTTACTAGGCTCGCATTTTGAACAACACCTCAGTTACCGACGAACATCAGCCCCACAAAAGACCCCACTGTGACTAAGAGAAAGCCTTCTTAGCTGTGCAGATTTCAGCAGTATTTTACAGCAAGGCGTCGGGAAAACGTAGGAAAGCCTTGCCAGGAAACCAGGAAGAAAAGGCAGCAAAAGCAGAATGCAGGAGCTTTATACCCGCAAATTTCACGGCACTTCTTGCAATCCCAGCTGATGTCACCCTCATTGCGTGCTGACTGTAGGAAGCGGGTGCAGCAGTCAATCAAAAATCCCCATTTGAAATGGGTGATAACTTGTGACGTGGGACAGAGGAAAAACAAGTCAACAAAGGTAACATTTTCAGGTGGAGTGCACGCCCCCCCTGGAATTGTGGCGCGCCCCCCTGCGGGGGCGCGACCCACAGATTGAAGAACACTGCTCTACTGTATGCTACATACACTCCACATAATACTAATCAGCGCCACATAATTACACGCCACATAATTACACTCACAAAATACCATTCAGTGAGACATAGGTACAAGCCACATAATTACAATGTACTCAATGCAACATAAATACACCCCACATACCACTCAGTGCAACATGAATACACACCACATAATTACACTGTACTCAATGCAACATAAATACACTCCACATAATACCACTCAGTGCCACATAATTACATGCCACATAATTATACTCTACTCAATGCCACGTAAATGCACTCCGCATATAACCACTTAGTGCCACATAATGATATGCTACATATTTACACTGCACTCAATGCAACATACACTGCAAATAATACCACTCAGTACCACATAATTACACACCACATAATTACACTACTCAATAAAACTGATTAAAACTTTTTATTATAACTTTTCAACATGATGCACAGCAGCCACATTGCCTAAAGGTCTGGCTAAACACAATGTCCCAAAGGTGAGACTTATTGACTATGACAATGCTTGTTTTGTGTTAGTTTTAGCCACTGCAAAGTGATCACTTTCCAAATTCTCATTGCAGTCACCCATTTGTATGGAAGATAAGGTACAAGTGTGATAATGACTTATGACAAAAAACGCCAGATCACTTATAAATGTCAATCATCAAAAATAAGAAACCACATAGGCTGGTGAAAGTTTCTGGACTTCCCACTTCTACTTCTGTGAGGTGTCTCCTTCACAATATCACCCACATGCATGAAGTGGCATTGAGGGGACACACTTGGCAAGTGTGAGATTGGACACAGAAAATGTGACATGCACAGATTCAATCACCCAGTGCCATGCCGGCACTAAATCAACCAAATAGACGATACGTGTGATGTAGAGAAGTGGTTTCAAAATATTGTGGCATAAGTATCATCTGCTAAAATTATGTTTTATAAAATACAGCCCTGGTGGAGTTAATCAGAGAAAACCAACAAGAGAATCATGAGAAGGAGGTACAAGAGTGTAAGTTTTACTCCCTGACCACCCAGAAAAGACAATAGGGGTCTAAATATCTGTCAAGGTTTCTTTTACGTTGACTATGAAGGAACTTAAATGGGTCTGTTTGTCAGTAATGGTTTGTATACCTTCAATATCTTTTTGATATCTGCATTTCAGAAATACACAGATTGTTCTATATGTAAGACTGTCCAGCCATGCACGATATGGTCATTTGATGTGGTCTTTCATTAATGGCTGTATTGTGTTTGTGCATACCTGTGTTTTCTTGCGTTAGCATGTTAAAGTCAAACCAGCTGCCAATGGCACTACTCTGTGTGTTTTTCCCTTCTCTGGAACATGGACGTATTACTTGTGTCCTTCCACTGCTCATTTTTAAGGTGTTACTTGTATCTTTTGTTAATGCACTCTACATACGTGAATGTGCTTTTCAGCTGCCTCCCATGTATGTCTCACCCCCTCTGTTTACTTCCTCCCTGCTCATTATGCCTACCCTACCTCCATTGGTTGTGTGCTTGCCTTCAGCAACTCCCACCCTCGGTTTCCTGTATGCTTGGTCCCGCCTCCATAGCCTCCTCTCTGTTGTAAGTGTATAAGACATAGTCATTGTTGAAGATAAGGATGGTGCACCAAAATTAGAAGTCCAAAGATTTGCAGTATTGTGAAAAATAAATCCTTTATTAGTTCAATCTTTAAAAGGCCTCAGCCAACGCGTTTCGTTCCTTGCGGAACTTCATCAGGGCTAAAAAAGCACAAATAAAAAACAGCACTAAGTACACAGACATACAGCACATACATATACATATATACAATAAGAACATTCAAAAGATGAGACAGTACATCATGAAACAAAAAATCTTGAAAACGGGGCCGTATCTCCCCCAACAGTCTACCAAAAGGTGGAAAACTAAAACATGAGTAATAAATGATTCCAAAAAGACTAGCCAAGGAGTGGCAAGGAGGGAAGAAAAATGAGAGAAGGATATAAAGGGCAAGCGGAAACTGTTATATAAAAGGATATATATACATAAACAGGACTTGGTCTCAAAGAAGCAAAAATATTGTTTCAATTATATCGTGGCACATTGTGCTTGGTCACTGATTAGAAGGAAATGTAGTTTTTATCCAGACAGATATACCATATTTACAAAGCAGTAGTTACATTATAGTATGTACAATTCACATTCCATCTGTTTTCCTGTAGACTTCAAACTCTAGAACTATGTCCCTAACTTACCATCTTATTTAAGGGACAGCAAGAACATCTTAACCAAACTGAGAGATTTTGATTGGTCTGAAGATTTGATGTTCGTGACTCTAGATGTAGAGAGTCTCTACACCTGCATCGACAAGGACCACGGTATCAGAGCCGTACGGTCCTTCCTTGACTTAGATGTTGCGGGATTGTATGATTATAATGAGATGATCATCTCCATGATTGAGATCATTTTGAATAACAATTTCTGTTGGGGGAGATACGGCCCCGTTTTTAAGATTTTTTGTATCATCTTGTTATTATTGTATATATGTATATTTATGTGCTGTATGTCTGTGTACATAGTGTTGTTTTTTATTTGTGCTTTTTCAGCCCTGATGAAGTTCCACAAGGAATGAAATGCTTTGGCTGAGGCTTTTTAAAGATTGAACTAATAAAGGATTTATTTTTCACAATACGGCAAATCTTTGGACGTCTAATTTTGGTGCGCCATCCTTAACTTCAACAATTTGGTAATCTGTCGCAACAGTGGAGCCTCCGTGTGGCTAGCTCCGGATGTTCTGTGCACAAACCCAACACTGACAAACCCATTCAAGAAACTGAAGTGCTTAACCGTGGTTAGCCACATTGTTTGTCTATTGCAATTATAAGACATAGTCATTTGACATGTTTTTTTCCATAAATGGCTGTGTTGTGTTTGTGAACACCTGTGTTTGCTTGCACTAACATGTTAAAGTCAAACCTATTGCAAGTTCCAATACTTTTTATTTATTACAGATGACTGTTGTATTGTATGAAGTTTTGACTAGTAAACTGGCTGGTGCTACTTTGCTTAAGTGGAATTCAGTTATTAGAGCCATATGAACGGTTGTTCTAATCTGTTCTTTTTTAGGCATTTTCTAAACAGAGCATTTACTGCCTCTTACTAAATCGTTTATTTCCTTACTTGGGGTGCATAGAGGAAACCCTTCAATTACCATTGGTTAGATACAATGTTACTCTTATTCATCAGCGTCTGTAGGCTTCCTTCCTCTTCGTATGTTTGTCCTTTCCCTAGAAAATGGACGCGTTTCTTGTGTTATTCAGCTACTCATTTTGCAGGAGCTACTTGTATCTTTTGTTAACAGACTTTACATAAGTGTTTGAGTTTTTCAGCTACCTCCTATGTATGCTTCACCCCCTCTGTTTACCTCCTCCCTGCTCCTTATGACTACCCTACGTCCATTGTCCATGTGCTTGCCCCAACTCCCTGCCTAAAGCTCCCTTGTCTATGTGCTTGCCTCATGCAACTCTGTTATAAATGAAAGCTGCGTAGTCCATATACTTTCTTGATCCTCCTTTATTCAGGTATGATGTTAGGTAAGATATATAAAGGGGAAACCCCACCAGGAGTGGCCTCCTGCCACTCAGCCCACATTCAACTGCCAGACATCCACACAGAACATTCTAGCAGGCTCTTGCATCACACATTCTAAGCAGGGCAGCAGGGACAAGTATAACACATCTCCCTTCTTTGATTTGATGAATGAGAGATGAATAGAAATTGCGGAGAGTAAATGAGATAGCAAGTCACATCACGCAATTTCCACATATATGTAAAACAAGATAATATTAGCAATTTAACATCTTCACAAACCAATCACGCAAACTAATAAATAACATTCACACCACCTTCTCTCTTCCTTAAACAAACATTACTCGCATAATGAAATAACCAACACACTATCACGCCCACGCATCACATACTCAACCCAGAAACCAAACAAACCGACTGGCCAGGTCAGTAAGAGGCAAAAAGGTCCCAACTCACGGCGTAACAGTATAACACAAAAATGGAGCTCCAAGCTCCCACATATTCCACGTATAAGTGAAAACATCCAGAAGTGGAACTCCAAGCTCCCTCAAACTCCATGTAAATACTTAAAAGTGGAACTCCAAGCTCCCTAAAACTCCATGTAAATATCTAAAAGTGGAACTCCAAGCTCCCTCAAACAACATGAAAATATTTAAAAGTGGAACTCCAAGCTCCCTCAAACTCCATGAAAATATTTAAAAGTGAAACTCCAACCAAACCATGAATTAACTCTCACCACAGGACAAAATACACCAACAATGTGACCTCCCCAAGGATGAGCACTCAACGTAACATACAAGAGTCCAGACCTTACACTCCAATTTAAACTTAAACCCACACATAAAATAACATTACAATGACCAGCAAAAACAATGTTATAAACAGTCTCGTGGTCTGATGAGCGATCTCTCACCCGAGGTCTTCAATCTCCGTCCGTAGCCTGCTAGTATTGGTATAAATCCACAGAATTCCAAAGAATTTTCCGACAAGCCTGCTGATATACACACCCTCCATTGGTAATCTCATTTTCAGTACCTTTTGCTGTAGTGTATTACGATGCATTTTACGCTTAAAAGTTCTCACTCCACATCTGCTGACACTGCTCACTGAGAGTGCTATGACTTCCTTTCCCTCCCAAGATGAATTCGGAACAAATTTCACTTGTCTCCTTTAAATTTCCTTCTCCTTGAAGTCAACACGTCCATCACAGTCACTTTTCAGCAGATCATGCAAACTCCACAAAGCAAGACATTTGCGAGTAAGCCTCTGTTGTTCTTGTCAAGGAGCAATAATAACCACTAGATGGCAATATAGGACTACTCCCTACTCCGAATACAACCACGACGTGTGAAAATCCTTTGAAAACAGCACATCAGGAAATTCCGCTGACAGTGATGAAGGAAGAGCTGGAACGGCTGAAATCTGGAAACGTAGATGAAGATAAACTCGAAATGGCGGCACGCAGCATGACGTAGAGCCGGGTGGCTCCACGCACGTCTATGCTGCACAGCAATCTACAACACATACCACCAGCTGCCGAAGACAAGGCTCGCGCTGACATCACTGGAATCGGCGGTTGAGCCGGTAAGTAAACGTTTTTAACAGTTCCAATAGGCACAGAGGTGAAATGTTAAAGTCTATAAATATAAAATCACCTCAGAAGCGCCAAACAGTAGAAATTAAGTTCCAGCCAGTTCCCACAAAACAAACACTTCTTGCTTGTAATACCTTGACAATGACACAGAACCCAGTTACAGTGGGTGGACAGCTGAAAAATGTAAATCCAGGCACAGGGCTACTCTTCACAGTGACGGATAGCGATGAAAGCTTTCCCCAAATAACGGATTATGATGAGTTTCACGTAATTACCGTCCAAAATTCACTTAAATGTTAAAATAAAATTCTTTCATCACGTAACGTCAGTGGTAAATTACTTCACTCGGTGGTTTTAACACTGTCTATCGATCCTGAACATGAAAGCTTATTCTGGCACTCTTCTCAGCTTAGGGCGACCGATTTCTGGGTCACTGGTGGGGTTTTGTAGTGCCAGTTAGCTTAAACATATGTTTACAATTCATAAAGTCATTTACCTTGATTCAGTTTTCTTCCTTAAATCCCCTTTACGCTCGCTGTAGGTTCGTTAAATTATTTCTCACAAGGTTGAGATTCTTTACTCCTTGTTGGTACCTTAGTTTGCTTGTAGGTAGTTTCTTGCACGCTCCAAGTTCTCCAAACGTCGCCAAAATGTTATAAATGAAAGCTGCGTAGTCCATATACTTTCTTGATCCTCCTTTATTCAGGTATGATGTTAGGTAAGATATATAAAGGGGAAACCCCACCAGGAGTGGCCTCCTGCCATTCAGCCCACATTCAACTGCCAGACATCCACACAGAACATTCTAGCAGGCTCTTGCATCACACATTCTAAGCAGGGCAGCAGGGACAAGTATAACACACTCCCAACCTCTTTTGCCCGTGTGCTTGACCCAGCCCCCATAGCCTCCTCTATGTTGTAAGGGAGCTGGACCCAGCCACTCCCAACCACCCTCTGCTGTCCAAATGCTTGCCTCCAACTCATCCTTCTCACCCTCCATTGTCTGTGTGCTTGCTCCAGACCCTTTAACCTAGCCAACATTTCAGAATATTATGGCCTAAATAGTACCTGACAAGTATATTTGTTTTACAAAATACCATCCTACCCTTCCATCCCTTTCAAAACGTTGTTACACTCTTGGAGATCACCTGAGTTTGGCGTTACTACCAGGAGCAACAGGCTCTACCTCTACTCACAGACAACTGTCAAGTCTTCACCTGAAGTCCTGTCCTTGTCAAATCAAACAGTGGAAGCTTTGCCTTGCCACATGTTCAGTAAGACACAGGTCATAATACTCACTTTCCCTTTTCACTCTTAACCATTTACCCCCAGGAAAACCTGCCATGTGCCAAAATGAAAAAGCATTGCCAAAGCCAATAGGGCTCACCTTGTAGGACAAGTGGTTCAGCCAAAAATGTTTTGGCTATTCGTAAATAAGTAAAAATGATGGCCAGGTTGTGGAAGTGGGTTGGGAGACAAGTAAAATTTGGGAGGGAGGAGAATAGACAAAAAAGAAAGACAGATGCATGGACCACAGAGGTCATAATGACTGTCAAGGGTCACATGAGACGTTCTTGTGGGGGAGAGAAACCCATTGGTGAGCAAAAATACCATGGAGGTGCAGGAGAAAAGCAGGCATGGGAGATATCTGGAAAACACATGGACTTTCAATTAGTCCTAAACCAAAATGGAAAAAAGTAGTCTCCTAAACTCAAGGAGTGAAAGTGACCTAATCATTACAAAAACAAGTGGCATTGAAAAGAGATAGAGGAATAATACAATATAACAGTATGCAAAACAATCCCCAAGAGGTCTATAGAACTATCCTAAGGAACAAAGCTTTTAAAGGCATTTTATATTGTGGGAAGGAAAAAGAAAGAGAAAGGAAAGAGAGAGAGAGGAAAAGATGGGAAGAAAAGGAGGACAACTAATAAATAAATTCAATACCTTAAAATGATATAAGAAAGTGAAAGTGAGGTGCACATAAAAAACATCAGTGAAAAAGTAGAGAAATAGCAGGTAAAAATTAAGTAACATGTCTAGAGAGGAAATCAGTTAAAGGCAACCATGACAAGTCTTTTTTGATTAATAAAGGTATAGTGGTGGCAAAGGCACGGTCAAGCCGATGGTGATGACATAACAAATTCCAATCCATTTCAAAAGCGATAGTTATATATAGATCTTTAAATGTACATACATTACTTTGAATATTCCATATAGGAGAAGAACCGCCCACGAAAATATGTACAATCTCAAAAGGATAGTCTGTAGCTAAAATGTCATTCAATTTTGACCAGATATGAGACCAAAGGCTTTTAACCACGGGGCAATGAAAAAACATGTGTAAAAAACACATCACTATGTGCAGAGGAACAGGAACAACATTTTTTGGAGTCAAGTAACTTGATTTTGTGTAGATCAGAAGGAGTGCAAAAAAGTCTGTTGTAAAAAAAGTATAACGTCAGTGTGGTGCTGGCAGTATGTATTTTAGACAATAAAGTATCCCAAACCTGGAGGGAACATTCTTCAACAAGGTCTCTTTCCCATAAAAACTCAAAAAGGAGATTTAGCCTCTCAGTAGTGGTAAAGGAAAGTAATTTATAAATGGCGGCCGCCCTAAGAGGAATAGAAACATCTGCTGAGAGTTGGGACGGTGGTGGTCAGGGATCTATTCTGAGAGATGATAGAGGTTAGGGCATTGGTAAGCAAGGGGTATTAGGAACATTATGTGTTAGAGAAATGAAAGTTATCACAGATATCTGGGAAAGTTCTTACGGAGTTATCAATAAGTAAATGATCATATGTAACAATGCCTTTGTTAATCCATCCTTGCCAAAAAATCACTCTTTTATTAATCTTTAGAGATTTATTATACCAAATTAGAGTTAATAAGTGAGGGTGAACTTGTGAAAAAAAGGAATTAAACAGTGAAAGAGCTAATGCTTTAGAGTGTTTAAATATGGGAGAAAAAAATCTCTTCGGAGGTTGAGATAGGCGAGTAGCAGTAAGGAAAGAAAAAGGAGAGAGTTGCTCAAGTTCTATCGAGCTCCAGGCAGTTAAGGGAGAAAAAACACAGACAAGTGGCAAGGCTTTTCTGCGCACAGTAAAACTATAGTAATCCCAAATTCAGTCAAAACAAACAGTATAGTGTGCTCCAAAGGACAAGGACAGCCACTCTTGTCCCTACAATATGGACCAGAAATCTGATCGTATACACAAAAAAGGGGGTATTGTCCTGAGCACCACTCCTCATGTAACTCTTCTTTTCACGTAGATTTTATTTTTGCAGAGTTATAAAATCTTCAGCGTCAATACATGTTACTCTCTTCTGATACTTCCTAGCCAACACGTGTTTCGTCAGTTTAGCGATGCCTCTGCCTCTCTGACTTCCTCAAGGCTCTAGATAGATATAAAAGAATACATATCACTATTTTTCACAATTCTACCAAAATGAAGTCGCCTTCACCAATCACCCAAGTTCTCAAAAGGATGATCATTAAGTGACTTCCATGCAAGCTTTTTTTTCAATTTCTCACATCACAAATGCGTTATCACATGAGGGAAAAACATGTTTATGGTCATAGATGACTAATAACGTGAATATTAATCATACAACACGATCTGCAAGTCACCGTGTGTTAAACTCACTACTGACAAGGTCGTAAAAGACCTACATCCCAAGACCAATATGTAGTATTCTCAGTTGTATTTGCCTCTGCTTTGTTAAGCGTCTATTTAGAGTTCTAGATCCCTGGTGTTCTCTGGGACTAGCTGGCTCATGAATGTTCCACAAGCAACAGTTATTTAGAGATCTGACTGGGGCGGCATCCGTTTTCCAACGAGTGATGACGAACATGTTGAAGGGCATCGATGGTCTGTCTATTTTTCAAGACGATGTACTTATACATGCCCCTGACAGAAGCTCTCATGATATAATTCTTAAAGAAGTTCTATCTAGGTTCCAAAACATGGGGGTTGTGTTACGCAGAGACAAGTGTGTATTTGCAACGAATGAAGTTGACTATTTAGGTCACTTAGTCAACCAAAAAGGGATTCTTCCTAAAACAAGTTTGGTAGAATCTATTGTCAAAGCTCCTTCAGATAAGAGTAGTTTGAAATCTTTTTTTAGGATTATGTGAATTCTACTCGAGGTTTAGACTTTGCAACCAGACTCAGACCACTGACACGAATGTTGATAAGAGGTATTGCATTTGAATGGAACAAGGAGTGTCAAGACGTCTTTGAGTGGGTGAAACTGCAACTTAGTTCTCCTGTTTTAAAACATTTTGATCCTACACTAATGTGCACTCTTACAGTAGACGCAAGTAATGTTGGGTTGGGAGCTGTTCTCTCCCAAAATAATGATGGACAGTTAAACACAATAGGATTTGCCTCAAGAGTGTTGTCATCTACTGAGATGAAATATTCAGTCATCGAAAAGGAATTGCTGGCTTGCTGGTGGGCTATAATGAAATTTAGGAATTTTCTTTGGGGAAGGAAATTTTGTCTTAAAACTGATCACAAGCCGTTGTTATTTATCCTTAGTGGGAAGAATGTGAGGGGGTTTATGCCCAGAATTGCACGATTATCTTCCAAGTTGCTACAATTTGATTTTGTTGCTGAATACATTCCAGGCAGCAAAAATGGGTGTGCTGACTTTCTTTCTCGTTCTTCGGACGTGATTGATAAGTGTACTGATGTGGATGAAGAAGATAAGGATGAATATCTTGTAGCCGCCGTAGATCTTCCCCAGTTGTGTGCTGTGTCTGAAAATGAGTGGCAGCAAGCTTTACTTGTCGATGCGTCCTTGCAGAAAGTTATTTCTTTTATCAAATCAAATCAAATCAAATCAAGAAAGCTTTATTCGATTTTAAGTTAAAATCATAAAAGCATACAGATGAAAAAAAACATTGCATTATAAAAGGAAACGTGCATACATGAACCACAAATTGATTTTAAGTTACACAGTTAAAAGGTTAAAAAGACTATAGCCCTCCCTTTGAGCATAACAAAAAATGTAATAGTTACGGTACATAAAACTGTTGGATGACGGTTTAAGGCGGGTAAAAACCACAGGAAAACTACCGCCGTTAATTACATGACTTCCTCTACCCACTAAGTTGTAATCCATAGCCTGGGGTCTGGGGGAAAGCATGTAGGACGTATTTGGGTAGAAGTCATGTAGGTTCCAGGTGCAAATAAGTCCATCACCTTTTTGAGGTAACCAAGTTTGCAAATATGGCACGATGTGTCTGCTCCTAAATCGTATCAGGATCAGTTCGCCCGAGATGTCTTTTTTGAGGGGACCAAGGCCAGCCCACCCTCCGGACGCTTATTATTCTACCATCAAAGTGATGGGGCAGAGGTCTGTTTTTAGCTAACCAGAACTTGACCTTATTCATCAGCTCATATTGTCTCTCAGCTTTACCTTGTGTTAGTTCAGGGACTCCAGAGAGAACAGTTACAAAAGGGGCTGCCTCTGGTGGTAAATGTATGTGAGTGGTGCGCTCAAGTTTGGGAGGAATGTGACGCGCTGTCGTTGGGTTGGGAGGGACTTTAGGAATGATTGGAGGCATGGAGGTGGGGACTGATAATTGGGTAAGCACCGCTTCATGAGATGTAATCAGTTTGGGCGGATTTGAGGAAGCAGTTATCGGAGGGCAGTGAGGTATTACAGCATGTGTGGAAGATTTCAGGTGAGATTTGATTGAATTCTCCAACCCCGTCAGCCTATCCCCCAACATGGTAATTTTGTCAATCAAAGGATGTAGTAGGGATTTGATCAGATGTTCGATCATGGGCAGTAGGGCCTGCCGGGATGATGGTAATAAGTCGTCCAAATTTTCGACAATTGCTGGGGTAAAAGGAGACTTGTTTACGACTGCTGTGGGACTTAATGATGGTTTATCTAATGTTTGAGTTTTGGCTAAGCTCCCATTTTGATCATCCCCATCGTGTTTCCTTTTGACAGGGGTAGCCCTGTGAGGTGTAGCGCTATGGGTGTTAACTTTATATGTTTCAGGGAAGGGTTCCAGCTCCCTTGGACAAAGTGGTAGGTTACTGCTTTTTAACGTGGGGGAAGACTCTGCTGAAGCATAGTTTGCCTTACACAGGCTATTTAATTCTTCCAACCATGAGAAACTCGATGGTAGATGTTGGATTGGATCTTCACAGGGTGAACTAATCGTAGAATGGCAAGGTGCATTTTTACCCACATCTCTAAACAAGGGAAACAGTTGGCTAGTTGTATACACAGGGGTTATATTGAACGTAACCTCTGTTTGGGGCTTAGACATGGCTTGGTTGGGGAATTTCCAAACAAGGGGTTTACCTTCGATTTTTGAGCCAAAGGGGGTGGCCCGTCCCGTCCTCCTCAGTCCTCTGAGGGCCTCAGAGGGCCCGCCCTTTGCCCAGGCTTAGCCCGCGCGCGTCCCGCGGGGCCGGAGGCGTACGATGTACTTATGGCGCCTCCGGGCGCGTGGTCAAGCTGGTAGTAGTGGTCCACTGTCCGGGACCGCTACGGGCGCTGGACGGTGAGCAGGTGGGCAGAAGCAATCGCCTGGAGCCGTTTCCCTCACGGCGGCGTCAGGCTCACACAAATGACCCACAGGAGCGCTCGGCGCTTGATGTACTTATGGCGCCTCAGGGCGCGTGGTCAAGTGACACGCCCTCACTAGGGCTGCTGGTAGTGGTGGTCCGCTGTCCGGGACCGCTACGGGTGCTGGACAGTGAGCAGGTGGGCAGAAGCAATCGCCTGGAGCCGTTTCCCTCACGGCGGCGTCAGGCTCACACAAATGACCCCCAGGAGCGCTCGGCGCTCGATGTACTTATGGCGCCTCCGGGCGCGTGGTCAAGCGACACGCCCTCACTAGGGCTGCTGGTGGTGGTGGTCCGCTGTCCGGGACCGCTACGGGCGCTGGACGGTGAGCAGGTGGGCAGAAGCAATCGCCTGGAGCCGTTTCCCTCACGGCGGCGTCAGGCTCACACAAATGACCCCCAGGAGCGCTCGGCGCTCGATGTACTTATGGCGCCTCCGGGCGCGTGGTCAAGCGACACGCCCTCACTAGGGCTGCTGGTAGTGGTGGTCCGCTGTCCGGGACCGCTACGGGCGCTGGACGGTGAGCAGGTGGGCTGAAGCAATCGCCTGGAGCCGTTTCCCTCACGGCGGCGTCAGGCTTACACACGGCGGCGTCAGGCTCACACAAATGAGTGGGTTGGTGTTAAGAAGTGATAAGTTGGTCCCTCCGCTTGCGTTAAGAGAGAGGTTAGTAAAATGTGCACATGAAGGACATTTAGGTGCCACTTTAACAAAAAAAAGGGTGCGCCTCACATTTTGGTGGCCCAATATGGACAAAGAGATTGATGATTTTGTTAAGAATTGTGTTATTTGCTCAAGTTGTGATACAATTGTCAAGGTGCGTACTCCACCTTTGTCACCCATTGAATTGCCTTCTGCTCCTTGGGTTAAGATAGGGTTGGACATTGTTGGGCCCTTTTATGCACTTGATTCTGCCTCTAGATTTTCCCTGGTCCTTGTGGATTATTATTCTAAATGGCCAGAAATAAAATTTGTAAGAGAGGTTAGTTCAAAAACTGTGGTTGATTTCCTGTGTGATGTGTTCTTAAAGGAAGGGTTCCCTGAGTTTTTGGTCACGGACAATGGGACACAATTTGTTTCCTCTGAGCTTGAGGATTATTTGAATAAATGCAGTATTAAACATTTGAAAAGTTCTTTGTATCATCCGCAAACAAATGGTCTTGTTGAGCCGATGAACAGGGTCTTGGGGGAATGTATTCAATGGGCTCTCAAGAATAAATGTGTAGTTAGCAGTTCTGTTAGGAGCATGCTTTGGTTCTATCGGACTACACCCCATTCTACCACGTGTGTTTCACCTTTTGAATTGTTGCGTGGCCGAAGAGCTTCCACTCTTTCTTGTCCTGGGTGGATGAGTAAATGGATAAAAGGGAAAAAGTGGAATGATAAAGATGTTAGATCTCAAGTAGAATCTGTGCAGAGAAAACAAAAAACATATTTTGACAAAAGCAAAAATGTTAAAGTTGTTGATATACGTCCTGGAGATTTTGTTTCTATCAAGAAACCTTTTCATGTTAAAAAAAGCTCTTTCTAAATTCAGTTCTCCAGTTGAAGCAAGTGAGGTTAGAGAAAATGCTGTAAAATTCATTAATGGTCATTGGTGGAATAAGAATCGCTTAGTGAAAAGTTCTTTGTCTGACAACTCATCCAACAGCTCAGTAGGTGAAGGTAGTGAAGATTGTACGGGAGAATTGGTCCTAAGGCGTAGTTCACGTGTAAAACAAATTCCTTATGGATATAGAGTCTAATGTTGATTTAGAGTTTATTGTTTTTTCCTGTAGCCTTTTCCATTCTCCCTAATTTTTCCTTCTTTCTTTTTTCTTATAGCTTGTCCCCTTCTCTTCTATATTCTCTTTTCCTTCTTGTCTTTTCCCATTCGTTTTGTTCTTTTTCTTTCAAAAAGGAAAACCTATGTAGTATTCTCAGTTGTATTTGCCTCTGCTTTGTTAAGCGTCTATTTAGAGTTCTAGATCCCTGGTGTTCTATGGGACTAGCTGGCTCATGAATGTTCCACGAGCGACAGTTATTGAGAGATCTCACTGGGGTGGTATCTGTGTCTCTGCTTGGGTGTTCAGCTGAAGATTGAATAAAAGTCAACTAAACCCAGCTGTCTCCTGACTTCGTTACGTCACACTAGAAAGCCACCAGAGGGATATTCCGAAGGAAACAAGCTCACTGATTTCAATATCCATTAACAACGTTGCATAGCAACTGTGACAGATTCCAAGAAGGCAATAAGTAACTTCATACAGTGGATCCAACTGGAGTGACATAAATATCATATAATCACCATTTAAACTTAATTTCCAATTGTATTTTGCACATACATAAACAATAAAACTAGGTAATGTATAGCATCACCCTTAGGGAAGAGGAAGACAAATCTTTTAGGAAAGGCTGAGTGAAAACTAGCAATGTTGGGGACATTAACCCCACCTAATTCTTTGGGTTGTTGGAGACGAGCGAGAGAAATCCTAGCTTTGCGCTTATTATTATAGGAATTTGGATAGAAGACTGTTTATGGTTTTGAAGAAGAAATGCGGGAGAGAAGTAGGAAGCAATGGGGGAAAAAATTAACAATGGGAAGAAGCATAATTTTAATAGTCAGATCCTTGGAACATATGAGAGAGACAGAATTTGTTTTGAGGTAGGACTTCAGAGTTATCTACATTCAATTTGTATCTAGAGACTGAGGAGTAATCATGTAGTAAAGAGAATAGTTCATGTAAGAAGGTTGCTGGGTTACAGGTGTAGAGCAAAATATCATCTGCATAAGCAGTAAACTAGATGTCAACATTCTTATATGTAAAGCCAGTATAGGATCTTGAACAGCGTATTTTTTCCAGGAAAGGTTCTAACGTGAGGGTAAAAAGAAGAGGAGAGAGGGGACATCCTTGTCTGGTACCTCTATGAAGGGGAAAATAGAGATTGAGAGTCATTGACCCAAATAAAAGTAGAAGGCTCAGAATACAACAGTTGTATATACCATATAATGGTGGGGCTAACACCATGCCATTTCAGTGCTCCAAACATAAAAAACCAGCTGACCCTATCAAAGGATTTTTCAGCACCTAAGGTGATGGCTGCGACAGGGAAGACCATCTTAGAAGCGAGGTGAATGATAGTAAGGAGAGTTCTCGAATTATCGGTGACAGATCTACCCTTGACAAATCCTGACTGATAGATATTAACTGGATCAGGGATGACTTTATTAAAACGGGTGGCTAAGATTTGGCATACATTTTACAGTCCGTGTTTATTAAGGAAATGGGCCAATAATTTTTGCAAAGGAGTGATCTTTATCTTTTTTAGGAATTAGGCAAAGCATTGCTTGTGTGAAGGAACCCTTAGATTCTCCTTTAGCTAGAAAGTGGTTGATGGGGGAAAGTAACTGTGGTATTAAAACATTCTTAAAGTGAAGATCAAAACGACAGTAAAGCCATTTGGACTGGGTGTTTTATCCTTGGGCAGAAGAGTAATCACATTGACTATTTCCTTTTATGAGATAAGAATGTCAAGGGGTTTGGGCATAGATTGAAAGAAGGACACAATTTGTGAAGAGGAAGGAGTGGATTCTGGAGTGTAGAGGGAAGAGCAGTATTGGACAAAACAGTCAATGATTTTGTCATCAGGGAACTGACAAACTCTGTGAAAATCAGTGACAGCTATAATCTTAGATTTTTGTTTTTTAATTTTAAGATAATTTGTAAGAGATTTGCCTGCATTGTTATGCCCTCTGTACATTTTAGCATTACATTTGAGAAGGTTATTGGAAGCAGAGTCCCAGGAATGTTTGTTGTATTGAATTTTCGCTTTGATAAGAGAGGAGAGCATGTCAGCAGAGTTAGTTCTAAAGTAAAGATGTTCAAGTTCTTTAATTTGTTTAAGGATATGAGATTAATATGTGAGGGCTTCTTTCTTCTTTCGGGATACAAAGTCATTAATACAACCTCTAGTGGCGGCCTTGAAGGCATCCCAAATAAAGTCTAAGTCTGAGGTAGAGTTAAGATTATCATGGTAGAATTCTTCCATGAAAAGCTCAAAGTGATCAATGAACTGGTAGTCTAAGAGGAGAGAGTTGTTAAAACGCCAGTGCCGAGTGGTGGGAATGGGTGAGGGGTACTCCATGTCTAAAATAACGGTGGCAAAGTCTGATATAAAAATGGAACCAATTTCTGAGTTAGTCATGAATTGGAAAGCATGTTGAATGAGGAAAATATAATCAATACAAGAGTGTGATGCATGTACTAGAGAATTCTATAGAGTCAGGATGGGATATTCTCCAGGAATCAATGAGGATTCTGGAAGAGATGGTTTTGTAAAAGGATTTTTGCATCTTATTGGGAACATATCTTGTTTGTGATTTCCGGCCTAAAAAGGGATCCATGAGTTGGTTGCAATCGCCACCCACAATTAAATCATCCGTTGCATGTGAGGAAAGGAGTGTGGAAAAATCATTCCAAAAGGTTAAGTCAGTGCCATTAGGGTCATAAACATTAGAAAAGGAAAGTTGTACATTATTAACAATAGTATCTAAAAACAACCATCTACCATTAGTGTCATGAAATTAATTTTGTAACTCAACAGTCAGCGATTTATGAAACAAAATTATAACACCATTTTTGTTGTTAATTGTAGAATTTTTTTTAAATTAAAAAATTAAAAAAAGTGAAAGTGACCTAATCATTACAAAAACAAGTGGCATTGAAAAGAGATAGAGGAATAATACAATATAACAGTATGCAAAACAATCCCCAAGAGGTCTATAGAACTATCCTAAGGAACAAAGCTTTTAAAGGCATTTTATATTGTGGGAAGGAAAAAGAAAGAGAAAGGAAAGAGAGAGAGAGGAAAAGATGGGAAGAAAAGGAGGACAACTAATAAATAAATTCAATACCTTAAAATGATATAAGAAAGTGAAAGTGAGGTGCACATAAAAAACATCAGTGAAAAAGTAGAGAAATAGCAGGTAAAAATTAAGTAACATGTCTAGAGAGGAAATCAGTTAAAGGCAACCATGACAAGTCTTTTTTGATTAATAAAGGTATAGTGGTGGCAAACGCACGGTCAAGCCGATGGTGATGACATAACAAATTCCAATCCATTTCAAAAGCGATAGTTATATATAGATCTTTAAATGTACATACATTACTTTGAATATTCCATATAGGAGAAGAACCGCCCACGAAAATATGTACAATCTCAAAAGGATAGTCTGTAGCTAAAATGTCATTCAATTTTGACCAGATATGAGACCAAAGGCTTTTAACCACGGGGCAATGAAAAAACATGTGTAAAAAACACATCACTATGTGCAGAGGAACAGGAACAACATTTTTTGGAGTCAAGTAACTTGATTTTGTGTAGATCAGAAGGAGTGCAAAAAAGTCTGTTGTAAAAAAAGTATAACGTCAGTGTGGTGCTGGCAGTATGTATTTTAGACAATAAAGTATCCCAAACCTGGAGGGAACATTCTTCAACAAGGTCTCTTTCCCATAAAAACTCAAAAAGGAGATTTAGCCTCTCAGTAGTGGTAAAGGAAAGTAATTTATAAATGGCGGCCGCCCTAAGAGGAATAGAAACATCTGCTGAGAGTTGGGACGGTGGTGGTCAGGGATCTATTCTGAGAGATGATAGAGGTTAGGGCATTGGTAAGCAAGGGGTATTAGGAACATTATGTGTTAGAGAAATGAAAGTTATCACAGATATCTGGGAAAGTTCTTACGGAGTTATCAATAAGTAAATGATCATATGTAACAATGCCTTTGTTAATCCATCCTTGCCAAAAAATCACTCTTTTATTAATCTTTAGAGATTTATTATACCAAATTAGAGTTAATAAGTGAGGGTGAACTTGTGAAAAAAAGGAATTAAACAGTGAAAGAGCTAATGCTTTAGAGTGTTTAAATATGGGAGAAAAAAATCTCTTCGGAGGTTGAGATAGGCGAGTAGCAGTAAGGAAAGAAAAAGGAGAGAGTTGCTCAAGTTCTATCGAGCTCCAGGCAGTTAAGGGAGAAAAAACACAGACAAGTGGCAAGGCTTTTCTGCGCACAGTAAAACTATAGTAATCCCAAATTCAGTCAAAACAAACAGTATAGTGTGCTCCAAAGGACAAGGACAGCCACTCTTGTCCCTACAATATGGACCAGAAATCTGATCGTATACACAAAAAAGGGGGTATTGTCCTGAGCACCACTCCTCATGTAACTCTTCTTTTCACGTAGATTTTATTTTTGCAGAGTTATAAAATCTTCAGCGTCAATACATGTTACTCTCTTCTGATACTTCCTAGCCAACACGTGTTTCGTCAGTTTAGCGATGCCTCTGCCTCTCTGACTTCCTCAAGGCTCTAGATAGATATAAAAGAATACATATCACTATTTTTCACAATTCTACCAAAATGAAGTCGCCTTCACCAATCACCCAAGTTCTCAAAAGGATGATCATTAAGTGACTTCCATGCAAGCTTTTTTTTCAATTTCTCACATCACAAATGCGTTATCACATGAGGGAAAAACATGTTTATGGTCATAGATGACTAATAACGTGAATATTAATCATACAACACGATCTGCAAGTCACCGTGTGTTAAACTCACTACTGACAAGGTCGTAAAAGACCTACATCCCAAGACCACTATGTAGTATTCTCAGTTGTATTTGCCTCTGCTTTGTTAAGCGTCTATTTAGAGTTCTAGATCCCTGGTGTTCTCTGGGACTAGCTGGCTCATGAATGTTCCACAAGCAACAGTTATTTAGAGATCTGACTGGGGCGGCATCCGTTTTCCAACGAGTGATGACGAACATGTTGAAGGGCATCGATGGTCTGTCTATTTTTCAAGACGATGTACTTATACATGCCCCTGACAGAAGCTCTCATGATATAATTCTTAAAGAAGTTCTATCTAGGTTCCAAAACATGGGGGTTGTGTTACGCAGAGACAAGTGTGTATTTGCAACGAATGAAGTTGACTATTTAGGTCACTTAGTCAACCAAAAAGGGATTCTTCCTAAAACAAGTTTGGTAGAATCTATTGTCAAAGCTCCTTCAGATAAGAGTAGTTTGAAATCTTTTTTTAGGATTATGTGAATTCTACTCGAGGTTTAGACTTTGCAACCAGACTCAGACCACTGACACGAATGTTGATAAGAGGTATTGCATTTGAATGGAACAAGGAGTGTCAAGACGTCTTTGAGTGGGTGAAACTGCAACTTAGTTCTCCTGTTTTAAAACATTTTGATCCTACACTAATGTGCACTCTTACAGTAGACGCAAGTAATGTTGGGTTGGGAGCTGTTCTCTCCCAAAATAATGATGGACAGTTAAACACAATAGGATTTGCCTCAAGAGTGTTGTCATCTACTGAGATGAAATATTCAGTCATCGAAAAGGAATTGCTGGCTTGCTGGTGGGCTATAATGAAATTTAGGAATTTTCTTTGGGGAAGGAAATTTTGTCTTAAAACTGATCACAAGCCGTTGTTATTTATCCTTAGTGGGAAGAATGTGAGGGGGTTTATGCCCAGAATTGCACGATTATCTTCCAAGTTGCTACAATTTGATTTTGTTGCTGAATACATTCCAGGCAGCAAAAATGGGTGTGCTGACTTTCTTTCTCGTTCTTCGGACGTGATTGATAAGTGTACTGATGTGGATGAAGAAGATAAGGATGAATATCTTGTAGCCGCCGTAGATCTTCCCCAGTTGTGTGCTGTGTCTGAAAATGAGTGGCAGCAAGCTTTACTTGTCGATGCGTCCTTGCAGAAAGTTATTTCTTTTATCAAATCAAATCAAATCAAATCAAGAAAGCTTTATTCGATTTTAAGTTAAAATCATAAAAGCATACAGATGAAAAAAAACATTGCATTATAAAAGGAAACGTGCATACATGAACCACAAATTGATTTTAAGTTACACAGTTAAAAGGTTAAAAAGACTATAGCCCTCCCTTTGAGCATAACAAAAAATGTAATAGTTACGGTACATAAAACTGTTGGATGACGGTTTAAGGCGGGTAAAAACCACAGGAAAACTACCGCCGTTAATTACATGACTTCCTCTACCCACTAAGTTGTAATCCATAGCCTGGGGTCTGGGGGAAAGCATGTAGGACGTATTTGGGTAGAAGTCATGTAGGTTCCAGGTGCAAATAAGTCCATCACCTTTTTGAGGTAACCAAGTTTGCAAATATGGCACGATGTGTCTGCTCCTAAATCGTATCAGGATCAGTTCGCCCGAGATGTCTTTTTTGAGGGGACCAAGGCCAGCCCACCCTCCGGACGCTTATTATTCTACCATCAAAGTGATGGGGCAGAGGTCTGTTTTTAGCTAACCAGAACTTGACCTTATTCATCAGCTCATATTGTCTCTCAGCTTTACCTTGTGTTAGTTCAGGGACTCCAGAGAGAACAGTTACAAAAGGGGCTGCCTCTGGTGGTAAATGTATGTGAGTGGTGCGCTCAAGTTTGGGAGGAATGTGACGCGCTGTCGTTGGGTTGGGAGGGACTTTAGGAATGATTGGAGGCATGGAGGTGGGGACTGATAATTGGGTAAGCACCGCTTCATGAGATGTAAACAGTTTGGGCGGATTTGAGGAAGCAGTTATCGGAGGGCAGTGAGGTATTACAGCATGTGTGGAAGATTTCAGGTGAGATTTGATTGAATTCTCCAACCCCGTCAGCCTATCCCCCAACATGGTAATTTTGTCAATCAAAGGATGTAGTAGGGATTTGATCAGATGTTCGATCATGGGCAGTAGGGCCTGCCGGGATGATGGTAATAAGTCGTCCAAATTTTCGACAATTGCTGGGGTAAAAGGAGACTTGTTTACGACTGCTGTGGGACTTAATGATGGTTTATCTAATGTTTGAGTTTTGGCTAAGCTCCCATTTTGATCATCCCCATCGTGTTTCCTTTTGACAGGGGTAGCCCTGTGAGGTGTAGCGCTATGGGTGTTAACTTTATATGTTTCAGGGAAGGGTTCCAGCTCCCTTGGACAAAGTGGTAGGTTACTGCTTTTTAACGTGGGGGAAGACTCTGCTGAAGCATAGTTTGCCTTACACAGGCTATTTAATTCTTCCAACCATGAGAAACTCGATGGTAGATGTTGGATTGGATCTTCACAGGGTGAACTAATCGTAGAATGGCAAGGTGCATTTTTACCCACATCTCTAAACAAGGGAAACAGTTGGCTAGTTGTATACACAGGGGTTATATTGAACGTAACCTCTGTTTGGGGCTTAGACATGGCTTGGTTGGGGAATTTCCAAACAAGGGGTTTACCTTCGATTTTTGAGCCAAAGGGGGTGGCCCGTCCCGTCCTCCTCAGTCCTCTGAGGGCCTCAGAGGGCCCGCCCTTTGCCCAGGCTTAGCCCGCGCGCGTCCCGCGGGGCCGGAGGCGTACGATGTACTTATGGCGCCTCCGGGCGCGTGGTCAAGCTGGTAGTAGTGGTCCACTGTCCGGGACCGCTACGGGCGCTGGACGGTGAGCAGGTGGGCAGAAGCAATCGCCTGGAGCCGTTTCCCTCACGGCGGCGTCAGGCTCACACAAATGACCCACAGGAGCGCTCGGCGCTTGATGTACTTATGGCGCCTCAGGGCGCGTGGTCAAGTGACACGCCCTCACTAGGGCTGCTGGTAGTGATGGTCCGCTGTCCGGGACCGCTACGGGTGCTGGACAGTGAGCAGGTGGGCAGAAGCAATCGCCTGGAGCCGTTTCCCTCACGGCGGCGTCAGGCTCACACAAATGACCCCCAGGAGCGCTCGGCGCTCGATGTACTTATGGCGCCTCCGGGCACGTGGTCAAGCGACACGCCCTCACTAGGGCTGCTGGTAGTGGTGGTCCGCTGTCCGGGACCGCTACGGGCGCTGGACGGTGAGCAGGTGGGCAGAAGCAATCGCCTGGAGCCGTTTCCCTCACGGCGGCGTCAGGCTCACACAAATGACCCCCAGGAGCGCTCGGCGCTCGATGTACTTATGGCGCCTCCGGGCGCGTGGTCAAGCGACACGCCCTCACTAGGGCTGCTGGTAGTGGTGGTCCGCTGTCCGGGACCGCTACGGGCGCTGGACGGTGAGCAGGTGGGCTGAAGCAATCGCCTGGAGCCGTTTCCCTCACGGCGGCGTCAGGCTTACACACGGCGGCGTCAGGCTCACACAAATGAGTGGGTTGGTGTTAAGAAGTGATAAGTTGGTCCCTCCGCTTGCGTTAAGAGAGAGGTTAGTAAAATGTGCACATGAAGGACATTTAGGTGCCACTTTAACAAAAAAAAGGGTGCGCCTCACATTTTGGTGGCCCAATATGGACAAAGAGATTGATGATTTTGTTAAGAATTGTGTTATTTGCTCAAGTTGTGATAAAATTGTCAAGGTGCGTACTCCACCTTTGTCACCCATTGAATTGCCTTCTGCTCCTTGGGTTAAGATAGGGTTGGACATTGTTGGGCCCTTTTATGCACTTGATTCTGCCTCTAGATTTTCCCTGGTCCTTGTGGATTATTATTCTAAATGGCCAGAAATAAAATTTGTAAGAGAGGTTAGTTCAAAAACTGTGGTTGATTTCCTGTGTGATGTGTTCTTAAAGGAAGGGTTCCCTGAGTTTTTGGTCACGGACAATGGGACACAATTTGTTTCCTCTGAGCTTGAGGATTATTTGAATAAATGCAGTATTAAACATTTGAAAAGTTCTTTGTATCATCCGCAAACAAATGGTCTTGTTGAGCCGATGAACAGGGTCTTGGGGGAATGTATTCAATGGGCTCTCAAGAATAAATGTGTAGTTAGCAGTTCTGTTAGGAGCATGCTTTGGTTCTATCGGACTACACCCCATTCTACCACGTGTGTTTCACCTTTTGAATTGTTGCGTGGCCGAAGAGCTTCCACTCTTTCTTGTCCTGGGTGGATGAGTAAATGGATAAAAGGGAAAAAGTGGAATGATAAAGATGTTAGATCTCAAGTAGAATCTGTGCAGAGAAAACAAAAAACATATTTTGACAAAAGCAAAAATGTTAAAGTTGTTGATATACGTCCTGGAGATTTTGTTTCTATCAAGAAACCTTTTCATGTTAAAAAAAGCTCTTTCTAAATTCAGTTCTCCAGTTGAAGCAAGTGAGGTTAGAGAAAATGCTGTAAAATTCATTAATGGTCATTGGTGGAATAAGAATCGCTTAGTGAAAAGTTCTTTGTCTGACAACTCATCCAACAGCTCAGTAGGTGAAGGTAGTGAAGATTGTACGGGAGAATTGGTCCTAAGGCGTAGTTCACGTGTAAAACAAATTCCTTATGGATATAGAGTCTAATGTTGATTTAGAGTTTATTGTTTTTTCCTGTAGCCTTTTCCATTCTCCCTAATTTTTCCTTCTTTCTTTTTTCTTATAGCTTGTCCCCTTCTCTTCTATATTCTCTTTTCCTTCTTGTCTTTTCCCTTTCGTTTTGTTCTTTTTCTTTCAAAAAGGAAAACCTATGTAGTATTCTCAGTTGTATTTGCCTCTGCTTTGTTAAGCGTCTATTTAGAGTTCTAGATCCCTGGTGTTCTATGGGACTAGCTGGCTCATGAATGTTCCACGAGCGACAGTTATTGAGAGATCTCACTGGGGTGGTATCTGTGTCTCTGCTTGGGTGTTCAGCTGAAGATTGAATAAAAGTCAACTAAACCCAGCTGTCTCCTGACTTCGTTACGTCACACTAGAAAGCCACCAGAGGGATATTCCGAAGGAAACAAGCTCACTGATTTCAATATCCATTAACAACGTTGCATAGCAACTGTGACAGATTCCAAGAAGGCAATAAGTAACTTCATACAGTGGATCCAACTGGAGTGACATAAATATCATATAATCACCATTTAAACTTAATTTCCAATTGTATTTTGCACATACATAAACAATAAAACTAGGTAATGTATAGCATCACCCTTAGGGAAGAGGAAGACAAATCTTTTAGGAAAGGCTGAGTGAAAACTAGCAATGTTGGGGACATTAACCCCACCTAATTCTTTGGGTTGTTGGAGACGAGCGAGAGAAATCCTAGCTTTGCGCTTATTATTATAGGAATTTGGATAGAAGACTGTTTATGGTTTTGAAGAAGAAATGCGGGAGAGAAGTAGGAAGCAATGGGGGAAAAAATTAACAATGGGAAGAAGCATAATTTTAATAGTCAGATCCTTGGAACATATGAGAGAGACAGAATTTGTTTTGAGGTAGGACTTCAGAGTTATCTACATTCAATTTGTATCTAGAGACTGAGGAGTAATCATGTAGTAAAGAGAATAGTTCATGTAAGAAGGTTGCTGGGTTACAGGTGTAGAGCAAAATATCATCTGCATAAGCAGTAAACTAGATGTCAACATTCTTATATGTAAAGCCAGTATAGGATCTTGAACAGCGTATTTTTTCCAGGAAAGGTTCTAACGTGAGGGTAAAAAGAAGAGGAGAGAGGGGACATCCTTGTCTGGTACCTCTATGAAGGGGAAAATAGAGATTGAGAGTCATTGACCCAAATAAAAGTAGAAGGCTCAGAATACAACAGTTGTATATACCATATAATGGTGGGGCTAACACCATGCCATTTCAGTGCTCCAAACATAAAAAACCAGCTGACCCTATCAAAGGATTTTTCAGCACCTAAGGTGATGGCTGCGACAGGGAAGACCATCTTAGAAGCGAGGTGAATGATAGTAAGGAGAGTTCTTGAATTATCGGTGACAGATCTACCCTTGACAAATCCTGACTGATAGATATTAACTGGATCAGGGATGACTTTATTAAAACGGGTGGCTAAGATTTGGCATACATTTTACAGTCCGTGTTTATTAAGGAAATGGGCCAATAATTTTTGCAAAGGAGTGATCTTTATCTTTTTTAGGAATTAGGCAAAGCATTGCTTGTGTGAAGGAACCCTTAGATTCTCCTTTAGCTAGAAAGTGGTTGATGGGGGAAAGTAACTGTGGTATTAAAACATTCTTAAAGTGAAGATCAAAACGACAGTAAAGCCATTTGGACTGGGTGTTTTATCCTTGGGCAGAAGAGTAATCACATTGACTATTTCCTTTTATGAGATAAGAATGTCAAGGGGTTTGGGCATAGATTGAAAGAAGGACACAATTTGTGAAGAGGAAGGAGTGGATTCTGGAGTGTAGAGGGAAGAGCAGTATTGGACAAAACAGTCAATGATTTTGTCATCAGGGAACTGACAAACTCTGTGAAAATCAGTGACAGCTATAATCTTAGATTTTTGTTTTTTAATTTTAAATTAATTTGTAAGAGATTTGCCTGCATTGTTATGCTCTCTGTACATTTTAGCATTACATTTGAGAAGGTTATTGGAAGCAGAGTCCCAGGAATGTTTGTTGTATTGAATTTTCGCTTTGATAAGAGAGGAGAGCATGTCAGCAGAGTTAGTTCTAAAGTAAAGATGTTCAAGTTCTTTAATTTGTTTAAGGATATGAGATTAATATGTGAGGGCTTCTTTCTTCTTTCGGGATACAAAGTCATTAATACAACCTCTAGTGGCGGCCTTGAAGGCATCCCAAATAAAGTCTAAGTCTGAGGTAGAGTTAAGATTATCATGGTAGAATTCTTCCATGAAAAGCTCAAAGTGATCAATGAACTGGTAGTCTAAGAGGAGAGAGTTGTTAAAACGCCAGTGCCGAGTGGTGGGAATGGGTGAGGGGTACTCCATGTCTAAAATAACGGTGGCAAAGTCTGATATAAAAATGGAACCAATTTCTGAGTTAGTCATGAATTGGAAAGCATGTTGAATGAGGAAAATATAATCAATACAAGAGTGTGATGCATGTACTAGAGAATTCTATAGAGTCAGGATGGGATATTCTCCAGGAATCAATGAGGATTCTGGAAGAGATGGTTTTGTAAAAGGATTTTTGCATCTTATTGGGAACATATCTTGTTTGTGATTTCCGGCCTAAAAAGGGATCCATGAGTTGGTTGCAATCGCCACCCACAATTAAATCATCCGTTGCATGTGAGGAAAGGAGTGTGGAAAAATCATTCCAAAAGGTTAAGTCAGTGCCATTAGGGTCGTAAACATTAGAAAAGGAAAGTTGTACATTATTAACAATAGTATCTAAAAACAACCATCTACCATTAGTGTCATGAAATTAATTTTGTAACTCAACAGTCAGCGATTTATGAAACAAAATTATAACACCATTTTTGTTGTTAATTGCTGGAGAGCAGAAAGATTCTCCTACCCATTGTTTACGCAATGAAGACAGATCTTGTAAAGTAAGGTGCGTTTCTTGCAAGAGAGCAACTTGACATTTCCGTCTCGCGAAATAAGATAAGACACGTTGCTTTTTAATAGGATTGTGAATACCTTTAACATTTCAAGAGAGAATGCGAAGTCCACTCATTCTTGGAAGGTAGATAAGGATAGGCAAGAAAAAGTAAAGCATTCAGAAAAGAATAGGATAAAAGAGAAAAAGGTTGAAAAATTGTTAAAAGAAAGTTGAAGACAAAGAAGAGTATAAGGAAAATAAACTGATTCATATGACCACCACAGAACAAGAAACCAGAGCAGATAGAGAGAACTAGAAAAACTAATAGGCTGAGATAAAAAAAGCGAATGTAGAAAGGAATAAGTAAGAAACATGTTGCCATAAAGAGAAAAGAAAAAAAGGTAACATAGAAAGGAGCAAAAGTAAGGAAAGACAGACGGTATAAAGCTATAAAGAGTAATGAGAAACGAAAAGGGAAAATATTGAACCATATGAACATCATAAGAGCATTACCAGAGCAAGTTAAGAGAGCCGTGGAAAATCATATACTGCTATGAAGAAAAGGAAGATAAAGAACAAAGGAAATAATAGTAATGGTACCAAAGAGAGGGAAGGGAAAGGGACAGGAAAGAAGAAAGCAATAAAAATAAGAGGAGAAAAGAGGGGGAGAAGGAAGAAAAAGTGAGAGAGAAGAAAGAATAATAATGAGGAGGGGGAATATAATACCCCCAAAAAATACATCGCAAAGAAGATGACAAAAAGCCCAGATGGCTTTAGCCATGAAAAACAAGTCACCAAAGAAGATTTAAGGAAAACAGCAGCAGTATTGGATCACACATTATAGATGACAGAACAACATAGAGGAAAGCAATGCACATTGAAGCTGCAACAGAGAGACCTGTGAGACATGGGAGAGGGTAAACAAGGAAAACATTATAACTCATGGATTGCTTACTAAAATAAGACTAACAGAAAAACACATTGAGTCATTTATCAAACTATTAGGGCTTGCTCAAGTTCTCCTTTGTGAGTATGAATGAACGGTCGTAGGTCAGCAGGATCTTCAATGCTATAAGGGGCATATTATCAAGGGCGGTGTTAAAATTAGCCCTGGTTTACAGGCAAACAACTGCCGCTAAGGCGGCGATAATGGGCTTGATAATATGTCCTGGAGAATTCCAATAGAAGCCTATGTTCACACCAGAACATGGACTTCTATTCGAATTCTCAATTTCATATTATCAAGCCCATTATCGCCGCTTTAGCAGCAGTTTTCTGCAGCTAAACTAGCAATAAATTTTAACACCGTTCTTGATATTATGCCCCTAAGTTCTTTCTTTATAAGTTACTTTAAAAAAACAAGGATGGATCAGGCCGTAGCGTGCATTCATTGTTTTCAATGCAGGAAAAAGATATAGGAATTCTTTCCGTCGAGCCGCAGCAGGTTAAGAACCGTCTTGGGTGAAGAAAACTTTATGACCAGACCAGAGCATCTGCTTATGTTGTTTAGCTGCATTAAGAATCATCATAAGGTCTGAATATAGGAGGAAATAAGCAATAATGCCTCTAGGTTTAGAAGTAGAAGAAGCATTCTTTGGACCCAGAGGATGAGCTCTTTGAATATTGACATCTGTGTGCTTTGGGAGTCCAACAATTTGAAGAACTTGAGTTTTGAAGAAAATAATTATGTCAGACCCTTCCGAATCTTCTGGAATACCATATTTGCACATGATATTGCACCTAATGTGTTTTTCCAAGCCTTCTGTGGTCTTTTTGAGCTGGCTGACTTCCTTGGTAAGGCTATCAACTTTAGCGATAACATCCTGAGCATCAATAACCTTTTGTTCCACATCAGTAAGTCTCATATTGAGGCTGGACCATTTATCGTCCAACCTCTGAAGAGTAGTGACTGTATCAGTCATAAAAGGTCGAACGAGGCACAATTCCTTCACGACGTCCTCTAGTTTGAGGGGAAGCGATGATGTTGACGGAGAAGATGGATCCTTCTTGATGCATTTACCAGAAGATGTAGTAGGTAATTTGCGTCCGCCAGAAGAGGTGTCATGGGACTTGGATGAATGAAAAGCCTTCATATTGAAAATATGCAGCAGGAGGCAAAAGTAATGGATGATTTTGAAGAGGAGGAGTGAAGAAACTGTTCAAAGCAAGACAGCACCCTGTTTGACCACCAGAGAACAAAAGGCAATCTGCACCATGCAGCAACAAAGGCGTTGAAATGTGGAGCATCGGAGGAGCAGATTAAAAGCACAGCCAAATACCAATGAAGCTAACTGTTAAAACAATTGGCTTACGCAGACAGAGAGCGCTGTGTAGAAAATGCACTTACACTCCTTTTTGTTTTGTTGCGGAATTGGTTTAAATAATCATTGTGATAAAAACAGTGCTGAGATAAGCTGAAAATGCCATAACAGAGATAAGTAGAAGGAGTCACCAATCCAGGATGGCAGGCAAAAGTAATCCAAATCTCTAGAGCAGTGAGTTAGGTAAGCAGGCACAACAGGGCACCAATTTGCAGCAAGAGAGAAGAGGGGAAAAAACACTGCATGAAAGAAAAAAACTAAATTGTGGCCGCTCGTGAGAGAAAGCAAAATTGGCAAAAAAAGTGCTCATGAGTCTGTATTTCAGGTCAGAAACTTGCCCGATGATGCCCGGCCATTTCCGACAGCCAAATCCTTCACTTTCCTTTGAAAAAGCTGCCAGGTAGCTATCCCTTCAAGTGCCAGCACAGCTCGTCCGAGCAGAGCTCCTCAAGAGGCGGCCATCTTGAATCGCCACGCCATGCGCTCCCACGAAAGTGACCCAATTAAAGAGCGGTAATAAGGCTAGTCTCCATGGAAGGAACAACTGCAAGATTGAGAAATAGGAACACAAATAAGAAGAAGTCAAAAGAGTTTGATAGAAAAGCAAATTAATGGCAAGGACTGTTTGGGCTGTAAACCCAAGTCTGTTCTTGTTAAGTTCACAATGTATGTTTCGCAACTAGATAGCTAGCATTGTCTGATAGGCTCAAACCTAAAGTAAGAAAATGGCTTCCTGAAAGCAAACAGGAGGTGTGAGTCACTGTGTCAGAAAGCATTCTGAAGGCAAGCAAGCAATACCCATAGATCTGGACAGGCTTCAAAGTAACAGGCTTTGTTTAGCCCAGAGAAGGTGTTCAGGGAAATGTGTAAGGGGAACCTGGGTACATCCATTCATCACAGCAGAGCATCAAAGGGCATTTTCATTAGGTGGGGTAAGTTTTTACAGATTAGGAATCTTTTTCACCTTACTAATGCATGTTCATACTAACACTTTCATTATTACTGTGCTCTTTACTGTTAAAAAAATATTATAGAGTTAACATATTTCATTGATTTGTGGGTATATATTGTCAAGCCATGCTGGTGATGTTGGACTTGTCGGCGGCTTTCGACACCGTCCCCCATGATCGCCTTCTCGAGAGACTTTATGAGATAGGTGTGCGGGGGACGGTGTTCAGCTGGTTTTCCTCCTTTCTAGCTGGCCGCCGGCAAACGGTCTGGGCCTCGCCAGATTCCGCCGTGATGCCGCCTCTGGGAGTCGGGGTCCCTCAGGGCTCGATTTTGAGCCCGACCCTATTTAATATCTTTATGACCCCTTTGGCGGCGTTGGCGGAGTCGTTTGGGGCTCGGATCGTATCCTACGCGGACGACACCCAGCTCCTCTTCTCATGTAAGAGAGGAGGAGACTTTGACGGGGAGAGTATCCGGGATTGCCTTGGGGCTGTTTTTCATTGGTTCCAACTGAACAGCCTCAAGTGCAATTCCGAGAAATCTGAGGTACTCTTCTTTGGGTGTGATACCGAGCCCAATTGGCAGGACTGGTGGCCCATTGACATGTTTCCTCCGACTTGCTCCTCCAAGACGGCCAAGAACTTGGGGGTCAAGATGGACAATGGGCTTTCTTTAAAATCTCAGATTTTGGGGGTGTCAGGCACCTGTTTCGGCCTCCTCAGGATGCTGCGGAGGTTTCTCCCCCTGTTGTCTGAGGAGCACAGGAGGCTGACGGTACAGGCTCTGATTGGGTCCAGGTTGGATTACTCTAACATTCTCTACTTGGGCCTACCAGAATACTTGTTGCAGCGGCTCCAAGTGGTGCAGAACGCGGCCGCAAGAGCTATTTTTGGCTTAAATAGGCGGGCTAGTGCAACGGGGCTGTTGAAGACATTGCACTGGCTTCCAGTTCGGAAACGGATTGCCTTTAAGGCTCTGACCTTGGCTTATAAGGCCCTTCATGCGGTGGGAGCAAAATATCTTCAAAAGAGAATGACTTTTTATTATCCAACTCGCTCCTTGAGGTCTGAGTCTCTGCTCCTGGCGGTTGTCCCGCGAGTGAAGAAAGCCCGCTTGGGTGGCCGCTCCTTCGGTTTACTTGCACCACAGCTGTGGAACTCCCTGCCGCTTTCGCTGCGGGGAGCAACCAGCTTACTGGCTTTTAGAAAGGATCTTAAGACGTGGCTGTTCACTCAGTAGACGTTATTTTGTCTGCTTTTTAGGTCTTCACTGCTCTGTCCCCCTCTTTTAAACGTGTTATGTTATTATGATGCAGCATTCCTTTACCAAAAGCGCCGGGATACTCTTTTTGAGTCGCCGTGCGCTATACAAAAGATTAAATAACATAACATAACATAACATAACATATTGTTGTAGTCAATGACTCAGTTTTGGCCAGCAACCGTTATACATAGAAATCACCCTAATAGCATGTCTTGTAGGGCTGTGACTCTCCAGGCTTTCTTTGACCCCCAAGAGGACACAGCAAAGGCAACTAAGGGGCGATTTTCTGTGTCACAAAGGCTGCTAAAATCCATTTGAGAATTCCAAAGTACAGAGATTGTAATCATTAACCAACTCCCTTCTTTTTTTTCAGATTCCCGTGACTGCTGGCCTTGTCCTGAAGACCACTGGCCCAATGAGGAGAGAACCCGATGTGATCTAACAACTGTTGAGTTCCTCTCCCTTGAGGAGCCTTTGGGAATCACACTTTTATGCGTCACCAGCCTCCTCTTCCTACTCACTCTTCTTGTTCTCCGTATCTTCAAGAAGTACCAGGACACGCCAATTGTCAAAGCAAACAATCGAGAGCTCAGCTACGTGCTTCTCATTGCCCTCATGCTCTGCTTCCTCTCTCCCTTAACCTTCATTGGCCATCCCATGAGGGCCACCTGCATGATCCGCCAAAACTCATTTGGAATTATCTTTTCCATCAGCATTTCCACCATTCTGGCCAAGACCATCACTGTGATTATAGCGTTCAATGCTCGCGATCCCACCAGCCGCTCTTCAAGGTGGCTTGGGACTAGACTGCCCAGTGGAGTCGTCCTTCTGTGTTCATTTGCTCCAGTCCTGATATGCACAGTCTGGCTACTCATTGACCCTCCGTTCCCAGTGAAGATACAGATACAGGACACCACCATCATCCAGTGTGACGAGGGCTCTGTTCTCTTCTTCTATCTGATGTTGGGATATCTAGGCTTGTTGGCCACTGTCAGCTTTGTGGTTGCATTTTATGCCCGTAATTTGCCTCAGAGTTTCAATGAGGCCAAGTTCCTCACCTTCAGTATGCTTGTGTTTTTGGCCGTCTGGATCTGTTTCATACCAGCATATCTCAGCACGCAGGGAAAGTATTTGGTGGCCGTGGAGATCTTCGCCATCTTGTCTTCAAGTGCAGGACTATTAGGTTGTATCTTCATTACTAAATGTTACATCATCATTTGGAAGCCGGATATGAATACAAAACAGTACCTAATGCAAAGGCATATTACCAAATGACAAAAATAAATCTTCAATTGATGTATAAAATATTCTATTCGTACAACCTCTCTTGTTGGCATGTCTGCAGCAGATAAGATCAACATGGCAGTTTAGTCTGGTGGCTCAGTGGACTAAGACTGTTGGGCATGGCTTTTCTGCAGGGTCGCCTGCAAACGTTGTGCCTTCTTCTTCCCCTTTTTGTTGAATTCATATTTGTTCGTTTTAGGACTCTGCACTTTACTTTTCTTCTAAACAGTGCTACATTGCTTGTGCTGTCTCCTTACTTGGTAAAATTGGCATACCCACATATGGAATATTTATTTTACCTATAAGTCCCTAGTAATAGGCACTGCCTGTGCCCACATCCTTTAAATTAAATGTTACTAGTGGGCGTACAGCACTGCTTGTGCCCCACAATTAAGTACCCTTTAAACATGTCTCAGGCCTGCCACTGCAGACCCTGAGTGTGCAGTTGTAAACTATCATGTAGACCTGGCAAGTAAAATCTCTAAGAAAACACAATTTGATGATGGAGGGAGCACTGAAACTTTTCAGGAACTCACCCCCAGTCACTACTAGATCTGAGTTGAATTCATTATTGTTCTTTAGCTCACTTCACCACCCCAGTTCAGACCCAACCATTTGTAAATCAGTCTTGACCCTGTGCCTCGTGGGAACAGTCCAACCTGAACTGCCAAGCCAAGTTTTCTGGACCGGAAACAAGCTTCCTGGTAGTGGTTTTGGGGTGACAGCACTCATCAGCCAGGCTAACTTGAATCCAGAGGCACAGCAAGCAGGTGTTTGCAAAGTTAAAACTCTTGCAATCCAAACCTTCCTTTTTGATACTTATAAGTCACCCCTACGGCTGGTCCCTGAAAGCCCAGAGTGCAGGGTCCAATGTATTTAGACAAAGGTACATGCACTTTTAAATTCTACATATCCTGGTAGTGAAAAACTTGTATATTAGTATTTCACTATGTTTCACTTGGGATAACATTGGGATGACCTTATTACATGTTATGAGTTAAATTTCCAAGTGAGGGTATTTATCTTGTTCCTGTTTGTTGCCTCTGTAATCCTAATTCAAAATCCTAACTTATGGTGATGTTGGATTTTAATTACAATTCTGAAAATGTTACTTTTAGATATTTAGCTCGTTTGTGACTTAGCCATTTGATACCTGTAGCCTGTCTCTCATTACATGACTGTGTTTAGTTGGCAGCTGGGCTTTGTGAATTCCACCTAGACAGCCCCCCACAATTGGACCTTAGGTGTGCCTGAGATCGCTATCATAACAGGATGGGAGGAAGGAGCTGGGCCTAGCTTCGCTTACACATGAATAAGCTATATCCTCTTCCCTTACAAAGGGCTGCCTATCTCCTGTAATTAGTTTGGAGCCAGTGCTAACAGGATAGGGCATCTCTGCATCGCCACATCTCAGAACTGACACATCACTTTGACTACGCAATGCTTCCTGCCTCAGTCCCACTCAACTCTCCACAACTATGATTTAAGGTACTTTGTTCAGCAGGCCTAACCTAGTCCCAAGTGGCAGCTCTATTGAGGATGATCTGAAATTGTGACTTTGTCCTGGTCCCGAGTGTCTAGATATCCCTTGTTACTGTTACCTAAACATTTAAATTCAATATTTCCATTTCTCCTTATTTGATTTTTGTCATTTTGTTCTTGTTTTATTTATTAAAATCAAATTTATTGTATTTTCCTAAACCTGGTGAGTGATCTCTGTGTGGAGCCTTCACTGTTTTTACGGTTCGAATTGCTTCACTAGTGCTTTGCACCTTGCCTTCAGGTTAAACCTGACTGCTCTGTGTCAAGAGCGAGAGGGGAGCACAGGTTGTTTTGGGGATTGCTTGAGCCTTACCTTGACTAGGACTGTGGTTGCTGCTTGACCAGGACTCATACTCCAGTCAAACAACAATTTCTAACAAATGCATTCACTGAATGAAATGGTGTTCACCCTCATGGTAACAAATGCCAACTTTACTCAGGAATGTCATCATTCTAAAGTTGGTAAAATGAGTTGGGTGACAATAATTATCTGATATTCAGCTCCAAGATGCCCTTATGTGTGAGGTGACATTTACAAATTCACCTGCTATGTTACATGCTGTGTAAATAATATTTTATTTCAGAGCTATCTGAAGAAATATGAGGTAATGTTTCACAAAAGAAAGTACTTTGTATAAGATAATGAGAACATTTAAATGTGTCCCTTATATACATGAATTTATGTAGTTTGATGGGTTTATGTAGATTATTAAAGATTGGTTAAACAAATAAGGAAGCACAGGAAATTTAACAATTTTGAAAGTAGCCATCAGAGCCAAATCACAGTGCCTTAACTATGATATATTGCAATTTTAAGCAGCTTTTCTTTGTGCGAACAACATGTGCTACTCAATTGCAATCAAGTGACAATGAATATAACACGTGCACACTTTTTTCTTCTTGCCCTTTTCTACAACTGTAATACGCTTGTGTAAGTGTGTTAGTGGTGTTTTATTAGAGATAAACATTCAGTTTTAAAATCATTATTATGAAAGATCACATTTTTATGGTTGTGTGTCTAATTGAATAAAAATAGCTGAATGGGCCTTTCCCCGGTCTCTTTCCTTTGTTCATTATGAAATTCTTTGATACAGGTTCTGAAATATTTCATGGAAACTGTGCACAAAGAGCTAATGATTTGTGTAGACCTTCACAGCTGGGGGAACAAGACAGACACATTCACAGCATCAATTCTAGCTGAAGACCGCTGGGAGGCAATCAGTCTTTGCTGGTTGTCTGTCTGGATAGTCGGTGTTCTTAACACATAGCAGCTCCTCTGGGCCTTAATAGCAGGATTTCATTATTGTTGTGATTCAGTTGATTCAATTTTGAGCCACCTTTGAAACTCAGAAAGGGAGTTTTATCTGTTAAAGGTACATAGCACAGTTTAGAAAACTATTTGCTGTTTACACAATATATGTGAACGTGTTTGCTGCCTTTATGTTGGTCTTATTTGTACTTACTATTCATATCATGGGTGAAAATCTTAGTTGGAATGTTCCAGCTCCCCTGCCTGGCTGCTGCTCCTAAAGAAGCGATACGAGTCTTGGTGTGTGGATGGATTCTGGTCTCTAAGGAGCACCTGCAAACAGATTGGCAGCAAGATGCTCTGGAGTTCTTAGACTTTTTACAAAGGTCTTATATCTGCAACCCTTCTTGGCCAGAAGACTCATTGTCTCTCGTTTGGACTATGGAAATGTTCCTTATCTTGGCTCCGCTTGCTATGTGACGAAAAGGCTTCAGATTGCACAGAACGACGCTGCTCGGCTTCTTATGAATATTCCTAGGCACCGATCTGCTAGGAAAGCATTGACAGTTCTTCACTGGCTCCCTGCATAGTGCTTGTCATAGGAGAGGTCCTTCCCTGCTAGGATCGCTAACTTACCCATACATTCCTGGAAGGTCACTTAGATCGACCTCTGCCCAGTAGCTTCAGGTTCCCAAATTGAGAAGAGGTCAAAGGGGAGGCTGCTCTGTTTACTATCAGGACCCCAAACTCTGGATTTCCCTTCCCCAGAGGTGCCCCCAGCTGTACAATGAGTTCTCCTTTCGTAAAGCCGGAAACCTGGCTTGTCTCTTCTCAGCCTGGTTGGTAGCTGGCTTTGTGAGGTCTTGTTCTAGCGCTTGGAGGCCTCTGTTTTGCTAAGCACCTTAGAAGACCTGAAGAATAGAATAGAATGTGCACTAAATTAGGATTTTAAAATAAATATTTAAAAAAGGATAATCTATTTTCTAGTGGGCCTTGAGTGTGTTATTTATTTATAATAGAGGATTTGTGTTCCACTAACTGCCCCTATTATGTCTCATGCTCATTTTTCCCTGAAATATGTATTATGCAAACATTGCTCTGAGTGTGGTGGTGAGCCTCAGCAAGGCCTACCAGTGCAAGGGATTCGCCCTGCTCTGCACAGAGTCCTCAGACCAATAGGAAGAAGTTGGCACAGAAACTGGAATAAAAAATACAGAGTTTATTAAACCTCATGAGGTGGAACTACATTCACACAACACCCTTCGGTAATGTATGAAGTAGCACACTGAATGCAAGGATCTTGGTCCTTTTATACCCACACAGGGGCTCAAATGAAGGCGGTAGAAGTACAAAATGCTGGTTTTAGGTACATATAATGTCATACAGAAAATGCACAGTCAACAAGCAGGAGGAGCTAACAGTTGCTAATTCTGGTGAACACATCCTGACAGTTACAGACTGGGGACAGCTGCAAGGACAGCTGCAAGCTCAAGCATGTGCGAAGTTAGAAGATACTAAATATAGTCAGTTTCTAGGCAGATTTTAAGAGCAGTTAACAGAAAGGTAGGACACAGCACATGGCGAGCACATGGTAGCACATGGCAAACAAAATGGCTGACAGAAATACAAAATGCATTCCATGAAACAGACAAGATAGTCTCTAAATGCAAGATGGCTTCCGCTAATTCTAACCTAATCGCTGCCAAATTACAACATGAGGGTTGTGTATTGGTTGCAATCCAACTGGTTTTATGACTCGGTTTGGTACATGGACTGAGTCTTTGGTGCCAGGTAGACTATCAAAGTAAAACAAAGAAATTCTAGTGAAAGTATAAATTGGTGCCTTTTCGTGGGGCTCAGATTATCTGCATCTTAGTTTTGATTGACACACTGAAGAGGCCAGGTGTTGCAATTAGCGGATATGTCCATTGAAATTTGATTAACTGTTTCAGCCACAACCATTTGTCACTGTATTGTTTTGTTTTCTGCTGGTTCCAACTACTGTGCAATGAAGTATTCATAGGCTATGTCAACTACACTGATAATTTCAAGGGTTTGCATGTGTAAGGGCTTACACTCTGCAGGGTAATTGGGAGATGGGATAGCTAGACAGGGTAACTGCCGTGCAGGATAAAATCTGTTTTTGCAGGTGTAGAAGCACTAAACAAAGTTTGAATCTTTACCAGTCAGGTGAATCAAGAGATGCCTTTACTTATCTCTATAATGTAATAGTGTGTGTTTCAGATTGTGTTTTAGACTCTTTGGATGGCAGTGCACATTTGACTCGGAAAACTAATACCCTCATTTCAGACGACCTTAGAACTAACATCTGATAATGCAGTATCCAGTCTAATAATGGATGGGCATTCACCTCATTGTGAGTTTCCTATAGGTTTCCATCATATTTAGGTAGGTTGTATTGTTTATTAGGTTAGAAAAATGCAAAATATAAAATCACCCAATTTATATCCATCTGATGTCAATAGGTTGAATGTACAGCTCAGCACCCCTATATGTTAAAATTGGCACACTGTTCTAAACAATAATGTTTGCCATGAAATCATATTTAAAACCATAATCAATCAACCAATCATAGCATTTATAAAGCGCACTACATCCCTGTGAGGGTCTCAAGGCACTAGGGGGGGGGAGTCTGCTACTGTTTAAAGAGCCAGGTCTTGAGAAGTCCTCTGAAGGTTACGAGGTCCTCGGTCTGCCTCAGGCGGATGGGGAGGGTGTTCCATGTCTTGGCGGTGAGGTGGGAGAATGATCTGCGGCTGGCGGTCACTCTTCGGATGCGGAGGATGGTAGCGAATGCGCAATCCACGGAGCGGAGCTGGCGGGTGGGTGGGTGTGTAGAGGCTGAGTCGGCTGTTAAGGTATGCTGGTCCGGTGCTGTGGAGTACCTTGTGGGTGAGGAGTTTGAAGGTTATCCTCTTGTTGATGGGGAGCCAGTGCAGGTCTCTCACGTGGGGTGTGATGTGGCTGTGGAGAGGGATGTCAAGGATCAGGTGTGCGGTGTTGTTCTGGATGATATGGAGCCGTTTCAGGAGTTTGGCCGGTGCTCCTGCGTAGAGTGCATTTCCGTAGTCCAGTCTGCTGCTGATGAGCGCCTGCGTGAACATCCTTCTAGTTTTGGTGGGGATCCACTTGAAGATCCTGCGAGGCATGCGGAGGGTGTTAAAGCAGGAGGAGGAAGCAGTGTTGACCTGCTTTGTCATGGACAGGGTGGAGTCGATGATGACCCCAAGGTTGCGTGCATGGTCGGTGGGTGTGTAGGGTGCTCCTATTGCTGTCGGCCGACAGAAGTCATCCCAGGCCTCGGGGATGGATCTGAGGATGAGGACCTCCATCTTGTCCAAGTTCAGCTTCAGTCAGATGTTCCTCATCCAGTCGGCGACGGCCTTCATTCCTTCGTGGAGGTTCGTTTTGGCGGTGTGGGGGTCTTTGGTGAGGGAGAGAATCAGCTGGATGTTGTCAGCGTAGGAGATGATGTTGAAGTCATACCGCCATGCGACGTGGGTGAGCGGTGCCATGTAGATGTTGAACAACGTTAGGCTGAGGGATGAGCCTTGGGGTACGCCGCAGATGATCTTGGTGGCTTCAGAGTAGAATGGGGGGGAGGCGGATGCTCTGTGTTCTGCCGGAGAGGAAGGAGGTGGTCCAGTCCAGGGTCTCCTCTTGGATTCTGGCGTTGTGGAGGCATGTTCAAAGTACGCGGTGGCAGACCGTGTCAAAAGAGGCTGACAAGTCCAGGAGGATGGGTGCTGTGGTTTCTCCGTTGTCAAGCAGGGTCTTGATGTTGTCAGTGGCCGCGATGAGGGTAGTTTTAGTGCTGTGGTTGCTGTTGAACCCGGACTGGGACGGGTCCAGGATGCTGTTCCCCTCGAGGAAGCTGGTCAGCTGTTGGTTGACGGCCTTTTCGATGGCCTTCACCGGGAACGGGAGCAGGGAGATGGGTCGGAAGTTCTTGAGGTCCTTGGGGTCTGCCTTGGGTTTTGTGAGTAAGGCATTGATCTCTGCTTGCTTCCAGCTGTCTGGGAAGGACGCTCTCTGGAAGGAGATGTTGATGATTTTCTGGAAATGGGGTGCGATGGAGCTGCTGGCTTTGTTGAAGATGTGATGTGGGCGGGGGTCTTCTGGGGATCCGGAGTGGATGGTGTTCATGAATTTGATGGTGTTGTCATCATTGATCTTGGTCCAGGCAAGCAGGCGGTTGGTGTGGGTAGTGGTAGTGGGAGCGGGGGTCTCATCGGTTGCCGAGATGGTGACACCGATGAAGCTGTTGTGGATGTCTGCGATCTTGCAATGGAAGAAGGTGGCTAGCACAGGTCTTGTGATGGTGGGATGTCATTGGTGTTGGAGCTGGGGTTGCAGAGTTGACCGTCCTGACGCTCTCAGTAGCGGTCGCTCCCCCACGCTCCCTGCTCTCCTTTGGTATCGTTGGGCTGCGCTATTTGCTCTGATCTGCACATTTAAAAACTGCTGCCTGCTGTCTATCATAGCGCTGTAGTGCGATAAGCATTGTCGAGAATTAGAAATAATTATAGCGCTTTAGCTGACTTAAACACTGTTTTATTCATTTGCGCTGTCCCAGTTGTAGCGCTCGCTGTGTTGCTTTAACTGGAAATTGCATTGCTTGTTGTGTGCATCGATATTTGTAGCGCTTTCATCACAGATTTTTTAAGTTCTTTAATTAGTCTTTGAGCCCCAGCCTGTTTGTAGTTTCACTTTTGCTGCCATTTTGTTGTTGTTGTGACTCGGAGTCCGCCCTCTACACCCCACCCCCGCCTCCCAGCTGATCCTCCCTCGCCCCTCCCCCTCCACTTATGACAGATGCTTTTACGCGCAGCGTTCACGCACAGCGGAAGCGCCCCATGCGTGCCGAAGGTGCGCCAAAGGTAATCCCGTCTACGCCCGTCCGCGCCTGGACCGTGCCCAGCGCCAGACACCCTGGACCCCGCAAGACCCACCCCGCTAGCATTACATACGACGCAGCAACCCTCTCAGCTCCGAACCCCGGCCGCTCACCACAATGCTACCAGGCTGCCCCGGGACACACCCATGGACCCTTCACCTGCCACTCCTGCAAATTCGACTGCATCAGGACCCACACCAAACCCACTATCTCCAAACAGTGCCCCGACAACAACTACCTGAAGTGCATCCTCCTCAACACCCGCTCGATCCACAAACACTCCATTGAACTCTGGAATCTCCTTGACACCACATCTCCGGACGTCGCCTTCCTCACAGAAACATGGATGAACGCCTCTTCAGCCCCCGACATCGCCATAGCCATCCCGGACAGCTACAAGATCATCCGGAAGGACCGCACCAACCAAACAGGAGGAGGCATCGCCATCGTCCATAAAAACACCCTCCGCATCACGACCAGTTCCGACGATCACCTCGCAGCCACCGAACACCTTCACTTCCAGATCCACACCGACCCCAAGACCACACTCAGAGGCACCCTCATCTACAGACCACCAGGACCACGCACACAATTTAGCGAAGATATCACTGACTTTATCAGCCCACATGCCCTCCCCTCCAAAAACTACATCCTACTGGGAGACCTGAACTTCCACCTGGAAAAGAAGAACGACAGCAATACCACCAACCTTCTAGATAACCTGGCCAATCTCGGACTCAAACAACTTGTTGACACCCCCACCCACCTTGCCGGACACACGCTCGACCCAATCTTCACCTCCAGCAAGCACATCTCCTTCGATCACACCACTACTCTCCATTGGACGGACCATAGCTGCGTTCACTTCAACTACAAAAAGACCTTGACCCACAACCCCCCACAACCTATTCCCCGAAGAAACTGGAACAAAATTACCACCGACCAACTCCTCATATCGCTTCACCAAAACCCCCCTGCCAAATCATCGGACCCAAACCAAGCAGCCACCAACCTCACACAATGGATCACCCACAGCGCTGACGAACTAGCACCCCTGAAAAACCATCAAATCAAGCAAGGCAATAAAAAAGCACCGTGGTTCAACGACGACCTTAAGAAATCCAAGAAGCTCTGTCGTACCCTCGAGAAAGCCTGGAGAAAAAACCCAACCATCGACAACCTGGCCTCCTTCAAGAACGCCACCCGCAAACACCACCAACTCATCCGATCCACCAAGAAATCAGCATTCAAGGATCGACTTGACAACAACGCCCAAAACAGCAAGGAACTATTCAACATCGTCAAAGAATTTACCAACCCCAACGCCGGCTCCAACGACATCACCACCTCCCAAGACCTCTGCGACTCTCTATCCTCATTTTTCTACAATAAAATCGCCGACATACATAACAGCTTCAAAAACCAATCCAAAGACCAACCCACTTCACCCACCCCCGAACCAAAACCTCACTCTAACAACCTCTACGCCTGGAACACAATCACCACCGAAGACACCATCCGCCTGATGAACTCCATCCACTCAGGATCGCCAACCGACCCTTGCCCCCACCACATTTTCAACAAAACAGACTCTATCATAGCACCCCATCTCCGCGATGTCATCAACTGCTCCCTCAACTCCGCTACCTTCCCGGAAAGCTGGAAACACGCCGAACTCAGCGCCCTTCTAAAGAAACCCACAGCAGACCCCACTGAACTTAAGAACTACCGCCCCATCTTGCTCCTCCCATTGCCCGCCAAAGTCATAGAGAAAGCCGTCAACAGTCAACTCGCCGCCTTCCTTGAATCCAACAAATCCCTTGACCCCTCACAATCCGGCTTCCGAGCCAAACACAGCACCGAAACAGCCCTCATCGCAGCAACAGACGACATTAGAACACTACTGGACAACGGAGAAACGGTTGCCCTCATCCTACTTGACCTCTCCGTAGCCTTCGGCACAGTCTGTCACAGCACCCTCATACAACGTCTCATCAATGTCGTAATACAAGGAAAAGCACTGGAATGGATCATCTCGTTCCTCGCTGGAAGAACCCAGAGAGTCCGCCTTCCCCCTTTCAGATCAGAGGCCACCGAAGTCATCTGCGGCGTACCACAAGGATCATCACTCAGCCCCACCCTCTTCAATGTATACATGAGCCCCCTCGCATCCATCGCATGCCAACACAACCTCAACATCATCTCCTACGCAGACGACACCCAGCTAATCCTCTCCCTCACCAAAGACCCAAACACCGCCAAAACCAACCTACATGAAGGAATGAAAGATGTAGCCGAGTGGATGAAGAACAGCTGTTTAAAACTAAACTCGGACAAAACGGAAGTCCTCATCTTAGGTTCATCCCCCTCTGCCTGGGACAACTCTTGGTGGCCACCTGCCCTGGGAACCGCACCCACACCTACGGATCACGCACGCAACCTGGGCTTCATCCTAGACTCCTCTCTCTCGATGTCCAGACAAGTCAACGCTGTTTCATCATCCTGCTTCAACATCCTACGCATGCTCAAAAAAGTCTTCCGATGGATCCCCACCGAAACAAGAAAGACGGTCACCCACGCCCTGGTCACCAGCCGTCTAGATTACGGAAACACCCTTTACGCCGGAACTACAGCCAAACTACAGAAAAAACTCCAACGCATCCAAAATGCCTCAGCCAGACTCATACTGGACATTCCTCGTCAGGCTCACATTTCCGGTCACCTGAAAGACCTCCACTGGCTCCCCGTCAACAAGAGAATAACGTTTCATCTCCTCACCCACGCACACAAAGCCCTCTACGACCTTGGACCCGAATGCCTCAACACACGACTAACCTTCTACACCCCCACCCGCCAACTATGATCATCCAATCAAGCCCTCGCCGCTATCCCACGCATCCGTAAATCCACCATGGGAGGCAGATCCTTCACCTACCTAGCGGCCAAGACCTGGAATTCTCTCCCCACCCACCTCCGCCTTACTCAAAACCACCTCTCCTTCAGAAAACAACTAAAAACTTGGATATTCGATAAGTAAATGCACCCCCCTCCCCCAAGCGCCTTGAGACCCTCTGGGTGAGTAGTGCGCTATATAAATCTCTGAACTTGAACTTGAACTAGAGTTCCTTCACGATGTTGAAGAGCTCTTTGCTGTTGTGTGCGTTGTTGCCTAGTCTGTCTTTGAAGGAGGTCCTTTTGGCGGTTCTGATGAGGTGGTGGTGTCTGCGGGTGGGGTTCTTGTGGTGTTCTTGTGGGCTGTGTAGCTTTCCGGTGTTCGTTCATGGATCCAGTTTTTTTCGAGTTTTCTGCAGGTTGCTTGAAGGCCTGGAGGTCTTTGGTGAACAAGCTGGCTCTCTTGCTGGTGTGGGTGTTGGAGGGCCTCTTGAGTGAGGCGAGGGTGTTGGTGCAGTCGTCGATCCACTGTCTGAGGCTATGGGCTGCGGCGTTGGGGTCGGTTGGGTCTGCGGGTAGGCTCTGGGCCAGGGCGGTCATTAGCTGGTCCTCGGTGACTTTGCTCCAGCGGCATTGAGGCATCTGCTGGGTGCGGTGGTGAGTGGTGGGTTTCCGAAAGGTGAAGTGGATGCACTGGTGGTTGGTCCAGTGGAGCTCGGTGGTGCAGTTGAAGAAGACGTGGGGGCTAGCTGAGAAGATGGGGTCAAGCGTGTGGCTGGTGGAGTGGGTGGATGTTATGATGAGTTGTCTGAGTCCGAGATTGGCGAGGTTGTCGATCAGGGTGGACGAGTTGGTATCGTTGTGGTCTTGAGGTGGAAGTTCAGGTCCCCGAGGAGGATGTAGTCCATGGAGGGGAGGGCGTGTGTGCTGATGAAGTCGGCTATGGAGTCACTGAACTGCAATAGGGGTCGGGGGGGTCTGTAGATGAGGGTACGTCTCAGGGTGGTGTTGGTGTGGATCTGGAAATGCAGGTGTTCGGTGGTGCTGAGGGTGTCGTCAGTGTCTGTCGAGATTTTGAGAATGATTCTGTGGACGATGGCGATTCCTCCTCCTACTCCATTGGTGCGGTTCTTACGGGTGATCTTGTAGCCTTCCGGGATGGCTATGGCTATGTCGGGTGCCAAGGAGGGATTCAACCAGGTCTCCGTCACTAAGGCGACGTCTGGGGCGATGGTGTTGAGTAGGTCCCAGAGTTTGATGGTGTGTTTGTGGGTGGAATGGGTGTTGAGCAGGACGCATCTGAGGGAGTTGGGTTCTTCGGTAGGTGGGTTGGTGGGCCGGATACTGGTGAAGCTGCAGTTTCGGCAGGAGAAGGGTTCTTGGGTGCACTTCGGGGTGGCCAGGCAGCAGGTGCGTGATACTCTGGTGTTGAGTGCGAGGAGGGTTCTGGAGTTGTAGCAGAGGCAGGCATCCTGGCATTCGCAGGGGCCAGGGGTCATGGCGCTGGGTGTGGTCCAGGCACAGACGGGCGTGCCTTAGGCGCGCCTTTGGGGCGCCTTTGGCACGCCAGCGGCGCACCCACTGCGCCCATCCGCTGCGCGGCCTCCATATCAGGGCAGTAGGGAGGGATGAGAATCTGGAAGGGGGGAGCGGGGCGGCAAATGGGCACTGAGGAGGCGTGGCCACAGGGGAGACATCGGTGGGAAAAGAAGTGGCGGGAGTGGGCACGGCAGAGACACAGCGGGGCAAGGGGTAAAATGGAACAAATCAGAGCAACGGTACAACAATTAGCAGGGGAGAGAAGGCAGTAATAATCAACAAACAAGTGAGCAGTAGTAAACAGTGGGGGAAAAAGAAACAGTTAAGCAAGTCAAAATACAGCAGTTAAACAGGGGAGAGAGAAGGGCACAATATGAGCAGTGGTAAACAGCGGGGGAAGAAGAAACAGTCATGCAAGTCAAAACACAGCAATTAGGCAGGGGAGAGAAAAAGGCAGTGGCAACAGTGGCACCAGTACGAGGGGTAGCGAGCAGTGTGGGGAGCGGTCTACACTGAACCGGGGACAAGGGTCGCTGTTTGATTAGGACCTGCACCAACCCCGCCTCCATCCCGAAGTCTAGTAAAATTATGTTTTATAATTCATTCAAATGTGTAAATACAAAACATGATCTAATAAATTGAATATGCAATAATGGTGCCTCACGAGTTAACGAGTTTTAATAGGATTATAAAATAAAATCAATATTCCATTCATGTAAAACTATATTATGCTAACAAATCCCAACGTATGTACTGGGCATAAAGAGACACTGCATTGTGCCTATATTCTAGTTATTCCTCCACATCTCATTTGTAATGCTAGTTTTGGACCTATGCAACTGGTGTTTATGAAATGTCTGCTTGAAAGTGCATGTGCAAGTCAGAATACACGATTGTGAGGCAACATACAGCCTTATAAACATAAGAATAGTTATTTACCCTTATATTCCATAACTTATAGAAAGAAGCAACATACCTTTTGACTATGTGGCAGAACATATCTGTTTACAGTAATTGTACATGTAACAGGTCTGCATTGTTTGATGTTTAGACTCCTGAGCAGGGGAGCAAGTAAAGCCTTCCTATTGCTATCATATGAGCCATAGAAAAATAAAAAATGCAACTGTGACTTGACAGAAAGCGAATTGCATGGGCACGCTATGAGGTCCTGATCACAGCTGGCTGTTCAGGGATAAGCGACCAGAAAGTTTTTCATTTTGAGATGAAATCACACTAAGTAATACCAGTCTGAACTAAGGATATTGAGCAAATATGGTTCAATATGTCTGGTTATTGCCAGCATACCGTATAATCTGACTGATCCTTTGCCCAGCTCCCCCTCCTCACTATTTCTCATTGTGCAATCAATCCATCCCTTTTTTAACCATGGCTTTTGTGTGCTTTGTGATACTCGTGAGGTTATTAAAAACGTCTTGTCTACCTATCAGTTGAATTGGGTTCCAACATATTCCAACTACTTGATATTACCTGCCTTACCTAGCTTCAAACAATCATTAATTAATTACTGCCTTGGTCACTGCTGCTTCCAGACGATTCCAGATTGAGACCCATAGCATAAGTGGGACTAACAGGACAGTGTCTCTCACAAGGCTTAGACCCAATTCTTCATGACAAATGGATGCTAGTCCAGGCCTTGGTAATTGCAACCGCTTGCGTGCAAATTTGTTTTCATCAACTTTCAAATGTGTTGGCTCCTGTGTTACCCAGATCCCTGCTTCATAGGTAGCTTCTGAAACACTTCTAGCCTTATACATATTAAGCAGTGCACCCAAACTTGTGAATAGGGGCCACGTTTTTTTGATATTAAAGTTACCTAACTTGGCCAAGATGTTTCCAGTTGCATCTCTATCAAAGAGTAACCCCAAATATGTAAACGTGTTCACAGCCTTTGATAACAATGGTCCCATCTTCTTCTCCTTGTGCAGCCACAGATCATAGTAAAGAACTTTTTTTTATTGGTTTTCAGCCCTAGGGATCCCATAAACACCACAAACCCCTCTAGCAGTCTCTGGAGACCCACGCCTGTTCTCGACATAAGGACGCAGTCATCTGTGGACATTAGTACGGGAATAGTTGTTGACCCTGCCCTTAGTGGTTCGGACACAATCTCTCGTAGATGTTTCTTCAGGTTATTGATGTAAATGCTAAACAGAAACAGAGCAAGGACACAGCCCTGATGCACTCCCTTCCGGATGTTGATTGAAGGCGTACATTCTCCATTAGGGCCATACCTGACACATCCCACAACATTCTCATGCAGGTTGCTTAGGAGGTGCACCAACCAAACCTCCACCTCAGAGTACGGTAGGTAAGACAAGGTAATAGTTTATTGTTAAGTTAATTAAAACCTTTACGATTTCCATGTAAAAAGTGGCTACGTATACTTGTGGAGAGCACTTATCATAGTTGTGGACAACAAACCATCCTTGGGCTCTTTTTGTGAGTGTCGCCTTATCTTCTACTAGAGATAGTCTTTTCACTGTCTTGTTTACAGTTTATTTAAAACATTGGGAGGTCCCTAAGGCCGCCCAGAGTTCCTCAAGTCCCAAATGATCTAATGCTGTTGTCAAGTAGCTCCTAGCTGGGCACTCCCTCTTTAGATGTATTTCGATCCATAAATGGGAGTTCAGTGTACCTGCTTCAGCTTTTTTTATCCTGTACCAACTCTTGTATTATATAGTATTATATATAATCTTATATAGCGCAGACTGTCCCCCTACGGGTATCCTGGCGCTGTGACTTAAACAGATGACATGAAACACAATAGACCTCATTATCAGTGGAAAGGATTATGCTCACCCCTTGGAAACAGCCAGATTTTCCGGCTTTTTCTGAAGCATAACAGGGAGTTAGCTTGTCTAATGCTCTGGGGCAACTCATTCCATAGACGTGAGGCCGCAATCACGAATGACCTATCGCACATCCTGGATTCCTTGAAACTGGTATTCATTACCAGATTTGTACCAGGGGAGCGGAGATGTCTCACGGGCTTGTACCAATTACATTTCTCCTGCAAGGGTATTGGGCCCATGTCATGTACTGCTCTATACACAATACATAGAGACTTAAAACAGACTCTTTCCTTGATGGGCCGCCAATGAAGATCTGTCAGAGCCCGTGTCGTGGAGGATCTACGCTGCCTGTTTAACGCCAGAGTAGCTGCTATAGACCGGACTCTTTGCAACCCCTGCAGTATGAATTGTGGTGCTCCCAAATATAGGGAGTTGCAATAATCCAGTCTGCTCAGTATAATGCGCCTCACTACGAGAGGTCTAGCATCATTAAGCAGCAGCGGGAGACTCTGCCGCAGCATTCTTAGCTAAGAGAAGCAGACACTGACAGTTTTATTAGCTTGTGACTCCAATTGGCATAGGCTCCTTTGCGGACTATTTCTTGGCTTTGCAGACTAAATTCTAACCTTATTTGAGCTGACAACACAAACTTTGGTAAGTGAAATATCACCCTGGCTGCTCTTGAGGCAGTACTGTCTAAAGTAAATGCGTCTCTTCCCCTCAGGCACTCACTTCCGTAAGTGATTGCCGGGATAAGTTCTGCTTGTCAAACTTGCAGCAGTGGGATAAGGCTGAGGCCAGCAGTATTATGTTTGATCAATTTAATAGCTACCGCAATGGAGTTACCTCTTCTTTTAATCGAGCCAGGATTGGTCAAATGCCCCACCAGTTTAAGAGTTGGGGTCCCACTTTCAAATTGAATCAGGGTTACACTTTGTTACATTCTCCCATTAAGTGGAGTCAATTTGTGGTGCAGGCAATGCTGACTCACAGTTAGTGCATGCTTCTCATTCTTTCCCTCATCCAACATGGCTGTTTCCTGGTTTGTTAGCGCTCTAGTTCTTTTCCCCTATTTGACAGCTCCTGATTAATGGAGCACTTCAACTGAAGTTTCTCGCAGGTTGACAGCGAAAGAGAAATATTTTCCCGCTTGTATCCTGTGAAGTCAGCACATTTGGCATCAGAGACCTATTTTCCCCGTCACAGCGAAGAGTTCGTTCGCAATATTTCTGCTCCATCTTCTCGGTGAAGTGTTTGGTATTTCTCTGAGAGAGCAGTCTGTCAGAGAGCCTCAGCGCGACTACGTATCCAGTGTGTAATTGCGCATTCGTTTTGCAGCCCAAAGTGAATTGGCAAGTTCACTTCTAAAACAATTGTTTTTTATCTTATCTGTGCTATTTTTTATGAACTCTTAGAGTCATGCATTGTGTTTAGGCATTGGATTTTCCTAAAGACTATTTGTTTGTTTTTTGAACTATTGAACTACCCTTGCTCTAAGGATAGAAAGAAACTTTCAAACAATATTCATTTCTCTGAGGCATTTTTTGAAAGTACTCAGAATATTATCGTTTCTTGTACAACTTAGTTCTTGGGTACATATTACATTCTTCTATGGTCAACAAGTAAGCAGATATATATACATATATATATATTCACTGAAAAAACCATAGGTTATAGACCATATATAGTTAGGAATTAGCATTTAAAAAACCTTATTTTACTCACACAAAACCATTGAAATTCCATATATAGTTAGTTGCACTAACTATATATTGCGCACCCGCAATCCACTGCTGATGATGTCACATATTACATCATTCATGACATGGTCAGTGACATCACTGATGACAACATCCAGTGACTATGTTTCTGTCAAGTTAAAATATGTCTTACATATTGAAGAATGAGTGGATGTATAAGTGTCTGGACGAAGGATTTAGTAGGTGCATGACTGAATGTATGAGTGAGTGATTAAATGTGTCTCACTGAGTGCATGGGTTAGTGACTAAACTGTCTTAATTTGTGCATCATTATGTCTGTTGTTCTGTAAACTGCTGCATGTGTTGATCAGTAGCTATATGAGTAACTATATGGGTTATTGATTGATTGCCCAAGTATTTGCATGGGAGACTGAGTGTGTGTGTGGCTGGATGGGAGGTGTGTGACTCTGTACAGATCAATGTGTACTTGTATCAATGATTGTATAAGAGAGTAAGTATGTGTTAGTATATGGTTGAAAACGTAAGGTGCTCTATGTTTAACTGTATAGAGTAGAAAATGGAAGTGTGATTGATTCTTTACAGGACTGACTAGGTGTGTGAGTAACTCCATGGATGAGTGGCAGAGTGTGAGTGTCTGTATAGGTGTATGAGTGCATATGATTGTGTTGTAAACATGAGTGATTGTATGTATGAATGATTGTATGGGTGAATGAGTGAATGTGTGTGTAGACGTAGGAATCAGTGAGTACGTATGTAGTAACTAGTATTGGTGTGTCAATGGTTTCAAAAATTATACTCTGTTTTTAACACTGGGTGAAACAGAGGTTATATTAAAATGTGAGGAGATGCATTGTATTGTCACATGAATGATATCATCAGTGATGTGGTCATTGATGTCAAATGAGATGTCATCAGTGATGTCATTTGAGATGTCATCAGTGATGTCATCAGTGATGTCACTGACCATGTCATGAATGATGTAATATGTGACATCATCAGCAGTGGATTGCGGGTGCGCAATATATAGTTAGTGCAACTAACTATATATGGAATTTCAATGGTTTTGTGTGAGTAAAATAAGGTTTTTTAAATGCTAATTCCTAACTATATATGGTCTATAACCTATGGTTTTTTCAGTGAATTTTCAAGGTTTTGTAAATGCTAATTCCTAACTATATATGGTCTATAACCTATGGTTTTTTCAGTGAATTTCAATGGTTTTTTAATAGCAAATATCATAAGCTGTCGAATGTCAAGTACGTGGTAAGAATTTTTTTTTTCGTGTTTATGCACACTGATCTGCTTTGATTGCTGCCCCCCACCCCTCATTTCTATTAGGAGTACTCTCTCTTTGCAGATAGTGAAGGGTAGTTAACGCAGCCCTTTCCCCCTTTGTAATCCGTCGTGCCTGCTTCTCTCTCCATTTGATTGATTGTTCTCTTTGGTTCATTCTCTATTTACAAACAAGCACAGAGTCGCAATACTCTGTTTAGTCTTTGCAGATAGCGAAAAATCGTGTAAAAAAACAAAAGGAATCGAGCAAAATCAGTAGGCCACTAATGGGATCTCTTTTTGACCTCGCTAAAATAGAAACATTAGGAACAACCTGTTGAAAATAGCAATGCGTATGTACATAAGCGGCGTTCATTTGTGTTCACAGTACCCCTTGTTGATTGTTTCAATCGAGCATTGAATTGTTCGATGTTAATTCTCTTAAGGATCTTCTCTGCCTGCAAACGAGGAAGAATAGGAATATTCTCTCTCCCTTTGCAGATAGTGAAGGGTAGGTAACGCAAGCCTTTAACACGTCGTACCTATTTCATTCCTCATTGATTGATTGATTGTCCGAACATTGACTGTTTGGGAATTAGTTCTTTTTGGAGGTATTCCCTGTTTGCAAATAAACGTAGGAAAATCTTTGCAAGTAGTGAAAGGGTACGTAATGCGGACCTTTCTCCCCCGTTGTAATCTGTCATGCCTATCTACTCCCCACTGATTGATGCACCTGTTTCACCCGGACCATTTACTAGACATACGTCATCTGGCCCGACCAGAGAGCACCCCTAGTGAAAAGGACATATGCAATAATAACGAAGTGATCACTGTATCCTGTTAACAGAAACTTTAGCATGAAACAACCTGGAAAGAAAAGAATAGGAAAACGAAAATCAGTAGGCCACTGATGAACATGAACTTTTATTAAACAACGAACAAAGAAACGATAACATAACGTAATGATAAAACCTATTAATGTCCTAGAAACAAGAAAACGTTAAAATATGCCAGTGGTGAGAGACCAGAAAAACAGTAACAGAAACCAAATCACCCCTCGCTGTCCCACCGCCTGCCACGCCAAAAAAATCGATAGACTAGGGAAAATGCAAGTCAGTAGAACATCCGCCCCCACTCTGGAAACTTCCAAGGTGGGGCAGGGTTCCGGCTACGCCCAGCCGGGAGCAGCCCATATAAGGCAGGTCCTGCTGCCACGCCTCGGCCAGGAGATCCTAACGTAGGGTGTAGCCGGAGGAGAGGCCGAGACCAGCGGGACCCGGCCAGGGGATTGCCTTTACAACGCTGAACAGTTGCAGGGGGGGGGAATGTCTCCTCGACCCTCCCCTCTCTCTCCCAGTCCGGCCGCGGTGGCCCTTGAGAGTTGCAGGTAGTCCCGCCACATGCTCTTCCGGTCCGGCCACCAACGGTCGGGGGGCCGAGGCCGACGGAATCCGGCTGCAGCCGATAAACCAAGAAACCCGTTCATGGAGCCAGAGCCAGGGGCGTCCGGCCGACATCCACCGGAAGCCCGGCCCGAAGACGGACGGGACACTTCTTTCTTTTATAATGGCTGCGACAACACTGGGGGGGGATGTCTTGCACATGCCTCCGACCCCCCCCTCGTCCTCATCGCCTGGTCCGACCATAACAAATCTCAAGCGAGACGCCGTGCGGTGCACTGGGAGGGAGAGACGGTGCGAACAGGCCTCTCCCGCCTCCCCAGTGGAGGCTTCCCAGCTGCACCCTCAGCGGTCCAGGCGCCCGGAAAAGAGTTCTTCCACTGTGGCCATGCTGCAACGTCTCGCCCGGCAGGGTGGAGCCCGTCCGCTCATTTGACCCCGCGATCGCCAGTAGCTACCGAACTCTCAAAATGGCGGTCGACCTGGCAAGAGCGGGCCCAGCATAAAGAAATGGCCCGGTCACTGGTTGACTCCACCACCGTAGTCCTCCACGACCTTGAAGATTCTAGAGGAGCCGCGGGAGTCTCCCACCCCCGATGGGGAATGACTGCCATGATCACCCGTGGAGTGACGAAACTGTATCCGCGGGACGTCGGCGCCAGCCTCACTTTGAATTACTAGAATCCTGCAGACCTCACTTCCGGTGAAAGCACAGTGTGACCCGGTAGGAAAAATTGTTGCACCCCCTCCCCTTTTTGACTGATAGTTCAAACCACCGATCCTTTCCTTTGCCCTTTTAACGGAACTTTGGACTGCCTCCCCCTCTTTTACATTTTCTAGAGAAAACAAAACATTAACCACTACATTAGCATAGCAGTTGACACCAGAACTGTTTTCAAATTGAAAACCAACAACATCTTCAACAGAATCCTTTTTGTTTCTGCTGTGACCCTGCTCCAGCACAGGCATTGTCCCCAGCAGTAATTCTGCAATGCCGGTAAGAATAGCTGTGGTGCCTACTGGACTCACTCACCCCCGCGGCGCCCCACGCCGTTATTTGCTGGGCGGCAACTTGCTAGACATCACCTTCGTGACATCCAGATTTCAGCGCGTTCTGCTGCCTTGGAACTATTCGCACAACAGACCGCTACTGACAAGAATATTTGATTATTGGTGCTGTCAATTTCAATAAATCTATTGGATAATTCAAAAGAAATTGCCACGGTCTCTTCGTTGTTTAAATGTTTTTACTGTTTTTGTTTTGTTGTATATATTTATATGTTATTAAAGTTTTATATTCCTACTACTTTGTTGGAGTGCTATATATTTTTTATGTGACACATAATTGTAAAAACTTTGATGTACAAAGAGTCATTCCTGGAATCTTCCGCTTCAGGCTCGGTCCCCTCCCCAATCACAATACAGGATAGTTTTCAGATAGTAGGAACACGTGTGGTGTGACGGATCTCATCGGGTGTGGGCCTTGATCTACTATAACTCCTTTGAAGAGGGGTGATTCTTTACAGCTGGGGCCATAAACTACATCTGCAGGGCTAGCTGATAGCCTGGACAATCGGACACAGAGGAAGAGGAGTGTCACAGGGTGCGGTAGTGAATAGGGCGAAAGGGAGGTGTCGGGCGGGCACAGTGTGATTCTCAGGGAAGAGCAGCGCAGATGGGGGGAGGTTTATTGCCCATGCATAAGACAGAGAGCGGTGGTGACCAGTGCCTGGGGGAGATGCTTACGAGGGTGAGGAGCCATGCTACGAATCGACAGCGTGCAGAGAGTGGGTCTGGTCAAGACATCTAAAATGGCTGCCGTGCACGACAAAAGTGTGGCATTTCAAAAAAGGCAAGATGGCGCAGACAATGTTTTTCAACACTTCCTCATTTCCTTCGAATCGAACGTTAACAGACGTTGGGGCATATTACCAAAGTTAAGCGATATTTATCGCTAACGATGCTTACCAACCAATTTTTTACCACTAAGCATCGTCAGAAATTATCGAAGATAAACCTTACTATTATCAAGGTTTATCGCAAATGCGATAATAAACGGCCGCAATGCATGAATATCGCTAAAAACTCAGCGATATTCATGCATTACCGAGCTAATACTCTTAGCCATGTTATCCACCTCCCATTGGATAACATGGCTAAGAACTGCTCAGGGCAGGTGTTACTTTTTGGAGATATTCGCGCTTAGCGCGAATATCTCCAAAAGTTGGTAATAGGAGATAGATATCTTGCATGTTGTAATGCAAGTTATTGTGGTATATGGAACTCATACCATAATCTCTCAGGAAAGCAGAAACTGATCCTTTTGGGACCGCCTAAAAAGGCCTAGGGGGTGAGGAGTACTCTACTTTGCCCCCTTTTCACGTTCCGAACTATTTTATTTTACTCTCTTCTGTAATTACACAAAATACCAGCGATAAGATGCATCGGAGACACACAGTGAGAGAAAGGAGGCCGGAGATGAAGAAGACATGTCAAATACACATTGGAGATAATATAGTGGCAGAAGGGAAGTAAATATGAGTAAACTTACCATGTAACATAAAAATGTTGCACTCTATACTATAAGTCTCATTTTATACTACAATCACTTCGCTACAACCTCATAAATTAAAAATAAAAATAAATAATGTCTCAAACAATTTTTGATTTCTAAATATAAATTTATTCTTCAGAATTTTCTAAATTTGAAACAACTAGTAACATGTCCTCATCAGTAATTTCCTCTTCAATCATCTCATCTGGAATCTCCTCATTAAAAGTCTGCAATGATGATTCTTGTAACTCTATGGTCTCCAAACACTCGATAAATTCGCCATCAAGAGATTGATCAAAAAAATCATTCAAGTCATCTCCTCCTTCTGACAATATTTCATTATTGGTGCTGTCCATTTCAATCAATGTAGTGGAATCATTCAAGTCATCTCCTCGTGACAATATTTCATTATTGGTGCTCTCAATTTCAATCAATGTAGTGGAATCATTCAAGTCATCTCCTCCTTGTGACAATATTTCATTATTGGTCCTGTCCATTTCAATCAATCTAATGGAATCATACAAGCCATCTCCTCCTTGTGACAATATTTCATTATTGGTGCTCTCAATTTCAATCAATGTAGTGGAATCATTCAAGTCATCTCCTTGTGACAATATTTCATTCTTGGTGCTGTCCATTTCAATCAATCTAATGGAATCATACAAGTCATGTCCTCCTTGTGACAATATTTCATTATTGGTGCTCTCAATTTCAATCAATGTAGTGGACAATTCAAAAGAAATTGCCACGGTCTCTTCATTGTGAGCCATTTTATTTTGAAATTGCTTGCTGTAAATTGCAGAAAAAAATAATCACTTTCATTTATCGTTTTTAGTAATACATAATATAAAACTAACTTCATCAAGTATTTAGTATAACAGAAGGACTGCAAATAAATAACAGAAAACATTTTTCAAATTATCTTCAAGTGTACAACATAGTTCCCCTTACAAATTAACAACTCACCTTTTTAAAAGTAGCAGAAGTGTTAGTACTGTGTAAATCAAACACCAGAAATTCACCACCAAAAATTCCTCACAAATGTACCTCAGACAGTAGTATCACAAAATGGCTGTGGTTTCCTCTCATTTGACATATATACATAACCAATTAACTTTCATCACACACAAATACAAAACCAAAGTAACATTTTAATTGGTTCTAAATTTCAACACTTTCAAATGTGTTTTCCCCATGCAATTTTCCATAGGACATTTACATACGTCTACAGCCTGAATGGCTGAACGGAATTACACCAAACTTGGCAAAATGGTACATCAAACCTAAGAGGTCAGGAAGGATCTACTATGCCCCCTTATGGTCATTTCCCCCTTCGCTTTGGCCTCCTCTTGTCTCTCAATCCTACCGAGAGACAAGATGGCGGCCGCTACGGACTGTTTGGAATGTTGACAGACGCCGGAGAACCAATCAGCTTCGCAAAGCTCCGTAACGCGAAAAGTACGCGAAGCGGAGCGCTGTTACAGATATATATCTTTTTTTGAACGTTAATTTCTCAAAATCCACTGGAGCACATATATTGAGACCTAGCAAAGGCACATCGGGCTACCAGTCCCTAATATTTTGCCAAGTTTCGTGCAAATCCATTCAGCCGTTCAATTATTATTTTTATTATTTTTTTTTGCCCCGCGGGGCCCTTTTAAAACCTCCACATCAAACCTAGGGGGTCAGCGAGGATCTACTATTCCCCCTTATAGTTATTTCCCCCTTTGTTTTGACCTCCTCTTGTCTCTCGATCCTACCGAGAGACAAGATGGCGGCCGCTACGGACTGTTTGGAATGTTGACAGACGCCGGAGAACCAATCAGCTTCGCTTCACAAAGCTCCGTTGCGCGAAAAGTCCGCGAACCAGAGCGCTGCCTGGTCCGCGCTTACAGATATATATCTTTTTTTAAACGTTAATTTCTCAAAATCCACTGGAGCACATATATTGAGACCTACAAAAGGCACATCGGGCTACCAGTCCCTACAATTTTGCCAAGTTTCGTGCAAATCCATTCAGCCGTTCGGGCTAAAAGTGAGGCCAACCGCCCTATGGAAAACTCAATGTTAAAAACACGTTTTGGGACCCCCCTTTTTTCTCGGCCCCCACTGGACGAACCCCCCCCAAATTTTCAAGGGCTGCTCAGAAACAAAATGTGCCATTTTCCTGAAAATTTCAGCCAATTCCGTCCACAAACGCCAAAGTTATTAGACATAGAATTTTCAAAAAACCCATAGAGAAAAAATCCTAACTATATATACCTACTGGCGACCGCCAGTAGGTAATATATATATATATATATATATATATATATATATATATATGAATCACCAAAGCGCCCCTGCGCTGACAGAAGGGCTCACCACGGCACTCCAAAGCCCTCCGGCTGTATATGGCTCCGGAGCAACTGTAAGGCCTTTCTCCAAACATTTTTAGTAAAGTCCGACGCGTTTCGGGGCCAAGAACGCCCCTTCCTCATGGACATTAGCACAGAAGCACATCACGCTCACCATAGTAATTCAAACACATGTTTATTTGATTGAATTTGTCCACCCTAAGTGGGTGTGGCTCTCAGGATGATATCGCCTGGGATTCTGGTGAATGTAGTCCCACAGGTGAGTTATTGTTTTGCTTCAGTAGGTATTGGTGCCTCTGTGCGCTTTAGTCATTTTTAAAACCTTCAGTAGGTAATGGGGGCAGGCTTCAAAGTTGTAATTTTCATAGGAGTGTCGCGCTGACAGGCAGGAGACAGTGATCCTAACGCTGCATCCTCAACGCCTTGTGAAGTGGAGCTCCTTTGCACGGTTCGGGTCAACCGTGCAAACAATGAATCACCAAAGCGCCCCTGCGCTGACAGAAGGGCTCACCACGGCACTCCAAAGCCCTCCGGCTGGATATGGCTCCTGAGCAACTGTAAAGCCTTTCTCCAAAAAATATATTTTTTTTTTATTAAAGTCCGACGCTTTTCGGGGCCAAGAACGCCCCTTCCTCATGGACATTAGCACAGAAGCACATCACGCTCACCTTAGTAATTCAAACACATGTTTATTTGATTGAATATATATATATATATTTGTACTTAACTTCATTCCCTGAATCTATTACAGCATCATTTGAAATTTCATTTCTGAAGAAAAGAAGAAAGACATTTTTTAATAATGTATTCCTGAATGCAAGGTTGACTATTAAGTTAAAAATCTTTTCATTTAAGCAATCAAGAACATTATAAGAGAGAGGCACATTTACACACATGCCCAGGTACAATGCTTAAAAGAGATACTAGATTACATATAACTTAATTACTGAGGAATTTAGAGTTTTCAAGTCTGTGGTAATTGTGCTTGCTTTTAGAGGTGCAGACAGGTGCCCACTAGGAAGAAGTCCAGTGAAGATACCAGTGTGGCAGTCTCTCATTCTATCCCATTCCCCTGTCCCCCCTGTTTCTGATGTCGGAGAGATTCTGGTTTAGAGGCATTGGGGAGTTGGGAAATATTAATCGAGGGTCTTCAGCCGTTCAGCTCCTGTGGAAGGTTTGGATTTTGGCACCCAGTTCTGACAAATTGCCTCTTTTTGTGAGTTGAAAGTCCCTTTATTATCCACCATCACACCTAAGTACTTGTATTGGTCAACTTCTTCAATTGATGAGTCTGCCATGTGCCAGCGGTATTTGGAGGTCCCCTTCAATGGATGTATCCTCATAACCTTTGTTTTATATTTATTGATGGTTAATCCTTTGAATGCTGAATTTCGACTAGATGTATCTAGTAAGTGTTGGAGGCCGATAGGGGTCCGATTGACCAATACATGGTTGTCTGCATGATGAAAGGTCAGACATAAACAGGTTGAAGAGCGTAGGTGCCAGGATGCACCCCTGTTAAGCCCCATGATTGTTGGGATTTTCCTGGACAGGCACTTTTCATCTCCTAGCTTGACTTGGACCCATGTGTTGGTATGAAGCAATGTTAACTGGTTTAGGAGAGCCAATGCTATTTTCTTTTCCTTAAGTTTGTGACAGAGCTAGCTCCTGTCAATTTTATCAAAGGCTGATGAGTAGTCAATTAAACACATGAATAGAGGTCGCTTTGTTAGTTGGGCCCTGTTTGGTTGATCGGTATAATTGATTGTTCTTTGGCATTACAGTGGTAATGGTATAAAAGCCCAATACTCCAGGTCCATTTTGAATAGATTTGGTGGGATCCCGTCGGGGCCCAAGGTGCCCTCCCTCTTGCCTTTGGCAATCCTGTTCTTAATCTGAGGAGTTGTAAATGAAAGATGGGCCTTTCCTGATCAGACATTTAAATAGAGAGGGGTTGCCTCAGGTATCTTTCGGGAGGTCTGCCTCTGTGATGCATTAAAGTGTTGGTGCAGATGCGAGGCCCAGGCTTCCTCTGCCAGGTGGGAATTTATTCTTTGAATATTCTGGTTGGCTAGGCTATTTATTGTGTTCCAAAATCTTGCGCTGTTGTTTGACTTTGAGTCGTGCAATAGCTTTGCCCACATGTGTTCGTCTGATTCCCTTTTTGCCTGCCAGATTTCTTTTTGCTTTTTTGATTTTAGTTGTAATAGCTCCCTTTGTAAATTAGGATCCTGCCCTTGGTGGCGAAGATTTCTATTGTTTTATTTATTGCTTTCTTGAGCATGCAGAGGTTTGGAGCTTTGAAATTGGAGATATGATTCTTCCGATGTTCTAATGAACAGGTTGTCATAGAGGCTGGGCGAGCATTTACTGTATTTGCTGCTCTTAGTGATTTAGTTAGGTGTTCCCAATGTGCTATCACATTCACACCATTCTCTTCCTGTTGCTCCCATAATGACTTAGCTGAGGCTAGTAGTTCAACTGGCTGATTAGTTGTAGTTTTTAATCTGCCTGAAGTTATCCGTATGAATGGACTCAGGTTTCTCGACTTGCTCATCTAGTGTTGGCCTAAATATTCTTGTAGAAATTTCTTGTGGGAGAAGATCGCTTTGATCTTGGGCCCCTATCCAGAAGCCTGTGATCCTGCTGAAGAATGATAGTGATACAAAAGTGTAGTCTATCAGCGTACTTGAGGAGCAAATTCGTAGGTGAGTACCGCATGGTGATATTTGATTTGTCCTGAGTCAGGCGCTCATAATTTGCTGATTTATCATGCATGCTAGACAGGACCAGTCTTCCGATTTATGAACTTAATGCTGATCTTTCCTCTCTGCTGGTCATGCATCTGTACTGCAGGCCCCTTTCAGCACAGATTGTGATTGTGTGCCCACTACCAAGTGAAGCAATTTGATCTAGAGTTTAACTCTTTTGACATTATCAAATGCTGAACCTAGGTCCATGAAGGTGAGCTATAGTTGTCCTTTCTTGTCCCGCACATACTTACGGTGAATGAGAGAAAGATTTAGATATTGGTCAATCATACCTAAACTCCTCCTAAAACCATACTGGGCAGGAGTTAAGATATCGTTATCAATTGCCCAAGTCTCCAGGTGCTCCAATATTAACCTACCCAGCCCTTTTGCTGTACTATCAATGCGCGAGATTGGGCTGTAGTGTTTGGGGGTCCCCACTATCACCCTTTTTGAAAATAGATACTATAATGGCATTTGACCAGGTCCTGGGCAGCCCAAGACTGATTGCACTTTTTACGATGTTGACCAGTAAAGGTGCCTACAGCTCAGTTATATTCTTTAAAAAATGAATTGGCACCCTATCGGGCAAAGGTGCTTTATTATTTGGGCATCTAGTTATTGCTAAGATGACTTCATCTAATGTGATGTCCAAGTGATAAGGGACTGTCCCTCAATCCAAAATTAAATTAGCTGTCAATTGATCTTGATTTGGATAACAGGTTTCATGAAATACCTGGGGAAAATGTGTCAAACCGATTGAAGATTGAATGTGTATATCTGTGCTGCTTTTGTGGCCACATGAAAAGTTTGGGGAATTAACAACTTTCCGAAATGAGTGTAAGTCTTTTTCCACAGAACCCCTCTACAAATGCTTCCTTCCTTAATTTTGCTTTCTAGTCTTAAGCATAACCTTGCAAGTATGTCTATACAAGAATATCGTCTCTAGGCCCCTTGGAGACACTTTAAGAGCTTTCTTAAGTTGTTTATGTGCTCTCATACAGGGGCTATCAAACAAATTGATAGCCTTTTGTTGGGGCTGTGAGGTGCAGTAACTGTTAGCAACTCAGAGAGTCACCTACATAATCCTGAGTAGGCTTAACATTCGAGGGAGTGGCATTGCAATGCAAAGAGATTTCTATTTTACAATCACAGCTCCCTGGCAAATGTCTCAGAAGCTCCCTTAGTATCTAGCTCCACCCACTTACATCTGAGTCCCTGATTTTAAGAGTAGGCTGCACTAGGATCGCACAGGTGCACTAGGTGTTAATCCCAGTTTTAAGAATGTGTTTGTTCTTGTTACAAGATAAAATAGCATCATTTACAATTTTCTCTCCTATCACCATTGGCACAGCCATAAAACCCATTAGACTTCAAGGATCTCTGCCTGTAAATGAGACTTGTCTGTCAGTGGCTTCCCCAGACAAATCGATAATAAGCAACAGATTATAGTTTAACAGATGAGTGGTTAGAGGGGAGCCACATGGACTGTGATGGAAGTGCAAGAGATCAGGTGAATCAGTCTCCAACAATCCGCATACAAGATTGCTAGTGAATCGACACAGCGTTAAAGTCAAACTCCTCCCCCCGCAATATATGAAAGTCCCTTGGCATGTGTTCAGGTTCAGACCAGAACCCAATGGATCTATAATTGTGCTATCTCTTGCTCTCTATGCCACTGGAGTCAAGCTATACTGGCTGATGAGGGGTGAAACTCTGAAACTGTCCCTAGGATGTTTGTTTCCAGTCCAGGGAGGACCTGGCCTGGCAGTTCGGGCTGAACTCGTCCTGTTGGGCACAGGGTCAAGCCTAATTTGCATATGGCTGCGTTCAAAATAAAATAGCATGGTGAGCAAAAAAACGTTGGATTTAGGCCATATCTCTGTACTGGAGTGAATGTATAACAATGTTCTGCATTCTGTTCATCAATAGTTCTTTTTGCATTTGTCACCCCGAGTGGGACGGGTATGCTCAGACGTGAGTCCCATGCTCTCCATGCCACTGGAGTCAAGCTATCCTGGCTGATGAGGGCTGAAAGCATGAAACCGGTCCTAGGATGCTTGATTCCATTCCAGGGGGGACCTGGCTTGGCAGTTCGGGCTGGACTGTTCTCACTGCGCACAGGGTCAAGGCTGATTTTGATATGGCTGGGTTCAAACTGGAATGGCATGGTGAGCAACACAATTATGGATTTAGGCCCAGATCTCTGTACTGGGGTGAATATATGACATTGTTCTTCATTCTGTCCATCAATTGTTCTTTTTGTATAAACACGTGTTTGATAACCCATTGCAGGGTAAGGTCACTTAGTGCCCGTTGCTCGGTGGTTTTTTTAGTAACCCATGTTTTGCCAATGTGGCAGGCCAACCAGTAAGGCACAGGCAATGCTGAATAGCTCACCTAATTATGGTTACTACACAGAGACAATTTCTCCTATTAACAACAAGCCATATGGCAATATACCCATAGCCAAAATGTACTTAACCCTTGTACTTCACACCTTAATAGGTAGGCAGTGAAAGAGATTAGTGCCGCACTATACTCTGCAACTATGCGCCTCTGTGGCCACAACCATTTCTACATAATTATGCATTTGCTGTATTTGTAACATAATCCATTATCTTCTGCATAACTTACAAAAAGATTTTAACAAAAGTCTTTTCCACTTTAAACTGATATAAAAAGCAGAGACAAATGTTGCTGCCCAATGAAAGGATCTTCACAGAGGCTGACTGGTTATCTCTCAGTAGGCATTACTATATTTGTGAGTTAAACTTGTACTAATTAGATTAAGCCTGTGGTAAAATAATTTTGCAATCCTATCATAAAATATGAAGCATTATGCCACCTAATTAAGCTTTTCTTGCTGCATAATTAAGTCAATCCTGCCACATATTGTGATGCACTTATGCCATACAATTTTAGTGGCCAATATTGTAGTGTACTTTGGTGATGCTAAAGGTGGTGTCATAGGTAATAAAGGAAACATCCCTTCTCTGGTTGACTGGCAGGTTTGAAAAATGCTGAAGGATGATGAAGAAAGCCTTAATGCAACACATTTCACATTGCTCGGTAATTGCTGGAAATGTTTGCCCCAGTATGTATGACAGGGTTGAAATCCCAAAATGTATGCAGGGAAAATTGTGGGGGTGCTGTGTATACAGCAAACTTCATAATTCTAATTTGTCTAAAAAAGAAGTTACTGCATATATATGAATTATCTGGGGTACTTGGATTTGAGCCCTATGTATCTAATTTCAATGTTTTAGAAATGGCATGACAACTGTGTGACAAAAGCAAGTCAATTGAAACATTTCACTGTGTGACAAAGTTACAAATATTCTGAACACACCTTTAGATGGGTTTAATATAAATCATAAATTAGCCCTGCCTTATGAAAACCATTTTTAGTCCTGTGTGTATTTCTTTTATGCAAAAGCATAGTCAGACTTGGTACAGATCAGCTAAAATTCATTGGCATCGATGCAATATGGACTTCTAATGGATCCCTATTGATACACTGTGTAGTGCTATTCCACATCAGTGTTCATCCTAATTGTGTGCAGACAGGTGCAATAAAAATAGGAGCTTCACTAATTAGCCCCCTTTTTCCTATTTTTCACCCTAGCCCTTCCATTCCTTTACTTCCTCTGACCTTTCCCCCTTTACCTATACTCCACCGGAGCCCTCCATTCTTTCCTTCCTGTGAACATTCTCCTTTCTCCTATATTCTACCAGAGCCCTTGCATTCCCTTCCTTCGTCTGATCTTTCTCCCTTCTCTTATATTCCATGTTAACCCTTCAATTAATTGTCTTCCTCTGATCTTTCAACTTTCTCATATATTCTACCAAGCCCTTGCATTCCTTTCCTTCCTCTGATCTTTCTCCTATATTCTACCTGGCCTGTTTCTTAATGAACGAGATGCTCCCATATGCACAACAGTGTAAACACAGGCTACGCTCAATTTAAAGTTGCATTTGGGATTGCAGAATACAACAGGAGAACATTTTGTCCCATCAAGTGTTGATATGTACTTTTATTTTCTGTAGAGTTTAGCATAGGTCTGAAACAAGCTTTTCTGGCACACCATAGAGCAGAGCACCTGCTTCTGTGGGTCTGCAGGGAGGGGTGAACACTCCAGATTCCTCTCAGTTACTGCATTATTTTCAGAAAGTATAGCTCAGAATCAGTAGTCACAGCCTACTGACTGGCACTCCATCCCGCTGCAATACTTGAGTATGTTCCCTGACTGTATCACCTGTGATCACCGACCGCTCACTCATATTTTGGCTGACGATATGTTTCACTTTTGCAGGCTTCTTGGGTCACCAGTGTGAAGCTGATTTAGCTATAGCAACAGGGGTGATTAGCCCACCCCATTAGGTAAGGCATCACTAGAAGAACAGGGTATTTTTCTGGCTACTAAGGCAGCGTGATGTCAGGAGAGCATGTGCTGGGGTACCCTGCTGGGGTACTCCTGCCAGAGTACTCCATCACCACCCTCGCAGGTACACCTGCCTCCCCAGAAATACTAAAGCTCTGGCATCATCACTATCAAATCCATGCCTATCACAACAATTGAATGGGCGCTGGTCTGGCGTGTCTCTGTGTTTTTTAATTCTTCATTTCTAATCTTTAATTGTACTTGTAATCTGCAGCTGTCATGTCCCTCACCCTCTGACTAGAGGCTGGTTGTTTGTTGTGCATCCTGGATGCAATACTCAATGAGCCATGACATTCTAACTGTGCTGTGGTCTGTTTACCCCTCCAGGGCCATCCAGAAGGTACACTATATGTTACAACACTACGAATCTAGTATCTTAGGGCATCACATAGACACACACCTTCACCGTCCCTCCATGAGTAGACAAGGTTCTCCTGGTCCTGATGAAATGCCAAGATTCTTTGGACTATGAAAGGCTCCAAACATGTTCTTACTTCACATACACTAATTAGAGCTTGAGACGTCCATCATCACCAGCTCTTGCCTTGACTATTCAGTCTTTTAACTACAGCATGGAACCCAGCTAAAAAAGAACCTTTTAGGATTCCTGTGTTTATTTTTATCTTGCACACACATTTCCTCCACTTCTATTCATACTTCCTTGAACCACACACCCGAAACTCATCTATCTCGCCCAGCCAAAAGAAAAGACCTCTGGCTAAGAGCCCCCCCACCCCCCGGCGGGGCCCGTTGGGCACCGCAGCGCCGGCCCAACAAGGAGCTGCCTGATGATGAAGCATGACACCCCTTGGGGTGTGTGGGAGCCCTTGCTCCTAAAGAGGCAAACCCCCACCCTTCTCTCCTCCTCCCTCTCAAAAGCAACTGCTTACCCGTGTTTTTTCAGTTCTGGAAAGTTGCCTTAAAATAGCACAAAGCAGAATAATCTGCTGCTTTGTATTTCTTTGCGTGAAGGGGGCATTCCATGGGTGGTACACAAGCGTTCCTAATCCCATTCAACCACCCATATTTTTTTATGCAAACCTTATCTATTAACAATAGTAGACAGAGTTTTGCACCCAAAAATAAAGCCTCTTTGAGAGGGACATTAAAGATATAAATCCCTTTATTTATCCAAATGTTTTTTACTTTGCACATGAGCTGCACTGTCCAGCACACTACCAAAGTGTAAAAAGTTTTTAAGTTGGTCATGCAATATTGTTTTGAACTGGAAGCGTACCCTTCCAGCACAAACCCTACACTAGGCATGGCGTAGACAGGGTTGTACTACGGTGTAAAGGTGTGCATGAGGCGTTCAGAAGACTCATTGTGCGCCAGTGCTAGAAGGAGCAGGACAGTGGAATATCTTTGCAGATATGATGCTGTCCTACTCTGTCCATCTTAAGCAATGGAGCACAGTAACTTTGAGTGCAGTGCTGCAGTGTGAGACATATTAAAAAATCTGGGCCTGAGAATTGTATGTGTCAACCAGTTTGACATTTCTTTTAATGCACTGACACAATCTTCCAGCAGTGGTAGCTGTTCTTATGCATAAAACATTACTTGCTACCTGCTCTTAAAAGCCCCTTCAGGACTGGAGCGGTAAGCAGTCTCTGTGTCCAATGCAATGTTTACAGTGCTTTGGAATTTGAAATAGTATTTCTATACGTTTTTGACAGAATTGGAAACTGGACGAAGCTGTTTATAGTAACACTTTCAAAATGTTTTGCTTATACATTTAAAAAATAATATTCAATACTATGAATTAATTGCTAGTTCAGTTTAATGATGACTTTGAAAAGACTGTTTTATTAGTGTGACATATCTGCATGCTATTCTTACTAGCTTTCCTTTGAAATGACACTCAAGTCAGCTGCTAAGTCAGGGATCAGGTTACTGAATTGTGAAATGGGAAATCTAAACAGAGCATCTGCCACTTTTTATTATTTTGCAATTTTTATACTGGTTTTAGAAAGTTTTATCTGAAGCAACTATTTTTAGAATACAGTGCGTGCAATATAAGAGCTGCAATGCAACTGTTGTTTGACTTGCCCTCTCAGAATATGTGTTACCGTGTAGCCATCTATGTTCTCAAATGTATCGGGCACAGGAAATCTATCATTATATGATCCCCGTTGTCCTTCCCCCCGTTGGTAAAGACATCCTATGACTAATTGAGAGCTACTGTTAAACAACAGGCATTTCTCTTATATATGATTTTGGTTATTCTGTATTTTATACTTGTTGTGTATCCTGGTAATGATTGTCCTCCGGCTTTGAACCTTCTTGCACTAACGTCCTTTTAAATTGTCTGTATATAAACTGCTGCTAAAACACGTAAGAGACTATATAGATATTGCACTTTAGTTATATCCTCGCATATTTGCACATACCATTGCACTTTATGCCCAGCATAGGCCTTTTTCTGATTTGCACTATTCCATTTGGCATGTTTTGCACTAAACTTTTTAAATGCTGCTAATTATAGTGACCAATTTTTGCTGTATATAAATGTGATATATCTTGCAGGTTTTAAGCAGATTGGACTGGATATCGATGTAATTGTTTTTAGTAAAAGTTTCATTATTCTTTTTTCTCTTTACAAATGTGATTTTAACTGCATTCTGAATGTTGCTATGTGGTTGTACCCGTACAAACCGAATAAAGCATTTTGAAACTAGAAACTAGAATTGTGTGTTTTGATTCATAGTTGTGTTTGTAACTGCAGTGACAGCTGTTGCCAATGGGGATACTCTATACATCACCTCTCTACATCACTCTGTTTCACTGCACTCTAGCCTGCTCTACTTCACTCTACAGCACTCCATTCTACCAAATGTCACTTTACCACACTATGGGGTCGATTAGGATGGCGGATGGAAATGGGTACTGTCCGCCATGGTCTGGGAAATTTTACTCCCGGCCGCGCCGCGGAGAATCCGCGGTTGCGATTAGGATATTCATGTCACGAAACTCCTACCGCGGCGGACGGATCATAACAAACACCGTCCGCGGTGGACGGAACACATCTAACTCCGTCCGCGGCGGACGGAGCCTAATGAACAGCCGCGGACGGGAATGACCGCGGAAAAAGACACATTTACCGCCATACCTGTGAATACTCCGTGTCCGCAATTAGGATAAATCCGCCTGTACCACGGTACGCACAGCCATCCACGTCCGCGGCGGAAAGAATGCAACGATAAATAGTGCATCACTGCGGAAGGCCAACACGCACAACATCCCTAACGTCAAACAAATGTCAGAAAGGGTACCGCAAGTACAAAGCAAACATACGAAAAATGACAACGCCCCCCCCCGATACACCAACACCAAGCACAAGCCACCATGACACGCCCCAAGTACCCAATAATGCACACTAGTCAACACGCCCACCTACCACCTGACTGGCAACAACCATTGAGACACGACTATAAAATGACACCCACACACTACCACAATCCTTTGCATCACAGCATTGCTGCTAGCAAGAGGCCCTAATCGATATACAGCTTACTGAAATAGAAGACACACAACCACCACCCTACCACACCCACCACACCATTCCTACACATCACACACCACACACCTGCACCCCACAACTCACTCAACCCACACACTGAGCACCACACACCATGGCACCCCAAAAAAAAACTAAATTCACGGAGACGGAGTTGAAGGTAATGGTAGATGAAATCATCCGTGTTGAGCCCCACATCTTTGGGGCCCAAGTCCAGCAGACGTCCGTGGCGCAAAAGAACCACATGTGGGACAGGATCGTCAGTCGGGTGAATGCGTCAGGGACCGTGCCGAGGACGAAGCATGAAATTCAGAGGCGGTGGCATGACCTGAAGACCCGGGTGAAAGGCATCCGCGCAAAAAACTATGCAAGAGCCAATCATACTGGCGGCGGAACACCCCCGGAGCCCATACCCTACACCGATTGGGAGGAGAAGGTGCTGGTGATACTTCACCCAGAGAGCCTAGACGGACTTGATGAAGAAGAAGAGGCTGGTAAGTACAAACCAAGCACCACGATCAGTACGACATGGTCAGGCTCACACAACTGAGAAGACACATCTTCTACGCCCCAACCCATGCACGTCGGACACCTACTCACCAACATGTACATGGCTACCAAGAGGCCCCCATGTTCACGGGGAGGGTGGTGGTGGTGGGTGGTGGGTGGTGGAAGGTAGGGTGTGTGGGGTGTGTGAGAGGTCAAAACTACAACTCCCAACAGGCCCCCATGTTCACGGGGAGGGTGGTGGTGGTGGAGGGTCGGGTGTGTGGGGTGTGTGCGAGAGGACACAGAAATGTGTACAAATCGATATGAACATGTAATGTCCACTTTACTCTATCTTGTCCCTCAGGTGATCGTGAACTGACTGGGGAAACCAGCACCCGGCCGCAAGCCTCGCCTCCCACACATACCGGACTCTCTGGGGACGATGACACAGGCAGCTCCGGTGCGGAGGATGGAGCGGGCCCAAGCAGACAGCCAGGGCCATCTGGCTCACAGGGACTCCCGGGCCCGACAACCGTCGCATGTGTGACTCCAGCGACACCTGCCGCAGTGATCTGCAGAGTCACCACCACCACCACCACCACCACCACCAGTACCACCAGTACCACCAGTACACCCACTCCTGCCTGTGCCACCCTGCCTAACCCAGCGCAAGATGCAGGTCCATCGGCCTCACACCCAAGCAGGGTGAGTGGGCCACAAAGGAGAGAGGCGACGGCACATCAGGCAATCAGGCGACCCACACTCCGCCGCACTGAGGAAGGACACCTACCCCATCCTGTGGCAGAGTCCCTTGAAGCCCTAGCCAGGTGCCAGGCTTCATACGACTGTTCCCAGGAACATGCAGATCGTGCACACCAGGACTCGGTGGACAACACGAACATGTTGCGCGAAATCTCGGGGTACCTCGGCCAGCTAGTGCACATCATGGGCCAGCAGACAACAATGTGGAGGGAATGGATTGGCCGGAACAACCCCACCCCCCCTCCACCAATTGTCGTAGCGCCACCGCCACCGTCACCTCCACCTCCACCGCCACCGTCACCTCCGCCTCCACCGCCGCCGCCACCACCACCACCACCTGTGCTCCTGGTGACGGATGTGGTCCATGAACAACCTGCACCCCCAGCTGACTCACTTCCACCTCAAAGACGGAGGGGCCGCCCGAGGCTGGAAGTGGGTGAGAGCAGTGTTGGAGCGCCAACCACACGCTCCAAGAGGGGCCGCCAATGACTTTGACACTGCCTGAGCCACATATTCACCCTGCAAAGTATCCTGTCCCACATAGACAATCATTGGCACTGGTCTGCTGGACTAGCCTGACACCCCCCAATGTGGTGTCAGCACGGACATTTCATCTGCCATTACCTTCAACTCCAACTCCCCCCCACTTACTTGTAAATATTCACCATCACAAATGCACAACCTGTAAATAAATTTAACTTACACACTCAATGATGTTTTGCCTCCATGTTTATTCACATGATTGCCTTCAGAAACAGACGTAAACAGGTACAGGGATCCTAGTCGTACATGATCATGGCGCTGCGGGAGTGACCTAGGGAAAATCAGAGACAGCAAACACACGTCAGGAAACAGATTCACACACATCACAACACACTGCACAGCAACATTCCACAAACTACACTCATCACAAAAGCATGGGATGAGAGGACACACATCATGGAGACTTGTATGTCCAAAGAAATGAAGACACACATATGCAACCATCACAAACAAGAACACACAGCTGATGCACCCCACATCCACACAACACCAGCAAACATACATAAGGCATTGTCAACTGGCACAAGAGGTAGTTACTCACATTCACGGGAAGTAGCGATCAATGAGCTGGCGCCTCTGGTCCACACCTTTCTCCTCACCACTATCTTCATCAGTCCTACATGGGTGGGATGGGAGGCCGAGGAACTTCTTCGTCTTCAGGGTCCAATAGCAGTTCAATGTCATTGCGCACGGCCAGGTTGTGGAGCATGCAGCAGGCAATCACGATCCTGCATACTTTGCCTGGTGAGTAAGGCAGGGCCCCTCCGGTCTTATCCAGGCACCGAAACCTAGACTTTAGCAGTCCAAAGGTACGTTCAATCACTCTCCGTGTCCTTCCATGTGCATCATTGTAGCGCATTTCACCCGCAGTTGTTGGATTACGTATGGGACTCAGGAGCCAGGGCCGGTTTGGGTACGCCGAGTCGCTTATGTAGGGGGATGACAGACACAAACATCACAACAAGATATGGTGGGTACCCCATGCCACACAGAGATCACAAGAGTCCCCACTGCACACTCACCAACAAGCCACGCTTGACCGGGTCGCAGATTTGCCATCAGTTGGGGGACAATGCTGCTCCGCATGATGTGGGCGTCATGTGCGGAGCCTGGAAATCGTGCACACACATGGGAGATGATGTTGTTTGCCAGGCACACCACCTGCACGTTCAGCGAATGGAAGTGCTTGCGATTCCTAAAAACCTGCTCACGTGCCCGTGGTGGAATGATAGCGACATGTGTGCCATCAATTGAACCCACAACGTGTGGTATGTGGCCCAGTGCATAGAAGTCTGCTTTGAATGCTGGCAACTCTTCCGGCCGTGGGAAATGGATGTAGTCATTCTTGTACAGCATCATAGCTCTTAAAACATCCCGAAGTACCGTGCTGAACATGGACTGTGACATCCACCCGGCATATCCAACTGTGTACAGAAAGGTGACAGTAGCAAAAAAGTGTAGGGCAGCCATCACCTTTGCTGTGGGTGTAATGGAACCAGGATAAGTCCTTCGTGGCTGCAGATGAGGAGACAATTGTGCAACAAGCTCCATCAACCGTCGTCGCAGCCACTTGCAACAGGAAGTGTGTCAACGCAACGTAGTCACATGTGAACATTACTGACAATACGTGTGTCTTTACCCTAATGTTTAGAAGCCACAACACAGACACACATGCAAGTGCATGCACACAAACGATAATGATACACACACACCATGTCATCATGCACCAATGCCAACACCAATAATGTTGAGCATACGGTAATTACATGCATGGTGACACAACGTCCAAAAGCCCGTCTGCGCCCGTCCGCGGCCGGCCGGGGGCCAGGGGCTACCACCCCTGGTCCTATCATCCGATACTCTTCAGCTGATCTCACTCTCCTACAGGGTCATCGGCCCCTCGACCCCCTCACTATCCAACGGATTACTAACATGGGCTGTTATTCTCCCTGCCAAGCCTGTCCTCAAGGCTGCCCCCTTATTATTGCTTCCCCGTCAACTTCTTACTCATCGCTCACTCCTGACATCCGCTCCCCTCCACTGTCTATCATTTTATTAAACACAAGGTCCGCCATCAGACATCATCAGGAATTATTCATACTTCTAGACACGGATAAACCTGATCTCTTATTCTTAACTGAGACATGGTTCTGTGAGTCTTCTCTTCCGTCTCTTCTGGCCGCCCTCCCTTCGACCTATTATTCTATCCGGGTCGACCGCCCAGCTGGGAAAACGGGTGGCGGTGTTGCTCTGATCGCCCGCACTGATTTTCAGTTTCAGACTCTTCCTTCACCCCCCTTGGGGAGGTATCGACCACCTCGTGGTTCGCTCCTCCTCTTTTTCCCCTCACTTAGCCGTTGTGCTGGTCTATCGTCCACCCCAACCCACCCCGTCTTTTCTCCCCGCCTTTCAAGATTTACTTGGCACTCTGGCTGTCAATTATGCTTCAGTGTTGGTCCTTGGGGATTTTAACTATTGGCCCTCGGACCCTAAGGAATGCGCCCCATCCAAGGAATTTTCTGAAATTCTTCTGTCACTTAACTTTATCTCCCTAGTCCACACTCCTACCCATATTCAGGGCCACATCTTAGACCAAGTTTGGTCTCTCAATTGCCCCCTGTCCTCACTCACAGTCTCTCTTTGCACTTGGTCAGATCACTTTTTAATCTCCTTCTCCCTTAATCTTCGTCCGGCCAAGATACCTGCCCATGCCAAAAACTCTTGGGCTCGCAACTGGGGCAAGGCCAACTTGCCGGACCTAACCTCCTCACTTCTGGCCTCCTCTCCTTCTCTGTCGGGCTTGGCGTCTGCAGCTCAAGCTAAGGCCATTGATTCCTGGCTTAAGAACGGAAGCGACAGCTTGGCTCCCCTTCGGCGCACCTCGATCAGGCGCCCTAAAGACGCCAATCGGTGGTTTAGCAAAGAACTGAAAGAGCAGAAATTAACGGTCCGACAAGCAGAACGTAGATGGAGACTGGACTATTGTCCCACCTCCAAGTCCCGCTACGTCCTTCTCTTAGGGACTTATAAAAAAAAACATTATAGAGACCAAGAAAGCTTACTTCTCAGCCAAAATCCTGGCGGCAGAGAATCAACCCAAGGAGATCTTTTCCATCACCCATGACCTGGCCTTGTCTGACAGGACCTCATTGAAGCCCCTCCCCTCTCAGCATCTTTTTGATTCATTGAATTCATACTTCGTGGATAAAATCGCGACAATCCAAACTAACATCCCCCCCTTCACCCCTCTTCGTAGACCCCCAGTTACCCCCGGTTCTAGCTTCTCTCAATTCTTTTCCGCCCCTTACTGAGGAAATCTTCCTCTCCCTTCTCCCTAAAATCAAATCTGGCTCCCCAGCAGATATCTGCCCTGCACACATCTTACGGCAGATCTATTCTGTCTGCACTCTGCCTCCTCTTAGGTTCCTCAACGATTCCTTGGCCCGGGGTGTAGTGACCCCGTCACTGAAAGCTGCCTCTATCGTTCCCATTTTAAAAAAACCAGGAGCCGACCCCTCTGCCTTGGCCAACTATCGCCCCATCTCCCTGCTACCCTTCTTAGGCAAGCTGCTGGAGCGTCACGTCACTTCTGCGCTCAGCTCCTTTGTCGAGGAAAATGGGGTGTTGGCCCCTTGCCAGGCTGGGTTTCGACCTAGGCACTCGACAGAGTCAGTGGTGGTGTCGGTGTCGGACACCCTCAGAGAAGGTATGGACATAGGTCAACCTCAGGCGCTGGTCCCCCTTGATTTGTCCGCCGCTTTTGACACGGTGGACCATTCCATCTTACTCTCCCGTGTCAGGGCGGCGGGCATTGGAGGCTCGGCCCTCATCTGGCTCTCGTCCTTCCTGAGGGACCGGACCCAGGCGGTGCATCTTGGGGAGTTTTCAGCTACCCCCTGTCAGGTCCAGTGCGGGGTGCCCCAGGGTTCTTCTCTGTCCCCTTTATTATTTAATCTCTACATCTCTCCGCTCATCTTTGCACTTCAGCAGCTGGAGGTCACGGTATACAACTACGCCGATGACCTCCAGCTCATTTTCAATCTGTCCTCTTCACCTGATTCTATCTCTAATTTTCAATCAATTCTATCTTTTATCAGGGACTGGATGAACTTCAACCACCTGAAGCTCAATCCCGATAAGACGGAACTTGTGCTTACGGGTGGTTGCTCCAGTCCCTGGAACTCCCTATTTTGGCCCCCTTCCTTTGGCTCTCCTCCTACCCCAGTCTCCTCTGTTAAAACTTTAGGTATCAAGCTCAACGACAAACTCACCATTCACTCCCAGATAGGCTCGGTGGTTTCTTCCTGTTTTCTCACTCTCCGCACTATTCGTTCTATTTCTCGCTTTTTTTCTTTTCCAGCACTCAAACTGATTATGTCCGCACTGGTCCTGTCCCGCCTGGATTATGGGAACGCCCTGTACAATGGTATCCCCCAGTACTGCATGCGCAAGCTACAACTGGTCCAGAACCAGGCGGCTCGCCTTGCCTTTGGTCTCCCTAAATTTCACCACACCTCTCCCTTATTGAAGACCCTCCACTGGCTCCCTGTCCGGGAACGCGCCTTGTTCAAACTAGGCTGTATGGCTTTTCAGGCCAGATGTGGCCTGGCCCCCTTCTTCATATCTTCAGCCATCAAAACATACGTTCCCAGTAGAGACCTCCGTTCCTCGGCCCAAAATCTTTTAGTAGCCCCTCGTTACAGGAAAAAAAGACTGGGCGGCTCTAAATTTTCCACCCTTGCCCCTGCGTTTTGGAACTCCCTTCCCCTCCACCTCAGATCCCTCACCCAGTACTCTACCTTTCGCAAATCCCTTAAAACCTTTTTGTTCACCCAGGCCTTTCTGTCTTAAAATCCTCTTTCCCCCTGCCTTAGTTTACGCCCGAGCTGTTGATTCCGACACTTAGGCTGTTTTGCCATTTTAGCGCCAAGAAACCGTTTAGGTGTATGTTGCGCTTTACAAATATTTTAAACTTAAACTTAAACTTAAAACACATACACTGAATGCATGTGTACCACCACCATTGTAGTCACCTCGCCAGAACCACACACTGACAACAGATTCATAATTTGGCCATACAGCCGTGATGTAATGTGTAGTTGTGAAGATGTAATAACGTCTGCAGGGTCACACCCGACGTCAACACGTCCAAATGCACATCTGTTGCCCATTGTGTGCCCACCGATGGGCATAGTATGGACACACATGCATGGAATAGTGAATGACATATGAAGTTTCCCTATCACGCTCACAACCCTCATGACGCAACTGCAGACAACCCATCAAGGTGCAGTGTCTGACAAGATAACATAATTGGCGTCGCCATGGCGGTGCACAGCTTCCGCTACTTCCCAATGGCCATACGCGGCCAGCGTCCCTTTTCCCATTGGCTGCATGTGCACGGACCATCACGGGCACACATCGGCTACCGCACGTGCAAGCTTCAGGCACGGATGCTTCAGTTGCAACAATGTACTATCACTGGTGCCACCATGGCGTGCACGTACTCAGCGGGGGAGGTGCAGGCCTATACACCCTTTAGATGTAGTCAATGGACATGCCAGTTCATGTCCCCTCTTACAGTCACATTGCATCATCCACCGTACACCGGCCGGAGCGGCCGGGCCTAGGACGGCCGTGCCGGCCATGTACACAACCGCCGTGCCAGGCCGGGCCTAGGACGGCCGTGCCGGCCATGTACACAGCCGCCGTGCCCGGCCGGGCCTAGGACGGCCATGCCGGCCATGTACACAACCGCCGTGCCAGGCCGGGCCTAGGACGGCCGTGCCGGCCATGTACACAACCGCCGTGCCCGGCCGGGCCTAGGACGGCCGTGCCGGCCATGTACACAACCACCGTGCCAGGCCAGGGCTGGCATGGCAGTAGTGGGCCCGGCCTGGCACGTGCTGCCTCTGATGGACATGTTCAGTGCTATGGACTGTTGATGCACTTGGCCCCTCTCACGTGCTGCCTCTGATGGACATGTCAGTGCTATGGACTGTTGATGCACTTAGCCCCTCTCACGTGCTGCCTCTGATGGACATGTCAGTGCTATGGACTGTTGATGCACTTGGCCCCTCTCACGTGCTGCCTCTGATGGACATGTTCAGTGCTATGGACTGTTGATGCACTTGGCCCCTCTCACGTGCTGCCTCTGATGGACCTGCTCTGTACTCCACGATGCCCTGTTGCTGTTCTGATACTGCAGTCTGCCCTCTGATGTGCTGCCTCTGATGTACCTGCTCTGTACTCCACAATGCCCTGTTGATGTTCTGATACTGCAGTCTGCCCTCTGATGTGCTGCCTCTGATGTACCTGCTCTGTACTCCACAATGCCCTGTTGATGTTCTGATACTGCAGTCTGCCCTCTGATGTGCTGCCTCTGATGTACCTGCTCTGTACTCCACGATGCCCTGTTGCTGTTCTGATACTGCATTCTGCCCTCTCATGTGCTGCCTCTGATGTACCTGCTCTGTACTCCACAATGCCCTGTTGATGTTCTGATACTGCATTCTGCCCTATGATGTGCTGACTCTGATGTACCTGCTCTGTACTCCTCAATGCCCTGTTGATGTTCTGATACTGCATTCTGCCCTGTGATGTGCTGACTCTGATGTACCTGCTCTGGTGTCCACTTTGCCCATGCTCACGCATACACTGTGATTATACCCCTATTATGTGCAATAAAGGTAGTCTATCATGTCTCGTGGTTTGTCGTTGTCATTCATGTTAGCGTACTACAAATGTGTATTTCTATTTGCTTCTCATCAGTGGTTTCGGTAACATGACTCTCCCCCTCCCTACGTCACGACCCTTGCAGGTATTCCCCTCCATACAGCCAATGGTTTGTGCCTTACCTGCGTCGGCGTCCATGGTGGGCCAAGACTAGGACGTGGTGGATCGCGAAGAGCATCGGGAAAGCGTGTAGCGCTGGGTCAATGGTGGCGAGCAGCTTGTGGTGGGTCTCTCTGCTATGTATCTTTTCTTCGCTGTGGGGAATCCGCCGTGTTCAGACAGGTTGTTTTTCCGCAGCGGTTTTATGTGTATTTTCGGCCATCTTGATTTGGGGGACGGTCTTAGACGTCAGTACGTACTGCGGAGCCTCCGGATGTGTTCCGTCCGCCGCGTGGTCGTGTGTAGTTGGGCGGCGGTGCGTGCTTTTCCGTCGCGGACGGAAATTTGACACGTTTTCCTATCCTGATATGGCGGACGGAGTGTCCGCGGCAGGCGGACACGGAAAAGGCATTTTCCGCTTACTCCAGGGCCGCGGTAGCTCTTCTGTCCGCCATCCTAATGAGCCCCTTAATGCCACTCAGTCTACTACACTCTACAATACTCCATGCTACACCACTTCACTCTGACACTTTACTTCACTCTGCACTATACCACTTCATTCTATGACATTTCACCCTATGACACTTCACCCTATGACACTATGCCACTCTGCACCAATCTACACCATTCTATACCACTCCACTCTTCTATACTACATGCCACTTTACTCCACTGTACACCACTTTATGCCATTCTACTCTTCTCCATAACACGTTACTCTATTCAGTGCTATGTAACACTATGCCACTCCACTCTTTTCCACCCTACTCCACTTCAGTCCAGGACACTCGACTTCATGCCACTGCACAGTACTCAATGACACTTTACTCTACTCTGCAACACTTTACTCCACTCTACACTATGCCGTCTACAACACTACACTCCAATTTACTCCACTCTATGATGAAACTCTACTCTACTCTACTACACTTTATGCCACTCCACTCTGCTCTCTGTATGCTACACTGCTCAATACCACTCAATGTCTCTTAACTGTAGGTCATCCTACTGCTCTCTGCCCCACTCCATTATAAGCCATTCAATATTCCTACTCCACTGTATGATACTCTACCACACTCAACACCACTCCACTCTCTGACACACTACTCTATCACAATCTATGCTACTCTCTGACACTCAATCTGCTGCACTCCACTTTACTTCACTCTATAACACTCCACACTTCATCACTCCACTCGGCCACTTTGCTTCACTCTAAACTATAACATTCCATGCCACTCTGACATTCCACTCCATGGCACTTCAGTCTACGCCACTTTATTCCGCTCAATGACACTCTACAACTCTCAACACCATTTGTTTTCCCTGTATTGCCAGCCATCCTAACGTGTCCTACCGTGCTGCCCCTGTAGCTCCTTCCCCAGATGACGCCCGTTCACAACTCCCACCTGCTCATCTCTACGCACTCCTCTACTTAATGGCGGCTGCTGCGTGGTCTCGCTGCAGAAGTGCCAAAATAGCTCTTCTGCGCCCGTCCGTGACCAGCGCCAGGAACCCTATATCGCGAACCACCCACAGCTACAGCACAACCGCCCTCCACGCACTCAACCCCGGTAGACCCAAAGACTGCCAACAGGCCATGCCAAACATGACCTTCGGACAGTTTTCCTGCCTCCACTGCTGCCAGACCTTCACTACCACCCCGGCCAACAACACCGCCTACGCAAACACCAGCAACAACCTAAGATATATCCTCTTCCACGTGCGCCCCGTGCACAAACACGCTGTGGAGATCTGGAACCAACTTGACTCTCTCGTGCCCAACATCACCTTCCTCACAGACCTGGACAAATGCCTCCACTGCCCCCGACATCAACACTGCCATCCCGGACGGTTATAAGAGCAAGAGGAAGGACCACCCCAACCACCCAGGAGGGGTCTTGCTATCGCCTATAAGAACACCCTCCACCTCACCACCTCCAGCGAAACCATCCCCTTTGCCGAATACCTGTGCTTCCAGATCCAGACCACCCCCAACTCCACACTCCACTGAAACCTCTTCTACAAACCCACCCGCCCACGAGCCCCCTTCGCCACTATCATTACCGACCTCTTCGCACCCCATGCCATTGCCTTAATAAACTACATACTCACCAAAGACCAATAAACCCCACCAACATCGGACTCAAATAACTCATCACTATACCGACCCACAGGGCAGGAAACACCCTCGATCTCATCTTTGCTGCTGTAAACAGCGTTCACTTCATCCACACAACGCAACCCATGAACCAACCACCACTGCGTACACTTCACCGTTGACAAACCCAAGGCACGCAAACCAGCCCCACACCCACCACAAAGGAACTGGAGCAAGGTCACTGATGAGCAACTCAACTCCACCCTCACCAAAGACAACGACATCTCAGCATCAGATGCCAACATTGCAGCCAGAGAACTCCACATTTGGATCTCCAACTGCACAGACGAGCTCGCCCACTATGTAACCCCGACAAACAGCGCCCCAGGAAAGCGGCCTGGTTTACCACTGATCAGCAAGAAGCCAGACGTACCTGCAGATGCCTGGAGAAGAACTGGAGAAACACAAAGACACCCGAAAAGTACACCATCTAGGAGGAAGCCATGACAGACTACCACAACCGAATCAGAACCACAGAGAGACCGTGCATCCACAACAAAATCCTCGCCAACTCCACCAACTCCAAAAACTCTTCAGTGTCATTCAGGAATTCATCAATTCCCGCAGCGAAGCCACAGACATCACCCCACCCCAAGACCTCTGTGACAAGCTTGGAACCTACCTCCACCACAAGAAAAAAAAACCTCTACAACAACTTCATCGACCATCCACCAGACGCCACAGCCAGCCCGCCCCCAGACACACCAGCCAGCCCACCATCTCTACCTCGATGCCAATCACGGCCAAAAACACCACCTCAACCATGAAACGCATCAATCAATCAATCAATCAATCAGACAATTTGTAAAGCGCGCTACTTACCCGTGAAGGTCTCAAGGCGCTGAGGGGAGGGGGTGCTGTTACTGCTCGAAGAGCCAGGTCTTGAGGAGTTTTCTGACGGTGAGCAGGTCTTGGATCAATCATAGGTGCATGGGGAGGTTGTTCCAGGTCTTTGCCGCGAGGAAGGAGAAGGACCCACCACTGGATGTTGTTCGTTGGATGCGGGGTACGGTGGCGAGGGTGAGGCTGGTGGAGCGGAGCTGGCGGGTGGGGGTGTAGAAGCTGAGTCTGCTGTTCAGTTAGGCTGGTCAAGTGTTGTGGAGTTCTTTGTGTGCGTGGATGAGGAGCTGGAATGTTATCCTCTTGTTGACGGGGAGCCAGTGTAGGTTTCCCAGGTGAGGGGTGATGTGGCTGTAGTGAGTGATGTTAAGGATCGGGCAGAGGCATTTTAGATGCATTGCAGATGACGTAGGTGTTTGGCCGGGATCCCTGCGTAGTGTGTGTTGGCGTAGTCTAGCCTGCTGCTGACGAGAGCTTGGGTCACCGTTCTTCTAGTTTCGGTCGGGATCCAATTGTAGATCCTGCGGAGCATGCGGAGGGTGTTGTAGCAGGAGGAGGAGACCTGCTTTGCCATGGAGATGGAGGAGTTGAGGATGAATCCTAGGTTGCGTGCGAGGTCCGTGGGTGTTGGTGCTGTTCCCAGTGCGGTCGGCCACCAGGATTCGTCCCAGGCTGAGGGGGTGGGGCCGAGGATGAGGACCTCAGTCTTGTCCGAGTTAAATTTTAGATGGCTGCTCCTCATTCATTCAGCGACGGCCTTCATTCCCTTGTGGAGGTTGGTCTTGGTGGTGTGCGGGTCTTTGGTGAGGGAGAGGATGAGCTGGGTATCGTCAGCATAGGAGATGATGTTCAGGTCATGCTGGTGGGCCACTTGTGCGAGGGGGGCCATGTAGATGTTGAACAGGGTCGGGCTGAGGGATGACCCCATGGGAACATTTTTGGCTTCGTATAGAAAAGGTGGGAGGCGGACTCTCTGGGTTCTGCCGGTGAGGAAGGGCGTACTCCAGTCTAGGGCCTTCTGCTGGATTCCAGCTTCTTGGAGGCATGTCACTAGTGTACCATGGTAGACAGTGTCGAAGGCGGCTGTGGTTGCATCTGAATCCGGACTGGGACGGGTCTAGGGTGTTGTTGCTCTAAAAGTGGCGGGTCAGTTGCATGTTGATGATTTTCTTCTTGACCATTGCCGGAAAAGGGAGCAGGGAGATGGGATGGAAGTTCTTGACGTCCTTAGGGTCCGCCTTGGGCTTCTTGAGGAGGGGATTGATTTCTGGGTGCTTCCAGCTTTCCGGGAATGTCGCCATTTCGAAGGAGATATTCATGACCTTCCGTAGTTGGGGTGCAATGGTTGTGTCTGCTTTGTTGAATACGTGGTGTGGGCAGGGGTCTGACGGAGATCCTGAGTGGATGGAGTTCATGACCTTGCGTGTTTCGTCGTCGTTGACGTGGGACCAGGAGGTCAGGTGGTTGGTGCAGGTGGTGTTTGCAGGGGGGGTGGAAACAGTCGTAGTTGGGGCGGTCGTAGCGTTGAAGCTGTTGTGGATGTCAGTGATCTTGCGGTGGAAGAAGGTGGCCAGTGAGTCGTACAGCTCTTGTGAGGGTGGGATGTCATTGTTGTTGGCGCTGGGGTTGGAGAGTTCCTTCGCTATGCTGAAAAGCTCTTTGCTGTTGTTGTGCGTTGATGTCCAGGCGGGCTTTGAAGGAATATCTCTTGGCTGTTCTGATGAGTTGGTAATGTCTGCGGGTTGCGTCCTTGTGGGCTGCGTGGCTGTCTGGTGTACTATCATGGAGCCATATCTTCTCCATGTTCCGGCAAGTACGTTTGGAGGTCTGGAGTTCTTCGGTGAACCAGGATGTTTTCTTGCTGGAGTAGTAATTGGAGGGCTTCTTGAGCGGGACGAGGGTGTTGGTGCAGTCGTTGATCCATTGTCTGAGGTTGTGGGTGGCGTCGTCCGGGTTGGTGGTGTCTGTGGGTGGGTTCTGGGCGAGGGTGGAGGTCACGCTGATCTACGGTGACATCCACTAAGGGGCTGACCTCAGCCCTTCACAAATCTACCACAGAGCCACCACCGCCATCGCACCCAAACTACAATGCACCATCAACACCAACATCGAAACGGGCACCTTCCCAGATGACTGGAAACGTGCAAAAGTCTAGCCGCTGCTCAAGAAGCCCACAGCCAACTCCACCGACTTCAAGAACTACCAGCCCATCTCGCTCCTCCCCTTTACGGCCAAAGTCGCAAATAAAATAGTCGACAGGGAACCTACACGATTCATCGAAGACAACACCATACTCGACCCACCCCAATCTGGATTCCAAAGCAATCACAGCACTGAAACTGCCCCACTCACCATCACAGATGACATCCACACCCTCCTGGACCAAGGCCATTCCACATTACTTATCCTACTCGACCCATCAGCAGTCTTCGACACCGTCTCCCACCGCACACTCGTCACCAGACTACACGACACCGGCATAAAGGAAACAGCCCTAGACTGGATCAGATCATTCCTCACTAGAAGAAGCCAAAGAATCAGACTGCCACCCTTCCTCTCTGATCCCCCGAGAATCACATGTGGAGTCCCACAGAGGTCATTCCAGAGCCCTACCCTCTTCAACATTTACATATCCCCCCTCGCTGCCATCTTCTGACAACACAGCCTCAACATTGTTTCCTATGCTGAGGACACCCAGCTCATCCTCTCCTTCACCAAAGACTCCACCAATGCCAGACTCAACTTCCAGAAAGCAATGTAGGACGTCACAGTCTGTATGACCAACAGCTGCCTAAAGCTCAACACAGAGAAGACAGAAGTACTCGTCCTAGGAACCACCCCTTCAGGATGGGATAATAGCTGGTGGCCAACCGGCCTCAGAAGCCCACCGACTCCCTCAGACCACGCCAAAAAACTTGACATCGCACTCGACTCATCCCTCACCATAAAATGACAGGTCACGCTGTCACCTCCAGTTGCTTCAAAACCCTCTGCATCCTCCGCAAGACTTTTGTAGTGTAGTTCCTTTATCCCTGATAGGCTCTCCGCATTGGAATAATATACACTATAGTTGTAGCATAGGACTGAGGTCAATATGCCTCTATCTAGTACATTATACTCAATTACTTGTGTGTACCAGCTAACTCAGAGGTCACTAGAAACGTCTTGAATAAACAAGAAGGGATTTGTTTCTGACAACCGCATAAACATGACAACTTTGTTTCCCTTAGAATTGGAACAGTCTCAGGATTGTGACTAAAAATCTCCAAGTAATTCCAATTCTGTACGCCACGGTTCAAAGAGTTGCAAAAGTGATAAATAGTATAATTCTCTTCTATCAGGAGTATCCCAGTAAGTTTTCTGTGATTAATATTCAATTTCTTGTATAGATTTAAGTACTCGATTTAGCGTTACAGCAAGACCTAGACTCACCCAAATGATTCTTCTAGACTTTGAATATAAACTTGCAGATGATAACAGATCTGAGCATTTGTACGCTCCAATTTCTGGATGGGAAAACATCTTCAAACTGAAACTGTACAATTTCTTACTAAGACTCTTCATGTGAGAAATTTCTTCCCACATTTCTTTCAACTCTGTCTTTTCCAATTTTGTTATGTAAGATGTCACATACCGGGCAACACCAATGGAATTATCTGCAACATACTGGATATCCATATCAGCATTCCACATAGAGAGAATAACTGAATTATAATCATTGATATACTTTGAATCTTCACTTGTTCTCAAATTGTACATAATTTTAGGACATTTTCTAGTGATGGTATGTCTCACAGCTGACATAAAACTGTTTACTCTTCCATTGGATATTACTGGACGTGGACATCCAAAACGACATTTGCTATAAAACTTTTCCTAAGACTTGTACTTTCGTCAACTGTATTTGCCACATCGATGACTTTGGAATTGTAACACTTGTTGCCTTAAGATGTTTTCTCCTGTTCTTTTTGGTATAGCACATGTGACATATTCTTCAATAAAAGACAAAACAGTGTCATCCGAATCAGTTCCAAATTTGGGTGCATCCTTGATCCATAACAGCATATGTATTTGATGAGCACCTCTAGCTTGATACTCCTTTCTCCAAAAGAAATCCACAACTTCTACAAGAGGAGGAATATTTTTATTGCAGATTAAAGACATCAGAGCTTCAAACATATGGTTGAAATATCCGCATACATTTACAGGATCCAAAGAGCACAATTCTCCAGGTGTCTTGCATGTAATATTTTTTATATTTGAATTTGCTTCTCAAAGAAATTCAAGTAAATCATCCCAAGCTTATTCAGCATAGCGTAAGGAAACAAATCATGTAGGAGTCACTGGGGGGCATATTAGCAAGGGCGATATCGCCGCTTTAGCAGGACTTTTTCCCGCTAAAGCAGCAATATTTTAATCGCCCTATTAGCAAGATGTCGATAACAGCAGTTAGCGACAGCTTTCAGGCGATAGCTACAGGTTTAGGGCCCGCTTTGCATGTCAGCGATATTTATCGCTAATGACATGCAAAGTGGGCGTACCCAAACTGTTAGCGACTGAAAACAGTCGCTAACACAGCTATCACCTATTAGCAAGGCAGGCGAAGCTATAATAAAAAATTGCGCTAAGCGCAATTATCGCTAGAATCTAACTCCTGCTAAAAAGCTGACTTACCTGTATAGTCAATGGGGGGTGGATTATCACATTAAGCCCCCATTGGCATTAATGCGAGAATATTGCTGGATTTCCAGTGATATTCTCGTATTTCGCCACTATGGCTGGATATTTTAGCACAATGGAGAAAAACGTTCCTAAAAGCAGGTTTTCTCCGCTAAAATATCCAGCGATAGGCAGCAATAAAAAAAATGCGCTAAACGCATTTAGCGATAAATATCGCTACTCCTTGCTAATATTTCCCTAAGTTCCTTAGCATACATTTAAGTTCTCCATGACGACGGTACCAATACTGATTAGTACCACGCTGACATGCCATCAAATTAATCAACTGAGATTCTAAATGATCGTCTCACTGATGTACATTATCCATAAACTCATTTGCAGAAATATTTTGAAGATGTACTCCTGTTTTTAATATGTGGTTGACTGCATATGAAAGTCCAGACAAGTCACTCTCAAACAAAAGATGAAATATATATGGGATACATTGTCAAAATCTTGAATCTTCTGCATACAATCTTGTTGTCTGATATTCTGACACAGGAATCTGCACTGATCGTTCGTAATATCATACACCTTTTCCATTTGAGAGCTGCTGCGGAAAACAACGAGCTTCAAAACCTTTTTCCCATACACTCATGGGAGTCCCCTTTGCTTTCTTCATTTGGAATAGTTCAATAGTATTCCCGTAAGTATGGGCGAAACTGCAAAAAAATTCTGCGAGTTCGTGAATTTTCCCGCAAACTCGTCGATTTTTGTGCCATTTGCTCAAATATGTGACCACGTGTGCCTGTAACTTTGCCAGCATGCCAAAAGGCGCCGAGGTCCCTTGAGTGAGCTGGCCATTATAGTGGGGACGGGCGGGAAGACGTTTCATAACGCTAGTGTGTGGTGGATGGGGCCAAACAGGCGGGGTTTCTTTTGCGAGTTCACATGCATATTGTTTATAAAGGTTCAGAGACCGAGCAGAGCAGCAGATGAGGAGAAAGCAGCCTCCTGGTCACAGGAGCTACACGGGGATGGTGCTCGGGAAACTCATGGACGCAAAAATACGTTTGGCACAGGACCCCAGAATCCTTCAGATGTCCAAGATAGCTCTGCTGCTCCTCTTGGTACAAAGCCATTCTGATCCTACTTAGTGGGTTCAGGCGCATGCAGCTGCTGCTGATGGACAATGTCCCATCTCATACTAAACTGCCCCCTACAGGCTTATGCTGGGGCTGGGCAGTAGGGTGCGGTGGCATGCGGGTGCTCCATGCCTGGTACATGCGCATACCGGTGCAAGGGAGACACGTGTTTATTGGTGCTGTGTAGCAAGTTATGACTTTACATTTTGACTGCAACAAACGGTGGAACCACCTATACGGATCAGCAGCATCCAGGCACCAGACGTCATGGTGCAAGAGCATAATGGTGCTGTGCGGTACGGGTATATATGTACTGGAGGCAGGGGGACACTTAGCACAATGTAAGCTCACAACCAGAGGACTCCCAGGCAATTGAGCACAAAAGATTTTCACACTGAAAGGGCTTCGGGCAGTTCAGCAGGAAAGGGGCTCACACCTACTGGGCCCCGGGGCAGTTCAGTAGCACGTGGGCTCACAACCCCTGGCCAGCTCAGCAGTGCAGGGGCTCACACCCACAGGGCTCCCGGGCAGTTTAGAAGCACCACCCTCTGGTTCATCACTGCCACCCTCTGGTTCATCACTGCCACCCTCTGGTTCATCACTGCCACCCTCTGGTTCATCACTGCCACCCTCTGGTTCAAACTGTCACCCTCTGGTTCACCACTGTCACCCTCTGGTTCATCACTGTCACCCTCTGGTTCATCACTGCCACCCTCTGGTTCATCACAGCACCCTCTGGTTCACCACTGCCACCCTTTGGTTCATCACAGCACCCTCTGGTTCATCACTGCCACCCTCTGGTTCATCACTGCCACCCTCTGGTTCATCACTGTCACCCTCTGGTTCATCACTGTCACCCTCTGGTTCATCACTGCCACCCTCTGGTTCATCACAACACCATCTGGTTCACCACTGCCACCATCTGGTTCACCACTGACACCATCTGGTTCACCACTGCCACCCTCTGGTTCATCATTGCCACCCTCTGGTTCATTACTGCCACCCTCTGGTTCACCACTGCCACCCTCTGGATCATCACTGCCACCCTCTGGATCATCACTGCCACCCTCTGGTTCATCACTGCCACCCTCTGTTTCATCACAGCACCCTCTGGTTTACCAGTGCCACCCTCTGGTTCACCACAGCCACCCCCTGGTTCACCCCTGCCACCATCTGGTTCATCACTGCCACCCTCTGGTTCATCACTGTCACCCTCTGGTTCATCACGGTCACCCTCTGGTTCATCACGGTCACCCTCTGCTTCATCACAGCACCCTCTGGTTCACCACTGCCACCCTCTGGTTCACCACTGCCACCCTCTGGTTCACCACTGCCACCCTCTGGTTCACCACTGCCACCCTCTGGTTCATCACTGCCACCCTCTGGATCAACACTGCCACCCTTTGGTTCATCACTGTCACCCTCTGGTTCATCACTGCCACCCTCTGGTTCATCACTGCCACCCTCTGGTTCATCACTGCCACCCTCTGGTTCATCACAGCACCCTCTGGTTCACAACTGCACCTTCTGGTTCATCACAGCACCCTCTGGTTTACCACTTTAGATTATGGGGAGAAAGCACACCTGCCCTGCCTCAACCGGGGGCTTGCTAATGTGTTACTGAATTTGAGCTTTAAGTCCGGCACCTGCTTCCTTATCTGTAAGTGCTTCCTGTTGTGGTTTAATTTTTGTGACAGCCTGGAGCATTGTGCCATACTTGTAACTATTCTCTGACCCTGCTTCGAGGGTCAGAGCAGGGTCAGAGAATAGTTACAAGTAGGCAACAACTCTGGAGGCACCGCTCAGGAAGCACTTACAGGGTTACAGCAGGTGCCCAAGTTGAAGTTAATTTCTTTGTAACCATTTTGTAAATGGTTACAAAGAAATTAGCTTCAACTTGGGCACCTGCTGTAAGCCTGTAAGTGCTTCATGTACTTCAGTTTTTGAAAATCTGTCCCGAACACGATTTCGCTGATTTTTCTGCAATTTCGCGAGATTCGCGGACCGCGAAATTGCAGAAAATCTGCAAATTCCGCGAACGGAACGGATTTTACGAGCATTCCTTAATTCCCCATCACTTCTTTCGAATGTTAAGGATTAACACTATAATGTTCATAAATGTCTTCACTTTTGGACATGTCCACTTTTTCAATTTGACCACTTGATGTTTCACTATCATCTCCTAAAAGTATTTCTTCTTCTTCCACATACACATTTTTGTAGTATTAATTGTTTTTTATAAGATATAATGTTGCCTTTTGCACTGTCTGCTATTTCCTGACAGATTTTCATACTCTTAGTAGGAACACCATTAACTAGAATAACTAGTGGTTCACTTTCTACATTCTCTACACAAATAGTTTCAATATTTTACTTTAACACTAGAGCTAAATATACAACTCTTCCTTTTAATCCTCTCTGTAAATCTGTAGGAGGCAATTTACCTGTTTTAGGCTCCATACGAACAATACCCTGAAATCGGTGCACACATTGAATCAGAATAGACTAATACGTATTAAAATCTATCAGCTCTGGAGGAAAAGTTACCAACTCTAGATTATTATGGACCGCTCTAGCAGGCATTTTATTCTTGTCTAATTTGTTACAACAATATTTACAAATACGTTGATCAGAACCCAAATGAAAGCAATCCTCTACCAACAAATAAGTTAATAATTCCTTCCACTTATCATTATTTTCTCTATCACTTTTCAAATACAGACAGTCCTAGTCTGATTTTTAGAGTGAGTTCGTTGGCAACAAATACAAGAATAATTTGTCATTTCACATGAAATCACCTTCAACTTAATTTGTTCTTCAAATATTTTTGTAGAAGTATGTTCCACATTCTCTTCAACATCTACTTCTATTAATGTCTCACTTTCTGCACTCTCTTGTTCAGGACCAAAGTAACAAAACTTTATTTCATCACACACCTTTTTTACATGTGATACTGACCCACGCAAAAGAGCACTGTTCAACTCAATTAAAAGTCATTTAAAACTCATTTAAGATTATTGCTGGACTTTTTGCGTAATACAATCTTCTGATGAACTTCCGCATTTAAAAATGATGTACTGCTAACATTCTGAAATTATGAAAAACACTTTGACATACTTTCCTAGAAAGACAAGCCAGAGAATGACCTTGCAAACTAGTATTTTTTCTCACTCTGCAAGGATCTAAACCTTGCAACATCTTAATCTTCATTTAACACTTTTTTTTACTATACTCTCTTAAGAAATTGCATAAAATATCGAAAGATTCTGGTGGTATACTACAAATACTACTGCAATCCCAAGTATACACTGGGGCTTTAGTTTGAGAAGTTGGCCTGGTATATGATGTCCACTATTCTAGTGGGCACCTGCACCATTCCAAACGACCGTTATTGATGGTAGGTTGTGAAGTCAACCTTACAGAAAGCTAACCTAGTGGTAGCAGTGGAGAGCAGCCTTCAGGCTAAGACTTAGAGGTGAGTTAAGCAAATTGTTTTACCAATTATAATCTCTTGAATTATCAAATGAAAGCACACCACACAAGGTATATATCAAATATATATGTATTTATTCTAAACACAACCACTCTGGACTCTTAATGAGGTCAGAGGTAAAAGTACAATACAAGGAACTTAATTAGCATACGATAAGTTGCACAGTATTCGTTATGCCCTAGGGGCCTCCAAAACCATATACTAAAATAGTGGTATAAAAACCACATGTGGAATAGAAAGCAGGCCTAGGGCCTGTGTAATCGCTGGGGCTGCCAAGAACCACAAAATGTTAGGATGTAGGAGGCCCACGGGAGACGCGTGCAGTGTCTAAACACAGCCACGGGTTAACATTAACTTTCTATGGAGAACAAACAAGTTTCAATTTTACAGTTTAAGGACACTTCTAGGTTAACTAAGATGGAACCCTTTTAGACTAGAACACTTTGAGAGTCAAGACCTACGGGAGCACCGGAGTACTCGTGTTACCTCACCCAGGGAAGCCGGGTGCATAGGTGTCTTTTGGTGTCGGGTTTCGTCGTCGATTCCAATGGGGAGCTGTGAAGAAGTGCTGCAGGCGACCAGAGGAAAAGTGACCGGGTGGATTCAAGGGTGGATCGAAGATCTGAAGAACCTGAAAGCAGAAGGGACAGAGTGTGGGTCACTAGCCAGTGACCAGGAAGGCGATGGGAAGATGCCAGCCAATGTCGGGTGATTTCAGGTGAAAGAGGTAAAGCTTGTCTCTAAAGCCATGTAGTCCAGGAGATGTTGACGATGACCAGGAGCTGGATTTGAGCTATCCCATAAAGGATCTAGTTGACTGCGGTGTCGGAATCCGGATTAGACCCAACAAGCCTTGGCAAACGCAATCCACGAAGGATGTCGAGATTGGCTTTGGGGCAGACCAGCAAGATCTGAGGAACTCCTCCTTTGAAGTGGAGTGGGAGCAAGCCTGGAGAAACCAGAAAAGCTTAAGAAATCAAGGATTGGTCTTCGAGGGGCTCACTAGCCAACAGACTAGAAATCATGAAGATGCGTTAAGCTGAAATGCACAAAGCGGGCACACGGGACACTCGTGGAGTGTGGGCCTCCAAGCTTCAATGAAAAAAGTGCTCAGGGCAGGGACTTCAAACACCCCAATGCACAACTTCGGGATACCGCAGGAAGTAGGTGCAGTTTGCAAAATGCAGGATGTCCAGGAGTTCCGGTCCTACGTCTCTTGTGTCAGCTACGGGTCTCAGAGATGTCTGGAAGTCCACGTCCTGTGTTGAAGATTCTTTTGGATCCGTCGCGAGCCTCTAAAATGCAGATCGGCAAAGATGCAGTTGGTGCCTGTTTGAACAGGGTGATCACTCATTGACCACAAGGGAGATTTCTTCCATCTCCCAGTCGATATGAAATGTCAAATGTCCAAGATATATGTTGCAGAGTTTCGTCCAGGGTAATTTAAAGTCCTAGGGACTGGGATCCTATTCTTATTGCAAGATTAGGGATTGGGCTGACTCTAAGGTCCCTCCTTTGGGTGGACCTGGGGAAGGAGTAGTTACAACCCTTCCCCTTAGTCCAATTGTGCTCAAGAGCTATGGCTGAGTGCCGCAACAACAAGTTTGAACTGGGAAATGCATGGGGCACCTAGTGTGTATCCTAGTGACAATGTTGGTAGCTGCCGTATTTGGGCCAGGGCTTGGTACTCACTCCACTGCCAGTTTTTAAAAGTAGACCACCAGAAGATTCCAGGATGAAGTGCCTTGCGTAAATCATTTTGTTATCCCACAAAAACATGCAATCCTGAAACTTTGCTTACAATCACTAATTTTCCATATATTTCTGTGATAGAAACTTCTGTAATCAGCAGAATTGCAAAACATTTCTACCAACAATTATTACCCAACTGTTTCCAATGAAAATGCTACCTCGGTTGTGTGGCTGATCTTAGTGCCCGAAAGAAGAATTTAGCCAAAACAATGCCTGTGTGCTGTTCCCTGTCATGTGCAGGGCATTGACTGAAATGCAGTAGAAATATGGCAGGCAAAATATCTGTCATGTTCTGACAGACTATGAAGGTTGCAAACAGTTCACCTGTATGTCCTTCCTACATAAGTAATCTGCCTACTACCTACACAACAAACCTAGGGTAACATTTGCAAACTGTTTGTATCTGTCTGTCATCTGGCATCCAAATAACGTAACACCTCCCCGTGGCAGCCTCCTTAGGCTCAGCCAGACTTGTCTTTCATGTGTTCACTTCACTAAATCCAACTCCTTCCAGTGTGTGGATGAAAGTTGGGGGGGTCTGAAGTCCATCTTGCAGACAGTGTAAGCAAATTGGAATTTTAAAAATGAGGCTACATATACTGGAGCACTAAATTCCTAAAGAGCATTTCTGGAAAGATTAATGCCCAGATATACAAAGATTTCATATTGTCCTTGAGTTACTTACAGTGACACAAGGACAATGCAAAAGCTTCATTAAGATTCATGAAGCGAGGTAAGGGGTTATTTACACTTCCTTGTATGTGTAGTGACTTGCTCTGTGTTACGCTATATTTGAAGCTGGTGTTTCTGTGTATCCACCCATGGATTGTATGCAATGTCTGCCAGAAGATGAAGCAATGAGGGAAACCTGTTTCCCCTTGTTGTTTTTCTTTCAATGCATGATGCATTCTGCTAACCATGTGGCTGTGAACTCCTCTTCCTACCAATGTGCATAGTGTTTTTTCCACTCATGTTGAGGCGGAGTGTCACTGATAGGTTTGGACCTGGGTGCCTCCAATCCTGAAGTGACCTCGGCTAAGTGTCAAATCAGTAACAGCTCATCACAGAGTGGTGTTGATCAGTCTCCATTACCCCTTTCTACCCTATAAACAGTAGGGGACTTCCGTCTACCGAGGCAACATTCCCAACCCTCCAAGAACTACAGAGGCTTTACCACTGCAGCTGGTCATTCTTTTATGCTTGATGTATGCATGTCTGTGTATGTATAAATATATGTGTATTTGTGGGCATGTGCTGTGAATGAGGGTTTGTGTGTGTGCTTGTGAATGGTGGTTCTATGTGTGCATGTGTGTGTGAATCCATGGGGGTGTGAATGAATGTGTTTGTATATGGGTGCCTGGATGTGTTCAACTGTGTGACCATCCAGTTCTTCGCCTCCTCTAATCACCGACCGCCTCTACTAAGAAGTGCTTATTTACCCTGTGGTGGCAGATAGGGCCCATCAGCATTTTCTTTTCTCAAGCAGTTCTTATTGTTAATCATTAGTTTGACCCAATGCAAATAAGAAAAGGCAGCAACGTGAAAGGTGGAAAAAACATTGGCAAAGTGAGTACGTAGAGATGAAAAGGAAACTACAAGAGCCTGATAGAGGAGAAAGGACAGCATAGTGGATGAAAGAGGCTTGAGGTGAAATAAAGACTAAGCAACCTTGGTGTTCAGCAACAATGACATTCAGCCCCAGCGTCAGCAGGCATCTTAGACAAAACGTGGGCCTCAGATTGTTTTTAAATTAGACATTGCCACAAAGGAAGTAGCATAGCGCTTCCACAGGATGTCAAGCATTCAAGACTGTGTCTTCAATAGGTAGATGCTGTGCTCACTTTATGTGATATGGCTCTGTATGCCAAATCTTAAAAAGGCTCCACCTTATGCCCGGCCACACATGGCCAGATGTGCAGTAGGATATAAGATAGATGCCACATCATGGCACACTACCAAAAACACAGCAGCTTACTGAACAATTAATGCGGACGCTGGTGCATGGAGGATGTAATATTGACTTAATGCCAATATTCAAATTAGCAAAAGCACTATTTCACCAATGTGCAAGGAGCGTGAAAGATAGGAATATGTACATTACTATTGGCCCTTCACTTTATGTATGGACATTATGGATTTTTCTCTTGGTTCGGCTGAGGTTGCTCTGCTCTGGTCTGCATTGCTCCCCAGAGACTGAAATTCAAGGTACCCAAGGAACAGCTTGTCTTATTGGAAAGTACAGGTGTGTGTTTTCTCTTAGTGAGGGAGTTTCGGTCACACCTCTATAATAACAGTGTTAGATGCTCAGGGAAAAAGTAACATCTGGTGTTTGATTAAGTGTTCTGAACTTGTCATTATTTTGCCTTCATAAGATGCAGTCCCTGGTACCTGAGAGCATTGTCACAGAAGGCTTACCCTAAGGCTTCCATGAACCTGTACAACCTTTGGTGATATTAGACATAACTTGGAAGTTGGGCTGTAAGTCAGACACAGGACTGAGTAGGTGTGTAGGCTCCCTTAGCCATTACTGCCATTCTGATACCTCTACCTACCTCATCTCCTACATCCTCCTTAGAGAGGCTTCTGATGGACTTGAAGTTCTTAGTCACCCCATCACATGGAGCTCCACAGATACTTGTTCATCACATTCACTCTTTGCACTTTGAAGACACTGGTGGGACCTGCCTGCATTCTACAGTCTTGGGAGCTGGAAACCCTCTCGACACCGGGCCAACTTCTCCTGGCGGTCCTCATGGATGTTCATAGTGGACTGACCCTGAGTGAGATCAGCTACAGCGAGAGACCGGACAAAGACACCTGTCAAGGGTAAGGAGAGCGGTGCTGTGTCAGTCTGCTAAGACCAGTCCCCATTCTTTGTTTCTGTGTGGCGGTATATGTCTGTCCTCTTAGGCCAGTTCCCTGTCAGACTTAAGAACAGGATCTGCCCATGCGGCTGGTGGTGTATGTGTCTACTCTCATTTGCTGTATCCCCTGGGTTAAGAAAGAACATGCCCATGTGAGTCGGGTACATAACTCTCTGTCATATGCCCCACTGGGATGGTGTGTGTCAAACAAATATCTGAATCCCTGTCTTGACCCTGAAGCTTCCTCCCAGCACCATGTGAATGTTATGTTAGGCAGATGTATAAAGAGCATGGCTGCCCCAACATTGGGGTGTCCCAGTGCTAGCAGACAGGGGGTGTCAGAGCGGATGTGCTAAATGGAAGCTAAAAAACATGTTTTAATCAGTTTCCTAAATGCCCAATGATCTTGTGTGCTCCCCACAGCAAGAGGGGTGGCATTCGATAGGGTGGGTCCAATGCCTTAACCGCATGAGCGCTAGCGGTTTTCCCGCTGCGCGCTGCGGTTTTAAAAATCCCGCGTTACGTGACAAGGTCAGCTCGTCATCCGCGTAGCGCAGGTTACGCCCATGACAAGCTGACCTCGTCATGAGCGTAGAAGGGGTTAAAGGAGCGTCCACCCGCTCATCGCCTGCACACTCTTGGAGTACTGGCCAGGTGCAGATTGGCAGAGCGCAGAACCCGTGCCAGAACGTATAAAGAACAGAGCTCTGCAGGATTTGAGGGGCTTGGCCATGTAAGATCTTATGCGTGGTGCAGAGTGTCTTGAACTGGACTCTCTGTTCAAGCAGCAGCCAATGGATACGGCGAAGGAGATTGGAAACATGACAGTGCTTTGGTAGGGCAAAAAGGGTATGTGCTGCCACATTCTGTGGCCGTTGGAGTCTTTTAATGACAGCTTTATTAACGCCAAGTAGGGGCCCATTACAATAGTCCAGATCTGACAGCACAGCTAATTGGTAAATCGTTTAGCAGATAGGTGTATCAAAGAATCACAGGAAGGGTTTCAGGCAGCGTAAGAAAGCGAAGCAGGTCCCCGCGACGTTCTTCATGTGGTTGTCGAATGAGAGGCCATTGTCCATCAGAACCCCTAGGTTCTTAACTGTCGTTTTTGGTTGGGGAGGAGTAAGAGCCTTCGGCCACCATTGGTTGTCCCATTGATTGATATCCCGACCTACCAGGAGTACCTCAGATTTGGTGGAGCTCAATTGTAGCCAGTTGTCTGCCATCCAGTCCGAGATGGCCAGAAGGTCCTCTTGGAATTTCACTTGATCCTGTGTAATGTTGTTAGAAAACGTAAACACCAACTGAGTATTGTCAGCGTATGATACCATCTTGGTGTTCTGTGCTTTCGCCAGGAGGGACAATGGGCAGACATAAATGTTAAACAAGGTGGGGTTCAACTATTTATCTGTGGGATCAATCAAAGTTTTAATTGGGAGTGGATTTGTCTTTGGGTTAAGAGAGAGCCCACCTGTGACCTGTTATTTGATAGGCATGGGTGTGGGTTGCAGGGCGTGTCTGAACTTGTATATCTGACTTGGGGTTGATTAAGAGTTCACCTTCGTTAAATCAAACAGCAATGATGCAGGTTCACTGGAACTCCTCAAAGTAAAATGGCCGTCACTGGTGTCATTGTTATTGACATTCTCAATATTTTGTATATAGTTGTCATAGCGTACATTGGTATATTTTTTACCAACATTTACATAGTTATGCATCCCTATAACATTATGTACATTAACATATCTTTTACTGGTAACAACATTCATTCTGACATGGATTATGGCATACATTGATAGTGTTACTGTCGGTATCAGCCTGGTTGTGCGGGCTGAGCTGATGGCACACATTGACATTGCACATATCACGGTATTCATTGACATCGTATTTCCCCGTTCCACCACTGGTAAAGGAAATACAAACAGGAAAAGTGATTGTTTTGAAACTGAACTTTTACTTAAAATCTCATTATTTAAAATCAGTGACTAAAGGTTTGGAGTGCAGTTGTGCAGCTCCTGTCAGTGAGCCTAGACCTTTATTTGCAATAATAAAGCTCTCTTCAGTGACTCGAGCCCTGTATGTGCACTAGTCCAACTTCCCTTAGTGATGGAAGCCCTGTATGTGCAATATAATGACATCAGACATGACATCAGAACACTGATCCATGACGGAGCAATTGCAGCCCTGACACCGTCTCCCACAACGCCCTCAACAACACACTTCACAACATGGGCATTCAGCAAGATGCCCTCAAGTGGATCGCCTCCTTCCTCGCAGGACACATACAGAGCATCAGACTGTCCCATTCACCGCCACACGCAAAGACATAATATGCGTCATACCCCAAGGATCATACCAGTTCAACACCTACAGACATCATCAGATCCCGCGGCCTCACCATAGCCTACTACGCAGACGATACTCAACTGTTCCTCTTGCTGATGGCTATCCTCACCCCAGCATATACCCTTTGCATCTATCGCAGCTTCAGCAGTGGACGCTCTTTATCATACATCACGACCAACACGTGGAACAATCTGTCGCTTCATCTGCGTACAGCCCCCTCGCTGGCAGACTTCAGAAAGAGACAAAAGACCGGGCTCTTCGACAGAGACTCTTGGGGATGGCATTACTGTGCTTTACAAATTCTGATTGGTTGATAGACCCTCTCCCTTCAGGGACCCAGATCCTGTACGTGCAATAGTCTCTTCTTTTAGTGATGTAACCCCTGTACGTGCAATAGTCTCTTCTTTTAGTGATGTAAGCCCTTGCGGCATTTAACATCTTTAAGGGTGTGAATGTTTTAGAAATATAAAATGTATCTAAACACATATTAGCATTATTAATATTTTGACAATATTTTTTAGCTGAAATACCTAAACAGGGAACCATGTCAAATAAAAGCACAATCATCAGTAATTTATTTTAGCATCATGCAAAATATATATTTTAATCATTTTTTTGCATTTATTTGCATTGTTTAAATATTAATCTAACATTTAGATTTAGATTTTGCCATTCCCCTTTCATTCTCATGGGTGAAAAATCTACTTTTTACTTCAGTCATTGTTTTGTAGTCTTGGGAATGTTTATGAAAGGCCTTGCAGACCGCTACGTTACTCATTTTGACATGGCGGTGGCGTAGGCAGTACTCCATATCTACGAGTTGATGCATGTGGCCGAATGCATCAGTTCTTCTAGGTTAGCGTCAGAGTATACCTGCACTAGGACCGGCTGCACCACGCAGCAACTACAATATTCAAGGTAGGAGTTCCCCCATAAATTGCAGCATAAAACCTATGCAGTGATATTTTGGGTTTTGTCAATCTGTGATGCATTTTCTGGAAGCGACATGTAGAAACTGAAATGCTTTAAAATTCCAGTGCATCAGCAACCCAGGCATAAGAAGTTTGGGAATCTGAACTGCACCGTGGAGGTGCTAATTTGCAGCTGGGATTTGTGAGTAGACCCCCACCATGTAGCCATGCCAGAAGGGAGCACTTCCCTCATTGACCTCAGGAAGGATGAGGTCATCACATACTACTTTATATACTACTCTGCAGGCTGATGGCTGTCCTCCACATGCTGGCATCAGGTTCATTCTAGATCACAACAATCAGAGGGCAGGAATACTGCAGCAATCTCTTTCTGCCTTCCTACCCTCTGTTTTGCATGCCGACATCGGCCTAACACCCCAGTACTCCTTCCAAAAGAAATAGCAACAGCAGCTGGACACCAAAGAAGGCCATTGCTCTGTTCCCACATGTTCTAACTGCCATGGATTGCATACATGTTCAACTGGAACCCCCAGCATTAACTTCACACCTGCACAGGGACAGGAAGCACACCTACTCTGTCAACGTCCTGGCAAATGTGAATCATGAGGGGATCTTCACCAATGTGCTGCAAAATACCCAGGGAGTGCGCATGCTGCCTATATCCTAAGGCACTCCATCATCAATAAGCGTGTCAGGAATGGGAGATATGGGACTGGCCTACTTGATGTAAGCACATGAAAGAATCTACTAGCAGTGAAAAAATCAACGACAAAATGGTCATCCTTGTGTTTGTCGATGGGGATAGGTTATATATGTGAGAGGTTTGCATCAAACATGCACCATGCATCATGGTACCCATGTAATTAAAACATCAAAGTCACACATATTAAACCACACAAAGCCACTTGTTGTGGCTTTGCAAAGTGTAAACGATATTGAGCAATGCAACACTGGGCAAAATGTAGTTTACCATCACTGTGTGCAAGAGAGAGGTATTCCATGGGTGATGTGGTGGTGTCTTCATGAAACTCCCATGGTTCATGAGGGATGTCTTGTATCCCACACTAGGTAAGCTTCGAAATTTGACAATCAATTGGTCTTCCTAGGAGATGTGTAACAAGGAAAAACAAATGAAGTGATCTAAGTCACTCCTGCTTCCTATGTGTGCTGCATTCTGTAGCATGCATAAATGGTTAGGGCCTTGACTGAGGCGGCGGCTTCTCTGCTCTGAGTCTATTTTCGGTAGCAGACTGGTGCGATCCTGCCACAAAACCTGCGACTCAGACGGAACAGGCTCACTGCTGGTGGACCTCACCGAGCCCCCGCCTGTGACAGTTCTCTCTGTTTCCTTTACTCTCCTCCCAAACCCAGAGCTTGTAAATGGACTGTGTCTAGTGGCCTCAAGCCCACACCTGTGACTGTTCCTTCTGTTCTGTTCTCTATCTTTTATCAGTCCAGGTGCTATGGGATGAGGGGCAGCATTTGAGGATCGAATAACACAAGACGGCTCAGTCCCTGGGGTTAATACAGGAACCCATTTTCGGATTTTTGACCCTCCATTTTGAAGACTCTATCAGCCTGATTCATGTACAGGCCGTTTTGCGTGGCCCTAATAGCGAATCATAGCGATTCGCTATTGAGGACACGCAAAACGGCATTCATGTAGGAATTGCTACTTAAATAGCGATTCCTACATGTTCTTTATTTGCGAGTAGCAATTTGCTACTCGCAAATACTCCCCATTCATTCCTATGGGCCAAGAGGCCCATAGGAATGAATGGGGAGTATCCCTCATTTGCGAGTAGCAATTTGCTACTCGCAAATGAGATAGCGATTTTAAGGGTGCCAGGGGTGTCCAAAGGACGCCCTGTAGCACCCCTAAAATGCACATTTGAACAGGTGTTGCGCGCACACATGTCCAAAGGACATGTGTGTGTGCAACATGCAACTTAGAAAAATGCTTTTAAAAGCATTTTTCTGAGTTTCTGCTATTTACCGACAGGTCTGACCTCTCGGTAAATAGCGGCCCCAAAAGTCCAAAATCGCTATTTTGTTTTGTGTCATGAATAGCATTTGAGGAATCTCTATTAGAGATTCCTTAAATGCCATTCCACGCAAATATGCGAATTCTTACATAGCGATTTTTGCATTTGGGATTGTGAATACCAAATGCAAAAATCGCACTCGCAAAGGGCCAGATTCTCAGAATCTGGCCCTTTGCGAGTGCAATTTACCTACATGAATCAGGCTGTATCCTCTCTTCTTCAACAGTGTAACATAGAAACAGAAAGAGGGCTATACTTCAGTGCACCAGAAGAAAAAAAATAACACATTTTGTTTTAAAAACATAGAAAGAGGACTACCTAGCCCCTCTATGAGACTCTAAAAAGAAGAACACCCCCTGCCCTTCTGAGCTTCAGCCCACTCCTACAGAGACCAATTGACACAGAAACAGAAAGAGAACTACCCACGCCTCATTGGATCCGGAAACCTCCTTTCCACTGTGTTTACCCTTCTTAGGCATCCATCCATTGCATCAAATTCTGTGAACCTAAAAATTACCCCCCCATTAGGTACAACTGTAAAAATATATTCATAAATACATTTACATCTGTTTATTTAGACACATGTCCTGTAGTCCAGAGTAACCAAAGGGTCCACTGAATTGTGTCATTTCCCTCCACTTCAATCACCAAGGGGCCATGTTTTGGGGGACTCAATTACCAAACCTGCATCCATCCCATATGTATTTATCCAACCAGTCCAAATCACCATGCCTGCCTCCACAGTACTCCACTTTCCTATGTCACACCACTTGAAACTATTTGGCCCAAGCTCCTCGTACATCTCCTACCCCTCAAACCTCTTACTTACTGCTTCAAAAATACTCAAACATAATCTGGTCAAATAACTTCATGAAACACTCATAACTGATCTTTATTAGAAACCCTACAACGGTCAGGAGAAAACCAATCTCTTCTTCTACACTACCGACCTGTGAAATTGAATTAACTACCTATGCATAAGCAAAACCATTAATATAGCCATAAACTGACAATATCTCACTCCCCATGTCTAAAGGCAAGCAGACCTTACCATCCATAGAAACAGTATCATACTGATTCAAGCCAAAGATGCGAACCTATGTTCCTTCTAATCCATATTTCCCACACTCTTCAAGGCTCTCTCCCTCATATGCAACCCCTAAACACAACCCCCTACACAGACGCCATCCAGCAAGAGGACATCCATACAAGTCTCCCTTGAGTATACAACCCTACCCTCATCACCACCACTGTTTCCGATCACACCTCTTCCTATTCTAAGCAGGACACCAACATCCATTATGCAGAAAATGGCCGCTGGTCGGGGGTCCTGGTGAGGAGCTCCGGGGCTGGGGATCTCCAAATCTGGATTAAATCCCTGATCAATCCCTAACCATCAACCCAGAACCAAGCGGAACGAAGCGGAACCAGTGCTAGTGATTCTGAGCTAACTTATAGCCAAATACGAACACAGCAAACGCAAGACGCCGGAAAGATTGCAGTACCTGGTCAGTGGACAAGGCTGACCCCCATCTACGAACTCCTCGGACGTCGGACCCTTCTGCAGGCAGACCACCAGATGTGGAGCAATCACGGAGAATCCACAACGGACATTCCCTCGGATGTGAGCGAGTCTGAGGACGCTGGGAACAATCGACGACGGCTCCGGTGCCTGTGAACTCAAACTGACCAGCGCGGAGGGCGGAGCGGGGAGACCTCGGTGACCGACACGTAAGGTATGAACGTTCACACCCTCAGGGCGGCCCCACCAGCTGATAACTCCCCGTGACCGCAACTCCCCTGAATACAGGCATAGGGAAAACGGGAGGATACTGCGGAGGAGGAATGAGGAATGAGAAGCGGCTCGCCTGTCCTTAAAATGGCGGCCGCTTAGGACTTCCATACCCACGCTATCCCATCTAAACCCTCCTATCACCAACCTGGAGGCACAGACAGTGAAATAGGACTGGCGGCTTGAGCAAGAGAAAGGAGACCTCCCAGAACCCACCTAACCGACAAAACTCTTAAAGGACCAAGAGAAGCAAGAAAAGGAGACTTCCCAGAACCCAGCTAATATATAAAGAAAAGTTATAAGGACCAACCAAGTTAAGGAGTGGAAAGAGAGAAGAGACTAAGAAAAGGAAAAAGGAATTAACAACTTCTAGAGGAAAAGATATAAAACCCTCTCAGGAAACTTCAGGGACAGACTCGGCTAACATCCTACACTGGCTACTTATCTCCTGACAACTCGCTTTCACTTTTAGGGATAGCCAATCAATTAATTAAATATTATTGAGGGCACCATAATTACAAAGAACTGATGAAAATAAGATAACATAACTAATAAGGATCAATTAATCAGAGGATCCAATATGAAACAGTAGTCTGGAAGTCACTCTCAACTTCTATATCCTCCACGTCTACAAGGGTACAATAATAAGAGCGAACTAAACCACAAAGGAAATTATACCTACCACTGCGAAACCATAGCACTGAGTTACTTGATTTCTATATCCTCTAGGAAATACTGGCCGGGAACTACTCAGTACAACATAGTCAATAGGGAACCACTCAGTACAAAATAGTCAATAGGCCTCTGCGGACCCTCAACGTGAAGCGGAAATGGACGGAAGAAACCTAGGATCGACAGGGCCCAATGCAAAAAGCATAGAATACCCTTCAACCCTATCCAAAAATGCTGCCAAAAAATTCAAACACAATACGTTGAGAAAAAACCCGGACATTCTGTTCTCTGACCCATACTTTGATAGAGTTAAAGGCATCAAGATGAATGACCTTATATTCTACACAGACAAAACAGCTAAATGGCGCAACGCCCTTACAAAAATGCTGTTCACTAAAACTATAAAAAACATACCATATGGCACAAAAATAACGACTTCACTAACGAAAAGAAGTAAGACAGAATTATGCATTACCATGTATACAACGGGAATAGTGCTGATACAAGCAGCCAACAGAGAACTCGAGAAATTTGAGACAACCTTCCAAAACTTAAAGAAATACATAGAAGGACCAAACCACCAACAAAACATGACACCACCAGATGCCACTCTTGAATACAACGACTCCAACACTAGAGACACCAGTCAAACGGACGGCCAGAACAACCAAGCCTCTAACACTGGAGATTTAACCGAAAACGCGAGGGTAATACCAGAGACTGAGATAGAAAGGATAGCGATATCTACTAACCTTGGAATCAAAGAGAATAACCAGGCACCAAGGAAAGGACAGTTGCCGCTAACGCACAACTCCACCGCGCCTGAAGAAAGCACCCCAACTCCAAACGAGTCCCTCCATGAAGCTAACGGAATAAACAAGGCAGATAACATCGACCTTCCACATCCTCCCTCGAATGCGAGACCTGAATCCCATAGAGCCCTACTCACAAAAACACCACTTACATCCCCTAACACAGGAAGTAATGGGGACACCTCTAATAGAGCTAGAATTCGCAACCAAACTAAGGATACCAAGAAAAGATCTATGGCAATAAGAACAGATCACTCACGGAAAAGAGCAAATTGCAATACCCATCCAGCCAGATTTATCCCACATAAGAAATCACCCCGAACACAGAAAGAAGTCAAGGAGCTCCAGAAACTCGTAGGAAACCTGGCACAAAACTCGATGAAAATATCACAGACAATTGGAAGAATCTGGGAGATGGCGATAAGTACGCACACTAAGGTCTCACACATCCAGAATCTGGTACTCAGACCCAACAGACCTAACAGGACTAAGCCCTTGTCTAATGAAGAAGCTCTGGCCTTACTCCGATCTTATGAACAAACCGAACAAATTGCCCTTGGTAGGGAGGAGAATATCAAAACTGTACCCATTGACTCTAACAGAACTTCCAGAAAGAATGACCGGAAAGCAATTCACCAAAACCTACAACAAATTCAGCTAACCGCAGCCGAATCTGATAATGGAAAACTCGTTAAATCACAGAAACCCCTGAAGTGCCTACTTCTTAACTGTCGTTCAGCAACTAAACATGCATCAGACATAGCTGCCCTCATCATTAACAATGAAATTGACCTGGCCATCCTCACCGAAACATGGCTCAATGAATCATCATCTCCTACCATGGATCTCTTAATACCACCACAATATAACATCGTCAGGTTAGACAGACCAAGGAATGTAGGAGGAGGCATAGCGTGCATTCACCGGTCAGAGATTGAGGTCCGCGAATTCCAGTCTGACCCCCTAGAATCCTGTGAATACCTTGGTATTAATGTGAGATCACCAAATAATCAAAGTTGCAACTTGCATGCATTCTACCACCCACCAGGAGACAACGCAAAGTTCACAGAGCAATTGATAGAGATCATAACGACCAACTCTAACTCGGATGCCAATAACATATTCCTAGGCGACTTTAACCTCCACTGGGACGACGGCAATGACAAGCTGGTCAACTCGCTTAAAGACTTCCTCTGTGAGCTAAAACTTACACAAGCATGCAACCAACCCACTCACACACAAGGAGCGACCTTAGACTGGATTATTTCAAGAAATACAGAGACATCAATCCTCGCTATAGACCCATGTGATTGGTCCGACCATCACATCATAACATTCACGATACCTACAATGAAAAAGGGAAAGACCGTGCAACCACGCAAGCTCAAGAAACTGATCCGAGACACAAAAGAGGCTAATATTGAACTACTGGTTGAAAGGTGTGAGAAAGACCTGAAGCCACCCATTAATAGGCAAAATGTCAATGAGCTGACGGATCACTACACAACGACGATCGGTAATATCGTCAATGACACCATGCCCCAAAAACTGAAAAAATGCTCAGAGAAGCCAAAAAATCCTTGGTTTAATGAGTCACTGAACGAGGACAGGCGCAAACTGAGAATGGCCGAAAGGAAATGGAGACAACATCCCTCCTCACCCGAGCTGAGAGCCCTCAGAAAAACAAGAAAAGAATACAACAAAAAGATAATCAACTCCAAAAAAGAATTTATCAGAGCTGAACTGGACAATGCCAGAAACAGACCACGAAAACTCTTCGAGATCTTAAAACAACAGTCAAATAAACTAGCCAAAACGGTTCAAGAGAACACAAAAACTCCCATAAGCTGCGAGGTATTCTCCTCATTTTTCACAGAAAAATCTAAAATGCTAGAAGTTGAACTCACAAATGCAGCAGCCAACCTTATGACCCTTCATCCACCTAAAAATGAGGCCAATGCGTCAACAGAGGGTCTCCAAACAAAAAACAAGGCAAACTGGGACACATTTGAATTATACGACCAGGAAAAGATCGCCAAAACGCTGGCCGAAATTAGACCAAACAACCACTATCAAGACCCTCTAGCGGGAAAGTGTGTAAGAGAAATCAGCCACACTCTAGTTCCAATCTGGACTGAGATAATAAATGCCTCACTTGCACAAGGGATCCTCCCTAACTGCCTAAAAACAGGGCAGGTAGTACCCATCATCAAAAAACCGACAGCTGATGCAACAGACCTAAATAACTATCGACCAGTGACTAACATCCCTCTACTGGCCAAACTCATTGAGAAATGTGTGCAGGGCCAACTAAGCCAACACATCGCTAAGTTCTCGCTATTAGATGATTGCCAATCAGGTTTCAGAACAGGGCACAGTACTGAAACTGCGATTCTGCATATTGTCGATGACGCCCTACAGGCCCTAGACCGAAATCAAACATGCCTACTGATCCTGCTAGACCTGTCATCAGCATTTGACACGGTAAAGCACGAAGTACTAATGACCAGGCTACAAGACAGGATGGGCTTGTCCGGAAACGTGCTGAAATGGTTCAATTCTTTCCTACAGAACAGGACTCAGCGATTCCAGGTTAACCAAGCAATATCTTCCCCGACCCCCAATACAATCGGGGTCCCACAAGGCTCTACGCTATCCCCTGATCTATTCAACTTGTATGTAGAACCTCTCACAGAGATCCTTCAAAAATCTCAGATATCCTATCATATGTATGCAGATGACACGCAAATATACATGAAGATCACCTCCCTTGAGGACATTGACCGAATAAACAAGACACTAAAGAGAGCCTTGCGATGGTTAACAATGAACCATCTGAAACTAAACGCCCAGAAAACAGAATTCCTGCTAATCTCACCGACAAGGAGCCAATCTGAAGTTAAGGAATGGACTAAACTGGTGACGGCGCTAAATTGCACCCCAATCCTAGTTAACTCAGCTAAATCACTAGGAATCACGCTAGATGAAAACCTCGACATGAAACAACACATTAACACAATGGCCAAGAGCGCCCGCTTCCACCTGAATTACTTAAGAAAACTGAAACCCTTTATCTCAGTGATGGATCTAAAACTGGCTATCCAATCACTAGTTATCTCGAGGATCGAATACGGCTGCACCACATTATCTGGCCTTCCGAAAACATCCACTGCACCACTAAAAGCCTGCCTCAACGCAGCGGCTAGACTCATCACGGGAACGAAGAAATTCGATCACATATCTCCGCACCTGAAAGCACTAAACTGGCTACCTTACGAGGCCAGAATTCAAATGAAGATGGCCTGTATTACACATAAAGCGGTTCACTACAACACGCCTAGATACCTAGCCAAGAAACTTAAGCTATCAGGAGGTAACAGACCAACTAGAAGCACAAAAGAGTCACTATTGCGACCAGCTTTTTTCCACAAGATAAAGACCTACAACAGAGCATTCTCCGGAGCTGCCCCCAGAATCTGGAACTCACTCCCTCCAAACCTCAGGAAAATTCAAAATACAGCAACATTCAAACGAGAACTGAAGACCCACTTGATGAGTAAATACCCTACATAAAGAAGCAGACGGACTACTGGGATGATCATTTACGCTACCAGAGGGCTGTCCTCGGCATGAAAATTGGAGGATCAATATCTGATAACTAACTGTTTCCCATGGTCAAGCCGAGGCTAGTCACGTTACTGCTACCTCATATTCTTGTGTATTTATAACTACCTCATATACTTGTGAACTTATAACTATATCTCACAGACATAATCTATGTAACCGCTACCTCACCCTATTTTATCCATATCATCCTTGATATGCACTGAATTGCCATATAACCCTACCTCACCGAGCTTGGATTGTTACCATGACACAAGCTAAACCTTGTTCGTCACCTAATGCTAATTGCACAGACACTAGGAATTATATATCTAATCATGTCCATACAGTATATTACCCTCTACCTCATAACTATTTGTTGTTGTTATTACTGCTATTATAATGTCTACCTGTAATCCTTTTCCCTGTTAAGCGCTCTGATACCCACGGGTCTTGTCCGCGCTATACAAAACTCTATAAATAAATAAATAAATAAATAAAATCCCACCCACCCAGATCATAAACCATCACTCCCAGACCACTGACTGCTCAGTTAGAACTATCAGACTGGATCCGAACACCAAAGTCAGTCTACACACTCAAACCAGCTATTCTCTCACTACCCCGCCCCTCAACCAAACACCCCCTACCTTCTATCTATGCATGCCACCAGAGAATCTGATAAAACAGCACCCACACACAACAGGCACAATGTATCCTCTCTCCCACCAAACTGTTGACTGACAATGCACAGAAAAAGCACCCTCTGAAACAGCCCCAGCAGAGAAAACTATGCACACACCCACTGCTCATTAACTCTCTGACCTGTTCCCTGCATACCTTTAACACTGCACACCCAACAAATCTCAGCCACACACCTCTGTTCCCACCTCCTCTAACCAAATACTCACACTAGACCTAAAGAAAAGGCCAAAACGTATGGAAAGTCAGCTCGGTAAAGTGATCCTTGGTATCAACAAAATCCTAATGACCCTCAAAACCTCCCCCCCGACTGTGTGTACTGTTCACTCCTCTCCCCCTCCGGCAATACTAGACCTCCACTGCAGCCTTCCAAAACTCAGCGAAATAGCTGGATTACTACTCTTTAAAACAAGCGAGCCCCCAGACCAATTTGATCAAATTCCAAAATGTCACACAGCGTAGCAAAAGAGCTGGCCAAAACTTATCACATGAACCCACCTCCAAGACCTAGGTGATCCCTGGTATCGGGAGAAACCCTATGCAACCCATGAAAAAAAGCCAGATCATAGACCAAAACACAACAGCAACTCTAGTAATATCAGCTGCCTCCTTATAAACTGTAGATCTGCCTCCAAGCATGCAACTGAACTTGTGAAGTCATCCTTAACCAGGACATCGATATTGCATTCATCACAGAAACTTGTCATAATGAATCATCCTACCCAATCCTTGACCTACAAGTCCCTCCTGTGTTCTCAATAATCAAGAAAGACAGAATGTATCAACAAGGGTGGCTTAGCCATTCTCCAGAAAAATGCAATCACAATGGTTGAAACTGTCTCCTCTACTTATAGCACTTTTGAATATCTCAGCACTACTATACGGATGATAAATAATAAAATAACAAATTGCAATCTCCTCTACCACACTCCTGGCAACACTCACTCCTTCCATGAACACCTATCAGACCTGTAACACACTGCTCACTCTCAGATGCGAACAACATAACCCTTGATGACTTCAACCTCCATTGGAATGATGGGAAAACACACTAATCCAATCCTTAAACAAACTCCTATTTGAGTACAACCTTTTCAAAAACTGCAAAGAACAAGCCCCCAACAGAGGCTCAACCCTTGACATCATTATAACGCAGGAGAAGGCGATAACCATCAATACCCTCCTCCCAGTCGACTGGTCAGACAACAGCATCACCCTGTTCCACTTAAACCTCGAAGAGCCATACCCCATCTATGCTAAGAAAACCCTCCAGTGGACCAGAAACTATAGCTAGATTCCTCTGACTGATCTGGAAGAAGAAATAATCTCTAGTCCAGTCAGAAAACCTCTCAACAAATGAACTCACAACCCACTTTAACTCTACGATGTCCACTGTCCTAAACCAAGTAGCCCCTCTGAAACTAAAAAGGATTAGAAACACCCCTTTGAGATCCTGGTTTAACAAAGACCTCAACACAGAAAGCAGGCAACTCAGAACTGCAGAAAAACTCTGGCAAGAAAACTCTTCCTTAATTCACCTTCACCAACTCAGAGCAGAACGCAGAACATAGAAAAAGCAGCCTTTCTCTGCAGTGCCCTTGACAACACAATAAATCATTCAAAAGACCTTTTCAATAGCATAAAAAACAGACTTCCAAACCACCCACTAAAGCCCCTCACTACTCCAAAGAACAATGTGATAAATTCGCTAAATTCTTTAATGAGAAAATTACAATGATTGAGTCCTCTCTTTAAAGCCTCACACAAACATTTACCGTCATCACCCTCCTTACCAAAGATGAATGAAAATCCCACCCTGCTCTCCTCTGACTCCCAAGTAGGTATCCCCCATCCAGAGACACATGAGGACAACCAAATCCTAGGATCCCACGATACCCTTACTTGCTGGAAAGCATTTAACCCATTCACAGAAATTGACATCTCTAAACTAATGGTGAATTCAAAGCCCTCCGCCTACTTTGTGGAACCCCTTCAGGCAATAAATCTCAATCACATCATTACCCACCTCTGGAGGATGATAATAAACAGCTCCCTAAGCACAGGGGTCATGACAAACTGCCTACAACTTTGCCAAGTCTTTTCACTACTAAAAAAACGGGATTAGACTCTGAGGACCTCAACAACTTCAGGCCAATCTCAAACCTGCCTTCCTGGCCAAAATCCGCTAAAAATGTGTCCTTCTCAAACCAGACGTCTATACTTTCAATCTCCTAGAGTCTCTTCAATCAGGCTTCAGAAAGAGCAGAAGCACAGAAACAGCCTTAATAAATATAGCAGATAAAATCAAAAAATATATTGATGTCAGCCGTTGCTGTCTGCTCATCCGCCTAGACCTATCTGCGGCCTTCGACATGGTGGGCCTTCTTAACATCCTTAAACAATGGATTGGAGCGGACGGCAGGGTGCTGAAATGGTTCACATCTTTTTTTCACAACTGATCTCAACAAATCAAAATAAACAATGCAACTTCAGACAACTCTACTATAACCAGAGCTGTTCGACAGGGTGGTCAGGCAAATTATTGATTTTTAAATATTGACCTACATAAATATCGAGTTTTTAATATCGCAGGGACAGAATATCGAACTTAAGAATATAGTTGACCAGAATATCGACCCCAAGGTAAGTAATATTGTTTTTTTAAATATCGAAGTAAGTAATATCAAAGTATTATCATATACAAAAATATTGTTGTCAACAATATCGAAGAAAGTTTTGTGTTATGTATTTTAGAATGTATTTTACATGTATGTTAAACATTTCTTTAATGTATTTTCATACATTTTAAAATAAATGTTTAGAAATTAGTAATTTTGTTAAAGTACATTTTGCGTTTTAGTATCAGAGAGAGTTGTGGGACATAATGTAATTATAATTCATTGATTAATATATTGTTATTTATTGGTATTGATTATTAATTAATGTTTAATTAATTATTAATTGGTAATTAATTGTTATTGAATACTTATATTATTTATGATGAATGTATTAATACTGTTTATATAGTGTTATTGTTAATTAATTTAGTGTTAATAAAAAAACAAATTGGTGATTAATTATTAATCGATAATTAATATGTATTAATTAGTTAATGTAAAATGATTTCAATTATCATTTATTATTACTTGTTATCAATTGATTACTTGATACATTAATTGTGTTTTTGTATGTGTAGTGTGTTGTGTGTTAAATGCGGAATAGTGTATAAATATTAATTGTAATTTATTGGTATTTATTAATAATCTGTTTGTAATTTAATTATTAATATGTTATTGTTGTATAAAACATTATTTAATTTATAAGTGTGTTAATTTATCCCCTTACGCTATCCAACGCTTTTCTTACTGTTTCACTCTCCGGAGTGAGGAATAGTAATTTTTATCCCTACGCTATCCAGCAATTTCCTTCATGTTGCACTCACTGGAGTGGGAATAGTAATTTTACCCCTACGCTATCCAGCACTTTCCCTACTGTTGCACTCTCTGGAGTGGGAATAGTAATTTTTACCCCTACATTAAGCAACGTTTTCCCTAATGTTGCACTCACTAGAGAGGGAATAGTAACTGTTGCCCCTAATTATATGTATTCATTGATTATTTTCTAATTATAATTAAAAGATTTTATAAATGATATTTTTTACAACAATGGTTTTTTTCCGATATTTTTGTCCTTCACTTTACTTCACTGTATTTTTGTACGTTGATTTTCTGTATGTCGATATTTTGTCAGGCATTCGCTCCACAGAGCTTAGCCCGCTCACCTACTCTCTTCAATATCTACATGGAGCCCCTCAATACCATAATCAAACAAGCCAACATTACCTTCCACCTCCATGCAGATGACAGCCAGCTCTACCAGAAAGTATCCTCCCCAGAACACATAAGCCGTCTAAACAATACTGGAACACAAATCCCAAACAGGCTGTCACCCAACCACTTAAAACTCAACCAAGATAAGACAGAAATTCATCTCCCCTCACACTATGGACAAACCCACCAGGCCCAAGAACGGATAAAGCTTATAAACTCCCTAAACTACGACCTCTGCCAAATCACCTGGAATTATACTGGACCCTAACTTGAACATGAGATCGCACATGAAGACTACGGCAAGGAGTTCCAACTACAAATGAACACTACATAACAAAGTATAGCCCTTCCTCCCGCCTAATGATCTCAAAACCACAACGCAAGCCTTGGTTCTATCCAGACTAACCTATTGGAACGCTACCCACACAGGCACGGCAAAATCCCACCTAGCCCCTATGAGAACAACACAGCAGCAAGAATGGTCACCGGGGCTAAAAGGCATGATCACTTCTCCCCTCCTTGAAAGATGTCAAGTGGCTCCCAATTGAAGCGTGCTACCACTTCAAAATTACCTGTCTCACCTACAAAGTCATTCACACTGGTAAAGTTGTCTACCTGGCAGCCAAGCTCACCAAGGAGGGGCAGGCTAGAAACCTGAGGAGCACCAACAGCCTACTTCTCATTCCCCCAAAGAGGCTAAAACAAAAAGCCCTGGCATGATCTTTTTGGGGCAATGCCCCCAAAATCTGGAACTTCTTACCAGCAGATCTCAGAACAACCCCTCCTTCATGACCTTCAAGAGAAATCTAAAGGATCTCCTCCTCGTTTGGCACTTTAACCTTCTGAACAATACACTGTAGCTACAATATAGGAACTCGGGTCCAGGTAGCACGGTATAAATCTCACTAAATAAATACATAAGGGCTCTGAGGGTTCATAGTGTGAAGGTAGGCGCCCCCTCCTTTACAAAACCAATCCCACATGCAATGCAGGTAACCAAGAACCATGGTGCAAGGCACCACATTGTGTGTCAGTGCAGGTTGAAATGTGAAGAAAGTGCATTATGGCCTAAATACTGTCCACTACTGCCCTTTCTTAGTAACACAGCAGTGTGGACAGGTGACTTACTTCACGGCACAGTGCCACTTCCAAAATATCTGGACCAAGGTGTCATGCACACATAGTGGGAATAATGCACTGCAATGTGGAGACAGTGATGTCCCACATTGACATGCTCTTACTAATTTGTCAATGAGCACAAATATTTCATTTCACTCTGTGTGGATGAAACACATCAACTGCACTGGGTAGCAATCCACACAGAAACCCATGTGGCTTGGCAGTCAAGCCAACATGCGGATGAAGGAAACAGAAAAGAATAGATTAAGATCAGTGTCTCCTCGATGGCGTGTCTACTCTTGGTATCTGTCAAAAGAGAACAAGGTCAGTGGTGTGAGGACAAGTATTGTGGAAATGAAAAAGTGTTTCACACATGGCACTCTACCTGTTTCTTGACCAAAGATACTGGATTAGTACAGGATGAAGTAAATGGCAGGTCTATTTTGTTCAAATATAGATTTACCTTGAAGAAAAAAAAGACAAGAGGCATTTGGCAAAATAAGAACAGTTGGTTTAATCAAACACTACGGCAGTGCAGCATACAGAAAAAGGTCTGAGGACTAGGCTACTTCCCTCCGCTGCTACCTTAATGCCCCAGCGCCAAGAAACTGTTTGGTGAACGTGCCCTTAGCAAATATTTTTAACATAACATAACATATTCCTACTCTTGACTTCTCAGCATTATTCAAGTGTTCAGATGTTTGCCTGTAACCTATCCAATGTGGTCCTGGTCTGCCTATTTACCCGTTGTACAATGTCATCTACTCATATTATTTATTTATAGGCCTTTATTCCTCAGTGCATTGCTAAGCAATGCATGGCAAATGTGACCGTTATCTACTGTACCATGATGTAGTATATGTTACAATGTAGCCAGGAAACAGTTTGCATGTGCTGTGTTTTGTGGTAATCCACACATGCATGTTCTTTACAAGTGAAAGCTACTAAATGTTTGCTTAACACGAGGCATTTGTCCATGACAGCTGTCACTCATAATCTCTGATTGTATCTGCAATGAACCCATGCCCTATTGCAGTTGTGATCCATCAGTTACAACAAAATGCTGTCATTCTGGATGGTAACATATTGGTAAGACAAGGTGAGGTTTTTCTCATGTATGGTAGTTGTTGGTTTGTGCTCTTAACTTCACTGATTGCTATTTGTTGCACACTTAACTTCTACACAACACAGCAAGACTAATAGTTGTGCAGCTCTGCACTGCTCAAGTGCAAGGGGAGAGTAATGATCAATTGGAATAGCAAATGTGACTCATTTCAGTACACTGCTTTACATTGTATTTCTGTATATGTGCAGTTGATAGGGGAGGCAATGGCCCTGTGTTGCTCAACAAGTCTGATGACATGATTATTACATTTTGAGGCCTACTTCAATTTATTGAGATGTGGGCGAGTTGATGTTTACTGGTACTGTGGCATAAACGCCAACGCAAATAATGGATTCAAACATTTACTTCCATGTTGGACCTTCCAATTATGTTCAGACATTCTGCCCAACAAACTACAATTACTTTAAGAGAACAAATCTGTGCAATGTGGGTGCACTGCCAACTCTCAGCCACTATATTTTGGATCTCTCCTCCATCCCCATCCTCATCTTATTCTCTGCTGTTGGTCCACATCACACAGGATATTTGCAGGGCACGAAACAGATGTTATGGAGAATGGTACATACTAGGATGATCTTTAACACCATTGGGGGTGAGTATTGCATTCTCCCCCTGACATGTCCACGCATCTGAATTGGGACTTCAGCACACCATTGAATCTCTCCATGATGTTACCGGGATTGCCGAGTACCTGGTTGTAGTGTCATTCTGGCTCCTTTTGGAGTCATGACCCATGGCTGGAGACCATATTCTTGGTCAGCTGAATGTTAGATCTGGCAATGCTTTTGCTCTCTGCTACAGCTACTTTTCTGTCCATGTGTTTTATGTGTACTGAATGATTCAAACACAATTATTTGGCATTTCATATAATGAGTTACTTATACAGTTGCTCATAGGTTTACACATGTCTCTGCCAGTTCTCTGCGTAATAGCAAACAATAAGCATGGCCTGATACATTGTGCAATTTTACATCCTGACTTTCATGTTTATCCAGTAACTTACTGTGACATATTTAGAGATGTTCATGATCACTACATGTTATGTGCAGCCGCTACATGTGTGAAGTTTCAGATTATTGACCAGATATTTAATTAGTTGGTCCTCCCTAGGTAGTTTGTATGACGTTACTATGCCATCTATTACCCTTCTGTAGGTTACAATGCGGATGTTACAAGCAGACGCTACCACACATGGCTTCACATGGCAAGTCATTTCTACGACTTGCGCTAGATAGTGCGCTGGATTTATGAATAATATAAATGACTATTCCTACTCCAGTTAGCGCATCTGCAGGGAATATGTGGATTTAAAATCCAACTCATTCCCTGGTGTTGCGCACCATCTAGTGCAAGTCGTTCAAACGACTTGGGATGTAATACCATGCATGGTAACAACGGGGATGATGTAATGTCCTCGTTGTTATCTAATCGTGTGGTATTACCAGCGTTGTGAATGTTGTTTCCCATTTAACACTCACACATATGTCTATGTTAAATGACAGCAGTTTCATAGTTCAGTTACTTTACCATGTGATTTTGGTGCATATACTTCGGGCAGTTCAAACATGTCATATAGATTGTTGTGCTGTTTATTATCAGGCTTTAACCATTGTTTTATCAGATAATTTGTCATTGTGCACTATGATTGACACATGTGTATTGCAATGTGGGCCACCTTTATGTGGGACACACTGAAGTTGTTACAAGGAGTTGTCTACTCCAAAGTAGGCACAATACATTGTATTTTTAAATGTATGTGCATGGCTCTAACTTGTAGGGAATTGTGTACTTCTATGCCTTTATTTTTTACTAATTGCTCTCGCAAATGTATGTTGAGATTGGTATCCTGATTACACTGTGGTACATTTGCAAGGTTGAAATGTATTGAATGTTGAGGAATGACGTATGACATGTTTGGGTGCATTGTATTTGACTACTGAGTTTCACATTGCCGGATTCATATGCCTTTCATTTGGGCTACTTCCTCTACAGTACAGGTGAGTCATCACTTTGGTTTCAGTCGTCAATGCGGACATCAAACTACATGTTTGTGTGTATGTAGACTGTCAGTACTCCTGAGACAAATTTGTGTTTTGCACTGTTGATGTCGCAATGTTATCCAGTATTGACATTTACATATGTCTGGGGCCTACACTAACATAGCATACTTATATCGATGAACACAATGATTTGTGTATACCCAGAAATGAAATTGAATCACTGTCCTCAAAATCCCCTGATATGACCTCTCCATCAACCCTGAGTCAGAAATCGATTGTCAAGCAGACCCTGTGCCCTAGGCCTGATGCTTTAGATGTACAGATCACAGGTGGGGTGACAAATAACCAGCAGGACAAATGTGTGAACAGAAAAAAACCAGATTAGTCCCATAGATAGACAGCGACACCACAATGGTCCAAGGAGCTTGGCACCCAGTAAAACGGCATGGGGGAGCATGTTCCCAAAACACCAAAAAGTGGAATGCCACATGTAGTTAGGAACACTGACCCAATCAAGATACACCACACACTACACACACACAGTGATCACACACTCCCCATGCCAGACATCTGGACATGTTACCCATTGGCCAGCATTGTGCCATTATAAAGTTGAGACCTATTTGTCATCAAGTGGGAGTAATTTACGGCTTCATGACAAGATCCATATTCTACCCTGAAAACCGGATTCAATATTTGTTTTATGATGCTTCAACAAATGTATAAAAATAGATTGTACATTGCCTGGGAAAACAACCAGGTTTTCAGTTGTTTCCTGAATAATGCAAAGGAGGTAACAGACCTCATCCCCGCGCGGAGTGAGTTCTAGAACTGGGGGCCGTAAATCTGGAGCCACCATGTTTCTTGCGTTTAAAAGTCGGAGTGACCAACAGATTCAGATGGGAGGATCGCAGGTTACGAGAGGGGACATAACATAGAATCTTAGAGGAGATGAAGGCTAGACTGTTGCAGTGAAGAGCTTTGAAAACAGTACATCCCAGCTTGAATATAGAACTCTTGACCACTGGGGACCAATGAAGGCTTTTCATCAGTGGCCTAACGTGATGCCATTTTGGTTGGTGAAATATCAGCCTGGCAGCCGGATTCTGGACCAGCTGTAGGCGTCTGAGTTGGTAAGCCGGGATGCCTACGTAAAGTGAGTTGGCATAGTCCAGTCGGGAGATGACCAATACCAGGATAACTAAAGTCGGGGCTTCCCTGGACAAACATCTGCTAACCTTCTTTATTCTCCGTAGTTGAAAAAAAACAGCAGAAACCACTGAGCTGATCTGAGCCTTCATGGACAGATTATTGCTTATCACTATGCCCAAGCTTTTGGCTGAACTGACTGGTAAAGGTGGGTTGCCCGGAATAGAAGGCCAAAAGTTGGAGTTCCATGGATTAGCAAGCCCACCAGTGAGGATAAGCACAGTTTTATCAGGATTGAGCTTCAATTGATTTGCGTTCATCCATTCACTTATAAAGATCATGGTATCTTGAAAGTGAGACACATAGGATGGTGAGAGATTGAGGTCGAAAGATCATCAGCATAATTATATGTTCCAACTTTCCTTTCTTGCAAGAAGGAGATCAAAGGAAGTAGATAAAGATTAAAGAGAAGCTTGTTCGAGGAGAAGTTGGCAAGACGCACCACTTGAAACCGGTTGCTGAGGAAGAAGGAGAGCCACTTCAGAGCCAGACCCTGGATCCTGGCTTTGTTGACACGGTCAATCAAAATGCTATGATTAACCGTGTTGAATGCTGCTGACACATCCAGGAGAACTAGGGCCTGGGTAAGGCCTCTATCTGCCCCCCCCTCTAAGTTCATCCAAAAAGATCAAGATGACTGACTCTGTAGAATGGGCAGCCTGAGGAGAGTCCAGAACATGAGATTGTTCAACAAAGGAACATTGGACCATATTGTCAAGAACGCAATAACATTATCGCTGCTTTAGCAGCAGTAAACTGCTGCTAAAGCGGCGATAAGGTCCCGTAGAAGCACAGGTTTGATGTCCTGCACACCAGAACCTGGGCTTCTATGGATATTCACAAGGGCAAATTATCAATCCCCTTATCGCCGCTTTAGCGGCAGTTTCCTGCTGCTAAAGCGGCTATAATGTTATAGCCGTTCTTGATCATATGGACCTAAGTTGGGTCTAGATATGTGCCTCACGAACCTTACCCAGGTAAGGCAGTAAGGAAATAGAGCGGTAGTTACTGAATACACTTGGATTACACTTGGAGTCAAAGGCAGACTATGTGCATACACACAAACTCATTGCACAGAGTCAGATGGAGGGGTTGTGACATGTACAAGTGCATAGTTGAATATATTATATATCTTTTCTCAACTCAAAGGTGAAATGCCAGTTGAATGTATGCCATTACATAAGCCTGTGCCAGGGCTTGCAGTATCTTTGGTCCAGAAGGCACACACAAAGGCATGCCTCCAGAGTGGATGTACTGTTACTAACATTCAAAAAGATCTATGATGTCCCTAGAGCATGTATCTAATGGATTACTACGTTGGTCCAAAAGATACTATGCATCCACCATAGGACTTGCCTGTTTTTTGGGTCAACCTCACAACCACAAAAGTATGAACTTACTCATATCAAAAGGGACTAACAATAAGGTATTGAAATCAATGGTATTAGCAATTTGTAAACACAATACCTAAACACAATTCTAACAAAACAGTAAGTGTCCAACTATTTAAATAGAGAATGGAGCGAAGTCTCTCTTTTACTGAAACAGAAACCCAGAGACGCTGCCCTGTGAGGAGCAGGGAGACCGACAACATATTAATTGGTAAGAGGGACTCTAATGATGTTTTGTTACATTATGGGACATGCCGTGAAATTAGAATAGGATTGCAACGCTTTAACAATGCTGACTGTTGCTGGTCAATACGAAGCCAGTGCGATAGGCAATGGATACAAAGTAAATAATTAAAGCCCTGGGAATGGTTGTTTTAAATAATTGTTCTCGCAATCCATAAACAAATAGTGACGGCGTCTGTGGAAAATGCTCAACGTAGCACTATAGAGCAGGCAGGAACACGTTTATTTTGGCAGGCAAATGGTGACTAATGTTTAGGCACAACTTCGCGCTACTCTAACGGGTGCGGTTGCAGTCACTGAGCACAATGAATGGGTGTGTTCACTACAGCAATGATTATCTTCGATTGATGACACTACACTGAGCTTTATGGCAATGTGTAGGACGAATAATGGGAGCTACTTTAAGCTCTATCAATACTTATTAGGGTAAATGCTATCTAAATGTATACATTAATAAGTAGGCTATAAATATGAGAATGAAGCCTTTGTGCACTTTATACAATGATAACGCAAAATATAACAATACCTTTAAAATAAATTTCTCACACTACAGATCGCGTTTTAAATCCTGAGGACAACCCTTGATTTTAAGAACGCCGTGGTAAATAGCATTTCGGGCACGGCTACAGCGATTTTTCGAAGTGACAGGAAATAGGTGGTGAGTGTATACCAGCTCTTGAGCAAACAATAAAGACAGAATACAGTATTACAGAATATTGAGGTATTTTTACATCATGTCTTTCACAGATATACAGCACCTGAACTTAGATCGGTGGCTCCTCCATGGCGGTGTACTTTTTAAATTTATAAACATACAGGTACTGTTGTTATTTGTTCTTTTATATTAGAGAGTACCTAGAATCAAGATGTAAGGTCACCCATAATTTTAATAATTTGTTTCTTGATTATCTTATTTAGAAATTGAACTCACTGTACCATGTAGACGTATCGGTGTGGGTATACTCTCAACTGAGCATATTCAGACGAAGACGCGATATTGCAAAGTGTCTCCTAATAAACCCAGAAAATTGATCATTAAGGTAAGAGACGTAGCAACTTTATGTTACTGTGTCTCTCCAAGTAACAGAATATAGGATTCTGTGAATAGGTGAAAGAGGAGGGAACCACATACAACCACACTATGAACTGAAAATATAGGGGCAAAAAGTGTAAAGGTCTAAATGTGTTATGTAAACTAGCTAAATGGTTTTTGATATAACAATGAACATATAGAAATGAGTGGAACCATAGATGTTTTTAGATAGACAGAACATGTTAAGTTTAGGTACTTCTGGAAAACTTTAAATATTAATGTTGTCTGATTGGTAATTGTGTGTCTCTTTATAGAGAAACAGTCCTGAAGTAGGTGCCTATTATCAACACCAAAACGCTGCGTCGACATTTGTTTTCTTGAACAATTTTAACATATGGATGTGTAAACTTTGTTTTTAACAAATCTGTTTTTATATGTATTGATTTTTTTACATGTCTATATGTAATTGTTATTGCACAATAATTTAATTGTATGAAACAGAATAAACATATATTTTCTAACCACACTCTTGCCACAGACATTTTTTATTCGTACACTTACTGTTTTGTTAGAATTGTGTTTAGGTATTGTGTTTACAAATTGCTAATACCATTGATTTAAATACCTTATTGTTAGTCCCTTTTGATATGAGTAAGTTCATACTTTTGTGGTTGTGAGGTTGACCCAAAAAACAGGCAAGTCCTATGGTGGATGCATAGTATCTTTTGGACCAATGTAGTAATCCATTAGATACATGCTCTAGGGACATCATAGATCTTTTTAAGTATCTTTCCCCTGGTCCCAACATAGCCAATTCAGGGGGCCTCCTGATTTTTTCTCTGTTATTAACATTGACAGGAGTAAGACAGTGATCATATGTGAATGGCTGCATCATGATAAGATAATGTGATTATTTAACCATGTTTCCCTGCCATGATGAAGGATAGCTGACTCACCTATTCAATAGGTATTTTGCTGTGTGACATACTCACCTCAACCCAGACCTACATCTTGTTTTATGCCATATGGTTGCATGTGTGCCTCTGCAAGATATACACAAAAGAAAGTTTGCAGAGTGTAACAGTGTGTACATGCAGATATTGCATGTGTTTGAGAGTGTGAAAGCATTTGTTAAACAGATATATAGAGCCAGGTTTCCAATTGTTTTTTGAAGCAAACTCAATGTCATTGGCATTTATTGCAAAGTTTTGCAGCCATAAGGACAAAGAAATGCCTGCCTTTCCTTCCCTACTCAATCCTAGGAGTTGCTAACATTGTGTATTTGACAAGCTCAAATCCCTGACAGGACAGTACTGTTTGACACATTGAGGGCCTCAATTATGAGGCTCCTTGTTGCCCTTTTGCGCCGCTGGAACATTACTTTTCTGATGTTACGGTAATGCCATGTGCCACATCATATTTGTAAGGCCCCTTAAAAGGGATATTCCATCAGTGTTGCTGTGGGTGTTCCTACGTAACACCCATGGAATCCGACACAATCCCAGATTTATGAGAAATATTAAACCTGGGAAAACGTCAGAATTTAATGCCAACCCAGGGGTGGTATTAGGGAGGCACAACAAAGAGAAATATTTTCAGGGGCCATAGAGTCCTTTAAGATCAGTTTGTTTAACCCCTTCGATGCTGATGACGGAGCGGTTCCGTCATCAGCATCGGTTGGGCTGTGCTGATGACGGAACCGCTCTGTCATCAGTACAGCCCTCGGGGGGAGCGCTGTCGCTCCCCCCCTGGGGCTCCGATCTAGTTAGTTTTTTGGGGGGTGGCAGTGGAAGACTTCGCGCTGCTCCCCCCGGCCCCCCGCACTTCCTGGTGACGTCAGCGCGCTGTCGCACACGCCGACGTCATCAGGAAGTGCTGGACGCGCTGGAAGCCATTTCTTTCCAGCGCGTCCAGCTTGAAGGTAGGTTTTTGGTCTCCGGTGGGGCGGGGGGGGCATTTCTCGGTGCCTTGAGGCATCGGGGGGGAGGAAACACTGTTTCCTCTCCCCTGATGTCCCAATGCAGGGCATTCCTGGTTCAGGATCGCGGACAGCGTTGCGATCCTGCACCAGTAATGCCCCCACTAGACACCAGGGATTGTTTTTGTTTGGAAAGGAAGCGACCCCTTGGGCAAGGGTCGCTTCCAGGGGCTAATTTTATGTATTCAGACTTTTCTGCCCCCCCTGGGTCGACATCGGTCATTTTAGCGAGCGATCTCGACCCAGGGGGGGCAGAAAAGCCCACTAGACACCAGGGATTGTTTTTGTCTGAAAAGGAATCGACCCCTTGGGCAAGGGTCGCTTCCAGGGGCAATTTTTTTATAATTCAGACTTTTCTGCCCCCCCGGGTCGACATCGCTCGTTTTAGCGAGCGATCTCGACCCAGGGGTGGCAGAAAAGCCCACTAGACACCAGGGATGTTCATTTTCATAAAAAGAAGCGACCCCTTGGGCAAGGGTCGCTTCCTAGGGCCATAATTTTTCAATCCAAAATTTTCTGCCCCCCCGGGTGCAGATCGCCCATGTTAGCGCGTGATCTGGACCCAGGGGGGGCAGAAAAGCCCACTAGACACCAGGGATGTATTTATAATTGTAAAGGAAGCGACCCCTTGGGGAAGGGTCGCTTCCTAGTGGCCCATAATTTTTTTTAGACTTGTCACCCATTTTTTGGGCCACATCTGGACCCAGGGGGGGTAGAAAAGCCCACTAGACACCAGGGATTTTAGTATATTTATAAAGGAAGCGACCCCTTGGGCAAGGGTCGCTTCCAGGGGGCATTATAAATATTGTAGACTATTCTGCCCCCCCCCTGGGGGCGGAGTGGCTGTTTTTTTTTACAGTTTCTGGTCCCAGGGGGGGGGGGGAATAGAAAAACCCACTGTACTCCAGGTTTTTGTTTTTTATAGGGAGCGACCCCTTGGCCAAGGGTTGCTTCCTTGGGCCCATTTGTTTTCAGTATGTTCTGCCGTGTTTTTATTTGGCCTCTCTGCCCTCCGTAGGGTTGCTTCCAGGGGGCCCATGTTTATAATGATTTATAATCTTCCCCCCTTAGGGACAGGCACCCCGTTTGTGACATACCCTGTTGTAATGTGTGTTGTTTTTGTTTCTTCTAATGTGTATTGTTTTTTTTTCTCTTTAGATTGTTGCAGTGTGCGGTCCTGTTACTGGTGGTTCTGTTGTTCTGCTGTTTCTGTAGTTGCATGTGTTTGGTAAGAGACCTTATTTTTGTTCAATTGTAATGTAATTGTTTATTTTGCAAAGTGTGTAGTAATACGAGTATGTGTTGTTGCTGTTTGTTGTGATTGTAAAACATGTTTTGCATTTGTGTCCTTCTGTAGATGTAAGGTTTTTTTTTTCTTCTTTCTATTGGGATATCGTTGCCTATTTGCTGTGTCTTTGCAGAGTAGGTGCTGGTTAGTGTAGTTGTGTCTTGTAAGTGAATTGTATATTTTTTCTAAATATATTTTTGGGTGAAAAAGTCTTACATTTTTATCTTACTTCGCGCAGTGTTGGGGTTGTTGAGTTGTTTGTGCAGACTCCTTTATTTGTAAGGATAGTGGCTAGCCGCCGGATTACTGCTCAGCAAGTTGTTGGAATGCTTTTTGATTCTTCCTCTGACCATGGTCCAGAGTCTGACTCTGATTCTGAGCCAGAGGTGGGAGGTGAAGATTCAGGTAGTGAGTTTTCTCTACACATGGCTTCATCTGATGATGAAGACACTTTGAGTGCTGATGAAGCTACTTTTGGTGTGGATGATGTGCCTGTGGTTGGGGAGGACATTGCTGTGTTTACGGTTTTGGAGGACATGGTTGTGCCTGTGGTTGCGGAGGACAGTGATGTGCCAATTGTGCGGCAAGAGACATCTGGGCTGCAGCCTGGGGCTGCTAGACTTCCAGTTGGTGTTGTGAGACAAGAGTTAGCTGGGCGGCGGCCTGCGGCTGCAAGACTTGACGATTAAAGTTCTGACCTCTGGGTTGCACCAGGCATGGTGCAGCCGGCATTGCCTGAATTTACTGGTGTTCCAGGGTGTAGGGTGAACACTGAAAACTTTTTGCCTATTGATTTTTTCAAGTTGTTTATGGATGATGTGTTTTTGGCAGAGATTGTAGAGCAGACTAATTTGTATGCTGAAAATTTTTTGAGGGTGAACAGTGCCAGCCTTAAGCCCCACGCTATAGCTACCCGGTGGACTCCCACCAATTTGGAGGAGATGAAAAAGTTTTTGGGTTTAACTCTTTTGATGGGCTTGCTTAGGAAACCATCAATGGCTTCATATTGGTCTACTAGTCCCTTGATGGCAACAGCTATATTTCCGGCAGTCATGACTCGTGATAGGTATTTGCTTCTGCTGCGGATGATGCATTTTGTTGACAATAGTCTTGCTTTGCCACGAGATCACCCTGATTGTGACAGTCTTTTCAAGATTCGGCCTGTCATTGATCATTTGGTTGATTGATTTTCTGAGATCTTTTATCCTGGGAAAGAAATTGCAGTGGATGAGTCTTTGCTGTTGTTCAAGGGCCGCTTGGTATTTCGGCAATACATTCCTAGTAAGAGGGCACGCTATGGAATCAAACTGTATATGCTGGTTGACAGTGAGACTGGATATGTCTCTAATTTCAGGGTGTACACTGGTAAGGAATCCAGGATTAACTCCCCAGGTTGTCCGTCGACTTTTGGAGTGACTGAGAAAATTGTGTGGGAACTTGGTCGTGGATTTTTTAACAAAGGCCATCATTTGTATGTCGATAACTTCTACACTGGTGTGCGGTTGTTCAGGGAATTGGCCAAAGTGGACACTGTTGCTTGTGGCACAATCCGCTCAAACCGTAAAGGTTTCCCAAAAGAACTTGTTTGTCGAAAGCTTGCTCGGGGACAGTGCAGTGCTTCGCGTTGTGAGGAGCTTCTAGCTGTGAAGTTTACAGACAGGAGAGATGTCTACATGTTGACTACAATACATGATGAAAGCACTGAACCGCGGAATGTTTGGGGTCAGGTTGCAGAAGTGCGCAAACCTGTGTGCATACTGGACTACAATAAGTACATGGGTGGTGTTGACAGAGTTGATCAGAGGTTGGAACCGTATGCTGCTCTTCGTAAGGCTTACATTTGGTACAAGAAGTTGGCTATCCATCTTTTCCACTTGGCAACCTTTAATGCTTTTATTGTGTTCCAGAAATCTTGTCCCCAGTCAAAGTTGACTTTTGTAAAGTTTCAGGAGTCTGTAATAGGCAGCCTTGTTTTAGTGGAACAGGCAAGTGTTCCTAGAGTTGGAGTGGTGGAGGATGTTGCCAGATTGAAAGATCGCCACTTTCCTGATACAATTCCTCCTACAACCTCAAAAGACTTTCCTAGTCGGAGATGTAGAGTCTGTTGGCGAAGAGGTTTGCGGAAGGAGGTTCGCATGTACTGCCCCGACTGCCCTTCAAACCCCGGGCTGTGTGTACCTGCTTGTTTTAGATTGTACCACACGCAAAAGAATTTTTGGGAGTATCAATGAGTGGTAAAGTGAACTGGTTGGTCTTTATTCTGTAATAGTTATTGTTCAGTTTCAAAGTTTGTATTTGTGTAGTCTTTTTAGATTTAGTTGTCGAGTTAGTAGATTTGTATCAATTTGCAATTTGTTTTTGTTTCTCTTTTATTTAAAAAAAAAACTAAAGTTTGATGTTGGTTTGCGTGTAGTGTCCATTGTCTGACTGTGTGCATGGTTTGGCGCTTGACTGACGGTGTCTGTGGACTGGTGCTTGTCTGGCGGTGTCTGCGGACTGGTGCTTGACTGGCGGTGTGCGTGGTCTGGTGTTTGGTTGGCGGTGTGCGTGCTCTTGCGCTTGCCTGGTGTTGTGTTTGGATTTGTCTTTGGCTGGTGGTGTTCGTGGAGGGGTGCTTGACTGGTGGTGTGTGTGGAGGGGCGCTTGGCTGGTGGTGTGCATGGAGTGGTATTTGGCTGTCTGTGCACGGAGTGGTGCTTGGCTGGCGGTGTGTGTGGAGTGGTGCTTGGCTGGCGGTGTGTGTGGAGTGGCGCTTGGCTGGACGGTGTGCATGGAGTGGTACTTGGCTGTCTGTGCACGGAGTGGTGCTTGGCTGGTGTTGTGTTTGTGGAGTGGCGCTTGGCTGGTGGTGTGTGTGGAGGGGCGCTTGGCTGGTGGTGTGCATGGAGTGGTACTTGGCTGTCTGTGCACGGAGTGGTGCTTGGCTGGCGGTGTGTGTGAAGTGGCACTTGGCTGGTGGTGTGCGTGGAGTGATGCTTGGCTGGTGGTGTGTGTGGAGTGGTACTTGGCTGTCGGTGTGCGCTGAGTGGTGTTTGGCTGGCGGTGTGCATGGTCTGGTGCTTGGATGGTGGTGTGGGTGGACTGGCGCTCGGCAGGCGGTGTGTGAGTAGTTACTTTCTGTTGGTCACTACACACACTGCTAGTTGAGTGACACTCCACACAGTCCATCATTTTGTGTAGTTGCAGTGTCCGAAATGTGGGCGTGTGAAAGTGATGGGCCCTTGAATGGCGCTGTTTGCTGGTGTGAGTGTTGGAATGTGATGGGTCCGCGGCTGGCGGTGTGAATGTTTTGTATGTGTCACGCGTATGAAAGGTGTATGAATGGCCTGTAAAGAGGTTGGTGCCTTGACGTGGCTTTACAGCTCACGAGCTGTGAGTCAGTGGTTCAGTTTATCATACTTTCAATTATACACAGTGTATTTCATTTTTGTGAAATTACTTGCGTATACAATTGTATGTACTGAATCATCACTCACCCTCGTGCCAAATCCAACCAGTATGTGTGTGTGCTTGCGGATTAGATGGGTGTGCAGTAATAATTGTTTTTTTTCTCTTTCTGCAGTAGGGTGTACCTTGCCCCTTATTGTGATTGTTGTTATGTGTTGCTTTTCCATTCGGATGGTGTCAATGGTCTGGTTTGTATCAGGTATGAAAGGTGCGTGAATGGCCTGTAAAACGGTTGGTGCCTTGTCGTGGCTTTACAGCTCACGAGTTGCAAGTCACTGGTTCAGTTTTTATGCATTTATTTATTGACAGAGCATTTCATTTTTTTTAAATATCTTGTTAATACATTTTATGTACTGAACCATCACTCGCCCTCGTGCCAAATCCAACCTGTATGTGTGTGTCTTTGAGGAATAGATAGCCGTGCTTGAATGTTTGACTTTTGAGTAACTCTGTTAAGGTGTGGTATCCTTTTACTCGGGAGAACAAGGGGAACGCAGGGTGGTAGGACTTTTTTGCCGGCACGGCGATCCCACGCCAAAAAGTTCTGAAAACTAGACACCCAGGAGAGTCCAGGGAGGTATGGCATGCGTGGGTCCCCCAATGTTTTCCTACCCAGAACTCCTTGCAAACCTTAAAAGTAGGTAAAAATAGCACTTTTCCAAACTTTTTGGCGTGGGATCGCCGTGCCGGCAAAAATGTCCTACCACCCTGCGTTCCCCTTGTTCTCCCGAGTAAAAGGATTCCTGTTGCAGCCACTATGTCTATCCACGCAAGTGAGGTACCATTTTTTTCGGGAGACCTGGGGGCACGCTGGGTGGGTGGAAATTTGTTGATCCACGCAGATTCCAGAACTTTCTACCACAGAAATGTGAGGAAAATGTGTTTTTTGGGTCAAATTTTTATGTTTGCAAGGATTCTGGGTAACAAAACCTGGGGGTAGGCAGACGAGTCACCCCATCCTGAATTGCCCTGGGTGTCTAGTTTTCAAAAATGTATAGGTTTGCTAGATTTACCTAGGTGCTGGCAGAGCTACGGTGCAAAAACAAAAGGTAGTCTTTTTGTCCGAAACGTGCTAAATTTCACTGGGAAATTGAGGTGCGACCATGCTGCGTTTTGCGCTGTTTCATGTCGCAGCCACTATGCCTACCCACGCAAGTGAGGTACCATTTTTTTGGGAGACCTGGGGGCACGCTGGGTGGGTGGAAATTTGTTGATCCACGCAGATTCCAGAACTTTCCACCACAGAAATGTGAGGAAAATGTGTTTTTTTGGTCAAATTTTTATGTTTTCAAGGGATTCTGGGTAACAAAACCTGGGGGTAGGCAGACGAGTCACCCCATCCTGAATTGCCCTGGGTGTCTAGTTTTCAACAATGTATAGGGTTGCTAGATTTCCCTAGGTGCTGGCAGAGCTACGGCGCAAAAACAAAAGGTAGTCTTTTTGTCCGAAACGTGCTAAATTTCACTGGGAAATTGAGGTGCGACCATGCTGCGTTTTGGGCTGTTTCATGTCGCAGCCACTATGCCTACCCACGCAAGTGAGGTACCATTTTTTTCGGGAGACCTGGGGGCACGCTGGGTGTGTGGAAATTTGTTTATCCACGCAGATTACAGAACTTTCCACCACAGAAATGTGAGGAAAATGTGTTTTTTTGGTCAAATTTTTAGTTTTGCAAGGGATTCTGGGTAACACAACATGGGGGTAGGCAGACGAGTCACCCCATCCTGAATTTCCCTGGGTGTCTAGTTTTCAAAAATGTATAGGGTTGCTAGATTTCCATAGGTGCTGGCAGAGCTACGGTGCAAAAACAAAAGGTAGTCTTTTTGTCCAAAACGTGCTAAATTTCACTGGGAAATTGAGGTGCAACCATGCTGCGTTTTGCGCTGTTTCATGTCGCAGCCACTATGCCTACCCACGCAAGTGAGGTACCATATTTTTTGGGAGACCTGGGGGCACGCTGGGTGGGTGGAAATTTGTTGATACACGCAGATTCCAGAACTTTCCACCACAGAAATGTGAGGAAAATGTGTTTTTTTGGTCAAATTTTTATGTTTGCAAGGGATTCTGGGTAACAAAACCTGGGGGTAGGCAGACGAGTCACCCCATCCTGAATTGCTCTGGGTGTCTAGTTTTTAAAAATGTATAGGTTTGCTAGATTTGCCTAGGTGCTGGCAGAGCTATGGCGCAAAAACAAAAGGTAGTCTTTTTGTCCGAAACGTGCTAAATTTCACTGGGAAATTGAGGTGCGACCATGCTGCGTTTTGCGCTGTTTCATGTCGCAGCCACTATGCCTACCCACGCAAGTGAGGTACCATTTTTTTCGGGAGTCCTGGGGGCACGCTGGGTGGGTGGAAATGTATTGATCCACGCAGATTCCAGAACTTTCCACCACAGAAATGTGAGGAAAATGTGTTTATTTGGTCAAATTTTTATGTGTGCAAGGGATTCTGGGTAACAAAACCTGGGGGTAGGCAGACGAGTCACCCCATTCTGAATTGCCCTGGGTGTCTAGTTTTCAAAAATGTATAGGTTTGCTAGGTTTCCCTAGGTGCTGGCAGAGCTACGGCGCAAAAACAAAAGGTAGTCTTTTTGTCCAAAACGTGCAAAATTTCACTGGGAAATTGAGGTGCGACCATGCTGCATTTTGCGCTGTTTCATGTCGCAGCCACTATGCCTACCCATGCAAGTGAGGTACCATTTTTTTCGGGAGACCTGGGGGCACGCTGGGTGAGTGGAAATTTGTTGATCAACGCAGATTCCAGAACTTTCCACCACAGAAATGTGAGGAAAATGTGTTTTTTTGGTCACATTTTTATGTTTGCAAGGGATTCTGGGTAACAAAACCTGTGGGTAGGCAGACGAGTCACCCAATCCTAAATCGCCCTGGGTGTCTAGTTTTCAAAAATGTATAGGGTTGCTAGATTTCCCTAGGTGCTGGCAGAGCTACGGCGCAAAAACAAAAGGTAGTCTTTTTGTCCGAAACGTGCTAAATTTCACTGGGAAATTGAGGTGCGACCATGCTGCGTTTTGCGCTGTTTCATGTCGCAGCCACTATGCCTACCCACGCAAGTGAGGTACCATTTTTTCCGGGAGACCTGGGGGCACGCTGGGTGGGTGGAAATTTGTTGATACACGCAGATTCCAGAACTTTCCACCTGCAGACATGTAGTAACACACAGAGATGATACAACATCATGGGCTCCCTCTTGTGGGAGGGGATGGTACCTTTAGGGTAGAGGGCCATGAAGCATATAAAAAAGAGGTATTCTATTCATAGGTAAAATTTGAGACAGAAGATGCCATCACAGGAAAATTTCACACATGCACTTAAGCAGCTGTTCCTCACTACTATAGACCATAGGAAGATTTAGATATTGCACACATTGGTTCAAAGGCCCCCTACCACATATATTAAAGAACCTCAGACTGGGTCCCCTCAGCAATAATAGGGCAACATGACCTGTCCTATCTGGCTACACACCTTATCCACAATTAGCAGCACAGCAGCAGTGCTACGTGTACTTTACTCAAGTTGAGTTAAGTTATGCAGATGTATGACACAGTTCATTATGTGAAGAATAACAACAAACCCAACTAAGGCTGCTCAATGCCTGATGTGCTTAAACAGATCCAAAATGTACATGGCCAGCCCCCGCCCTGGACTTGGTGATGAAACATATTGCCAATTATGATACAGTATCATCAATGTTGTAAGTAATATTGAGGGTGAAGCAGCAGTATTGGAAGTAGTCCAACTGCTACCAGGAATTATTTCAGACACCTATGCATCCATAGGTCGAGATAATGTGGGATCTAGGCCTCATATAGCACAACTAAGGAGTAATTCTGAAAAGGACTACTCAAAACATGCACTGGAAATTCCTAAACAATTCGGAGAAAAATAAATAAATAAAGTAAAAGCAAAACCACAAGGCAGATTTCCACTACAGGAGTCCTCTGAAAATCAGTGTAATCTGTGCTACCATGGAACAATTAACCCCTTGAGCGCTCGTGACGGAACCATTCCTTCACGAGCCATGGTGGGGCTGTGCTGGTGACGGAATGGTTCCGTCACGGCCTGGCTGCTGCGCCTGCGCGGCGCTGATTTCGTGCCTGCACGGCGCGTTCTATTGAGCGGGCGGGGCCGTGACGGAACCATTCCATCACAAGCACAGCGCCACCGCGGCTCGTGATGGAGTGGTTCCGTCCCGAGCATGGTGGCGCCGCGCGCCCCGCGGCCAAGGGGTTAAACAGATTCTTAGGTATCAGCATACTGATGTATGTCCTTCTTTCAGGAGTCATCCAAAAAACACTCAGACAGAGGAGGGTGAACAAAGAACAGATCGAAAGAGTACATGAAACCTAAGATGGACTCGCAACACTCTTCTGAATTCATAATAAAGAAGGAAGAAAATCTTCCACCGCAAAAACTTCAATTTAAGAAAAAGAAACTTCTTGGGATCTTACTTTATAATACCACTGACTTTGCTAGACAAAGTGGCAGATGCCAGAATATTCTAGAGTGTCTGGTGGTGAGAGCAACCAATGATTTTTTTCAGGCGGAAACAATGGGTCACAGAGCATATGATATAATTTGGAACTCCAAATAGAGGTTGACAAACCTTGCACCGTTAACGTTCCCTGTTGGGAGGACAAAACAATGTAACTATGACATTCTCTTGGCTGAAAAGGTGTGGCAACTAGAGTTTGTACAAAATGTCCCACAAGGGGAAAGCATAATTTTGCCAGCCTTCTCTGTCCTTGTTCCATAACCAGGAAAACATTTATATGCCAAGGAGTGGACCCTTGCACAGGCCCCAGTGCTACAGCACAATCATGTGGGTAGGGATGAAGAATCACATAACTACATATTAACCATAAGGTTCAACCCACAAGTGCAACCACAATACCCCCATTAAACAGGATAGAGAAATACTAGAACATAGTGAATATCAAGGCATAATTGAGACTTACACCTCACCAGTGAATAATCCTTTGTTCCTGGTAGTGAAAGCAGATGATTCATACCCCTTAGTCATGGTCACACATTTACAGTTCATAATTCATATAGCACAGCACTAATGAACACTATAGTGAGCAAAAAGTACAAAACAGCATAGACATTTAAAATGGCTTTTTTCCTACAAACAAATATAGCACATGCAAGCAGATATTAGACCATGTTTACAACCTCAATGCAATTCTGTCGATTGCCACAAGGGTATAAGAATATCCCTGGGTTCTTATCAGCCTATATAACATGACGGTTACAAACTTTTCAACACAAATTATAGTCCTATGTTGATGACATATTCCTCACGGATGATGACTTTGAAACTCATCACGCAAAAGTAGATTACGTTATTTTAGAATTTGCTCAAATAGGCTAGAAATTCAATTAAAAAAAAAGAAACTTACCTTACTCAGTGTCCTGTGATCTATCAAATAGGGAAAAAAAGCTTAGTGCCACATTTCCTGTGGAAATATTTACTTCTACACCTACCAAACATAATAGAAAAGCATAAAACACTTTTGAGCTTTCCATATTTTTATAGAGCTTACACATAATGGGTAAAATCATGTTATGAATTAATTCATTGAGACTTCTCAAGCACACATGGTACACCAAAATAGACACAATTATTGCATTCAGAACAAATGGACATGCTTGTTCCAAAACACTTACACATGTGTTAACAACAAAAACCTGGTGATCGGGGTAATCGCATTGACCACAGGCTACACATGTGTCAATTTCAACAGGGGTGACACTGTACCAATTGCATATAGACAGCATTTATATACTAATGCAAAGATGCATTTTGCACTGAAAGCAAATATACTGCAGTAATCAGAGGTGTAATGAAAGAAAGATCATTGCCTCGGCGAAAGCACATAATTGTCATATCTCCCATCTAGCCTTAGAGCCTGTCACAAAGGTCAGCAACCCAAACACAAAGGTCTTGCATCTCAGATGGATACAGTGGTCCAACTCACTACAGCAGCAGCTGTGGACTATGTCTTCAGGTCTACATTACAACCACAAGCATACATTCAATATGTACGGATTCCCATCACTCACCAGTGAGAAAGTAGATTCACAGTGTATCCTTTTTTTGTATTCTACATTTGTGTGTTCACTGTTGCAGTAGCAGTATTATTCTTTATAGGTCCTGACGAAAGCACTGGGTATATCTTTGCCCGTACAAGTGCTGAACCATGTTGACCAACATATACTGGAGGACGGCTATTTGTTGAAACCGTCTATTTGCACTGTTTTTAATATTTGTTCGTAATAGTCTAAGAATAAAAATTGTGGACATATTACGCAACAATTTTAATATTCACATTACACCTTTTTTGCACTGCACTTCCTTTTCTTCCCATACACTCGATGTAACAAAATCTTGCTCACATCTGCTTTGACACATATGTTGGAAACATCCTTGGGCTCCTTCATCACTAGGATGGAGTGTCAGCCCTGTTAAAGGAGACCCAGATGATGAAGCATGTCACCATGACTGGTGAGTGATGGCAATCCGTACAAATCTTGTATATTTTTGGGTAGTTTTGGCATAATTCAGTCTTTTGTTGTCTTTGCCCTGTAGAGTCTTTAAATTTAGGCCTCTGACCCTCCCTTAAGTTTAGGGTTTCCTACTTTCAATATGAACAAGAATACACTGTGCCTAGTGAAAAAAATGTCTCTTGATCAGTACCAGTTCATAGTTTCTACTGATAGTTCTGCAAGCCAGCAGTTGGAACAAAACAATACTCTGCTACTAGCTTAGCGGTATGGGATAAATAGGAAAGTAAATATTTCAAGCTCAAAAAACATTTACACAGTCACTAGGTAATTGTACTGGATATCTGGCTGAACTTAGCGATCTAATTCTGGCAATTGAGAATACTGATCCAGAATTCCCTATACTTATAGTGTGTGATTTACATTATTTTGTTTAGTCTTACAATAAGTACTTACACTAAATGGATCCAGAATGGATTCAGAGACTCAAAAGGGTATACTATCAAGCACACATAGTTTTTGGGGAAAGGTGTCAAATCTTGTATCAAGTTTGCCACAGGCCCATGTTATCCTCACACCGAACCATTAATGTTCAGGAATACATGTGGCAGAGAACTCTTTGGCTGATGCAGCTCCAAAGGCAGCAGTGGAAACTGCTGTCATAGCTGCCGTGACTTATAATAGCATGAGGATATATGGAGGCATAATGGCAGCACTCATAGTTTCACTTTACTGTGTTCCTTTAGAAAAATAATTCCCAGCAAAATACTCCTACCTACTCAGTGTGCAAAACATTCAATTTGGTCATCTTCCTGGAGTGAGGGACAGACTAATACCAAATTTGACCTCATGGTAGCATATGAGGTGCTAGCATCTGCTCATGTAGGGATGGCGGCTACAGTTTCACTATTCATGCAAACCGGAGGCCAGTTCTATATAAACAGAAGAAAGACTATGTCCTTCAATATGGTATTTGTCAACAAATAAAGTTTTCCACCACTGCATGCCCACCACAGACACCCCTCCTAATCTCAAACAGTCCATGGCCTGAATTTATCTGGAGGATTGCATGTAAATACACAGTGATGGCTCCTTTAAATACATTATGTTAGCAGTGGAGGCCTGTTCCAGATACCTATGGGTGTAGCCACAGTGATCGGCTAACTCTCAAACGTTTATAAATTATTTCCAAATCTTCATCTGGACATATGCAGGGCCCATCGTTTGTATCTAAGGCTTACTGGGATACCATGGGACCCTTGGGTGTGAATGTTCACAAATCCTCTCCCTAATTCCATAGTAGAGAGCAAAATCTGTGACTTTAAGGCAGTCTTTAACAGCTAGATTATTGGGTACATTCAATAGTTGAATCCACCACTTTTAGGGGATTAAGAGAGCCTAAATGACCTGCCAAGAAGATCTTTGGGTGGTTGGACTACCTATGAGTTCCCATTTGTGGTCAAGGTGTGGGTCCGGACCTTAACAATCCTAGTACAGTGGCGGTGGAAACAACTTTTGATATCAGTGAGCGTTTGACTGTCTTACTGGAACTGAAAGTGAATGGACAACAAGCAACTCCAAAGATTGGGGATCTGGTTTGAGAAAAGTTTCTATACAAGAAAGAGTCCTCCCTTTGTACAGAGTGCAGGTGTCGGACCTGGCAGTTGAAGGTTCTAGAACTGTACTTTTACAGCCCCTTGCTGGTTGCAAACACAGGAGATGTGTATTGACTGATCTCATAAAATCACACCATGCGGCCAGTCCTACACAGTGGGCACAAGGGCTCCTTGATACTTACCTGTCTCCTCTCACTACCATACAGGAAATTCCATTACAAGCTTCAACCAACACAGAGGTTTCTGCTCCCCAGCTTGGGATATCTGACACTAAAGATTTACTATGTCCAGTTACATCTACCAATGCCATACACACACTGTAAGTGAATTCATAGGTTTCAACACAACATGGCAATAATGAACTTGTTTAATAAGATCCATGATTGGAGTTAACTACCAGTTCTACAAAACCTTGTTAGGTCACTACCTTTGCACTGCATCTAGTTACTTTGTTGACATTAATGACTTTACTTTGGATTCATCAGATCCACAACTGCATAGCACTCGAGCATTTATAATTTGGCTAAAAAATATTTGGATTTTCATTTCAGTTATTTTCCTTTTCATTTGTATTGGTTTTGTGAAAGTATTCTTTTTGCTTCTTAAGGGGCACTATCTCCCAGAACGCTCTGCTGTTGATCTGGTATTGCAGCCTCAATCACACAAAGAGACCCGCCCATTGTTAACATGTTCGCAGTTACTGTCCCAGGAGGATTTGTTTAGGATAAAGTCCCATTAGATATATATGGTCCTACGGAAACTTTACAAATACCATATGTATTTAAAATATCACTAATCCCTAATGATTGTCACATTAATAGTGTAAGATTTATGCTCGCTGAGCGAGAAAAAAATACTATATCTGACTGTGAAGATATGTATAGTGGAACATCTAATAATGAAGAAATGTTCATTATCATCAATATTCATACTGTTACTTAGACAGAGTTAGTACGTCATGTGCAGTATTTAATTACACACCACCTTTGGGTAGGTCCAAGACATTCTCAGAGAAGTTTACATATTTTCTACCAACAATCGGCTAAGAAAAATATGCTGACTGAAACAAAATAATGTATGCGTCCTATTTTATATACCAGTTGTCAATACAAGGGTAAACCCTTCTAAGGACAATATCGACTTAATCTCTGTTTGGGGGAACTAAAGACTTATACATTCAAGGCAATAAAGCTTTGTTTACAGACAGATGATTTTTCTGAACAACACTGTCCAACAAGCATCCTGCCTCGGCCTGGTCAAGATTAAGGATATGAACCCACCAAATATTCACATGTTTGCACATTTTGAGAATTGGCAACAATTCACAAGTTATACTGAGGAAAAGTCCAACAATATGCTGATGAAGGGTACATACAATTCTTCACATTCCAGTCAACAGCAGTGGCTAGTGTGGTCATTGGATACTACTAGTTGTCATGCATGTTTTTTAAACAACACAACAGGGTTTTGGATAGACAGATTAGACCCATGTTATGCGTGGACACAACACTCAGGAAGAGTATCAACATATAGTGTGGAAAAATTATGACTTGAATTGTTAAAATAATCCATGTTAGATGAGGTGAAAGAAGACTTGACTCTCCTTTCAGATGATATGAATTTGCAGGATGTTATGTTAGGTCCTAGAAAGCCACGTCAAAAGCTCTTTTTGTATGCTGTATACTATGAGTTGTGGAAGGTTTCTCAGTAGGAAGCTGCTGAGCTGATACTTAAAATTGAGACAGTGAACTTAGAAAAACTCTCTAGCAGTATTTGACAATGGTATGACTATGTTATACACCAGAATGTATTATCTAAGAAACATTGTGTCCTCATCGATGGACATCATGCTTTTGAGCTGGACTTCAAAGACTCGGAGCAATGGTCACACTCTCTGGAAGCATTTGAATCCAACTGATTTATTTCCACCATACAATCTAATATAAGAGCAGAAAGCTGAGGTAAAGTTGATTGAATAATACATGTGTTTATATCCCAGTCAATTTCCACATTCCATTTTAGATCATATTAAAAAACCATCAGGAACGCAAATATGAAGCATTAGAGGAGAGATTTGTACACAAGTCATGGGTCCTACCTTTGGATTATAGGTGTAGAAATTTGGACATCAATGTTTTCTTAGCAGAACAGACTGTGAGAACAATTGTGGCCATTATTTCGTTTGCAGAATGGTTACACTTCACTGAGCATGTACTGTTCACAAAACTTACCTTGTTATCTGAAGGGTTCCCCAGCTTCCGATTACTGTCTATTGGGAATTTTTTGATGATGAATGACAAAGGCTGCTTGTGGGATGAAACCTGGAGTTCCCTATATGGTGACGGTTTCCAGGGTTGTTACTTGCCGCACAAATGTGCTTTTTTCACCAGACTGTACAGTTAAAGAAATAACAATATGGCATTCAATTTCTATCAAAAACATGAACTTTTATAGCCTGAGCAGACTGAAAGCCTTATTTTTTCAAAAGGAAGTTTCTATAACATCAGCAAGAGAAACATATGATCTTCAAGTTGCAAGGTCTTCTTCTGAAATACAATTGCTACTATGCTCCAATCTCCCACTACATTTTGGAGAACTTGTGCACTGCATTTTGTAACGCATCAAATACTGCAGGAGTAGTATACTTTTTTAAAGTGATTGGGTGTGGGTTTGTTGGTACTTTCCAGACTGTTTTCGTTGTCATGTCATCTTTATACACTCACAGATTTCAAGAATTTTTTGGGGCATACATCTTGATTATCGGGATGATCAAGATCCACAATGGATAATCCACCACACAGCCAAATTGGAATAGCACTACCACATATCCTACTGTGTCTTGAATGCTCTGCGAACACGCAGAAATTCTGCGAACACGCGGAATTGCATGTTCGCAGTGCTTTTTTACTGTTCACTATTGCTGTTTGCGTGCTCGGGGAGAAATATCATGCGAACACGCGCATGTTGCAGAACGCAGAAATTTGGGCAATTTCGCGTTCTCCAAGGAATGTGAAATTACCAAAATTCCGCATATTCCGCGAGCGGAACGCAATTTACCACCCAAGCCTAATTTATATCTCCCTTTGGGCATGCCTGAGTTAAGATTAAAAGGTTAGATCTGTATCCAAGATTTTTGGGGGGGAATTAGGATTGCCATGTTTTGAGGTTGCAGATACCATCCGGTACCTTGCCAGTTTTAGAGGTGCAGACGGTACACTATGAGATAGCCAGGAACTAGGTCAAAATATTCTGATTGTGTATGTGGACTTAGGGGCACATATATGCTGGTGACTTTTCTAAGTTATCAGAGGGAGCACTATTATCTGGTAATAGAACCACTTGTGGGACCACCTTAAAATATGACCTGAGTGACGAAGTTATTTTAGACACAGAGCTGGAAGTTTTGCCCTTAGACCCATTAGTTGATTTAGACATAAAGGCGCGCTTCGCCTTAACCTGGCCTGTCAGGTAGGTGGAAAGTTTATTTTTGCTGTTGCTGCTGGCGTTATCAAAGATAATATTACTGGCCACCACAGACTCCACAGGTTTGGCTGCAGACTCAGCCTCGCCTATGCATGGAACAGAGGGGAAGCTTAAACCCCCATCCACAGAGAACCTAATATCTTGAGGCTGCACACGCTTATTTTTCGCTTTTCTGGACTCGCCCTTGCAACCCTTATGCTTGTTTCCCCTCAGATAGTATGCCCCCTCTGCCCCGTTACCACCATTGCTGCTGTTGTCTCTGCAGCCTCCACCTCCTTCACTCCGTCCGTGATCCGCCGTCAGCTCCCCCTCCTCTGGCGTATCCTTTGCAGATTCTTCAGACACCTGTAATGGGACACGCGGCAGCTCCGCGACATCCCGGAAGACTTCGAGTCCGGCATCCATGTCGGAGCTCCAGGGCGGCCAGACTCCACACCTGCAAACTCGCTGTTTGCAGCAGTGATCCCCGGCACAAGTTTGAGATCACCTGCCGGCTCACAAAGTCAGCAGCAGCCGGGATGAACACCGCAGCGGCAGCCTTCACAGGTAGACACGCCCCCTCCAAACACATGGGGTCTAATGGCGAGCGAGCGAAAGCGGCTAAATAAACGCCGACTTTTCCTCGTGAAGAAGGACCTGTTTTGATTAAACACGGCAGCGTGTGATGCTGCAAACAACCTTAGTTTACAGAAACCACATTCAGATTCGGCCCGGTAACACTAAATAAAGCACCCGGACGGGAGTCCACGGACAGAGCACTGCAGCAGCTCAAGCGGCTGCTGCCATGTTTCCCTCCCCCGATCTGTTGGACTGTCTTAAGGAGTCAGTGGGGGCTAGGTTCAGACAGTGAGCCTGACCTATACTCAGCAAAGATTTGGTGAATCTCCCAGAAAGATGATGTTAGATTTAGACAGATACTGCTGAATATGATATACAGACATCACTGTAGTGGGAAAAGGGTTGACATTTCCTGGAACATTGTCTTTATCTTGTCAAGAAAGAATACAGAAATAATACAGACATATCTTCACAAATGTTTAAGAATGGAGTAACATATGCAAAGTAACAATCCTAGGCAATCAACATGATCAATAACACATAAATAGCACAATAAGTACAGATAAATATGCAATATATAGAAAAAGTAAGCAAAGGAATATATAACCCCAAAGTGCAAATGTATCCAATTTTTTTATAAAAAGTTAATATAAAATCAAATCACATAATCCATTACAATAATCCATTACAATATTTCATTACAATACAATATGTTCATAGTATACAATCATAAAATATTTAAACGAAAACAGTGGCAGATAAATCACAATTTTGAATGGAGTAACGGTAGGGTTACATGCCCTAGGAATGAAGTAAGATTTAACTATTTAACTATTTAACTATTTGCCAAGATTTCCTAAGGGCCATTTCCTTTTACATTGATGTTACATTAAATAATTATTTCCATTTCTTTTCTTTTTCTCTACTTTTTGTTGCCTGTTTAATTTTTTAAAAATGATTTACTTCTTTACTGTCGTATTTATTTCCTATTATGTATTGGCTAAAGGATTAAAAAATAGTTTTGCACTCATTTTTTAATTTTCTTTATAAATAAGTTGCATGAGTTTACCTGTGAAGAAAAAGTTGGCTATTTTTTCCCAAACTCTTTCATTAAATAAGTTCAAAATATTGTCATTATTGTTAAGCATTGAGTGTAGACACTGATTCAAAAAGATTAGTTACTAAATTGCAAGTGAAAATTTACTCCAAAAGTGTAACTCAGATATCTCCACCAAATTGAAGCACCTGAGGGCAATACACTTTGGAGTAAGTTTACTCCTATTTGACAATTCACAAAAACTGAATTTAACTTACACTTGAGGTAGAGTGGACCTTATCCTTAAGTAAGGGTGCTAAGGCTCCTTGACCAGATAGGGTCCCCATTGATATATACAAATCCAACATTCCCTTGCGGAAACCCATTCTGGTTCAGGTAATTATCGCGAGCTGCAGCACCACCTTCCCATTGACTTGGGTAGAATCTACTATTGTCCCTATCTTTAAAAAGGGGAAAGACAGGACCCTTGCTGTTATCGTCCAATCTCTCTGCTGGACGCAGTAACTAAAATTATAGGTAGGATTATTTTAGAATGCCTCCAGGACTGGGCAGAGGAGAACTCTGTCCTATCCAACCTGCCGTATGGATTCTGAGCAGGATTAGGGACGGTGGAACAGGGTTTAAATCTATCTATCCTGGTGAGAAAGTACATGAGGGCAAAGAAGGGGAATCTACTTTTAGCATTTATGGATCTCACAGCCACTTTTGACTGTGTCGTCCACAGCAAACTCTGGTCAATTTTAAAAGTCATGGGGCTTGAGTTCCAGATCATTGATTTTCATAAGCGTTTTTATTGTGATGCCAAGGCGCCCGTCCTCTATGGACTGAGGGGTGAGTGTTCAGCTGCATTCCCGATCAGGAGCAGAGTCAGGCAAGGTTGCATCCTGGTTCTGTTCTTTTTTAATCTTAATACCAACAGCCTGGAAGAGGCCATCCTGAAGGATAATGATTGTCTTCAGGTGGCAGGATGTCCAATTCCAGCCCTTGTTTATACAGATGATGGGGTGCTGGTGTGCCGCACACAAGTAGGTTTACAGAGGGTGCTCGACAGTTTTTCCCATTTTATGAAAGATATAGGGTTAAGAGTAAACTCCTCCAAGACTTTTATTATGCAATGTGGCTCTGGTGTTACGACATCTAAAGATATGTTTGTGGCAGGTCAGAAGATCGGTGTAATCAAAAGGTTCTCATATCTGGGAATCCGATTTGCTCACAATGATACTTGGGCACAAACTGAGGCAGCGAAAAAAATTGGTATTCCTTAGAACAACATCTGCCCTTACTAACTTTGCCAGGAAACTGGGAAAAAGGCCACCTGGTGAGCTTATTAAAATCTACAAGACAAAGTGTGTCCCTTCAGTAGTGTATGGCAGAGGAGTCTGGGGTTTTGCTGACTTGTTGCCTATTCAAAATATTGAAAATCATTTTCTAAGGTACATTTGAACTGTCCCAAACAGTACATCATGTTGTATATGCCACACGGAGCTGGGACTACCCTTTGTTTCTGATTTAATAAAGCTTGAGCCTGTGCTTTTATGGCACAGACTTTGGACCAAAAATGAGGCTAAATTAAAATAGAGACATTTAAGTAGATATTTTGGAACTAGAAGTGGTCCTAAAGATCCCATGGATAAGGCGTGTCCGCATCTTCTTACAAGAGCTTGTCCGTGTGGACTGTTTTAATAACCCAAGGACTATTGGGACAATAACAAGAAAAGAACTATGAAAGGAGGGCCTTGTGTTGCTGGACTCTATTAGAATGTCCTCCGAGATATTGAAACCAACATTCCTGCACCACCAGTTGATTTTATCCACTTTTAGCCTTCAACCTTATTTGGCTTTTGTACCTGGTGTATGATAGGTTTTCATTAACCAGATTCAGGTTGGGGGTATTTCATAGACTAGTCACATTACCCATAATGAATGATTGGACTTGTAACCTTCGACCCTGCCCCTGTTGCAATAACCCCAGCCAATCTACAATACATGCGGTTCTTTTTTGTAGATTCTATACCCACGCCAATGTCAATCTGCTCTTCTTGCACTACAACACCTAGAGAATGAGCATACTGTTTTTAGAATTGTAATCTTTCTGAAAAGAAGTTCTGAGTCAAAGGAAAAGCATGCTTATTTAATCGATTCTAATCAGATGAACATCTCAATTTAATATTTTCTTAATTAAATACTCTTTCTTAAATTTTGTACTATACTATTGATTATGAGTACATTGTAGGTTAATTTTTAAATTATGACTGCCTGTTTTGTTTTGCAATGTTTTCAATCTAACACTGCTTCCTTCTAATCATGTATCATATCAGAAATGATGTGTACATTTGAAGGATATTATTAACTGAAGTACTTGAGGATATGTTTTTAGTGCTTTTTCATGTGTTTTTATGATTGTCGAATATAGCAATCGAACAAAGCTTTCTTTGACTTGAACTTACACTCAGATTTTATGATGAGTGAAAAAGTAGTAAAGTTTCTCAAAAGTATAAATAACTTAAAACTCTAAGTTACTTTTGTGAATCACGATCAGAATGTCTTTTAACCTCAATTAATTTAGTTAGCAATGGAGTTGCTTCTGTGAATTTTGAGTTTAGATTTTGTTAAGTCAAAGAACACTGTGTGCTTATCAGATTTAATTTTTGGAGGTATAAAACAGTTTTCAAAATTTCATTTTAAAACAGGACACACCTAAAAGTCTTAGTGCCTTCTAAATATAAACTCATATATATACTTTTCATAAATTGTAAATGCTTTCACAAATTTTTATTTACTTATCAATAGTAAGAGACAGTTGGTCGACTTCAATTTTCACCAACTTCAGGATAGTCATTGTGTCTCCTCAGAGGTCTACAGATGACTAAGGACAAAATGGTGGTCATATATTTTTATAGTATTTTAGTAGTATATCTGTTTCTATTTCTAAAATATTTACTAGATTTTATTTCAATGTGAGAGAGTTTCTGTGACAGAAATGTATACAATAGTTAGTGAGTAAAAAACTATATATTTCAAATTCGTTTTGTGTGGTTTATTGTAATATTGTTGAAATTAACAAAACATATTTTTGCAACAAATTGTAAAAAAAAATCTGTCTAAAATCTTGTGGTGTAAGGGTGAGATTCATAGTGGTACATCACAAAACTTTGGAAAGGAGGCATGTGTGGTAATGTACTATGTTGTAATGACATGTATTAGTTATAACTGGTAATCTCTTCTTGGTGATGGAAGGACAATTCGATGGTATGACCTCTGCCTCAATCCAAATTTATACCCTCAGTCTTTTAGTTTATTTGTACCGTCTAATCGCATGTATCGCTATTAGAATAAAATATACTTGAATTGCATTTTTTTGCATCTCTGTATGTGGGTATGTGCTCCTGCTCCAATTCACCAGGTTGCGTCACCGGATTGTTAATTTTAACCCTTCGCTAGTTTTCAGATCCGGTACTACAGGGATGTGCTGGGGTTACTCTTTGCTGTCACTGAGGTGAATGAGAACCCCTATCTGTTGCCGAACATCACCCTGGCTTTGAAGGTCTATGACTCCTGTCTAACTGAGAAGAGAGCTGTGGAAGGGGCTCTTTCCATCCTCACTGGAATGGAAAAACCAGTCCCAAACTTTCTATGTCAGTCTCTGCCAATCATGCTTGGTGTTATTGGTGCTGGTACATCCCAGAATTCCATTGCAACGGCTTCGATACTAGACCGCTACAGCATTCCTCAGGTATGAATTGTAGAGGTATTGGAAGAGTGTATTTTGTCTTGATTTTCATATCATTGTTTTTTGTGAACTTTTCTTGCATCTCTATGTTGTCTGTGTATCATGATCTTTAAAAGAAATATGTAGGAACAAACAAGAAAAAACACAGTGGAATAAATAACATAGAATAATAGTACAATTTATGGCCAAAGAAATGGTGTTGTGTTGTGCTAAAATTGTGAGCAATATTCTACTATTTTGGCGAGCTCTTTCTCAATCAATCAATCAGCATTTGTAATGCGTGGCACAGCCCTCCCTGGACTATATGGGCACTGGGGTGCGAGATCTTCGTGGAGCCAGCTCCCCCTCTGACAGAGGGAAGAGGGAAGAAACAAGCAAAAAAAAGGGAAAGCAGAGGGTAGAAAAATGAATGAGGAGAAAAGGCAAAAACACAGGGAAGAACATTTTGTAGAAAAGGAACTATAGAGGGCAAAAGCAGACAAGCCAAAACATAATGGCAGAAAAATTAGAAGAAAAGGCAAAACTGAGCTGAAGAGGGCAAATCAAAACAGTAAAATGGAGGGCACATAAAGGAGAAGGAAAAGGCAAAATAGAGGGCAGAAGCAGAGAAGGCAAAACAAAGGGCGTAAAGTTAGGATAAAAGGAAAAGCAGAGCAGAAGACTGACAAACTGAGGGCTGGAAAAACAGAAAGGGCAAAATGGAGGGCAGAAAAGTGAACAGGAAAAAGGCAAAACAAAGAGCAAAAAATGCACTGAAAAGGCAAAACAGATCAGGAAACAAGTAGAAGTAGCATAACAGAGGGCTGCTGGTAGACAGGTAAAAGCGGGTAGGAGACTATGGGCAAGCTGACAGGAGAACTGTGGCGGGGAAAACTGGCATGAAGACCTGCTGAATGGGGTCGTGCTGCAGCCTCTATTAAGTACGTCCTGAGGGAGGGACGGGCACTGGGTGGCAGGTGGAGCGAAACGGATGGAGGAGGGAAACTGTGAGAAGAGCAAAGAAACAAGCTTAAAAGCAAAACAGACAGCAGAAAAGCAAGCAGAAAAAGGCAACACAGAGGGCAAACAAATGAGAAGTAAAGGTGAAACAGAGCAGAAGAGGGCAAAACTGAAAGCAGTAAATCGAGCAGAAAGACAAAACAGAGGGCAGAAAAACAAACATAAAAGGCAAAACAGAGAAGAAGAGAACAAAACAGAGAGGAGACAACAAAAAAGGATGTCAGAAAATGTGCAGAAAAGGCAAAACAGAGAGCAACAGGTAGGCAGGCAAGCTGGGCAGGAGAACTGTCACAGGGAAAATGGCACAAGGGCCTGCTCGATAGGATGCTGCTTAGGCCTCCATTAAGTAGGTCTGTAGAAAGGGCGGGGTGTTTGGTGACAGGAGGATGGAAACTGCAGCAGGAGGGAAACAATGGGAAAAGCAAAGAAAACCGCTGAAAATCAAAACAGACCCCAGAAAAGCAAGCAGAAAAAGGCAACACAAAGGGCAGAAACATTTGAATAAAGGGCAAAACAGAGCAGAAAAGGCAATACGGGGAACAAAAAAACCAACTGAAAAGGTAAAGTAGAGAGCATAAAAATTAGCAGAAGAGGCAAACCAGAAGGCAGAAAAACTAGCAGAGCGTAGCAGACTGTGGGCAAGTTGGACAATGGAATTGTTGAGGGGGGACTGGCAGCAGGACCTGCTCATCGGATATGGACTTATTGCAGCACAGGGATTAGGTTAAAAAATAAAGCAAGTTGGACATTAGTTCTTCCCCTTGACCCTGATGGTGAGGTGCAGCAACAGATACAAATTTTAGTTGAACAATTGGCTGGGGGGTGACTTCATGTCCTGGTACACCATAGCCCAATGATGACTCCAGGAGGTCTTCATTCGGTGCACCCTAGGCTTGGATGGCAGGTCAACCTTACCCAGCAGGAAAATAAGTCGGAAAAATGGAGAAAACAGTAAAAAATTAGACAAAAGCAGAAACACGGTGAGGAAGTTGTGCAGTACAGTAGCACAGGAGAGCTAGGCCTACAGAAAGAAAATCTTTATTTTAAGAGCAAAAACCCTCACTCACCTAACAGTGGCATGCTTTATCACTGAGTTTCTCCTCAGACCTAACAAATAGGGGGAAGTCTGTTTCCTTCGATTAGGTAGGAAGACTGTTCGCAAATCAGAGTCGATGAAAGCTTTGTAGTTGACCCCCTTGATGTTACACTTTACGAGCCATCCTGTCAGGGAGGGAGGTGACACCTCTTTCCCAGGCAGGACTCTGTTTCTGACTCCTGGGATGTTCCCACCTCCTGGTAGAGTGTCAGATTCCTAACTTGACTGAAGCAGCTGCAGGCTCCCAGCAAATGCACATGAAATGCTGGTGAATCCAGGTGGGCAACCTTTACGGTAGTAACTTAGGTGGATGCCACATTAAATCTGATTTTTAGTAACATTCTAATTTAATGAGTGAAGTAATTTGAAACTAAATTTGGGACCATAATGGAGCTGGCAACCTTGGGGTGCTTGAGTGCCAGGCAATATTATCCTAAGGTCATCTGAACTCTTAAAGTAATCCTTAATGGAAACAGACTACTATAGGAGCATATAAGCTTGCACTTATATCGCCTCACTTTTAATCTAATTAGGTCCTTGACAATTGTGGTCACCAACTCAAATATATCATATTGTTTGAGAGTCTACTGTTTATTGGCCCTGCTTAGCAGGTTCCAGTCTACTTTTAGAGTCAAATACCAGCAGCTAGTAGTCCATATGTGGAAAAGGGTGGAGGAAATGTGCAAAAAGCACGGGGAATATTTACTTAAAATGTCAGAGCGTGGAGCTGGGCCAAATTTAGCCGGTCTTTGAGTTTGCAGGATTTGACACTATGTGCTCCACAGAGGAGTGTGGAGTTCCTGAATTCCGCCATTTGGGCACAAGGTGGAGTTTTTTTTCCCATATGTGTGCTCGAGTTTTTATTTGGCTCTCAACCGCAAGTGCAAAGAGTCTCAGGCCTCTTGTAAGCATGCGAAAGACTTCTGACACTGCTAGCGAGATCCGGCGAGACTGTGCTCCATCGGGCAGCTGTTCTGCTTGAGAATGCAGCTGCAAGGCATTTGAAGTGGATTTTCTTCTCAAACTGGCCATTAGGGAATTTTTTTATGTGAGAAGCCATTTTTTAAAAATTATATTTTTTCAAACCTGAATGAAGTACCCCAGAGAGTCCAATGTCTATTTCCTGTCCATCAGCCTCCTGCGAGTGCTTTATCCCTCTCCTGGTCACTTTTGATCTGAATTTGGAGCTGGACGTATCACTCTCTGTGTCTGTTGCATATACCATTGGATTTAAGGACTTTGGGGCAGATTTACATGCCGCTTGTGACACATTTACGCCGCTGTTGCATCACTTCTGTGATGCAGTGGTGGCGTAAACCATGCACCATTTTGCAACTTATTTACAATGTGACGCATCTAGGGTTATGCATCACATTGTATTGGCCTCCACCACATTAAACCTGTATCAGGTTTAATGTATGCAGGGTGTCTGTAAAAGACTCCTAAAAGTGACGCAGTGAAATCTACCAAACTTCACAGAGTCATTTTTCAGAGGCCGCTCCGACGAAGCAGCCATTTTGTGCAGATGGGCAGGGTTGCTTTCCCCTAAGGCCTGCATGTCTTCTCTATTTGTAGCCATGCCTCCTCTGCTGGTTGCTGTTGTTCTTCTGACCATGTGGCTGGCGGCCATTCTGTGTAGCAAGCCAGTGTGCTTTCCTCATAGGCCTGCATGTCTTCTCTATTAGTGGTTTGACTCCTTGCTGGTTGTTGTTCTGACTAAGCCATATGGCAGGCGGATATTGTGTTTAGCCAGCCAGTGTGCTTTTGCCATAGGCATGCATGTCTTCTCTGCCATGCCTACTTTCTGGTTGTTGTTCTTCTTCTGACCATGCGTTGGCGGCCTTTTTTTTTGTAGCCAGCAAGTGTTTGTTTACCCATAGGACTATATGTCTTGTTTGTTTGTGGCCATGCCGTCGTGCTGGTTGTTGATGTTCTAACCATCTGTCTGTCATCCATTTTCTGTAGCCAGACAGTGTGCTTTACTTTCCTTATAGGCCTGCATATCTTCTCTGCTTGTGGCCATACCTCCTTGCTAAGTGTTAGTTATTGATTACCATGTGGCTGTGGCTGATAGTTTAATAAATAATATATCGTATTCCTTTTATTTCAATATTTAGTATTTTAGTTTTTAAAATGTTTATTTCTTGTGTTTTTTAGTTTCTTTTTTTATTTATATTTTTAACTTTTAAGAAAAATTATATATTTTTTAAGTTATGAAAAACCACCAGTATGCACATTTAGTCAACTCTAGCTTCTACTTTCAAAACAAGCCTGTGTCATTGCCCTAAGAAAAGAAGAAAATCCAAGGTACTATTATGGGCATGTTTAGGCATGAGGGGCCCTATGAATGAAACCACCCAACCATACGTTTCGAACTTTAGAAAAGGGGAAGTTGGCAGAAATGTTACCATTCAATCTCCTTCCTTTACTTTTGTAGAAGCAGTGGGATTCTTAGAATGTTGTACAGCCATCTGCCCAAAAAGGAAAGTACCAAGCCTGACCTATTTTGCCAGAGTAGCTCTTCCAGTGCTGCATAACAAGGTGCTACAGTTGGTTGGACAAGCTTTGCAGCAAAGTGTTGTTCACACCATCCACCTGACGACAAACATATGGACCACTTGTCAGGGGATTGAATAAAAGGGGTGGGAGGACAACTCCGTTCCGCCCACAGAATGTGCGGCAAATCTCCGCACATATGGGCGTAGCGAAAGTTGGCCTCCCGCCCACCGCCTGCTGCCTGCTTCCCGCTCGCAGCTATAAATAACTTTAAAAAGCATGATATATTGTCAGTAACATGCATGCGCAGGCTCCCGCACATGCGCAGTTCCCGGAAGATGACGCGATGGAGACGGATGGAAGCCCGGGGACGCCGCTGATAAGGTAAGATTATTTTAAATGTTATATATCATGCTTTTTAAAGTTATTTAATACTGCGGGCGGGAGGTCGGTGGCGCGTAACAGGACTATGCGGAGAGTGCAGAGATTGGTTCCATCGCCGTGCCTCTCTGCGTAAGTCCCTTACACAAATTACGCCCACACCTACTGATTACAGCTGCATCACCGCACTGTGTATCTCTTTTGTGGGGCTAAAGCAAAAGATATCTTCAGATATTGGCCCTGAAGAAAGTTTGAAGAGTGTTCACCGGCATTTAACCGTGGCAATGTTTGTGATGGAGAAATCACATAGAGCTGTAAACATCCTGAAGTAAATCAATAGCAAGGTGTATGAAGGGCTCCGACCCAGAGGTCTTAACATTAGATTTGTTGCCATGGACAATGGTAGCAACATAGTACAGGCCATGTCAGATGGAGGCTATTTCAGGGTCCTGTGGTTGGTCCATTGCATCAACCTGTTGGTGCAAGACTTCCTCAAAGAAGAAGACATAGTCAACAACATACTGACCACCAGCAGAAGAGTTTGTATTCATTTCAACAATTCTTTTAAAACCCGGAAGCAGCTACCGATTATTCAGTGAAATAATAGAACACCAGTTAAAGCCCTGATACAGGAGGTGCCAGCACGCTAGAACTCCACCTTACATGATGCAACGTTATTTGAGCAGTACAAACATATCAATGACTATGTCATTTAAAGAGAAGGGAATTCAGTTTGAAAATCCATAACCATGGATGGGGATGCCCTTTTGTGCACACCATACCTTCGCCTGCTTGCCAGCTTGACGCCAGTTCTGTTGCCAGGAGACTACCACTCCCATCGACTCTTGCAACGCCACACGCCATGCCACACCGTCATCAGCGTGCCAGGAGGTGCTAAAGGGGGGACAGGGCTCCCTCCGAGTGGGACGCCCATTTGTGCACATGAATCCTTTGCCTGCTTGCCAGCTTAATGCCAGTTCTGTTGCCGCCATCCCAGCCAGACCGGGGATAGGTGGAGAGTGCACGCAGCCAGGAGACTACCACTCCCATCACTCCTTGAGACACCCCACGACGTGCCGCACTGCCATCAGTGCGTCAGGAGGCGCTAAAGGGGGGCCAGCGCTCCTGCAGCGTGGGCCGTGCCAAGGCAAAGCCCAGGCCAAGGGCGGGCCTGTCTGCACCCATCAGCGATAGGAGGAGACTGGGCTGAGCCACCCCTCTTTCTTCAGACCCTTCAAAGATTGGTTAGCGCTTTATATTCTTTGACTGTAAATCCATTCTTGTAGTGTTAATATGTGCTGTTACCCTGCTACTCTGATAGTATGAGTAAGATTATGCGTAAGGGGGAGGGGTGCCAGGAGTTGCAGGGACACTTAATGCTTTCTTGACATGGGCAGAATCCGTTTTAATCCATGAAATTGAGCTAACCGAAAGTAGACTCTCATTAGATCCACACAGAGTCCCCCCTCTGAAGCGACTGCACCACCTCCTTTGTGTTCATCAGATTTTGGCATAGTAACTGACTGTACGTTCACAGTGAGTATTAGTATTCAAGAGCACCACACAAATGGGTCTTCTGTTGCAGCTAGCACTTCATCATTACCACCCACAACCCAGTAAAAGACCTTACCCGCCAACACAGGTTTCTGGTGGGAAAGCTACTACCAAAAAAAGGATGGCATGTGGATTGCCTAAAACCATGCACCAGGCATATAAAATGGTGAAACGTAAAGCAGCAGCCCCGGGTAGTGAGGGTGGTTTTAAGGTTGGCTCAGCCCCAGGTATTACGGGTAATAGAGATGTTAGAACTAAGGCCACTGATATACATACGCTTAGTATTTTTGAAGCTGCTCTCTTAACAAAGTTTGAAGAAAAATTCATGACCATGCTTGATCCACTACTAATAAAGTTGTCTGGTGTAGACATGAGACTGGCCAAAATTGAGCAGCATCTTTTTTCCTCATCCCACTTAATGAGTGAGGGTGCGCCAGTGAGATCCAACGTACCCGGCCAAGGAAGTACGATTGAAACCAGAACATCTACTAGTGTGATTAGCTGTCCCCTCATAGTAAAGAGAGTGCTCCTATGTTAAACCCACAGATCACACATTCTACTAGGGACAACGTATCACAGCGAGAGGAACCAGCAGGCCGCCAAGCACCGGTATTGTGACAGGAAGGGACTGAGAGTATTAGTATGTCTCTCCATCTCCCCCTTGAAGCCACACCATACACAGTTATTCTATTGAATGTGCCAGTGCTCCCTTCAGGCGAGGAAGAACATTGGTCATCACTTAAGAATAAAGCACTCCACCTGTTAAATTCTAGAACTGGGGTGGGCAAGGCTCCATTAAGTGAATTTAAAATGCTACGAAGAATTCCATGGGTTGGGAAATCTCCCAAAGCTCTTAGAGAAGACTGCGTGGTAATACGTTTTGGGTCCCTGTGCCTAGTCCAAACCATTCTGGATAGGGCAGGGTCCGGGCACCGAAATAAGGACAACATCAACATCTTGCTGCTAGGTTTCTTCTATCATAATTGTTCGGCCCGCGTAAGAGGAAGGGCAGGTACCAGGGATGTTGACCAGGATCCAGGCCCCTATGACTACGTGGTTCCCACACACAACAGATTCGAAATATTCTCTAATTAGGAGGATATAGCTTGACTTGAATTAATTGTAAGTAATAATACTGTCTTTCCTTCTTTAGATTTTTGTTGGGTGAGGGTGGATGTGTAACAGGCTCTAATGACCTAGGAGGCCACTAGTCCAACCAGCCCACATGTGATAATGCTCAGGCTGTAATTATGCTGGGTGAGGCAGGAGAATGTGGATTGATATCTGCTGGTATCCCCCGTCATGTAGGGGATACTGGTTCAGCTGAAGCATTTAGCGCATGTCCCCCCCTGTGTAGTAGCTATATTCTTGGCCCCGCTGCAGGACTCAAACTAGCTTCTTGGAACATAGTAGGGCTCTCATCAAAAACTGTTTCAGTAGACTGGTCCCTCTTTATTGAGGGCCATGACATACTGTTCTTTCAAGAAACCTTGGCTATGGACAATGTACATCGCCAGGGCTATTTTAATTTGCCAAAGAGAGCGGAGGGAGGCCAGAGAGGAAGACCAAGTGGGGGGCTCACTACCTGGGTCAGACAGTCTAACTACTATAGGGTGGAAGAGTTGCATATTGCTAGCAGGGACATTCTAATAATCAGGATTCAGCAGGTAAAAGTACCTGATGTGTTAGTCATTAATATGTATGCAAGGGGCGTGCATGGGGGATAGCTTTTCCCACTGTTGATCTTTTAGATACATTTTTAACAGAACATAGAGGAGCTAATAATTTGATAATAGCTGGTGATTTGAATTGTACTTTTGAACCCCTGGACCTTAATGATATAAATCTCAGGACAGAGGAGGATACTGAGTGGTCTATTCCACCTCTCGATCTTCCTCCAATTAAAAAATGGACCGGGGCTGCCCTCCAATTAAATGCGTTTTGTATGGAACAAGGAGTTAGGACCACCAAAGGGAGAACTGCTTCAGATAAGCAGGGCATGCATACCTTTGATACTTGTGTGCGTAGCAGTCGTATTGATTGTATCCTGCTAAATGAGGAAATATGGCCTTATTTAATCGATATGGTGGTCTGTGAGCGTATTGAGAGTGATCACATGCCGTTGGTGCTTTCCTTGCAACCTGCATGCACTCCCCTTGGTGTTAGTCTGGCACCACAATTTGACCATTTGGAGGCATATTTGACCAACGATGCCAGGAGAGTCAAATGTGATCAAAGAAGAAGAGCACAGAAAGCAAATGACTACTTTGGTGGTTAGTGCACTGGGTATGCTCCAGTCATGTGCTACCCAAGCAGAAATTAATTCTATCATTGTACAGGTCCACGGGGAATTGTTTAACCAGTTCAAAGGTTTTTTTATTACCAAAACTAAAAAATCTCTGAAACACTCTGGTATTGAGGAAGCCGCCTGGTATGATCAATTGTGTTGAACGGCCCATAGAACCCTGGCTAGGGCAATCAGGTCAATGAATAGGGATGTTATATGTAGGTCAAGGGCAACATATAAGGTGACCCAATATCAAGCTAAAAGGGACTGGGATAAACAGCACTAGGTTGAGTTGCATAAGGCATGCTCGGAGAGAAGCATGCCTACCTTCTGGCATCTGGTGAAATGGGGCAGTGGCGCACCTAGTAGAGTGCCGGTAAACCAAGTAGCTCCAGATCAGTGGATTTCCAACTGTGTAGGAGAGTAGGGTCTGCTATCCTATGGTCACCCCAAATTTTTGCTTTTTGCTTCACTGGTTTTCGACTACTGAGGCTGTGGGCCTGCTGATCAGACCCCCAGCCTGCTGTTCTCTCACTAAATTAATGATACATGTGCTATAGGCACATACCACAATTGGAAATGGACTCCTTGTTAGCCCCTGTATAATGCACTATAGGTGCCCAGGGCATAGGGGCCACCAAGGCCTACCAGGGGCTGCAGCATATCTTTTGCCACCCCTGGCTGGTTCCTAAATTGACACAACTGGCTGATCACTCAGCTGGGGTAAGGTGGTGTAATCACCCCTTACTTAGATATAGTATACCTATAGCTAAACCTATATCTGGACACATATAAACCTGTGAGCCACTCCTATGGAAGGCCTCATCAATCCTGGAGGCAGAGTGCGTGGTTTAATGTGAGATGGAGCTCTAGCATGAGCTGAGCCTGTCTGCAGCTGTCGGGAACAACTCCCTAAGCTGTTTCAGGATAATGCCATACCATATACTCTTAAGTGCCTTATAATCCTCGCGGTTATATCGCAACTCTGGTTTGGCTTTATCAAAACATGTCGTGTAAGGTGTCATACGATTTGGAATACTATCCCCTCGCCAGTTCTGGCGACGGGGATAGCATTCCACCCCTCTAGAGGGGTAAGACATGTTCCTTTACTTTAATGTGGTTAATTTCAAAAAGGGCCTTAGATCCACAAAATGGATGCCTCTGCCACAGACAAGAGTCTGGACCCCTGCAGCTGACCGAAACTCAGCCAAATGGGGCCTGGACAAAGGGTTTCCTGTCGCAGGAGGGTGTCACCACCCTCCAGACAGGAGATAGTGGATTGTAGCAGGGAGGTCTGAAAGAAACCAGACACTGCCTGGGGCGCACAAGGCTGCCCCTTGCATAATCCGGCCAAACCGGTTCTGGGGCACTCCAGCCCTCGTGCCAGGGCGGCCTGGATCAAAGGAAAGGGGTGTATCCACCCCCTTCCTGGGTCCCACCCATAGGGGGGGACCTAGCAGGTAATCACGCCCCCCAGATTCGAATAAGAGTGGGAGCAGTGCCAATGCACTTCAGATTTCCTGGAAGAAACATAAGAAACGAAATTCTGGACCCTTCGACATCCTACTCAATGTGGAAGCCCGAAGAATCTCCCTTGTGGTCAAGGAGTGACCACCCTGCACCAGCAGGCACCATCCAGCCCTCGACGTCTACTTTGTTGCAGTTCCCGCCAGAACTCGAGCGACAGAGATCGACGAGATCAAGCTTGCCTGCCTTCCAACAGCCCGATCCACAGTCCCTGCAGAGCTGAGACCCGTGGAGGCGACCGGAAGCGTGGGGCACGCCATCTTGAATTGACCACGAGACGCTGACCGTGCAGCCCACGAGTGACCCTCGAAGCTGTGCACCGGGGTTTGAGAAGCCCCAACCCTGAGCCACTCTTGCATTGAAGCTCACCCCTCTACACTCATCGAGTGCTGCGTGGGGCCCTTCTGCTACTTTTGGCTCAACGCGTTGGCCCGGTCACTTGCCAGCCGGCTAGTGGCCCCTGTGCCGACGAAAACTTAAAATCGACTTGTGAATCTGGTTGCTCCAGATTTACACCAGCTCCGCTGAAAAGGAGCCCCCACTCTGACCCTCCTGGTTTGAGTGAGAAGCAATCTCCTGGTTCCGCGTGGATTGCTTTTGCCAAGTGTTGTTTGCTCCAATCTTGAAGCCGACAGCGCCGACGGCGAGAGCCTGCGTGGGACAGATCGTGCCCTGCTCCTGGATGTCGTAGATGCCCCAGAGCCCACGTGACAGCAGAGAGAAGCACCTCGACAGCGACCTGATTGCGCCCGACATTGCCTGGTTCCGTCCTGGTTCCACCCTGGTCACTGCTGAGTGACCCAGACTCTGTCCCCTCTGCTTTCAGGTACTTTTCGACTCGAGTCCACCCTTGGACTCCACCGGACACTTTTCTTTCACCCCGCCTGCAGCCCTTTCAGCTCCAAGCACCAAGAGCCTGCGTGACGAAACCCGACTCAACTTCGACCCTGTGCATCCACTTCCTGTGGGTGAGGTAACTTTGCTCCGCCGGTGTTCCCACACTGGTACACATCTCTAGGGTCTGTGTCTTAAGTTTTGTTCCTCTAGGTTCAGCGGAAGTGTCCTTAAACTTTAACTTTGCAACTTTTACGCACCATTGGTTAACATTGGTGCACGCGTGCGCTTTCCGCACTGCTCCCGAATCCCGTGGGCCTCTCCCGACTTCAGCACTGCTTGTCCTGACTGCTCCCAGCGATTCCCTAGGCCCTAGGCCTAACCACTGTTCGATATGGTATCTCTTATACCACTTGTTTAGTATATGGTTTGAGTGGCCACCCGCCCTCATCCATAATTGTGCAACTTTGTATGTTTAAACTGTGCTTTTGATTTAACGCTTGTGCCCCTTTATTCATAAAGAATACTGGGGATTGTTTTTAGTAATAAACACATATATTTTTATAATATATACTTGTGTGGTGTCCTTTCATTTGATATTACAGGATTGTATGTGGTAAAACAGCTCGCTTAACACAACCTCTTAAGTTAAGCCTTTAGGCTGCTTAGTCCATGCTACCCCTAGGATAGCTTGTCTAACAAGGTTGACTTACAACCTGACACCATAAGGGATTGTTTGGTCTGATAATAGGTGGTTCCAGAATTGGAAACATCACCTATCAGGCCAACTTCTCACATTGGTGAGCAGCGGTGCGGATTTGAGCTTGCTGTTGTTTTACCATTGCAATCTTTTATCAAATTGAAAGATCACATCAAGTACCTCTAGGTACATATAAATCAAAAGCTTAGCATATTAAGTTCTACTGAACTTAGTAGTTGTAGATAAAAGGGATTAGCACACCCTGACTACAACTCACTAGCAAGGTACAGTAGGAAAACACTTAGTGTAGGTAAGTGCACCACTTACACCTCACTAGCAGTCATGTCTGACACAGGAAAAGTCTCAGGGTCTGCTCCTGTGACAGTTGACCTTACCAAGGCAACTTCCAGCTATGACAAGTTAACTCGAAAGGACTTGATTGCCTTGTGCATATCAAGAGGGTTAAAAAGGGGCAGAAGTCCCACATGTCCTATCCTGATAGCCATTCTAGAACAGGATGACTTAGAAAGGGCGAAGGGAATCCGGAGAAGGAGTGAACCCCCCTGTAACTGATACCACTCCAGAGGAGGAAGAAGAAGAGGAGGAAGAGGAGGAGGAGGAGGACTCAGAAGTAGAGGACCCAGAGAATCAGGATCAGAGGGGTAGCCAGGTTCAAGTTGCCAGGCTTAACCAGGCCAACTTAGACCTACTAGGAAATGGAGAGGGCCAGCACCTCCCCAGATCCAACCATGTAATTCTCCCAGGCAACAGAAGAGTGAGATCTCCCTCAGGGGACTCTCATATTTCTAGTGCCTCAAGGGAATCACAGAGAGGCATGACTGCTTCTCAAAAGCTAGAGCATAGGGCCAGAATGAGGGCTGTCAAACTCCAGATAGAGGGGGAGGAGGTAGCCTTGGCTCAAGCTAGACTTGCCTTGGCAAGAGAGCAGAAATTAAGTGGCTTAGATGCCACTGGTGGCAGCAATTTTCCAAGAGAAAAAGACAGGGGCTATGATAATAGAAACCTGACAAAAATTGTGCCCTCCTACAAAGAAGGGGATGACATCCACAAATGGATGACTGCTCTGGAGAGAGCCTGCATGGTACAGCAGGTTCCTCAGGATCAGTGGGCTGCAATTTTATGGTACTCCTTTTCTGAGAAAGGGAGGGACAGGCTCCTCACAGTTAGACCTGAGGATGCCAAAAACTACTCTGTTTTGAAGAGTGCTCTTATTGAAGGGTTTGGCCTAACCACTGAGCAATACAGGTTGTTGTTCAGAGACACCCAAAAAGCACAGACTCAAGACTGGACTGATTTCGTGGATTGTGCCACTAAGGCTTTGGAGGGTTGGTTGCAGGGAAGTAAAGTTTCAGACTATACAGGATTGTACAATCTTATAATGAGAGAGCAGATCCTTAATAACTGTACAAACCAGCTGTTGCATCAATACCTTATTGACTCTGATCTGACCTCTCCCCAAGAATTGGGAAAGAAGGCAGACAAATGGGTCAGAACAAGGATTAAGCAGAAACCCCAGAACCAAGGTGGTGACCAGAAGAAAACAGACCAGAAGGGTGGAAATCAGAAAGATAAAGATAAAGAAAAAGACCAGAAATCTTCAGGCCCCCAAACTAATAGTAAGGAGGGTGGTTCCCAAAATGGAAACAAGAAGAAGAAGAACAAAGGTCCAAAGACACCTTGGTGTAATACCTGCAAATCAGTTTCACACTGGGGCAGTGAATGCACTAAGGCAAATCCAGTCTCCACCACTCCAGCTCCTAAAGCAACTGCAACCCCTAGTACAGTAAGCAGTGGTGGAACACAGTCCAAGGGTGTAGCTGGGTTGACCCTGGGTATTGAAGTAGGATCTGGCCTAGTCAGAACCCCTACACAGGCAGTTCTCTTATATGATGTGGACATAGATTTGCCCACTGCAGTAAGTCCCAGTAACCTGGGCAAATATAGGCAGACTCCCTTAATTAATGAGAAACTGGCTCAGGCCTACAGGGACACATGTGCCAGTGTCACAATGGTGACACCTGACTTTGTGGACCCTGGACAGATTGTACTAGGTGAGAGTTACCTAGTGACCAATGCAAGCAACTCCACTACTTCCCATAGTGTGGCAGTTGTGAACTTCTCCTGGGGAGGGGTAGATGGCCTAAAGAAAGTTGTTGTGAGTGCAGACCTGCCAGTAGACTGTCTGTTAGGCAATGATCTTGAAAGCTCAGCTTGGTCAGAAGTGGAGTACAGGACTCATGCAGAAATGCTAGGGATTTCAGAGCATGTCCTTGCCATGACAAGGGCTCAGGCTAAGAAGTGCCTTCCTGAACCAGTGGTGGATCTTGGAACAATAGACCAACCACAACCCAAGAGAAGGAGCAAGAGAGGAAAGGCTGAGCCTTCCACCTTGCCCCAGGTTGAGGATCAAGTTTCAGAGGAAACTGATTCTGCAGTCCAAGAGGAGACTGTCTCTGAGGAACTTGAACCTGACCAGGTTGAGTTTCTGGGGACAGGGGGACCCTCAAGGGCAGACCTGAGGCAGGCTCAATTAGATTGCCCTTCCCTTGAACCCCTCAGACAGCAGGCTGCTGCTGAGGCTGCTGGGGATGCCCAAGGTACCCATACTGTGTATTGGGATGATGGACTCCTTTACTCAGAGGCTAGAGACCCCAAGCCTGGCATGACCAGGAGGTTGGTTATACCTCTGCAGTTTAGGGGGTTCCTCCTTACCTTGGCCCATGATATTCCCCTTGCAGGACACTTAGGCCAGAACAAGACGTGGGACAGGCTTGTTTCACACTTTCACTGGCCTCATATGTCAGAAAATGTCAAGGAGTTTTGTCGCTCCTGTGTCACTTGCCAAGCCAGTGGTAAGTCAGGTGGCACAACAAAGGCCCCCCTAATACCACTACCTGTGGTGGGGGTTCCCTTTGAAAGAGTTGGAATTGATATTGTGGGTCCCATGGACCCCCAAACAGCATCTGGGAACAGATATATACTGGTGGTAGTGGATCATGCCACCAGGTATCCAGAGGCTATTCCCCTGAGGATCACCACAGCACCTGTGGTGGCAAAAGCCCTCATTGCAGTTTTCTCAAGAGTGGGCTTCCCAAAGGAGGTATTATCAGATAGGGGCACCAATTTTATATCCAGCTATCTGAAAGCAATGTGGAAGGAGTGTGGGGTAAACTTACCACCCCCTACCATCCACAATGCAATGGGCTTGTGGAGAGATTTAACAAGACCCTAAAAGGCATGATAAAAGGATTACCAGAGAAGCTCAGGCGGAAATGGGACATTCTTTTACCTTGCCTGCTCTTTGCTTACAGAGAGGTCCCACAGAAGGGGGTTGGCTACAGCCCTTTTGAACTTTTGTTTGGCCACCCTGTGAGGGGTCCATTGTGTTTGGTGAAGGAAGGATGGGAGTTACCTCTCAAAAAGCCTAAGCTAGACATAGTGGACTATGTACTTGGTCTCCGCTCCAGGATGGCTGAATACATGGAAAGAGCATCCAAAAACCTGGAGGCCAGCCAAGAATTACAAAAAGCTTGGCATGACCAAAAGGCTGTACTGGTAGAGTTCCAACCAGGACAGAAGGTGTGGGTACTGGAGCCAGTGGCCCCAGCAGCACTCCAGGACAAATGGAGTGGACCCTATCCTATCATTGAGAAGAAGGGAGAAGTCACTTACTTGGTTGACTTTGGAACACCCAGGAGCCCTCACAGGGTAATCCATGTGAATCGTTTGAAAGCATTTGTGGACAGGGAGGACATGAGCTTGCTCATGGCCACAGATGGGGATCAGGAGGAAGAGAGTGACCCTCTCCCAGACCTGCTTTCTCAGAACCCTGATGATGGTTCAGTTGATGGAGTAGCCTTGGCAGGCAGCCTCACTGACCAGCAACAGATGGACTGCAGACAAGTTTTGCAGGCCCACAGGCATTTGTTTTCACTCACACCCAGCCAGACTGACTGGTGTACCCATGTGGTGGACACTGGTGACAGTCTGCCTGTGAAGAATAAGATCTACAGGCAACCTGACCATGTCAGGGATTGCATCAAGGCTGAGGTGCAAAAGATGTTGGAGCTTGGAGTGATTGAGCAATCAGAGAGCCCATGGGCCAGCCCAGTAGTCCTTGTGCCAAAACCTCATACCCAAGATGGAAAGAGAGAAATGAGATTTTGCGTGGACTACAGGGGTCTCAATGCTGTCACTAGGACAGATGCTCACCCCATTCCAAGAGCAGATGAGCTCATTGACAGATTGGCTTCTGCCAAGTTTCTGAGCACATTTGATCTGACAGCTGGCTACTGGCAAATCAGACTAGCTGAGGAGTCAAAAGCCAAAACAGCATTCTCTACCTCTAGTGGACATTATCAGTTTGTGGTAGTGCCCTTTGGTTTGAAGAATGCACCTGCCACTTTTCAAAGGTTGGTGAACCAAGTCCTTACTGGGTTGGATGACTTCTGTGCAGCATATCTAGATGATATTGCTGTCTTTAGCTCCACCTGGGAGGATCACCTGATCCACCTGAAGAAAGTTCTGGAGGCCCTGCAAAAGGCAGGCCTGACTATCAAGGCCACCAAGTGCCAGATAGGGCAGAGTAAGGTTGTATACCTGGGCCACCTAGTAGGTGGAGGTCAGGTTCAGCCACTGGAGAGCAAGATCCAGGCCATACAGGACTGGGCTCCTCCAGTTACCCAGACACAAGTCAGAGCCTTCTTGGGCCTGACTGGGTATTACAGAAAGTTTGTGAAAAACTATGGGTCTATAGTGACACCATTAAATGACTTGACATCCAAGAAGATGCCAAAAAAGGTTCAGTGGACAGTTAGCTCTCAAAAGGCATTTGATGACCTGAAGAAGGCCATGTGCTCTGCACCTATCCTGAAGAGTCCTGACTACTCCAAACAGTTCATTGTACAGACAGATTCTTCTGAGTTGGGGGTGGGAGCTGTGCTCTCACAACTTAATCAAGATGGTCAAGACCAGCCCATTGCTTTCATTAGCAGAAGGCTGACCCCTAGAGAGAAACGTTGGTCAGCCATTGAGAGGGAGGCCTTTGCTGTGGTTTGGGCCCTGAAGAAGTTGAGGTCCTACTTGTTTGGAACTCACTTCCTAGTTCAGACAGACCATAAGCCCCTCTTATGGCTCAATCAGATGAAGGGTGAAAATCCCAAACTGCTCAGGTGGTCCATTTCCCTACAGGGGATGGACTTTACAGTGGAGCACCGCCCAGGGACTGACCATGGTAATGCAGATGGTCTCTCCAGGTACTTCCACTTAGAACATGAAGACTTATCTGGTCAAGGTTAGTTTAATGTCCCTGCGTTTGGGGGGGGGGGGTTGTGTAGGAGAGTAGGGTCTACTATCCTATGGTCACCCCAAATTTTTGCTTTTTGCTTCACTGGTTTTCGACTACTGAGGCTGTGGGCCTGCTGATCAGACCCCCAGCCTGCTGTTCTCTCACTAAATTAATGATACATGTGCTATAGGTACATACCACAATTGGAAATGGACTCCTTGTCAGCCCCTGTATAATGCACTATAGGTGCCCAGGGCATAGGGGCCACCAAGGCCTACCAGGGGCTGCAGCATATCTTTTGCCACCCCTGGCTGGTTCCTAAATTGACACAACTGGCTGATCACTCAGCTGGGGTAAGGTGGTGTAATCACCCCTTACTTAGATATAGTATACCTATATCTAAACCTATATCTGGACACATATAAACCTGTGAGCCACTCCTATGTAAGGCCTCATCAATCCTGGAGGCAGAGTGCGTGGTTTAATGTGAGATGGAGCTCTAGCATGAGCTGAGCCTGTCTGCAGCTGTCGGGAACAACTCCCTAAGCTGTTTCAGGATAATGCCATACCATATACTCTTAAGTGCCTTATAATCCTCGCGGTTATATAGCAACTCTGGTTTGGCTTTATCAAAACATGTCGTGTAAGGTGTCATACGAATTGGAATACTATCCCCTCGCCAGTTCTGGCGACGGGGATAGCATTCCACCCCTCTAGAGGGGTAAGACATGTTCCTTTACTTTAATGCGGTTAATTTCAAAAAGGGCCTTAGATCCACAAAATGGATGCCTCTGCCACAGACAAGAGTCTGGACCCCTGCAGCTGACCGAAACTCAGCCAAATGGGGCCTGGACAAAGGGTTTCCTGTCGCAGGAGGGTGTCACCACCCTCCAGACAGGAGATAGTGGGTTGTAGCAGGGAGGTCTGAAAGAAACCAGACACTGCCTGGGGCGCACAAGGCTGCCCCTTGCATAATCCGGCCAAACCGGTTCTGGGGCACTCCAGCCCTCGTGCCAGGGCGGCCTGGATCAAAGGAAAGGGGTGTATCCACCCCCTTCCTGGGTCCCACCCATAGGGGGGGACCTAGCAGGTAATCACGCCCCCCAGATTCGAATAAGAGTGGGAGCAGTGCCAATGCACTTCAGATTTCCTGAAAGAAACATAAGAAACGAAATTCTGGACCCTTCGACATCCTACTCAACGTGGAAGCCCGAAGAATCTCCCTTGTGGTCAAGGAGTGACCACCCTGCACCAGCAGGCACCATCCAGCCCTCGACGTCTACTTTGTTGCAGTTCCCGCCGGAACTCGAGCGACAGAGATCAACGAGATCAAGCTTGCCTGCCTTCCAACAGCCCGTTCCACAGTCCCTGCAGAGCTGAGACCCGTGGAGGCGACCGGAAGCGTGGGGCACGCCATCTTGAATTGACCACAAGACGCTGACCGTGCAGCCCACGAGTGACCCTCGAAGCTGTGCTCCGGGGTTTGAGAAGCCCCAACCCTGAGCCACTCTTGCACCGAAGCTCACCCCTCTACACTCATCGAGTGCTGCGTGGGGCCCTTCTGCTACTTTTGGCTCAACGCGTTGGCCCGGTCACTTGCCAGCCGGCTAGTGGCCCCTGTGCCGACGAAAACTTGAAATCGACTTGTGAATCTGGTTGCTCCAGATATACACCAGCTCCCCTGAAAAGGAGCCCCCACTCTAACCCTCCTGGTTCGAGTGAGAAGCAATCTCCCGGTTCCGCGTGGATTGCTTTTGCCAAGTGTTGTTTGCTCCAATCTTGAAGCCGACAGCGCCGACGGCGAGAGCCTGCGTGGGACAGATCGTGCCCTGCTCCTGGACATCGTAGATGCCCCAGAGCCCACGTGACAGCGGAGAGAAGCACCTCAACAGCGACCTGATTGCGCCCGACATTGCCTGATTCCATCCTGGTTCCACCCTGGTCACTGCTGAGTGACCCAGACTCTGTCCCCTCTGCTTTCAGGTACTTTTCGACTCGAGTCCACCCTTGGACTCCACCGGACACTTTTCTTTCACCCCGCCTGCAGCCCTTTCAGCTCCAAGCACCAAGAGCCTGCGTGACGAAACCCGACTCAACTTCGACCCTGTGCATCCACTTCCTGTGGGTGAGGTAACTTTGCTCCGCTGGTGTTCCCACACTGGTACACATCTCTAGGGTCTGTGTCTTAAGTTTTGTTCCTCTAGGTTCAGGGGAAGTGTCCTTAAACTTTAACTTTGCAACTTTTACGCACCATTGGTTAACATTGGTGCATGCGTGCGCTTTCCGCACTGCTCCCGAATCCCGTGGGCCTCTCCCGACTTCAGCACTGCTTGTCCTGACTGCTCCCAGCGATTCCCTAGGCCCTAGGCCTAACCACTGTTCGATTGGTATCTCTTATACCACTTGTTTAGTATATGGTTTGAGTGGCCACCCGCCCTCATCCATAATTGTGCAACTTTGTATGTTTAAACTGTGCTTTTGATTTAACGCTTGTGCCCCTTTATTCATAAAGAATACTGGGGATTGTTTTTAGTAATAAACACATATATTTTTATAATATATACTTGTGTGGTGTCCTTTCATTTGATATTACAGGATTGTATGTGGTAAAACAGCTCGCTTAACACGACCTCTTAAGTTAAGCCTTTAGGCTGCTTAGTCCATGCTACCCCTAGGATAGCTTGTCTAACAAGGTTGACTTACAACCTGACACCATAAGGGATTGTTTGGTCTGATAATAGGTGGTTCCAGAATTGGAAACATCACCTATCAGGCCAACTTCTCACAAACTTTAAAGCCCAGTTTGCACTCAAGATTCATTCGGTCGGCCACCTCCCACATCAATCTTGTATTTCACCAAGAAAGAGGTGGAATTCGCACTACTCTCCGTCCCAAGAGGCAGGGCGCCAGGGCCGGATTGTATCCCTGCTGACTTGTTCCTTCAGGATATACCAAAATGAGTAACTTATATTCAGCTCTTTGCGATTTCCATAGTAAGTGGAGCACCCATGCCAGGTACCTGGGAAGGTACTGAAATACTCCCCATTTATAAGAAAGGAGACCGTTCTCAACCAGGCAACTATAGGCCGATAAGCCTTATTGATTGCATACAAAAGGTTTCTGCTAGGCTGGTTCTGAGCCGAATCCAGGCATGGATTGAGGAGCATGACAACTTGTTCCCACTCCAGGCAGGTTTCTGCTCTTGTACCAGTACTATTGACCAGGTGTTCAGGTTTCCTCAGATTTTTTGGCGTACCATAGTGTTAGGGGGGTACAATATATGCAGATTTCGTCAACCTCAAGTTGGCTTTTGATCATGTACCCCGCTCCAAAATGCGGAAGATTTTTTAAAACTTGAATGCCACTGGAAATTCTGGCCTTCTTGGTCAAGTTACATGATGCCAACTGTGTGCATGTGCGATGGGACGTGCAGGGGAGTACCACCCAAAGGTTTCATGTTGAGAAGGGGGTTCGACAGGGGTGCGTTCTAGCACCAACCCTCTCCTCCTTGTATATTAACCGGGTGGTCCAGTACTTCCAGAATTACCCCACGGATGCACCCACTTTAGCAGGGATGAGGATCCCATTGCTCATGTTTGCAGATGACACCCTTACACTCTCCAAGACTCAAAAGTGTCTTCAGTGTGCCCTCGAGAGATTCGAGGAGTTCTGTGAGGACCATGATCTTGTAGTGAATGTAGATAAAACAAAATATATGGTTAGGCTGTCCTGTTTTCAGTTTCTATTTTTGGTAAATTCTGGTGGGGTTTTTTCAGTGTTTTCAATATCTTAAAAAACAGTTGTTATCAGTGGTTACACATTTTCACGCCACTAAAAACAACAGAAAAAGTGTTTTTCCGGTGTTTATGGAACGTTTTCCTTTTATCATTGCTTGCTTTCTGCACTGTAAGAACATGGTATATAGACAATGTACGTATAGTGTATATGAGGTCCAAAGAGATTTTTGCAAATTAATCTTATTATAGGACACCATACAATACTTCTTCAGTGAGTCTTTGGTCATGGGCGCACGCGCTTTCCTTCCCATGTAAACTTCTGTGAAAAGGCCCTCTCAGCATTCATAGCCCCTTGGGCTGAGAACCGTCATCTAAGGGACACAGTTGGGATGACTCTTTCTTTGATGCCACATAAAGCACAAAATGATAAATACTTGCATTTTAGTTCCTGGGCGTAAGAAAACAGTGCACCAGAATGGACTAAAAAGTCAATAGCATCCATCATCAACTCTGAAGATTGTAAAGATGCTTTCAGCATACCATCTAACAAGTGGCAAGGATCTCCAACAGGGAATCACTTCAGCTTAGGTATCACACACATTTTTTATATAAGTAGCTGAATCACTACAAGTACAAACAATATCACTCCAATCTTTGTTGAACTTGGAAAGAACCTTTTTTGCAGAGCATAACAAGTGACACTGCGTCCATGTTTTCCAAAAGTCTGGTGTCACGTTTTCACCACTATCCCAGATGCTTGGTGATATATATACTTGTCACTATACCTTGCATTTAATGTTTAACCCCATGCGTGCGGCGCATTTCCCCGCTGTGCGCTGACTTTTTAAAAAACCCGCGGTTCATGACGAGCTCAGCTCGTCATGAGCGTACGAGAGGCGTAACTCATGACGAGCTGAGCTCGTCATGAGCGTCCAAGGGGTTAAAGCCTGAGGTGTTGGCAATTCACCTACTATCAATACTGACCCACTAGAAACTATGGTCTGATGTATTAAGGGTTTCTACCCATTCGCTGTGGGTAAATGTGATGACACATATTAGGAAAGATTTTTATGAAACTAGCCATTTTACCTATCAGTGAAAGAATCAAATACAGCCAAAATATCAAATGTGAGTTTGATATATCCTGATTCTCTACCGTTTATAAAATAATTAAACTAAAACTAAAACGTGAAACTAAACCCTGCATCTTTAGACCAAAGGCCATAAAATTGAAAAAAGTAAAAGGAAGAAGAAACAATATTTTAGTGGCATCCCTAAAGAACAAAACTCAAGCAGAATAATGTTAGCCAGTCTTTCTTACTGCCAGCTTGTATAACAGTTACATTTTATTGACCCCTTCAGTAAGAACAAAATGACTCTTTCACTTTCTTTTTCCTTTTTTTGAATGGCATTTAGTTTGTGGTTGTGCAGGTGTTTTTTCAGTGTTTATATCTTTTCACTGGTGAGGGCTATTTTTCTTTCAGTGGGGTTTTATCAGTTATTATAGGTTTAAACCTAAAACCCCACAGCCTATATATGGTCCTACACAAACATAGGTGCATCAGGGGCAGAGTTGAAATGAAGGCAGGTGCTCTGGAACAGACACAGAATTTTACTTACTTGGGAGTAACTTTTTGCAGTAAACTTAGTTGAAAGCCACAGATTAATCTGCTCTCCGTCAAGCATGCCCAACTTTCAGGTGCCCTGTTGAAGGAGCAGCGATCATCATACACCAAACCAGTTGCTCCTACAATAAAAATACATTCCCTAAAAGTTAGAGCCTCGATCTTAAATGGGGCTGAACTGTGGGGTTTTGCCAATTTAGACCCCTTAGTGAAAGCTCAAAACAACTTTTTTAGGTCATTACCTGGCCTTCCACAGTCCACCCCATTATTACCCATATTTTTAGATCTGGGTTGTGACTCAATCGAGGATGTGGCACAATTCAGGCAAGTGGCATACTGGAGAAGGCTCTGGGTCACCCCGGAGTTTGCCACTATGCTCAGGCCCTTTTGGAAGTTAGGGAGGCTGACCGTATGGGTAAAATTCTGTGGCTAAGATGAGTAAAAGCAACTTTTTGTGAGATGGGGATGAGTTGTTTATGGGCATCCCCTGCTGACAGTGTTTTTCCAGCAAAGAGTGATTTTAAAGCAGCATACTGGAACTCGCTTGCTATGAAGCGGTTTGCTGCCTTAACGGGTTCTTCACTATCCAGAGACTTCCTTGAGATAAAGCACGAAGTCGAATTTGAAGAGTACTGGGATTTAATCACTTCCCCTAAAGAGAGGAAACTGTACCATCAGTTCAGGGTGGGTTCTCTCCCCACCAACGTATTTACTAGTAAGCGGCGTTCTGCGAATAGCAGCAAATGTTCATTTTGCCTTAATCATAACGAATCACTGCCTCATATTTTGTTTGTCTGCCCAGCCTATAGAAATGCTCGGACCAGATGGTTAAAACCTTTACATTCGAATCTGGGTGCCAGGTTCAGCAGTGAGGCACTTAGGATCTTAAAAATGTCTACGAAGGAGTCCATAGTGATCGCTGTCACTAAGTACTTAGGCTGGGTGTGGGTGATTCGTTCTAAAGAGATGAGCCCTAGTTAATCGTTTTCTGCTCCCTAGTAGGGCAATGGTATATTGCATTTTGCACTTCATTGTATTAACATTGAATCTAATTAAAGTGGTTGTATGTAGAATCATGGAATTCTGGATCTGTTAGGTAGCAGTTTCTGCAAGAGTGCATTTTATTAGTTTTAAGCTATTTATTAAATAATTATGAATTATCAAGGAGTATTAACTATGATATTGTACAATGTATTTTTATGTTTAAATACGTCCCACGTTTTATACATTTCACCTCTATGTATTTTTGCACTGTCTTTTGTAATTTGAATCGAAATAAAGACTTTATTGATTGATTGATTGGATGTGGACAAATGGGGTATTTTCAAGTGCCTGACATAGATTCTACTCCCTTTTGAGATTTTCACACTGGACGTTAGCAAGGAGGACATTACAATGGGGCAAGCTATCCTGTTGTTGCATCTCCTACAAGACCAGGTAAAGCATGTATCTGAAAGGTTCACCCCAACAGGTGTGAATGAAAACACAGAAGTGCATGCCTTGGTTGGAACCTTAACCCTTTGCTTGACTTCTAAGATAAGGCTGCAACATGCCATTATGAAGTCAAAAGAGTGGATCTCTACTTGATTCACAGTACAATGAAAAGTCTGCCTACTTTTGTTCCTTTTTCTGAAGGGGATGTTTGAAAATATTAAAGGTGGATTGTAGAGTAAGCCGGAGACTTGGAAGAAAAATAGCTGAAACTTTGAGTCCCACCACCCAGGTCTGTGGTGCAACCTTTAACTTCCAGATAGGGCAGTCTTGTTTTACAGCATTCAACAACACCATCAACCAGACACAGGCAACAACAGCAACAGTAGGGCCGGACCCAACCTCTGCATTGTATTTGTTTCAAATAGCAGGGCTCAAATCCAGAGCAGAGGTTATGGCAAAACAGGTTGTGCAAGTGGCAGCACAATTGACCATCCACAGGATGTTCCAGGATGATCTGGATGATCAAAAAAAGGTCTGTGTGAATCAGAATCCATTGATGTATTGGTATGAGAAGATGTGTCAATGGTCAGAGTTTGGCAGGCTGGCAATAAAGTATCTGGCTTGTCCTGTCACTAGTGTGTCTGCTGAGCATGTGTTCAGTGCAGCTGGTGTGGCTGTCACAATGAGAAGGACCAGTCTCACACCTGAAAACGTGGAGAGATTGACTATGAATAAAATGAATTAACATTTTATACCACACAATTACACTGTTCCTGAAACAGCAGCACAGGAGGAGGAGGTTGATTGGTCAAAATGAATCAAATGTGTTAGCTGACCGACTTCTGGGTGAAGCACCCAAGTTTGAGAAAGCACTCTACTTCTTTGAATAAGTATGCCAGCGCTCCCATAGAACTTTTACACTTTATCTCGTTCAACTTAGTTCTTTCATTGGAAAATAAATAGCTAGAGGAATATTAGTATTTTGTGTAAGATTTATGATGTCCCTCCTTTTTTATTGGTCACATATATATTTCCAGATAGCAATTGGACCAGTGTGCATTGCAGAAGCTTCCAACATTCCTTTGTGACATTGGGGACAATGCCTGCCCCCCTTGCATGCATATTGCCTAATGTCTATTCCTTTTTGCATCACTTTGCACTAGTAGCTCTTCCCCATAAAATCATTTATTTTTTACAAGACTGCCTGCCAAATATCAAATTCTAATGTGTTGCCTGAATTAAAGTTAATTGAATACCAAAAACCTAAACTACCCATGCCTGTATTGGAAGAGGCAACTTAAACTATTGCAATGGTGATTGACTGATTGCATGAGTGATGAATTAAATTGATTGATAATTCATGTGGTGGAAGACAGTGAGGAAGTATGTTGAACTGTTATGTGGGAACTTGCTTGAGGTGACTGGTTTGCACTGTTTGCTGCTTGAAGGCTGGGCAATCAATTTTCCCTACATGTGATTGGCCTTCATAACCTCAAAAATGAATTAACCTGTATGGTCTGCTCCTATGATCCTTCTGTTGTTTCCATCATCTAGGAATGCTGCCCCAGGTGCTGATTTTTTTAACAAGAATGCCAAATTCCACTCTGCTGTTTGTTTAAAAGGGGAGAAAGAATACATACTTACGTACTTGGAGTGGAACAGGTAAGGATTGCACCAATAAGTGATCAGATTATCGAGTTACAGTGACTGATGATTGATGAGGAGGTTGACAGTGAGGGATGGTGTGCTAAACTGTAATATGGGAAATTTCTTGAGATGATTATTGTTTTGCATTGTTTTAGGCTTGAGTGTTGGACACTCATGTATTCCCCTGTAGGTGATCAGCCCTTTCACACTGAGCCAGGTTTAATTAATTGCAGGGGTGTTACATTTTTTTCTTGTTCTTCAGACATAAGAACAGTCAATTTAGTTATCGAAAAAAAAACAATGCAAAATACTGCAATTTTGTTTCATTGTCTTCTTGTTCTTCAAAAGCAGAGCACTGCACTGCAAGTCTGTTTTGCTCTGGTCCTCGCAATTCATGATGATAACTGGTCTGGTTCTGGACTGATACAGGGTTCCTCAGACTGACTCAGGATTGGAGGAGTATCATGGAAGAAGAACTCGGGAAGGACTGGGAGCTGCATGACTACCTCTTCAGCACATAGCAGTAAGCAAAAAATGATTGAGTCCTTGCAGTACTGGAATAGAGAGAGGTGTCTTTGCGGAATGCGGCTTTGTGTGTGAGTGTGTGTGTGTTGGACTTGTGGCAAAAGTGATACTACGAGTCCCCCTTTTGTTGTTTTTGCTCTACCTCCGAGTCTTTTTGATATATTCTTCATGAAGCTTACCTTCCTTCTGGCCTTCTCCTTGACTCCAAAATACAATTTCTCTTTTACAATTTGCAGGCCTTCTTCATGAACTAAAGGTGAAAGCAAGCTGAGCTCAACAAAAGTCCTGCTTACCTAATGGACCAGCGCAGACAGACAGCAAAGAGTGGACATTCCTGATGAGAATTCAGATGCACCACACAATTCCGCAAAACATGATAACTTTTCTTTTAACAATCATATTAACTAAGAGAATTTGGTGGGTGGGTTTACTCCCCAACCTAGAAGATAGAATGTTTATATGTCTGATAACTTGGGTCTCGTGGTCAGAAGAACTGTTTGCAATGCATGTGTCTGTCATGCCTATTGATTTATTTCCTTCTAACAACAGATTGCTGGTGAATGATGTGCTGATATTGCCCAGATGAAGATTGTCTTTGTGTTGCAATATTTGTCTTTGTCAAACTTTGCATTGGAGTGTTTGTCTTTGTCAAACCTTTCCAAAAAATCCCCTTACCTACTCATTCATTCATCAAACCCCTAACCCTCTTCACCCAAACTGTGTGATTTATTAAGTTGTGGCTTAAATGACACCATCAAAGGATCACACACTTGATGGGGTGGATGTGAGGAAAGCAACACCAGCTTATTGTAGAATCTTCTAAGCAGAAGCCCACACCAGTCCATTACCGACCAGTGCATCAAAAATGATCCTCATTTTAGCTTTAGGATGAAGAACATCAGTCCTCTGTATCATCATTCATTCACAGGTAACCTTCAACACCTAACCTAAACTTGTCCATTCCGCACTTTTATTACATTTTTTATGAATACTGCTAACTCCAAATTAGCGAAAACTTACTAGTATTGATATTTTTTCTATTTCAGCACAATCTGGCATTCTCATTGTGTTATCACGTAGTACTCAGGTAGTGTCAATTCTTTGTAAATCTTTGATACATATACAACCCACTAACTCAGTCTTTCTACTTCTATTTAGTTGCCTACGATCGATAATCAATAAATCGTTCAGATCAATCCTAAAGCTGGAGCTCATCTGGCTGGAACTAGAAGTGGGACCTCGGTTGTGAGGTTGTGATACCTTTCCTGTTATTGCTGCATGTATATTCAGGTAAGACAACTAGTATCGTATTAGGAATTATTAAGAAAGTAACTAATTGCTACTGTTCTCTATCTTGATAGTTGTACACAATATAGGTCATAATGGTAGCATTTCCTATAACCATAAAGATAGTTAGAGAACTATAAGTGTAGACATTATAACTAAGTTCTACACTCTCTCTTAGATTACAAGCACATAAACAGGCTGTGTAAAACTAATTGAAGGCAACAGTGCAAAGTAAAAGTAAAAGAAACAACTTCAGGCATGAACTTAGATTGAATAAAATAGTTGTCACCAATATTTATTTACAAAGAAACCCACCCTCTCTACCCAAACAACATGCCCACACCTCCCCCCAAACAAATTGACCCAAGCCACAAAACTCAAAATGTCCAAAAAAAAGCTAATACAGTTCCAAATCCATTCCCACCCTCTCCACCCTGCCCCAAAAAACAAAAGCTAAATTGTAAAAAATGAATATAGTGCATTTTGAATGTCTGACCAGAGATAGGCTCTGCTCTATCATTGTGAGCTGACCCGCGATGGTGTCCTGCTGCTGCACAATGTAGAGCAGTAATGGCCTGTTGTCATTGTGGTAGGCGGTGGCAGCAGTTGGCTTCATAAGCATCAGCGATGGGATGGCTGAGAGGCTGGAGGCTGAGGGGGTCTCACAGCACTGGGGCCTGGCTGTTGTGTGTTGTCTTCCTCATCCCCCTCTTCCAGGACCTCAAGCAGCCACTCCCCGGCCTCTGCCACCGCAAAAAGGCCGCTATATTCGGCATGATAGGTAGCCCTGATGGACCAGCTTGAGAAGCTATGTCGAGAAAACAAAATATAATGCTCTGTGCAAACAATTGTCTTAAAATACTGGGTGGCACAGTAGGAGTATTTTGCTAGTCCCCATGGGCGATTTTGAATTTATTTGGTATGGTTATGATTAGGTGAGTCACAATGCCAATTTTCATGTGTTACTCACTGACTGTGTGGCAGAAAAGTATTAACAGGCAGACAAGAATATCGTGGATGAAATAAACAGTGATTTGGTTATTTTTTTTAAAGGCTTTCAAGTAACTATAAACATAGTCAAACTCTGAGTTGAACACAAAATTACTTCTCCTTAATGACTATGCAATATGCATTATATGTCGTATGCAGTTGTGTGTGGTGCAAAAATAATGAAGCCATGCTCATTTCTATCCAGCATCTCAGCTTGTTTGCCACTGTCTGCAGCTATAGTTGACAATTATCTATTTTTAATTTACAATGCCCTGCTCTCCGCCAAATGCATTTCTCTTTCTACCCTGTCTCCAAAGAGGCAGATGAATAATAAATAAGATGCTACGTCACACATTTCATGCGTGAAATATGGATATTAATATGTTATCCTGTTAGCCGCAAGTAGATGTTGAGGAAAATGATTTCATTTGGCACATTCGTCACAGTGTATCCCATATGCCAAACTTGATATCAAATCATGCACTTACTCCCACTTTACTCTGTGGCCTCGAGCGCCACAGTCTATTCCCAATAAACAACAACAATTGCCAATACTGCTACTTATTAGACAAATTTGAAAAAAGAAGAAACAGAATTAGACCAGTCTCTCTTAACCACTCTTTAAGTCTGAATGTATCTATTTATTTTTCAAAATGCAATTTACTCTATTTAGATTCGAAACCTTTACAAAATTCAATATTCACAGAACAACATTTACAAAAGTCCCCATAAAAGAAAAATCTCACACATTACTATACATCATTCTTGTCCCTATCTTAACAAGCTCTCAACAACATTTTCTCCTTCAGACTCACAAGCGGTGTAACATTCATACTTGTTTTCAACTCATTCACACATTCATACATACAACCTATTTACATTCAGTAAAAACCCACCCTTGGGTGCCTATAGCTACCATTTTCCAAAACAAAAATCATTTCTTGTAGTTGTTGCTTCAACAGTCTTTGAGCTGTGTTCCGAATTATTAACACACCAGTAATCTTTACAGAGAAGCCTTTATATAGGAAAGGCTACAGCTTCATTGAGACAAAATGCAGTAAGGACCTGATTGTCCTTACAGTTGAAACAGCTCAAAGACTGTTAGACAACAACTATAAGAAATCGAAACATTGGAATCAGAGATTAAATCCAATCAGCTTATTACTGATTCAAAGTCACTTTTAGATAAAGTCGAAAAAGACATTCTTGAATTCATGGACAACACAATAAATCAAAAGGAAACAAAATTTAAAAAAGACATAAAAATCTTTTCTCTGGAAAAGACCTATCCATATCTTCAACAAGATTTCTATACAAGGGTAGATTCCAGACGTTATTTGTCAGACAATCACGGAAGATCCAGAAATAATTTCATCACTTTTTTGGACACGTCCTCTTCTTCCAGTGGAAGTGAAACAGACAATCCCAATAATGGGCCAGGTTTCAACAGGAGGGGTAATTTCCACCAAAATGTCCAACAAAATCCACAACAACAGCAGCAGCCTTTTTTAGGGAGAGGCCAGCAAGAAAAACGCGGCAAGACTAGGTTCAACGATCAACCCTGGGAGATGTCCACGAGACAACGAACATACAGAAATTGAGCAAGTCATCAATCTTTAACTTATCAGGCAGAGTCTTGACAAGTATGGAAATCAGTGCCCTAGAAAAAGGACTTTCCTTTGTACCAACAAGAATTACGAATTTTGTCCAAAAGAAGGCCGAATTCATAGAATTTTGCAGAAAGATCCGCTTGGCAACTTTCTTCTTGTGTCAAGTCTTTCAAAGAAGTATAGAAACAACAGGATTGAAAAAAACGTCCATGTTCTTCCCACCATCGAGCAAAATCCCCAACGATGTAATCACTTTTGAAAGAACGATATTATCAGCAATTGCTGATAAGGAGAAAAAAAGACAAAGTTTCATTAAATACAACATGATACAACCACAAAAAGAGGCACTTGCTTATCTAAATAATGACCAGTTGATCACTATAAAGCAGGACGGTAAAGGCGGATCTACTGCCATCTGGGAAGTCGCCCAATACACCTCCAAAGTGAATAGACAGCTCACAGACGACCAATGTTATAAAAAAAAATTCTAAAGATCCGACTTGGGATCTTCCAGGACAACTCTTTAAGATTTTGAAAATTGGGTTCGAAAATGGATTTCTAGGAAAGAAAGAATACGAGTATCTTCAAAATAAAGATCCCAGAATTCCAGTATTCTATGTGTTACTGAAGGTACAAAAAAATGAACAGCAACCTCCCGGGAGACCATTAGTCTCAGGGTGCGAGTCACTTTTCCAACCAGTTTTGAAATGTGTTGATTTTTTCCTCAAGCCTTTCATGAGCAAGTCAAATCATTCCTAAGAGACACCATTGACTTCATCAACAAACTAGAAATGATAGAATTTGACGAAAATTAAGACCTTCTAGTAAGTATGGCGTATCCCTATACACCCAGATCCCATAAGATGAGGGGCTGGCAGCGCTTTGATAATATTTGGAGGAAATACCTCAACAATGAAAATTCCCACGGAAATCATCCTGGAACTAGCTGGTATGGCACTTAAGAAGAACTATTTCAAATTCAAAGAAGACTTCTACTACCAAATGTGTGTGGCGATGGGGTGTCCTTTCGCCCCAGAGTTGGCAGTGCTTTTCATGTCCAAATACGAGGAGCAATTTGTCTATAAAAACAACCCATTCCATCAGTATATCCGATGTTGGGTCCGGTATATTGATGATGTTTTTTTGATTTGGACTGGGACAGAAGAAGGACTATATGCATTTCACGAATGGCTTAACAACATGACTGTTGATATAAAATTCAGTCTAAACCATTCAAGACATAAAATGCCATGTCTTGATGTTGAAGTGTATGCGTCTAAAGGCAGATTGGCCACAACACTGTACAAAAAAAAGCCAACAGAAATAAATCCCTGCACTTCACAAGTAATCATCCACGTAGTCTAAAAGAAAACCTACCGGTGGGCCACATTTTGAGGATAAGGCTCTAATTAAAGTTTCCATCCAACTATCACCCAGCGAAACCATGCTCCAATTAAGAAAGTTTGGTACACAATAAAAAAAATGAACCCAGAGCATTTAAGAATTAATGACCTGACTATTCCGAAGAGAAATAAGAACATGTTTTGACAAGCCTAATTTTTTACCTTCCAGAAACTGGGCAGTTCCAACAAATAAAGAAGTCCAAGTACTATTGGATCTCCACAGGTATGAAGGGATTTTTGTTGCTGTTTCACATTCTGATTACTGGCAGTCATCATTTAGTGACTCAACCATTGCATGCTTATGTTACAGAATATCACCCTTCTGACACTGCATATAAAAAGAAGAAACCATCACAATTGAGGCCCTTTGCGCCTGACAGATCACAAGCAAGCAATATTACTAACTCTAACAAGAAGTTTACTTCTATAGTGTAAGTCAGAGACGGATTACACATATTATTTCAAATTTTTGTTTGTAGGGAATAAATGAGAATAACGTTGAAAGAACAGGCTGAATGATTAACGAGTTAAGACTGCTCAAGTGGCTAGAGCTGATAGATTTTGGAGTTTTCAATTGATAACTAGAGGAGTAAGATACCATTTTTATCTTTTTCAGAGTTATTGGGTCCTGAGGAGAATTCCTTTTTCTTAGGAATTCGAAATGCGTCAACCACGTTTTTGCTAGGCCAATCAAGTCAAGTCATCATTCCAAGAATGATTTGAGTTTTGTATTTATGGATGGCCTATTGTAGAAATTTGCAAATATAGCATATATAGTTTGTACTATTGAATTATAGAGTGATTTGTGTTTTGGAAAATGGTAGCTATAGGCACCCCAGGGTGGGTTTTTAGTGAATGTAAATAGGTTGTATGTATGAATGTGTGAATGAGTTGAAAACAAGTATGAATGTTACACCACTTGTGAGTCAGAAGGAGAAAATGTTGTTGAGAGCTTGTTGAGATAGGGACAAGAAAGGTATATAGTAATGTGTGAGATTTTTCTTTTGTGGGGATTTTTGTAAATTTTGTTCTGCGAATATTGAATATTGTAAAAGTTTCGGATCTAAGTAGAGTAAATTGCATTTTGAAAAATAAATAGATAAATTCAAACTGAAAGAGTGGTTAAGAAGGAGTGGTTTAACTCTGTTTCTTCTTTTTTTCTAATTTGTCTAATAAGTAGTAGTATTGGCAATTGTTGTTGTTTATTGTGATTTTGGCGTGGCCTTGTTGCGGAATAGCCAAACCCTCTCATTGATAACTCTACCGTGTATTCCGAACACATGAATTTGCTGGGCAAGAACCAAGGAAAGGAAACTTGATTTTCTCTACTGCAGAAGGGTAGGGTAGAGGTCTTAGACAGGTAGGGTATAGATTTTTTATATATATAATAGAGGGGCTACTCCAATGATCATTCATTCGTCGTCTCTGGCTTTTTCAGCCACTGTACAATTTGCAAGGGAAAAATCTGGACAAGTGTAAATTATTCTGTTATGGGCACCATGAAATCTGTTCTGGAATCACTTCACATGGGTATTGCATAAATAAATGTGGCTCATGCCAAGAATGATCCACCCACCCTTTCACTCATATACCATTTCCTTTCTTTTAATTACCTTCAGTTCTTTCATTTCTCCCTCAAGCCATCAAAGCACATTATGTGAGATTGCTGCATTGTAGATAGAAGAGTCCTTAATAGCCTAAAAACTGTTGTGGATGGTACAGCTGGGGGGTTTCACCTCACAGTTATTTTTAATGAAGACGATGAACGATGCCATGGCAATAGCTAGTGATCATAGTAATTGCAAGAAATATGTGACTTACCTATGCCCGTCCCAGCTTCTACTTCCCCTCCTCCAACTGACCCATCTCCTCCCAGAGCGGGCATCATTGGTGTTCTGTGTGGCTAGACTAAAACATATGAACCTCCCGTTTCACATAAAACTCTTGATACGTTCGAAAATCTTGTTAAACTTGAACTTTCTAAACTAGTTTTAAGAAAAACCCTAGGCGCAATAATCTCACCCAGAAACAAATGGATGTACTCCGGAAAATCGCTAAGAATCCACACATCATATGTCAGAAGGCTGACAAAGGTGGTGCCATAGTTGTTATGAATGTTTCACATTATGAACAAGAGGTGGAAAACCACCTAGGAGATAACCAAGTTTATCAACTCTTGGATTATAATCCTACTGACCAATTCACAAGGGATCTAAATAACATCATCAACAAAGCATACAATGATGGAGTGATCAACGACAAGACCAAACATTTTTTGATCACGAATCACCCTAGAAGCCCAGCTATACACATGTTGCCCAAGATACACAAGAACTTGGAACACCCCCCTTTTCGACCTATAGTGTCAACAGTCGGGAGCATACATCAACCAATTGGTCAATTGTTGGATAGACATTTACAATCTAGTGTGGTGAGGATGAAGACATTTACGAAGGACACGACCCACTTCTTGGAGAAACTCAGAACGGTGGAAATCGAAGAAGAAGAACAGATCACACTGTGTAGCATGGATGTAAAATCCTTATACACATCGATACCCCACCAAGATGGAATGGAAGCAATAGAACACGCTTTGCTCAACACAGAATTGGATTTGGATTTCAAAGTTTTCCTAATGGAATTACTCCACTTCACCCTCTTTCACAGCTATTTTAAATGGAAGGATCAGTTTTACTTACAACTCACCGGGACTGCCATGGGAAATTCGGCAGCCCCATCCTATGCGAATCTGTTCATGGAACGGTTCGAAACAGAACATATCCTCAACCAAGAACCATGGAAGTCCAATACCAAATTAATCCTGAGATATATAGATGACATGTTCATCATATGGACCGGCACAGAACTTCAACTCAAAGAGGCCATCAATGTATTAAATATGCGTGATGAACGCATCCAATTTACATCTGAAATTGATTCTAATAGGATTACATTTCTCGATGTAGAGATACAGAGAAAAGGATCACATTTCTCCACAGACATATACCGTAAGTTAACGGATCGGAATAACCTATTACATTTCAACAGTTTTCACAACACCCCGTTAAAAACACATTTGCCATATTCGCAAATGCTAAGGGTCAAGAGGATCGTGTCATCTCCTGAGTCATTAGAAACAAGAATAAACTAGATGGAATCCAGATTCAAACGTAGAGGCTATCCTCAGAAAACATTGGATGAAGCAAAACAGCGATGTGCCCTGAAAAGCAGAAATGAACTACTGATTCAAACTCCTAAAAAAGAAAGCAACAGAATGGTTGTTGTGTCAAAATACTCAACCAAAAGCAAACATTCAAGGGCATAATCAAAAAGCATTGGACAATTTTGTCTCAAGAGACGGATTTCAACAACATCTTTAGAGAACCACCTTTATTCGCCTATGAAAGGGCGACAAACTTGGGAAACATGATCAAACAGAGAGTGGAGAAAACTGAGGAAACTTTTCATGGCACACTACCTTGCCATAATTGCGGTCATTGCAATAATATCATCAGAGGGAACACTATCACCCATCCGAGTAAAGGATACAAGATAAAATTACAAGTGTCAGCCACCTGTGATTCCATGAATGTTGTATATCTATTAAAATGTCCCTGTGGACAAGGATATGTGGGAAAGACCGAGAGAAAAATACAAATAAGACTAAATGAACACAAATCAAACATTCGCAACAAACAGTCCAAATCAACCGTTGCTTCACATTTTTGTGAGGCATCTCATAACATTAGCCAACTGAGGTTTACTATACTAGAGATTGTGAAAAAACGAGAGGGAATTGACAATCATAAAAACCTGTTGCAACGTGAAAACTTTTGGATTTTCAAATTGGAAACCTTGAAACCCACCGGAATGAATGATCGGACTGAATTCAATTGTTACCTATGATGAACAGCATGTTGATTCTGAATAATACTGAGCATGTTACTCTCTTTTTTTAATTGCCTATGATCGATTATAATACATTGCATGAAATGCTATATCTGAGAAGATTTGACCAAGACGACTACTCTGTTATCATAACTTTTTTTATTTTTGCCACTTTATTTAATTTATTTTCCTTTTTCCTAACTCACTGTTGTTTACATGTTTGCACTAACGTTTTTGTCCTTTTTCTATCACTACCCTCCGATCTGTCATCTTGAACTTAGTCTGTTTTTTCTGTTTATCTCCTCGATAAATGTTCTTGCAGTTTGTTTATTAACACGCTACTAGATACTTCTATCAATCATCCTCTACATCCAGTAAATAGATCCTAGATATATTATTGAGTGTTTCATATATTAGAATGGTCATCGTTTTTTAACACGGTTCCAGCATGGCCGCCACACATTGGCAACATCAGTCTCTTTTCACTGTTTATTAGGCACTAGACGCCTTAACCACTCCCAACACCTCGACCGGGTGAACTATGGTTTCCCGCGCGCGAGGATATTGATTAGAAGTCGCATTATACCTTCCACTGTGAGTAACAGAGACCGTTCCGTTTTTACAGAGGAAATGAAGTTAGCGCTTCGTTTCCTTTTGATTACTTTAGTTGCACATCGTTTGACTGCGGGTTATAATTAATTGGTTCCTAACTTTACTCTATCTGTCAGCACGATGGTTTTGGTCACCTTCTGTATCCTTTTTATTTCACGCGATTTAGACTTAAGAAAAGCGCCACTATCTGTTTGATATTCTTCAGTGTTATTATGTAGAACTTATTTGATGTTCTGTCCCTGATGCATCCTTTATGTGATTATTTACATTATAGAACCCAGTCCCCGATGAAGGCTGTTTCCCAGCCGAAATGCATTGGACAATGAAGTATTAATTTGGATATTCAAATATTTGTTTAGAAGACTGGATGATTTTGAATGCAGTTTTCAATATATCCTGGAAACGCCAAAATGCGATTAAAGAACTTTTTGAATTTCATTACATTTGAGCTGTTATTTTGAACGTTTGAACTTTACAACCCATTTTGGGAATCACGCTGTGACCAGGGGACGTCACTCAATTGAGGGTCACGCTATTACTTGATTTACTGGTACCTGGAAGGAGGGTACACCCTGGAGCACGCCACAACTTATTGAATAACTTTCAGTAACCGAGAGTGCAAGCGTGATAAATACTTTAGACTAAAACATTACACATAAGTTGGATGCTGGATACACAACCCCAAATACAACTGCAAGGCAGCATTAAATCTTGGTTAGCATGTCAGTATCTTCCAAGTATCACCCTGGGAATTTGAATGGTTGCAAAAAGACACCAATACTCCACGTCTAGCACAGCAGTAAGGGATAAAATGAGAGCTTAAATATGGTGTGTCTTCTAGCCTTTGCTAAAGATGTGCAGTGTTAGGGCGGTCCTAGAATGTTGTACCTGAGCCTGGGTGTGTTAATAGAAAAAGCCTGTTGTCTTTTTTTTGTGTACTTCCTAGTGTGCAGTCTGAGTGTGTCCTGGCTACAGTTCTGTCGGGATCCACAAGAGATGGTTAGCTTGCCAGCAAGATAAGCAGGCGTGTTGGTTGTGATAACTCTCTGAATTACATATCTTGGTTTGAAGATGGTGCATGTGGGCAAGGGGAGCCAATGGAGTTCTGTCAAAATGGAGGTGATGTGATTTTATTTCTTCAGGTCCTGGATGACTTTGCTACCAACCTCTGTGTGTCAATTATACCACGCAGGCGTGTGATATGTTCAAAGGTACTGCACATTGTTGAGCTAGTGATACACAGTCTGTCACCAGCCAGCATGCATGCCTGAGGTGCTATTGAAGGATCTGCAGATTTAATTGGTGCATCAATATCTAAGTTCAGCTGAGTATGGGTGTGTGATGGGGGCTGTGTGTGTGAGGTTGGGGTGGTATATGCATGTGCATGCCCTAGATGTCATTGTTTACTTGTGTTCAGACAACTCTCCTTTCTTCATCCTATTGTTTTCTCCCCCTCTCTTCTCCAAAACAATTAAGTGTATTTGTTTTCAGCATTGAATTCAAAGGTAATAATTTGACAGATATTTGTAGATTGCCTTTTTCAAACATACCTTTCAAAAGTTATGGAATATTAGACTTCCCATGTTGTAACTTGTTGTACATAGCTCATCAAATCCTGCTAATGAAAATGTCACCATCTGCCTTGAATGAAATAAACCTAAAACTTAGCAAAATAATAATAGCATATTGGTCTGTTCACTTTGCTTCCATTTAAGGTCAGTTATGCAGCAGTGCACAATGTGCTGAGTGACAAAGCCCAGTTCCCATCATTTCTTCGCACTGTACCACCCATGAGACCTCAGTCTATGGCAGTTGCACTCCTAATGAAGCACTTTGGTTGGACCTGGATAGGGCTTGTATCTGAAGATGATGAAATGGGCTACATGTGGAGCAAAGATTTAATAGAGGATTTGAAGAGCATTGGAGTCTGCGTCTCATTCTGGGAAAAAATCCATGTCATGTATCCAAAGGAAAAGATAAGGAGCATCGCCGAGAGGATAATGAGCTCGACTGCCAAGGTTCTCATCTCTGATTGTCTTGAAATGGACTTCAGACTGCTGCTGCAGGAGCTGAATGACTTGAATGTAACTAATAGAATGTGGATTTTTTCACTTCGATTCACCATAACTCCAGATTATTTTCCAAGGTCCTCTTGGAAACTATTGAACGGTTCTCTGGTGTTGGTGCTCCATGCCCCAGACATGCCTGAACTCAAGCCATTCTTAGAGAGCCTTCACCCAGACAGGTTTCCTGAAGATATTTTCATCCATTCCTTCTGGGAGGCAGCCTTTGGGTGCACGTGGTCAAACAATGCCAGCTCTTCAGGATCAGGGTCAGTGGATGCTAAGGATGGGGAGCTGCAGTGCACTGGCACAGAGGTGCTTGAAGATGTGGAGTCGATCTTTACATTGTCTGATATGGGTTATACTTATCACATGTATCTGGCAGTGTACGCCCTGGCACATGCTCTGCAGGACCTGATCTCATGCACACCTGAGATGGGACCCTTTGAGAATAGCAGCTGTGCCAACGTACAACATCCAAAGCCGTGGCAGGTAGATGATATTGATGTATTTATTGCTATTTTTTGTTAATTGAGAAACTACTATAGGCTGTGTTAGAATGCTTGAAGACAGACCTATAAACATTACTCATTCAGGGTATTGTTTCCATTTTTTAGAAGTACTTAATTATTAGTGACTCTGAATGTTTGCCTGTGAAGACGTTCATAATTCTACCAGTGTAACTGTCATGGTCACACAGGCATGACGCCTCCCTAACTGTCCAAAGAGCGTCTGCTTTGAAATGGAGGGTATTGCAGGGCACACCAAGAGGATCAACCAAAGCCCAGAACTGCTGGAATCAATACCCAGGAATGGCCTAGTAAAGAACCTCTCTCTCCATTTATTTCAACAGCAAATCCTGAATGGTCTGTAGTCTTGGGATGCCTACACTGCTTATGGCATTCACAGTTCAGTTCTGACCTGAACCCTTACACTGTTTCTCTTTGTTCTTTCATTAGGATGATTCTTCCAGAAAGGACAGTTTGACAAGGGAAGTGTGGGGCAGCAAAATCTCAAATGTCACCCTCACAGCATTCAATCTCGTGAGTTGGGGAGACTTACTAGGAATTAGGATCCTGCAAAATACCTAATTGAAGGAAGTCACATATCTGAGTTAGGCATTGGGGAAATAGCACGACTCAACCTGGTCTGGTGGGGGAGATGGAAGAGAGGTCACTTGAAACTTTAAAGATTTAGAACATTAGATCAATAACTGCAGATCCTCGCTCTACCAGCTTCCAGGGTCTGAGGTAAATTGAGGATCATTGGTGCCGGGCCCCATATATGACCTATGCCTGATAATGAGTCATTAAGTAAACTAGGATGATTGCCTCCAAATTAGATCAGATCGAGAAGCAGGTCTTAGGAAATTCATATAAATTGGATAACATGCAAAGTGGTATGGCTAATAGAAAAATGACCCTAACCAACGTAGAGGGCCCAGGATCGGGTAATGGTTTTAGGGTGAATCAACCGATCCAGGCTGCCAAGACAAATAGCCAGCCCGACAAACCAGGCCAAAAGAGGCACCTGGCAGGTAACAACCTACCAGGCAGTTCTAAATCGGGGGGAAGGAGGTCAGACCTAGTCAGCAGTCCATCCTTTCCCCAACAGAAGACGGTAGAAAGTCAAATGGTCATCAGCCTACAAGTAATATCCCAGCTATTCCCAATATTGCTCCTCAGCTTTGCTGTGGTATAACTACCGGGCCCCTGGAGGTAGACCAGGCTATATCTAAAAAGCTAGCTGCCCCACTCAAAGATAAGGAAATAGCAGCCAATAGTAGGATGGGGAGTACACTAACACCTGATTTGCCCCCTGAAGCTAATCCCCTAATAGGTATTTTAGCGGGTGTGCCTACTTTGGGAGAGAATGTGAAGGAAAACTTTGCCTCACTAAAAAAAAAGGTAGCTAATTGTCTCAATCTGAATAGGCTGCTGCCTTCCCATATTATGAGTGAGATTGTAATGGTCCGGAGGACCCCATGGATTGGAAGAACAGTTAAAAGCATAGAAGGTGACTGTATAGTGGTCACCTTTAGAGACCCTAGAACTGTCTCTCATATATGTGCTTGGTTAAACCAAGGAACGGATAGTATCATCCAGACATTACCACTAACTTTCTTTTACCCAACCTACTATGCAGAGGCAGATAAGGGAAATCCTGTTGAATGGACAAGAGTAGCAAGGAGGGGAGTGAATAGGGGGACGTGGAATAGACTGGATCCTATGCTATGGAAAAGACCAGATCTTATGTACATACTGAATATGTTCCTTAGCCACAATCGTTTTAATTGTCTTGAGGCAGTAGATTGACTGAGCTCATCGCATAAGATAGGGTTGCATCAGGACCTGGAAGGGGTGGTAAGGGTCCCTCCAGAACAACTAGAGCCATTAAGCCAATCAGAGGCTAATCTTAAGGAAGTTTGCAACCCAAAAGGTAGTGTAGATCCAGGTATGCAGGAGGATGTGAGCAGGGGTGAGATAAGTGGTCAACTTAGACTTCCTGCGACAGGGAATAATAGTTTAAACCCCAACCTAACACACTCGGGGGCTAGAGATGATGTATCCAGGAAAATGACAAGAAGCCCCGGACTGGAACAAGCTAGTCAGAAAGGGTATAAACTTGCCTGTTGGAATATCGCAGGCTGGAACAGCAAAATAAGGTCTCTGGGTTGGAGAGACATTGTGGATAGTTACGACATCCTCTGCTTCCAAGAGACATGGAGTGTGGAAGACATAAGTTATGAAGGATTTGTCTCGTTTAATCTACCAGCCCAAGGATCGACCATGGGCAGAGCTAGAGCTGGTCTTCTGATCTTGCTGTCTATTAACCTCCCTGTGCAAGTTATTTTACACAAGAAGGTTTGATGTCATTCCCAACTGTTATGGTTGTGTCACAAAAATGGCAGCAACGTTTTATTGATCAATTATTATAACAGCCTACCGGACTCATTACGGCCGACTGCATTTAATGAATTGGAGAGGGCCATGGACAAGATCTGCCGGGCTAATCATGTTAATTTTGCATTCATCTGGGGGGAATTAATGTTCAAATGCGTTCGTTATCATTAAGCAAGTTATGTGGTTTCAATGATGACAATGGTGATGGTTGTTTACATTTCACTCACAGCGTGTATGGAGAGTCGTTGAACTCAGTCTTAGCAAAATATGATCTAGTTGCTTTATAAGCTGCAAAGGATCGTGAGGGCAACATTGTCCCTACATTCACTGAGAGAAATGCCGCTACGGTCATTGATTATGTTTTGATCTCAGACAACATCAGTGTGTTTTGTGATACTCCAGTCGTATTGGACCTTGCGATGAGTGACCATAACTGTGTCACACTGGTACTAACTATTTGGGACAATAAAGTACTAGCAGCTAAAACGGTGGTTACTGATATTGTCCCAAGCAGACAAAACGGCTACAGGATTAAATGGAGGGGAGACAATTCTGAAAACCTATTGGCTAAAATTGTGGCGGCCTGCTTGCCAAACCTCCATTGTTGCTTGGATGTGAATACCGATGTGAGGGACATTTTGATAAGTTACAGCAGGATCAATGCCCTAATTGGTAACATTATGACCATCACTAAGTTTAGTAATAAGAAACCGAGGACTGGATGGTTTGACTCCGCCTGTTCGGAGTCACTGCGGAAGTTAAAGAAGGCCCTAGCTAGCAGGCCCAGAGATAGGCTGATTATTAAAAACCTAAGGGTTGCTTATAAAGGGTAGATAAAGCGCAGGAAACTTGAACTACAGGAGGAAGCATGGGATAAGCTGGCCAGGGCTGTCGAACTCTCAGACAGTAAACTTTTTGGGACACTGTTAACTGCCCCTTTCTTAAGAGCGATAATACGACAGTCTTTACTGCTCAAGTTAGTGAGGAGTGCTGGGTCTCACATTTTACGAGCATTTTTTAACCAGAAGGGTTGGGCGATTCAATGACCATGGTGGCCAACCAATGGCCTACCTTCCCACTAGGCATTACTGTTTCAGAGGTAGAGCTTGCCATTAGATGTAGTAAGGGTAGGAAAGCCCCAGGTCCTGATGGGGTGCCCATCGACCTGTATAAGGCCGATATAAAGTTATGGGGCCCCGTCTTGACCAAGGTTTTTAATGCGGTAGTGGAGGAAAGCAACCCACATACTTGGGGTGAATCTATAATTATCCCATAAAAAGGGGGATAGGTCGGATGCAAAGAATTACCGACCTATCTCCCTTTTAGACTCATCACTTAAAACAATGAGTCGAGTACTGGTGGCCAGGTTAGAAGAATGGGCTGAAGCTGGTGGCATCCTTGCGCAGTCCCAATTTGGGTTCCGTAAAGGCCTGGGAACCATAAAACAGTGCATAAATTTAGGCCTCCTAATTGGAAAGTATACGTGCGCCAAGCAGGGTTCGTTGTTTCTCTGCTTCGTGGATCTTAGTAGCGCGTTTGATCTCGTTGACCATGCACTGTTATGGTCAACCCTGATAGAGCAAGGCGCTCCTCCTGGGATTATTTATTTCTTAGCCAGACTATACTCAAAATTATCTGCCCGCATAAGATATGGCATAAGATATGGCCAAGGGAGAGAAGGTACGGATAGCATCAGAGCGCCCCTTCTTTTCTCCCTCTTTATCAACGCAATCGACACCGAACTTAAGCAGGTCAATTCTGATGCCCCACAAGCAGATGGTCTGACTTTTCCTGTTCTGCTTTATGCCGATGATTCAGTGCTTTTATCTAGAACCCCTTGTGGCCTGCAGAGGTTAATGGACACGTTTGCGGAATTCATTAAGGGTAGGAAGACAAAAATTAATAATACTAAAACTTTAATTATGCAGTGTGGGAAGAAAGTGTGGAAGTTGAAACCATTTTATATAGAGGATAATAAAATAGAAATCGTAAAAAAATTCTGCTATTTAGGTATTGCGTTTAGCAGTAATGGCATGTGGTCCCGAGAGAGAATTAATGTGAAGTCCAAAATGTCAAAAAATGCCCACAGAATTTTTAAATTTGCAACCAAACTTGGGGACCATCGTATCCATGATGTGCTGCACATCTACTGTTGCAGATGTGTTTCAACCGCATTATATGGATCTCTTGTTTGGGGGTATAGTCGTCACATGGATCTACAGGTGGAGGAAAATTGTTTTTTTTAAAAATTGTTATGTTTACCCAAATCAGCCGCAACTGAGATAACACACCAGGAATTGGGGTTGGAGCATTTGTCTGACTTAATCACCCTAAGGCCCTTGATGGTGTGGAGAGCAATCTGGATGAAGGAAGAAACTGGTTTTACCAGGAGTATTATTAGTGACTGCCTTCTCCTAGATAAATGCTCACTAATCCCATGGATTCATTATGTTGCGGCAACAGCTAGGGATGTATTTAATCTAGACGTCCAGGCCGACCCCGACAGTCTATCCGACATCCCCAAGAAAGAGTTAAAGTGCCGTTATTTGAGTAAGAAAGCACAATTACGGAGAAATGCTAACATGCTGCTAATTACGTCACAACTCTATTATTCCAATGTGGTGACACTTGGCTTTCAAAATTATCTGAGGATAGTTACTAGACCATCCCATCGGTTTGTCCTCAATAGATTACGATTAGGAGTTGTTCACCATTTGGTGGCTTTCACCCGTATGAAAAACCATCCTTCCTCACCCTGCCCTTGTGACAAGGTTACTAAACAGAGCACTGTACATTTCCTATTTATTTGTGATCTTTATTTGCACCTTCGAATTGCTTACTTGAAACCTTTATTTAAAAAAAAGGCTGTAACAACGATAAAATCAGCAATGAGCTCGCTGTTCTCCCTGGAGGATCCTGATATCTGTTTCTTCACAGCCACATTTATTTTGAAATCAATGGCCGTTAGGAAAAGTATGGTCTTTTAATCTTCTAAGCTGTTCTTTTAATTATTACGAGCTGCATCATGTTCACATTTTTATCAATGTGTTCCTCTTTTTAACTGGTATTTTTTAGTGATATTGGAATTAGAGTGTATTAGGAGGATGTATTTTGCAAATATTCTGTATGCTTTTATGATTGTTTTGTGAAATAATCGAATAAAGCTTTTGAAACGAACCAAAACGAGTCATTAAGTACATTGGTTCCTCACTTACACTTAGTTCACAAACATAGTGTGTTGCCTCATCTCTATTATTTTCATCCTGGTTGATTACCTCTGTGTTCCCAGCCCCAGGCCTCTTATTAGTCTGCTTGGGCATCGTTTTTCAAAATTTACTCCTCACAGTTGGACCAGTGTGTTCTCAGCAGCATTCTGGAGCAAAAGCCACAGCGAGTATTTCTAGCCTTACACCGTTGGCATGGACTGATCATTATTTGATACAGATCCAGTGCCCTACACCGGCTATACAATATAAACCAGTGGTGTGTCCTATCCCCAGACGTCGCTGGAATAAATTAAAGTTGGACGAGTTTTTCCATCTTCTGTCGTCCGACCCACTAGATACAACTGGGTCTGTGGATCAGGGCTATGATGGCTTCTGTAACTGGGTAACCAGGGCTTTGGACTCCCTAATCCCTATTGTTTGGTGTAAATCGGGGGCTAGTAAGTTTAGCCCATGGTATGATGACTCGTTGCGGGCACTTAAGACCATATGTAGGCGGGCAGAGCGGGTCTGGCGCAAAACGTATAACAGTGAGAAGAAGGTTTTGTATTTGGCCACTGTGAAGCTCTATCATCGGGCAGTGTGCAGAACCCGCGCCGCCTTCTATGCCTTGCAATTTCGGTCTAGCTCTAACCCCTCCAAGGCTATTTTCAAGGTGTTGAAAGATCTCACCGCCAAAAAGGTGACTGCGACCTACCAGGGCTCCGTTGAGCACTGTGAAATATTGGCGGATTTCTTTCTGGAAAAGGTTAATGCTATTTATCGGGCTTTTCCGTCGGCTACTCCTTTTGCCGACACACCTTGTAAGCCTCTGACATCAGAGGAGTTGCATTCCTTCCCGAATTTAACTCCGGAAAGCCTCGGCAAGCTGGCTCATCAAGTGAAGTAGGGGTCTCCGGCGGATCCGCTCTGTCCGGCTGTGTTTAAAGACTTAGCTGAGCATGACATCTCTCCGCTATGCTCTTTGGTTAATACGTCGCTTACATCCGGCGTAGTTCCACGGAAGTGGAAACAGGCCATGGTTCGGCCCATTCTTAAGAAACCTAACTTGGATGGTAGCAAGCCCGAGAGCTATCGGCCAATTTCTCTCCTACCATGGCCTGCCAAGGTGACTGAGGCGCACGTCAACGCGGTCCTCTCGGAACATCTACTTCACGCTGGTGTCCTAGATATGACGCAGAATGGGTTTCGGGCTGGTCATAGCATGGAGACGGCTCTACTGTATATGGTGGAGCATCTACGCTCCGTGCTCGATGCGGGGCAAACGGCGGCACTGGTGCTATTAGATCTGAGCCCCGCCTTTGACACCGTATCGCACCCTATCCTTCTGCGTCGTCTAGAGGAGGCTGGTGTCACTGGCATCGCTCTCCAATGGTTCCGGTCCTTTTTAGCCAATCGGGCCTTTAGCGTGACCGTCCCGCCGTATCAGTCCAAATACCATCCGCTGGGTCTGGGGGTTCCCCAAGGCTCCTCGCTGAGTCCTACGTTGTTTAATCTATACGTAAGGCCGCTAGCTGAGGTTGTCAGGCAATGGGGTATGACAATGGTGTCATACGCCGACGACACCCAGCTAGCGGTCACGATCAGCGGGGATGCCGATGTGGATGCCCCCAGATTCCAACAAGGACTGCGGGCGGTCGCCGGCTGGATGACGTCCAACTGTCTCCAGCTGAACGCTAGCAAGACCGAGGTCATGATTTTTGGCAAACAACCGGAACTTTGGGGAGAGAGATGGTGGCCAGGGGATTTGGGTCTTACACCTACTCCAGTCTCTGAGCTTAAAAACCTCGGGGTCTGGTTGGACCCTTCCCTTACGTTTGTCTGCCATACCAAACGTACATCGGCCTGCTGTTTTGGCATCCTACGTGGGCTTCGTCCGGTGCTTAAGTTTTTTGATGCCTCTACTAGGCAACTAGTGATCCAAGCCACTGTCATCTCCAGGCTGGATTACGCGAGTTCCCTATTTGTAGGTCTAAACCAGGCAGAGATTGGACGCCTGCAGCGGATCCAGAATGCCGCAGCAAGATCGGTGGTAGGACTACCTAGATCGTGCCCCACTTCCAGTACCCTGCGCTCGCTGCACTGACTTCCGGTGGCACAGCGGATTCGGTTTAAGGTCCTCTGTGTCGCCTATAAAATTCTCAAGGGGTCTCCTGCTGCGATTCTCTCTAACCTTCTGGTCCTTTACATTCCAGCCCGAGCTTTAAGATCTGCTGATTTAGAACTGGCTGTTGTCCCGCGCTTTAAGCGGAGCAGGGCTGGCGGACGTTCCTTTCAAGTTCGTGCGGCGGTGCTTTGGAACTCCCTTCCCCCGGCGATTCGCGCCCTTAGAGATTTGCTTTCCTTTCGTCGTGCGGTGAAAACTTTCTTATTTCCTTAGTTTTAAAATTGTCTGTTTTACTATTTCGTTGTGTTGTGCTGCTACCTTGTCGGGCGCCAGGACGCTCCTTTGCTGGAGCATCTGTGCGCCTAATGAAAATGCATAACATAACATAACATAACATAACATAACCTGCTATGGAGGCCAGTAAGCCTACTGTGTGCATACTGTTTATGTAGCTCTCTTATCTATTGCATTATATTTACCTGTCCCTTTGAGTTGTACACCTCTGCACACACGACAGCATGCAGTGACCTGGGATACCGGGGAGGGAGGCAGCAGATCCAAAAATGTGTTTATTCATTTGCTTATTTCTTTATTCACACTGGACCCAATGAGTGACAGAGTCAGTTACACATTGCCAAGTTCCCAATTACAGCTTGTAAGAGAGATATACAATCATAATATAAAAATAGCTAAGGAAATAGGGGAAGAATGATGTATATAATCTACATGTTATTGTCACATATCATGGGTATAAAGTGAAGTCAAAATATAAAAACCAAGTAAACCTGTAAACAAAGTGGCATAGCATACAGAAAAGTGCACAAAATCAGTGTAATGTAGTCACATTAAGATCAGGCAGATCACCACCATTTTACATGTTCACATTAACGTACAAATCTTTCTTGAACACTGTAAGCTGACATTTGACATACATTCCATTGGATGCCTGTGCAGGATAATATTCTCTGAAACTTGTTTAGGTTACTGTTGAAAGGTGGTTTATTGGTTGAGTCAAGTTTTCAAGAAATCATGTCCTTGCTCATCCCTGTAGCTGGCTGTGAGCAGGCAGACTAGGCTTTGGAGACAAGTTTGTAAAGCATTTTTTTTAAAAACAATATGTTAAAAAAGTAAGATGCAACAAACAATAGAAATCCAACACCAATTTATAAAAACAGGAAATATTGTTAAGATTAAAATTACACCAAAATGACAAAAGTCCAATGTAGGGAATCGAAGATATACATTTTAAAAATAATAAACACTTTCCAATGTCTAACAGCCAAAAGCACCATTTTGGGACATCTGGTCACACTTGACTGGGCCACCTATGCTGCCGGGTCTTAGTACAATGTACACCTCCAATGATGTCCTCAAGTGCCTGATGTTGTTTGAACAAATACATTGTGCAATCCAGAGTTTGAGAAACAAATGGGCACTAGCGATTAAGAAAGGCTGTGGACTAATATTAAAGAATGCCCTGAAAATAAATGGAAGGCCACAATTTAAATTAGTACAAGACTAAAACATACGTAGAGTAGACATTATGCCCAAGAATACCAACAGATTTACCCAGGAGCCCAAACTAAGTCCGTCAGCCAATGTCACAGGGATTGGGGACCAGCTGCCTATGGTGGCAGTCCTGCAAGTGCAATTACAATGCGACTGTCACTGTAGCGGTCACATTGTGCATGTTTCCATTGGGGCGGGTGCTGCTGGCTGCATCACCTTCCGCAATCATAAACATGCAAGTTTTGCATTTCCCTGCACAACGTGGCAGGCACCACTACCATGGGTGCCCCCAAGTGCAAAATTTGAGTGCCCCTGCTTAAGGTTAGCCCGCTACGGGCCCCCAAAAGTACATCCCCACCAGCCTGTGAATGCGGTTGAACCACCATTCACAGGCTGTACAGCAGCCATAGACAGGCTGGCGGGGATGCAGACTCCTAATCGGGTGGACGGTGTCTGCTAGGCCCGCCACCATTTTGTGGATGCAGGGGTAATGATTGCCTGTGTCAGACCCAGGTGGACGGACTTCCCATCTGCCAGATAAGGATGATGGGTGGAGAATGGCCGCACAATTGTAGTGAATCTGCCAAAAGCAGCTGGGGTGGTGGATTCACCACTTTCGTAATGACCCCCTAACTGTCTAAAATGCAAAGAGGAAGATGTGTCATTTTTCTATATGATATGTAACAAAAGCAACATACTATTGAGAGAACATAGTAGTCTTTATCAATGAAATAACAAGCAGTCATATACAATGCATTCCTGTATGTAGGGACTATACTCCCTTCCTAAGGTAAAATAGCTGACTAATAAATTCATAGCTTTAGCTTTGATATTGGCCAAGAATTGAAGATACAGACATGGGAACAAGAATTTCTGGAATGGTCCAGAAGTGAAGGCATCATTCTAGCTATAGAAGAATGAGGGAGGAGGGGGACTGATTCTTCCATGGCTTGGGGTGAGATCATGGTCCTGTTTCCTGACTCTAGTAGTGAGTAGAACTGACATAGTCTCTGTCTGAGAGTAATCTGAGCAAATAAGCTGATGAGCTTAGTGGCGCCAGAAAAGTGGGATGTGGAATATAGATTACCTCATAGAGAAAAGAACTGTGACCCCAAGGATGTAGGAATTGGCTTGAAACTTTGAGCTAGCTTGGAAATAAGACTCCACGATGTAAGGAAACTTAGTCAGAGACATATAAGCGATGCTGAAACTGTTTTGCAAAGCTGTTAACACGCCAGCAATGACAATGTCTGCCATAAATAACATCATTATAGTTACCTACTTTGGTTCACTGACAAAACATTGACACCCGAAAAAAAACATATTGAAAACATAAAAAAGATGGAAAAAATATAGTTTTTTATTTACACATAAAATACCATAATAACTATTAAATATATTAAATAATGAACCTAATAAAAAACGTCATCAGTGATGTCATCAGTGATGTCATTTGAGATGTCATCAGTGATGTCACTGACCATGTCATGAATAATGTAATATGTGACATCATCAGCAGTGGATTGCGGGCGCGCGAGTTATAGTGAGTCCAACTAACTATAACGTGGGAATTTCAATGGTTTTGTAAGAGTAAAATGTCCAGTTAACTATAACTGGCTTGAAACCTATGGTTTTTTCAATGAATTTCAAAGGTTTTTTAAATGCTAATTCCTAACTATAACGAGTGTTAAACCTATGGTTTTTTCAGTGAATTTCAAAGGTTTTTTAAAAGCTAATTCCTAACTATAACGTTTGTGAAACCTATGGTTTTTTCAGTGAATTTCATAGTTCTTTTAAAAGCTAATTCCTTTGTATATCGACTTTATAACCTATGTTTTTTTTATTAGCTGTTTTTTACAACAATTAATTATATTTAAAAAAAATATATATTTGTTCAATGTATATATTTTTATTTTTTATTTTTTCTTGGTGCGCTCAGGGTGCGCTCTCCCGAGAGCGCAGCGAGAGCGCTAATTCTGCGTTCGTAAAAAAAAAATATGTATGAAAACTAAATAAAAATGCAAGACATTCAGTACCATACTTATTAAAGCAGTATTTTTGATTTTCGGAATGAAAATGATTTTACATTTCCGTAAAGCTACCAAAACGTCAGTCGTGCCGCGTAGGCACCCCTGGAAGCGCTCCGGTGCATGCAGCGTAAGCGCGTCAAGTCATGTGACCTTAAATTAACACTTTTCATTGGTTGCTAACATTTTTTTTTCCAAATAATGATATCCCCCCCCATTTCCTTTACTTCTTCTTTCACTTTTGCAAGACCTGTCTTTTTCCTGCTTAATCTTTTTTGGATTATCATGGCTGCTGCAAGACCCTCCAGTAGCAGTGACGACACAGATGGGTTCATAGAAGAAGAGGCTCCTCAGCCCAGGGTAAAAGAACACCTCATATGGAAGTTTTTTTCCATTCCAGATGATAAAAAAAAGTAAATGCTCCAAAGGTGGAGTGCCGAATTTGTCACACTGTCCTGTCACGGGGTGACCCTACCAGAAAATATTCATTTGGAAATTCCACCATGATTCGGCACGTCCAGAGGAGGCACCCACAGAACTATGCCCGGGGGAGTGTCAGGGATCTGGCACGAGAGGCTCCAAGGGATGGTGCCTCTACTTCAACTGGAGGAGCAAGTACATCGGTGAGGGGGCAACCAGAGCAGCTGATCCCCAATATTCAACGTATTTTTAATGAGGCATCCATCAAATGCAAACATTGTGATGCCCTAATTTGTTACGGGGAACAAAGTATTTTGAACATTACTCGAGCATTAGAGAACCATCGCTGCCGTCCCCAGCCCTAATTTTGATTTTTTTTTTGCTCCTGTTGAGCAGTTTGCCATTCCCTGTTTTTGTTTTTGTTGAAAAAAAAGAAAAAAGAAGAAAAAAAAAGTTCTTTTTAGAACTACCTCCAAGTGAGTAAGGGAGTAAAAGACAGAGAAAGTGAAAGAAAAAGTGAGAGTAGAAGACTGAGGGCCTAATTTATGAGGCCATGCGTCACTTTTACGCCACCGGTGCGTCACTTTTTGTGACGCACCAGTGGTGTAAAAAAAGGGCCTTGTTGAGTCATATTTACAAAGTGACGCATCTAGGTAGATGTGTCACTTTGTAAACCCCTGCGCCATATTATACCTGTATGCAAAGGGGGCATATTGACAAAAGGAAGGGTCGTAGAAGTGACTCAGTAAAATCTATGAGATTTCACTGCGTCTCTTTTAGGACGCCGTTGCGACAAAATCTTGCGCCTGCCTCACATCAGGCATAAGACTGACGCAGGCCCTTTCACATGGGGTTTGCACCATGTGAAAGGATGCATTGCTGGAGTTGCGTCACTTTTGTGACACATTCCAGCAATGCGTCACTTTTGCGCTTACAGATACGTCAGAAATACTGACATATCTGTAACTCCTTGCGACATGATGCGTCATACATTAAATATGACGCATCAGGAATGTCTTAAGGAGAGCGCATTGAGAAGTGACGCACCGCTGCTGTCACGCAGCGATGCGTCACTTCTCATAAATGTGGCCCTGAGTGAGGGAGGAAAGAAACATAAGTGAGGGAGTGTGGCTGTCTTATAGGGAGTGAGCGTGATAGAAGAGGAGAGACAGACTAAGGGGTCAGAGAGAATGAGGATAACACAAAGAGAAAGAGGAAAGGAGAGTGTAGAACTAAGAAGACAGAGGGAGTAAGAGAAGGAGTTAGTGAAGTGGAATAAGGAGATTAAGGGAAGAGAAAAGAGTGAAGGAGCAAAAGAAGGAAAGAGACAGGAAGGAAAGTAAGGGTTAAGGTCTGAAAGAAGGTGAGTGTGGGAGTAGGGAGTGAGCGTAACAGAAGAGGAGTGAGAGACTAAAGGACGGACAGAATGAGGCTAACAAACAGAGAATGAGGGAAGGGGAGTGTAGAAGTAAGACGACAAACGGAGTAAGAGAAGGAATTAGTGAAGTGGAGTAAGGAGAGTAAGGGAAGGGAAAAAAGTGAAGGAGTGAAGGAAGGGAAGAGAGAGGAAATAAAATAAAACAGAAGGTCTGAAAGAAGGTGAGTGTGGGAGTATGGCTCAGTTATAGGGAGTGAGTGTGATAGAAGAGGAGTGAGAGACTAAGAGGACAGAGAGAATGGGGGTAACAGAGAGAGAGAGAGAGAGAGAAGGGGAGTGAGTAAATTAGAGGACAGAGGGATTGAGAGAAGGAGTTACTAAAATGGAGTAAGGGGAGTAAGGGAAGGGAAAAGAGTGAAGGAGCGAAGGATGGGAAGACAGAGGAAGGAATGTAAAGGAAAAGGTCTGAAAGAAGGTGAGTGTAGGAGTATGGCTGAGTTATAGGAAGTGAGCATGACAGAAGAGGAGTGAGAGACTAAATGAATGGTAAGAATGAGGCTAACAGAGAGAGAATGAGGAAAGGGGAGTGTAGAAGTAAGAGGACAGAGGGAGTAAGAGAAGGAGTTAGAGAAGTGGAGTAAGGAGAGTAAGGGAAGAGAAAAGAGTGAAGGAGCGAAGGAAGGGAAGAGAGAGGAAGGAAAGTAAAAGAGAAGGTCTGAAAGAAGGTGAGTGTGGGAGTATGGCTGAGTTATAGGGAGTGAGCGTGACAGAAGAGGAGTGAGCGTGACAGAAGAGGAGTGAGAGACTAAAGGGACGGAGAGAATGAGGCTAACAAAGAGAGAATGAGGTAAGGGGAGTGTAGAAGAAAGAGGACAGAGGGAGTAAGAGAAGGAATTAGTGAAGTGGAGTAAGAAACTGCACATTTTAATTGGTTGTACTTTTGAACACTTTGAAAGTCACATAACATTCACCCATCCCCCCAGTGCTCATTCCCCTGTTACCATGGTAACTCCCTCCTCACCCAGCCCACAGTTCAGAAGTTCATCATACTATGTTGCAAAAAAAAAGCAGCAAGGGTGTTTGACTACTCAATGTACCAGCTAATCATGTGCAATGTTTCTTGAAATGACTTTTCCTCAACCATTGAAATGACTTCTTTAAAAAAACAAAAGCATGCACCCTAGTTTTCAGTGGAGAATGTTAAAAAAGCACCAATCATTTTTTGTTTTTCAAGTGCACTGAATCTCAACCACTTTTTTACATAACTCCTACTTTCAAACTGCCATTTCATTTCCACAACTCATCTGAATACAGGCACATCTATCTTCAAAATGACAAAAGTCTGGTTTGTGGGTCATAGCTATGTCCACTGGAGTCAAAAATACGCAGCTAACAGAGGTATTTACAATCTTGATTTACCAAATGTGGACATTGTATGGATTGGACAGAGAGGATTGAGGAGTCACCAATTGATACCATTGGTAAAATCCTTTATGCATTTAGCACACCCTAACCTTATAATTGTGCACTGTGGTGGAAATGACTTAGGCACTTTGACTGGGGTAGGTCTGGAAATGCTTTTAAAGGACATCTTTGGGCAATTGATGTCACTTTTTCCAAAAACTGCCTTGGTATTTTCTAATATATGCCAAAGATGGAACTGGTCCAACCAATTTTCTCCACAGATTGAGAAAGCAAGGAAACATGTGAATAAAACAGTTTCTGCATACCTCAGAGACTATGGTATGGGTTCCATTTACCACAACAACTTGCGTTACAACATGCAAGACATCTATAGGAGAGATGGTGTGCATTTTACAAACGAGGGGAATAGAGTTTTCCTCTTGAATATAAGACTCTGCATTGGTACCTACTTGTAGGTACAAAAAACACCCACTTAACACAACAGCTCTTTTCAGAGCTAACTTACCTCTAAACACTCTACATTATTTTTTTACTGTATTTTGTTACACTGTTTTTCCCCGTGGTGCGCTCAGGGTGCGCGTACCGAAACGCGCACCTGGGAGCGCACCCAGCGCTTACCCCGCGAAAATTAAAAAAAATAATACAAGTTTTTTTGCCCTTAAGAATCCTTTTAGGCCCCCCCTCAGAAAACCTAGGGGGTTAGGGGGTGTCTACTCTGCCCCCTTTTAATTATTTCCCCCTTTCTTTTTCACCTCTTGTGTCTCTATTCTACCGAGACACAAGATGGCGGACTCTCCGGACTGTTTAGAATGTTGACAGACACCCGAAAACCAATCAGCTTTCCGCTCACGCACTCCCGTAGCGCGCCGGGTGCGCTCCCCGGTACGAGTACCGGTGAGCGCTCGGAGCACGCCTATAGATATATATGTGTTTTTGAAGATAATTTTCAAAAAAACCACTGGAGCAATTTTCACCAAATATAGCAAAGGCACATCTGTGTACCGGTCCCTACAATTTTGCCAAGTTTGGCGTAATTCCGTTCAGCGGTTCGGGCTGTAGACTTGTCAGACGTCCTATGGAAATTAACATGGGGAAAACACGTTTTGGGACCCCCCTTTTTTCTCAGCCCCCACTTCACGAATCCCCCCGAAACTTAAGGGAAGGAGCGCAGCGGTGCTGGCCAAAAGTTTGGAAAATTACACATAAATTCCTTAAGCGGCGCCAGAGTTATTCCCAATAGAATGTTGCGGATTTCCTATGGTAGCCAATCCTACTTATAACTACCTACTGGCGACCGCCAGTAGGTAATATATATATATATATATATATATTCACTGAAAAAAACATAGGTTTCACACATGTTATAGTTAGGAATTAGCATTTAAAAACCTTAGAAATTCACTGAAAAAACCATAGGTTTTACACACGTTATAGTTATCTGGACATTTCACTCATACAAAACCTTTGAAATTCCACCGTTATAGTTAGTTCAGCTAACTATAACTCGCGCGACCGCAATGCACTGCTGATGACGTCACATATTACATCACTCATGACATGGTCAGTGACATCACTCATGACATCACTGATGACATCTCAAATAACATCACTGATGACATCATCAAGTGAATGTGTGTCTTCCTGAAAATTAAATATATTTTTATATGTATATCTAAAGGTCAATCGGAGAATGAATGGGTAAATAAGTATCTAAATGGATGTTCTTTTGGTAACATTGATTGTATAATTAACTTATTAAGTGTATCTTAGTGAATAGATGTATTATCGAGTAATCTGTAAATATTTAAATATCTGTATCAGTGTCTCACGTTATGTATAAGTGGCTGCATGGGTTGGTGAGTAGCTACATGAGTTTGTATATGGGTTTTTTGAGTATCAATATTAGTGTCTGTATGGTTCGGTGGGGGATATTACTTAGCACATAGATGCATGAATGAGTGAGTCACTGTTTGTATGTGTTTTGAACACAGCATGTGTGCAGGACTGTATGAGTCAATGAGTGTGTGTATGGGTGTGTTCGTGAGTGAATGACTGTCTCAATAGTGTCTTTATGTGTAAGTTTGTTTTAAACTAGTATATGTGAGTATTGATGTATATAAGTGAGTATATATGAGAGTGAGAGATTGGAAGAGTACCTGTATAAATTAGTATGTGTTTTTATAATTGATTGTTTAAGTATGTGTACGTTTCTGTAGAAGTAAGTCTAGTGGTGTGTGTATAGCTATATATGCAAACAAATGGATGTTTGATAGTTTATTTGCATGTGTGAATATGTATGTGAGTAAATATATGGATGAGTATTAGTGTGTAACAGGATGTATAGGTGTATGAGTACATATAATCAGTGAGTACATGTATGAGTGACTATATAGAACTGTTGGTGAATGAGTGGATCTGTATGTAGATGTTAGAATTACCTAATAGGTTGTTGTAACTGTTATTGGTATCTCTATTTTTTTAAAAATTGTAGTTTCCGTTTTTGAAGGTGTGTATCTAAGATTATATGAGGGTGAGAGGAGGTCTGCCACTCTTTCACAAGGATGATGTTATTAGTGATGTCATTTGAGATGTCATGAGTGATGTCATGAGTGATGTCACTGACCATGTCATTAGTGATGTAATATGTGATGTCATCAGCAGTGCATTGTGGTCAAGCGAGTTATAGTTAGTTGAACTAACTATAACGGTGGAGGTTTTGTATGAGTGAAATGTCCAGCTAACTATAACGTGTGTAAAACCTATTGTTTTTTCTGTGAATTTCTAAGATTTTTTAAATGCTAATTCCTAACTATAACGTGTGTGAAACCTATGGTTTTTTCAGTGAATTTGCAAGGTTTTTTAAATGCTAATTTCTAACTATATCTGGTCTGAAACATATGGTTTTTTAATGAATTTCAAAAGTTTTTAACATGCTCATTATTGTATCAATTTTTATATTTTTTAAATAATTATTTTTCACAAACTGCCTTTGTATATTAGAATGGGTTGACTGTAGCTATGAATATGCAATGGCACAGCTAATTTTTATGTTTTGGTTAAAGTTTAACAGTATAGTCTACATCTTCAATCAACAATGACCACTCAAATTTGTATTTACTTTTTATTTTTGTGATTTTTTCACCGTGCGCGCACCTGCAATTTCTTTATTTTTTCTAAAAAAAAATGTTTTTTTTGCTCTTTGGGGTCCTTCAGGTTTCCCCAGAGAAAGCCTATGGGGTCTGGGAGTGTCTTCCCTGCCTTCTTTTTACGTTTTGAAACTTTTTTGAAAATCGGGCGAAACGCCATTTTGAAGCGACGTTCGCGCACCGTGCGCGCACCTGTGCGAGTACCCGTGCACGCACCTTAAGTCATGTGACTCGAAAACAACACTTTTGATTGGTTTATAGTAGTTATTGTTCCAGAATCTTCAAAAACCCCGCCCACTTCCCTCACTATTTGTTTCACTCTCTTGGGGGAAGGACCTTTCCAGCTTTCTTCAAGGATTGTTCCAGAGATTTCAAAAAATGGCAGAAAGAATGTATTCCTCTTCTGAATCAGATGTCCAGGAACATCAGACATCTGCAAAGAAGGCTAAACAATCATTCATTTGGAAAAATGTTATATATCCACAGAGGCAGAAAAAAGTAAATGCCCCAAAGGTGCTATGCACCATTTGTGGATCTGTCCTCTCAAGGGGAAACCCTCAAAAGAAGTATTCCTTCACATTTTATACTATGATAAGGCACGTGAGGAATGTGCACCCTGCACAGTACGCACAGGCTTCAACCAGAGCACTCGCGTCTCAACTAACATCTGCTATGCCTAGCACATCAACAGGAGTACCTTATGCCTTACCATCTACATCAGCATTGGAAATACGCCAGTTCCTGAGCAGAGAAAACATGAGGTGCAATATGTGCAACGAGATACTCTGCTAATCGAAATTAAAATTGTGCAGCCAAAGAGTGACAAGAACAAAGGGACTAAGGGTAGGGGAGTGAAGTAAGGTGAGTGAAAGAGTAAGGGAATGGCAGTAAGGAAAGGCAAGTGAGGTAGGGGGAGTGAGAAAAGGGGAGCATGGGACGTACACAGGGAAGGAGAGTAAGAGATGGACAGGGAGAAGTAGATCAGGGTAAAGGGAGTAAAGGTAAGAGAGGTGGAGTGATGGTGAGAGAAGGAACACAATTAAGACACAGGGAAAGTGAGTGAGGAATAGAAGAGGAGTGAGAGAAAGAGAGACAATAGGAGTTTAATGATAAAGGAAAGAGAAGGATAGAGTGAGAGACAGGGAGAGGGAGAGCAAAGAACTGAGAAGCAATGAGCCATTGAGACTGAGTGACACAAACGGAAACAGAGAGAGAAAAATGGATAAAAAAAAGAAAGGGAAGGAATAAGTGAAGGGGAGTAAGTAAGACGGAGAGAGGGAGTGAGGATAGGGGAGGGAGGGAAAGTGACTGAGAGAAAAGTACTAAGGGTGAGTGAAAGGCATTAACAATGAGAAAAATGGTATTAGGAATACGAAAGGGAATGAGAAAGAACAAAGGAGATTAAGAGAGAGGAAAGAGGACTGAGGGATAAAGTAGAAGTCAAGGAAACAGAAAGAGTAAGGGAGCGAGAGAGAGAGATAGAGTGAGAAAAAAAGAGAGGGAGAGTAAGCGACTGAGATGGAGTAAAGTGGTTACACTCAGTGAGACAGAAAAAGAGACGGAGAGAGAAATGGAGTGAAGGAGAGTGGGGGAGTAAAGAAACTTCATCATCTGACTCAGATGTGGAGTTTGTTGAAGAGCAGACACGTAGAAAGAAGACCAAGGTGTCCTTTATCTGGAAGTATTTTTCCTTTCCAGAGGGACACAAGTAAGTATATGCAACAAAGTTCACCTGCAAAATCTGTGGTTAGGGTGCTATCTAGAGCACACCAAAAGACACACTAGTCTTTTAGTATAGACACATTGATTACACTTGTAAAAAAAATTTAAATGTACATTCTAACGATTATGCAAGGGCATCTACCCAAACCCTTGCAGTGAACCCTCCAGTTGCTGTTCCCAGCATTTCATCTGCAGGAGCATCTCCTTCATCGACTGCTCTAAATATCGGGCCACTTTTAACCAATGTCCACCTCCAATGCAACTTCTGCGATGATATTCTTCGTTATCTATCAACTAAGAAGCAGTAAAGCAGTTACAGTAAGTAAGACAGAGGTAGACAGAGAGAAAAAATGTTTTAAAAAATGAGTGAGGGAGTAAACGAAGGTGAGTTAGTGAGATAAAGTGAGGGTGTGATGAAAGAGGAGTAAAGGAAGAAAAGTGAGGGAAGGAGAGTGAGAGAAGCAGAGTGAGGGGGAGTGACAAAAAAGAAGCGGGGAAGTAAAGTGGTGAAAAATACAGATAGGATAAAGTGCAGAGAGAGAAAGTAAATGATAGTGAGTGAACAACAGTGATAGATAGGGAAGTATTATTAGGAAGAGAAAAGATGAGTGAGGGAGAAGGAACAAAATTAAGAGACAGGGAAAGTGAGTGAAGAATAGAATAACATTGATAGAAAGAGAGAGGATAAGAGTTTAAGGGTAAAGGAGAGCGAAGGGCAGAGTGAGAGACAGGGAAAGGGAGAGCAAAGAACTGAGAAGGAATGAGCCAGTGAGACTGAATGACACAGAGACAAACAGGGAGAGAAAAATGGATAAAAAATAGTAAGGGAAGGAATAAGTGAAGGGGAGTAAGTAAGATGGAGTGAGGGAGTGAGGAAAGGGTAGTGAGGCAAGGTGACTGAGGGAGAATTACTGAGGGTGAGTGAAAGGAAGTAACACTGAGGAAAGGGGTATGAGGGTGATGAACGAGAATGAGAGAGAAGGAACAAGATTAAGAGAGAGGAAAGAGGACAGAGGGATAAAGTAGGAGTGAAGAAACAGAAACAGACAGACAGGAAGGATGAGAGAGAGAAAGAAAGAGAGAGAGTAAGAGAGAAAGAGAGGGAGAGCAAGTAACTGAGAGAGAGTTAGGCGGTTAGACTGAGTGAGATACAGGGAGAGAGGCAGAGAGAAAAGGAGTGAAAGGAAAAGTGGGACTAAAGGAATGGGAGTAAGCAAAAGTGAATGAGGAAACAGGAGTAAGGGAAAGGGACTGACAGACAGAGTGAGCTAAAGAAAGTGAAGGGAGTGTGAAAAGTGAAGTGAATGAAAGAGACTGAGGGATGATATGAAGAAAAATCAGTAAGGAGAGGGAACAAATTAAGGAAGAGAATTGAGAAAAATGGAGTGAGTGAAGATCAGTGACGGTTAATGTTATGGAAAGAGAGTAAGGAGGGAGTGAGAAGCGACTAAATGATACAGTAACACAAAGGTAGTGATGTAGGAACATAGGAAAGAGAAGTGAGACAGACATGGGAAAGAGGAAGTTGGACAAGGTGAGTGACGGAAAAGAGAGAGTACTGATAGTCACTGAAAGACTATAAAAGTGAATGAAGGGCAATAATGAGAAGGAGACAAGGAGAGTAAAATGAGTAGAGGAAGAAGAGTAAGGAGATATTAAAGAATAGGAAAGAAAGAAACACAAGTAAGAGAGTGAAGAAAAAGTATTTTCTGTTTGTCATACTTTCCTTATAAATAATGACAACTTAATAGAATTCTTTTGTTATAAATATAGTATCTGTGGAAGACAAGAAAAAAATGAGTTACACTATATTTTTCATAATACATAAGAAAGTAGAAGTGAAAAAAAACAGAAAGGGAAAGAAAGGAAGGGTGAGGGAGAAACACAGAGGAAGAGAGGAACTGAGTGATGGACTGAAAGGAGTAAAAGACTAAAGGAATGAGAGTTACTAAAACGGACGGAGGAAAGGAGATTATTAGAAGGGAATTGCCGTAATATGCGCAAGAGAAATGGAATGAGAGTAATGCAGAGAGAAGAGAACATGAAGTGGAGAAATAAGACTCAGATTGAGTGAAGGGCAGGGATAGTGAGGGAAGGGATATACGACTGTGGGAAGGGGAGTGATGGAAAAAGAAGCATATTAAAAGAAAGGAAAAAGAAGTAACTGAGCGAGAAGGATTTATGTAAAGAGACAGAAAACAAAAGGAAGACTGGTGGAGAGAAAGTGAGACAGTAAAAGAGAGAAACAGAGAGAGAGAGTCGGACTGTGAAGTAGTAAATCAGTTATACTGACTGATAATGAAGAACAGACTTTGACACGAATAGAGAAAAGGGCAGTGAGCGAAAGGGATTGAGGAAGTGAAAGAAGTGGCGTGAGTGAAGGTCACTCAGTGATCATATGAAGGAAAGAAAGTAAGGGGCAGTGACAAGAGACTAATCGATACAGCAAGACAAGGGTAGTGATGGAGGAAGATAGGAAAGAGAAGTGAGGAACAGACAGAGGAAAGAGGGAGTTGGACAAGATGAATGAGGGTGAAGGAAGAGTACTAATGGTGAGAGAAGCAGAGTAAAGGTGAATGAAGGGGAGTACGTAGAATGAGGGAAGAGGAGTAAGATGAGCGAAAGTAAAAAAGTAAGAGAGACAGTGAAGAAAGGATAGAGAGAAATAGAAGTAAGAAAGAAATGAACAAGTATTTTTTTGTTTGTTGTACTTACCTAAATATAATATCTGTGGAAGAGATGAAACAATTGAGTTATAATATTTTTTTCACAATACAAAATACAAAATATTTTGTACAATATATTATATATTTTATTTTGCTGTTCTCAGAATATATTGAATTTCAATAAAAACAGTGAGTTCAATACAACTCATCATATGACAGCGGGCAAAAAAACACAATCAAAAAGATTGTGTTTAAAAAACCCATTCAACATTTTGCTTGACAATGTAACAATTAGAAAAAAACATATCTTAAATGTATTTTTCAAACAGCAATTTCTGATGCAAGTAAAGAACGTGAAAAACATTCACAAAGTAAAAAAACAATACTACTTCTTTCTTATACACTCTAAATAAAGTAATGTCCAAACATATGCTAATAACATTAACCCGAAATAGTCATTTGTTTGTGATACTATTCCTCATGGCCAAATAGTATCTGTGAAATCCTTAGTTTGGAAGTTACGTAATAGTACTCTTAAGCATCCGTCTCCCGACCTTCTGAAACAAAAGCACCCACATCTTTTGGACCATCTAACAATGGGTATACCTCCACCCGATAGTATTTATCATGAACATAGAACCTTAAACAACTAGCATTCTATCAGAACCTCAAAATCATCTGGTATGCTGATCACACTCTGCTCATCCTTTATTTTACCAAGGAGCTGAATACCTATAAAGAAACCTCTACAAGGGAATAAAAAATGTCACCAACATCTCCAACAACTACAACAAATCTAAAACACCACTGCCTTACTCATGATCAGCATTTCCAGTAATACTCATATCACTCACTAAATGATACACTTACACTACCTCTATGACAAGTTTAAGTTTTTTTCATCTTGATCACCCTGACTAACAAAGTCATTCTCAGCAGCAGATTAACCTTTTTTACAGCACTAATCTTCCTATGCCAATTGTTTTCCCTAAAATGTTGGTTCTAAAAACACTAGGTAAGAATTTGGTAAGTCAAAAGGCAAACATTGTTTAAAAGTCAATTGAGTGTCATTACAATGAGTACAGCCCTTTACACATTTTAAGTAAGCGGTATAATTTCCTGATGTTGTAGAAGAACCATCATGGAAAATAATTGCTACAGTTACAAAAGTTCTTCCTGAAATTGATATTTGAGAAGCCACAAACTTTTTAATTAAAGTTGTCAATTTTGTCGCATCAGGTCTGGATCGTGGCAGCATTAAAATGATATACTGTCCATATCTTTGTATAAATAATGTTGATAACATTTCATTGGGTACAAACCATGTTTTGATTTGCTTCTCTAACTAGATTATTAAAAGTCACTGATTTGCAAAATATATAAATCTTTCTGTGTCTATTTGAATACTACTTGAAAACGAACAATTATCACAGTCATGTTGCCATTCATAAGATACACCGAATATATTTTTAATTTCTATACCTTCATCTTCCAATAAAACAAGCATATACATAAGACATTCCTGACAATCTTGCTGAATATTCTGTGAAAATTGATTTACTCCAGAACATATGTCTAAAACATTTCGAATATCAGAAACACTTTCTATTTTTGTTTTATCACTGCTACATTTCACAAAGACAGAATTCAACAAACAACAAAATCTTTGATCCCGATTATCAACAAACAACATTAACCACTACATTAGCATAGTAGTTGACACCAGTACTGTTTTCAAACTAAAATCCAACAACCTCTTCAATACCATCCTTTTTCTTTTTCCTTGCAATTACTGGTTCATCTAGTTTTTTCTTTTTTCTACAACCTCACTACAATTTTTCTCAAATCTTCTTTTCCGTCGTACCACAACCTTTTCAAATAAAGGATATTGAAGTAAATTTGGAGCATAATCTTAACCTTTTATACTCTTTCACACAATTCAGATCTGCACTAATCTTTGTCTCATCAAAATCAATGAAGTATAATCCAGATAAAGTTCTGACTCGAGATAAAGCAACATATGCCATACCCTCTTTGAACAGAGTGCTTCCAATATTCACCAAAGCACTATCTACACTCAAACCTTGTGATTTATGAATAGTCACCGCATATGTCAAACAAACAGGAAACTGTTTTTTGGCGGACATATAAATCTTTTACTAGCAAAAATCAAGTCGAACAACAACTCAATTGTTGTACTTCTTCAATATCATCAAATTTGATTTTCCTAATTTCAATCTCATCTCTATTTGGGTAATTCACAAAACCAACAACATGTCCCATTGTTCCATTTACTAAACCTCTTTCCACATGTAAATCACGTCATAAACGTATCCGACAATTTAAACATACATATAGATTCTTTTCTAAACCAGTCGTTTTAGATATTGATTTCTCTAAAGAATTCAATTTTGACTTAAACTTTTCTGACAAAATAATAGTAGCTCCTTCATGCTCTATTCTATCAATAGCTTCCAATTTTATAATTTCTTGATTTTATAACTTCTACATTTTTTCATTGAAGATTGCACATTCTTGCAGAGCTGGCATTAAGCATATCACTGATTTATTTTCAGCAATTTTTCTATTTATATTCTCTGCACCAACATTTTCCTTTGGAAACAAACTGGAAAGTAATCGTGCCTGTAGAGCTTCTTTGCCATGTTCACTTAGTTTTCCAATTCTTATATCTTGAAGAATACTTTTATAATCAGCATCCTTTGCCTGTCGCATATTTTGAGTGAGTTCTGTATATTTAAAATATAACCATATATTTACATTTCCAATGCTTCCCAGGCACTTTCTGGTATCTTCATGTGTAACAGTTTTAAACACTGGTTGTCCTTTCACAGGTGTTAGCTGTAGTAGATCTCCAAAAACGATGATGTGTTTTCCTCCAAACAACACATCATACTCTGTTTTAAGAATCTGTTGCATTCTTAAATGCACAAAGGCAAGCATTACATTTGATCCCATGCTTACCTCATCAATAATGAGAAGTTTCATTTTTTTCAGGACTCTGAAAACTTCACAACAAACTTCTCCAGATAGCTTGTGGTATTCTAATTTATTTTCGTGCTCTACTGGCAGCATCAACAAACAATGTAAAGTAATCCCTTTAATGTTATTTGCTGCCAACCCAGTTGGAGCGGTAACAACACAAGAGAGTGACGACTCTGTTCTTTTCTGTAGATAAGATGCAATGCCGACAGCCCTCCACAGAGGATACATGGTGGAGGGCTGTAGGTAGAGGGACAGATAGTGCAAGCAGACACAGACATGGTACACACAGAGGATAGATGGTGTAGGGCTGCAGGCAGAGGGACAGATGTTGCAGTCACAGAAAAGACGATGCAGAGAGAGGGTGAGATGGTTCAAGCAGAGACACAGATAGTGCATGTAGACACAGACATGGTACTGTCAGAGAATAGATGATGCAGAGCTACAGGCAGAGGAAGAGATGGTGCAGTAAGAGAAAAGGTGGTGCAGAGAAAGGGTAAGATGGTTCAAGCAGAGATACAGATAGTGCAAGCAGACACAGACATGGTACACACAGAGGACAGATGGTGTAGGGCTGCAGGCAGAGGGACTAATGTTGCAGTCACAGAAAAGACGATGCAGAGAGAGGGTGAGATGGTTCAAGCAGAGACACAGATAGTGCATCCAGACACAGACATGGTACTATCAGAGGATAGATGATGCAGGGCTACAGGCAGAGGAAGAGATGGTGCAGTCAGAGAAAAGGTGGTGCAGAGAAAGGGTAAGATGGTTCAAGCAGAAACACAGATAGTGCAAGCAGACACAGACATGGTACACTCAGAGGATAAAATGGTACAACAGAGAAGAAATACTGGAAACAGTGAGATAAATGTTACATGTAGAGACTAATTGGAACACAGAGAGGGAGAGATAGTGAAGACAGAGATAAAATAATACACACAGAGGATGCGAGACTACAGGCAGAGAAGAAAAGATTTAACATGTAAGCGCTGTCTAAAACACAACAGCAACCATATCATAATAGGCCTCCACAGATGCACATCAGAGGATGCAGGCAGTGGGAGAGGGTTGGTGCAGACAGATAAGCAGAGAGAGGTAGACTGTCAGGAGAGACAAGGCAGATCATAGAAAAAGGTGCAAATATAATTCACAATTTGAAAATTAAGAGGCCTGAAACACATACTGCAAAGGACTTTCTACAACTACATCACAGGCAGTGAAGGAAAAGATTTAACATGTAAGCGCTGTCTAACACACACCAGCAGCCATATCATAATAGGCCTCTATAGAAGCACATCAGAGGATGCAGGCAGTGGAAGAGGGTTGGTGCAGACAGAAAATGAGATAAGCAGAGAGAGGAAGACTGTGAGGAGAGACAGGACAGATTATAGAAAAAGGTGCAAATATAATTCTTGATTTTACACAGACACTCAGTGTGATCCTGGACAAAAAGTTTAAAACCATACATTTTACCAAAACAAATTTACCACACAAAAAAGTTTAAGAGACAGAACACAACCTATCTATTTCGGAACTACAACACAGTGCAGAAACCTGAGTCATTTTCAAAATACATTTCCAATTTACAGCATTACTTTTTGCCAACATTACATCCAAACATGAGACACAATATCAGAAGAAAGAACACAGTATAAGCAGAGAGAGGTATACTGTGTGGAGAGACAGAGGAAATTATACAAAAAGGTGCAAATATAATTCTTTAATTTACACAGACACTCAGTGTGATCCTGGACAAAAACTTTAAAACCATACATTTTACCAAAACACATTTACCATACTAAACGATTAAGAGACTACATTACAATGCAGAAACCTGAGTCATTTTCAAAATACATTTCCAATTTGCAGCATTACTTTTTTCCCAGCATTACATCCAAACATGAGACTCACGCTGAGACCTTAAAAACATAACAGAAATCCTAGCAATTCAGTCAAATGTTTACTACAGTGAAAGGGGTGGAAGAGGGGACCTTGCTAGTAGTGATGTATAAAGAGAGCAAGCGTAAGGGAAACAGAAAGAGACAGAAAATGAGAATGAAAAAAGAATCAAAAAATAAACAAATCAGAAGTAGAGAGGGAGTTAGAAAACAGGAGTGAGGAAAAAGAATAATGACAGTGAGGAAAAATATATGAGGGTGAGGAAAGGAGAGTGAGAGAAAAAAGCCATATTAAAAAAAAGGAAAAAGGTGTAAGGAAAACAGAAGGATTTATAGAGAAGGAAAAAGAACAGTGTTGGAGAGAAAGGAAGACAGTGAGGGAGAGTGAAAGAGCGAGACAATGAGTAACATCCACATTGCAACTCATTTTTATTATTAACTTAAAATGCACAACATAATTCACCTCACAAATTAATAACTCACCTTTAAAAATGCTTTTGAAGATTTAGAACAGTGTCAATCACACACCAGGTTTTCTTGAGCAGAATCTCTTAAATGTATCCCTGACACTGCAACCACAAATGGCCCTGATTCCCTCTCATTTTACACACATATTCCAGTACATAATCAATGAAATTTCTTCCCACACAAATTCAAAATCAAACTAACATTTTAATTGCAACAAATAGCAAAGTGGGTATAATTGTAGGTTCACTGGCGCTTTGGGTTTAGATTTGCACTAAATTATATTCAATACACAATTATTAACATGGTGCTCAAAGGATTGGAGAACCACACAAACTCCATAAATCAAGAGACTAAACTCTCACCAAGAAAATTCCTAACACCCAAGCACACGTATATTCATAAGACTGAGTACAACTTATTCAGAATTTCACAAGTATTAAATGCAATGAGACATCAGTCAACAATTTCAATTTTCGAAACGTAGTTCTTGTATTTTTTAATTCAGATTTCTTCCCAACAGCAAACAACAGCCAACGCGTTTCGTTGCTGCAGATAGTGGTTCCGTGACGTTCTCAAGGCAGCATAAAAATAAATATACACAATTGTATAGTATTTTTTCATATCAGTGATTATCAGTTCATCCCAAGCACAATAATCTGATACAATACTAAACAAGACGTGCACCCATTATGGTATAATCTGTAAGTGACTGAATTTTCGTTCATTTTCTAACATTCATTTCAGTTGTTTGATTATATCAACATTTGAGTTGCAGCTTGTGTATAGTCTAAATATACTGTGATGGAAAGAGCGGAAAACTTGGTTCCAAATGGTTCATAATATCTCAACCTTTCTGCCCAGAAAAGCAAAGTTAAAGAACAGTGATAAAATCTAATGATGAAGCATGTCGGTTCCGAATAGTGATGAGGCATTTCATGCAAGATAAAAGAAGTGATAATGAAAAGTGAATTGTGAGAAATTATCAAAGATCTGTTTAGAGATCACCAATAACTAATTAATTAAATGATGTATAAAAGAGTATAGTAACAATACCTAAGTATTTCTGTGTTGTGCCCTGCAAGGAGTAAGAATTATATTATATATAGTATCTATTGAAAACATTTCATAAACTCGGAAAAGGCAAAAGAGATGTCACCTACTCTATGCGTGGTGATATTTCCAACCCGCACGTGGGTTCCAAGTCAAGACAACGTTCTACGTGCGTTAAATTCCTTTTACTTCTGTTTCAAGTGTTCGTTCTTCAAATCTAAAGTTTAAGAAAATAATGCATTCAGTATTTTCTTATAACGTTACGTAAAAGTTCATATTATATAACTAAGTTACACCCCTAGGGTTAATAAATCCATGTTTTATTTTAAACGTGTGAGCTAAATACTTTATGTCCGGTTACGGTGTAGTAACACACATTAAGTAGAAATACCTCATTAAAGAGCGGTTCACTAAGGAAGTCAAGTCGGCAGCACTTATCGACATTATAAATAGTGAACGTATTCACCATTACTACGTCTTATTACGGCGGTGGTGCAAAATTTGAAACGTAATTATTCATAGATAAAATAGTACGTCTCCCGCCTCTGCAGGAGAAGCATGCAACTAAGCCAAGCGTTTCATAAAATCAATATTTAGTAATCCCTTACATATTAGCCCAGCTAGAGTAGCGCTGATCCAAGGTTTCCCTTCGCCATGTGTGTTTGGCGTCTTCGGCCTTAGTGTGGTCCGCCTCTCAATCAAATAACTTTCTTCTATCAGCGTACCTGATTCGGTAATGTTCGTGAGTCTAGAAATAACCAAAAGACTAAAGACTAACTCAATGTGGCGGCCATATTAGTAGTACTTTATCGAATTAAATCACTAAGCGTCTTTGGCCATACCGATTTATAATCGAGTATTGTATTCACAGCTCTCGCTCTTAGACGCTCTATATTGATTATGACAGAGTCACGGATACTTTATCTAAAAAAACAAAATATTCTGTGCACGGCTTAAACACATAATCACTTAACCATTATATATGTAAACTAAAAATAGCGTGAATACTATTATATATTGTCAGATGCAATCTAACCATAGTTATAAAACACGCTTAATCCTTATCCTAATGTTTATATGAAAATCAATTTATATTGTATTCTGGAAAATCAAGTCAGATAAAGTAGTTTTATCTCTGTGTATATATGTATTGTGAATCAAAATGAAAATATTAAAATGCTTTTTTGTAGCTATGTAAGGGAAATATATAGAACCAAGAACCTTCCATCAATAAATAATTCATATTTACAGAATCATAGAGACAAAGGTCAATCAGTACAGAAATCATTAACAGTATTACATAATATTCTCAGCATCAAGTTATACTGTTCAGTAGATGATTGCATAACAAACTCATTTTACCTTAATCAAATGCAATATCATTCATCTGTTATCTCCTAAGAAATAGTGCAATTCCTGGTCGATATTCAATATTCAAACCACATTCTATGCTGCACATCTTCAGTATCCACATATCCTCTCTCCTGTGTAGCATAAGTTCCCTATTTCCCTCTCTTGGATGTAACTGTATGTGATCTATCCCATAATATTCAAAACGTCTATTGGTGGTTTGTAATGGACAAATTGACATGTGTGCAGCTAGGGGATATCTCTAACATTTTATTTGGTTGTACATTTCAACACTTTCAAACTCACATAATGTTCCACCTTCCCCCACTGCTCTCTCTGCCTGTTACCATGGTGACTCTCCATAGAACACCTAATTGCACACAAAAGGTGAAAAGTTCATCTCTCAATGTTGCAAACCAAAGCAGCAAGTGTGTTTGTCTTCTCAATATGCCAGCTTATCCCGTGCAATGTTCTTTTCAATCACTTTTTCTAAACCAAGAGTATTATTCCTTTTAAAAAACAGTAGTATGCACCCTAGTTTTCAATGTTAAATTATCAGAAACCACCAATCATTTCTTTTTTTTCAAATGCACTGAATCTCAACAACATTTTTTTCCAAACTCCAAGTTTTCAAACTGCCATTTCATTTCCAGAGACCATCTGAGTACAACCAGATCTGCCTTCAAGATGCTTAGAGTCTGGATTGTAGGACATAGCTATATTTTCTGGAAGGTATGCAGCTAATAGATGTTTTCTCAGCCTTGATTTACCAAATGTGGATATTATATGGATTGGCCAGAGAGGATTAAGATGTCACCAATTGATGCCATTGGTAAAATCCTTTATGCATCTCCCACACCCTGACCTCATAATTGTGCACTGTGGTGGCAATGATCTAGGCACTTTGACTGGGGTAGGTCTGGAAATGCTTTTAAAGGACACCTTTGGCCAATTGATGTCACTTTTTCCACAAACTGCCTTTGTATATGCTAATATATGCCAAAGGCAAAAAATTGAACTGGTCCAACCAATATTGTCCACAGATTGAGAAAGCAAGGAAACATGTGAATAAGTCTGTTTCTGCTTACCTCAGAGACTATGGTATGGGTTCTATATACCACAACAACTTGCGTTACAACATGCAAGGCATCTATAGGAGAGATGGTGTACATTTTACAGATGAGGGGAACAGAGTCTTCCTTTTAAACTTTAGACTCTGCATCGGTACTTACTTGTAGGTACAAAAAACACTCAATGAACACAACAGCTCTTTTTAGAGCCACCCAACATCTAAACACACAAACTTGTTATTTAAATGAATTTCTTTTTTGTTTTTTATTCTGACTGCGATTTAAAAAAAATATATATATATATTTTTTTGGCCTTCAGGGGTCCTTCAGGGACCCACTGAGAAGGCCTAGGGAGTCAGCGAGACTCTACCCTGCCTTCTTTTAAAAGAAGCGTATATTACTTTTTAAAGTAATTACAAATCTCACGAGGGTACGTCGCACATAAACGCACCGTGAGAGCACCGTAAGCACACCGTAAAACCTTTGTGCGCTTACCCCCATGAGTTTTATAATCTTAAATACGTTATATCTACGGATTTATTATAGATTTTAAAGATAGACATTATCTTGGATAATGAAGAAATTGTTTTTTTTTACTGTTATGAACCGTATATTACCTTTTAAAGTAATTACAAATCTTGCGAGGGTACGTCGCACGTAAACGCCCAGTGATAGCACCGTAAGCACACGGTAAGATCTTCGTGCGCTTACCTCCGAAAGTTTTATAATCTTACAAACGTAATATCTACGTATTTATTCTAAATTTTAAAGGTAGACATTATCTTGGATAATGAAGAAAATGTTTTTTTAAACCTTTATGAACCGTATAATACTTTTTAAAGTAATTACAAATCTTGCGAGGGTACGTCGCACGTAAACGCACCGTGAAAGCACCGTAAGCACACCGTAAAACCTTTGTGCTCTTACCCCCGTACATTTTATAATCTTAAATACGTTATATCTACGGATTTATTATAGATTTTAAAGGTAGACATTATCTGGGATAATGAAGAAATTGTTTTTTTTTTACTTTTAAGAACCGTATATTACTTTTTTAGGTAATTACGAATCTCGCGAGGGCAGCGTAAGCGCATCGTAAGAATACGTCAGCGCTCCGTAAGCGAACCGCAAGATTACGTCCAACCATGTGACTTTAAAACAAGAGATTCTATTGGTTTATAATACTTCCTACTCCAATCGTTGAAAGACCCCTCCCATTTTAATCATTCTTCTTTGACTTTCACAGAAGAACCATCTTTTTTCTACAGCTCCCGTGCTTTAGATAAAGACATTAAAATGGCTGGACGTCCAGAAGAACCTTCAGATCATTCTTCATCTGAAGAATTTGTGGAAGAAGACCCACAGCCCAAGAAAAAGAAAGAAGCAATTGTATGGAAATTTTTCACCTTCCTGAAGGTCAAAAAAAAGTTAACGCCCCACTAGTCACATGAACAATATGTGACATTGTTTTATCAAGGGGTAATGCCAATAACAAATATTCTTTTGGCACAGCAAGCATGGAACGCCATGTTAAAAACCTCTAATCAGAAGATTAGAGGAGGAGCAGGGCTCTGCTCCAAGCACTTCAAGGGGACCACCAGCACCACCACCAACACCATCAAATATGATCCCTTCTTTGCAGCCAGCATTCAGAAACTTAATGGTTAGCTGCATACATTGCAACCAATTAATTTCATATGGACAACAGAACATAGAAACAATTCTTCAAATGAACAGGAGCCACAAATGCCACAATAATTTTTTTTGGTGTTCTTTGTTCCTGTTGAACACTTGTTTCGTTTACAAAGTTAATTTTTTCGCCTTTTTTGAAGCAAAAAAATAAATTAAATAAAAGTTCTTTTAAGAACTACTTCTACCGGTCAAAAAAAAGAACTATATTTGTATGTGTGTATGTTTTAGTTTGTCACAGTGAATGTATAGTTCATAAATAAATGAATGAATATGAAAGTGCAAAACTATAAGGATGTGGTACAGCATAAATCTATAGGGTGTTTACCTATAGTATACTGTAGTACTTCCAGAAGACTAAAATGTAACATATGTATATAAATATGTTACAACTCTATGCTTCAATTTGCACTATTAATGAAAGTGCGTGGATGAATTTATATGTATTAAGGGCAGTTTTAAAATCCCCTTGTGTTACTTTTTTTTTGCCAACGCGCGCGCACCTCACGATTAAAAAAAAAATAAAAAAATGTTTTTTGGGCCTTTGGGGTCCTTCAGGGACCCCCTGAGAAGGCCTAGGGGGTCAGGGGATCTCTACCATGTCCCCTTTTTGTGTTTTTCACTTTTGTTTTGGGCTCTCTTGTGCCTCAGTTCTCCTGAGAGACAAGATGGCGGCCAACACTTCCTGGTTTGGACCGTTTGGAATGTTAACAGACGACTGACAGCCAATCACAATTTCGCTCGTGCACGCCAGGGTCCACGTACGGTGCGAGGACCGTGCGCGTACTGTGCGCGGCTCTAGATATATACATTTTTTTAAACTTGATTTTCTCAACAACTACTAGACGGATTTACACCATTTAAACAAAAACGGCAATCTGCGAATAAGACTCTACCATTTTGCCAAATTTCATATAATTCCATTCAGCCGTTCGGGCTGTAGCCGTGTCTATTCGTCCTATGGAAAATTGCATTGGGAAAACACGTTTTGGGACGCCCCTTTTTTCTCAGACCCCACTTGACGAATCCCCCCAAAACTTTCAGGGAAGAAGCGGAGCGGGCCATCTTCTTTGAGAAATTCGTGAAGATTCCCAATACAATGTTGCGGATTTCCTATGGAAACTAGGTCCTAACTATAACTCCCTACTGACGACCGCCAGTAGGTAATGTATTTATATATAAAAAAATATATATATATTTCACCAAATCGAGTTGCCCCTGCTTGAGAACGTGCCAAAGGAGACAGCAGGACTGCGTTATTGTTAACATCGTCCTTTATTCCGGCAATCTGCAGGCAGCATCTCGTTCCATTTAAAAGCCCTACGTGTTTCTGAACATATTGTTCCTTGATCACGGGCACTGCTTACAAGCAGGCAAATTAGGTTAAGGTAAGAGTCATTGTACTTTCTAACATCCTCTGGTGGACAGCCCTCTGTTGGGCGTGTTTTTATCGCTCAGCATTCTGGAATTTGCAGTACCTTCATCCTTCCAGTTCTCGCCCTCCGGTGGGTATTTGCCATGATTGCATCAATTAATGCGAATTACAAGCTCTCCAGTGAGCTACAAGGTGTCCGCCGCAGATTGTAAATGTAAATGTAAATGTAGTTGAGCTTATATAGCGCACAGCTACCCGCAGTGGGTTTCCCGGCGCTTGCTTAGGGAACCCTTCCTGGTATTCCCCTGTGAGATAGCAGGGTATCCACAAGGTGAAAGTCAGGCATCCCGCCGCGAGGGGCCATTGTGGAGATTAAGCAAGCTATTGCCCAGAGTCGCAGAGTGTGAACCCGTGAGTCGAGGAGGCACCGGGGCGAGAATTATCGAGTCCGTGGAATTTTTAGCCCAAGACCCCACCGAGGCGGGGAATTGAACCCTGGTCCAGGACCGATCTCAGCTTCCGGGTCTGCTGCCTCTAACCCCTGAGCCACACTTCTCCACTTTGCTGCCAAACTGTTCCTTCTGCCTATTGTGCCTTGAGTCCAGTCTCTTTGCACAAGGCAGTCCACATTCTTTATTTCTCTTCGTGGCGTCGTAGTTCTCCCGACTGGACCGGTCGTTAAATATTTCACCAAATCGAGTTGCCCCTGCTTGAGAACGCGCCAAAGGAGACAGCAGGACTCTGCGTTATTGTTAACATCGTCCTTTATTCCGGCAATCTGCAGGCAGCATCTCGTTCCATTTAAAAGCCCTACGCATTTCGGAACACATTGTTGCTTGATCACGGGCAGTGCGAACAAACAGGCAAATGAGGTGAAGGTAAGAGTCATTGTACTTTTTAACATCCTCAAAAGAGCGCATGCTTACGTCAGTGCCTGTATTATATGGGAACCGCGGGGGCTGACCAAACCAAGCCCAGGGCCGTCATTGGTAGCGTTTTTGCGGTCTGCAAGAATGACCGCCCTGTGGGACATTCCATTGGGTAATGTATTGGTTTCCAGGCTAAGTGATAGCAAGCATGCTAGGTGGTGGCATGTGGGTAGTGTGGACGAGCGTGCACCGTGCATGTGCAAGTATGAGTGTGTGCACTAACAATTAACAACAGAGAGAGATGGGGGCGGTGCTATAATGTACGCAGAGGCAGGCCCAGAATCGGTTCTGCAATGAGTCAGCACTTCTAATCATTCTCCTTAGCGTGCCCTGAGCTCTACAGTCCGAAATAAGTCTGGCGGCTATGTTGAGGATAGATTTAATTGGTGTCAGGTGGACTTTGAGGGTGCCGGCCAGAGTGGCGTTACCATAGTCGATCCTGGATAGGACAAGAAATTGGACAACGATTTTGAAATCATCATCTGGAAAAATAAAAAGTACTTCCATAATTAACATAATTAATTATCAATTTCATAACTATTACTCATTAGAAAACAAATTAAAACACATATAAAGTAATTAACTTGCCACTATTTACCCCCACACGGACTGCCATGGCAGCGGAAAAATACCTCCCACTAGGACCACAACATAACCGCCGGTCCAATTAGGATGCTCCGCAGTCGAACTACGACCGTGGTGGTACAATTGTGGCCTTTAGCATTGCGGCGGTTGCTGCTGCCAGCAGCACTGCTGCGATGTGAAAAGGAGCATGTCATGCATGTCACTGCACTGCATGGTAGGCACTGCACAGTGCCTGCCACCTTGTACAGGTACATGTAGGGGGCACCATGGGTACCCCCCAGTGTACCCACACACCCCTCAGCACATTGGGGGCCAGCAATGGGACCCCAGAGAAATTTTATGAATGCCTTTCCATGGCGGTCCCACTGCCGCAGAAAGGCTGGCTACTGCCGGCATCATAGTCATGCCGGTGGAGCCTGGCCCTGCACCAGCACAATTGTGGAGGTCCAGGTCCGCATGCTAGGCCGGCTTGCGGACTGGTACTGGTGGAAAAGAGGCAGGAGGAAAATCTGCTAATGGGACCAGCGGTTTTCCGGTTTGCGATCGCAGGTGGATGTCCACCACCGGCCAGGTGGCTGCCACCTCCAACCAGTCAGCGGGAATTGGTCAGCCATCCTAATAGACCCCTAACTTCCCACCCTTTACCCCTATAAACCCCACAACCTGCACCTAAAAATAATTAAACAATTTCCATGTTTAGTTTTCAATTAATTAATTACAAATAATAAACAACTAATTTCTAAATAATTAGTAGATAATTACTTCCCACTCTTTACCCCTATAAACCCAACAACCTGGTCTCTGGTGACCGTTCCCAAAAGACACTTTGCTGGCATACTTACATGTTGATGTCCTGCTGGCCTGTGTGACTCTAGGAGAGCAGACTGGAATTAATCCCCAGGTCTGTCAGCCCCAGGGTTGGACGGATGGAGCCGGTTGAAGCTGAATTACTAGAAGTTATGTGCACAGTGTTAATCATTCTGAAGACAAAATAATTACTAGGAGGGGGAGCTGGATAAATTTCACTACTGTCTGTGTTAGGAGTATATCAGGGAAATACGTGTGGTTCCTGGCCCAGAGGTTTCCTCACCAGCAGGTGCAAGTGTTCTGCATTTCATTGTCTATTATGTCTTTTTCACAATCTTCCTCTTAATAACCTTGCTACATATAAACATCTTATTAATACAGAAGGCAAAATAAATGGGTGTGTTTCCTGTTTTCACAAGACTCTTGTTTCTAATTTTAGATGTTGCACTATGTGAGACGTGTGCACTTTAACATCAGCTCCATAGAGGACATTTTCTTTGATAAAAACGGTGATGTGCCGGCGGTGTTTGATTTTATAAACATCCAGATCTCCTCCGAGGGCACCATCAGACTAGTGAAGGTGATGACCTATGACTCCAGCGCCCCGGACGGGAAGGAGATCCGGATAGAGGAAGACGCCATGATGTGGAACACAGGAGACAACCAGGTGAGGATCTTTGGGTGATTCCTTTGTGCGAAGAAGTAGGTCGTACCTTTGAGGGATTCCACTGTGGGAAGGGGCAAGTTATACCGCCTGTCACAAGGACCAGATTAATGCAAATTATGATGAGAAATTCATGGGTAGAGATTCAGAGCCTATTTTGGTTTATTTTCTCAATTAATTTTTTTAATGTCTGTGAAAATAACAAGTGACCATTCAGCTGTCACTGCTGGGTAACAAAGACATGGAAGATTAAGTGAACATCTTGACCCAAAAAGAGGAAGTAATGTGCTCAGGAAGGATTTCAATGAGTTTGTGATCCTTAACCTGTATTTTCCTTCACTAATGAGTTGGCAGGTTGCAGTCCAACATCTACATTGTGGTGTCATATCATCATCAGAAAAAACACAATGGAGGTCGCTAAGTATCCTGGGAGGTTGTTGGACATTTGAGGCACTACCCCTCCCCTGCCACACGGTAATTCATTGTGTATAAATATGTAGGGGGGGGGGGGTATTTGCAAGCCAGTAATGCTACCAGAGCTTCACTTGTTCTGATGCTCTGGAGGCATTGAATCATTTCATATATTTACAAGGTGGCACTAAGCCACTTAGAGTGGCTTAACGCCACCTTGTGAATGTGCCCCTTGCCACTGCAAACTGCAGCATCAAAGGGCCGGGCATGGGTGTTGCTGTGGGCGTTTCACAAAAAAACTCTTTGCTTTTTGATGCTGCCCTAGATTTACAAGGCTGGAGCAGGGACAACATACCTGGATGGCAATACGCTATGTGTGCTGCACACATAGATATAGCAAATCACTGTGAAAGATTGTTCATGTGCAGGGACATATTCCTGCACATAAACAATTGCCCCAGCAGCGCAGGTACCGGTAACCCATGGTACAAGGGTGCCTGTGCTGGGACTGGGGAGCTTTTTTTGCAAACTGTTTTGAATAGGAGACTCTGGTACACACTCTTGCACCATGGCGCTATGGTGTGTGTCTGGCGCACTGCTGCTAACATAAGCACTGATGCTAGGGAAAGGGGAGGAAAGAGCCATATATATGTAGGATTGGAGCTCTCCTGCCCCCTCTTTATCACACAATGCAGCACAGCATTTTGACTGCTTCACTGTGTTACATTATTTTTGGCAGAAATTGGGCCATTGTGTTTCCTCCTGGCCAAAAAACAAAAAAAACATCTATAGCATGATAGCTGGCGGAACCTTGACACAAATGCACCTGATACAAAATATTTTTTTGCCACTTATGTGAAAAAATTCCCCTTATCTCAACCCTTGGGTGGGGATCATGTGCACACCGATACGACACCCGCCAACACAATGTCAGTTCAAAAGAGAACTACAACATGAGTTAATTGAAAGCACAGGTGCACCATAGAATAAACAGGTTTATCAATAAGAATTTTACAAATATGAATGTCCAGAAAGTCCGTTTTGTTTAGATGATTTATTTTTCAATAAAGTGAGAATAGGACAGCCGACGCGTTTCGTCCCTGCCGGGACTTCTTCAGGGCAAGAAATAAGTCAATGTCCAGGATAAAGTATGGAAACCAGTTGGGTTGCCGACAGCTCTGTCAATCTCTATTTTCAATAACAATGGTGATTATCCACGTGAGTATTCATGAAGCAAATCAGTCACTAAAACTCATGTGTACGTGGAGTCTTGGCAAAGGTGCTAAGAGAGCAATATCGGCGTTTATCAGAGGGATGATTAGACATCCAAATATCTCATCGGATAAATATATAGTGCACCAACAGAACGTTGTGCTTAAAATCTAAAAAATGGCCAAGAGCCCCTTACAATGGATGTCCTGACTTCAAGCGAAAATATTCATGATTCTTCCTCATTAATTCTTGAAACAAAAGAGAAAAAGCGGAAGATAACCGCCCACACGAACCGTCCCCTCAGTATGGATAACGCCTGATGAACAAAAAAAACATGTTGAAGTGGTTTCCCAGGAGCAGGATCAGACATCATCTAAGCCTGACTCAGACCCCCCCACTCCTGAGGCTCTGATTACATCACGGCCCCCAGCTGCGCCCCCTGAAACTACTTTGTTCTCCCAGTGCTCTCCTAGTTGAGGGAGACGTTTGCTGCAACATACCAGGCTCCTTTAAAAGTCTCACTTTTGCCCATGCTACCTCATGAGTTGTTATTCCTGTGGGGTGTGTATGTGACCCTGCACCATCCAGCCAAATACTGTCCACGTCTAAGGAGAATTTAAATATCATTGTAAAAACTTAGTACAAGAATATCCAGTTTCTCTGTTCCTCCAGACAGTACCCTGATTGCAATAGTACATGTGACTTGGCGGCCTGCCATTAATATTTGACCACAAACTCTTATTTTTTACTGTATTTTGATTCTGGATTACTTTGATTGCCCCTTTGTTTATAGAGTGTTTCTCTTGACACTTCCAGACTTCTGACCTCCTGGTCAGGGACCTGTTTTCCACTTCCACCAGCTCCACTGTTAAGTACAGCTGCTCCATGCACTGAGCCCTGCCTGGTCAAGTAGGTGATCAAGGACCTCCTCCACCCGCAAGCTTCTGCCTGCGCCTCATCCCTCGTGGTCCAGTGGGAGAGCCTTGCTCTTCTGCTGAACGCTGCTGTCTGTCTCTGTGTTTGTGCTATTTCTGACTTTCTGTGCCTGTTTTTTTGTCTTTCCTTCTAGCCTCTTCACTGCACTTTCTATTGTGCCTATCTTGTCTTTTCTGTCTTTCTGTGCCAATTTGTCTGTCTTTCCTTCTAGCCTGCATTTTATATTGTGCCTGTCTTTTTTATCTATCCTCTGTGCCTGTTTGCTCTCCATGCCCTTCCCGCTGCCACTGCTCCTGTGGCCCCTCCCCCCCTGCTGGTCCCCATGCTGCCCACTCCCATCCCCTACATAATGGCACACCAAAGGCTAGCCTGTCTCCGCCCATCAGCGACGGGACTGCAGCCAGTACAATGAACCATGGATCTTCAACATCCCACCGCTACAACCTCGCTGCACTCCTCGCACTCAACCCCGGAAGGAACAACTGCCAGCAGTCGGCACCGAACACCACCAACGGCCCATTCTCCTACTTTCAATGCCGCCATTCCTTCACCTCTAACCGCACCCCCTAAGGCCCCTGCACTGAACGCCAACAACACCGAAGCCCTGAAGTGCATCCTCCTCAACTTATGCTCTCTGCTCAGATATGCAATAGAGATCTGGGACCTCCTCGACACCCACTCGCCAGATATCGCCTTCTTTAAAGAAACCTGGACCAATTCCTCCTCCAGCCCTGACATCGCCACCGCCATCCCTGACAGATACAAGATCCAGAGGGAATACCTCCTCAACTGCCCAGGAGGAGGACTAACCATCGTACACAAGAGCTCCCGCCGACTCTCCTCCTCCACCACGAGGGACTCGGTCTCCACCACCAAACACCTTCACTTCTAGATCCAGACCAGCCCCATATCTACCCTCCATGGCACCCTCACCTACAGACCCCCCAGACCCTGCGCTTTGTTTGCCACTACCGTTGCTGACCCCATCACACCTCATGCCATCGCCTCCCTGTGTTGTAATTGGGCAGTGATTGGGTTAGCATTAGCAAAAGCCATCCTGTATTTAGAGGCTACCGTTTTGTGGAATCCATTTTGTATTTCTGGCAGCCATTTTGTTTGCTATGTGCTACCACATGCAATCCATGTGCTCTGTCCTACCTTGCTGTTGTCTGATCTTGAAATCTGCCTAGAGACAGGTTTTATTTAGCCTCTTTAACTTTGCACATGCTCAGTTGAGCTTGCATCTGTCCATGCAGCTGCTGTTAGTCAGTAAATGTTAGGATGTGTTCACCAGAATTAGAAACTGTTAGCTCCTCCCACTTGTTGACTGTGCATTTTCTGTATGACCTATATCTACCTGAACCGTTCTTTTGTATTTGTACCACCTTCTTTTGAGCCCCTCCGTGGGTATAAAAGGAGCAAGATCCTTCCATTCAGTGTGCTACGTCATACATTACCGAAGGATGTTGTGTGAATGAAGTTCCACCTCATGAGGTTAATAACTTTGTATTTTCTATTCCAGTTTCTGTGCCAACTTCTATATTATTGGTCTATTGTGAAGAAAAGGTGCGAACCCCTACCACTGGTAGGCCTTGCTGAGGGCCACCACCACACATGGACTACATACTAATTGGAGAAGTGAACTTCCACCTTGACAACCCCAGCGACCCAAACTCCGCCACCCTCCCGGGCAACCTTGTCAACATCGGACTGAAACAGCTTATCACCACGCCTACCCACAAGGCAGGACACATCCTTAACCCTATCTTCGCAGGAGGGAACAACATTCACTTCAGCCTCACCATGGACAGATCACCTCTGCAATCACTTCGACGTCAACAAACCCATAAAGCCCAAACCTGCACCATGCCCCTCATGAAGAAACTGGAGCAATGTCACTGAGAAACAACTATATTTACAACAAGGGGTGGTGATGGACAGAGTCTCTGAATTAAGCAGAATACTCTCACCCAGTCAAGAGATCAGGGCTAGATCCAACACTGTTTTTTAGCTCATTGCACCATCCCAGTTTCAGAACCTGGCTGTATGCAAATTAGTCTGTCCCTGGCCCAGTGCATCATGGGAACAGGGCAGACCAGACTACAAAAGCCAATTCTTACACTGGGAAGGAAACAAGCTTCCGGGGACCGGTTTCTGGCATTTCAGCCGTCTTCGGCCCGGCTTGCTTGAATCCTGATGGTGCAATGAGCAAGGGACTCACATCTGAGTATACCCTTCCACGCTTAGGGTGGACAAAAATAGGTTCTGAGCTGGGATGGGGCAGTGAGCTAAATAACGGTGATGGATCAAGCCCTGATCTTTGGACTGCTTAATTCAGACACTCTGTTCATCACTACCCCCTTTTCTGAATCATTTTTGTCCACCATAAGCGTGGAAGGGTATACTCAGACATGAGTCCCTTGCTCACTGCTCCATCAGGATTCAAGCAAGCCGGGCCGACGACGCCTGAAATGGCAAAAACCGGTCCCCGGAAGCTTGTCTCCTTTCTGGTGAAGAATTGGCTTGGTAGTTTGGTCTGCCCTGTTCCCATGATTCACTGGGCCAGGGACAGACTAATTTGCATATAGCCAGGTTCTGAGCTGGGATGGGGCAGTGAGCTAAATAACGGTGATGGATCAAGCCCTGATCTTTGGACTGGGTAAGAGTGGTCTGCTTAATTCAGACACTCTGTTCCACACCACCCCCTTTTCTGAATCACTGAGAAACAACTCAACTTCACCCTCAACTGCGATGCCCCCACCACGCCAATCGACAGGAGCATCACAGCCAAAGGACTCCACAGATAGATCTCCAGCTGCACAGGCAAGCTTTGCCCACTAGGCAACCCCACAGACAATGCCCCAGAATAGCCATTTGGTTCACCTCTGAACTCCAAGAATCCAGATGCACCTGCAGACGTGGAGAAACAGCAAAACGCCAGAAGACTGCACCACCTACAAAAATGCCATGACGAAATACCACCAACTCATCATATCCACCAAAAGAACCTCCATCCAAAACAAGATCCTCACCAATGGCTGCAACTCCAAGCAACACTTCATCGTCATCCAGGACTTCACCAAGCTCCCCAGCGAAACCACAGATATCACCCCTTCTCAGGACATCTGCGACTGGCTCGGATCCTACTTCCATCTGAAAATCAATGTACTCTATGACAACTTCAATGACCAGACACGGTACTCCGAAACCACTTTCTGCTCAAGCAACGCCATCCAGCCCACCATGTCCATCCAGCTGCACAAGCGCCATCAATGCTATTGTCCATGCCCCTTCTATCAAAACCTTCAAAAAGACTTCTAGAAGGCCAACCAGTCAAGAACATTGTAGGAAAACTGCCTCTTTTCACATGGTAAGGCCCTACTTTTTGCTTGATGCCTGAAGTGATTTCCAACAGTAAGAGCACTGTGCCCCTCCAAACTGGGTTCTCAGTACCAGATCTCTTTCCAAAAACGGTACTTAAATTAAATGGTACCCCTGCTACCTAGGGCATGGCTACTGAAGAGGGTCCACTAGATCTGCAGCACAAAATGTGCTACCCCACAGACCCCTCACTAAGACCATGCAACTGGCACTACAGGCTGCATGTCTTGGTTCAATTAAAACAAAAGATTCAACATGGCACACAGCCCTATGTACTAATCAAGTGGGGAAGGATCACTTGTCCTGCACAACCTTTGGTATGCAGGAGGAATGTGGGGTGTCCCAGATAAAAGACCCTCATGCACGTGATGGGTATGGTGGTAAGGTTAGCGGTATATCTTGGTTCTCCGCTTCTTTAATCACGTGTTTGCATAATCATTAGGTCAGTGAAGTTATGCAGCCTCCTCCCGGAGGTTCTTACCCAAGGTTGGTACAGTAGTGAGCCAGTGATGGGGGGGGAGGGGGGAAGACAGTCTAAAAAGTCCCGAAAAGTCAGATCATGGTTTTATTGGTACTGTATTTGGGACCAATAAGCTCCATGATAGTGCATTCTAAAGAACTGGTTAAGAGTAATTGATGCACTTGGAGTATGACAAGTTATTTAAAAAAGGGGGGGGGTTTGGACTAAAAAATGGTCGACATGTTTCTGCCTTAACAGCCTTAGCTAGGACTTACAGGCATTCATCAGGACCTACAAGTGAACAAAGTGAAAAAATGTACAAATAGCAGTGCTCTGAAATTGTGATAAGAAATAGGAATGCATTAAACCTGTTTCTTTGTTATTGAGGTCGCAGTGTACCTGTGGAAAATAAGAAAGGGGAGGTTGCGTATCGACAAACAAGGGGCGGGGTACAATGGGACACATATAGAGCAGAAATCTGCTACAGCCGTCTATTACAATGATACACACATTCACAACTGAAAAAATGGCAATACTTTATTGAACAGCCAGTGTATGGCAATGTCGACTCATTCATCTCCAAACCAAACTCCTGTGAGGGACCATGTCATGCTTGTAGATGGAAACGCATGCGTATGTCAATCATTTTTCCATACAGATTACGGGTGTTCCTCAGATACTATAGATACCGGTGAGCATGCGTGCAGTCCACACTACTCGTTTTTCAAAGTGCCTGTAGTTGTGTGGTATAATCTTAAATCATGTGCGTTCAGTCATACGTGAGCTATGAATTGACCTTCAATTCTTGGCGAACACAGTTACCTCACGCGCTTTGTTTAAGCGCTCCACTCAGGTGGGGGAGCTGGGAGCAGACTTAGGGAAAGAAATATCAAATTTAGGGTTTGTTTAAGTCTAGATATACTTGCGGTTTTTGTATCTTAGGCTTATCGTGGCTTGCACCTCTTGCGTCTTGCACCGTCAGCTTCGTTGCGCGTTCTGCTCTCCCTGACCCGGAAACAGTAGGCTGAGTAATCGGGTCGGGATGAAGAAACGTCGCTCTGGGCGTAGGTAACGCTGATTGGCCACTCAAAGGGTTACTATGGTGACCTTGACAACAAGCGTAACTATTGGTCTCCGTAAGGATGTTTTGATTAGTGTTAGCATACACAACGAAAAGCGGGGTTCTGTTTTTGTAAAAAAGCTCGTTTTTTGCATAGAATGCTGCATTCTAAGAGAGAATGTGGTTCTAGTGGAGCCCATTGTTTCATTGGAGGCTCATACAGTATCTCATTTTTGTCTCTGGAAGGCAGGTTATGGAGTATGTTGTATTTACCTGATGGATGTTTGAACACTCAATTAGCTTCGTGTGAGACTGAGCCATGAAATATTATCGTTCAATCCGTCATTGTGGGTGCTGAGTCGATGTACCCATCTCTGTTCTTTTTCATAAAGAATCTTTTCTGCATTTCTGTCCTTTGTGTGTAGGGTCTCGAGGATGACCCACTGTAGATCTTCAGGGGTGTGGCCCTTCTCTAGATAATGATTTGCCATTTTGGTGGTGCTCTTTTTGCACTTCACATTACTTCGGTGCTCACATATTCTCTGTTTAATTTTTCTGCAGGTCATTCCGATATAGCGGAGATGGCAAGGGCATGTGATCATATAGACCACATGACTAGTGTTACAGTTTGTGTGACTCCTCAGGTACCATTTGAAATCAGGTCGTAGTTGTAACTCTTTTGTAGCTTGTGTCAGATTACAAACTGAACATGATCCGCATGGATAATGTCCTGTTACCTGCGGATTCCCCCAAGGGTTCGTCATGTTTCTCGATTTCTTCGGGGCAGGTCTCGTGTGGACCAAAATGTCCTTCAAATTCCTGCTTCTTTTATTGGCGAATCTTGGTTTTGGCCACGTCAAATCACCTGTTATCAGAATTCTCCAGTTTTTATTGATCAATTTCTTGATATCATTCGTCATTGGACTGTACGTTGTTACACAAGTCAATATTCCTTCAGCAGGTTCTTTTTGAATAGTTTCAAGGAGTGATTCCCTATTCTGGTTTCTTGCCCGTTTTTTGCATTTGTTTATCATTTTCCTTGGGTAGTCCCGGGCTTCCAATTTGTCACAGAGATCGTTAGCTTGTGCCTTATACTCGCCAGTGTTGCTGCAATTGCGCCGCAACCTGAGAAACTGACTGTATGGTATGTTTTCTCGCAGGGAGCGTGGATGGAAGCTGTTGTATGAGAGTAGGCTATTCTTGGCTTTGGTTTGAAGAAAGTTCGGGTTTGAAGTGTGTTAGCCTCAGCATAGATGGTCACATCTAAGAAGTCGATACTTTTGTTGTCCGCAGAGTAAGTGAAATGAAGACATTCGTCTCTCTCATTCATCCAGGTGTGGAATTGTAATAGATCGTTATGATCTCCTTGCCAGATTACGAAGACATCATCAATATATCGTTTCCAGAACAATATATGATGAAAGAATGGATTGGTCTCTTCATTCAGGATGTGCTGGTCCTCATATGTGCTAACATAGAGTCCAGCCACGCTCGGGGCAAATGTGCTGCCCATCGAGGTCCCGTGGTGAGGTACTGGGTTTTTAAGAACCGGTACAGAACCGGTAACCCAGCGGTGCCAGGGGATCAACACACCAGAGACCTCGGGTTCTCCTGAGTCAGACCTACAGAAACTTCAGAGTCTTCCAGGTGAAGTCAAAGATTCGTTTATTGGCTGCAACCAAGGTGACAGGGTCCTAGAAGTACGATACAAGTATATTCAGGAGACTGCACACTTTCACAAAGTTAGGCTTCTCTTCTTATACACAATATTCACCCTTTGGCAAAACATTCCTTGGGTTCGTGGTATTTCATTTATGGTTACTGATTACAAAAGAAAAGCGGAGTCATGATGACATGTACATATTTCACGTCGTGCTGCCCATAACAAATCATCCGGCAAGGCCCAACATTTCATCAGATATCGATGGACCCCTAATAAAAATGGTCACCTCCCCACCATAAAATAAGTGAGGAAAAGGAGTGGAGAAAGATGTGAGCGAGATATGGCAGGTGTGCGTGCTGAAATGGCTTTATGGCCGGTTGGGCCTAGATACTATCTTGCTCGGCCACTGGGAGGGAACTGACCTAACGAGCTCGGCCTGGGGCAATGGTTCTAACTTGTACTGGGGTCAGGAAGAAGTCGATTAAGGAGTATGTGTCCTTGTGGAATCAAATTCGACTGGATTAAGGCCTATGTAGAGGGCAACATGCAGCTAAGGGTTCAGAAGGCAAATGACGATTTCGAGGTGAAATCGTCACTCGAATATGCCGAAAATACATGTACTTGATGTACTCGTCATTCTCGGTCTTTTGATACCAAATTCGTCCTATTTCGACGAAGTTTTTATTCTCGAGTCCGGTACTATTACGGATCCATATTTTTCAGAACCACAGACCCTCCTTTTGCCCTTGCATAGGCAATTAATCTATCCTCATGTTAATCTGAGTCCAGATCTATATTCCTAAAGTCATTGAGATGTTGCTGCAACATCATTCTAGTGCTGAGTTCATGTCTTGACACAGGCTTCCTTACACATGATGTAGCACAGAGGCCACATATTGCAGGAGCACACTGTATACATAGACAGAACAGGAAAAGAATGGCTAAGACCATCCCAACGACCATCAGAATTTTCCATCCCCAGGCAGATATCAGTCCCCAGAACCATCCCGTTAATGACCAATCTCCTATATCCACATGAATATATTCGGAAATCTTATGTAGTTTGGAGATGGCCCCGTACACTGTTGGAGCATTATCTGGAATAAAAATGCAACAACTGGACTGGATCAATTTGCATACTCCACCCCGGTCCGCAAGTATTACATCCAAAGCGACCCGGTCCTGAAGGGTCATCAGTCGATCCGACTGGAGCTCAGCAGTCAGGTTACTAAGGGCACCAGCAGTTTCAATCACGGTGGATTCAACTACCCTTGTCAATTGCCTTATGTTTCTGCTGTTAACCATGGCTCCCCAGAACGGCAGAACACCCATTGCAAAGTCACCAAATTCTTGACCCGCAGTGTCTTCTTTACTCAAAACACCTCTAACTACCATTGTCCGATGGTAATCCGCCGCTGCTGTGTAGGTGGGAGGTAACAGGAATGAAACAAAACATGAGCCCGAGAAGTCAGGGGGCAACCATGTATAGGCTCTATCGTGGCAGATGAAATAAGTACCCTTAGCGGCTAAAAAGGCAGGGGAAGTCTGAGATCCAAAAACGTACGTTTCTGTACAGACACTCTTCCCTAGCTGAGCTCTGGGATTCCTACCAATACCTTGCAGACACAGGTGACCTTGATGGGGTACGATCCAGATAGGGGACGATCTCTTGGCTTGCTGTTTCTCACTTAATGTAGTGCCATATCCGGTCACATTCCAACCTACATATGCAAGTATCTCATCATCCGGGGTATCTTCGTAAGAAGTCACTTCCTTGATCATGTCAACTATACCCTTCACTAGGGCGCTAGTCTTGAGGTTGTCTTTTACAGAACGTAGGGGTTGGATTTCTCGTGCATATATGAACATTGTCCTATATGCCCATACTGACCCATTGTGACTAAATGGCAGGACAAAATAGGGGATACCTCTATCCGTGGTGTGGGGCATGAGACCACACACCCAACAGTTGGTTGTGTTCATTACAAGTTGGTGTTGGTGTAATAGCTGAACGAAGGAGTTATTAATGAACTCTAGTCTCCTATTTGATTTGTGGTTAGGCAAAGGGTGGAAAGAATGAGAGGAAACAGTAGGGGGAGGTATGGGTGATGTAGTAGGCGTGAATGTCACATGAAAAGAGAATAGAACATAGCTTATTAAGAACACCATTACGCTAAATAGCATAAAAATACACATTATTATAAAAAATTTCTTTCTCATTGTTTTCAAAAGTCTCTGCTTAAAGTTCATTTGTTTGGCAGTTCTCTCCACATCAGGAAACTCCATCCTCTCTAAGGTGCTGCCCGCGGCGGTAGGTTGTTTCTGCTAAAGGATGCTTCCGTCAGTCTAGGGTGGCTCCCTTCGACCAACTGGAACCAGCAACCTATTGTTGTCAGCTGCACCCAAAAGTCTTTAATCAACCGCGACCCTAGCAGCGGAACCCGGATGCCGGTTCGAAAAAAACAAAAATAAGCAAGTTACCTAGATGGGAGAATCTGCACTTTCAAAAATAGCATTTTGGGAAAAAAACTTATTTTTTATTAGTCCACAGGTTTTTCTCTCGGATCATAAAATAAATCACTTTTACTTTAGTCTGTTTTTCTCGGTCGTAAATGGTAGCGTCTTTTCCCGGGTACTGTCTGGTCCGGAAATAGTAGCTCAGGTTCCACAGAGTTCAATTGTTCTGATGGCGGCGTAGTTTCTTGAAAAATGCTCCCACTTTCACAATCACGTTTAGCTTCTTTTACGCGTTCATCAGTTGTGCGCTTTGAGTCAGTGCCTCCTGTCCGGACCCATTGGTCATGTGGCAGAGGGAAGGGTATCTTCTTACAATGGATCCCGTGGACCCAATCGGCCTTCCCCTCCACTTTAACGGTCGACCTTGTAGACAGGAGGACGAGGTGAGGCCCGGTCCATCTGGGCTGGTCGTTTCTTGTCCTCTGGAAATTCTTGACCAACACCCAGGAACCAGGGTCAATGGAGTGACCCGGTGTCTCAGAGACCGGAGGCAAGGTGTTGTGGACCTGTTGATATAAAACACGCAATTTAGCCGTCAATTCATACAAATAGTCAAGCAAAATGGGGTGTTGCAGCTCGCTAAACTTCGTGGGCCTAGGCACTCCCCATATGTTGGCTGGCCGACCAAAGATTATTTCATAGGGGCTGAGTTTCATTCGCGAATGCACAGTCATTCTGGTGGATAGGAGTGCTAAGGGTAGAGCGTCGGGCCATTTAAGACCCGTGCTCGCTTGGATTTTGTCCAATTTGAGTTTAAGCGTGCCATTGTAACATTCCACTAATCCAGCTGATTGGGGGTGATTTGCAGCGTGGAACTTCTGCCTAATGCCTAGCCCTTCACACACTCGTTTCATCACACAACCCACAAATTCACTTCCGTTGTCCGACCAGACCATTCTAGGCATTCCGAATCTGGGGAAGAACTCTTTCACAAGGGCTTTCGCTGTGGACAAGGCAGTATTGTCCCTTAGGGGATAGGCTTCTACCCATCTTGAGAAGGCACAAACAACCACGAGCACATATTTTAAGTTGTTGCACCTCTCCATGTGTATGAAATCTAGCTGCAAAACCTCGAACGGATATGTAGGAGGTGCAAAATGACCAGCTGGAGTTGGGGTTCCCCTACCAGGATTGTGCTTCAGACATACCATGCAATTCTTGACAACATTCTCTGCACACTTGGGAATCCCTGAATTCTTCCACACTGGGGCCAACAACTCGCAAATCCCTTTCGCGCTGATATGGGCCATCCCATGAGCCATTGTAACCACTGCAGGCACATATGCATCGGGTAACAACCATCTCTGTTGCTCTGTCGATTCAATCCAACAACCATTTGCATCCATTCTCCCTGTACTTTCTCTCCACATGCCTAACTCTTTCTCCGTGGCCTCAGCTTGGATGGACTTCACACTTTCTATCGTGTCTTCACATATTCCAACATCACCAGTCCATCTTTCTGGGCTCGCAACATACATTCGGCTCATCACATTCTTTGCCGTTTCCTTAGCAGTTTCATCAGCAAATGCATTTCCACGACCAACATCATCAATCACTTTCTTGTGTGCACTACATTTTACGATCGCTACTTTCAGGGGCAACGTCAGTGATTCAAGAAGCTCATTCACCAACTGACCATGCTGAATCTTAGCTCCATGCGAAGTCAGGAACCCACGTTCTCTCCACAATCGTCCAAAACTGTGAGCCACTCCAAAAGCATACTGACTGTCGGTATAGACAGTCACTTTCATTCCTTTCGATAACACACATGCTCTTGTTAATGCCACGAGTTCAGCGGCTTGAGCTGAACCATGTGGTATTCGCGCAGTTTCAACGATTGTGTGCAAAGTTGTGACAGCATATGCTGTAGTCACGTTACCATTTGGGAGTTTAAAGCATGAACCATCCACCCATAATGTACCATCACATTCAGCGAGAGGAGTATCGAATAGATCAACTCTCCCTTTCGTCTCTTCCTCCGTTCTGAGGAAACAATCGTGCTGTTCTGAAGCATCCGATTCCTCAGCAATTGGTAACAATGTGGCTATGTTCAGGGTACTGCACCTTTTGATGTGCACATGGCTTGCTAGTAGCGTCAATTCATAACTGGACAGTCGAGCACTAGTTAAGTGCTGTGTCCTGGTCCTATTTAACAATGTGTCTACTGCATGCGGGACCATCACGATTAGTGTATTATTCATTACTAGACCTGCAGACTGTCGAATAGAAACAGCTGCTGCTGCTGTGGCCCTTAAACAACTTGGCAATGCTCGTGCTACCGGATCCAAAGTTGACGAAAAATAGGCGCATGGCCGCTGTCTATCTCCGTATAACTGAGTCAGCACAGACAATGCACAGCCCTCCTTCTCGTGGACATATAATGTGAAAGGTTTACTGTAGTTGGGGTTACCTAACACAGGTGCCGAACATAATGCTGTGCGTAATTCGAAAAAACTTTTCTGACACTCATCAGACCAAGGGATGGGATTGGGTGTATTTGTACATGTTAGTGCCAATAAGGGTTTGGCTAATAACGAAAAATTTGGAATCCACTGTCTACAGTACGATGTAATGCCCAAGAAAGCGCGTACTTCTCTCTGCGTTCTTGGCACATTTAATTTTGCCATTGCCTGAATTCTTTCTGGGGTCAGTTTCCTTCCCTCCTTCGATAAGAGATGACCTAAGTAGGTCACTTCTTGTCGGCAATATTGGAGCTTGGAAAGTGACACCTTGTGATGTAGATCACATAGATGACGCAGTAGTGCCAACGTGGCCATTTTACATATTTTCTCAGTATCCGCAGCTATGAGCAGATCGTCCACGTACTGTACGAGAGTGGAACCTTTGGGCAAAACCATTGCGTCGAGCTGACTTTTCAGAGCTTGACTGTATATTGAGGGGCTTTCACAGTAGCCTTGAGGAGCGCGTTTAAAGCGGAAACTGCGACCACCTAAACTAAAGGAAAAAATATCCCTGCTTTCCTCAGCAATCGGGATACTGAAGAAAGCATTCTTTAGGTCAATCACCGAAAACCAGGATGCAGAGGCTGGAATCATAGTCAATAATGTTGTGATGTCGGGGACAACTGGGAATTGTGGCACCACTATCTTATTTACTTCCCTAAGATCAATCACAAATCTATACACAGGTGGCTGAGAAGGGTCAGTTCGTTTTAAAACAGGCAGAACAGGACTATTGCAAACATTGCCTCGTGTTTCTTCAATTACGTCTTTCTCAATTAACTCGTAAACAATCGCTAGCAAAGCTTTTTCGCCCTCATTGGATATTCTGTATTGGGGAATTCGTGGCATTTTGACATTCGGCTTCAATGTTACAACATATGGTGGAATTTCTAAAAGACCTACATCATTCGGACCAGTAGCCCAAAGAATATCCGGAAGGAGTGCCAATTCTGCTGGAAGCGTATTTCTCGACAAATACATGGGAGAAACCACTTTCTTACCTAAAGTCAGTTGTACTCCTGAGGGAGAACAGTACAAAGTCGCATACAATCTTTTTAGCAAATCTAATCCTAGCAAATTTTCACCACAACCTGTTGTCAAAATAAGGGGTGCTTCGAATTCACAAGGACCAACAGAAAGAGATAAAGGGTCAGAAATCGGATTTCTGACCGGGGCGCCAGAAAAACCTACGGAAACGTTCATTTCGCCAGACAAAGGTGCGCCAGGGAGTTTGGAGTGCATAATAGAACTCTTTGTAGCACCAGTATCCAACAGAAAAGGTTCTGACACACCCGATGTAATCACCTCAACGTAAGGTCCACTCTGATCTACTGGAACTGAAACAACTCCCTCTCCTTGTCTAAGGCTGTCCTAGCAATCATTACTCTCCCACTGCTCATTTTCTGTGTAATACTCATCAACGTAGTATTGAGCTGTCCTGTCAGATACGTTATTTTGCTGGTCAAACCTGTTCATAGAGTTTTGTGGTGGAAGGGGACGTGCGTCCTGAGGGGTGTTTCCACGCCCTCTACCTCTAGGTGCTTGCTGACTACCACGACCTCTTACGCCAGAAAATTCATTTGTACGTTGCGGCAGGGCAGTACAGTCATATTTGTAATGACCCTCTTGTTTGCAGTATAAACACTGGTTGGGACCTACGCGGTTTTGATTGTAATCGAATCTCTGCAAGTTTCTCTGAGGCTGCTGAAAAGTGTTCCGGTAGTGATTCTGACCATTATTTTTTTTATTACCACCACCACGTGGAGGATAGGCTTGCTGTAGCAAAACCTTTGTTTTCAGTTCTCTAGTTTTCTTCTCTACTTTATCTTTCTCATCCTTGTCTCTATTATCATAGTACTGTGCGGTAGCTAATATCTGGGCTGAAGATGAGACTGCCCAAGAACTTTCTGAATCTTTTAATTTCCTACACAAGTCTGGAAGCAGGTTGTGCACAAATTTATCGACAAACAATCTCTGGCCACCTTCTGTGGTCATATCTTGACCGCTGTGGTCAATGAATGTTTCTTCAAATCTGGTGAAGAAATCTGAAACAGTTTCTTCTTTCTTTTGCTTGCATGCAGATAACGTATCCCAATTTACGCGTATTGCAGGCATTATCGTTTTCATGTAATCTACTATTCTACCAGGTAGTTCCGCTATCAGAGGCTCAGGCTTGGCACCACCAACTTGTCGTGCATCTGCAGCAGTAATATTAGCCCACGTGTCACCTAATTCCTGGTCATGATCTTCATGACGAATTTTTCCCCATAAGGGCTGTGGAACAACGTTCCCGAATAACATATCGATATCGGCCAAATTCATTATACATGATTCAGCAGTTTGCGACAATTCTTTATAGTACCCTGCAGGATTTTTACGCGGATCTGGTAGTGTTTGTTTGAGTGCTAAAACTTCAGCTCGCTTCCATGGAACATGTACCCATACGCGGTGAAAGTGGGGCAGGACAGGTGGGACAGCTGTCGCGTCACCCTCTCTCCACTGTGGGGGAACTTCTCTCATAGGGTATTGTCGTGCCTTTTTCCTACTAGATGCACTAGATTCCGATGGTGACCCAGAACTACTTCCCTTACTTCGATATGATAATAGCATTTCAACTGCTTCTTCTACATCGGGACCTACAACCATACCCAGACTAAACTTAAACCTTATACGACACATCTCTTGTGGGAGGCAATCCTGATCATTGTCTTCTAAATCCTCGCAAAGAAAAACACACATCTGTTCGAACACATATCTCTGTGTCGCTGTTTCCCATTGATGAAAAACTTCCATGACAGACTGTAAATCATATTTTGCAGTGTCCATGACCCATTTCCGAGCTAAACTATTCAGGGAATCTCTCTCTTGATAATCGGGCAGTTGACTTCGCAACTGTCTTCTTCCTATGTTAGGGGTCGTAGCAGGCGACCCGAAAAGGGGTAAAAGAAGATTAGTAACAGTGCTGGCCATTTTCTGCCGAAGGGAAGGTGAAACGGAAGAACAAACAGATGAAAGAACGGGGTGAGATAAGGCGGGTGCAGAGATGGCAGAAGAGGTATGGGGAATAATAGATGTGGTACTAGGCAAAATCATAGAAGGGGCATTAGGAGATGTAGAAAGTACAGTAGGCAAAATCGTAGAAGACATAGATGAAGCAGAAGTGGTCGGTGGGCCTGGAGGAGGCTGCACCGAAGAAGTAGGAGCCAGCTGAAGAACAGCTGGTGGGTGCTGTGGAAGAGCCAGAGGCGCAGCTTGTGCAACTAAAGGTTGCAGGGGTGCTGTAGCATTCTGCGCATAGGGGGGTGGCGAAGTTAATAATTGCGACATTAATTGGTCTTTTTCACGCTCTTTTGCTGTCCCTTGCTGAAGAGACGGCAAAACTGGATAGCACTTATCTATTGCCATTTTACGTTGCCTGTGCAATTGTTCATTTATCTGCTCTTCCTCATTATCTTTAAACTGCACGGCAGCTTGCATTACTGAAAGTCCCCCTTCTCTCTTATTTTTCTTAGCTAATTTAATTTCTTTTTGTTTGGCTTCTTTGCGCCATATGCGGAAAGAGTCAAACATCGCCGGCCGGGCTTTCTTTTTGAAGAGTTTAACTTCAAGGTTGTCTAAAATTTCAGAATCAAAGCTACCATATTGGGGCCATTTTAAAACACCGTCTTTCCTAGTGTATTTAATCCATACCTCGTTGTAAACGATGGGGCCTACCCCATGTTTAACGTACAGCTCGTAAGTCGGACATGAGTCCTCCAATCGGGAGTCCCTATTATTACTACCAAGACAAAACAAATTCCCGAGTCTAAGACTAGGCATCCTTTCTCTCTAGTTTAGTTCCAAAACTTCAAAGGAGTTATCGATTACGATATTTCTCGTGAATACACGAGTCCTTCGGTTATGGTGCTTGCAAGTACCAATAAAAACCTTTATGTATCTCCAAGATACCACAAAGTAAGTCCAACTAAGGACTAGGAGACGCTCCACTTATACTTAACTGAAAAATATCGATGGCTTCACCAGAAGACTCGTCTCAGCGTTTCGCTCTACCGAAAATTTCAAGGGTCCAACATCAGGGCGATAGCCAGGGCAGCAGTCCTTGTAGCCGTCGAGAAGCGGGGAACCTCGCAGTAAAGACCTTCGGACCACGTCGACATGCAGGGGTCGATGAGGTGGTGGGCCCTCCTCCGGAATTTTCACACGAAGCTCCTCACGATCTTCAGGCTGATTGGTACCACTGGAATCGCCCCACGTTGGGCGCCAAATGAGGTACTGGGTTTTTAAGAACCGGTACAGAACCGGTAACCCAGCGGTGCCAGGGGATCAACACACCAGAGACCTCGGGTTCTCCTGAGTCAGACCTACAGAAACTTCAGAGTCTTCCAGGTGAAGTCAAAGATTCGTTTATTGGCTGCAACCAAGGTGACAGGGTCCTAGAAGTACGATACAAGTATATTCAGGAGACTGCACACTTTCACAAAGTTAGGCTTCTCTTCTTATACACAATATTCACCCTTTGGCAAAACATTCCTTGGGTTCGTGGTATTTCATTTATGGTTACTGATTACAAAAGAAAAGCGGAGTCATGATGACATGTACATATTTCACGTTGTGCTGCCCATAACAAATCATCCGGCAAGGCCCAACATTTCATCAGATATCGATGGACCCCTAATAAAAATGGTCACCTCCCCACCATAAAATAAGTGAGGAAAAGGAGTGGAGAAAGATGTGAGCGAGATATGGCAGGTGTGCGTGCTGAAATGGCTTTATGGCCGGTTGGGCCTAGATACTATCTTGCTCGGCCACTGGGAGGGAACTGACCTAACGAGCTCGGCCTGGGGCAATGGTTCTAACTTGTACTGGGGTCAGGAAGAAGTCGATTAAGGAGTATGTGTCCTTGTGGAATCAAATTCGACTGGATTAAGGCCTATGTAGAGGGCAACATGCAGCTAAGGGTTCAGAAGGCAAATGACGATTTCGAGGTGAAATCGTCACTCGAATATGCCGAAAATACATGTACTTGATGTACTCGTCATTCTCGGTCTTTTGATACCAAATTCGTCCTATTTCGACGAAGTTTTTATTCTCGAGTCCGGTACTATTACGGATCCATATTTTTCAGAACCACAGTGGCATTGTAGGTACAGGGTGTCTCTGTATTGGAAGAAGTTTTCCGTCAGGGCCATCCTACAGCACTCTAGTACGAAGTGCCTGGGAATTTTGTAGGTCCATGCAACGTTGAAGAGTATATCCTCAAGAGTATCCATTGTTTTGCCCTGTGGAAGGCTAGTATAAAGGCTTTCCACGTCGAAACCAACTAAGAGCATCGTGGTTGGTGAGTACTCTATGTCTTTGAGTCGATTCAGAAGATCTCTGGTGTCTTTTAGATACGTAGGGGTCCTTTGGACCAATGGTCTGAGATACTGATCAGCAAATTCAGAGAGGGGCTCCAATATCGAGCCAATTCCTGAGACGATTGGTCGTCCAGGCCGTGGTGTTCGTCCTTTGTGTGTCTTAGGGAGTGAGTAGAAGTAGGGGATTCTCGGTGTGGTGGTTCTTAGGTATTCTCCTTCTTTTTTGGAGATCCAGTTGTTGGTTTCCCCTTCTTCAATCATCATAGCTACAGTTCTTTGCAATCTAGGGGTTGGGTCTGTTGTCAATATCTTGTAAAATTTGTCATCCGACAGGAGATCCATACATTGTTGATGGTACCCTTCTGCTGTTAGGAGAACCACCCCTCCGCCTTTGTCGGCGGGTTTTATGACTATATTTCGATCTTCTTTTAGGGTGTTTAGAGCTTGTTCTTCAAGTCTTGTCATATTATGGAAGGGTTTCCGAGAAGACTTCGCTAGGTCATCAACTCCTTTGAAAAGGGCTTGCTCAAAAGTTTGAATTTCAATGGGAACCTGGGAGTTGAGTGGGCAGAAAGTTGATTTATTTTTCAAAATGGTGTCTCCTTCTCTAGTGGGAGGCTGGTCTGTTTTGAAAAAAGCTTTCAATTTTAGTTTTCGGCAAAATTCCGCCAATTCACACTTGGTTTTGAAAGTATCAAGTTTTGGAGTAGGGACATAGCCCAAACCTTTGTTAAGTACGTTCTCTTCCTCTCTCGTCAGGATTTTGTCTGTGAGATTCACGATGAGGGATTCGTGTTTGTTCCTGTTTTGGCTTTTGTTACGCTCCTGGTCTGTACTTGTCGGGTTTGATCGGACCAGGTTACTCCTCTCCTCCGTGTTCTCTGTGATGTCTGGCCATTCCCTAAAAAAGGAACCCCTTGTTGGAAGTTAGGACCTGACTGATGTTGTGTTTGGTGATTCATGATCGGTGGTCCTTGGAAATAAGGGTTCATCCATCCTTGAAAATGAGGGTTGAAGGGTTGAAAGGGCATTCCTTGGTTCCCCATCTGGAAGAACGGTGGTCGCCATGAATTACGGCCTCGTCGCTTGCCTCTTCTGTTGTAGTTTTGATTCCTATTTGGATTGTGCGAATCATCTCCTCCTTGATCTGACCCATTGCTGGAAGCGGCACTATTAGACCCAATTTCTGTAACTTTGTTTGGGTCAGGTTTTCATGGGTGTTGCTCATTTCTTTGTTAATTTCCTCCAGTCTTTTTTTGTATATTGTAACATTCACAGTATTGTTTAATTTTGTCTCCAATATTTCAATTTTCACCATTAATTCATCTGTCAGCCTGGTAGCCGTCTTGATGATTAGAACTAAATAGTCTCTGGTGCACTTCCATGAGATTGCAGACCAATCTCTTCTGAAGGGTAAGTCTTTTAGGAAAATTCTCGGCGCATTTGTAACCCAGAGTCCCCTGGGTGCCGCATTAACTCTCAAGTACTCAGTCATTATGATGCCGTGGACGGCTGTTCTGACTCGTTCTTTCTTGATTTCCGTCAGTTCGTCCCATTCTGTGGAGCTGGAAAGGGTCTGAGTGAGGTCACTGTTCATAAACAGTGCCGGTCTAGCAAGTATCGCATCGATTTCTTCTATGGAGTAACTTAGTCCAAGATTCTCTGCCATGGTGGTATTTTGAGGGCAGTATTCTGATCACTTTGAAATTCTCGGTCAGAGTTCCTTTGGGTACTCCCACAGCTGCACGCTGCTCAATATTGTATAATCACTGGAGGGAGGTAGAAAGACTGATCCATTCAGTTTCCTAAATTTATATACTAATCAAGTGGGGAAGGATCACTTGTCCTGCACAACCTTTGGTATGCAGGAGGAATGTGGGGTGTCCCAGATAAAAGACCCTCATGCACGTGATGGGTATGTTAAATGTAAATGTAAATGTAGATTGTGCTTATATAGCGCACGGCTACCCGCAGTGGGTGTCCCGGCGCTTGCTTAGGGAACCCTTCCTGATATTCCCCTGTGAGATAGCAGGGTATCCACAAGGTGAAAGTCAGGCATCCAGTCGCGAGGGGCCGTTGTGGAGATTAAGCAAGCTATTGCCCAGAGTCGCAGAGTGTGAACCCGTGAGTCGAGGAGGCACCGGGACGAGAATTATCGAGTCCGTAGAATTTTTGGCCCAAGACCCGCCGGGGCGGGGAATTGAACCCTGGTCCAGGACCGATCTCAGATTCCGGGTCTGCCGCCTCTAACCCCTAAGCCACACTTCTCCACAATGGTGGTAAGGTTAGCGATATATCTTGGTTCTCCGCTTCTTTAATCACGTGTGTGCATAATCATTAGGTCAGTGAAGTTATGCAGCCTCCACCCGGAGGTTCTTACCCAATGTTGGTACAGTAGTGAGCCAGTGATGGGGGGGTGGGAGGGGGGAAGACAGTCTAAAAAGTCCCAAAAAGTCAGATCATGGTTTTATTGGTACTGTATTTGGGACCAGTAAGCTCCATGATAGTGCATTCTAAAGAACTGGTTAAGAGTAATTGATGCACTTGGAGTATGACAAGTTATTTAAAAAAGCGGGGGGGGGGTTTGGACTAAAAAATGGTCGACATGTTTCTGCCTCAACAGCCTTAGCTAGGACTTACAGGCATTCATCAGGACCTACAAGTGAACAAAGTGAAAAAATGTACAAATAGCAGTGCTCTGAAATTGTGATAAGAAATAGGAATGCATTAAACCTGTTTCTCTGTTATTGAGGTCGCAGTGTACCTGTGGAAAATAAGAAAGGGGAGGTTGCGTATCGACAAACAAGGGGCGGGGTACAATGGGACACATATAGAGCAGAAATCTGCTACAGCCGTCTATTACAATGATAGACACATTCACAACTGAAAAAATGGCAATACTTTATAGAACAGCCAGTGTATGGCAATGTCGACTCATTCATCTCCAAACCAAACTCCTGTGAGGGACCATGTCATGCTTGTAGATGGAAACGCATGCGTATGTCAATCATTATTCCATACAGATTACGGGTGTTCAGCCCTATGTGCCATTCCCTCACATACTTCATGAGATAGATGTAAGTCACCCCTACTGCAGGCCCTATAACCCCAAGGCAGGTGGCACTATATCCCATGTATGGGAATGTCTGCATGTACACATACAACCATGTAATATCTGAGCCATTGTTGGATATTGTGAGTGCACAGGGAAGCCATAAAGAGTTCATATCATTATATATAACCTTGACTTTGTAAAGAGCACAGCTACCTCCGAAGTGGTACTGGGTGCCCTCGGGAAACTTAAGTGAGATATTGCCCAAAGTCACATGGTACTGGACTGACCTGCCGCCGGCAATGGGGATCGGACCATGAACCCCGTAGTCCGGAAGTCAGGCATGCTCCCGCTCCGCCACGCCTCTTCCACATGGATTGGATACTTGTCATTAGAGTTTCAAAGCTCCATGAAGACTTCACTGTAACCTAAGATGTTTTCCACCAAACATCTTGTCTTAAAAAATCCTCACTGATGCTTGTGTGGGATGTATTAGTAAATGTTGACAGGAGATCATTTTGAGGGTCACTTGAAAAGCTACAAAGCACTGGAGTGTCTCTGACTAGTCATAGCAGGTCTGCCACCCCAGACATGTTTTGACCTTATCGGGCGAGAGTCTGTACTCTCAGGTGGCCATAAACAAAGCCTGCTTGATTTCCAGAGTTGGAAGATTAAAAGGCGTTGCCACCTTTGAAGTTCAGCCCAGACTTTCCAAGATAGTTAGGGATGCCAACTCCCCTCTCCTGCTCCATATGTGGCTGAAGGACAGGAAGGAAAACTATTTAGATGAGGAGTAGTGTCCACATTTAGCCATCTCCAGTGTGACAGGCCATGTGAACCCCTCTTCTGAAAATCCACCATTTTGAGATGGTGGAGAAACAACCTATCAGGGCTAGGGTAGTTCCTCCTCACACAGGTAGTGGTCACTTAGAGGGTTCTAGGCTCCCTAAAGGTAGGTAGCCCATTGACTGCTAGCTGACTTCCCCTGTAACAACCCTAAATTCAGTATTTAGGTGGCATCCCTGGATATTCAACCTAAATTTGACTGACAAGAAGATGAAAAGGACCAAGAAGACACATTTCCTGAAAATTGAAGCCCTGCAGCAAATGAAAGTGGTGCCCAACTCTGTCTGCTGCCTCTTAGACTCAAAAGCCATGGTGTGCCACATTGTTCTGAGCCTGTGAAGACTCCAAGAACCCCAGAGCACCTCTAGCCTTCGAAAAGTCACCAAGAACCTCTCTTGACGTGAAGGTATTGCTCTTCTGCACAATTCAGGCGCTAGTCAGGTTTGTTAACATGTTGCTCCCTTACAACTTTGATGCAGCACTCCCTCCAAAAAAATGTACACCACCTCCAGAGGGTCAGATCTGTCTCTTCACCAACTTTGGAGAAACCACAACCTACTGGGGGTGCAGCATGCCAATAACCGACAGCAAGACAAAGAGTCTATGATGTTCTCCACTGACAACAGAAGCTAGCATCCATCAAGGGACATTGAGACCCCTGAGATCCACATCCTGAACTGCACAGCTTTCCTTATATTTCCTCTCCACTTCTCCTGCTCCTGATGTGAGGACTGCTCGCCACACAATACCTGGTGGACCCAACCCCACCAGCCATGCTCATCATAAACCATGTGTGCTCCCACTTGTGCTCCCATTGTCCTGCACTCTTTCCAGATGGCCTCCTTAGACGTAGCGCACCAGCTGCCAACAACTTCAGCACCCTGCTCCCGACCTTCTCCTGCTGGAAATTTAGACCTGGTCCTGCTATCGAATTGAAATGAGAAGGTAACTTCGTGAAAGCATTGCCTAGCTTTATGTGCATTTCTATGCTTGTCTCCATTGACTTCAATGGTGCATAATGGCACATAAAAGATATATATTCTACAAACTCTTAAAAATGGTAACTTCCTAAAGTACTGATGTATATCGTAGCTCTTGGTCTTAAAAAAATACATACAAATCAACATTATTTTTACAAATTGATTTCAGATTATTGCCTCTGGGAGTACAACAAATGCCTAGCACTACGCTGTGAAGTAATACTGCATCTACTGGATCTGCTATGGTGCACCTTCACGTTGATGGATATGTATTGGCAGTACGGCAAACTTCTCCACATCTACCTCTCCCCTTGATGGTGGGGGCCTCTTCACCCTCATGACCATTTACACCCAAACATTGGTCCTCCCTGGTGAAGATCTATCTGTTTTGCCCCAAAATGTGCTACAGAAGAAAACAACTCTATAGCATAAAGCTTGAAGATAACTACTACTGATTATTTTGGCTGGGCTCAGTACAAGGACATAATTTACCCTGTTTTCAATCAATCAATCAGGGGGGTTATAAAGAGTGCTACTTACCCATTAGTGTCTCAAGGCGCTGGGGGTGGGGGAGCATCTCAGGTTCAGTTGAAGAGACAGGCTTTGAGGTTCTTCCTGAAGGATGTGAAGGTTTGGGGACTCAGAGACTCAAGTAAACACAGAAGGGTCCACTGGTTACAAATAACCAGGTGAGAACTATTGAAGTTGATTAACAGCACTGAGCTCAGCCTAAACGCTGTCAAGGAAGAGCTAGGAGCAATCTCCCTCATGATGATGCAACATTGGCATGTGTTGGCCTTGATAACCATGATAGAAGGTGGTGTGTGCGCCAAGATTGGTGCTTCCTGTTATACGTTTATTCCTGTAAATGATTTAAAAAACTGAACTCTTGCTCTCGCTATCCAAGTACTGCATCATCTACAAGCTGACATGAAAGAGGAGGGAGGTGCCCCTGGATCCTCCTCTAACTGTCCACACGATTCATGTAATTATTTCCAGCTCTTCTTTTTGTACTACTGTTGTGTGTTTTCCTATATATGGGGGTCTGCTGCTGTAAAAATGTAGTCCTCAAATTAGGTAGTATGCAAATAGCTAGGGAAAGGGTAACAGGCACTACAGCACACACACCGTCTCGAACAGTCAACAACCTTTACAACGTGGCCAATACACTGCAATACCTTTACAAGGCTGTGGAAAAGTAAATTTTGCCATGTTATATGTGCCTACGTGTTCCCCATATTATGCTATATGTGCATGATCGATATGCATGTATCCCCCTATGATCGATTAAAGACGCAATTATAGTTGTGTCCAACTCTAGTATGCCAGTTTCCAGTTCTCGTGAAAGCAACGAGTATTAGGCCTAAGTTGCCACCTTATACAGTGTGCACGTTAATTCATTGAATTGTCCCCGTTTCTAGGCCTCAAAAGGGCCCGGACATCAGATTCAGCTCCTGTCTCCTGAACCCTCTCCGAGGAGCGATACAGCCCCCACCTGCATCCCTGACCCTTCACTTACTTCCTGCCTCGCAGTGCCCGGCCCGGCCTGGCTCTGCCTCCCAGTCTGCCAAGAGTATGTTATGCTTCTAGTTATCAGTCCAGCCCTCCTTCTCTGCATTCCTAAGCTACTGAATCGCATCAATAGTTTCAGCCATGGTCTAGCCTTTCTGTCTCCATGTAAGAGAAATACTGTATTAATATTCATAGAATATTCCTAGCACACGCAATACATGTAGAATTATGCTCGCACCAGTCTTAGTGTCAAGTAGCCTTTGCCCTGATAACTTTTGGATTCTATCAACATGTACTCCAAACACAAGATACCAGATATGCCATAGGTACATGTCGTTCTGACACTGCAGACTTTAGTCTCCTCTTCCAGCGCAGAAGTCATAGCCCCCAGTTTCTCCTGGTAACACGTCATTGCCCGTTTGCGCGTACCACTAGGTTAAAGGTCCCAGCTGCTCAGGTAGCCCCCTCCATGTTTCCGCCCCATTTATGACACTTCTGTGACGTTGAGTAGAAATATCAATATAGGACTAGCTAGGTTGTGTTAGTGAGACTCAGGAGGTACATCTGTGGGCAAACCATTAGGTTTGGTCATGAAGCCCTCACACACCAACCTAGTTGGTGTCATGCTTCATCATCGGGCCCACCACAGTGACACCGAATGTGTCCCGGGTGTGCTGCGACTCCAGATTACTGAGGAGCTGGTATGCTTACTGAGTGTGCAGTGATTGGGCACTCGGGACACTGGAGCAGGACGATAGGTCGCAGGAGCACGCTGATCGGAATTACCGGTCTTCTTCCCCTCCCTGCCAAGTGACCCATGAGGCTTTAACAGCAAGTAGCAAGTTAAAGCAGAGGGAATCCCCCTCTAACACGTACAGCACCTTAGCGAGTGCGACACTTTTTTACCACACACCAAGTCACTTAATATAGTTTATTGTCACCCACACATACTCATTGGTCCTGAGGAAAGCCAGTTTTAACCAAAAGGCCTGGCTGAAACATGTAGACCACAAAGGACGTAGGAGCTCTTAATACACTCCACATCGTCCACAAGCCTTTTTATCTTGCTAACAGGGGCCCAGATATTAAAATTTACCTTTCACCCTTGGGAACTGGGACCACCTGTATAGCTTTTAACTTTTCACGTTCATACTCACCAATCACTGCACACTCAGTAAGCATACCAGCTCCTCAGTAATCTGGAGTCGCAGCACACCCGGGACACATTCGGTGTCACTGTGGTGGGCCCGATGATGAAGCATGACACCAACTAGGTTGGTGTGTGAGGGCTTCATGACCAAACCTAATGGTTTGCCCACAGATGTACCTCCTGAGTCTCACTAACACAACCTAGCTAGTCCTATATTGAAATTTCTACATATAACCAGGGGACCCGGACTAGCTTACCTAGTCCTCTCTCTCCCTTTTGATTTGCTGACTTCTGTGACGTTTACATCACATGTCTATGTATACGCCCTGTACACGCTTTCTTGTTACACCCATTTTACTCTTATCTTTCGCGACTGCTACGAGTTACGCCTACTGCTACGCCTACTGTATTGAATGTAATGTAATTGTTTAAGTATATATATACTGTGTACTGTTACTGAAAGTTGCCAATCCCCCGATTCCCATTTCCCCGGCAGCTGCCTTCATTCTATCTCCGTACAGGCTATCCAGTTCCTGTCCCTTCCCTTATGCCTGATTAAAGCCTGTCAGACTCAAGATACCTCGAATCCTGTCTCTTATTTATTGAGCTATCTGTTTTATTCACTGTATTCAAAAATAGTACCGGTAATTAATTATTTATTTACCACATAATGGCGCCCGAATAGGGACTTGCCCTTTCCCCACGCGTCGGCGAAGCCATGCAGGCCCCCTGATCCTCTGCAGCCGTTACGGAACCATACCGTGCACGTGCAGATATTTCTGCTTCAAGTATCCCTCAGGCCCACGGAGGAGACGGAGGTTGCGGTCCAGCATCCAGACGAGGCGGTGAGGAACGCGGCGAGTCCCGACCAGAGCCCAAGCCGAGAGTCCAAGGTCCGAGGTATCCGGAGGCCCACCTGTAACTGAAGTCCGAAGTTCGTAGTCCGACGTCGCAGTCCAGTCCAGTCCGAGGCCTTCCGTTCTTGCTGCCCGGTGAGTACCGTTGCTGGGGTAGTATCTAGACAGGGTCAATTAATTTGTCTCTGGTCCGTGGGTTTGGGTACGCAGATCCAGTCCGAAGTGTTCACCTAGGTGGATGCGGGTCCTGACGTGTCTCTTTATGGGACCGGTAAGTTTCGTACTGTTTAGCAGTGCATCTAGTCATTCTAGTAAGTTCCGTTCTCGAGAAATTCATGTCTCTGTTTTCAGTATACCAGGTAATATTTCTGTCCGAACTGTTATTCTAAATGTTATTTAATGTGTTTTCAATGTCGTGGTATGAGTGATTTGTTTTTCTAGTCATTATTGTGTTTATCGTGTATTGTATTGTGTTCAGATTCAAGCTTAGAATGCCTCTATTCTCCAAGTTACGTCAGATAAAAACCCGAAAAGGGTTGCTCGAGGAAGCAGTTCCTGTCCCGCCTAGGGACAGTCCAGGTCATTTTATGTATCATAAGCATGGCTTAAGTGCCATATTATATCTAGACTTATGGGTGGACTATACCAAGGAGTTAGAAGAGAAATATAGATGGCCCATATCAGGTACATGGGATGCCGAGTGCATCATACGAGTAGAAGAAGCATTATGGAAAAAGAAAGCCAGACAGTCCCAGAAAGATGCCATCGAGTTATGGCGCAAAGAATCTCATAAAAGAACCGAAAAAGAAATCAGAAAAACAGAATTAAGTAGGGAATCCTCAGAAAGAGCCCAAGAAAGGGAATTGATCGAAGTAGGTGAACGAGTTAAAGCAGAACAGTCAGACAGACAGAGAAATGCCCTTATTAAGGGTATGTATCCTCTTCTTGCCGAGGGCTTGCCAAAAGCAACCCCGGAATCACCATGTAATTTTCCGCCGCCATTAGTTCCGATTAAGCTACGTCACAAACCGACCGCAGCTGATATTTTTCTCTCGTCCTATTTGGACGATACAGTCCCAGAATATGCAAATCCTGTTCCGCCTGTTCCCGTAAATAATGTAATTCCTGTTCCTCCAGCCACCGGGGCCGCGGGTACAGTTCACGTTACTGCACCTGTTACAACATCTGTTACAGCACCCCCGGTCCAGCCCACAGTACATGTACCCGCTACATCAGTCACTCTCCCAGCACGTACAATACCCATCGACGATTCCAGTTTAGGAGCCGTGGGGGGAAGTCCTCCTGGAACCCCGCCTCAACACAGACGTATGACGCTACTTGAGCTACATGAACGAGCGTTACAGCGTACGCCAAAAATTCAAACATTTACAGATATCAAGCGAGCCCTTACCGAATGTCGTTATGATCCAGTTCCAGGCGATGGTACTATGGTCATATATTCATTACGTTTAAGACGGGTGACCGACTACTTGGACACCCTGCCTGATATGAGAGAACATCTAGACAGAATATATCGTTTTATCCGTACAGGAGTGGATCCAGAAAGTGTTCGCGACGCCATGATTCAAAGAAAAGTCGAGACCCAGCTTATGCTTTTAAAGTTTTTAATTAATTGTTTAATAAGAGAACAAGATTATCCGGAAAAAGATCAAGAAGAAATGAAAGTCCTGACCAGGTGGAGTGACCATATAGCCGAGGGAAGACACAAGACACAGAACTGTATAGAGAGTATGTACAAGAAAATTCGTAGGGAAATAATAAAGTTACACGAGAAACGAGAAGCAACACAAGTAACCGAGAAAGAAGACGACTCTCCTACTGAAGAGGTAGACGACGAGAATCCCTCCAGAATAGCGTATGTAGGTAGAACTAGACTTCCCGACCGACATTCACGCCTAGATCACAAGAAAGTTTTTCCTCCTCCAGCACCAGAACAGGGTTCTCTTGAGCAAGTATTCCAAGCTACCGATCACATTCTGAAATCCCGAATAGGCTATAGTGAGCTTAGCACAATGCATGAACAAGAACTAGCCCGATCAGCAGTCCGATGGACTACTGATTCTACCACTTTTCCAGACGAAATAGTGGCACAAATGTTTCTGAAACTACCCCCAGCCGAGCAGCGACTGGTGGGTATGTATATGATCCAGCACCTCATTACACTGTATGAGGGACAGCATTCTGATCCAGGTCCGCTACATGATGTATTGAACGAGTTACTCCAGTATAGATGGAGAGGTCTAGGTACTGATTTAATTAGTATCATTCTAGAACAGCGCCACAAATATCGAACGTTTTTAAATCCACATTTTGTTCACGTCTCACCTCCAGAAAGTAAATCATTTTACATAGATAGACAGAATCCGTTACGAGAAGTACACCCAGTTAGGACAGCGGGTGGTGATCTAGAACGAGTATTTGTTTACACCCCCATCACTAAAATGGAACTCTTAGAGATGAAAAAGCTAATTCCTTGTCACGACAAAGATCCAGCAGGGTTCCACCGTGAATTAAAAGACATGCTCCGTATGGGAGAATACACTTATCCTGATATCATTAAAATGTTAAAGGTCCTGTTGCCTGCGGGCATATATGAAAAACTCAAGGAAAAAGAATGGGAGGTGGGAGAGAAAAAGATCGATTGGACAGCTCTAGAAGCTGAAGATAATACACGAGTACCAGGTACCGGTCTTGGGGAGAAATGTAAAGATTTGCCCGAGTTATTGATACAAGTTTTGCCAAGATTACTAGCCACGAAAAAGGAAGATTGGGATGCCATTTCAGCCTGTAAACAGAAACAAGATGAAGACACTAGTGATTTCTATTCTAGATTTGAAAAATGTTTTATTATTAATAGTGGTCTGAAAACAAGTAGTGAATCGTACCCTCATCTTTTTGTTACCAAACTAGTCGAGAATTCAAGTCCGCAAGTTAAAAATAGAGTATTGAAAGTCGAAAGTACCTGGCAAGCTAATACTCCGTCACAGATGTTACAAATGCTCCAGTATCACCAGAACAGAATCAGGGAAGAGCAGGAACACGAAAGAAGACGTATGAAAGACACGAAAATGAAAGTATTAGTTGCACAATCTGTTCCACAAGACAGTCAGAAGAAGGGTCCGAATCAAGCCAGTCATCCTGCAGCTCCCGTTAAAGGGACCTGCAATTACTGTAAACAGCCAGGTCATTTTATAAACGAGTGTGCAGTTCTGAAACACAACATAGCTACTGGTAAAACTAAAGAAAGACCACGTCCGCCTAGACAAGAACAAGTTTCACAGACTTCCCAGCCACCACAGAATGCACAACAGACAGTTACAGCACCGCAGCCTATCGCTGCAACACAACATGTTACACAGCAGATGTACCAGTATGCCCAGACAGAGTATCCAGATTATCAGCCGTATTCATGAAACAGCCTAGAGAGGGAGGTAGGCTTGCCTCTCATCGAGATACCTGTAGACCAAGAGGGTCCCTATGTACACAGTCAAGTATTAGGGAAAGACAGAATGTTTCTGATTGATACAGGGGCAAGTAGGACTACCATCAGTCATGACGAGGTTCCAGGGGCTCCGCTCTCAGGCTCTAGAAATGTTTCCCTTGGATTTTCAGGAAAGCCTATTGTTAATGAGATATCGAAACCTGTTACTCTAGAAGTCGGTCCATTGTCCCGAACTACTGATTTGTTACTCACGAAATCTTGTCCAGAAAATGTATTAGGCATTAAGACATTGAAAGAATTAGGAGCAGTAATTTGTTGTTCCCCAGAGGGGGTCCGCTTGTTTTTGAGAGACTTCAAAGGTCATTATGTATTACGAGATTTTGATCCAAGATTATTGAATGTACCACAGCATTTATGGGCGCAAGGTCCAACTGATGTAGGTTGTATGCATATCACACCCCATCGTGTGACTCTGAAGCAAGGTGTAGTATTACCACGAATCAGACAGTACAAATTGCCACCTGAGGCTGTAGCAGCCTTATCTAAAATTATTGACGAACTTATTGCCCAAGGAGTGGTTGTAGAAACTGACTCCAATGTATGTAATTCTCCTATCATTCCAGTCCTGAAACGTACTGATCCAAATGCACCTCCAGTATATCGATTAGTGATTGATCTTCGAGAACTCAATAAATGTATCATACCCTAGTACCCAGTAGTCCCAGATATTTCATCCCTCTTGACAGCCATTGTCTCTGAAGCTGCGTTCTTCACACTTATCGATCTCAAGAACGCATTCTTCAGTGTCCCCATTCATCCAGACAGCCAGTACCTTTTCGGTTTCTGTTTAAGTGGAAGAAGCTATAAATTCACACGAGCACCTCAAGGTTTCACAGAAAGCCCTAGTATTTACAGTCAAGCACTTAAGAGACAACTAGACAATATTCACATGCCAACTGACACTGCCCTGCTCCAGTATGTCGATGATCTACTGATCACAGCCCGTTCGGAACGTGACTGCGAGCGAGCGTCACTTACAGTTCTGTATTTTCTGGCCGAGATGGGGCACAAGGTGTCCCCTTCCAAATTACAATTCTGTGTCCAGCAAGTGGTATACTTGGGACACTTACTGTCCAAGAGGGGTAGGCAGTTGACACCTGACCGCATCCAGTTAATAGCACGTCTTCCACAGCCCAAGACACAGAAGGAGGTACAAGCTTTTATTGGCCTCACTTCTTACTGCAGACAATGGATTCCTCAATATGCATTTATAGCCAAACCACTGATACAGTTAACGACACAGGAGGCAGCCGTATCAACTGTCCTCCCTTGGACCCAGGAACATACACTTGTTTTTAATGAGTTAAAGAAAGCCTTATGCCAAGCACCTGTTCTAGCAATACCGAACTACAGTAAGCCTTTTACACTTTTTGTCACTGAACGTGATGGTACTGCATTATCTGTTCTCACACAAGACCAAGCAGGACAATACAAGCCCTGTGCTTATTTTTCGAGCACATTAGATCCAGTGGCCCAGGCTCTGCCTGCGTGCCTCAAGTCAGTTGCAGCCACAGCTCTAGCCGTCAGACAGAGTGATTCCATAGTGTTAGGACACTCTCTGACAGTACAAGTTCCACACTCTGTGGAAGTTCTTTTAAACAGAACCCAGACTCAGCACTTGACAATTGCACGTTTAACAGGTTATGAATTGACACTGTTTCAGCCACACATAGAAATCAGACGCTGCAACATTCTAAATCCTGCTACACTGTTACCGTCAGTTACTTCAAATCCTGCCACACATGACTGTGTGGAAGTTGTTAACACCATGACGAAGCCAAGACAAGATCTGACAGACATTGCATTACCTGATCCCGACCTGACACTTTATGTGGATGGTTCATTTATGAGAACAAGTACAGTAGAACTAGTAGCCGCGTATGCAGTGACTACTGACACTGAAGTTATAGAAACACACCGTATTGACACCCTGTCTGCTCAAGCAGCAGAGCTAGTCGCTCTGACCCAAGCCTGCATACGTGCCAAGAACCTGAAATTTAACATATACACAGATTCACGTTATGCATTCGGAGTCGTACACGACTTTGGAGTGCTCTGGCAAGAACGAGGTTTTATGACTTCTCATGGAACCAAGATCCAGCATGGTCTCCTCATTCAAGCTCTGTTAGATGCAATACATTTACCGACAGCTATCGCTATCATGAAGTGCAAGGCACATACGAAGGTCGCTGACATCATTTCCCAAGGTAACGATCTAGCAGATCGAACAGCCAAGCTTACAGCTCAGACTCCAGACATTCCAGTTAACACGACACAGACACTCACTCCAGATCAGACTACTTGTATGACAGTTAAGGACCCTACACAAGATGTCATAGACATACAGTTACACGCTACTCCCGAAGAAATCAAGAAATGGTCCGAACAAGGAGGGGTCCAGACAGATCAAGGATGGTTAACGAAGGGAAAAGCCACATGGTTTCTCCCCGACTCTATGGTTCAAGTCATTATTAATACCGCACATAGTCCAGCACATCTAGGAGAAAAAGCTATGTTAGACAGTATTCAGAACCTTTGGTTCAACAAGCATTTACGAGCAGCAGCCAAGCAGAAAGTCCGTACCTGTATGATGTGTTGTCAGTTCAACCCAGGTAAAAGTGTCCCGGTGGAACAAGGTGGATTCCAACCTCCTGACCACCCTTTTGAAGTCCTCCAAATGGATTATATTCAGATGGAGCGATGTCGAGGTATCAAGTATGTCCTCGTAGTTGTATGCGCTTTGTCCAGGTGGACAGAAGCATATCCAGTTCCAGATTACACAGCTGCGACCACTGCCAGGCAGTTGGTTCGTGAGTTCTTTCCCCGCTATGGACTACCTAGGGTCGTGTATTCAGATAACGGCCAGCCATTCTCATCTGAGCTCATGAAACATGTGTCCCTTCTGTTAGGATACCAGTGGAAGTTCCATTGTGTGCGCCATCCTGAAGCAGCCGGTCTCGTAGAGAGACATAACCAGACTTTGAAAATCCGCATTGCTAAAGTGTGTACAGAAAAAGGTGTAGATTGGTTAGTAGCTTTGCCAGTTGCGCTCTTTTACATGAGAATGGTTGCACATTCCAGATCAGGTCTGTCCCCTTATGAGGTCGTATTCGGCCGTCCTCCAAACATGTGGGGTACACCTAGACCCCGTAGTATTACAGACATTTCCAGTAATATGCTGACAGATTACCTAGCTTCCTTGATGTCTGCCCTACACTCTTGTCGTTCACAGGTTGCCGCTGCATTTCCAGACAACACTGAGGTGAAACCGCATGAAGTCGTTCCGGGAGAATATGTCCTGGTGCGCAATTTTGATCGTTCAAGTCCGCTGGAGCCCCGTTGGAAGGAGCCTCAAATGGTGTTATTAACAACAAGGACCGCAGTCAAGCTAGAGGGCCGGAAGGGATGGGTCCACACCAGTCATATCAAGAAGTTCCATGGATTACGACAAAAGACATTTATTAAAGACTGCCTTATTCCTAGGGACTGCCCAAAAACAGACTCTGAATTCAAACTTCCCCTGTTAGAGAAAACTCCGCAGCAGGAGTATAAAGCCAAGCTACGGTCTAGTAAAATAAGTCAGCCAGTTTAATTGTCTAAGTCCCTCTCGGGTGAAACGGTTAGACAGGTTCCTGACATGTAAGAGACAGACCCACACAGTGAGAGAATTAGTCAAAACTCTAAAAGATGTATTATCGTTCTATTCTTTTTGTTATTTTTGAGTCTTATGATTACCTGCACAAGTTATGCTTTAAATTTATGTTTTCCAATTTCACATGTACATATGTTTTCTAATGCTACAGTAGAGCACACATTTAGTGATCTGCCTCCTCACGAGCTATCCTATCGTCTTGCTATGCGTAACAACACATTTATCCGAATGTTGCACTATTCACACCAGACCAGCAATGCCACTAATTGTTGGGTGTGTGGTCGACTCCCCCCTTTCCAGGCACCGAAGGGAGTTCTGCCACTTTTTCCTTATCCGTTTTCACATAATGGTTTGTGTGGAGCATGGTCCACGTTAACGTCATCCTCAATTGATATGTCCCTTCTGAATAGAACATGTTTCCCAGACAAGCAAGGTCTTTCCCATAGAACAGGGTTAGATCTAGAAAATGAAGTATATGATTTAGGTAATTATTCTTCGAATTTCATGGTCCTGAATGTTCAGTCCGATACAACTCCAGATTTGCCTGCTATTTCAGTACTACCAGTCAAAGGCGAATTATGTGTCAGAAAGAATGGTTCCGCACATGTAGGACATAGTGATTGTACTACTACTGTCGAGTATAGTGACAGTGGGAAATCTATTTTCAAGGCCTCACGTCATTCTTATTTTGTTTGTGGTCAGACCGCATATGTTCGTCTGCCCCTCGATTGGGATGGAACATGTTATATTGCTTTCCTACTGCCACCAGTTTTTCTAGCCCCATCCGATTATCACAGAAACACACATCTAGTACACGTTAGACATAGAAGGGAGATTGAGTCCCCAATTGTCGATCAAACTGAAACTACTCTAGAACAGTATCAAGACTTCAATAAAGGTTTCTTTTTCTTTATAGGACCTGTCCAGAATAGTAAGTTAATACGTAGGTTAACCAGAACCCTTGAAGCAGTAGTGAATGAGACTACTTCCGCTCTAGGTAACTTAACTGAAGAACAATCTGCTATGCGTTTTGTTGTGCTCCAAAATCGTCTCGTTCTTGACGTCATACTGGCCGATAGAGGAGGAGCATGTAGAGTCATCGGATCTAGTTTCTGCATTTTCATTCCTAATAACGCGCCGTCTGTTTATTCAGCTATAACCAGACTCCATAAAATTGCCCATCAGTTACACCAGAATCCAGGCACCTGGACATGGTCCGGTTGGCTCTGGAGTATCATATCTGCCTGGGGATGGAAAGTATTGTCATTCCTGGGTATTGCAGTAATGATCATATTCAGTTGCTGCCTCTGTTTACAATGTGGCCCTGCGATTTGCGGCATGTGTGCTACCTCTTGTATTCCTAGTCCTAAGTCCCGTTCCAAGACAATTCGAGACGAGCAAATGATGCTATATGAACAGATAGATGGTATCATGAATATTGATGTTTCCTGATGGAAACGTAGGGCACAAGGAGGGAATGTGGAAAAGTAAATTTTGCCATGTTATATGTGCCTACGTGTTCCCCATATTATGCTATATGTGCATGATCGATATGCATGTATCCCCCTATGATCGATTAAAGACGCAATTATAGTTGTGTCCAACTCTATTATGCCAGTTTCCAGTTCTCGTGAAAGCAACGAGTATTAGGCCTAAGTTGCCACCTTATACAGTGTGCACGTTAATTCATTGAATTGTCCCCGTTTCTAGGCCTCAAAAGGGCCCGGACATCAGATTCAGCTCCTGTCTCCTGAACCCTCTCCGAGGAGAGATACAGCCCCCACCTGCATCCCTGACCCTTCACTTACTTCCTGCCTCGCAGTGCCCGGCCCGGCCGGGCTCTGCCTCCCAGTCTGCCAAGAGTATGTTATGCTTCTAGTTATCAGTCCAGCCCTCCTTCTCTGCATTCCTAAGCTACTGAATCGCATCAATAGTTTCAGCCATGGTCTAGCCTTTCTGTCTCCATGTAAGAGAAATACTGTATTAATATTCATAGAATATTCCTAGCACACGCAATACATGTAGAATTATGCACGCACCAGTCTTAGTGTCAAGTAGCCTTTGCCCTGATAACTTTTGGATTCTATCAACATGTACTCCAAACACAAGATACCAGATATGCCATAGGTACATGTCGTTCTGACACTGCAGACTTTAGTCTCCTCTTCCAGCGCAGAAGTCATAGCCCCCTGTTTCTCCTGGTAACACGTCATTGCCCGTTTGCGCGTACCACTAGGTTAAAGGTCCCAGCTGCTCAGGTAGCCCCCTCCATGTTTCCGCCCCATTTATGACACTTCTGTGACGTTTACATCACATGTCTATGTATACGCCCTGTACACGCCTTCTTGTTACACCCATTTTACTCTTATCTTTCGCGACTGCTACGAGTTACGCCTACTGCTACGCCTACTGTATTGAATGTAATGTAATTGTTTAAGTATATATATACTGTGTACTGTTACTGAAAGTTGCCAATCCCCCGATTCCCATTTCCCCGGCAGCTGCCTTCATTCTATCTCCGTACAGGCTATCCAGTTCCTGTCCCTTCCCTTATGCCTGATTAAAGCCTGTCAGACTCAAGATACCTCGAATCCTGTCTCTTATTTATTGAGCTATCTGTTTTATTCACTGTATTCAAAAATAGTACCGGTAATTAATTATTTATTTACCACAAGGCGGTCATTACAACGACCGTGTTGTTACAACGCAGTACCTTCCTATGCAAGTCGCGAAAATGACTTGCTTAAGATGGTGCTCTAAACTTAGGAATAGTATAATTCACTATTCTAACACCTTCCCTACTGTTGCACTCACTGGAGTTGGAATAATACATTATACTATTCCTAAGTCCAGTGCCATCTAGAGCAAGTCGTGGTAACAACTTGTGTTGTAAAGATAAGGGTTCTGATGTGTACAGCAACCATTAACAAATCATAAAAATATTAATAATGAAAAAAGCAAAAGAAAAGTATTTTGGCCCATGAAAGAAAAGTAAATAAAAAGATGTGTGTGTAATTATAGAAAAATACAAAATTTATTAAGATTTAAAAGATCATATAAAGCTCAGATTTGTTGTCGGTATAACGGAAACATTGTGAAACATATACAAAACCAGACAAGTGGCAAACCACTTTTATTTTGCTTTTTTCATTATTAATATTGTTATGATTTGTTAATGGTTGCTGTACACATCAGAACCCTTGTTTGCAGAAATTAATTCAGCCCCTGGTTCAGGTGGTTAGGGCTGCCCCTGTGGTGGTAAATATTGTGTTGTAAAGAGGCATATTTGTCTCCAACAATGTAAATGTAAATGTACACCATAATATGCGCATGCATAACACAGGCAATACCAATACATGCAATATCAATATACGTTGCAACCTATACACGCACAATGATGTTGATATGGATAAAAATAATGTTAATGTACGCTATGGCAACTGGATGAATAATAATGAGAATGTCAGTAAAAATATCAGTGACCGCCATTCTGTATGAACACTTCACCCAAGAGGACTCCCCATAAGTCTTAAGTCAGAGTTACCAGGTCAGACAGGCCCTAACCTAAGTCTACTGATGAATATGTCACAGGTGGGGTTGCACTTAGCCCAAAGACTAATGATCACACAAGGAAACCCCTGATTGATCTCATAGATAGAAGGTTACTCCACAAACAGGTCTAAGGAAATTGGCCCCAATTAAATATGTTTAGCCAAAGATGCAGGTTCCCAAAATACCAAAAAGTCATCTGCCACATACAGTTAGGAAACCTCAACACATCTGGACACAGCATACACACAACACATGGGCCATATGTATGAACACATTTCCCCATAGACACAGAATGGGTAAAACCCTTTGATACATCTGGCCCATAGTGATTACGCGCTCCCCACACCAGACACCCTGACACATACACAATGGTCCATATTATCTCTCCCCGAGGTCGAGAGTCACCTGTGTTCCCCTTATCAGATGGTTTTACTCGTTGTTATTACTAATACGCTTTTTCCAAGAATGTGAGATTGGTTTATTATTCCTCATAAACTGTAGATATGGTCGGTCAAACCTTCTGTACAGTGATAGACTTTCTTCGGACATGACTACCTATACTCTCTCACCTGCTGCGTATAATTAAATCAAGTTATTCTTTTTTTTCTTTTCATTTGTTCAAAGTAGATTCATATCCAAGAAACAAGAATAACATATTACATGCTCAAGAAAAAGAGAGAGACTACATCCTGTGCTTGTTTCATGTTGAATGGTTTATTTTTAGACATACTAGGGAAAGGATTATAGACTGTCTAATTCTGAAGAATGCCTGGGACCCTAAGTGGCCAATGGAAAAAGGCTGAAACATTATAACAATAGGTAGGGTGTAGGGTCACTCCATCCCACAGTCACCCAATTACTGTGTTTATCTATTCCATAGACGTCTCTCATTGCTGGGATACCCAGGGTTACCAAAGATATTTTTATCATTAAGAAAACCAGTAGGAAACTAAAGTGCTTCCTGTAGCATAGCTCAGCCTATCCTGGTTTAATAGGGACGGGTATGCGACCTATTGATGAAGAATGATGATGAAAAACTAGGTTAGGATCTTGAAAAAGAACCATTAAGGGTTCTTTGTGGGTTGTATTCCATGTGCTCTTTTGCCCCAGGCTGATAGAATACCTTACTGTGGGTGAGTTTAAACTCTGGAGGCAGTGTCTATGTGCAGATATGTTTCTTTCTCCCTTTCCCGTTACCTAACCATTGGTTGTAACAATGTTATAGCTTTAAAAGTGATACAGTGGGGTCCCGTATGGTTTGCTTTGCTGGGCTGTGGTATGGAATAGTATGATATCCTATGGTTCAATACTCTACGGTATCATTATTTAGTACCAAATAATATGTCCCTCTATATTATTCATTTTCATAAAGTGAGTTATGTCTTTAGTTCCTCATTTGGAATCTGTTCTTGTCCACAGGCTCCCAGTTCCTTCTGCAGTGAGAGTTGCCCTCCTGGGTATAGACAGTCTGTGAGGAAAGGCTGGCCTGTGTGCTGCTTTGCATGTGTTCCCTGTTCTGCTGGTGAGATTTCAATTGAAACAGGTGGGTATCCTTTGAGTCTGATGTGCTCACGTCACTAGTGCTCGTAGGAGTGGAAAGTTGTCATGTTTGATAAAGCACAATGCCAAGCCTTGTCTTCCCTGGAACGGAATCAAGCATCCTTCTTGTGTGTTTTGCTGTTCACCCTATGTGGGAAGGGTATGCCCAGGCGTGGGTCCCGCACTCACTACGCCACTGGAGTCAAGCTATCCTGGCTGAAGACGGCTGATAGCCAGGAACCGGTCCTAGGATGCTTGATTCTGGTCCAGGTAAGACATGGCTTGGCAGTTCGGTCTGGACTGTTCCCATGAGGCACAGGGTCAAGACTGAATTGCATATCGCCATGTCTGAACTGGGGTGGCTTGGTGAGCAAAATAACACTGGATTAAACCCAGATCTGGGACTGGGGGTGAATGTTTTGCCGTTGTGCATCATTCCATCCATCATCTTGTGTGTTTTGCAATGTTAGAATGTTGCCACTTGGTAAGCAAAGAAATATTGAGGAGCAATTCAGGAAATGTTATTTTACAGTCTATGGGAAATGATTTGCAATGTTGCATAGAAATGTCCTTTCACCACATTTGAAGTTAATGAAGCCTCACGGAGGCACTCTGCACAAGTTCTAGATCCATTCTGGGATGTCTCCAGTCTTTCAAAAGTACTGCATCATTTTTGACTGCATCAATAACTGTGGGCATATGTGCCCAATTCAACGCAGAACATGTCCTAGACAATCACAAAATTCAGGCAGGTGCACCAGTATTGGCATGGAAAGCTATATCATTGACCAGAGTTAGCAAATTGTGTACTGGCTGTTTTGGCGTTGCCCATCTCAAGTGCCAATGTTGCGAGGGCCTTTCATAGATAAGCATTTACTTTGGAAGGAACGAGCGTGCATGCATAACAAAAGACTCTCTAAAGAAGTACTGTAACGTGTGTTACAATAAGTTTGAATTGTAAAAAATGATTTGGACCTCTTATATCCTGTACACACGCTATCTATACACATGTAGTATCAGTGCAGAAAGCATGCAATAATTAAAAGTAAAACATTCTGTAAACACCTGAAAACATTGTTTCTGTTGCTTTTAATGGCGTGGAAATGTGTATCCATTGATAGCAACTGTTTTTTAAGGTACCGAAGAAACTGAAAAAACCCTACAAGAATTTACCAAAATTTGAAACTGAAAAGAGGAAAGCCTAATTATATTGAATGCTTGCAGTACACATAGAACCCTTAGAGCTTTGCCACACAATAACAGATCCTCTGTATTCATTCTTTTATTGCTTGATTTATTGATTGCACTTTTATATGGTGTGTATCAGATCCAAGAGAGTAAGGCCTCTGTAAAAAATGAAACCAACATTATGTATGAAAATATAGTTGACAACATTGAGTATGTAAATTCACTACACAATGCTTGCAGAGTGATATCAACAATAAAAAGGGATATAAGAGACCATAAAGGATTCAGGAGTGTCAGGTCATTGTGAAGACTTAAAATAGAGGGGGATTACATTTCCAGATTCTAAGTCAAGTTCCAAAAATGATTAATTCATGGTTCCTTGGGTTTTATACTAACATCTCTGGTTTTGTGTGTGATGCAGGAGATTTGAATAAATGTTCCAGTTCAATAGGAAGCATTTTTTAGAGTACCAAGGGTTGAGTTGATATGATTAAATTGTTTCACTCAGGTGACAAGTTTTGCTGTTCATGTTTTTGCACGGTCACACAAATTGTTTGGGTGAATTTTAATGTTAGACTCTGTACACTGGAGCGCTGCCATCCTGTGCCCTGTGTATGTGCTTTAACCCCTAAATAATGTAACATTTGGGAAACCCCTGATTGGCATATTTAACTCCCCTTGAAGGCTTCACTATATGGTGTAGAAACTACACCTATGTCATGGAAAGCTAAATTTAAGCTGTGCACCACATCAATTATGGTTCCCCACTGAAACCAGGAAGAAGGTCATCCAGGCACTCAGGCACTCGTCACCAGCCGTCTGGACTACGGGAACACCCTCTACGCCGGAACCACAGCCAAACTTCAGAAAAGACTCCAATGAATCCAGAATGCCTCTGCACGACTCATCCTGGACGTCCTCCGACACAGCCACATCTCCGGACACCTGTGAGACCTGCACTGGCTCTCCATCAGTAAGAGGATCACGTTCAGGCTGCTCACCCACGCGCACAAGGCTCTCCATGACCTGGGCCCCAGGTACCTCAACAACCGTCTGACCTTCTACACGCCCACCCGCCAGCTACTCTCCACCAGCCTCGACCTCGCCGCCGTCCCACGCATCCGCAGAGCTACCACCGGAGGAAGATCCTTCTCCTACCTGGCGGCCAAGACTTGGAACTCCCTCCCCACCCACCTTCGACTGACCCAGGGCCACCTTTCCTTCAGGAAGCAACTCAAGACCTGGCTCTTCGAGCAGTAGCAGACACCCCCCCCAAGCACCTTGAGACCCCTCCGGATAAGTAGCGCGCTATACAAATGCTATGATCGATTGAATTATTGTGACATTCACCAGTGTGACAAAGAAAACATGACCTACCAATTTAGGCTGACTGTGTCACTTCAAACCTGCAGTTTGACCCATCAATATAACTATTTTGACAGAGAAAAAAACTTCCAATAAAATATAATTAAGTCACCCCTAGGTAGGCATTGTATGTCACAATCCTGCTGTGACATACAATGCTTATTTGGGGAAACTGAAAACTCTGCTTTTCCCCAAATAAGCTCCCCTTCCCCCTCTGGTCTCCACTTGTATCATTAGCGCGGGGATGCCTCCGGGTCACCAGGCGCTTTATAAATCGCTAAATAAATAAAATAATAAATAAATAAATAAATACTCATTTCCCTCCTGGGCACTTTGACCTTGCCTTACTCACAAGGGCGGGATGCATTCTCAGCAGATATGGGAGTGGCCAGCGTGCTGGCTCAATCTAAACCAACTTTACGGCAATCAGATTGGCTGTTTAATATACTGTTCTTCTCCTTATGGTATTGTCCTGTAGAGATGCTGGTTGTGTCTCTTTCTTGGGCCTCCTTCCAAGGGATGGTGGGACTTGCTATGGTATGTTATGTTATGTTATGCTGATTTGTATAGCACACTAATCACTCAAGAGGGCATCCAGGTGCTTGGCAAGATGTGTATGTGTATGAGATCCCAAGATGCTTATGTGAAGAGCCGGGTCTTCAGCTTTTTGTGGCACTCGGTGAGTGAAGAGGAGGCTCTGATGTTTTGAGGAAGGTCATTATCATGTCTTGGGTGCACTGTAGGAGAATGAGTGTCCTTCAGTTTTTCTTTTGTGGATACGGGGGGGGGAGTGAGGCAGAGCAACGGTGCCCATGTGTTATGTGGGACTTTGTATGTGTGAGTGAGAAGTATGAATTGACTGTGCCTGTTATTGGGGAGTCAGGGAAGCTTCCTGAGTTCTGCTGTTATGTGGGTGCAACAAGGAAGGTAAAATATGAGTCCTGCGGCTTCGTTCTGTATGGTCTGGAGTCTGTGCAGGAGTTGTTTGGTGAGGAGATGATGGTGATGTCTTGTGATTGGATGATGTTGGTGAGCGGTGCCATGTGTATGTTGAAAGGATGAGGATGAGAGGGAATTCCTGTGGGACTCTGCATATCATTTTCTTGGTGGCTGATATGAAGGGTGGCAGCTTGACCCAGTAGGTTCTTCCCATGAGGAAGGAACAAATCCATTCGAGAGTGGATCATGTTATGCCATTATCGTGGAGTCTGCTGCTGAGGGTGTTGTTAGAGATAGTGGAAATGGCTGGCAAGAGCTCAAGCAGTTTCTTGTTGGTCAACGATGATTCGAATGATGTCTGTGGCCACAATCAGTGCTACAAAAGTTCTTCAAATAGTTGCGTCAGAACACCAGATGGACATACACTCATTACTAGCAGTCTGGACTACAACAAGACGCTCTACACCAGAATCTTATGTAATATACTCCTAACCATACTGCACTGATACTAATCAATGGCTTTAGAGGGCAAAAAAGTTCTATCAGTTATGAGTTAAGTCACATGTTCAAATAATCCATGATTATCGTCTGATGGGTGACAGGTAATCTGAGTTCTGCTTCCTGAGTTTGAATTCCAGACTTGGAATGCGGGGTAGTTTGCAACTCAAAGACATTTGAAATGGTCTGCATCCCTGTTAGTGGTTGCAGTCACTTCACCTGTTCTTGTCATTTCATATAGAACCTTGATAGAGAGTCTGGTAGGACTGACATGCTTAGAAGATTTCATGTAGTTATGTTTTATCAGGGGGGCGGAGCTTGCCAGCGTCGATGGAGGACGCGTGAGAGCTGAGCTCCTCACCGAAATCCACATTATCCTGCAACTAATCCTTCCATCGGTGTCATTGTTGAAACCCCGGCAGCGGGTCCTGATCAGGAGTGGAAATCCGCTGCTCCGGCGAGAAGTTTGGGCTCCTGGGGAGTGCGGCACCGGCCGCACTTTGAGGTGTCCGCAGCGCTGCGGACCAGGCCTGAATCCCCGGCCTTGCCTAGAGTGGCATCCGCCGTGCGTCGCTGTGCGTGCGGCGCAACATCTGGCCACACCCCGGGGCGCAGGGGATCGACCGGACTGGTGACACACGGCCCATAACTCTTTCCTGAGGTCGGCCGCAACTGTGCTGCTTTCCCGAAGCTGTATCCCCACGTTGGTGTTGACTCTGCGGGCGCCGGTGAGGAGCAGCGCCCCGCACGAGCTTGGAGGGCAGAGTGCCCCGAGAACGCGCTCGGAGTCTCGGGCTCCCCGGGGGTCACACCAGGCCCCACAGGACTACCGACGTTGGAGCTGACATTGCGGCACTGTCCCGACTGAAGCGGGAGCCCTACAATACTGGTGCGCAGGCGGCGTACATGCGCTGAGGGCTCGAGCACTTGAAATTTGCACTACGCCCCGATCCCCGGCCTCTCCTGGGAGGTGAGGTGACGCCCGTGGCGGTGAGTGGGGCCCAGCGCTCGTGGTGCCGCCACTGCACCGCGGGCGATAGCGGAGCCAGCAGCCGTGATTGACCGCTTGCAAGGGATCCTCGAGTAGACACTGCACTGGGGACGCTATCTCGGAGGACGGAGCAGCCACACCGGCAGTAGGGAGGTGAGGAGCTAGGAGTGGCTGCGAGAGCGCTGTGTCCTGGGTTGAGCGCCATGCATGTTCGTCCACCACAGGCGTGCGGGGGTCATATGGACAGTACCCTGAGTGCCGCATAGTGCCGCCACGCGAGGAGAGGATTCCACGGGAGCTTCATACATACATACAGCACCCATTGTGTGGCGAGTCCTCCTCCCCCTGCCTTCTATTGGAGATCAGACCACGGTGACCTTCGAGCGTCGGAGCTCGGATAGCCGCCAGGACAGCCAGCGAGCGAGACTGACACGGGCGGGAGGCCCAGGAGTGTGTACTCGACACCCCGGGTCTGACCGCCCCATCGAGGGCCAAAAACTTTCACCACCCCCACGAGTGGCGTGATCCGAGTTGTCATTGGCGCAGGGAACTAGGGGGCAGCGACTGGCGGAGGACAGTGACACACTCGACTGCCTCTAGTGAATACGCAGGACACATATTGCGGAGTCTGACAGCTGTGATAGTGTCACAGAGTGTGCTCTGTACTGGTGGTGGCGTAGTTTGGCTGGACACTGAGGTGCTCTCTAAATAAAACAGTGCTTGAGCTAGATGACTGGCAGGCACGCCATGGGCAAGGGTGATAAGACTCAGTCCAAGCTCGCATTTGATCAAAGGCGCGCAAAGGTCCCGGACACACAGACTTTGGGGCCTCGCCGCGAGCTACAGCCCCTGAGAGCGGGATGTGCTCAGAAATCAAGGAAATGCTGACAGTCATGGAGAAAGGACTGCAGGACAGCATGGCATCAATCGGCACCAAAATTGACGCCCTCTCCTATCGTATGGACCGCATGTCGGAGAGGGTGGATAGACACGCGGAACGCCTCGACATGTCGGAAAGGAGAATCACGGAGGTCGAGGAAGCGCAGTTGGAGTGTGACAAGGATCGCAAATATTTCAGTAAACTACTACAAATCATCCAGAACAAGTCAGAGGATTTGGAGGCGCGCTCCTGGCGCTCGAATATACGAATAACGGGAGTGGAAGAGACGACAAACACTGGTAGAATGGAACTATTTGTTGAGAAACTCCTGACCACTCTCCTGGGCGAAGAAACATTCTCACCAATGTTTATTGTGGAAAGGGCGCACCGCACCCTGGGACCCCGGCCGAAACCTGGTGCTACAGTGAGGCCCATTATCGCCAAACTCCTGAATTACAGGGACAGGGACACAGCGTTGCGTGTGGCCAGAGAAAAGGGGAAATTGCAGTTTGAGGGAATGGAAATATCCTTATATCGGGACTTCACTGCTAAGGTGCAAGACGAGAGACGTCATTTTGCCCCATACAAGAAGCAACTTCGGGAGCTGGGCCTGGACTATGCGATGTTGTACCCTGCCAAGCTCCGCATTAACAGGCAAGGCCGGTCGCACTTCTTTACAGACCCGAGAGAGCTGCAAAAAACTCTTAAAGTCTGGTCAAAGGAGCACAGGAACAGTCCGCAGAGTCACCATGGAGACCAGGAAGAGTCCGCGCTCCTGGATGAGCAGGATTAAGCGGGGGGTGGTCACGAAGTAGAAGTTTGTTGCGTGCATGGGTGGGGCCGGGTTCGTTGCAGTGACATTCCAGAGTGATGTGAGCGGACGTACAATTTCGCAGAGCCGCAGCCTGTGTGGGAGTGATGCAACGCCAAATGGGTGAGACCTTTCCATTGATTGAATACCGGATGATGCATTCAGCATTGTCTGCATGTACTGTTGACAGTTGTGTAGCAACTCATGCTGTGGTCCTCTACAGCGCAAATTTCTCATGTCTACTAGCAGAAACACTTGCAGGGGGCCTGGGGGAGACAACAGTGACTGTGGGGGGCGATTTGTGTAACCCTGCGATATTAACACTTCATGTGATGGGGAACGGGTAGGACAGTCAGCAGGGGAAGTCAGATGGTGAGTTGTACGCACTCCGTGTGAGAGAGGGATGCACGGAGGATCTCAGAATGCTGAGACGACGACCCACGATGGTATACGATATGGGTGTGTAGGTGCAGGGGCCAGATTACTCAGAGATATGGTGGGACTGCGACAGTTGACCAACCTGGTGACCTCTGCCCTAGCGCCTTTGGCTACTTTGGTCCCATCTGGGGCTACTTGGGGTAAAGTTGGGGGTGAGTTGGGAGTGTTTGGGGGGAGGGCAAGGGATCCTGTCGGGCTGAGTTGGGGGAGGTCTGCTGTGGGAGGGGGTTTGGGGGATGGGGATTGTGTTTCGAGATGCTGCTGCCTACTGATGTACTCAGAACTGCTCTGTGTGTTGGAACAGAACTTGGGACTTGTTCATGTGACAGGATGGTGCTGTATGCTCGGTATGTAGTTAAAGGGGTACGCTTGGCCTCGTTGGCGTGTTCCTGCAATGTTTCCTAGGATGCACGAGTGAGAGGACGCGAGTGTTGCTTTATGATCCCTCCATGTATGTGGCAACTCCTTTTAATTGGGCACTTCACGTTGTACAGTTTGAATTGCAATGACTATGGCTGAAGCGACTACTCCCAGCGTCAATGGGGAACTGGAATGTATCAGGGCCCTGACGTGGAACGTGAGAGGCCTTAACGATTATCGTAAGCTCAGAAAGGTGATGAACTACCTGCAGAGGCAACATATTGATCTGGCCCTCATTCAGTAAACGCACTTAGTCCCGGCTAGTAAAATGCTAACAGCTAGAGGTCTAGTGGGGTGTATCACGCAGGCAGGTTTCACCTCGCACTCCAGGGGGGTACTCACCTGGGTTGACCCCAAGTCCAGACTGCAGCTAACACTTATGAGATGCGTGGGTAAAGGTCACGACTTTATAGTTGTCAATGTATACGGTCCGAACTATGATTCCCCAGCCTTCTTTACGGCGCTGGCCAGGCTGTGTGACCCCCATGCTGCTTCCAGGATACTTTGGGGGGGGAGACCTTAACTTAGTGTTCAGCCCGGAGCTAGACAGGTCGGCGGGGCCTGCACGACGCCCGGCGGCGGCGGCCCTACAGTTGCAAGCCGACATGGTAACACTAGATTTGATCGATGTTTGGAGAGACAAATATCCGGACATAGGGGGCTTCACACACTACTCATCCTTCCACAACATCCATACTAGAATCGACTATTGGTTGGCGTCACGGGCCATGATGAAGCACGTAATGAGATGTGTGGTTTTGCCTCGCACGCTCTCCGACCATTCTCCGGTACTGATGGTGCTCGACACTCCTGTGAAGAGAATACCCCCTTTCACTTGGCGGTTCCCTCCATATTCACTGCTTAATGAGACTTTTCGGGCAGAACTGGCCGAAGAGATAGACTCATTCTTTGGCACAAACATTTGGTCGGTTGAAGATTTCTCCACGGTGTGGGAGACTTTTAAGGTGTTTGTGAGGGGACAGGTGATGGCCAAACACTCGAGTGTGCTTAAGGCTATAAGGCAACGACTAACATTCTTAGAGCAGAGTGTAGCGGAGATAGAGCGCGCACACCAAGAGGGTAATGCCGGAGCAGACATGACCAAACTGCAAGGACTACTCCAAGAATTTAATGAAGAGGCAGACAGGGAGGTACTTCACCTGGGCAAATATGCCTCGGCGCGAGTATATGGTGAGGGGGAACGCCCGAGCTCCCTGATTGCCAAAATCGTGAAAGGTAGTAAGCAAGTCACCCCGCTCATGATACTCCACACTGAGAGAGGTGAGATCCTTTGGGATGAGGGCGACATGCTCGCGGAATTTAAAGAATTTTATTCGCGACTTTACTCTGCTAGGCTGACTAATGTTGAGGATGAAATAGACAGTTACCTGAGCTATATCAAAATGCCCTTTCTGGAGAATTAGCAGAGGGAATTCCTAATGGTGCCGATACAAAAAGACGAAATTGCTGACGCACTGGCAGGTATGAGAGCAGGAAGCGCCCCCGGGGCGGACGGTCTTACGGTGGGCTTCTACAAAGCCTACAAGGATATGCTCATACCGCATTTCTCTACCTTATTTGACGAAATATGTGAGACAGGATTGATGCCCTCATCTATGCGTGAAGCTATCATAGTTACGATACTCAAACCGGGAAAGCCCCCTGAGCAGTGCGGGTCATATCGGCCCTTGTCGATGATCCACGTCGATGCCAAAATCTTCGCGAAAGTTTTGGCTACACGCTTGGCCCTGGTGGCCCCGAGCTTGGTGGCGCCGGAGCAAGCTGGTTTTATACCTGAGCGTAACCTGAATTACAACATTCGCACGGTACTGGGCGCGATCCAACACACCCGGCAAAACACGCAAGCCATCGCGGTCTTCTTAGATATGGAGAATGCCTTCGACTCCGTAGAGTGGCCCTTCATGTTAAGGGTGTTGCGGAAGATAGGAGTGGGCGAACCCTTTGTTCAAATGCTGGGTGCACTCTATCACAGACCTACGGCTCGGGTACGACTGGGAGACATGGTTTCGGATCCTTTCCCTATTAGCAGAGGGACAAGGCAGGGCTGCCCCCTCTCGCCGCTACTCTATGCGCTGATTGCGGAACGTTTGGTGTGTGCTTTCCGGGAATATCACAGACACAGAGCCATAAGCTTTCCGACATACAAGATAGGAATATCCACGTATGCTGACGACACGCTGCTCTACGTTAGAGACCCTGTAAATAACTTGTCTGCGGTCTTACGGGAGGTAGTGCACTTTGGGGCACTCTCCGGACTCCGTGTTAACTGGACGAAGTCGGTGGCATTCCCGTTAACAGCAAGCACTGACCGTTTTGACATGGAGTACCCTCTAGTGTGCACGACGGAACCGATCAGATACCTAGGCATTAAGATAGACACCGACCCAGACATTTTAGCCCGCGAAAACTATGGCGTGGCCTGCAGCAGGTTGGCAGAGGACGTGGAGGTGTGGCGTAAACTCCCACTTTCACTCATTTGACGAATCGCGATCATCAAAATGGTGGTACTTCCTCGATTCCTTTTCTTATTCTATAACCTCCCCATAGTAATGCAGAAATCTTTTTTCCATACTCTCACACAGCTTCTCATTCGGCTGGCATGGGGTGGCGGACAGCCTAGGGTGAAGTGGGAGGTCCTGATGCTCCCGTATGAGTAGGGAGGCTTGGGTGCACCTAACCTAGAGAGGTACTACCGAATCGCACAAGCCACGCACTTGCACACCTGGATACATGGCCGACCAGATACCCCACATGTGATAATGGAACGCCTATTTGCAGCCCCCATACCTCTACCCGCTACAGTGTGTGACCCCGCGGACCGCAGGGTGGGAACGCTCGACTCTGTTATGGCCACCAACCACGCTTGGCACTCACTACTGCGTCCACAGGCCTGCGAGCTTTTGTATTCCCCACTGATGCCGATAGAATGGGCTAGATGGCTCCCCACGGTCGTGGAAACTGGGGTCGTCAAGGCCTTGCACACTTTGGGTATTACAGCTATGGGAGATCTATTTGAGGCTGGGAAGGTCAAGACTTGGGTGCAGATCTCGCAGGGCCGGGAGCGTCATACGCTCCTGGAAAAATTTCAATATCATAGAGTACGCAGAGCCTTTTTGGAATTGCTTGGCCCGGACCTAGAGGAGCCCCCAGAGATACCGGAGTTCACCTATGTGATAAAAACGAAGTCCCAACGTAAGTTAATCACTAACTTGTATAAAATTGGGCATCAACACTCCCAAGTAAACTACACCAGGGCGAGATTGGCGTGGCAGACGGACCTGGGTGTACCTATAGATGACGCTATGTGGGCCTACTGCTGTTACAGCACCAGGAGAGTCTCCCTTAACGCCAGGCACCGGCTGGTCCATTTTAAATATTTGCAACGTGTGTATTATACCCCAGAAAGGCTTCACAGATATGGGCTGAGGCAATCTGCGGAGTGCGAGAGATGCCATGCGTTGGTTGCCGGCTTCATGCATATGGCATGGGAGTGTCCGGGAATACAAAAATTCTGGACGGCGGTCTTTAGCGAAATGAGCACTATGATTGAGCAGGAGCTCCCGGCTGATCCGGCCCTGGCTTTGATGGGATACTCCAACTTAGTCCCTGCTTCATTGCGTAGGCTGGTAGATATGGGTCTCTTAGTGGCATGGAAAGTTGTAGCGACCTGCTGGATGCGGGGGCCACTGCCGACCCTGCAGAGATGGTCCAGGGAGCTGCTCTACTGCAACACGCAATCGGAGGCTTTCGGCGAGCTACTCCCGCCTAGAAGTCGCCCTAAGAATTTCTGGGGACTGCATCAGGCTTATTTAATAGCAAGGAACGCGGAGAGCGACACACCGACGCCTTCACAGGAAGGACGGGAGGGATTGAGCGCTGACACTCGACACTAGATAGACACGGCGTGGGAGGCACTCAATGCTACGTCTCCTAGGATAGCACTGTTGGGCTCTGAGCGGGAGACACGCTACTCGACCCGGATAACCCCGTAGCAAAACGAAGAGAAGAGGAGCCGGGCAGGGCAGGTATGCACCCACTACACTACTGACCCATCTACAAGTACACAGAGGACAGAGTGCACAACACAGTAGAACTTAGAATTCTGACAAGCGCATCTAGTTTGGTTCGGTTGGGGGATGGGGGGCGAGACAGGGGAGGTGAAGTTTGAATCAATAATGGGGGGAAACAAAATGAATGGCAAGTTTTTTTTTCTTGTTTACATGCCATATGTAGTACAGTACGGGAATGTATTAGTGTAGCTGCCTGCCATCTGTTCCACTAAAGGAGAAAGTTACTATTTTACCTTTGTGACTACTGTACAATGATTCCTGCTTTGACTAAGATGGACAATGCAGCCGGCCCGAGAAGGGATGTAGGCGAGTGATACTGCACTACTTACTGTTTCCATTGGTAAAAATAAATTAATTTTAAAAAGTTATGTTTTATCAAAGAAGCATATTTAGTTTATGTTAATTTAAGTGTCATTTGTATAGCGCATAATCACCAATGGTCTCCTAGCGCTTTTGAGAAAATTACAAACAACGCCAACTGTTACCTGCCTCAATGCCCACTTGGTTAGAATTTCTCTTGCCCAAAAAGCCCGCATAAACAGAAGAGTTTTTGAGTTTTCAGTTTTTTCCTGAATGCAATGACCTTTGCTTCCCCACGCACATTCTCCGGCAGCTTATTCCACGACTGGAGAATCAATACTGAAAAGACTCATCCACCTTAGTGACTTTGTCAAACCATATATCCTAGTACTGTCCAATACAGAGCCTTATGTGAAATACAAAGGCCCTTAAACCTAGTCCTCTGCTTATTTGGGAGCCAATGCAGTTGTTGCAGCAATGGTGGAGTATGTGATCACCTTGGAAGCTTAAAAATGTATCATTCTGCATTGTTCATTACTGGTTAATGCTTACAGCCTGTCTAGGAACCCAATATATAGCTAATTTTTGTAGTCTAGTTGTGACCAAATCAGTGCTTTCAGCACAGTCGGCACAGTTCGAGGAGTGGTGTGGCTCACTGGTTAGAGGCGGCAGACCCGGAAGCAGAGAACGGCCCAGGACCAGGGTTCAATTCCCGACGCGGCAGGGTCGTGGACCAGGGTCAGCGGACTCGATAATTCTCACCTCTGTGCCTACTCTAACCAAGGATCACACTCGGCAACTCTGGGCATTAAGCTTGCCTCATCTCTACAACCGCCCCCACATTTGCCGAGGATGCCTGGTTTCACCTTGAAGATACCCAGTAGGGACCATCTCACAGGGATAGCCAGGACGGGTTCCCCAGCGGTCTACAGCGCCACGACGCCTCAGGGCAGCAGTGCGCTTTACAAGACACATACATTTACAAGACACATACATAGTTGAAAAGGATAGGAGGGATACCAATTTCCGAAGTTGCCTCAAAAGGCTCACACAATTTCCTACAAGTCATCACCTGCCCGGTCAATGCTAGCTTACTATCCAACTTAACGCCTAGACTCTTTACAACAGGTACGAGTGTTGGTGTGGTGCCTAACTCTTGAGGCCAAAAAAGGTTTTATCTGTTTACTAGTCTTATCTGGGTTTACTTTAAGAAAGTTAGCAGTCATCCAATTAATTTTAAACCTAAGGATGCGCTAGTGCCGCCACCAGTGGCTGGAGGTTGATATTAAAACAGTGGGGATAAAACGGAACCCTGGAGGACCCCACAGGACAGTGCTCCTTACTGGACACACAGCCACTTAGCTGCACCTTTTTTGTCCTATCTGCCGGGAAGGACGAGATGCACTGAAACACCATGCCTGTGATTCCTTGCTTCAGAATATGGCTCAGCAACTGTACATGGTGTACTGTGTCAAATGTGGCAGTGAGATCCAGTGAGATCAGCGCTGAAGGCTTCTTCTTATCTGCTGCTAACCTAAGCTCATCCAATACCAAGGGCATCACCAGTTCTGTACTATGGTGAGCCCTGAAGCCCACAGCCACACATCAAGCAGCTGTTGTTCCTGTATGAATCGAGAGAGGGTTCTGAGTGCATGTTGTTTCACTACTTTTGCTAGAAAGGGGAGCCTAGATATTGGCCAATAGTTTTTCTGTTTTTTGGACCTGCCCCTGCTTTCTTCAGAAGAGGAGTTACCAATGCGTCCTTAAAATTAAGTGGAACCTTCCCAGTTGCCAGAGAGTAATTTAAAAAGGAAAGCAGTCCTAGCCCCGCCACACCTTGGGTGGGCAGGGATCTTCAGATGAATTTGATTTGACTCTAGTCATATTGTGTGATAGGGATATATGGTCCTGCACGATGCTGCATACGTATTGGCAGGATGTAACAGCTGAACTGGCAGTTGGCAACTATGTATGTGGGAAGAGTTCATACTGGGAATATTCCCCAGATCTAAGAAACACAAAACTACCTCAAGATTCCTAGATCAAGGACTAATAGGTGCCAAAATACTAATCACCAAACAATGGAAATCTAGATGACCCCACTATCCTTAACAACTGGAAGAGCTCGCTTGTGGTATGGGCTCAGGTAGACTGCACTACACAGGGAAGAGATAGCTAGTCTATGCAAATATCCCATTACACAATGTTGGGACACAATATCGGCAGAGATACACAATGAGGGTCAAGACACAGAGGGAAACAACTCACCAAACAGCAAGGAGGGCAGAGGGGATACAGACAATTAAATGGTGCACATTCCGTGCCCCACATGCACAACTGAGTGGAGTGCCACACAGGGAGGGGTGCATAGGTGTAGCCCAGGGGTGTGGTAAAACACAAACCTCAAAATAGACTGTCCTGTGGAGGTGAGCCATGGGGGACTGGTGCCAAATATCCAAGTGATACAATCATTAATTTGAACTGGAATGAATACATATGATGGATCTGTTGAAATGTGTTAATTAATGTTATGTTGTATTGTTCTAACTAAGGAAATACTGACTGCATAGACCCAGCATAAACTGCAAGTGACCCATTGCCTTATAAGTGTTTTCAAAGAATAATTGTGCTGATAAAATAGTGTAACTGTCTGAAATTTCTGTCAGGTGCATAAGTATATAGCAACTGAACCGAAAACTGCAGGAGCCACAAAACGTACCTAATGTAAACAGAATCCTCAAACTGCCATGCCACCATGCTGCTCCTTTTCTTTGTATAAGTTGATGACTGGCACTCGAAAATGATCATATATCCTGCACTGTGCAAATATGGACATTGTATCTATAATACTTAAAAAATGCAAATGAAGAAACTTAAACGCAAATATTGTGTGATAGGAGTCTGGATCGAGATTTGGGAATACTGAGAGCTTCTCACCCTCATAATCAGGTGGCTCTTCCACTAGCAAGGGCGATTGACTGATGCAGGTGTTACTTATTTCCGTTAATATATCCCTAACTTTTTTTAAGAAGAAGTTCTGTATCTTATTATAGTCCTCAAAGTTAGCAGTAGCCTTCTTCTCTTGCCATTGGCTAAGTTCACTCAGTACTTTATAGGTTTAGTTTTGTGTGTTACTTGTGTCCCTAATCCTTAGGTTATAGAAATCTGACTTCCTTGCAGTGATAGTATTTTTCATATAAGGCTAACATCACTTTATATGCCTCAACGGCCTCCAGTTTATACAGCTTTTGCCATTTCCTGTTATACTGGTGTAGTGTTTGTTTCTCTCCTCTTAGTTCTTCCTTATACGAGGGGGTGCCCTGACCTCTATTCCTTACTCTTTCTCTCCAGGCAGGGGCCATCTTATCAATGGCTTCTGTCATCCTTCTTGTGAACCGCTCTCTCTCCTGATCTAAATCCTCTGTATATCTCATTGGATACAGAGTCCATGTCAATGCGTCCCCAAGCTTTGCTTCCTCTATGTTATTCTAGTTCTGTACTGTCTGCCACTCTGGGGGTTGCTATCTTGATCGACTGGGCAGTGGGATTGTGAGTCTGATTAAATAATTATCTGACCAGCTGCAGGGTTGAATCTCCATTAACTTTGCAGAAGTCAAGGTTGTCCAGATAAGGTCTAAAGTATGTTCTTAATCAAGGGTAGGGGCCTCTACAAGTACATGGTCATCTCCTCTCCAAACCTACTCACCTGGGGATCTCTTGGCTCCTGGTCCCAATGATAGTTGAAGTCCCCCACCACAAACATCTGTTGGTATCTAGAGCCCATGCACCGATCATCAAATAAAGGGGTAGGCCAGGGGGATGGTGTACTACCACCAATATCAGGCAGGAGGAATTTAGTTTAGCTTTCTGCTCCAACCCCTTCTAGAGTCAAATGCCTTTGGCTGAACAACGCCACCCCTCCTCCTCTTTTCCCACCCCGCCTGTTATGCATCAGAAAATTATAGTCTGGGGGTAGAGCCACTACTATATCAGGCCCTGAGCCCTCCTCTAGCCAGGTTTCTGTTATCGCTAGAATGTCTGGCTCTTCTTTCTCCAATAACGAGAAGACTTCCAGTTATGTTTCTATCGGGACTGTGTGTTCAACACCAAGGCCCATAGGCCCTTCCCTAGGTAATCCTGCTTCCTAATCAAGGTCAAATCGCCAGTCCGTACACTCCTTAATCTCTGACCCTAAATATATTTCCTCCTACCCCCCCTTTGGGGTAACAAGTTATCCGCCCTTAGCTTCCCCTCCGCCAATTCATACAGTGATGGTAGCCTGACCTTACCTTTCAGCACCCACAGTTCCTCCGCTAAAAAGACCAGCCTTTGACCAGGGTTCCTGCTAAGCCACATCTACAAGGCCACATAAAGTCACCCTGCATGGCTTTTCATGGCCTTGTAAATAAGCTGCTGCATTGCTTCACATTGAGTCAGGGATGCGTGTCATGGGCATGCAGTGGGTGTTTGCATCGCTCATAGGTTTTCACTCTTTCCCAGATTTACAACCTGGTATAAATCTGGGAATGCATTAAGATCGTGGTGCAATGGTGCCTGTGTTGGCTCAGTGCTGGTAACTGCGTGCCGGCAGAAAGGACAGGAGTGCACTGCATCTTACAATTTTGGCCCTTCCTGCCCTTTCGAATTGGCATATGGCAGCACGGCAAAATAACTTGCAGCGCTGCCCTACGCCAATTATCTCTTGTTTTCATGATTTTGACGCATACTCAAATCTTTGTTGTCCACTCTTTCACTTTTACTGGACAGTCAAGGTCTTTTCTACAAGTATGGGTCTTTATTGATTTTTGTATTTAGGGCTCATAGACATCAATACAAAATAAACAATACTGTAGTTGTTGAGTCCTAAGACAGCTCAGGAGAGGGATGATCCTTGGAGAATGCTGCAGAACGTAGTTATAGTTAGGTAAGTCATGACCGAGTTTCACCTTGTAGGTGTGGTTGGCTAGAAGGATTTAGTCAAGTGGGATTCAACACATCTTAGGCCAAAGTTGGGCTCCATATTTGAAAGGATCATTTTCACATGCAATTTTATCAAAAGCTGCAGACTAATCCAGAATGACCTCTCTCTATGGCTGAGCGAGTTCTTCCCTGATGTTCATTACTGCTGATATGGTACTCATTTGAGGTCAGAATCCAGATTAAAAGACACAAAGGAGGCAGCAATTTCTCTTGAAGTAATAGAAAGTTGTGTGGTGACCACTACATCTACAAGCTTAGTAATGGTGTAAAAGCCAGACATGTATTTGTAGCTTGTTAGCTCCTCAGGGTATGCGTAGGGTTTCTTAAGGAGGCACATAATTAATTACGGTGCTGTTAGAAATGTTACACGTTAGCAGGGACACATTGAAAAACCTTGCAATTATTGGAACTTTGGTGGAGTAGTGAAAACCAAGATGTCTTCACAGGGTTGTTTGGATGAAAGTGACTAACTGGTAGAAGAATAATGAGTGATCAGTTCTTGGTAGACTCAGAATAGTTCTTCTGAAGAATTTTCAGCGTTGACAGTATGACACTAGAAGTGTGCCATTGCTCTGATTATGGCAGCTTTATAGGGTCTCTCATGAATGTGGCAAGCTATTTTTATTGGAGAGGAAAATAAGTTGTCCATCATCTGCATACAGTGCTGACCTTTCATTTAAAAATGTCTTTGGAGAGCCATTCATTGAGTTTGAATTTGACAATCTCAGCTTCTCTTTTGTGAGGGGAGCAATTGTATCTAAAAGTTAGTGGTGGATTTTAGAAGGTTGACTGAAAGATTTTCAGAAGATAGACATTCCTTGTCAGAGACTGAATAAAACAGGAATCCTGTTCTCCTTGAACATTTGAGGAAACTGGCTGTTGACCCCAGAGCCTTCCATTTAATATGTAAAGTACATTGGAGGGAAGGCTAGGCAGAGTAGCAGGCAGCCTTCAATTTTGTTAACAGTGAAGATAAGGTTGTGAATTGGAGATGTTTTGTAACAGATTTGGCCAGGTAGATGGGAGATGATATGCGTTTTTTCATGGGGGTGGTCTGTTGATATTGGAAGCAATGATTGTGCCAGAGACAGAGTTGGGTTTTGTGGAGAGCTTGATCAAATGACTTGGAATAATTCATTAAAAAAGTGTTATTTGAAAGTCTTTCAATAATTATATTGCAATTTCTGCAAATTATGATCAGTACCTAAATGTAAGTGAGGAGGCTCTAGACAATATTTGTCCAGCTGATTATTTTGTATTTCAGCTGGAAGCTATTGAAGGTGTTGCAGGGATTCTGCTCATACACAGAACTGTGCACAGAGACCCAGGACCTCAGTGAATTGTGGTGGACCAAAAAACTCATCTCAGTACCTAGAACCCCCTACCCAACTAGCAGCAGTGTCTCATTAGCTCTTCTTCCTATAACAAAGGAACCAATGATTATACAACCCAGAACATGCGACTTAGGTTACTGTCAGGAATGGTGGGAATCAAGAACACTCCTTTGTTTGTTGTTTTCACACTAGTCCACAACATGGGTAAAAAGAGAAATAATGAAGTTTAAAATGTTTATTTTAATGACGTGCTCTAAGATGCAGTATTTTTGCAAACATAAGCAGGCATACAATCAAAAATAAAACGATCAGCATTGTTACAATTCCATAAAATACATAAGGAGAAATCATATTATAATGATAGTGGAAACAGGTCCTATAGTACCTTGTATGCCACAAACCCTACTTAGGAACTATGTTTTATAAAATATAGAAGGTCTCTTAGGCTGGAATGGGGAACCCCATACCTCCAAGATCAGCAAGAGAGAATCACATAAGGATCTGCAAAAGCTCTCTCTATCCGGAAACTGATTTTATGCAAGTGTCTTCAATCATGCATGCAGTTCCATATTAAAGACGCCAGAATTTCAGTTAGCTGCAGCTGCGTGTATGTTGTCTCTAAGCGTGAGCCGATCATCCTGAAAAACATTGTTATGATAACCTTGGAGGCTTTAGCACTCACTGTGTAGACTAAGGTCACGGTGTAAGTCTAGGGATGTTGAAAACAAGCCATTCTCATGTGAAGATATTCACGCGGTTAAACTTACAACAACAGCTACATGTTAGGAGTGTCGTGTGCAAAAGCAGCAAAAGGGCAACATGGCATTTAAACTTCTAATAATAATCTTATGCTAACTTAGCAATGTGCGCAAGCACGGGCCTGCCTTCACTACAAGGAGACATTTACAGAGGTTTTGTGTCACTTTTGGGACTAAACCAAGATGTAAAAACCTTGGCATTGTGTGGTTTAGAGAATATCAAAATATAGCAAATCAGTACAAAGGGCTGCCTTGCATTATATTGAGGTAGGGAGTCTTTCCAAGGTTGGAATACGGGTGTTCCCATGCATTTACAAATTCATTTTGGCATATTCCCAGATGTACAGGGACTTGAAAACCTGGGGATGTGCCAAAAAGCGTTACCCCCCTGAATCAGGCATAATGATGAAAACTATGTTTATTTCTCCTCTTTTCTTCTTCTTTCAATGCGTGCTGCATTTTGAGGCATATATAGAAAGAGAAAAATGTCTATAGGATTGTTTTTCTATAGGCAAGTTTCCCAGCCTTCACAAAAGCAATCCCTGTCACAAGGGGACGCCAAATCTGTTTACCCCTCTCCAGCTCACATTTCTGAAGTCTTGTGGGAGAAAGAATTCCACCACGCAGCGATTGGCAGACTTTGGCATCACCTCCACATAACTCTTGCCAAATTCTGCCTATTACTACATTTTCCACCCAGGTCTAATTTTAGGCACAGTTTTTGGGCGCACTGGCAGAAAAGGAACCCAAACGTAATGTATAACACATTGTAGCAGTCCCATGACTGGGAAAAAAGCAATATGCCCCTCCAGGTTATGGGGTTTACCTTTAGGAAAAGAACTCTGACCAGGGCAAGGTGTTTACCTGTTTTGATAAGTGGAAGTAATATTGGTTGAGCATGAAATACCTTGAAAAGGTATTTGGCAAAACAGGAACAGAGTGTTTTAATTGAACATTGCAGTTGGGAGATCTGTTACGGGCATATGGCCTCAGGACTGTCTCAACTTACAGTCAATATGAGATATCCTTACATACAGTTCATGGTATGACGTAAATGATTCCGGTGATGCTTATATGGTAAGGAATGCCGCCTTTGATGTAATAAATTAATTGGTCATTAAATATTCCAGTTGGGCCTCAAACTTTTATGGACACAATGTGACCAGAGGGTATTGTGTTCAGATGTCCAACACAGGCAGAGCGTGATCACTGTATGTGTGCTGTGCCCTGATTGGCTATATGTTTGTAATTCATGTGGTATCTGACTTTATGGTGTTGTAGAAGTGTGAATACCCCTTCAGCCATGTGTGCTTTATTGGGGCCAAATTACCTGGACCATTGTGGTGCTGTTGCGCCTATCTGTGGGAGTGTTCTGGGATTTCCTGTTCGTGCATTTGTCTGCCAGCTATCTGCCACCTCACCTGTGACCTATCAATCAGTGACCTCAGGCCTACGTCTCAGAGGCTGCCTGACTTCGTTACCGTTAACATTCTCCCCTTTAGTTGAATTTTCAACTACAATATCTGTTCCATACTTTGTGATAGTTAATTTATTGGGGGCATGTTGTATTTTATGCTTGCTTTTGACAACCCCCACTTTCCGAGGTACTTGCATGTTTCCAGTTTTAGGACTGCTTTTTACTACAGGAGATTCCCAATTGTACAAACCTACACAAAACAAGAACACAATGAAGACCGGAAACAATGATGTGAGCAGAACAGAGATACACTGGGGGAGCCAAGGAGAACCAATTTAAAAATCACTTAAGTTCAGGGCCACCACCCTCCTCATGCACGTCTCTTTGTAAATGGTACATTGCTCAGATGGCAAGTGTCAATGTCCCATTATCTGTGTCATTCCCTGTAATGATGCAAATTCCGCTCACCCCTAATTAAGGATAGCTTGATTCCAGAGGCACAGTGAGCCCAGGACCCACGTTTGGGCATATCTGGCACACTTAGGGCGAGAAAGCAAAAGACACACAATTGATGGACGGAATGCAAAACAAATCAAAACATTCACCACCAGTCAATCTGGGTTATATCCATCATTCTTTTGCTCAACATGCCACCCCAGTTTAGACCTGGCTATATGCAAATCAGTCTTGACCCTGTGCCTCATGGGAACAGTCGAGCTCGAAGTGCCAAGCCAGGTCTTCCCTGGACCAGAAACAAGCATCCTAGGACCGGTTTCGGGGTTTCACCTCTCTTCATTAAGGATAGGCGTGGGTGGTAAATTCCGTTCCGCTTGCGAAATTTGCGGAATTTGGGTAATTTCCCAATATTCTGCGTTCCGCGACTTTGCAAAATTAGTTGCTTGTTTGCGTTCTTAAAAAAATGCGTATTTGCAAGATATTTCCTCCAGAGTACGCAAACAGCGATTGTGAACAGGAAAAAAGCATTGCAAACAAGCAATCCAACGTGTTAGCGGAATTTCTGCATGTCCGCAGAGATTTTTTACAGTTTTGCGGAGATTTGCGTAATGCAATTTTGCAAATTCCGCTCACCTCTTATTAATGATAGCTTGATTCCAGAGGTACAGTGAGTCCAGCATGGGCTGAAAATTCATTCCGCTCGCAGATTTTGCGGATTTTCTGCGATTTCGCGATCCGTGAATCTCGCGAAATCGCGGTAAAATCCGCGAATCAGCGGCAACGATTTTTCAGCCAAGCACTTACAGGGTTACAGCAGCAGGTGCAAAAGTTGAAGCTAATTTTTTGTAATCTTTTACAAAAGGGTTACAAAGAAACTAACTTCAACTTGGGCACCTGTTGCTGTAAGCCTGTAAGTGCTTCCTGGCGCCTCTTTGCCTACTTGCAACTATTCTCTGACCCTGCTCTGACCCTTGAAGCAGGGTCAGAGAATAGTTACAAGTAGGCAATCAGGCGCCTGTCACGAAAATTAAACCTCAACAGGAAGCACTGACAGATATAAAAACAAGCATTTGCAATGCAATAGGTCTCGCATTAGGAAAGTTTGAGCTGTTGGTCTTGTAAATGACATTTTTTTTTATTTATGTGTTGGTTTTGAAAATAGCTAAATTAATAGCTTTGTCATTTACAATGCCAATAGATATAACTTTCGCAAACGTGACACCTATAGCATTTGTAATGCAACATGTTTTGTATTTACGTGACTTAGCTGTATTGATATTACAAATTACAATGGCTTTTAATTTTTTTAAATAATTAATACTTAAATAAAAGTGATTTTAATTTATAATGGCAATAGCTTAAACTTTTGTAAATAACGTTTGTGAAGATTATGTTCAGTGTATTTTATTGTGACGAAAATCCAAGAACAGAAGTGAAATATTAACCTCTTTTTGTGACATTTGTAATAAAGTTTGAAACATTGAGAGAACATATTTGAACCAGTTGTTGTTGAATGGTTGTGCAGATTGATGCTGCGGTGGCGCTGAGTGGTGCTGTAGTGGTGCTGAGTGGTGCTGTGGTGATGCTGAGTGATGCTGGGGTGGTGTTGAGTGGTGCTGTGGTGGTGCTGAGTGGTGCTGTGGTGGTGCTGAGTGATGCTGTGGTGGTGCTGAGTGATAATGTGGTGGTGCTGAGTGATGCTGTGGTGGGGCTGAGTGATGATGTGGTGGCGCTGAGTGGTGCTGTGGTGGTGCTGATTGGTGCTGTGGTAGTGCTGAGTGATGCTGTGGTGGTTCTGAGTGATGCTGTGGTGGTGCTGAGTGGTGCTGTGGTGGTGCTGAGTGATAATGTGGTGGTGCTGAGTGATGCTGTGGTGTCACTGAGTGATGCTGTGGTGGTGCTGAGTGGTGCTGTGGTGGTGCTGAGTGGTGCTGTGGTGGTGCTGAGTGATGCTGTGGTGGTGCTGAGTGGTGCTGTGTTGGTGCTGAGTGGTGCTGTGGTGGTGCTGAGTGATAATGTAGTGGTGCTGAGTGATGCTGTGGTGGTGCTGAGTGATGCTGTGGTGGCACTGAGTGGTGCTGTGGTGGTGCTGAGTGGTGCTGTGGGGTAGCGCTGAGTGATGATGTGGTGATGCAGAGGGCAGAAAGGCACAAAAAAGCAGTCTAACGAAGGGCAGAAGGGCAGAAAAACAAGGGAAAAACGAGTCTAACAGAGTGCAGAAGGGTACAAAAAATGAGTCTAATGGGGCAGAAAGGCACAAAAACGAGTCTAACAGAGGGCAGAAGGGCACAAAAAACGAGTCTAACAGAGGGCAGAAGGGCAGAAAAACAAGGGAAAAATGAGTCTAACAGCGGGCACATGGGCACAAAAAACAAGTCTAACAGTGGGCAGAAGGGCAGAAAATAGGGAAAAACGAGTCTAACAGAGGGCAGAAGGGCAGAAAAACAAGGAAAAAACAAGTCTAACGGGGGAAGAATAAATCCCGCCCTGCGTGTTTCTCCACGAAGATGCCACCTTTTTGTGCAATATCTCTACTCAACTGGAGTACTTTCTACTGTCTAATCAGTAAGTGCTCCCTTGTTGGCTAAATGTATAGGGGCAGATTTACAATAACTGGCACATCCCCAGGGATGCGCCAGTTATTGTGCACCGCAGCTCCGCCACCCATGGTGCGCCGCATTTACAATGCGGCGCACCATGTGGCAAAAATGGCACAGATGCGTCACGCATCTGTGCCGTAAAAGCAGTGCATTGCTGGAGCTGCGTCGCGCTTGCGACACAGCTCCAGCAATGCTCTGGGGGGCCCTTTCTCCCCAATGCTGCATCAAGCCTTGCGCCTGCTTCAAGCAGGCGCAGGGTTTTGACGCAGCATTGGCCTAAAAGTGACTGAGTGAAATCTTGTAGATTTCACTCAGCCACTTTTAGGAGGCGTTCCTGCGCAGGAACGGCCTCCCCTGCACCGGAACTTCTCCTGATGGCACAGGGCTTTATTTAATTATTTATTTATTTTGTGCATTTGTATGGCGCGACAGCTACCCAGAGGGTTTCCCGGCGCCTTGGATCTGATTGAGGGAACTAAGACTTTAAAAGAGCTACTGATCAAAAAGCCAGGATTTTACTCCCCTGCGAAATTTGAGGTAATTCGATTCCAACCGCAGATTAAGGGGAAGGGCATTCCATAGGACAGGAACCAAAAAGGAAAATAAGTGTCCGCCCATGCGTACTCGCTTAACTCTAGGTACAGAAAATTTGGCTTGTGTCATGGATCGAAGAGCGCGTGATGGTACATATTTCAGAGCCAATCTACACAAATAGGAGGGGGCCTCATTCATACTGATCCTAAACATATAACAGAGTGCTTTAAATTTCAGCCAGTGCAGTTTCTTTAAATGCTCAGATATACTAGTACGCCCTGGCAGATGAAGAAGTACCCTAGCTGCAGCATTCTGTACAATCTGCAGATGGTTGATAGTATCTTTATTGGCTCCTAGGAGAAGGATATTACCATAGTCCAATCAAGACCCTATTAAGGCCTGCATTACTGTCCTTTGTGCCCCATCAGGCAGTTGCCACAGGATTTTCCTTAACCATTTAAGGATGGCAAAGCAAGTTGCGGCCGTTTTTGTGACATGAGCACACATTGATAATTTATTATCAATAATTATACCTAAATTGCGGGCAGATATAACCGCGACTGGGGGCGGGCCCATTTCAACTGGCCAATGAGTGGGGCCCCATAGATTCTTATTATTGCCAAAAATGAGTAGTTCTGTTTTTTCAGCATTCAATTTTAACTTATTATCATGGAGCCAGTTAGCCATTTTCAGAAGACCAAAGCGAAGGGGAGAGGGTTTGGATTTTTCTGTGGATGCTAGGGAAAACACTAATTGCATGTCATCCGCATATGAATAAATAATAAGACCCATTTCTTCCGCAACCTTAGCTAGTGGGGTAACATATATATTAAATAAAAGTGGGCTCAATATGGAACCCTGAGGTACCCCATACAGAGATTTATGAAAGTCAGAGGAATTATTTTTAGAGAAGATTTGGAAAGTACGGTGTAACAAAAATTGTTCCATCCATCTCAGGGCGTTCCCTTGTATTCCTATATCCTCCAACGCGCGGATCAAGGTCTGGTGGGAGATGGTGTCGAAGGCGGCACTCAAATCTAAAAGAATGAGTGCCGCCATGCCCCCTCCATCTAATTCCTTTCGGATGGCCTCAGTGACCCCCAGTAAGGTTGACTCCGTAGAGTGTCCCTTTCTAAACCCAGACTGTGAGAAATGCAACCGATTGTTGTCATTGACAAATTTAGATAGCTGGTTATTAACATGCTTTTCCAAGACCTTCAAACAAATAGGTAGCAATGATACTGGTCGAAAGTTTGAGAAAATCTCTGGGTCCCCCTCTGCTTTTTTCAGCAGAAGGATAACCATAGCATGCTTCCAGTCATCTGGAATCACAGCCTCCTCTAGTGAAGCATTTAGTAAAGATCTAATTACGCCCAAAATAGAGGGATCCAACTGCTTTAGAATAGACGCAGGGATAGGGTCCTGAGGAGAGCCAGATCTAATGCTGTTAAGGATATCTACAAAAGTCACCATGTCCATAGATTGCCAATCAGACGCATCACGTTGTTAATACCCAGCACCATGGCGCATCTTTTGTGCTGCCGCTGCGTCTCAAAACGGTCTCGGTAGAGGGTGGCAGTGGTGACCCAGAGGGTGACAGTGATGAACTAGAGGGTGGCAGTGGTGAACCAGAGGGTGACAGTGATGAACCAGAGGGTGGCAGTGGTGAACCAGAGGGTGGCAGGGATGAACCAGAGGGTGGCAGGGGTGAACCAGAGGGTGGCAGTGGTGAACCAGAGGGTGGCAGTGATAAACCAGAGGGTGGCAGTGGTGAACCAGAGGGTGCTGTGCCCATACACGACCGCATGGGTAACTTCGCCATGCAAGCGGCCCGCGAACATGCAAAGAGCCCCGCGAACACGCAAAAAACCCGCGAACACGCAAAAAACTAAAATCCGCAAATTCACACGAATTTGCAGATTTTGCGGATTGCGAATTCGATTTCGCGCAAATTTGCGGAACACGAATTTGCAAATTTCGCCCATACTTACCCAGGAGCAACGTTTGGGCATACCTGGCACACTTGGGGCGAGAAAGCAAAAGACACAATTGATAGAATGCAGAACAAATAAAAAAATTCACCTCCAGTCAAGAGATCTGGATTATTTCCATCATTATTTTCCTCATCATGCCACCCCAGTTTAGACCTGGACATATGCAAATCAGTCTTGACCCGTGTTTCATGGGAACAGTCCTGCACGAACTGCCAAGCCAGATCCTCCCTGGACCAGAAACAAGCATCCTGGGAACGGTTTCGGGGTTTCACCCCTCTTCAGCTGGGATAACTTGATTCCAGTGGATTCCAGTGGATAGCAGGGCCCCAGCCAGTCTAAAGTCGAAAAACAGTGAAACATTATCAAAAAGTCGGGGTAACTATAAAAATTAGATCCAACTCTCCCACACATGTGATCTGCAATAAGGCATTGTGTAGAGCATGTGGGATGCTATTTTTTTAGAGTAGAGTAATTGTAGGTAACATGGGAGAGATCTCTACACAAACCTTGTGACAATTTTTAAACTGACTCCATTTAGTTAGGCAATTCCTTAGCAGTGAATAGGTGTAGGAGCACCTCCCACAGACAGAAGTTTCCTAGCAATGCAATAAAGCATAACTTGTTATTGGCATTGTAGGTCTTGATATTGATCCTGTTGGAGGCGTCTGTGGTCCACTGGTGAATATGGGATTAAACTGAAATCTCAGGCTCACTATAAATGCACAGTTTAATCCCTTATTGAAGAACAGTGTTTAAGGCTGCATGGAAAGCAATCAAAACAAGTTAGTGCAGTAGTTATCCCCTGTGTCACTCATGAATAAAAGTTACTAATAACCAACTCATTAACTCATTAACTAATGCCTTGACTGGTTAAAGGAAATGAACAACCATTGAATAGCAACATACATTGCTGACAATGATAATGTTTCCCACCATGCAGCTAGCTCTATGTCCAGTGAGGCCTGTGGGTTATGCATGGCAGCAAATAGGATAAACAAAATCAGTGAACTTGTCAGCTTCTACCTTGAATGTCTCCAGGATTTGGAAACATAAACTAAAAGATAGATTTTTTAAATTATCTTTAATGCTAGTTGCCTGTTTCCAGCTTTTGCGGAGATTCCAGAGCAGAGGAATACTCTGGCAGTCGCTGGGCACCGGGCAAGCAGGAAGAAGGGGCGGGTGCAGGCACCAAGAGAAATGGGGTGGGGCAAGGGTACTCTAAGAACCAAATGTGAAAGAATGAAGAAAGACAACTATAAAACAAGCACGTCTCACTTTTCAGCCCAGTTGCGAAAATATTATGAGTAACAGTATTTGTCAATCAGTTTTTAAAAGCGACACTATTGCAAGACTGAACTATTAGTATACGTGAAAATAAACAAGGACCCCCTGAGAAGGATAAAATTCCTGGGTCCAGGGTAAAGCAATTTAAAATAAAAGTATAAACACAGGCAAAATATAATATCTAGCACAAATACATTAAAGAGAGAAACAACAAAGTACTACGATAGCATGATTGATTTAATTTGAGTTATTTAAAAGTTGACATGAACATATTCATTAACATATTTTCTTAAAATATTGAAATAAATGTTTAAAAGTAATTTTTCCTTCTAGTTGATACATAAAATTCAAGGAATATTTGAACATCAATTATTCTAAGAGATGTAATGGAGGAGATGGTTTTCGGCTACGCGTTTCGACACGTGCTTTGTGTCTTCATCAGGACGATGTGTATCAAAAAAGGGGGGGTAGAGGAATCAGATCAAGAGTTGATCCTAAGGCTCAATTTACCATTCCAAAAATTTAGAATGGAAGGTCCAACATGAGTCGGAGCCCCACGTAGCAATGATTAACAAGCAAGGGACTCAGTTGTTCCTAGACGAAGAGTAATAGTAATACGGTCAAGAGGGGAAGAAAATTGATGAGGGGGTAGTGCTCAGTGGAGTGCTCCCCTGGGCATCCCATTAGTTGGAATGAATGGCCTCACACACTCTTGCGAGTGTCATGCTTCATCATCGGCCGTTGCTCCTCGTTGGGCAGGCGGTGCAATGTCCAACGGGCTCACCTCTAGGAGGGGCTCTTCATCGGAGATCTTTTTTCCAACAGCCTGTGGGTGAAGTGCAAGTGAGGGGCCAGGTAGGAGGTGGATAGTGTAGGTGGGTGTGTTAAAATATAGCAAGGGATACCGGAGAGCAATTTATTCTGGTGGTTCCCCTACTATAAGTAAAACAAGTGGGTGGCCTACGATCGCCAGAAATTAGGTTCTGTATCACGATCTAGGACTACACAGCGTTACGTGAGGTCAACATGTTTCTCGCTTCTGCGGTTATGCTGCGATTCTTCAGGACCTTATCAAATTTACATCTATCACAAAGGGAAGACCTGAAAGTGTCAACCTGTAAACATCAATTTTATAACTGTTGTACTACCTGGGCGTAACCGCTCTTGCCTGGAGGAGACAAAAGGAAGAGTTACCAAAATACAAGGACAACAATTATCCATTCTTGACCGTGAGCACACTGTGATTAGGTGAAGAGAAGTGACTCGGTGTCTGTGGCATTCTGTGAGCAGTGACCTGTAAGTATCCACTTAATTCACATGTATCACAAGTCATCTCTATCACAGTAAAAAAATAATGATAAAATGAACTAAAGTTAAATAAAATAAAATAAAACTGAACTTAAAACATGATAGCAGCAGTTATTCAATTCAAGGTGTTTAAATATTGACCCCTCTCGGATTCATTGGATACTCACCTATAGGTCAAGGAGTACAGGTGTCAACAGTACCCGGTAGGTGTGACATCAAGGGAGAGAGCCAATAGGGGTTTAATGGCTATAGGGGAGACAAAGGCACCAATATCCAGAGTTATCAGAGAATCCCCAATGTCTAAACGTTTCTTAGGAGGAATACTGACATGCAGGTGGGTAAGCAATTGATGGACTTAGTAACATTGGTAAAGGGGCAAACACTGCAGGAACCACACGGGTAATGTCCCATCACTGGTGGGAGTTGCCAGAGTGTGTTCTGTCTGCGGCCTCTACTTTGTTTTGGTCTGGTGTGTACCAGGACGTCTTTGATGTTACTGGACCTCTTAAAAGCAAACCTAGGGATCTCCAGAGTCAGCTCTCCTGTATTGAGAATTTGCCAGTGTTTCTTGACAATTCTCTTGATATCATTAGAGATTGGTGTGAAGGTTGTGACACATGTCAAGGGTATGGTCTCTTGTGAGGCTCTGATATTGCCCTCCAGGAGTGCCTCTCTGTTGTTGTTCGTGCTATACTTGAAATTTTTGGCACGCATACAGTGGTATGTTTTTGGATGCACCTTTGTCCCTTTATACAATTGACTGCCTCACTGCTCAGTCGACTACGCAGGGGTAGTGCTGGCATCTGATTTTAATATAGAGTGTGCACCAAGCTTGAGATAAGAGATGCATGTATGCACCTATACCTCTGATCACCTCGCTATGCAGGCAACCACATATGACCGCCCCTGGCCATATGACCACTTTAAATCGCTCAGGGCTTTTGTAGGCGACTGGCCTCTGGTCCCATTATTTTGAACCTAGCTCAATGTAAGGTGAAGCCACCATGCAAGGGCCAATACGTGGTCACTGGCATTGGTAAACAGAACTTAATATGCCCACGCTGTATGTCGAACATATGTGCCTATGTCTCTGATACCTGAATAAGAATATGGCAATCCTTTTACATAAGCAGTTGATGATATACAATTGCTTACCCACCTGCATGTCAGTATTCCTCCTAAGAAACGTTTAGACATTGGGGATTCTCTGATAACTCTGGATATTGGTGCCTTTGTCTCCCCTATAGCCATTAAACCCCTATTGGCTCTCTCCCTTGATGTCACACCTACCGGGTACTGTTGACACCTGTACTCCTTGACCTATAGGTGAGTATCCAATGAATCCGAGAGGGGTCAATATTTAAACACCTTGAATTGAATAACTGCTGCTATCATGTTTTAAGTTCAGTTTTATTTTATTTTATTTAACTTTAGTTCATTTTATCATTATTTTTTTACTGTGATAGAGATGACTTGTGATACATGTGAATTAAGTGGATACTTACAGGTCACTGCTCACAGAATGCCACAGACACCGAGTCACTTCTCTTCACCTAATCACAGTGTGCTCACGGTCAAGAATGGATAATTGTTGTCCTTGTATTTTGGTAACTCTTCCTTTTGTCTCCTCCAGGCAAGAGCGGTTACGCCCAGGTAGTACAACAGTTATAAAATTGATGTTTACAGGTTGACACTTTCAGGTCTTCCCTTTGTGATAGATGTAAATTTGATAAGGTCCTGAAGAATCGCAGCATAACCGCAGAAGCGAGAAACATGTTGACCTCACGTAACGCTGTGTAGTCCTAGATCGTGATACAGAACCTAATTTCTGGCGATCGTAGGCCACCCACTTGTTTTACTTATAGTAGGGGAACCACCAGAATAAATTGCTCTCCGGTATCCCTTGCTATATTTTAACACACCCACCTACACTATCCACCTCCTACCTGGCCCCTCACTTGCACTTCACCCACAGGCTGTTGGAAAAAAGATCTCCGATAAAGAGCCCCTCCTAGAGGTGAGCCCGTTGGACATTGCACTGCCTGCCCAACGAGGAGCAACAGCCGATGATGAAGCATGACACTCGCAAGAGTGTGTGAGGCCATTCATTCCAACTAATGGGATGCCCAGGGGAGCACTCCACTGAGCACTACCCCCTCATCAATTTTCTTCCCCTCTTGACCGTATTACTATTACTCTTCGTCTAGGAACAACTGAGTCCCTTGCTTGTTATTCATCAGGACGATACCAACATTTTTCTAAAAATGAACAGATAATATTTTTTACGTGTGCAGCTTGAAACAACCAGATGTCTCTGCCGGGCCACTATACTGATAGCATACTGGCAGCAGCATTCCTCATCTGTTTGCCCATAGTGATACTATACCGGGTCTGGTGGCTCAGTGGATTAATGCATCTACTGCAGGGGCCTGTGTTCGACCTCATGGTCACGGTTCACATCCAGGTGGGTCCACAGCCTTTCATCCATCTGATGGTAGATAAAATGAGTACCGTTGGGGAACAACAAACATCTGTTATTCAGCGCCAAGATACCCTTAGTGGTGAACATGTAAATTACAAATACACATGTTATGCGAATGCAGGCATGGCTTGCCTTTGCTTCAATAGCGCTTGGCCATCCGAGACGAGACGAGGAAGGAATTTGAAAAGCTGGGAATTCTGTAAATGGCTCATATGTTCCTGGCCAAGGAGGCAGCGGGGGCAGTGCCAACAAGGCAAGGAGAGGGAGCAGCAGAACACCCAGGTCGCAGCAGCTACTATTGGAGCACAACACCTGGTCTATTCTAGCTACAGCCAATTGTTGCTTTTCTGCTTAGATTAATTTAATCAAAACTAAACATTTCTGAGCGCTCTTCAAAGTATCAGTCCTCTCTGGCACATTGGTGTATGGTAGTACAGTAGCAAATGAGTGTACTGGATAATGAGCAGAGCATGAAGATAACCAGCAGCAAAAGGCACTGTTTAACACAAAATAAGAGCTCATGACCAACGGGGCACCATGCAGCAACAACAGGGGAAGGAGGGAGTGGGAGGGAAGATGCAATAATAAAATAGCACAACAGCTGAGCATGCACCCACAATATAACACGAGCAGGAACGAAATGTAAAGAAGAGTCCCCCCCACCAACAGCTAAACAACCTAGGCTTAAAAATACAGTAATTAGTCCCTGCTCTGTGGGAGGAAACCAACCACCAAAAGGAGGGACAAAGAGGAAGAACGGACCACTAGGAAGCAAGGGTTGTTAAAGGATGCTGAAACAAACTAATGAAAAGAAGAGGTGTTGCAGGGATTCTGCTAGTACTGCTATTACACAGAACTGTGCACAGAGACCCGGAATTTCAGTGAATTGCTGTGGACCAAAAAGCTCACCTGAGTACCTAGAAACCCGAACCAACTAGCATCAGTGTCACATTAGGTCATCGTCCTATAGCATAGGAACCAATATTTAGACAACCCAGAACATGCTACTTAGGATCATCTCTGGAATGGTGGGAAGTGAGAACACTCTTTCTTTTGTTATTCTCATACCAGTCCACAATAGGAGTAAAAAGAGACATGGGAAAGGTTAAAATATTCATTTTAAAGACGTGTTCTAAGATGCAGTATCTTTGCTAACATAAGCAGACATATGATTAGAAATATTATGATCAGGGAACCGCTGTCAGAGTGCAAGATGGCTGCCGACAGTTTGCAGTGAGCTGTCGCTGCAAGACCTCTCTCTACTATACCCCCACTGATGGCGCTTACCTGAAAACGATGCGTGTTCTCCCCCGATGGCGTTTGAGCTCCTGCTACAGAAAAGCCTTCGCTGCTACGAGAGTTTGAAAAGAGGCATCACTAAAAGACTTGGTCCCAGAGCCCTGCATCTGAAGGTGGCAATCGTTCTTGGTATACTTGGTGCAATTCGGGAGGTGAAGTATTTCAGGAAAATGCCTCCGCCACCACAGCGGTTGGAGAAGGAGAAGGATAAGGAGAAGGGGAGATCTCTCCCGGACGCTGTGGTAGTAAAGCTCCCGCCCGATATTTCAAGGAAGGAAGTCGTACCTGCTACCCTGAAATCAGGTGCGATCAGGAAGATTGCTGCGCCGGTACCAGTATCTAAGGGGAAAAAGCCAGAAGTGGGAGGTAAAGCACCAACAAGGGGGGAGCAACCGGAGGATGGGACTCCCACAGCAGTAACACCATTGGATGCGGAGAAGCAGAAGATGGGGGGTGGCACGAGGCAAGGATGTTGCGCTTCGGCAGCCCACCCTGATGGAAGTATTTACCCCAAAAACTGGGCAGCAAAACGAGGAAGGTTTAGCCTGGGATGAAAGCGTCCTCGAGAACGCTGCGGAGGACGCCGCTTCTGACGGGGCCTTGGTCATTGCTAGGCAACGCTCGAACACAGACTCGGCTTCAGGCTCGGGCGGAGGCGATGGTGGCGGTGAACTCGCTGGAAGTCCGGCAAGTGCAAGCAGGACAATGGAGTTTACAGCGACTCATGAGGCAGACAAGAACTCGGGTAAGACTATCCATACCGGAGGGGCAAATGCCTTAGTCGGTAGAGCGGTGAATGAGGGCCTAGGGACTGGCACAGCAGGGAGTGCAGACATGCTCGAGGCCCTGATGCAGGTCGAGGCCGAACTGAAAGCAGGGAGCTCATGGGGTAGCAAGGCCAGCTTGACTAATAAGAAGAGCCTGTTACCGAAAAATGTGGAGGGGCCTGAGGGGGCTGAAGGAGGCTCAGTAGAGGGCGACTGCTTCTATTCGGTGAACGAGGACACGGATGTCTCAAATACAAGTGAGACTGGGACGGAGAAGGAGGAGGAGGTCTGTCACTTTCGGCCTCCAGCATGTCAGGGAAAGAAAGTACACAGAAGAAGAGATGGACTAAAGGAAGAAAGCAGGCTTCAGGTTTAGGGTCACCAACCAAGGTTGGGAAGAAGCTTCTCTGGGACTACTCGGCCACTTCACAGACTTATGAGGAGAATAATTCGGCACAGTTTCAGGCCCCTTTTGATATGATTACTAACACGCTGAAGCAGATTCAAGGGGAGGCCAGGGCTGAGAGTCGAAGGGCGAGACATGCGACGAAAAAAATACATAACACTTTTGTTGGACTTGGCCTTTTTCCCCCAAAATTTTTCGCTTTTGACCCCCTAATTTGAATGTCTCCCCCATGGGATTAAACCTGTATAGGCCATGAGTGGTGTGAGACCCCTTTTGAAAAATGTAATTACCTGACATAATGTGAGCACTTGTAAAATCCCCCATTTTAAAACTGCACTCCCATTTTGGAAATGTACCTGACTGAAATGTATTGCTTTTAAAATGGATGCCATGGCCATGGGTTTTGCCACTGGACTGACATAGGTCAGCGGTCTAGATAATATTACCCAGCTACCCCTAGTTTTGGAGGGAAAGCCTGGCACCCAGGGTGCTCACCCCCTCCCCTAGAACCAGTTTAGGCTAGATGTGCCAACATTCTAGAAGGTCCTGGCACTGCCTGGGAGGAGGGTATAAATAGGGTGAAGTGTCACCAGAGAGTCAGTCAGCGCTGGGACAAGGAAGGGAGGGGGACCTGCTGTGAGGTGCTACCGCCACATGGACCTGTGAGCTGGGCCCTGCACCCCTATAAACCCCCCCGCTGCTGTCCCCATGGGCCCCTGACAAGGGAGGACTCTTCATAGGTCCCTGACGCTGTGGGACCTTGGACTACGCCAGCGCTGAGGGAAAAAGGTACCCAGAAGAGGAGGAATGCTGTGGGCTTGAACCCCCCAGGAGGTGAGGAGTGTGCCCCTGGGGCTGGCTGTGGAACTGTTCGCCCCCCCCTCCGTGAGGAGCCTACTTAGAAGCCCTGGTTTGCCTACCTAAGCGCTGTAAACTCCAAGACTGTTGCTGCCTGACCTGAACTGTCCTGCCTGGAAAGCGCTATAATTTGGAAGCGCTAGAGAAGGACTGTGAGGAGCTGCGTGTCCCTAGAAGCCCTGAACTGCCTCTATTCTGTTGGGCAGAGGGAGGAGCAGTGCGCTGTGAATAGCGCCGTTTTCGCTGTTTTCTGAGGAGACTGGCAGCCTGTGAATAGCGCTGTTGTGGAGGCGCGCTTTGGGCCGATTTAAATAATTAATTAAAAAGGGAGCCTACCCCTTGTCGCAGCCGGAGATCACCGTCGCAGCCCGGGTGCTGAGGAGACTGTGAGGGGACTTTATAACAAGAAAGGGAGCCTACCCCTTGTCCTGTCCTCGCGCTGTGTGGCAGCGCCGAAAATCACCGCCGCAGCCCGGCGCTGTCTTGAGGAGATTTCCCCCCCCTTGCTGGGGTGTGCAACGTTGCGGCAGCCCCCGATGCCAGGAGGGGGCCGCCGAAGCTGAGAGAGGGCCGCGCTAGGCCCTGAAGCCGTTCCGGCCCGTGACACGTGACGAGGGGGCCAGGCTGCGTCATCGGCCCGCCCCCGCCGCGCACGGATTGGCCTGCGCGGCCGTGACCTCTGAAGGCCGCGCAGGGATTGGTGGTTGGCCGGGAAGGCCCGGAGAAGCTGAATTCAAGCCCCGGGTCCCCGTGAGGAAGGAGGGGGACCCGGGTGAAGAGTCGTTGCGGGGCCCCGTGATCGCGAGAGGGGAGCCCCGATTGAGATTGACCGGAGCAGGAGCCTACCCTGCCGGTCTATGCCCTGAGTGTGGGGCCGGGAGGATAGGCGGGGCCGGGGCACACTGTCGGTGCTAGCCCCGCCTCCCCAAGCAAAGCAGGGCACCACGAGAGCAGCGCGTCGCCTGCAGGGCTCCGTGTGGTGGAGGAGCCCTGCCATCACGCACAGGAGCCGGCCGGAGGAAGTCTGTATTCCTGCGGGGCTCCCAGCCAGTGAGGAGAGCCCTGCACACCGGCACAGTGGAGTCCTGGGCCCCCGTGAGAAAGGTGGGGCCCGGCTGTCATTCTGAGAGAGAGGAGGGGGCATCGAGGCACATTGCCGGTGCCTGCCCCCCTTCACGGAAAAGAGTCATGCAGGGGAAGAGGACCCCCGGAGTAGCCCGGTGAGTGGGGCTTTAATTAAACTGTGTGGGGAGTGAAGAGGGCAACGGGGCACAGGGTCGGTGCTCGCCCCCCTCTCCCCCGGGAGACATTGTAATTGAGCTAGTGGGCCCTAATTATACACCGGAGCCCCCGGGAGAAGTACTAGCAGGATTGCCAGGCCTCTGAGCTGGGCCATGACATTAGTAATCCCTGCCTGGGGTGACGAGGTGAATGCCAGCTAGTGTAGGGCTTGGGATTTGTGTTAGTGTGGCAAGGCCTAAGGGCACACCCCCATATAGGTTGGCTTGAGTGAGCTGGGAGGGAACAGATGCCTAGGGAACCTTCATTAAACGGTGCACCAGTGTGGAGGATTAGGCTCATGCTCATGGGTTAATGCCTAACATCGCTCTATAATGTGTAGGCTTAATGTTCATGCAGGGGATTGGCTGTTGTGTACACCCTGCTGTTTATGTTTATAGTGATGCCACCGTTCTGCCTGATGTTCCCTGAAATGTTAGGCCTGACATCTAATCTATATGTCTATACTCTGAGGAGGGTTTGCCCTAGGTTGAGGTTCATAGGCCTAAAGTCAGGCCCATGTTAAATGCATAAATGCCTTGTTGGCCTGATGAGTTATTCTAGGCCCCTGTTCAGGGCCCTTGATAATGAGCCAGCCAGGTTGATTCATGACAGGTGCTCCTGTCTAATATTAGATGTGCTGTGATGCTCTGTTTTCTTTTACAGGGGTGGGTTGGCGTGATTGTGCATGATATATATACCTATGCTAATGTGGTATTCTGCATTTACAACCCCCTAAGGATGAGAGCCTGAGTTGGCCCCGCCAGATTGGCTCCAGGGCTAATGTTTATTTAACCATCCCTTTTTCCTTGCAGCATGGACTTATGGACTCATCCCTTTTGTCCCATGTAAATAAGTCCCCATGATGTACTTGGCTCTGGCGCCAGTTGGCGCCTTGTTGTGACTACCACTATTCTATTTCTTTTTACCTTGCAGGTTGGAGATAACACTAAACTTATTCTTTTCCAACCAAAGGTGGTGTCGTGACTCTTTTGTGGTGTGATTGGTGTGTCGTCTGTGGGTACTGCGTGAATGCTTCACATGTCCTCGAAGTTTGGCCTGCCCGCTTGATGCCATGCTACCCCCTTTGAGACGTGGGCAACCCCCATTTCCAACATTTGGTGGCAGAGCGGTGGGATAGGACTTGTGTTTGCGCAGTACCACAGCGGCCACAGGTTACACCACAGGTAGAGCCTTGTGGTGGGGATTATTGCTGTTTGGCTGAATATTGTTTTTTGATTGCTTCCTCCTGAAGAGTATTTTGAATTGTCCCCTTGTTCCACTGGGAGGGTGTGTCCCGGGTGTACCTCGCCACGATGGGGTTGATTTACCAGGAAGTGGAACTGATGGAGTACACCGAACAGGAGGTGATAGACTTCCTCCTGGAGAGAGGGATACCCCCAGTAGGGAACATTAGGAGGAATTTGTTTCTCTATGAGGCCCTCAAGAGGGGAGAGGCCTTAGAGGTTAATGGGGACTTGTCTGACTACCCCCCCGAAGTGTTGAAGGGTCAGTGGGTTAGAGACCAGAGTGAGGGCTCCCCATCCAGAACCCAGGGAGGTAGTTGCTCCGATGAGGAGGAGGAAGAGTCTAGCAGGGCAGAGACGCCAGTAGCTGTGGAGGACACCGGAGATAGGGAGTCTCGCACTGGGTCCAGTCCCGGGGGCACTGCCCCATCCCTTTCCCTGTCCCCAGAAGAGTGGGTAGATAGGAGGGAGGAAAGGGAGTATCAGCTGTCGCTGGCAAAGCTCAGGCATGCCGAGGGCTTAGCGCAGCTGAGGGTAGAAGAGCAGCGACTAGAGACTGAAAAAGTCCTAGCGCAGGAGAGGATGGCGGAGGCGGAGAGGGCCTTCGCCAGAGAGAGATCAGCTCAGGTGGGTAGGTTGTCCCCTGAGAGTGGTTTTAGGAGTCTGGATTCACCGAAGAGGGTGGGATCCAGTGGTGGCAGCGAGTGTAGGTCCAGTGCAAGGAGTCCCACTCCCGAAGCCCAAGAGACTGTGCCTGATTACCCGGAAGAGGAGGACGGGTTAGTGTTTAGGGGCAGGGGTAAGCTGTTCCATCAGTCCTGGGGAGAGTTTGAGGAGGAGTGTTGGACTGTACTGGAGGATTGGGTGGTGAGGAGAGCAGTGGAGGATTGGGAAGGGCTGTGCCATGCCGTTATCCGGGAGCACATGCTGAGGAGTTGTTTCCCAAGACTGCGTCACCATCTGTTGCGGTGCGGGTTCTCAGACCCCAGGGAACTTGCACGGGAGGCAGACCTCTGGGTAAGTGCCAGAGCGTCTGGGAAGACATTGGGGAGTGATCCAGAAAGGAGAGGTGCAGGGATCTTCCGACCCAGCGTGGCGGGAGAGGTGAGAAGCCCAGCTAGGTCCCAGGATAGTGGGCGGGTTGTAGGGCCTCACATCCCATCTAAAGGAGGGAGTGAGACGGGGAGGTGTCCCGAGATGCCCCAACTGCAGTCACAGGGACTGGAGAGTTCTTTTAGGGAACCCCAGGTTGGGAGTCTAGGCTGTCCCGGTGTGCCTTCTCGTGGAAAGGATCCCCTCATGTCAGGAGGACCCGGAGCATCATTAATTGGAGCTCCAGTGGTTCGGGGGTTTGACCAGTCACAGGGTTTAGATCCTGGACTGGGGTTCCAGGTTAAGGGGTTGCCTGACCTGGAGGGTGGGGTACCTGTAATTCAGGTCCCTACCAATTTGACTCCTAGGGGTACTACTCCCAGTGGGAGGGTGCGGAACTCTGGGAGGGGGTGCAGAGGGAGGAAGGTCTCTTCTCTGTCACCAGCTCAGCCACAGGGCGCAGATCCTGGGTTGGGTGGCCAGGGACAGGGTTTGCCTGCTCTGGTGGGAGGGACCTCTGTAACCAGAGTCCCCCCGGAAGTGACTCCCAGGGGTACTACTCCAGTTAGGAGGGTGCGGGACTCTGGGAGGGGGTGCAGGGAGAGGGAGGACTCGCCCCTGTCACCGGTTCAGCCTGTGGGTTTCGGCTCCAGGTTGGGGAGAGAGTTGTGTGAGGGTGTCCCCCAGCGTAGGAGATGGAGGAACCCTAGGAGGAGAAGTAGGGGGAGGAGAGCCTCGCCCCTAAGGGCTGGTCAGTCTGAGGGTGTAGACCCCAGATGGGTGGACCAGTGGCAGTTTGGAGAGAAGAGAGTGGTCCAAGGGAATTACAAGCCTGAGGCTAGAGCCTCCCACTCTAGGAAGGAGAGACATCCCACTAGGGAACACCAGTGGGGTGGTGATGTTGGTGAAAGAAGGGATGCGAAAGAGAACCATTGGGTTCCAGAGTGGAGGAGAGACTGCAGGTGCTCCTGTAGTTGCAGGCCTGCGTCCACCTTTTTCCGCCCCAAGCAGGGAAGCCCATCAAGGCATTGATATGTCTACCCTGGCTTTTGGCTGGGGGGGAGTCGTGTTGGACTTGGCCTTTTTCCCCCAAAATTTTTCGCTTTTGACCCCCTAATTTGAATGTCTCCCCCATGGGATTAAACCTGTATAGGCCATGAGTGGTGTGAGACCCCTTTTGAAAAATGTAATTACCTGACATAATGTGAGCACTTGTAAAATCCCCCATTTTAAAACTGCACTCCCATTTTGGAAATGTACCTGACTGAAATGTATTGCTTTTAAAATGGATGCCATGGCCATGGGTTTTGCCACTGGACTGACATAGGTCAGCGGTCTAGATAATATTACCCAGCTACCCCTAGTTTTGGAGGGAAAGCCTGGCACCCAGGGTGCTCACCCCCTCCCCTAGAACCAGTTTAGGCTAGATGTGCCAACATTCTAGAAGGTCCTGGCACTGCCTGGGAGGAGGGTATAAATAGGGTGAAGTGTCACCAGAGAGTCAGTCAGCGCTGGGACAAGGAAGGGAGGGGGACCTGCTGTGAGGTGCTACCGCCACATGGACCTGTGAGCTGGGCCCTGCACCCCTATAAACCCCCCCGCTGCTGTCCCCATGGGCCCCTGACAAGGGAGGACTCTTCATAGGTCCCTGACGCTGTGGGACCTTGGACTACGCCAGCGCTGAGGGAAAAAGGTACCCAGAAGAGGAGGAATGCTGTGGGCTTGAACCCCCCAGGAGGTGAGGAGTGTGCCCCTGGGGCTGGCTGTGGAACTGTTCGCCCCCCCCTCCGTGAGGAGCCTACTTAGAAGCCCTGGTTTGCCTACCTAAGCGCTGTAAACTCCAAGACTGTTGCTGCCTGACCTGAACTGTCCTGCCTGGAAAGCGCTATAATTTGGAAGCGCTAGAGAAGGACTGTGAGGAGCTGCGTGTCCCTAGAAGCCCTGAACTGCCTCTATTCTGTTGGGCAGAGGGAGGAGCAGTGCGCTGTGAATAGCGCCGTTTTCGCTGTTTTCTGAGGAGACTGGCAGCCTGTGAATAGCGCTGTTGTGGAGGCGCGCTTTGGGCCGATTTAAATAATTAATTAAAAAGGGAGCCTACCCCTTGTCGCAGCCGGAGATCACCGTCGCAGCCCGGGTGCTGAGGAGACTGTGAGGGGACTTTATAACAAGAAAGGGAGCCTACCCCTTGTCCTGTCCTCGCGCTGTGTGGCAGCGCCGAAAATCACCGCCGCAGCCCGGCGCTGTCTTGAGGAGATTTCCCCCCCCTTGCTGGGGTGTGCAACGTTGCGGCAGCCCCCGATGCCAGGAGGGGGCCGCCGAAGCTGAGAGAGGGCCGCGCTAGGCCCTGAAGCCGTTCCGGCCCGTGACACGTGACGAGGGGGCCAGGCTGCGTCATCGGCCCGCCCCCGCCGCGCACGGATTGGCCTGCGCGGCCGTGACCTCTGAAGGCCGCGCAGGGATTGGTGGTTGGCCGGGAAGGCCCGGAGAAGCTGAATTCAAGCCCCGGGTCCCCGTGAGGAAGGAGGGGGACCCGGGTGAAGAGTCGTTGCGGGGCCCCGTGATCGCGAGAGGGGAGCCCCGATTGAGATTGACCGGAGCAGGAGCCTACCCTGCCGGTCTATGCCCTGAGTGTGGGGCCGGGAGGATAGGCGGGGCCGGGGCACACTGTCGGTGCTAGCCCCGCCTCCCCAAGCAAAGCAGGGCACCACGAGAGCAGCGCGTCGCCTGCAGGGCTCCGTGTGGTGGAGGAGCCCTGCCATCACGCACAGGAGCCGGCCGGAGGAAGTCTGTATTCCTGCGGGGCTCCCAGCCAGTGAGGAGAGCCCTGCACACCGGCACAGTGGAGTCCTGGGCCCCCGTGAGAAAGGTGGGGCCCGGCTGTCATTCTGAGAGAGAGGAGGGGGCATCGAGGCACATTGCCGGTGCCTGCCCCCCTTCACGGAAAAGAGTCATGCAGGGGAAGAGGACCCCCGGAGTAGCCCGGTGAGTGGGGCTTTAATTAAACTGTGTGGGGAGTGAAGAGGGCAACGGGGCACAGGGTCGGTGCTCGCCCCCCTCTCCCCCGGGAGACATTGTAATTGAGCTAGTGGGCCCTAATTATACACCGGAGCCCCCGGGAGAAGTACTAGCAGGATTGCCAGGCCTCTGAGCTGGGCCATGACATTAGTAATCCCTGCCTGGGGTGACGAGGTGAATGCCAGCTAGTGTAGGGCTTGGGATTTGTGTTAGTGTGGCAAGGCCTAAGGGCACACCCCCATATAGGTTGGCTTGAGTGAGCTGGGAGGGAACAGATGCCTAGGGAACCTTCATTAAACGGTGCACCAGTGTGGAGGATTAGGCTCATGCTCATGGGTTAATGCCTAACATCGCTCTATAATGTGTAGGCTTAATGTTCATGCAGGGGATTGGCTGTTGTGTACACCCTGCTGTTTATGTTTATAGTGATGCCACCGTTCTGCCTGATGTTCCCTGAAATGTTAGGCCTGACATCTAATCTATATGTCTATACTCTGAGGAGGGTTTGCCCTAGGTTGAGGTTCATAGGCCTAAAGTCAGGCCCATGTTAAATGCATAAATGCCTTGTTGGCCTGATGAGTTATTCTAGGCCCCTGTTCAGGGCCCTTGATAATGAGCCAGCCAGGTTGATTCATGACAGGTGCTCCTGTCTAATATTAGATGTGCTGTGATGCTCTGTTTTCTTTTACAGGGGTGGGTTGGCGTGATTGTGCATGATATATATACCTATGCTAATGTGGTATTCTGCATTTACAACCCCCTAAGGATGAGAGCCTGAGTTGGCCCCGCCAGATTGGCTCCAGGGCTAATGTTTATTTAACCATCCCTTTTTCCTTGCAGCATGGACTTATGGACTCATCCCTTTTGTCCCATGTAAATAAGTCCCCATGATGTACTTGGCTCTGGCGCCAGTTGGCGCCTTGATGTGACTACCACTATTCTATTTCTTTTTACCTTGCAGGTTGGAGATAACACTAAACTTATTCTTTTCCAACCAAAGGTGGTGTCGTGACTCTTTTGTGGTGTGATTGGTGTGTCGTCTGTGGGTACTGTGTGAATGCTTCACATGTCCTCGAAGTTTGGCCTGCCCGCTTGATGCCATGCTACCCCCTTTGAGACGTGGGCAACCCCCATTTCCAACAACTTTGAAGAAGGTTAACAAACTGTATGATGATATGGCAAATAGGGTCACTGAGGTTGAAGAGAGAACAGGAAGATTGGAGGATGACGTGGGAGCTTGGCAGGAGTTTAAAATTAACCAGGAAAAGGTGACCGACGATTTGCTCTGGAAGATGGAGAAGTTCGAAAACCATCAGCGGCGGAACAACATTCGCCTCCTGGGTGTGGAAGAAGGGACAGAGGGGCAGAATATTCTGCAATTTGATGTAAACATGCTTCGAGGGGCTCTCCCGGAAACAGACTGGCAATGGGAGAGGGAGGTACAACGGGCCCACAGGTTCCCCTTTACAATCAAGAAAGGACGGGGTGGAGGGGGCCAGGCAGGTAAACCACCTCTCCCTAGAGCAATTTTGATATATGTTGGGAATTATCTTCTTAGAGAAGAGCTCATGGAGAAAGCAAGGCCAGATAGCAGACGGTCATTTGAGAGTACCTCCTTTTTTGCCAGGCCAGACTTTTGCCATGTCACCGTTGAGAGGAGGTGGAGGCTGAGGCAGCTTATCAAGCCATTTCAGTCATTGGGTTCTGAGGCTTATCTGTTATTTCCTGCAAGGTTAAAGGTGGTTACAAGAGGGAGAGTATTAATGTTTTGGTCGGAAGTAAAGCTCAGCAGTTTTTGGAGCAATTAAATTCGCAGAAGGGAGGCTAAAAAGAGTGGTGCTTGGGCTAAAGTGACTAGGGACATGGTTAAGGACGGCAATGTTTTTGTATTTTAATGGGGGGAGCACAGGGGATCACAACAAATTGGGGTGGGGGTAGAGAGGGAGGTTTGCGACTTCCACATACTGTAGCAACCACACATAGATCTCCCTGACCTATTTGCCCGTAGAGGGGGGGAGGGGGTTGGGACAGGAAGGGGGGGTAGGGAGGGGCAGGGGGGTTTAGGGGGTCAAGGAGGGAAGAAATGGCGGAGAAGAATTGGTTTGCACTGGTCGGTACAGCACAGAGGAGGACAGAGTAACGTACAAGCAAAACAGCTAATACAGTACTTGGTCATGAAAACACAACATATGCAATCAAGTAACGGTCTCAACTTGAGAAATAGAATGTGGGGGTGGTTAATATCATGTACAGAAGGGTTTTCAGTCCATGGGGAAATGTTTGAGATTCATAAATGAGTGGTAGGATTGCCACCATAAATGTTTGTGGTCTTAATGATGTAATTAAAAGACTCAGGGTGGCGGCACTGTTGAGAATGCTGCGACTGGATTTAGTATGCTTGCAAGAAACGCATATAGAGGCATCAAAAAGCTATCTCTTGGGACAGCTGGGATTTGCTCTTCTTGCAAATTCTAAGCAAGGATCTAGGAATAGGGGAGTGGCAATCCTGGGTAGAACTGGGGACGTGGCCGTGATTAGGAAAAAGGAGGATCAGTGGGGGCGGTGGGGGATCCTAGAATTAACCTTTAAAGGCGGGAAATGTACCCTTGTTACGATCTGTGGTTCAACGGAGGATGATCCTCTGAGCTTCCAATATTTGGATACGGAGTTGGCGCATTGGACAGAGCCAATAGTAATCTGTGGGGATTTTAATATACATGATCCTAAAAGCACATTTTCACAGGTGGGAGGTTGTTATCTAGGTAGGAAAAGGAGAACGTATAGAGCACTATCTGATTTGGTCATACATAACTCTCTGATCGACCATTGGATCAAGATTTACCCAAGTAGAGATGGTAGTACATTTTAATCTGTCCCCCATAGAGTGATGGTCAGGCTAGATTATTTTTTGATTTCTGGGTCCTCGCTGAGGGGGGCACTGATGGAAAAACACCCCCGCATGGTATCAGATCATAGCCCCTTAGTTCTAATTATCGAAATAGGTCAGGACCGGAGGAAGGAAAGGCAATGGACTTTTGAGAGAGCTTTGCTTAAGAATTAGGGATATAGGGAGTACATGGAAGGCTGGATTAGAAGCTTTTGGGATATTAATAGAGGAACAGCTGCTCCAGGGGTGGTCTGGGAGGCATTTAAGGCCACAGTGCGGGGGGAAACTTTGAGCTATGTACTCTCAGCGCAGAAAAGGGAAAAAGGCAGAATAGAGGAAATTAATAAAAAGCTGATGGAAGCTGAAGAGGAATTGGTGGTAGCCATCCGGCAGCGGCTGTCGCTAGAAATACACTTACTTAGAATTGTCTCCCTTAAGGCAGCAACCACAGAGCATAAATCTAAGAAGGCAGGGGAGAATTATTTAATTAGGAAGGAAGGGGCATACGAGTTCAGTGAGAAGGTGGGCCATCTGTTGGCGGTTCGAACTAGGAAGAGGCTGGCAGCATCAGATATTTCGGAGATCATAGATAGAGAAGGAGATAGTATTGTAGGGGTAGAAGGAGTGAGGGAAGTTTTTAGGCAGTTCTATGCATCCCTATACCAGGAGGGCAGTGGGGGAGAGCCACGAGAGATTGAGGGGTGTTACACCGTCACTTATTGCCGCGGAAAGTAATGAGGAGCTGGAAGCAACTTTTCAGGTGGAGGAATTTTTAAGTGCATTAAGTACTCTACCCTCGGGTAAAGCTGCCGGCCCTGACCAACTGCCGGTGGAATTTTATAAAACATTCCAGGGAGTTTTAGGCACAGATATGTTTATTATGATGAGGCAAGCACAACTTGGGGAAGCAATTCCTGATTCATGGGGTGGAGCAGATATAGTTGTGATCCTTAAGAAAGGGAAACCACCAAATCAGCCAGGCTCTTACAGACCGATTACCCTTATGAATGCTGATGTCAAAGTCTATTCGAAAATGCTGGCCAAGAGACTTGCAGGGATTATTGAGAGCTTAGTAATCTGCTCACAGCATGGGTTCATACCAGGTAAAGGGACTAGGCAACACACCAGGCAGGTGATTACAATGTTTGATGCGGCAGGTATCCTGGGAGACCCTATGGCGGCACTATTTCTTGACGCCGAGAAGGCATTCGATATGGTCTCATGGGAATATCTATGGTGTACCCTAAGGTGGAGCGGAATAGGGGAACGGTTTATTAAAGCAATGCAGACTTTATATAAGAATCCATCAGCTAGAATTAGGGTCAATAGGGGGTATTCAGCAGCAGTCAAAATAGAAAGAGGAACTAGACAAGGTTGCCCATCATCCCCTCTTCTATTTGCATTATATTTAGATCCCTTTTTGCGCAAGTTGGAAGGGAATCAAGGGATTCCCAGAATGAGCCTGAATGGTTGCGAAGCAAAAACACTGGCTTATGCAGACGACGTAGCCATTTTAACATGTAGTCCGGAGGGCACTATTAGGGAGATGGAGGCTCAGAATTTCGGCCAAGTTTCTGGTTACAGTCTGAATAAATCTAAGACCCAGATAATCTGTAATCAGCATGTACAAGGGGGCAGAGACCCAAGAGTCATAGAGTCGGCAGTATACTTGGGGGTGGCAATATCGGCTGATGTGGAAATTGTCGTGCAGAATAACATGGTTCCCTTGATGGTTAGTGTAAAATCGGATTTGGAACGGTTGAATAACCTCCATCTTTCTTTAATGGGGTGCACGAACATAATTAAGATGCTTATATTGCCTACATTTTTGTATCACTTTAGGGCAATCCCTCTTTTCTTCGAAGCAAGATGGTTCAATACACTGGAAGGTATTCTTAATAGATTCATTTGGGTGCAGGGCAAAACTCGTAGGGCATATAGGTACATGACACTACCAAGAGAAAGAGGTGGATGGGGGGCACCGGATTTTAGATTATATTATTGGGCTTCTGCAATCCAGTATCTGCAAGGGCTGATAGGAGGGGGGGTTTAGATCAAAGAATAACAGACTGTTCCTCTAGAATTTATGCTGCTGTCCTGGGAGAGGATGTGGAAAACTGCTTTTTAACATGCGTAGAGTATGGATACTATAAAAGAACCAGGTTTAAGACAGTCGAGGTGGGTATTAAGGTATGGAGTGCTTTTATGAAAAAGTTGGGCATATGGAGATTTAACCGGTATACAAGGTTGTTTAAAAATAGATCTTTTCCAACTGAGGTATTTGGGGACATGACAATGGAAAGGTGGGCGGCAAAGGGGATTGTTCAGTTAGGAGATGTTAGGAATTCGGAAGGTTTTGTATTATTTTCAGATTTGAGGGATAGGTTCGGATTGGATAGGCAGGATTTTTTTAAGTACCTGCAGATAAGGAGTTTTCTAGGGAGTAAGCAGGGGGGGCAGGTGGGGTTTAACAGTATTGAGATCATAGAGAAAATAAGGTTGGGGGGGATCGCGCGATACGAAGTTTCTATGCCAGTTTCTTAGACACAAAGCAGGATGATATGGATAAGTATAGTGATAAATGGGCAGGGAAACTGGAGGGCGAGATAGGGTGGTTTCAGGACTCATTGGAGTTAGGACGGACAGTTCTCTGCTCTGCGTCATTGCAGTCCAACACTATAAAACCCTTTATTCACTGTACTATACCCCGGCCAGGATAGCGAGTTGGGGTGGGACTACAGGCATTACCTGCCCGTGCTGCAATTCAGTAGAAGCAGACATAATACCTATGTTCGCAATATGTTGACAGCTGCACACACTTTTAAGGGAAATAGAGAATTTCTTTGAGGACTCCCTAAGCATTAAGATAAGTCTTAGACCCGTACACATATTGCTAGGAGTAGTCCCTGAAGATGGTATCCCGCAGGGAGATTTAATTTTTGTTGCCTTGGCAGTGTATAGGCTTTGCATCGCCAGGGTTTGGTTGGATAAGATCCCCCAGGTTTGCAAACATGGTTGTCTAATCTGTTGGCCACATATAATTTAGAAAAACCCATCTATGCAAGGAAAGGCAGGAAAGGAAGGCAGTTGGGGTTACGAATTTGGGAACCTATTAGTAAATGGAGAGCGGGGTTGGGGTAGTTATGATGATTTCGGTAATTTCTGGGTAATGTTTCGGAAATGTTTGTAAGTAGGATTATGCATGAGGCACTGGGACTGTATGTATGTTTGTAAATTTACTTATTGGAATCAGAGATGAAGTACTGTTATGTTTATGTTTTTGTTTATGCTTATCAATTTATGGTTTTGAAAACTGTGGCGCTCTGTCTAAATTATGTGCTGAATGGAAAATAATAAATATATATAAACAAAAAAGAAATATTATGATCAGCATTGTTACAATTCCATAAAACACAAAAGGAGAAATCGTATTACAATGATGGTGAAAACAGGTCGTATATTGCTTATTGTATTGCCCTCCCTATCTAGGAACTATGTTTTATAAAATATAGAAGGTCTCTTAGGCTTGTGTGGGGGACCCCATACCTCTAAGATCAGCAGAAGTGAATCAAATCAGGATCTGTAAAAGGTCTCTGTCTTTCTGGAAATGGAATCCTTCCAAGTGCCTGAAATCATGCATGCAGTGCAATATTAAAGGCACCAGAATCTCCACTGGCTTGCAGTTGCATGTATGTTATGTCTAAAACGTGAGCTGATCAGCCCAAACAACAGCTACCTTGTCATGATAACCTTCGAGGCTTTAGAACTCACTGTGCAGACTAGGGTCGCAATGTAAGCCTAGGGATATTGAAAACAAGCCTTTCTCATGTGAAGTAATTCACGCAGCCTAACTTACAACAACAGCTATATGCAGTGTCGTGTGCAAAAGCAGCAAAAGGTAAAATGGCGTTTAAACTTCTAATAATCCGATGCTAACATAGCAATGTGTGCAAACGAGGCTCAGCCTTCACTACAGAGGTGAGTTTTTAAGTACACAAAGAAGTAAGTATATAAAGTATATTCCAAAGTATATACGAGACGTCTGGAAAACTCGACCTATCGAGAAGCCCAAGGGGCTGGTAACAAATTTTCTGGACTTCCCACTGATACTTATGTAAGGTGCCTCCCCAACAGAATTTCCCACATGCATGACGTGCAATTGACGGGTTACATGTGGGGATACACGTGGCAGGTATGATATTGGACATGCAAGGTATGAGATGCACAGGTTCAAGCCATCCCAAGCACTAAAATAATCGAACAGATGATACTCATCGCAAATATGTGGTAATTGAAAACCAACACCCACTATAATAACAGTTCTGTAAATATTATTTAGGTGACATAAGTTATATACTAAAAGGTTTTTACTATGAACATTCTGGCATGCTATTACATAAATAAAAGAATGTTGAGAAGCATGCACATGTGTGCACAAGGATGTAGTCCTGCGTCCTGATACATATGACCACACTGCCAAGCCTTTCTCTCTTCAATCCAACCCATATTGTTGGAAAAGCAATGGTGGTCTAAATATCTGTCAACAATTATTTTACATTTACTATAAAGGGACTTACATTTGGTTGTTTGTCTGTAATGGCATGTTCTCCTTCAAAATCTTTTTGATTTCTGCAAAAGTACTCTGATTGTTGTCCTATGTATAAGACTGCCTAGTCATGATATCATCATTTGAAGTGGTCTTCTGCCATTAATGGCTCAATTGTGTTTTATGCAGACCTGTGTTTGAATGTGTTAGCATGTTCAAGTCAAACCTATTGCCAGAGGCAATGCTTGTTTTTTATTACAGATGATTGCTGTGTTTTATGAAGCTTTGACCAGTTAACTGATGTCCGTACATTGTCTCAGAGGAATTCAGTTATGATACCTATATGAAGGGTGGTTCTAATCTATTATTTTTTAGGTATCGCCAAAACAGCGCATACATTGCCTCTTACTACACCTTTTGTTACCTCACCGGTGGCTTAGAGGCAACCCTTTAATTCCATTGGTTGGCTCCAATGTCCCTCTCAAGTGCTTGCTTCTTATTCGTCAGCTTCCGTAGGCTTCCTTCCTCTTTGTGTGTTTTTCCCTTCCCTGGAACATGTACGCATTACTTGAGTTGTTCCCCTGCTCATTTTTCAGGTGCTACTTGTATCTTTTGTTAATGAACTTTCAAAGAGTGCCTGTGTTTTTCAGCTGTCTCCCAATTGTACTTCACCCCCTCTGTTTTCCTCCTCCCTGCTCATTGTGTCCACTCTCCTTCGATTGTCCATGTGCTTACTTCACCCAACACTCAAACCTCCATTGTCTGTATGCCTGCCTCCAGCACCTCCCAACCTCTGCTACCTTTGTGCTGGGCCAATCCCCGCCAGACTACTCTCTGTTGTAAGGGAGCTTGACCACATCCCCTCCCAACCACCCTCTGTTGTCTATCTGCTTGCTGCCAACTCCTCTTTCCCACCCACAATTGTCTGTGTACTTGACCCAGGACCTCCTGCCTAGCCATCATTCCAAACTATTGTGGCCTAAATTTCATCTGGCAAAAATATTATTTTACAAAATACTACCCTCTCCAAGTCTTTGTTCTTGGAGTTAACCTGAGTCTGGAATTACTGCCAGGAGCAACAGGCCCTGCCTCTACTCACAGGCGACTGTCAAGTCTTCAAGTAGAATTCCTGTTCTTGACAATGCAAGCACTGGAAGCTTTGCCTTGACACATGTTCAGTAAGACACAGATCATAACAAATACTTTACTTTTTCACTCTTAGCCATTAACCCTCAGGCGATGTCGCCATGTGTCAAAATAAACAAGCATCGCCAAAGTCAATAGTTCTCACCTAGTAAACCAATTGGCTTTGCCAATCATTTTTGGCTATGCTGTGTAGAAAGAGCACTGCTCTGGAGAAGTGTGGCTCAATGGTTAGAGCGGTAGACCCTGATGCAGAGGTCTACCCCGGAACCAGGGTTCAATTCCCCGCCTCGGCGGGTCTTGGGCTCAAAAATTCCACGGACCTGATAATTCTCGACTCGATGCCTATTCCAATCATGGAGTCCCACTCTGCAACTCTGGGCAATAGCTTGCTTAATCTCCACAACGGCCCCCACAACGCTAAGTAGACCTTGGGGGTGCCCAGGAGTGGACACCTCACAGGGAAAGCCAGGATGGGTTCCACAGCGGTATTCATACATGCGCCTTGAGACCCTTGCGGGTGAGTAGTGCGCAATACAAGTATCTATTTACAATTTTATGCAGCATGGCCATAAAGAAAAAGTTTGTTTATGGGCCTGTCACATAATCTTTTTGGTTCATCCACATGTTTAAAAAAAATGCATGCATCTTTAAAATTGTGTTGGTGTTGATGTTTTTATTTACCTGGCCGAGATGGCTCATTACATGGGAAAAGGAACACAACAATACTGTTTTAATGTACAGCACAAAAGCGCTTAACCAAATAAAAATGATGACTAGGTTGTGGGAGTGGGTTTGGAGAGGTTTGGGAGACAAGTATCATGTTCGGAGGGAGGAGAATCAACGTGAAAGAAAGAGAGTAAAATGGACGACAGAGGGCATAACGACTGTCAAGGTTCACATGACAAGTTCATGTGGGGGATAGAAACCCATTGGTGAGTTAGAGTACCATGGAGGGGTGGGAGAAGAGCATACAGGGGAGATACCTGGAAAACACATGCACCTTCAATTAGTCCCAAAACAAAATAGAAAAAAGTAGGCTCCTAAAAACAAGGCGAAAAAGTGACCCAATCAAAGAGATGCTAAAGAGGCTATTCCCCATGGAAGGAACAAATACAGGAAGAAGCAGGCAAAAGAGATTGATAGAAAAGCCAATTAATGGAAAGCAATGGTTGGTCTGCAAATCCCAGTCTGTTCTTGTTAAGTTCATAATATATGTTTCGGAACTGGATAGCTTGCATAGTCTGATAGGCTCAACCTAGGAGTAAGAAAAAGGTTTACTGAAAGCAAACAGGAGGTTTGAGTCACTGTGTCAGAAAGCATAATGAAGGCAGTAAAGCAATACCCAGAGATCTAACAGGCTTTGTGTAGCCTATAGAAGGGGTGCAGGGAAAGGTATGAGGGAAACCTGGGTACATCCATTCATCACAACAGAGCACCAAAGGGAATTTTCATTAGGTGTGGTACGTTATTATGGATTAGGAATATTTTCCACCTTACTAATGCACGTCTGTACTAAAGCTTGAATTATTATTGTGCTCATTACATTTTATAAAAAATGTATGGTCTGAGATAACATATAATATTGACTTGTGGATATATATTTTTGCAGTCAATTACTCAGTTTTGGCCAGGAACCATTTCACATAAATTCACCGTAACAGCATGTCTTGTATCTCTATGTTTCTCCAGCCTGTGCTTCCTTTTTAAAGTAACTTTAATTAGGGGGGATAATGAGACATCTTTCTTTCTCCCCGAAGGAAACAGATGCAAAGGCAACTAAAGGGTGATCCTTTGGGTCACAAAAGCTGCAGTTTCTCCCTAAGATCCATTTGAGACTTCCTAAGTACAGAGATTGTAATCAGTAACCACCTCTCTTCTTTTCCTCAGATTCCCCTGACTGCTGGCCTTGTCCTGAAGACCGTTGGCCCAATGAAGAGCGAACCCGATGTGATATCACAACTCTCCAGTTCCTCTCCCTTGAGGAGCCTTTGGGAATCACACTCTCATGCCTCACAAGCCTCCTCTTCCTAATCACTCTGTTTGTTCTGTGTATCTTCAAGAAGTACCAGGACACACCAATTGTCAAAGCAAACAATCGAGAGCTCAGCTACGTGCTTCTCATCGCCCTCATGCTCTGCTTCCTCTCTCCCTTCACCTTCATTGGTCATCCCATGAGGGCCACCTGCATGATCCGCCAAAACTCATTTGGAATCATCTTTTCTATCAGCATTTCCACCATTCTGGCGAAGACCATCACTGTGATTATAGCGTTCAATGCTCGCGATCCCACCAGCTGTTCCTCGGGGTGGCTTGGGACCAGAATGCCCAGTGCAGTGGTCCTTCTGTGTTCATTTGCTCCAGTCCTGATTTGCACAATCTGGCTGCTCCTTGACCCTCCGTACCCAGTGAAGATACAGATACAGGACACCACCATCATCCAGTGTGAAAAGGGATCTGTCCTCTTCTTCTATCTGATGTTGGGATATCTGGGCTTGTTGGCCACTGTCAGCTTTGTGGTTGCATTTTATGCCCGTAATTTGCCTCAGAGTTTTAACGAGGCCAAGTTCCTCACCTTCAGTATGCTTGTGTTTCTGGCCGTCTGGATCTCTTTCATACCCGCGTATCTCAGCACCAATGGAAAGTATTTGGTGGCCGTGGAGATCTTCGCCATCTTGTCATCGAGTGCAGGACTATTGGGTTGTATCTTTATTCCTAAATGTTACATCATCATTTGGAGGACGGATATGAATACAAAACAGTACTTAATGCAAAGGCCTATTACGAAATGAAAATAAAAATCTGCAATTGATGTATAACACATTATATTTGTACAACCTCTCTTGTTGGCATGTCTGCAGCAGATAAGACCAACATGGCAGTTCTTCCCCTTTTTGTTGAATTTATATGTGTTGGCTTTAGGACTCTGTGCACTTTACTCCTCTTCTAAACAGTGCTAAAATGTGAGTGCTCTCTCATTACTTGGTAACATCGGCTCATCCACATATGGCATTTTTAATTTACCTATAAGTCCCTAGTAATAAGTACTGCTTGTGCCCAGGACATTTAAATGAAATGTTACTAGTGATCCTAGAGCACTGATTGTGGGCCCCAATTATGTACCCTTTTAACCCCTTCCATGCTGATGACGGCCCCCAGGCGGCATGCATCACAGTGCTCGTGTGCTGATGACGGCTGGGGCCGTCATGAACCCGCCCACTCATTAAAAGTGCCGCACAGGCGCAGAATCGCGGACGCCCCCAAGGGGTTAAACATGTCTTAGGTGTGCCACTGCATAGCCTGTGTGTACATTTATAGACTACCGTGTAGACCTGGCAAATTAAATCCCTTAGCAAACACACAAAAATGATGGATGGAGCGCTGAAACTTTACAGGCACTCACTCCGAGTCACTATTAGATTGGGGTTGAGTCCATCATTGTTCTTTTGCTCACTTTGCCAACCCAGTTTAAACCCAGCTATATGCAAATCAGTCTTGACCCTGTTCCTCATGGATACAGTCCAGGCCAAACTGCCAAGCCAAGTTCCCCAGACCAGAAACAACCATTGTTGGACCGGTTCTGGGGTAGCACCACTCATCGGCCAGGCTAGCTTGAATCCATTGGCAAAGTAAGCAAGTGTTTGCTAAGTTAAACCTCTTGCCAGGACAAACCTTCCTTTTTGATGCATGTAGGTCACCCTTAAGGCTGGTCCTAGAAAGCCAAGAGGGCAGGGTTAAATGTATTTAGAAATCTGTACATGTACCATTAAGATTTACATTTCCTGGTAGTGAAAACTCTTAAATTAATATTTCACGACAGCAAAGTCTATATCTCCGATGGGATAACTTTGGGATTACCTTATTACATTGTATAAGTTCAACTTCTAAGTGGGGATATATACCCGGTTCATGTTTGTTGTCTCTGGAATCTAAATTTAAAATGCTAACTTATGGTGAAGTTGGATTTTGAATTACAATTCTGAAAATGCCACTTTTAGATAGTTAGCATGTTCTTGCCTTAGCCATTTGGTGCCTGCAGCCTGTTTCGATCACATTACTTTGTTTAGTTGGCAGCTCGGCTTTGTGCATTCCACCCAGACTGCCACACACAATGGGAGTGACTAGGATGGCTATCATAACAGGATGGGAGGAAGGAGCTAGACCTAGCCTCACTTACACCTGAATAGGCTGTGTCCTGTTCCCACACAAATGGCTGACTATCCCCTGTAGTTAGTCTGTAGCCAGAGCTGACATGACAGGGCATCCTTCCACACCAAAGGCTTGTCTTTGAAGTCTCTCTCACTACTGGGTATAATATCGGACCTCAGACACTACCACTTCAGAACACTTCTTGACCTATGGATACTCAGGAATAAGAACTGCTGTGCTGTTGAAAAGTCTGCCAAGCAGCTGGACTGCTACTCTGCTCAACTCCTGCTTTGCTGTGTTGACGTGCAGCATGCTGCCCTCTTGCCTGGTAGAGAAGGACTGGACATGCATCTCTTAAACATAGAACCAAGAGTGACTCCAAGGGCTTGTTGGCTGTCTCGTGATCTTAGGTGTGACCAGCAGAACCAACATATCTTATCTTCTGGGAGGTGCACCCACAAACAGAACCATGTATTGCTGCTGCATACATCAAGCCCTGCACAGGAGGTCTACATCACCCTGGCAGCTTCAGAACCAAAGCATTACTAACAGCATGGCAGCTCAACAATGACATCCGACTCCTCACCGCAGCCCAGCAGCCCCGCAGCCACGCAGCCCCGTAGCTCAATGTAACTGAAGCCTCACCTCAGCTGTTTGCCACATCAGTGATGCCCAGACTTTGCACTGGAAGTTCCAGCGAAGGCATACTCAACAACGACACACAGCATCTCGCACCGCAGCATCGCCACATCTCAGAATGGACACATCACTTCGACTATCCAATGCTTCCTGCCTCAGTCCCACTCAACTCGCCACAACTATGATTTAAGATACTTTGTTCAGCAGGCCTAACCTAATCCCATCACCAGCCCATGCTCCACTGAGGTTGATCTGAACTTGTGACTTTGTCCCGGTCCCGAGGATCTAGATATCCCTTGTTACTGCTAACCTCAACATTATAAATTCTGTATTTCCATTTCTCCTTATTGGATTTTTGTAACCTTTGGTCTTGCTTTAATTATTAAAATCAAATCTGCTGTATTTTCCTAAACCTGGTGAGTAATCTCTTTGTGTGCAGAGTTCACTGTTCTCACTGTTTGAATTGTTTCACTAGTGCTTTACACATTGCCTTCACGTTAAACCTGGCTGCTCTGTGTCAAGAACGAGAGGGGAGCACAGGTTAATTAGGGGATTGCTTGTGCCTTACCCTGACTAGGACTGTGGTTGCTGCTTGACCAGGACTCACACTCTAGTTAAACAACAATGTCTAACAACTGCATTCACTCAATGAAATGGTGTTTAACCTCATGTTTACAAATGTCAGCTTTACTAAGGACTTTCATCATTCTAAGGTTGTCAACATTGCTATGTTACATGCTGTGTAAACAATATTTTATTTCAGAGCTGAATGAAGAAATATGAGGTACATTTTTCTATAAAGAAAGGACTTTTTATAAGATAATGAAAACATTTAAATGTGCCCCTCATATACATGTGAGATGTTTAGTGTGTTCAAAATATAAAGTTTTAAGTTGATTATTAAAGATTGGTTAAACAGATAAAAATGTTCAAGAAACTGAACAATTTTGAAAACAACCATTAGAGCCAAATCACAGTGCTGAAACTATGCTGTGTTTTTCTTTTCTGCACCTTCCCTTTGTGAGGCTAACATGTGCCAATCAATTAATTAAAAGTGACAATGGATATATGAAGTGCACACTTTTTTCTTGTTGCTCTTTTCTACAAATGTAATAAGCTTGTGTAAATATATTAGTGGTGTTTCAACAGATCTAAGTATTTAGTTTCAAAATCATCACTATGAAAGAGCAAATTTTGATGGCTGTGTGTTTCATATTGTTTTTCCTTTCAAAATAACTCTGTCTAATGGTATTAAGAAAATGCTAAGTTGGCCTCTCCCCACTCTCCCCCCATACAAACCTTCTGATTTATCTTACAGAAACAAAGAGCTAAGGATTTGTGTAGACCTTCACAGCCTGGGGAAGGAGACAGACACAATCAGATGGATCCATTCTCACTGAAGGCTGCTGGGGGACAATCAGGCTTTGCTGGTTGTCTGTCTCGTTAGTTGGTGTTCTTATCACATATGCATAGCAGCTCCTCTGGGCAGTAAAAACAATATTTCATTAGAGTGAACTACACTCATTATTGTTCAGATTGAACCACCTTTGAAACTCAGAATGGGATTTCTTTCTGCTAATGTCTCTAGATACAGCACATGAAGATGTCAGTGCTGTGTAGGTACATAGCACAGGTTAGAATGCCATTTGCTGTTTAACCAATATATGTAAACATGTTTGCTGCCTTTATGTTTAAATTATTTGATGTTACAATTCATATCATGGGCAACAATCTTAGTTGGATTGTTCCAACTCCTGTGCCTGGCTGCCAGCTCTTGAAGAAGCAATACAAGTCTTGGTGCTTGGTTGGATTCCAGTCTCACTCTGGAGCACCTGCAAACAGATTGACAGCAAGATGCTCTGGCGTTCTTAGACTTCTTACAAAGGTCTTAGATCTTTAACCCTTCTTGGCCAGAAGACCCATTGTCTCTCGTTTGGACTATGGAAATGTTCTTTATCTTGGCTCTGCTCGCTATGTCACGAAAAGGCTTAAGACCACTCAGAATGCCGCCGCCCGGCTTCTTATGAATCCTCCTTGGCACCAATCTACTAGGAAAGCATTGACAGTTCTTCAGTGGCACAGTGTGAACCCGCATATTGTTTTTAAGGCCCTATGCATTTTGCATAGTGCTTATCATAAGAGAGGTTCTACCCTGCTAGGATCGCTGACCTACCCATACATTCCCGGAAGGTCACTTAGATCAACCTCTGCCCAGTTGATTTAGGTTACAAAAGTGAGAAGAGGTCATTGGGGAGGCTGCTCCTTTTACTACCTGGACCCAAAACTCTAGAATTTCCTTCCCCCAGAGGTCCCCCCAGCTGTAAAATTAGTTGTCCTTTTATAAAGCCATGAAACGTGGCTTTTCACTTCTCGGGCTTTTATATATATATTTTTTACAGAGTTGTATATAGTGCAAACTTAACCTAAAGGTATTGGGTATCAAAGTGCCTTACATAGCACGAGTTGCGTTACATAAGGACACATTCATTTTTGTTAGGCACGGGGAGATTGCGTGATTTGCCCAGAATTACAGGATGTTCAGCATCATTGCCGATACTCAAAACTAGTTACCCAGATTTGAGGTCGGCCGCCCTAGCCGTTAGGCCAACTCCTCTCCCCTGGTCTGGTTTGTATGCTGGCTTAGTGAGCACTTGTTCTAGCACTGCAAGGCCTCCAGGTAGCTATGTGCCTTACAAGAACTGAAGAATAGAATAGAATGGGCACTAAATTAGGATTTTAAAATACATATTTTGAAATGCATACTCTATTTTCTAGTGATTCTTGAGTGTGTTATCCATTCATGAAAGAGGATTTGTGTTCCACTATCTGTCCCTTTCATGTCTCATGCAAATTGTTACCTGAAACATGTCTTGTGCAAACATTGCTCAGTAGGTTGTGTATGTGTGCAGTCCAACTGGTTTTATGATATGGTTTGGCACCGGGACCGAGTGTGTGGTGCCAGGGGGACTAGCAAAGTAAATCGTAGGCTTGATAAAATTCTGGTGAACGTGTACATGTATGCCCTTTCGTGGGACTTGGCTTATTGTAGTTTTGGTTGACACACTGAAGGGACCAGGTATTGCAATTAGCGGATATGTCCATTGAAATTTGATTAACAGTTTCAGCCACTACCATTTGTCACTGTTCTTTTTTGTTTTCTGCTGGTTCCAACTACCATGGAATGAAAAATGCATACATGATGTCAACTACACTGATAATTTCAAGGGTCTGCATGTGTAAGGATTTAAATTCTGCAGGGTAATTGGCAGGTGGTATAGCTATACAGGGTATGCAGGATATAGTCCATTTTTGCAGGCGTAGAAGCAGTAAGAACGTTTGAATCTTTACCAGTCAGGCAAATTGAGACATGCTTTTCATCATGTCTATAATGTAATAGTTGTCGTTTCCGATTGTGTTTTAGACTGGTGGGTGGCAGTGCATGTTTGACTCCAAAAATTAGAACCCTCAATCCAGACTAGCTTAGAACTAACATCTGATCATTCAGTTTCCTGTTGGTTTCCACCATATTTAGGTTGGGTATATTCTTTATTAGGTTAAAAAAACATAAAAGATGCAAAATATAAAGTCATACAATATATACCCATCTGATATCAATAGGTTGAATGTACAGCCCGCACCCACATATGTTAAAAGTGGCACACTGTTTCAATCAATAATGTTTACCATGACATCTAAGATAAAATCATTTAAAACCATAAACATTTCGGTTTCACCAGTGGACATAGTAAAGTCATGTTTTACAATTCATTGAAATTATGAATACAAAACAATATGCAGTAAGTGTACCTCCTGCGGTAACCAGTACTAAAAGGATTATATAAAAATTAATCAATGTTCCACTCCTGTAAAACTATATCATTCAAAAGAATCCCCACTTATCTACTGTGCGTAAAGAGACGCTTACCTAGGCCTCTACTCTAGGTATCCCTCAACATCTTGTTTGTAGTGCTTGTTTGGGACCTATGCAATGGATCAATGATAAAACATCAAATCTCATAATATCGAACTACTAATTTATTGAGACAACAATATCGTAAACAAAAATATCAACACACAATACACAAAATAGAAATAACACTAATACTGATCAAAATATATTGTTTAAATAAATCTCAATGACAAAAAAATCGATGACATGAATGTCAATCACATTAAAATAAAATGAAACCCATCAAAAATATTCATACAAACAATATCGACGGGGGGCAAGATGGCTACTGTTTGACACCGCGGAAGGCAGCGCTGACCTTCCTCTCCCCTCTGAGTGCCCCGCTGGAAATGGTGTGTAATGGTTAAAAGATATGCCACGCTTGCTCAGCTCCCATTATGCTATGCTGCCCTCTGAGCTCTAACAAAAGCTCACAGAGTTGGGCTCTAATGTCGGATTACCTGCTTCGCCGCTACAGTCCCTGTGGGAGGTCCCGCAGCAGCACACAGCTCCCGCTGCTCCCGATTCTCCTGCTGCTTCCGCTGCTCCCGATCCTCCCACTGCTCCCGATCCTCCCGCTGCTCCCACTGCTCCCGCTGCTCCCGATCCTCCTGCTGCTTCCGCTGCTCCCGATCCTCCCACTGCTCCCGATCCTCCCGCTGCTCCCACTGCTCCCGCTGCTCCCGATGCTCCCGCTGCTCCTGATCCTCCCTCTGCTCCTGCTGCTGCCGATCCTCCCGCTGCTCCTGATCCTCCCGCTGCTCCCGATCCTCCCGCTGCTCCCGATCCTCCCGATCCTCCCGCTGCTCCCAATCCTCCCGCTGCTCCCACTGCTCCCAATCCTCCCGCTGCTCCCGCAGCTGCCGCATCTGCTATCGCTGTTCACACAACGCATTATTCGATCCTTCCGACACTGGATTTGGCTGAAAATTGCACCAAAAATGATAAAGACTCTGAAAGAGCAAGGCGCTCTGAACAAGGATCAGAGAGAGGCGGCTGCTGGAGCTAAAGACAGGAAAAAACAGCTGAGAGAGCAACCAGGGGCTTTGGCCGTGGACTCTGACACACACCCTGGAGCAAACCAAAAGCAGACACGGCGCGGTGGGCCCAAAAAGAAAGATGAGGAGGGCAGAGTTTTTGATGTTTGTGTGACCGGTGGAACAAGACTCTGGACGGCAAATACTGGTGAGAGTGTTTTTTGCCAGCAGTCAGTAATGGAGGCATTTGAGATGGCAAGCATGACAGTGGCATCCCTTGGCAATCCAAGTTTACCTGCATATCCCCCTGCTTGTCCCCCTTCATCACCTACGCTGACTTTGTCCCTGGCATCCGATACTGTTCTACAAGCGGGTGATCTGGTTCAGGTTACAGGGAATAATGCTCTTATCACTACCACCCAGGTGCATTCTGGGACCGGTAGTTCCTCTTCCAAACTTTCGCCCCAGAGGAACACTGATTCTACTGTACTGGACTCAGAGCTTAATGAAATGAGGCTACCTGTTGTCGAAGGGGCAGAAGGGCCAGATGGACTGCATCTAACGTTGATATTGGAGGGAGAGAACCCTTCTACAATGTCCTGTGCGACGAGTGCCCATATTAACAGCAAGGGCAATGAAATAGTGATAAATAAGGGTGCAAGCAACATGGCAAGCAATACGGAACCACCTGAAATTGAGCCTGGGAACACAAGCAGCACCTCCTGCGAGCAGGACATCCAAGGGTCTGCCTCAATCTCGTTAAGTGCTCCTTTGCTTTTACCTGAAGTAGATATGTTTTTTTCATTAAATGATGACTCTGACTCTGATACATCTCAGATAATTGAGCAGGAATCATCACAGGAGAGTGTCTCTGGAGAGGAATCCCCGGCTACGCTGAAGCGGCATCAAAGCCAGTCTAAGATTTCTAGGCGGTGGACTAGGATAAAAGGCCGGTCTTCGGATTCAACTAGCAGATGACTTGAGTGGGACTACTCCGCTTCAACTCTGACAGCCTGCTCTGCTAGCGGGCCTGCAGGAGGCACAGGCAGAATTGACGTTGCTGGGAGTACACCACCACCTACGACACTGGAGCTACTGTATACAACTCTTAAACAGATGCAGGGTGAGGTCTGCCATGAGAGCAAGTGGTCGCAACTTGCTGCTAAGAAGCTCCAATGGGCTATTCACAAGACAAATAAGCTATGCTCTGACATGTCGAAGTGGATGACCCATGTAGAAGCATGAACTGTTACCGTGGAGGAGGAGGTTGAGAAATTGCATATATTTAAAGCTGCCCAGGAAAAACATTCACGGGATGTGGACTGGAAACTCGAGGATTTCGAGAACCGGCAGCGCCAAAATAATGTCCGGCTGCTAGGCCTTGAGGAAAATGTGGAAGGGGAGAAGGTTTTGGCCTTTGTCGTAAAGCTAATGAAAGCTGCTTTCCCAGATTTGGCCCATTGGAACTGGGAAATGGAAGTGCAGCGGGAACATCATTCCCCAATGTTTAGAAAAGCTCAGTCCAAAAATCAGGGAGAGCGACCCAGAGTGATATTGGTCTTCATTGGCAATTTTTTGCTTAGGCAGAAATTATAGATCGAGCCAGACCTGACTCAAAAAGAACAGTAGCGGGGTATACCTTCTTCGCTCGACCGGACTTTTGCCACAAAACAGTTGAGCGGAGATGGAGACTACGCTAGCTTATTACTCCATTTCAAGGAATGGGTTGTGATGCCTTTTTGCTTTTTCCTGCACGGCTCAAGGTTATACATAAGGGCAGGGTTTGAATGTTCTTCTCTGAGATAAAAGCCCAAAAGTTTCTTACGCAAATGTCTGAATCACGTGGGGTGAGGGCCTTGGCCAACGCAGTAGAAAGGGAAAATGGGAATGCAGGAAAGGACTGAAGTGCTCTCCTGGATGTCAAAAGTGCTTCCCCCAAACTAATAAATGGATAAATGTCTAAATGCTTAATACTTAGGTAATCTAGTATGGTTAGATACCAATCGGATAACAAATTCGTCTCGGCCACTTACGGCTTTGGATGCGGTAGAGTCTATTGCATCAGAGTTTGGTATACATAGTGGATACGGACTTAACAGATCCAAAACTCAAATAATTAAGAATCGGTTTGTTGATTATGAGGATTCCCGTGTCATGGAATCAGCAATATATTTAGGCATAAGGGTTACCTCTTACTTAGATAAGTTGGTTGCTAAAAATATAAAACCTGTAATTCGGAAGGCGAGGCTGGACTTTGATCAGCTAAATAATCTTCATCTTTCTTTGATTGTACTCTGTAATGTCATTAAGATGATGTTTTTACCAAGATCCTTTATTTGTTCAGGGCAATCCCTTTGGAATTTCAAAAATCTTGGTTTATTACTTTGGAGGGTTTATTGAATCGGTTTATTTGGGCACATGGTAAAACCAGGAGGGCCTTAGATTTATGTCATTACCACGGGAAAAGGGCGCTTCGCAGTTCCTGATTTCCATAGTTATTATTGGGCAGCTGCACTGCAATATATGGGGATTTTAGTAGGGTCATGTTCCGGGGATGTGGAAGGGGAAACTGAGCTCCCAGATGTCTACAAAATACTATTAGGTGAAGATGCTGAGAACTGTTTATGGAAATTTACAGAGCCCAGTTATTATAAAAGGACGACATTTAAGACTTTACTAGCCACCATCAAGATATGGGAGGACTTATAAAAGAAGCTAGGCCTGGGGAGACTCTGTCATTACACGGTGCTCTATAAAATCCCTCCCTTCCCATATTTTTGCAGATCAGACCATGGCAGGATGGACAACAAATAGTGTCTGAAAGGCTGGAGACCTAATTTGGATTGAAGGGAGTCGCCAATTTAGAGATATTCAGATGGAGTTTGGGTTGGAAAGGGGTAATTTTTTTTTAAATATTTGCAGCTGCGCAGTTTCATTGGTAAGAAAATCGGGGGCCTAGTGGGTTTAATTCCAATGCAATTATTGATATTATGCTACGCCATGCTAGGGGATCTATTAAGCTAATATATGCGGAATTGATTAGCTTGAAGCCGGATGACCTAGGCAGGCATAGGACTAAATGAGCTGAACGCTTTGGGGCTGGTCCAGACGCACTTATAAAATCTTTAGAGATAGCCCAGACTGCTTTGTGTTCTGCCGGGCTTCAGGCGCAACACTATAGAACTGCCTTTTCTTTATATCACACTCCGGCTAAAATAGCGGGGGTACTGATGCGGATTTAGTGCATATGTTCGCATCTTGCCCTTTATTGCTATGGCAGTTTTGAGGATTAACATTGCTTCTGCATGGCTGGATACCTCCCCCGACCTTTCAGCAATGGTTGCCCGACTACTTCCTATATATACTCTAGAGAGGGCGATTTATGAAAGAAGGAGAAAGAAAGCAAAACTGCTGGGACAGAATATCTGGGCCCCTATAATAGGATGGGAAGAATATTAGACTGACTAGAAAATCATTATGGGGTAACCTAATATGTGGCTGTTGTATATTGTTCAAGGATAATTGAATTATGCTGAATTTGATTTATTGTATATTCTTTGTTCCCATAATTGGTTACATTCTGTGTCTTTGGTATGTTTGGTTGCCTGTCTCTTGTAACATTGCCCATTTATTTGTCTGGTCTCATGATTTGTTGTTTTTTATCTCCTTCAACACCTTGCATTTCTGCTGTCCTGTTTATGTTGTTAATTTTACTGTGCTGATACCTTGGGAGAAAATTATAAAATTTCAGAAAAAAATTCATTAAAAAAAATCAACAATAGCGACAACACAAACATCGAAAAAATACATATAAACTGTATTGAAAATAAAATCTAAACTTAAAAACTACCATTTTCGATGATAATATAAAATAACATATACCAAATTAAGAATTAACCACATGAATTTAAACAAATCAATTAAATATACCAAAACAAATTAATAAACACACAATATAACATAAAAAGTTAATCAAAATAAACAAACATGTACATATACAAAACATTAAAAAGATAATACTTGTATCTACATATAAAATAAATAACAACAACAAACAAAATAAAACCAAGCAACAAGTAAACGTTAAATAAATCACAAAGTAACCGCTAAAAATTTCAAAAAAACTATTTTAACCAATAAATTTAGACCAACAACCACAAACCAATAGAAGACTCTAACTAATTAAACAAACACCATAAAAATAATCAAACAATTAACAGAAATTGTACTGTATAACATACGACCACTGAGGAAGAGCGAACCTTTGAGAGAGAGAAGACAGCACGAAAAACAACTTCACCAACAACTATTCCAACATCACAACTACTACAGCTAGAAAATTCAACAAAAAAGATTTACGCACTCAACAATAAAATATAACAAAAAGTAAGTATATGACTTCACCAACAACTAAACTAAACTGAATAAAATAGAAAAACATAGCTAACAAATGTTCTTTTATTTTTAACATCTTCTACAAAAATCAATAAAACCTGAACATCTACCAAGGACACTCCATCAACTAAAAAGAGTAAGTGTATTTATTTAATTACAAATAAACACTTAATAATATAAATAATCAAATTAACTAAAATTACAACGTGATGATCTATCTTTTCACAGATTAGAATTCACAACAACTCCACCCAAAAACCCCATGTTGGGAAAAAAAATACAAATCAAGATATTAGAAAATCCTAATACAAAGTAATTATATAAAATAACCAACAATTAGACCCTAACTAGTAAAAAACAATAATTGTAATAAAAAACAAAATATTACTAACAAATAATTTTCACCTAACAGCTTATACATAATTCAACAAAACACATACATCATCAACAAAAGATACTTCACCAACTGCAATCAGTTAGTATTTTTATTTGTTAAAAAAAGTGAAACAAACAAAAAACAAAAACTATAACTTTCTATTTTATATTTCAAAAAAACAACATTACAGAAAAAGATACAATTAAGTAAGTATGTAAATTAATCAACAAATACAACAAACTAATTAAAAAGCAAATGTAACTAACAAACATTTTTCACTTGCCAGCTTCTACAAATTACAAACTACAACAAAATCATCGGAAAAAAACAGCGACGATACATAATAAGCATTTTTTTTTCTCAATCAAATACAAATAGAATCTAAATAAATAAAATAACATAATAAAATATAACACTATAATAATAATAATAATAATAATATTTTTCTTTTAAACCAACAGAAAAAAACAAATGGATAATCATCAACAATTGAAACAAAAATCCATCAAGAAAATAAAATCAAAATACATGTAAGTTTTTTAAAAATGTATAATTATACAAACTGTTTATTTAGTTATGTTATGTTATTTTATTCTTATAAGACGCAACAGCTACCCAAGGGTTTCCCGGCGCTGCATGATAGGAGCAAAAAGGGATGGAAGATCTGTAGATTAATCAGCCACGTTTTCAGGCCCTTTAGAAATTACCCTAAAACAATTTCATTTTGAAATAGCAGGGGAAGTGAGTTCCACATTGAGGAGCCCAGGCAGGAAAAGGATCGATCACTCCATCTGCGACAATCCAATCCTAGGGACGGAGATTTTGGCCTGAGTGGTTGAACGGAGAAGGGATGGTGGTACATAAGGGCAGGCAAGGGCATTAATATATTGATGTGCCTTGCCAGCTTTGATCTTAAACATATAGCTGAGGGCTTTAAATTTAATTGGATTTTCCACCCTGAGCCGATGTTGATCCCGGAGAAAGCCTGAGATGGGGATCATCCTGGGAACCTGGCAAATCAACTTAGCAGCTGCATTCTGCACCATCTGAAATGTGTGTATTACCTCCTTATTAGCTCCCAGATATAGGATGTTACCATAATCAAATCTTGAAGTAACAAGAGCCTGGACCACAATTCTTTGAGTGGGGTTGGGCAACATCCAGAGACTTTTTTTGAGCCATCTCAGGGATAGTGAAACAGGTTGAATCCACCTTCACCGCTTGTTGCTTTATTGCTAATTGGTCATCAATGAAAAAGCCTAAATTGTGGACCTGGGATTTAGGCTGTGTCAGAGCACCCATTTCAGAGGGCCAGTGTTGGGGGCCCCAAAGTTCTTTAATATTCCCCAAAATTAGCACCTCTGTTTTTTTGCCATTAAGCTGAAGCAGGCTGGCTAGCATCCAACTTGCAATATATATATATTTTGTTTTACAGAGTTTTATATAGCGCGAACTAGACCCAAACCGAATCGGGAATCAGAGCACTTTACATAGCATCAGTTGCATTACATGAGGACACACATTCATTTTAGGCATGGGGAGATTAAGTGATTTGCCCAGAATCACAGGAGGTTTTTGGCGCCGTTACTGAGACTTGAACCCAAATCCCCAGGTCCGAGGTTGAGCGCCCTAGCCGCAATACACTCTGCAGAGCAGATGGCTTTAACAGAGAGTGATAAGATGATTTGGGTGTCATCAATGTAGGAAAAACTGGACAACCCAGCATCTTCAGCGATGACAGTCAGAGGCTTAATGTAGATATTAATTGCAGGTTTATATAGCGCTAGGAATCGACTCCCGGAGGAGTATCTCCACGCTTCGACCGCTGGGGAACCCGTCCTGGCTCACCCTGAGAGATGGTCCCTGATGGGTATCTCTAAGGTGCGACCAAGCATCCCCGGCGGTCTGGGGGGGCCGTTGTGAAGATGAGGCAAGCTGATGCCCAGAGTTGCCGAGTGTGGTTTCTGACTAGAGTAGGCACCGAGGCGAGAATTATCGAGTCCGCTGACCCTGGTCCACGACCCTGCCGCGTCGGGAATCGAACCCTGGTCCCTGGCCGTTCTCCGCTTACGGGTCTGCCGCCTCTAACCAGTGAGCCACACTTCTCCACGATATTAAACCACAGGGGGCTAAGAATGGAGCCCTGAGGTACCCCAAAGGTGAAACTTGGGATTTGGAGCTGGCCATAGAGGAGAGTACCTGGGTGCGATCTGTCAGAAAATCCACAAGCCGATTGAATGCAGAGCCTTTGACATCTATAGATTGTAACACCTTCAGTAGCACAGTATGAGATACCGTGTCGAAAGAGACACTCAATTCAAGTAAGATGAGTGCCACAGTTTCTCCTGCATCCATTCGGCTGTGCATTATCTCTGGTACTCCAAGAAGAGTGGTTTCCGTTGACAAGCCTGCTATGAAACCAGACTGTTATGGTTGTAGAAAGTTTTAACATCAATGAAGTGGAACAGTTTTGTAAAAAATCAGAAGTAATGAGATTGGTCCGAAGTTGGATAGTTGGCTTGGGTCCGCATTGGTTTTTTTTAGCAATGGAAGAACCATTGCGTGCTTCCATGCAGGAGGAACAATTGCTTCCTGTAAGGAAGCATTAAGTAACTCCATGATTAGCTTTTGAGATGGCAGCTCTAACTTCTGCAGGACCGCTACAGTAAGGGAATGCCTGGGAGAGCCAGATTTAAGGCTATCAAGAATTAAATTAAAAGATTTTATATTAAAGATTGACCAATTTTCCAGTATATCATTGTGTTCAGCCGTCTGATCCTCCAGCTGCTCAGTATTTATCAAAGCCCGACATAGCAGAGACTACGGAGTGGAGGACTCCAGCCCACGCCATACCAAACTGTAAGCAGGGCAGTGGGCAAGGGGTTGCACATATTTATTTATTTATAAGGTTTTATATAGAGCAAACGTGACCCACGAGGGTCATGCAGGCAACCTTTAGTTGTATTCGTGCCTCATAGGGCAGCCAGTTCAGCACTTTCAAGGTCAGAGAAATGTGGCTATTTCTTTTAGATCCTGGTAGCAATCTTGCTGCAACATTAAGAGAAGCCCTCAGCGGAGCCAGCTTGTATTTGGGGTGACCGCAAAGCACTAAGGGTTGCACTGCCATTTTTAAGTCAGTCTGAGGGAGGAAGGGTTTAATTTTCCTTAGTAAACTCATGTGGTGATTGGCTCCCTTGGTGGCATTAGTGATGTGCGACTGCATATTCCGGTGTTTGTCGATGATGATTTTGCAGAAACAATGACGAGGGGAACACAGTCAATGGAGGTTAGGTTTTTCAACCATTGCTCTATATTTGGTGTGTGATTGGGTGGAGAATGAGAATGAATTCAGTTTTTTTTGTATTGGGCGTAAGGTGGTTGTTCGTGAGCCAACTTTGCCTCTTCTGTAGAATAGTGTTAAGCGAAATTAAGACTTCTGGAGTGGAGATTTTCTAATACAGTTGGGCGTCGTCCACATACAGGGTATATAGGATATTCACTGATTTCAATGCTTTTTCCAGGGTTTCCATTAGTAGGTTAAAAAGAATAGAAGATAGGGCTGAGCCCTGGGGAACGCCTATGTCGACCACGGATGGTTGAGAGAGTGAATTCTTCATCTTGATTCTTTGTGTCCTGTTATTAAGGAAGGAGAAGAACCATTGTAACACTGTCCTATAGGGACAGTAGGCTATCATGTTTAACCATGTCGAAGGCGGAGGATAGGTCAATCATTAGGCAAGATTTGTTGTGGTCAAGTAGTTTTTAGTATGCCATCCAATATGTGAGTATGTGCAGATTCTGGGCTGTGACCTTGACGGAAACCTTATTGGTGATAGTCTAGGAGGTTGTAGTTCTCAATATGGTACACATTTCTCCAGCAGTTTCCCCAAAGTAGGGATGTTGGATATAGGGCGGTAATTGTTGAGATCTGATGGAATGGCATTGGATTTCTTTAATATAGGTGTAGCCTGCCCTATTTTAAGACAATCTGGTATGGAGCCTTGTCTCAGAGAGGCGTTTATAATTTTTGCCCATAATGGTAGGATGGATGTTTTTATCATTTTGGATAGGTCAGGAGGAAGGGGGTCAGAGAATTGATTGGAGGGATTGATTGCCAGAAGAGTGTTATAGATTTTTTTGTTCTGAGATTGGCGCTGAGGTGTTCCAGGAAGCATTGTTTTTTGTGACTTCCCCTGCAGATCTGGAAATGACCCTGACTTGTGAATAACCATTAGCATCCTGGGCCACAGGTTGTGGAAGGGCCTTCTTAGATTGGATGTCGAGCTTTATCTTTTCATGGAAGAAGTTGGAAAGCTCATCGCAAGAAGGTGAAGCCAGGCTGTTTAGATCCATAGAGTTGCGAGCTTGTTGCTTGACGATTTCAAAGAGTTTTTTGGGACGATTGATTGTTTTGTTCAGCTGAGTTCTGAAACAGTCTGCCTTGGCTTTTAGAATCTTCCTGTTGTATGAGTTCCTTAACGTTCTAAGGTGATGTAGGTGAATGTCAGTGGGTGCTAATTTACATAATCGTTCTGCAACTCTTAGCTTGCTTCGCTCCGAGTTCAAGGAGTCATTAAACCAAGGTTTGGAAATGTTGGCAGAAATATTTTTTTCTTGGAGGGGTGCTGTACAATCCAAGATTTCAAGCATCGTGGAATTGTAAAAGGCTGTGAGGTCATGGACATCTTCCATGCCCGTTGTGGGGGTCAGGGCGAAGCTGCATCTGTTTAACAGACAACGGAGAAACAGTAGCCCTCATCCTCCTTGACCTGTCAGCCGCCTTCGACATGGCACACTACGAACACGCCTACACAACACCAGGATCCAAGAGACGGCCATGGACGGGCCCGCATCCTTCCTCTCCAGCAGAACATGGAGCATCCGCCTCCCCCTTCCACTCCAATGCCACTGAGATCATCTGCGGTGTACCCCAGGGCTCATCCCTCAGCCCGACGCTGTTCAACATCTACATGGCACCACTCGCCCATGTCGTCCAACAGCACGACCTCAACATCATCTCCTACGCCGATGACACCCAGCTGATCCTCTCCCTCACCAAAGACCCACACAATGCCAAAACTAACCTCCTCAAAGGAATAAAGGCCGTCAGCGAACAGATGAAGAAAAGCCGACTGAAGCTGAACTCGGACAAGACGGCGGTCCTCATCCTCGGATCCACCCCTTCAGCCGTGGATGACTTCTGGTGGCCTACCAATCTGGGAACAGCCTCAACACCCACCGAACATGCACCTAACCCCAGGGTCATCCTCGACTCCACCCTCTCCATGCCTAAGCAGGTCAACACCGTCTCCTCCTCCTGCTTCAACACCCTCCGCATGCTCCGCAGGATTTACAAGTGGATCCCAACTGAAACAAGAAGAACTGTCACCCAGGCCTTCGTCACCAGCAGGTTAGACTATGGAAATGCCCTCAACACAGCAACGTCGGCCAAACTCCTGAGATGGCTGCAAAGCATCCAGAACGCCTCTGCACGACTGATCCTCGACATCCCCCACCGCAGTCACATCACACCCCACCTGAGAGACCTCCACTGGCTCCCTGTCAACAAGAGAATAACCTTCAAGCTCTTCACCCACACAAAGCCCTCCACAACACCGGACTAGCATACCTCAACAGACTTCTCAGCTTCTATACCACCACCCACCAGCTCCACTCTGCCGGCCTCGCCCTCGCCGCAGTCCCCCGCATCCAAAGAACGACTTCCGATGGCAGATCTTTCTCCCACCTCTCCGCCAATACCTGGAACACCCTCCCCACCGACCTACAGCAGACTCAAGACCTGCTGGCCTTCAGAAGACTCTTCAAGACATGGCTCTTCGAACAGTAGCAGCACCCCCTCCCAAAGTGCCTTGAAACCCTCATGGGTAAGTAGTGCGCTTTACAAGTGATTGATTGATTGATTGATTGATTGGGGTTGATATTCTGTAAGTTCCTTTTCCATTGTTTTGTTTTTGATGACTCCTTTTTGGAATTTCCTCGTTATTAATGGAGAATAAGATGCTGTGATGGTCAGTTCTGTCACAAGGGGTGATGAATTCCAATGAAATTATTCTTGTTTTTGCTATGATGAGGTCCAGTGTGTCTCCCTTGTTGTGAGTTGGACTGTCACAGAATTGAGATAAGTCCTGGTTTGCCAGAAACGCTTTAAGACATACATTCCGGAAATAGAAGGTAAAGGGGACAGAGCAAATGCCTGGATCAAGGAGGAGGCCTGAGAGACACAAGGCACAAAGGGCTGTGAAGCATGAGGGGTACCCAGCAGTAGGCTAATGTAAGGCACGCTCAGGCCTAAGGAAGAAAGCGTACTCCCGCAGCTAAGCCTGCGCTGTTAATTGGTCCAGTGAATGTGAAAAGGAAGTGGGGCCACAGAAAAAAATGCATGAATGGCCCAGTGAGGACTTGTGAAGAAGCAAACGAGGAGATCACTGAGGGGGCTGATATAACTGAAGCAGCACCCAGGAACCAGAGAACAATGGCAGGCACAAGGCAGCAGAAGCCTAAGAGTCATAAGAACCTAGCGTCGAGAAGGTGGTGAATAAGGCTGGATTACAAGAGCAAGAACACAGGTGGGCCAAGGAGAGTGGCAGCATGCAACATGACCCAGCAGAAGGGTTGTCACCACATTTCATCTGCATCAAGACCTGGGAAGCAACTAAGGGAGCCGGAAGACCAATGAAAGAGGCAGTCAACTGCGGAACAAGTAGAGCTGAGGAATACCCAGGTCTCTAAATGTGTTGTGAACTACCAGTGTATCAGGGGTGACCCTGATATAGCCCAAAGCAGGGGGCCTTCCAAGAGGGACAAGGCGGCCTAAAGGAAAGAGGGGCAGAGGGTGATGGGCCAGCTGTCAGATCAATAGCCAACATGACTGCAGCCAGAGGGAAAAAGGAGCGCAACCTCAATGACATGCTGACCGAGCCCCCTACAGTGGCAAAGAAGGGTGCACATCCCCAATCCCACAAGCGGGTCAAGATTCGGAGTCTACGGAGGCTCCGGCTACCCGTGCTTTCTTGGAGATGATATTTAATACACTACTGGAGGACCTGCAGACCCTGAAAGGCAAAATAGCATCTGAGCTGAAAGAGTTAGATGCCATGGGTGAGACAATGGCCAGCATTGAGGAACACAACCAAGCCTGGGAGGAAGAATGATTAATCATTTACTGTAGGACCATGTTGTTGATTTCTTTTTATTGTATATAGTATTTAATATGTTATAATGAGTATTGTTTTTTGCAACTTTTTAGTCTAAATTGACTTTTTAACAAATATTAAAAGGGCATAAGTATCACTGGGTAATACCATCATGATATAAAAGCACTGCACTTTATAATACTAACTGCCCATTGCCACTGAGAATTTAATGGTTATGCTTTTTTTTTTGCACTGTTGTGATTGTACTTTATTCTTGAACTGCGTATTTGCACAAATGTATTGTTTTGTAAAATTTGAAATCTATGTTTCCAAGAATCATTGCACTGGACTGGAAGGATGTAAATATTGTATAGTATTGCTTGTTCTTTTATGATTCTATGAATCGAATAAAGATGTTTTGATGATGAAATATCTCAATAAACCTATAAGGAGAAAAGATATCCTGTCATATTTAGAGTTTTCAGATTCAGATGTGTGCCTCCTTAAATTGACCCACCATATATCAAAAGACTGGCACCGATTACGGTTGCAACCCTTTCCCCAACAATTTCTTCCTTAACGGACAAGAAGGCAGGCGTGGCAATCTTGATTGCTAAACGATTTTGTGGGGAAGTGAGAGACAAAACAGCAGAAATTTAAGGGAGACTCTTAACTTATACACTGCAGGTGGGGGGACATACAATAGCGATAGGATCAGTATATGCCCTCAACTCGGGATATGAACATTCTCTGAAGTAAGCTTTCTCAGAGGTTCTGAATAGTCAAGTACGCATGACAATATTAGGGGAGACTTAAAAATAGTTATAGAAGCAGCAAAGGACAGATAAGGGAGCCATTATACACAAGTTGGGAACAAAAGGGGTTAGGTCCTTTATGTGGTGAGGGCTAGACCTAATGACAATAGTAAACAACACAAAATGCCCAAACCACAGTGATTCAATACAATTTTTTTATATAGGGTAAGAAACACTTTATTGTTGCTTCCCTGGACACCATTATTTTGTGTCAATCATTTTATGTTTTTCTATCATTTGAAAAAATTGCTGACAGAAAAAAAGACATTGATTGCAAATGTTTACAAATATTTACAAGACTAAATGAATTTTAGCAAACATTAAAGGCAAGCTAAATAGATGGAAGCATCACCATTTATCACTTTTGGGCCGTGTGGCTGACATCTTATGTCAATATTACCTAAGGTATTATATGTATTCCAGACGCTACTGGCTTACCCATCTAAGGGGATCTCACTACCTAACAAACGGACATACTCCATTACATCTGGAAAGGTGGGCTACCACGCATGCAAAGAGAATTGGGATATATGAAACTAGAAGAGGGGTGTTTGGGGATCCCAAATCTTTTGGATTATTTTAGAGCGGCTCAAATGAGATACCTTATAGAGTGGAGCAGAGCAGAATAAGAAAAATACTGGCTATTCCAGATTAGAGCAGTAGCTGGTCTCCCTTTGTAGATTTTTTTTTTAAGAAAGCGGATAGACAGTGGAGCCTCTTGAGGTCACCTGTTACAAAATCATTGATGGAAGTGTGGGAGGGTGTAGCTATCAAGAAGGATCTTACATCGTTCCCCTCCCTGATGTCACCATTGATGGATAACAGGGAGTTCACACTAGGGTTAGATACACAGGCATTCAGAACATGGTAGGCTACACCTTGCAAAGTGGCAGGACATCTGTTGGACATTGAAGGTATATTAACATTCACACAATTACAACAAGATGATTCACTACCTGAAACAGAGCGACTCCATTGTATGCAGCTACAGCATTGGTAATTCAACACCAACGGGCACCTAAAGGTCAGTCCAACACTGACCAGATACGAGAAGTGGTTGGTTACTAAAACTTCTGACAAACACTTGGTCTCCGAGTTATTTGATATGTTGCACCAAGCAGCCCTCATACAGCTCATCGCCAGCCAGAAATGGTGGGAAAAAGAATTAGGGAGGGAGTTATCAAGGAAAGAATGGGGAAAGATTTACTATAGGGCCAAACATACAGCACAGAACATGGCCAGCAAAGAAATAGCTATCAAATTAGCTACATATTGATACTTGACCCCCGTGAGCCTCAACAAAGGGAATACAGACTGCAGCCCCTCATGCTGGCTAGGATGGGGTGTACCTTGTTGCAACGTATTGGTTCAAAATACTAGATAAAATAGATCTACGGTTTAAGACACAGATCCCACGATTTACGACATACATTGTGCTTGGACTGACCAAACCCCTTAATGTTTCCATTGAAACCTGGCAAAGGGAAACAGATGGCCCTGGCCCTTAGGACTGCAGTCCAAAATATTCTAGCACATTGGGGAACATAGGTAACACCCACATACTTAGGCTAGCTCCACAGACTGTGGTATACTTTGGGGATGGAACGCATACATGCCTCACTTACAAACTCCAAATCGGCATTTAAGAAAATAAGGAAACCACTCCTTACTCCTCTGTCAGCGGAATGTCATAAAATCAAGTGCCTGAAATACCTCTGGCTTCTCCAGATAAAAAACACAGGCGAAACCTAACATATGCAATGAATCCTGGGCTAGAAAAATAGCCATAAGCCAGAAACATAATAGAAATAGACAATAAAAGTGCCAGAAGGGGGGGTCGATGGGGGAGGGTGGTAATTGTTTGATTATTGATTATGTTCTATTTTCAGGTTTTTGTTAATTATGTCTTAAATATAGGAAGCAACCCACAAGCACCATTTGTATCAGAACAAAAGATACTTACAATGAGTAAAAGTAAACAACACATAACTAACACTACATAACACTCTACTCTAAAACACTAAACTACCAAAACAACCCGTAACTACAACAAAAACAAACACTCAAGGTTCTCACAAACCTAAATACACTACTACTGCATCGCCAATACCCTAAACTACCTTTCAAGTTAATTAAAACAAACTTACCTTAAGCGACGAAACACAGTTCCCAACCACAAGGTGCCGTCTTCCAAAATGACGTAAAAAGGAAACAGTTAGATTGAAAAGTGAGCAAACTAGAAAAAAAGGGCTGTGTAGTAAAAATTAACATTAAAAATCACTCCCCATAGAAAAGAATAGAGAAATAATATCAAAATGCAAAACAAAATGTATATTTTTATATATTGTCAAACGATTTACAAATGTTCCCCAAAAATTTAAACAATTATAAAATATGTATTGAATATTATATTACCAGCAAACTAAAAACTATAATATTTAATGTATCTTAAACTGTATGTTTATTTCATGTACTATAAGTATACCAAAAATATAAAAATTAATAATGAAAAAATACATGGAAAAATATATTTGTACATTATTTAATATATTAAATAATATCTGAATACAAATAATATTTAATATACAAAATAATAAAATGTTCAATAAATATGTAAAATACAAATGATATAATTGTATTAAAATTAAATTATATAAAATATATTAAAACATGTTTAAAAACAATAAATACAAATGTTGTCATGAAAAATAATAACAATGAAAACCAAGTTGTTTAAAATAAAAACAACTATCAATATATTTACTTTACTATTACATGTATGTTAAAAATAATGTCTATTATACTTTTTAATACATTTTGAACAGCATCAAAATAACTGACTAATGTTTTTAATATTGTGAAAACATTTAAATAAACTGTCAAATAAAAAAAAAGTATAACAAATAAAAATGTTTACAAGATTAACTAACATACATCTCTTTTCCTATTTAAATGTACATACAAAAAAACAACTAATAAACAATAAAACATTTCTATGCCTAACTCCAAAACTAATAAAACTTACGGAAAAGTGCTGGATAATAAAACTATTTAAATTACTATTGCAACTAGAAAAGCAAAAAAACTCAGGGAAAGTGCTGGATAATAAAACATAATAAATTACTATTCCAACTCCAAAACCAACTAAACTCATGGAAAGTGCTAGATAATGAACCAAATTAAGGGGCTGATTATGATGGCGGGCGGACAGCAGTCCGCCCGCCATCATAACAGTGATGCGACAGCCCGGCAGATGTGCCACCAGCCCAATTAGGATGCGTCCACCATACTGGCGGGTGCATCCTGGCCTTTTACCATTGCGGACGGTGCTGCTGGATGCAGCACCGTCCGCAATGGTAAGTGGGCATGCACAGTATTTACCTGCACCTTGTGGCAGGCACCATGTGGTGCCTGCCACTTGGTGCAGGGAACTGCAGGGGGGTACCATGGGTACCAGCCAGTGCTCCCCCACCCACTCCCAAGGGAGCCTGCAACGGGTCCCCAAAGCCAATCCCTGCCAGCCTTCATGCCACCATGGACGGTGATGGATTAAACCCAGATCTTTTGACTGGGTGTGAGTGTTTGATTGATTCAGATGCTCCGTCCATCACCACCCCCTTTTGTACTGCTTTTGGCCGCCATAAGTGTGGCAGGGTATGCTCAGACATGAGTCCCTTGCTCACTTTGCCACTGGATTCAAGCAAGCCGGGCTGAAGACGGCTGGAATGCCAGAAACTGGTCCTCGGAAGCTTGTTTCCGGTCCAGGGAAAACATGGCTTGGCAGTACGGGCTGGACTGTTCCCATGAGGCACAGGGTCAGCCTGATTTGCATATAGCCATGTCTGAACTGGGGTGGCGCAGTGGGCTAAAGAACGGTGATGGATTAAACCCAGATCTTTTGACTGGGTGTAAGTGTTTGATTGATTCAGATGCTCCGTCCATCACCACCCCCTTTTGTACTGCTTTTGGCCGCCATAAGTGTGGCAGGGTATGCTCAGACGTGAGTCCCTTGCTCACTTTGCCACTGGATTCAATCAAGCCGGGCTGAAGACGGTTGGAATGCCAGAAACTGGTCCTCGGAAGCTTGTTTCCGGTCCAGGGAAGACATGGCTTTGAAGTTCGGGCTGGACTGTTCCCATGAGGCACAGGGTCAGACTGATTTGCATATAGCCATGTCTGAACTGGGGTTGCGGAGTGGGCTAAAGAACGGGGATGGATTAAACCCAGATCTTTTGACTGGGTGTGAGTGTTTGATTGATTCAGATGCTCCGTCCATCACCACCTGCTTTTGTACTGCTTTTGGCCGCCATAAGTGTGGCAGGGTATGCTCAGACGTGAGTCCCTTGCTCACTTTGCCACTGGATTCAAGTAAGCCGGGATGAAGACGGCTGGAATGCCAGAAACCGGTCCTCGGAAGCTTGTTTCCGGTCCAGGGAAGACATGGCTTGGCAGTTCGGGCTGGACTGTTCCCATGAGGCACAGGGTCAGACTGATTTGCATATAGCCATGTCTGAACTGGGGTGGCGGAGTGGGCTAAATAACGGTGATGGATTAAACCCAGATCTTTTGACTGGGTGTGAGTGTTTGATTGATTCAGATGCACCGTCTATCACCACCCCCTTTTGTACTGCATGGAAAGGCCTATTATTCACCCTCATCCTAAAATGGCGTACCGTGCCTGATAGGCACCGCCACCGTATTAGTGGCCCAGCTCTGCCCGGCAGGCAAACGTGACGATTGCCACCAGCAGGAAAGCGGCAGACGGACTTTCCGTCTCTAGTGATACCCAAAGCCATCATAATGTGGCGGCGATAAATCTCATGACGATGGCGGAATGATCGCTCCTATATTACTATTCCAACTCCAAAACAAAATAAACTCAGAGAAAGTGCTGGATAATAAACAAAAATGTAATTACTATTCCAACTCCAAAACCAACAAAACTCACGGAAAGTTCTGTATAATAAACATAATTAAATTTCTATTCCAACTCCAATACCAGCAAACCTCAGGAAAAGTGCTGGATAATATATCTAATTAAAATACTATTCCAACTCCAAAACTGAAAAAGGTCAAAGAAAGCGCTGGATAATAAAACATAATAAATTGCTATTCCAACTCCAAAACCAACTAAACTCAGGGAAGTGCTGCATAATTAATCTAATTAAGGGGCTCAATATGATGGCGTAACGTTAACCACTGCCGTGCCGGCGGTGGTTATTGTTACACCATCGTAATAAGAATTACTCACCGCCATATTAGGATGCCGGTGGATATCGCAGTGGATGCAAAATCAGTCCCCCACTTTTCCCCTGGTGGCAATTGTTATGATTGCCTGCTGGGCGGAGCTGGGCCACTAATATGGTGGTGTGCCTAGCAGGCATCTTCTACCATATTAGGATGTGGGTAATGTTTACGCCTTTCCATAGTGGCGATGCAGCCATGGAAATGCTGGCAGGGAGTGGCTTTGGGAGCCCGTTGCGGGCCCCCTCTGGAAGGGGGTGGCAGGGGTGCACTCGGGTGTACCCATGGTGTCCCCCTGCAGTTACCTGCACCGCGTGGTGCCTTCCATGTGTTGCAGGGAAATGTTGTGCATGCTCTTTGCGGACAGTGCTGCAGCCAGCAGCACCGTACGCCATGGTAAAATGCCAGGATCCACCTGCAAGCATGGCGTTAATAACACCATGAAACCGTCTGGTGTAAGTGTGCTTTAAAAATAATTTTAACATAATCAATCAATCAATCAATCAGGACATTTATAGAGCGCACTACTCACCCGTAGGGTCTCAAGGCGCTGGGAGGGGGGGGGGGGTGCCGTTACTGCTCGAACAGCCAGGTCTTGAGCTTCTTCCTGAAGGAGAGGTGGTCTTGGGTCATGCGCAGGTCGGACGGGAGTGAGTTCCAGGTCTTGGCAGCCAGGTAGGAGAAGGATCTTCCTCCTGTTGTCGCTCTTCGGATGCGGGGGACGGCGGCGAGGGCGTGGCTGGTTGATCTGAGGAGGCGCGTGGGAGTGTAGAAGTTGATCCGGTTGTTGAGGTAGCTCGGGCCTTGGTCGTGTAGGGCTTTGTGCGCGTGGGTGAGGAGGCGGAAGGTGATTCTCTTGTTGACCGGGAGCCAGTGCAGGTCTCTCAAGTGTCCGGAGATGTGGCTGTGTCGGGGGATGTCGAGGATGAGTCTTGCTGAGGCGTTCTGGATCCGCTGGAGTCTTTTCTGGAGCTTGGCGGTGGTTCCGGCGTAGAGGGCGTTGCCGTAGTCCAGTCGGCTGGTGACGAGGGCCTGGGTGACATAACATAACAAGTATGGCAGGCGCATCCTAATTGGGCTGGTGGGACCGCCGGATGTCTGGTGGGCAGTCCCATCACCGATGTGATGGAGGGTGGACGGATGTCTGCCTGCCATCATAATGAGCCTCAAAATTACTATTCCAAATCCAAAACTAACAAAACTCACGTAAAGTGTTGGATAATAAACACAACTACATTTCTATTCCTACTCCAAAATCAACAAAACTCAAGAAAAGTCCTGGATAATATATCTAAATAAATTACTATTAAAACTCCAAAGCAAAACAAACTCAGAGAAACAGCTGGATGATGAAAAAAATTATAAATTACTATTCCAACTCCAAAACTAAAAAAGATCAAAGAAAGTGCTGGCGAATAAAATATAATAAATAATTATTACAACTCCTAATTAATAGTAAATAATATATTTTTTCATCAGATTTATCTTTATAAGAAAAAATACATAAAAAATGTATATCTTTCTACAAATATTTTTTCTGTAAATAAATTACAAAACAAATTAGAAAAATGTACTTAAACATGAATATAAGCTCAATGTTTTAAATTGTTTTCAAATTACTATGTTCCCTACCCTTATCCCCCATAAAATCAACTTCACACTACCAAATTCTTTCCAAAAAATGTAAACATAATCAATAATGTACAAATAATATTTTCAAATTACTCCACACCCTAATTCACTATAAACACATCAACCATCTTTTTAAAAATATGTATATTCTAATTAGAAAATGTAAATACACAACATACATATCCCCTAAAAATATATGCCACAAAAAATATTTGAAATACTTAAAAAATATTTTTTAAATAATGTACTTTTTTTAATGACTCCTCACCCTTATCCCCTATAAATCCAACATGTTACTCCTAAAACTTTATAATTTGTTTTTAAATATATAACGTTTATATGAAATTTTTAAAACTAGTCCCGACCATTATCCCCTATAAACCCAACATGTCGCTCCTAAAATGTGATACAATTTAAAAAATATTTTAATTTGAAATCTAAATTTTTTACTTCCTCCCCACCCTTATCTCCTATAAACCCAACATCCCGATCCTAAAACATAATTTAAAAAAAGAAAACAAACTTTTTAACATATATTTTTAAATCTACAAAACATATAACTAATACTAAATTAATAATATTAAAATATTAACAATAAAATATATCGATATAATTTACAACAATATGTTTGACATTGAAATGTTCAAAATCTATATTTTTGCATTATATACAATTTGATATTTTTAACTACGAAAAAACTTACCTCAATATTTTACACCATCGATATGCTTCACTCGATATTAATGCAATTCAATATTTCCACGTTGATATTCTGTCTCTGCACCCTATGCAACTGCTCAGAATGCACGATTGTGAAGCAACAAATGGCAGTGTAAACAGAAGAACAGTTATTTACCCACGGTCTTTCATAACTTAACAGAAGAAGCAAAATACCTAAAGACTATATGGCAGAACATATCTGTTTGAAGTAATTGTAAATGTAACAGTTCTGCATTGTTTAATGTTTAGACTCCTAAGCATGGGAGCAGGTAAAGTCTTCCTATTCCTATCATACGAGCCACAAAAAAAGAAAAAATGCAACTGTGACTGGACAAAAAGTGAATTGCATGGACACGCTACGAGGTCCTGATCACAGCTGGCTGTCTAGGGATAAGCGGGCAGAAAGTGTTTAATTTTGAGACAAAATCTCACTAAGTAAAATTGGTATGAACTAAGGATAGTGAGCATGTATGATTCAACATGTCTGGTCATTGCCAGCATACCATATAACTTGACTGTTCCTTTGCCGAGCTCCCCCTCCTCACTATATCTCATTGTACAATCCATTCATTCCTTTTTAACCATGGCTTTCATGTGCCTTGTGATTGTGATACTCATGGTATTACTGAAAAATGATTGTCTCCCTATCAGTTGGAATTATGTTTTGACCCATTTCAACCAATGGATATTACCTGTCTTACATAGCTTCAAATAATCACTAATTACTGCTTTGGTTCATGCTGCTTTCGAACAATTCAAGATTGAGACCCATAGCATAAGTAAGACTAACATGGCAATGTCTCCCACATGGACGAGACCCAATTCTTCATGATAAATAGATGTTCAGTAATCGGATCAGTTCTTTTGCAAATTTGTTGTCAGCAACAAGGAATTGTGATGGCGTCTGTATTACCCAGATCCCTGTTCCATAGGTAACTGCTGATACACATCTAGCCATATATATATTAAGCAGTGCACCCATAGGTTAAAATCTTAACTTGTTGGCAAACTTGGGAATAGTGGACACTCTCTTTTCGAATTGAGGCATTTAACCTGGCTAAGATGGTTCCAGTTGCATTGACTATCAAAGGGTAACCCCAAATATGTAAACATGTTCACAGTCTGTAATCTAGTGCCTTGGTTATATAAAATGGTCTCATCTTCCATAGATCATAGTAAAGGAATTTGTTTTATTGGTTTGTAGCCCTAGGGATCCCATAAATGCCACAACCCCTCAAGCAGTCTCTGGAGACCCACACCTGTTCTCGACATTAGGACACAGCCATCTGTTTACATTAGTAGAGGAATAGTTCTTGATCCTGCCCTTATTGCATTGGCCACATTCTATCCCAGATGTATCTTCAGGTCATTGATATACATGCTATATAGAAATTGGACAAGGATACAGCCTTGAGTAAGTATGGGCGAAATTTGCGAATTCGCGGTCCGCAAATTTGCGCAAAATGGCAAAAAATCGAGTTCGCGAATTTTCCCGCAAACTCGAGGATTTTTTTGCCATTTGCACAAATATGTGACCACGTGTGCCTGTATCTTTGCCAGCACGCCAAAAGGCGCCGAGCTCCCTTGAGTGAGCTGTCCATCATAGTGGGGAAAGGGTGCGAAGACGTTTCTATCATTTTACTATCACAATTAGTTTGCAATACACATGTACACAACTGCATGACTTGCTGTTTCACGTGAGCACTTTGAAACTGAATTGTGTTGGCAACTGAAAAGCAATTTGCACTCAAGTGTATACTTGCTCAGCTTTTCCTTGCGAGTGATTGACTGATCACGAGGAGAAGGTACGTCATCTTACACTTGAACACCAAATTGACAAAAAGAGCTGATTTTTGTACAAAAGCCAAACAAGTCTGGAAGTTTTTCACCTTCCTGTATTTTTATGGGTTTTCCGAGAAACACATGAAATTTCCTAGAAAAAATACTTCTTACAGCTTCTTAACACTCAAACATTTACTTTGTGGTCTGGTGTATTAGGTACTATGTTTACTCTGAGAAAATTATCACAATAGGTCCAGAACTTTAAGTGTGCTATTTAGAGAGTCTTCGACACACCATACAAATGGATGTCTAGGCTACAAATTAGGCCATGGAGCAATTCCAAGAGTTTACCATTATACTTCATCCATTTAAGAAATTATTATCCACAAATACTCATCTTTCTGCCTTTCTGTGTATGTCTCTTTTTATTTCTTTCCCTACTTTGTTTCCAGTCCAATTGTGACTTTGGACAGATTGTATTTCCTCTTTCTTTTCATTTTCAAATATGTCTTGTGTCTGTCCTTCCATGTATGTTTCCACTACTCATATTCTCCCTCTGGATCCCTAACTTTGACTTTCAATTATTCTTTCTATTTATCCTGTTTCTGTTTTTATGGCTCTTTATCGCACTTTTCTGTTTGTCTCACTCCAACTCTTCTCGCACATAAACACAAGCTTTTGTCCTCTACATCCCTCTTGACAGCATTTCATAACATTTTCTGTTATTTATTTTCATAATTTTCAGTTTCTAGCCAATTCTCAATGTTTCTCTCTCCTGTTCCTCTCACTCTGTCTTTCTTTTGCCATCTCTCTCTTTCTCCCGCGAGTCGCCTTCTCTCGCTCTCTTTTTCTATCTCTTGCCCTTTTTCTTTCTCTCTCACTTCCTGTTTCGCTCTTTTCCTTTTCTCTAACTCTTTGGTCTTGTTCTGCTGTGCTTTCTGTCTCTTTCTCTTTCTCTTTCTTTCTCACTCTCTCCCTTGTTTTCCCTCTTTCTCCCTTCCTCAATCACTATTTCCTGCATTCTCTCTTTTTATCCTCACTCTTGTGCTCTCTTTCTCTCTCTCCATCTCATAGACCCGAACTGTTGTGTGTGTCCATTTGAAGAGAGAAGACTATCTACATAGTGAGACACTTTTCAACGACAGATATGGGGATAAAGGACACTTGCCCAGCCTCGACCTTGCTCACTACTTTTTAGAGCTGATTGATAAGTTATAAAAAGGGGGATAGATCAGAACCAATTAACTATAGACCAATTTCTCTGCTCGACAATACAGTCAAGATTTTGGGTCGAGTCCTAGTCAATAGGGTTCAAGATTGGACGGAGGAAAGCGATATATTAGTTCAATGCCAACTGGGTTTTAGAAGTAAGGTTGGCACAATAGAACAGTGTTTAAACCTTAATTTGGGTATTAGCAAATATAATATTGCCCGATCTTCCCCTGTTTATTTAGTGTTTATGGATCTATCGTCCTCTTTTGATTTAGTAAATAGGTCTAAACTCTGGTCCATTCCGTTGGATTACGGACTGGATGAATCCCTGGTACATTTCTTGGCATTCTTACATACTGATCTTAAGGCACAAGTCAGTATCGGCATGGTGGGGAGGTTTCAGGTGCAATTAGGGTAGGAAGGGGAGTTAGACAGGGGTGCATTTTAGCACCCCTGCTTTTTATTATTTATATTAATGGGCTGAGTAATTCCCTGAAACAGTCAACCCCAGACGTTCCGAAAATTAACGGTACATCGTTACTAGTACTCCTCTACTCAGATGATTCAGTCCTAATGGGCCGTACTCCAAATTCTTTGTGTATTTTGTTTAAAATCTTTGTTGAGTACATGAAGGGTCTGGATCTACGTGTGAACTTTAAAAAATCGTTTATTATGTCATGCAGACCAGGGAAACGCCAGCTCAACTCCGTATTGGTAGGGAATGACAGATTAATTTCCACCCGCACTTTTCCATATCTGGGGATTGTCTTTGCTGCGAACAACTCTTGTACTGGGAATTTGGCCCACTCCACGAGCAAGTTCTCAAAGGCCATCAATTCAATTTTAAGTCTCCCCAGCCCGAAGAAAACGGGTGCAATTGAAGCAATTTTAAGGATTTTTAAATTGCAATGCGTTCCAGTAGCCACGTATGGGGCTGAGATATGGGGCTTGGCGGAGAATCGTGGATCCAGCAGGAAGAACATCGCTTCTGTAGAAAGCTGCTGGGTGCACCGATCTCCACCTCTCGATATATCTGCCATAACAAACTTAATTTACATTTTATTTGTGATTTTATCAGCGCTCGACCTGCGCTATTCTGGCTTTCAGTTTAGAGGAATAAATCCGCTTCCTTAACGCAAGAAATTATAAATGATTGCCTCAAGTGGGAGGGAGGAATGGATATTCCTTGGCTCTCGTGGCTCTATCAGAGCCTATGTAGCGTTGACAAAGGCAGCCTCTTTTTAGACCCTATCAGACCCGATTCATTCCGTAAGAATGATTTGAAAAAAGCACTCTATGCACTTTATAACTTAAAAAGGATCAGTGAGGAATCTAAAAAATCCACAGTTTCTATTTACATGGGTAAGGAACTTACCAATATATTTTACCTTGCCAATGGTAAACTGGGAAAGAAGCCCCGATTAAGGGCGGGAACTGTACTGAACTGAACCTTTAGGATATCGGTCAAACTTAGAAAACACACCATGCCCCTGCGATGGAGCAAGCGCACAAACTGATTTGCACTTTTTCTTCTTTTGTAAATATTATTTAAAATATGTAAAATGTTTTTTAACTCCTTTTTTTTAAAAACATAGACCTCTTTCTTTGGGGGAATCTTATCAGATGCTGTTTTCTTTGGATAATGAAGAGGTAGTTTTTCGAACTAGCACTTTCTTATGAACCGCCACCCGAGCACGTAAAATGATAGATAATCCCTGACTTTCCTTTTTATTGTAATCTTGCTGAAATTGTCTGATGCCTATTACGATTTAACAAAGTTTTAAGGATTTTATAATACCATTGTAAATTTGTGGATGTGTTTTTATGAATTCTTGGAATTCGAATAAAGAATTATGAAATTAAATTATGAAATGATACATTACTGAATTTGAGTTTTAACTCGGGCACCTCTTTTATATCTGTAAGTGCTTCCTGTTGAGGTTTACTTTCTGTGACAGGAGCATCGTGCCAGAATGATCCTGCCCTGCATATTTGTCCACGTGTTGAAAAAATCCGCAAATCCGCTTGCGGGCGGATTTCGGCAATTTCACGAGATTTGCGGATTGCACAATTGCTGAAAATCCACAAAATCCACGAGCGGAACAGACTTTACACCCATCCTTAGCCTTGATACACTCCTTTCCAGATATTGATTGAAGGGGTATAATCTCTGTTAGGGCAATACCTGACACAGTTTGCTTAGGACGTGCACCAACTAAGCCTCCACCCCCAAGTCCAACAATTTGATCTGGAGTTTACCTCTTTGAACATTATCAAATGCTGAACTTAGGTCCATGAAGGTGAGCTATAGTTTTCCTTTCTTGGCCCTCACATACTTACAGTGAATGAGAGAAAGATTCAGGCATTGGTCAATCATCCTTAATCTCCTCCTAAAACCATATTGGATAGGAGTCAAGATATCTTAATCAATTGCCCAAGTCTCCGGATGCTCCAATGTTATACTACCCAGCACTTTTGCTGTACTATTTATGAGCGAGATTGGGTAGTAGCATTTGGGGGTTCCCTCGATAACCCTTTTATAAAATAGGTTCTATAATGGCATTTGAGAAGGTCCTGGGGAGTCCATTGATGATTGCACTATTTAGGATGTTGACCAGTATAGGTGCCCACAGCTCAGTGATATTCTTAAAGAAATCAATTGGCAGCCTATGGGGCCCTGGTGCTTTATTATTTGGGCATCTATTTATTGCTAAGATCACTTCATCTCATGTGATGTCCGAGTGATAAGGACCTGTCCCTCAATCCAAAATTAAATTAGATGTCAATTGATCTTGATTCGGATAACAGGTATTGTTAAATACCGGGGTAAAAAGTGTCACCCAGGTTGAAGAGTGAAGGTTGAATGGGTATATCCATGCCACTTTTGTGACCACATGCAACGTTTGGGGAATTTACAACTTTAGAAAATGAGTTCAAATCTTTTTCCATACAACTCCTCTGCAACTGCTCCCATGCTTCCTTCCCTAAGTTCGCTTTTCTAGTCTCAAACATTACCTTGTAAGAATGTATACACAATCATATAGTCTCCATGCCCCTTGGAGACACTTTCAGAGCTTTCTTAAGTTGTTAATGTGCTCTCATACAGGGTCCATCAAACAACTTGGTAGCGTTTGTCCGGTGGTGAGGTGCAGTAATTGTTTTCAACTAAGACGTTTGTATGCATAATCCCATTCCTGAGTAGGCCTCTATAACATTTGAGGGAGTGGCATTGTAATGCAAACAGATTTATATTTCGCTCTAGCAGCTCCTCGGCAAATGTCTCAGAAGTTCCCAAGTATCCACCTCCGCCCACTAACCTGGTTTTAAGAGTAGGCAGCACTAGGAACAGGTTGCATGGGTGCACTAAGTGATAATCACAGTTTTAAGATTGTGTTCTCTCTTGTTACATGATAAAATAGCATTATTTCCAAAGTTCTTTCTTATCTCCATTGGTACAGCTATAAAACCCATGAGACTTCCAGGACTTCTCCCTGTAAATGAGACTTGTCTGTCAGTGGCTTCGCTTGACAAATTGATACTAAGCAACAGGTTAAAGTTTAACAGATGAGTGGTTAGAGGGGAGCCACACGGACAGTGATGGAAGTGTGAGTGGTGCAGTGAATCAGCCTCCCATAACCCACATACAAGATTGCTAGTGAATTGACACAGCCTTAAGTTAAAATCACCCCCACAATATATGAAAGGCCCCTGGCATGTTCCCATGACTTTGTTAAAAACAGAACCCAGTTAATCCATAATTGTTCTATTGCTTGCTCTCCATGCTACTGGAGACTGGAGTCAAGCTATCCTGTTTAATAGGGGCTGAAACATCGAAACCGGCCCTAGGATGCTTGTTTCCAGTCCAGGGAGAACCTGGCTTGGCAGTTCAGGCTGGACTGTTCCCATGAGGCACAAGAGCAAGACTGATTTGTATATGGCTGGGTTCAAACTTAAATGGCACAGTGAGCAAACAAACAATGGGTTTAGACCCAGATCGCTGTACTGGGGTGAATGTATGACGTTGTTCTGCATTCTGTCCATCAATTGTTCTTTTTGCATTTGAAGGTGTTTGTAACCCATTGCAGGATAAGGTGCCTTAGAACCCACTGCTGAGTGGGTTACTTAGTAACCTATTGTTGGGCAGTGCGGCAGTAAGGCACAGGCAATGCTGAATAGCTCACATAATTTTGGTCTCTACACAGAGACAATTTCTGTTATTAATGACAAGCCATATGGCAATATATACATAATTAACCCTTGCGATTCATACCCTAATAAGTAGGTAGTACAAGCGATTGGTGTTGCACTATAATCTGCAACTATGCGATTCTCTGACCACAATGATTTCCACATAATTATCCATTTGCTATATTTGCAACATAATCCATTATCTGTGACATAACTTACAAATAGATTTTAACCAAAGTCGTTTCTACTTCAAACTGATAAAAAAAGCAGAAGCATACGTTGCTGCTTAACGAAAGGGCCGTCACAGAGGCCGAATGGTCATCTTTCAGTAAGTATTACGGTACTTGTGAGTTAAACTGGTACTAATGAGGTGACAACATATCATTTTAGGGCCCAATATTATAGTGTACAGGGGTGATGCTAATAGTGGTGTCATAGGTAATAAAGTAAACATTCCTTCTCTGGGAGACTGGCAGGTTTTAAAAATGCTGAATGATGATGAAGAAAGCCTTAATGCAACAACCTTCACATGGCTCTGTACTTACTGGGAACATTGGCCCCAGTATGTATGGGAAGATTGACCTTCCAAAATGTATGTGAGGAAAATTGTTGGGATGCTGTGTTACGGCAATATTCTAGGATGGTGTCTACACATAGAAAAGAAAGGTAACATCTCAGTAAATTAATTGTCTATATTGTTGTATGTTAATTGTGTTAGCCACAAGATCGTATTCCAATCCTCTTCTATCAAGGTTTGACACAGTGGTGCAAACTTTTATTCCGCCTGTCTGTCTTTGATTGATAACTAGTGGACAAACACATTTCCATCTGCAATTTCCTATTCAAAACTGACCAAAATCTTGAGAGAAATGTTCACTTCCTGTCAAATGTATTACTTGTTGAACACCATGCTATCAAATGTTGTGGTGTACAAAGTTGTGTACTCTTTGAAGTATGTAATTCTAATGAGATAACCATAGACCATTTTTGTTAAGTGATCAACAACCCCTTTAATCAAAATGCAATTTTTAATTCAGGTAACTCTAATATAAAGTCTAATAACATTGAATGTGAATGTTTGGGTGAAACAACTAACAGTCTTGTAATATGTTCCCTTACTAGCCTATTGTGGCAAGTCAACAACAACCTTGCACCTTTTATCGGAGAAGTCTGCGGTGTTGGAGATTAATCCTCCACAGTGTTCTTGAACCACCTAACATTATTGGTTTTCAAGCTTTAATCTTAAAAGGCTAAAACCCATTTTGTGACCAGCCTAGTCATTCTGGTTAACTGCAGACCAGTAGTTTGCACACACTTAGTGCAACCATGGGATTCCTAATGTTGTTGGTCCTATTATTTTTGCGGTAAAGGCGGATGCAGCATACAGTTTGAATTTTTTAATTCCTGTGTCACATTTCCAGATGTGGATGGAAATACATATAGATTCCATATGTACATCACACATGCAGGCCTAATCAATAAAGACATTTTGCACTTATTGAGATTCAACCCACCTACAGGTAACAACAAAATTGGTTCCTTGGCGCCCTCCCCCACTAGCTGCACCTATACTCTTGGGTTCCCTTAGCAGAGAGGGGCAACTCGGCCAGCATTAGCTGGATATACACTCTACCCTGATCTATTGTTTAAGCACATGTGTATTGCTTTTAACATGCAACATACAGTACAGCACCAGGTTTGGCCACAATGAATTTCCAATGCAAGTAAATACAGTGCATCCATAGTAACATTCATTAGTTACCGAAAAACTTGTTTATTGCATATTGAGCAGGCCTACCGCTCCCTGGACCTGTCCCCTCCCTCTTCTTTTCCCTGTCTCAGTACATTTCACAAGAATTACATTGAATGAATCCCAGACTCTCACATGCCCACTAATGAACTGCCTTCTTTCTGTGTGTCGTGGATGTTGCCACAATGACCCCCTGCTACCTGCTCCTCTTATTTGTCTTCAAATGTGATCCAGATGTGGATCAGATGGTTGGGAACTGTCAGGAGAGTGGTCATATGGGTCTTTTAAGCAGTCCACCAGTGTGTCCCAGGCTCTAGCCTTATCTATGGCACAGCAGCCCTCTTTACCACCAGCACTGTCTCTCCTTCCCTCCTCTCTCATTGTATTGAGACTGAACTATTTTGTCTGACGCCCGATGAAGCTACTTGGTTTAGCTATAGGAGAGATGGGCCGTGGATTCCCTCCTTGGTCATCACCTACCCAGACGGTCTTTAGGCAGACTTCTTTTCGTCTCTCCTTATTGTCTCTTTCCTAGCTCCTATCCTCTCTCCCCTGAATCTCTCCCCTTGTATGCCCTGGGAACACACCTTACTGGACTTTGGACGTTGCCTTGACTCATCTACCGGTTTGTGTCCCCTTCACCCTTCCTCTCCTCTTCCCATGCTGTGTCTCTCACCCGCCCCTCCCTTTCGCGCCCTCATTATCTGTCTACTTCCCGTGCTCCAACCCCCCCTCCCCGGAATCTCTCACCATGCCTGCTCTTCCATTTACTTATTTGTGCTTATTGTTTATCTCAACCTTACATATAACTATGTTGCCATCCTTTGAAACGATGTAACCTGTAACTATGATCTGATGCTCATGTAAAGCGCTCTGATACCTCCAGGTCTAGCCAGCGCTATATAAAACTTTTTAAATAAAATAAATAAATAAATAAAATAAGATCCCTTCCCATTTGGAAACCGGTTGCTGGTGGAAGCCTTTCACTTCCTTGTGATTGCATCTTTCACCAGCACTGGTGCTGAATCTACAAATTTAGTTGATACCTGATGTTCAGCAGGGCTGGGGAATCCCCCCAGAAGGCAAACCAATGGCAAGCAGGGAAGAGTCCTGTCTGTCACCTCATTTATTCATGCTATGATCCCCTCCCAATTCTTATAGACATGGCGTGGCCCACACCATGAGGACCATTTTGGCTACCTGCTTCCCACATCCAGGTCATGCCACCATCCGTGCCCCATTGTCAAGTAGCTCCTAGGTATCCCCAGGTCCTCCGCATTTTGGATGACCTAAAGTGAGTGCTTGGTGTGCCAACCACTTCCTGACATCCCCAACAGGAAATGTCAGCCGTTAGAAAAGATAACTCTACAGTGCCACTACCACCCCATGTATATTACAGTTGTGTAGGTAGTTTCTGGCCACACTGAACATGACAAACACAATTCCTCAGGGATCGTGTTAAACCGTACAGTACTTTTCACTCAGTCACTCATGCTTACTTATTGTTAGAAAATATACAGTACGGCGGTTATGACATTTCAAAGTATTAATTGGTCCTGCGTTAATATTGTGTAAAACATATTTGATGCGACAATCAGGAGACAGAAGCATATGAAAGAAATATGGATGGGATAATGTATGTAAAAGGGGGCATAAATGACAGGACTAGCCTAAGTGACATGACACCATAGTTCTACATCATTTTCACTGGTGTAAGATATGCCCTGTGCAGGAAGCAAAAGCTAATGAAATTAAACCTGGTATTACGGGATACCGTGTAAATGTTGGTAAGGATTATGGACCAGTGTGACTCAGAAATCGGGCATGTTATTTCTGCCTACCTCTTGTATTGTAATTGTATTGTCGAAGCTCTTTTTCGGCGGGTAGCACACTACTCCAGGACCCATAGAGGATTAGTGTTGAATTAGTACAGTGAAACATGCAAGTAGTTTTTAAGTGGTGGATAGGTTAGTCAGTTATTTGGATTTGGAATGATAGCAGAAGGATAGAGTAGGACAAAGGTTTGTATTTATTTATCGCTCGCTTGTTGACGCATGCTATTCAGGGAGCCTATAAAGGATTAGTGGTGAATTAATATGGTGAAATATGAGGTAATTACAGTGGTGGATATTAGTCTGTTACTTGGAGTGAGAAGGATAGCGGAGGGATAAAGGGGGAAGAAAGATTAGCATTCATATAGCACTTGATACCCCTGATGGGTGTTGAAGAGCTTTTCTGGCGAGTCGCACGCCACTCCGGAACCCATACAGGATTAGTGTTGAAAATTAGTATAGTATAAATATGAAGTAATTTGAGTAGTAGATATGTTATTCTGTTATTTGGGCAGTATATTAGTATATTTGAATATGGAATATGGAATTTGAGAAGTGAACACGTTAGTCTGTTAATTTTGATTGAAAAAGGATAGTGGAGGGATAAAAGAGTGAAGGATTTTTTTGTTTAAGTCTTAGCAGTAGGAAGAGGCTTTTGGATGAGTAAAAATGAGTTTTGGAGGGAAGGAGTCAGAGGGGAGAGTTTAGAAATGTTTGTTTTAGGGGATCGGTGTAGTAAAAAGAGGTGTCAGATGACGCAAGGAGGGGTAGAGCAGGAGAGAGTCTAGAAAAGGTTATTTTGGGGATCATAGTTGTGGTATGGGGTTTGGGATAAATGAGATAGTGGATGTAGAGGATATATTGATAGAAGTATAGGCTGAGAAATAGGCTAGTGCCTTGGAAATGCTAAATTAGAAGAAAGTGATAAATATATAGATCCATAAGTACATTGAAAGTATATAGATAGATAAAGGAAGTAAGTATATTTAGATTAAATATATTGACAGAGGCACAGGATGAGAAATAGGGTCGTGCATTGGATATGCTTTTTCAGGAGCAAAGTAACAGACACACAGATCCAAGTACATGGAAGGTACATAGATGTACAATGGAAGTATGTACATGTAGACCAAAGATGATTTTTATTTATTGATGAATATTATTATTATTATTAATATTATTATTTTTTTTCTTCTCTTAACAACATAATTGTTTTACATGTTTTATAAAGTAATACACAACGGTGGGTACATATCTATAGTGAAAACAAATGCTTATATACAGAGGGATATACAGTAAATTTCTATTTCCGTATGGTGCTTATGTGGGGAAGAGCCAGATCTTGAGTAGTTTTCTGAAGAAAAGGTGGTTGTCGGTGGATCTTATGTTGGGGGGTAAAGAGTTCCATAGTTTGGTTGCTTGAACAGAGAAGGATGTGCCACCCAGGTTTTTTTTCTTGTATGGTGGGCGAGATCCTTTAGAGCGTAGGTTCCTTTGTTGAATGTGTTTGGTGATTTTATTCCTGATGAAGAGTGGTCCTATTCCATGTATTGCTTTGTGGGTGATACAAAGCAGCTTGAACGTGGATCTTCTGGCAACCGGTAACCAATGCAGGGCTTTCAAGGCAGGGGAGATGTGGTCTTGTGTTTTGATATGCAAGAGTAGTCTGGCAGCCGAGTTCTGAATCCGTTGTAGTCTTTACATGGTCGTTAAAGGTGATCCATGGTAGAGGCTATTGGCGTAATCGAGTTTGGATAGAACAAGGGAGATGGTAGCTTGGACCTTGTGTGGAATTCCCAAATGAGGGAAATTTTGTCGCAGCGTTTTTATAGTAGCAAAGCTTGATCTTGCCAGTTTATTCTCTTGGACATTCATCGACAGCTTGGAGTCCATGTTCATTCCGAGGTTTCTTACTTCCTTCGGTACTTTACAGTGATCCCAGTTCATCAGGCCATGCTGCAAGCAGATTATAATTTTTCCAATCGCCACACGTGAGTATTTCAGTTTTTGAAGCATTCAGTTTGAGATGGCTCCAAGTCATCCACTGATCCACGGCTCTGAGACAGCTGAAAATTGGTGATTTTCCAATGTCTTTGGGGCATTCCAGTTGAAGGAGTATTTGCTTGTCATCTGCATAGTTGTAGCACGTGAGGTGAAATTTATTGATCAGTACTGGTAAAGACTTCATGTAGATGTTGAAAAGCATGGGCGAGATGATAGAACCTTGAGGGACCCCAGCTTTTGTGGAGTACGGTTTGGATGAGAAAGGTGGGGTGTGGATGACATTAGTTCTGTTTCGAAGGTAGGACGCGATCCAGTCTAGAGCAGTTCCCTCTATGCCGGCTTCATAAAGTCTTTGTTTCAGAGTGTCATGGTCAACCGTGTCAAAGGCCGCTGAGAGGTCCAAGAGGAGTAGCGCAGCAACCCCGTTGCGGTCAACTGTATTCTTTAGGTCATCCCAGATGGCAAGGAGGGGAGATTCAGTGCCTCTTCCCGGACGGAATCCTTAGTGCTCTATGTTGCAGTGTGACTGCATGTGATTTACCAGTTGTGGTGCATATCATGTGACTACTTTGGTGAACCAGGAGTTCTGCTATACATGTCTTCTAGTGGTTTTGCATAGTTAATGTCAATGCCTATGTAACAAGAAGTGTCTCATACATAGAGAGTTCCTCAAAGGAAACAGCTCAACGTCCCTATAGAGGTCGCCCGCTCGGGGTATGATGATGGTCACCCATTCTAAAGATCCCTGTAAAGCACTTGTCCTGTTTATAATTACTAGAGCATACAATGGCGGGTTGGAATAATATGGCAGAGTTGGGTGAGTGTGTTGAATACACTGCTGCCAATAGAGATGAATTGTCAGCAATTCTCTGTAAGGGGCTGCTTGGGAGTTAACATTACCTGGAGCAGCGTACTGAAGCGTGGGAGCTCCCCCACGGTATTCAGCCGGATGTCAATCAATGGGCGGCCAGGTAGTTGATTTCAAAATCAGTTGCTGCTAATCCCGCGTCGTAGGTAGGCCTCCACAGTTTGGCCATTGCCACTCGTATTCTGCCAGCCTCAGGGACAACCAACAGCAAGAGTTTAATTCTGTAAACAGGCCCAAGGAAATAACTATTGGCAGGGTGGCAAAAAATAAAGCAGGCTTACGAGTGCCATAATTTTTCACAACTGTAATCCTTCCAGCTAAAAATAGGGGAAGAGTCCTCAGAACCCCACACTAGCGGAGAAAAACCTAACTGCTGCCCCAATGTTACCATCCAATACATCCCTTGGGGTGTGATAATCTTTGACTCCCAAGTAGTTCATGTAGTTATCCTCCAACATGAGTTCGAGCAAGTTCCGGTGTTTCAGCGTACATGGGCACAGGGGTAACTCAAGCTATTTCTACCAACTTATGTGAAGTACTGATGTGCTAGTGATTGGGCTCAACAGTGAGACTACCCCCAATAAATATCTCTCTGCAGTGGCAAGGAAGGTGAGTATATCATCCGCTAATTTTGTGGGACATAGCCTGATGGACCAGCCCCAGATAAACCACCATGTCCCACGCCTTGCTGGCCAGTGGTTCAACTGCAATTGCAAAGATCAGTGGAGACAGTAGGCTGCCCTGCGGGTTCCCCTCCCAACTGCATGGGTGTTAGATATTACCCTACCAGTTTCCACTCACGCAGAGTGTCACGTCTAAAGGAACCTACTCTACTGGACAGATCGCACACCCAAGCCCTGATCATCCATCACCTGGTAGAGGCAGTCCCAGCACAGGCAATCAAATGCCTTTTCTATATCGATCAAGACTATCACCACCTCAGCATCTTCCAGTGGCACTATATCCATGATGGAGAACAATCTAAAGTTATTAAATGTTTTTTTCTTCCCTGGGATGAACCCAGTCTGATCGAGATGAAGGAGAGTGGACATATGAGGGAGGAGGGAAATTATTACCCAACTACATTGTTATAGTACAAATTAAGCACAGACAGCGGATGATATGCCCGAATATCCCAGGGTGCTGCCCTAATTTCAGCAGGGGGGCTTCCAGTGCCTCACTTCAGGTTAAGGTAGTTGTGTAAAAGCACAAATCTGTAAGGATAGTCATGATGTACAGACATTGAGTTACTTTGACGCGAGACAAAATAAATGGTGAATCTGCTCCTGGTGGCTTTCCTGTGAAGAGCCGAATCATACAGGTCTATGCACTGTGTTTCGGACTGACTTATTATGATGTTGGATTCTGAAATGCCTGTCGGAAAATGAGTTGGGGGGCCCATAGCAGGTCTCCCTTCACCCTGAGGCCTCCAGTTGGGACCTGTGGGGGTACCCATAGGACCCCTCTTTCCATCCATGCATAGTGTGGCAGGCACCATGGGGTGCCCACCACAGAGTGCAATATTTTCCACATCCACCACTTTTTTCAATGGAAGTTTGTGCTGTCGGTCCGAACACAGGTTCCCATTGTAGTCAATGGGAGTCCGACCGAACGATGTTTGGAAACATTGTAATCAGTCAGTCAGACTCCCCAAAGCTGAGTCGAACAGAAACGATTCTGACAAGGAGTTGGTCAGAATGCTTTCTGACATCGTAATCAGGCCCCAAATTAATAATATCGTTTGACACAAATATTGAGTTGGGAATATTGTGACAAAATACTGTCATGAGCAAGAATATCGATGTTTAATGTGTTTTGTAAGCTAATAGTAGTTTTTAAATGTAATTTAATAGTTTTTTTCTATTTTTTAGTTCCGTAGTGGGTAGTAGGGTTTATAGGGGAATAGAGTGGGAAGTAAATTAATTGAAAATAATTAATACCATTTTAAATTAATATTAATAATGTATTCATACATTTAATTATATCTTATCATACATTTAATTATATATTTGAGATGTGTGGTGTATAGCTTGTAGAGGTATAGGGTAAGTTACGTAAGTAATAATATGAAAAAGTAACTTTAAGTAAATTATACAATATGTTACTATATGTGTTAATTGTGTTATACTTTAATCTTGAATAAAATTGCATTTAATGGTTGTTATTATTTTGACAAAACATTTTGGTATTTTGATAAATATAATATTTTATTAATTGATAATAAGTATTCAACATTGCAATAAATGTAATTTGTTTTCAAAACATGGATTTTTTATATCTAAATATGTACATTTTTTCTCGTTTAGTTTAGTTTTGGTATTATTTATTTTACTTGAAAGGTAATAATAATGTCCAATAGAGTACAGTGGCAGTAATAACTTCCTGATTGGAATGGGAATAGTAAATTTTACCCCTCCGCAATCTAACACTTTCCCTACTGTTGCACTGACTGGAGTGAGAATAGTAAAGTTTACCTCTCCAACGAATTCCAACACTTTCCCTACTGTTGTACTGACTAGAGTGGAACTTGTACATTTTAAACCTTCTGAGTATTTACAAGTTGTAGTGGGAATAGTATATGTATTAATTATTAAAAACATTAGTTCACTTTATATTGTTTAAATGCATATTAGTATGGGTTTGGTTTATTTAAAATTATAATATTTATTAATTATTAATGTGTTCAATATTTTATTTATTTTTAGTTAATTTTTTTTATTTTTTTTATTTTTTTAAATTTTTATATTTTTAATTACAATGTTTTAAAAAAAAATATTTAGGGTCTTATTACAATGGCGAAAGGAAAGCCTTTCACCTTCGGTCAGAAGCTTTCCGACTACCATCCTCAGTTTCAATGCTGTCCCCGCTGACTATGAATCAGCCAGTCGGAATTGAAACTGGATGGTCTATCCGGCTGGTTTCCGATGATGTTGAGAAGCCTAACGGCCAGATGGAGTCCGGCCCGTAATCCCAAAGGGCAGCCTTGGGATTACAATGCATGATTTCCATGCCGTCCTGTCTGACATGGAAACCATGTCAAAAAGCGTGTTATGGGAGCCCGCAGAAGGGCCCCTTCTGTGTGTGGCATCCATTAATCCCTGCTCCCATTTCCCTATGGCAGAATGTACTATTGCCAGTTTAATTGGCCCAATTATGTTATTGGATATATGTATATATATTTATTTTTTATATTATTACATTTGAAAACTATTCAAATATTATAATTTAAAAACATTAATTTAGTACTATTATTAAAATAGATATGTGTAAATAAAAAAATATTAATACATATGTGTGTTTGATTTATTTGTTTATTATAATATTTAGGTAAACAAATATTACATATATTATAACTTAATTTCAATAATGTTTACTTTTTAATTTCATACATATTTAAAAATCGATATTTAAGACAACTATATTATTAAAAACGAAGTATGTTTTCTATGTTTTTGTAGTTGTAATTATAAGTTTAGTGAGTAGTTATTTTTAAACCAATATGTTTGACTTGATATTTTCCAAATCAATAGTCATGACTCAATATTTTTGTATGTAGATATTTTGATAGTCGATATTTTGTCAGTGAACTGCTAGCTGCTCCTTCACTTTGTTGAGTGGCTTTTGTAGGCCTGGGATTGGGTTTCCTTCAACATCCCTTCCTGGGCCTCCACCTCATTTAGCAGCGTGCATCGGGCACCTCCTACTTCAGTGATTCATCTGATCCTCAGCACTAACTTAAAGGCATCTCATTCAGTAAGCAGGATGCCAGTGCATTGTCAATGAAATAGTCCTTGATCATCTCCCTTGGAATACTAGGCCATCTAAAGACTCCACATGTAGGTGCCAACCTGCTATTCAAGGGCATTCCCTGTGCCGGTCTAGTGCTAGTAGAATCAGGTTATGGTCAGATACTGTGCGGCAGAGGTATTCTGCATGCCTCACTGTTCTGTGCATCTCCGGCGAACAAAGAAATGCATCTAACCAAAAATGTAGATCATGCATGTTGGAAAAAGAAGAATAATCCCTGGCTGCTAGTTGTAGTTTCCTCCAGGAGTCCATTAGTTCCATCTCTGTTGCCTCTGATTATAAAAGAGTGTCAGGTTTATAGCCAGGGCCCAGGAAAGGTTAGTGAGGAGTCTCCAGTGGTCCCTGATAGCGGTATAAAGTCTAACAATGGCCAAGTCCTGCCCTGCCAACTGACCCGTTATCAAGATATACCATCCATGTTGATCAATGATTTCCCTTATTTTCTGAAATAGGACTTAGGAGCAAACCCAACTCAAGACCAAAGTCAGAGTATGTTGTCGCATACATTTGTTCTCTCCAGTGCTTTTGGAGTTCATCACGCTTTGGGCCAGTCAGGTGAGTCTCCTGAAGTATTGCTATATAGGCCCTGTATCTTCAGGGATGCATGAATTGTGTACTGTTTTGTTCTGCCTTTTTGGCCCGTAACGTTCCACCTAATAAATGTGTATGTTAAGGGGGTAGCCGTGTCATAAATACAAGGTAGCAGACAATTGTTAACCCCCCCAGAAGAGGTGCCAGGAGGAGACCAGCATCCTTGACCCATAACATAGTAGGTAGCGTCAAGGAGGTGGGTATAGTATGTAATATTACCCCTAAGGGATAACTAACAACAACACAACTCCTCAACCCTAGGATGAGAAGTAGAGTCACCCCCATATAAACTAGCAGACAACATGTCAGCTTTTGCTCCAGTATCACACTCATGACGTAAAGATTGTGGGGATGCTTTCAGTGAGAAACATTCCTGCTTAGGTGTTGTATGGGTGTGTGCGTGATTGTGTAAATGATTGTATAAGAAAGTAAGTATGTGTTAGTATCTGTGTGAATAACTGAGGTGGTGTGTATATAACTGAATAGGTGATTAAATGGCGGTATGATTGACTCTTTGGGGTACTGACTAGGTGTGTGAGTAACTATGTGTGAGAGGGTGGGTGTGAGTGTGAGTATGGGCATATGTGTGTCGACCTATGAATCAGTGAATGGGTATGTACTAACTGGTATTGGTGTGTTTATGGTTTCAAGAATGGCAAACTGTATTTTAGAGTGGGTATATCAAAGTTTATATTAATGTGTGAGTATGTGCGTCAATGATTGCATGGATGATGTAATCAGTGATGTCATTTGAGATGTCTAATGGCATGCAGAAAGAAGCACGAAAAGTACAGAAAGAGGTAAGAGAGTTGCAGAAAAAAGCATGGGAGGAGCTGAAAGAGACAACAGGGGTACAGAACGAAACAAGAGAGGCACAGAAAGAGGTAATCGAGGTGCAGAAAGAAGCAGGAGAGGTGCAGAAACAGGAAGAGAGTGAGTTGCAGAATCAATCATCTTATCATGGATTTTTAAAGCGCACTACTCACCCGTGAGGGTCCCAAGAGGCTGCGGGGGCAGCTCCGGATCAGTTGAAGAGCCAGGTCTTGAGGATCTTCCTGAACGTGTGCAGGGTTGGGGAGCATCTGATGTTCACAGGGAGCTCGTTCCCGGTCTTGGCTGCGATATGGGAGAAAGCTCTCATACCAGCACTGTTTCTGTGGATGCAAGGGACCATGGAGAGGTCGACGGAGCGGGCGTTCCTCTTGGGTAGGTGGAAGGAGACTCTCTCATTGAGGTGTTTGGGTCCGATGTTATTGAGGGATTTGTAGGTGTGGATGAGGAGCTTCAAGGTGACCTTCTTTTTGATGGGGAGCCAGTGGAGGTCTCATAGGTGTTGGGTCATGAGCTTGTGACATGGTGTTCCAAGGACGAGTCTGGCTGCAGTGTTCTGGATGGTTTGTAGTTTTTTTTAAAAAGTTCTGTTGATTCTGGAGTATGTGGCATTGCCGTAGTCCAGTCTGCTGGTTATCAGCGGGTGGGTGACGGTACTTCTGCAATCAGGGGGATCCATTTCAGGATCTTGCGGAGTATGCACAGGCAGTTGAAGCTGGTGGAGGCGACAGCGTTGATCTGGCGGTTCATGGAGAGGGAGGAGTCGAGGATCATGCTGAGGTTTTGTGCATGATCTATAGGGGTGGGTAGCTTTCCAATGGTGGAGGGCCACCGGTTGTTGTCCCAGGTGGAGTTGCAGAAGCCTAGGATAACGACCTCAGTTTTCTCTGAGTTTAGTTTCAGGCAACTGTCTCTCATTCAAGATGCAACATCCTTCATTCCTTCGTAGAAGCAGAGTCTGATGTCTTTGGGGTTCTTCGTGCGCGAGTGGATGAGCTGGGTGTTGTCGGTGTAGGATACTATGCTGAGCCCATGCTGTCTGTTGATAGGTGCGAGGGGGCTGTGTAGATGTTGAAAAGTGTTGGGCTGAGTGATGATCCTTGGGGTACTCCGCAGCTGATGTCAGTTGGTTTGGAAAGGAAGGGAGGGAGTCTGATCCTCTGTGTTTTGCCGTAGAGAAAGTATTGGATCCAGTTGAGTGTGGCTCCTTGTATCCCTGCGTCATGAAGTCTGGCTGCGAGCATGTGATTAGAGATGGTGTGAAAGGCTGCGGAGAGGTCTAGGAGGATAAGGGCTGTGGTGTGTCCCTGGTTGAGTAGTATGTAGATGTCGTCTGTGGTGGTGAGGAGGG